>NC_090926.1:251612405-252908238 GCF_040938575.1 Ambystoma mexicanum | reverse complement strand
CCAGCTTTTATTCCTTGAAAAAGAGTATATAAATGGCCCACCTAAGTTTTTTCACTGACATTATTCTGCTGAAGGTCTCCCATTTTAGCAGCAGTGGACTTAATGAAGGACCAGAATTCTCTTGTCATTCTACCACTAAGTGTTCATAGAATTTGCTCCACATCGTTCTGGTACAATTTTGCTCTGTAACCAGATAACCAGCTCTTATAGCTGTTGATCACAGTCACTGCTTTTTCTCTATGCTCTTGGAGATTTGTTTTAGCTGAAAAGCGATTTGCTCTTCTCAGCTCTCTTCTTTTTTCCACAAGTGCAATATCGTATGTGTGGGTTCTTTGCGATGATTTCCTCTTTGGGCCCTGTTTTTTTTAGAGCAACAGCATTCGAGAAGAGCATAGTCGACTTTGGGGCTCCCCATGTTGTTACTAATAGCTGCACAGATGTTAATTCAGGACTGCGTTAACTTCTCAATTGCAGATGTACTCATTCTTAGTCGAGGGCCTCTTACATTCTTCGACTGCCATCCTCATTTGTTCTCTTTGATTCCATTGCCGCAGCCCAGCACATACGTAGCAGATTGTGGTTGCTGTTTTGCGTTTTGATTACTTCAAATGATCTGATGAGATGAAGGAGCTCTCTGGTAACAAATATGTAGTCAATGTCCGTACATTGACTGCCTCGTTTCCATGTTGCCACTGGAGAGTTATCTCCCACAATTTCTGGTTTTAGAATATAGAAATCACGTGAGTTCATGAGCGATAACCACGCAATTCCTCTCTCGATGACTAGTGAATTTTTGTTCTGCCCAGTCTTTCTATTGGTTTTCTTTGAACAGTTTGCATTCAAGTCTCTGCACACTATGATACACTTAGCTTGCTGATTTATGTGCGCGTCTTCGATGCGATTGGTAGCTGTTTACAAGAACTCTTTATTGGCAAGAGCTTGAGGATTCCAATAAAGGTTCATGAGCACCAATGTGGTTGGTTTATCTAAAGCTGCTAGTTGCACAGGATGAGGCCAGGTGACCAGAAGTTCCTGTGCAAATGGACCGGAAAAGATGGATTTTATTTGACTCAGTCCACTGCCTGATTTTATCGCCATTAGCAAGACACATGTAGGGCGTCCTTTAGGTCCTTTAACAGCTGGAGAGATTGTTATTTCATAGCCATCGAGGTAGGGTTTTTCCATCAGCCATGTTTCTTGGACGCACAAGATGTCATAATCTCCCAAATCTACATCGCTACGGGCCGTTAGGTGTTTAAGACCCCTTGTATTTGAAGAGGCCATTCTCAAATGTGTGTTATCGGTGGCCTTATGATTGTCCTGGCTCGGTGGGCATGGTAGTAAAGCCTTGAATGGCAATGTCTGCGATTGTCGCGCTAGTGCTACCGTGGGTTGCAACCTCAAACTGTGCCACTATCGCCTGCAGTCTGGTAATCGCGGCAAACAAAATCCCTGAATGATGTTTAAAAGATTGTTTCAATTGTTCAAGATACTCCACAGGACATTCTCGCTTGGCTTGTTTGCATGAGTTAATCTTGGCCCAAACAGTTTTCCAAGGACAAACTGCAAGAATAATTTGCGCCAATCCATCAGTAAAGGTCTTTAAATCTCTGGGTGCAGCAGGTTCTTCGGCCGGCTGTAAGCAAAGCAAACATGTCTGGGGGTAACACTGCCCACAGTAGCTGCTTTGCCTACTTAAGTGGGGTGTTAATAATCTATTTGGAGTTCTTCCTGAAATTTGACAGGCTCTTCTCATATCTTGGTGAATCTCTGGACCATGTTTAATAAGTCAGTGGTGCTTCAATGGGCACGTACTGAGACTATGGTATTGTCTCTTCCCATGAGCTATTCGAGTGGGAAAACTCCAGTGCTGGAGTTTAGTGTAGTCTGGGAAGCTTTTGAACGTGCCCGAGGACAGTGAAAATAACCTAGAAATGTGAGCTAATTTCATGAGCCAACAGGCCCTCTATTGGTTGTCTGGGTGTGAGGAATCGGGGCTACTGGCTCATGAATTTGGCGGGTTGTTCAAAATGGTTGGTTTGCGAGTGTCCTGAAATGTCTTCTGGGATTTCTTTTGGCAGGGGTTCCCCTTGGAGGACTCAATATAATCGTTTGTATCCAATTTTGTGGGTCGGGACCTGCATGTTTGTGCACTCATTCTTCATCGATTTTACTTACTCCTGCAGCTTTATCCAAGAGTCCTTTAGTGCCCAGGTCTAAGATTCGGTTATTATCTTAGTGGCTTCGGTATACCAATCAAGGTAGCTATCCTGCTGATGTTGGTGTACACACGAGCCCCTTTTCTCTAATGCGGTTTGCAAGTTTGTTATTCTGTTTAGATCAAATGTGCCTTCCTGAGGAAAATATCAAGGTGACTAGGTCTTTGCATACTTGTGCCATTGTTTCAGGTACTTGTATGTTTTTGGCGAGTAGTTAGTAAACATGAAGTGGGCGGAGCTACCTTTGTAGGAAGAGGAATTGTCTACATTGCACTGAACACATTCTCTTGGGAGGATTAGAACAAGGTATGGATTATTACGGATCCAGGCCTGTTCCTAACCCCATAAGCATCGAGTCCCATGGCTGGCAGCGTGGGTACGGCTCAAAAACGGAACCACAGGTGTTGGTCAGATTCAGATAAGGAATAAGTTTCTGCGACTATTCCCCATCGTCTGGCTGGTTATCGTCGGTAACAAAGAGAAGTTTAAACTTAAAACTTTCAGTCACTTTTGTGCTCTAATACAGTAATTTTGGGTCATACTGCCCACTACCAATAGGAACACCTCCCTTAACTCCTCCCCTGTCAGCCATAGTCAGATTTGGCCAGCGCATGCGAGTGGCAGTAAGAGCCAAAAGATGCGGGATAGGTGGGAGGGTGGTATGTGAATCTATGAAAGATACCAATGCTCGAGAACCGGAGTCACAGTTTGTTAATCTATGAAAGATCCAATTCTGGAGAAGGAATAAGTTGATTACCTGTGACTAGATTACAAAGCAGTATTAATAAACAATATATATGGGTGGAGGCAAGCTACCAGCACAATTTACCACTGGAGAGTTACTAACCTCATGCAAAAAGGTTCCTCAGCACTGACTGGCCAACTCTAGATTTTTCTGCAGGATCACTGTCGACACAGTAGAGCCTGGTGAATGTATGCACCTATCTCCAGGTGGCTGCACGGCAGATGTAAGGCAGCGGGAGCAGCCACCGCTCTGGTGGAGCGAGTATGGGGCCTGCCTGGAAGAAATGCAGGCTGCAATCCACCTTGAAATGGAAGACTTCGACAGAGCTTTCCCCAGCCCAGTAGGTCCAAAAGACACAAATAATTGATTTGTATAATGGAATTACTTCGCACGTGCCACATAGTACTTGAGGGTGTGCACCACATCCAACATGTGCATTGCTCGCTCTGTTGGAGTCGGAGTGCCGAATAACACTGGCAAAGCCACAGGTTGATTCGGTGGAAGGAGGACAGCACCTTAGGCATAAATGTCGGGTTAATATGAAGGATAACCTTCTCCTTGTGAAACGTCAAATACAGCGGTTTGCAAGAAAAAGCCTGGATTTCACCTATCTGCCTGGCCGATGTTAAGGCCACCAAGAAAACGGTTTTACAGGAAAGCTGCTTGATGGATGTCTGGTGCATAGGCTCAAAAAGGCGGTTTAATGAGCTTTGAGAGCAGCACATTCAGATCCCATGCTGGATGTGGCTGACGGACGGGTGGAAAAGACCTGCACAGCCCACCTAAGAATTCCTTGACTAGTCGATGGGACCACAGGGAAAAGTTGTACCTAGAAATTGCAGCCAGGTGTACTTTGATCGAAGAATGCGTCAAGTCCGGCCAAGCCAAAGAGAACAAATGCAGCAAAATGTCTTGAGGCCAGACGTCCTGAGGCCGCAACAGTTGGCCCCTGCACCACACACACCTCAAACCATTTGCACTTGCTCTTGTAGCACTTCAAAGTGGACGGAGCTCTCGCCCGGGCCAGGACGTCTTGGCAGCCTTGTGGAAGGGACAAGGATCCAAACTCTAAGAACACAGGAGCCAGCCCGTCAAACTGAGTGAGGCCGGATTGTGGTCCAACACTGCCCCATGGCTCCTGGACAGGAAAGCCTGGTATGAATTCAACCTGAGAGGAGCAGGTCAGAGTACCAAAACTGTCTCTGCCACTAATATCAGTTTGAAATGACGTGCATTACTCACTGTAATAGCATTTCTGATGATTGTATCTGCTTAGATTCACATGCTCTGCATATAGTCCGACTTCTAGTTGAAATCGCAGAATATTTCATCTTATTTTGAAAGATCGAAAGGGGACGTTGACATGGGCGTGACTAACACTATCCCTAACGTGGCGTGTAGTCTACCCAAAATCCCTCACGCGTCAAGGTCCCTCTGGTTGTGTTTTTTCTGCCATGAGGGAGCCTTATAGTTAGCCTGAGCAAGTACAGAAGAGAGAAGGTGCAAGAGGTCTATGTTCCTTCTACTCCACAAGGGGAGGAACGGTGGGCACGTGTGAATCTAAGCAGATACAATCATCAGAAATGCTATTACGGTGAGTAGTGCATGTCTTCTGATGCTTGTGAATCTGCTTAGAATCACATGCTGTGCATAGACTAGCGAGCAGTACCCAGAGATGATGGTGGGATGTGTGAAGGAACAGTAGCAAAGAGATGTCTTAGCACGGCTTGTCCCACCTGAGAATCAGACCTAGAGTGTGTATCTAGGTAGTAGTGTTGTGTAAAGGTGTATACAGAACTCCAGGTTGCTGCTTTACAAATGGAATCAAGAGGACTATTTGCAATGAATGCTATGGTAGCCCCTGTACCCCGAAGCTCTAGGCGTGAACGGTAGATCTCTCTTGGCAAGAGTGTAACACACTATGATGCAGTTAACAATCCACTTAGACATAGCTGATTTAAAGACAGGGTCGCCTTCTGCCACTGAGACAACTGGTTTGTTTTTCTTAGTGCCTTTGTTTTTTCCAGATAGTAGATAACCGCTCTCCTTACATCCGTGTGTGGAGGCTTCTTTCTGCCACGTTAGTGGGGTTCTGGAAAAAGGTGGGTAGTTCTATGGACTGGTTTACTTGGAACTTCGAGATAAATGTGGGTGCAAATAGGGTGTGTGTGCAAAACCACCTTGTCTTTGTGAATCAGGACAAATGGGTCCTGAACTGAAAGGGCCTGCAGTTCACCAACTCTTTTTATAGAGGTGATCGCCACCAGGAAGGTGGTCTTGTACAGCTTTAAGGCTGGCCTTGTGCCCTGGTCCAAAGGGAGGCCCCATTAGTCTGGTAAGAACATCATTCAGGTCCCATCCGGTAGCTGGGTTGGAGATAGGGGGATGAAGTCTCTTTACCCCTTGCATAAAGGATTTCATTACAGGAATTTTCCAACATGGCTGCTAAATTGAGTTTGAGGGCATTAATTTAGTGTTTCCCCCTGGTCTTAAGACAGCATGTTGTACGGGCTCGGCAGCTTCCTGGGAGGGGAGACTGACATTGCCATGAGATGGGAGAACCAAGACTGGCGGGCCAACATAGGGGCCACCAGAATCATCCTGACTGGCTCTTGGGGCATCTTGTGCACTATTCTGTTGAGCAGGGGAATCAGGGAAAAGTGTAGACAAATTTCCCGGACCATGTTCTCCAAATACTGTTCCTCTTGGAGTGGTTCTGAGGGTACGTGGAGGCGTAATCTGGGCATTGGGCATTCTCCAGAGTGGCGAATAAGTCTATCTCTGTGAAGCCCAATTCTGCGAAGACGTGGAGTACAATGTCCCCCTGTAGAAGCCACTTGTGTTCTGCGGGTAGGGGGAAGTCTCTGCTGAGTACATCCGCCAGAAGATTGATTTCCACTGTAACAGGTTGTGAAAGGAGGGACATGTTGAGTTTGAGAGCCCACATGTTCTGGGACAGTTTGGACAGCCCTAGAGAGTGAGTGCCCCCTGGTTTAAGTAATACATGGCCGTAGTATTGTCCGTGAGGACTAGAATTGTCTTCCCCTGGAGATGTGTCTGGAAGGCCTTCATGGCCTTTAACACTGCTAGCAGTTCCAACAGGTTGATGTGATTGGATGCTACCGCTGAGGACCACAAGCTGTGTGCAGTCTGTTGAAGGAGGTGAGCTCCCCAACCCGTCAGAGATGAGTCTGTGGTGAGTGGCTTCTACTGTGGGGGTGCTGAGGGTTTCCCCTGAGGAAGGTTTTCCCTTGACCACCACAGCAGAGACTGAACGGGGGCTGCCGAGACAACCACTAGATCGCCCCACTGGACGCTGGCCTGACACCATTTGCTCGAGAGCCACTCTTGCATGGGGCGCATGCACAGACGAGTGTGAGATAGACACAGGAAGCCATCATCCCCAACAGTCGCATGGCTTTGTGTACGGTCACCTGGTGACTGGCTACATAGTGAGGGATCTGGAACAGCATGTTTTGTACCATCTCGTTGTAGGGAAACACAAGGCCGTCTTTGGTCAGGATTAGAGCCCCAGAAACTGACTTGTTTTTCTCGTTGATGGAGAAACGTAGGTTGAAGAGGAGATCTACAGTCTTCTGGGTGTTTGTTTGGCATGCTCCGTATAAATCCCCTGTTATGAGCCAGTCGTCGAGTTAAGGATAGACTGAGATCGACTGCCTGCACAGGTGAGCAGCTACTACCGCCAATTCCTTCGCGAATACTTGTGGTGCTGAGGCAATGCCGAAGGGGAGAACCTTGAACTGATAGTGGGTATCCTCTATCATGAACCTGAGGTACTTTCTGTGCGCTGGCAACATTGAAATATGAAAGTATGCATCTTTTATGTCCAATGAGGGCATGTAATCCCCTTACTGCAGGTTTGACATACTTGTTCGCCGGGTGCAGGTCTAAAACAGGGCACATGATGAGATTGTTTTTGGGTACAAGGAAGTACACTGAATAAATACCCTTGTTTACCTGGAGAATGGGGAGGGCTTCTATGGCGCCCTTTTCCAGCAGGACCTGAACTTCTACCAGCAGGATGCGCAGGTGTTCTGGTGACAGGTGTCTGCTTCTCGGTGGGTGGAATCGAGGCGGCGAGAGAAACTCTACACAGTAGCCATGGGCAGCGATCTTTAGTACCCACTGGTCTGATGTGATGTGATCCCCCTCCGAGGCGTGGACGAATGATGACAAGCGACCCCCGACCGGGGTAGTGTGGGAGGGGAACAGAACCGACGAGTCACTTTGAGGTGGAGACTGGGGAGACTCCAAGAGTAGAGTTCCTGCCTCTACCCTTGCTCCTACAAGGGCCTCTTTGTTGGTTTTGGTGGCTACCAGATGAGACTTGGCCGAAGGACCAGGGGGTATTCCCTGAACTGTATTATCCTTGGGAGAGCAGGAAAAAGACTGTCCACCAAAGGATTGGTGTGAGTTAATTGGTGGAAGGGTTTAGCCATGATCTGGCTAAGCGACTTTAGTGTTTCGTGTTCGTTCTTTGCTGTCTCTAGGGCGTCATCTACCACCTTCCCCATACGGTTGGAGTCCTCCACTGGCTTGTTGATTCGAGAGGCTTGAGTTTCGGGTTTAAAGTTTTTCAACCAAGCATGTCTTAAGTAAGGTCCCCTGGGCTTGGGTGCGTCCAGCGGTCTCAGCCGAGTCCAGCGTGTTCTTCAGTATGTTATGTGTTACTTGTCTGCCTTCAGCCACGACCGGCAACAGGCGTGATCAGGTGGACTCTGGAACATCTTGAAGACCATCCTGAACTAGGCCCCATTGGACATCACTAACTTGCCAGGAGAGTGGTGTTATTTGCGATCCTTGTGGAGTAGGCTGAAGAGTCGGTAACCTGCTTACCCAGGGCTTCTTACAGTCTTCGTCCAGAGGGGTTTTCCGCCGAGGACAGTGGAACCCCTGCCTTCTTCCGAGTGGTAGTAACCACTAAGGAGTCTGGTGATGCATGACCCTTGTTGTAGAGGGGGTCGAAAGGTGATCAGTGGAATAATTTCTAAACCCGGGGGTTGACCGCCAGTGTGAGAGATGGGCATAGCAAGGCAGGGGCCAGCCGCCTCTTTATAGAGTTTAGTAAGGGGATGGCTTGACTAGTCAGCATCTTCTCTTGGAGGATAAACTCCACAAAGTCTGAGTCTGGAGCAGTTTTATGCTTTGCAATCTAAAAATGATCAGCTGCTCTTTTTAAAATGGCATTAAACATCTGGTCGTCAACAGGTGACAAATACCTCTGTGGAGTAGAAAATGTGGGATCTGGACAGATGGCGTCTTGGTCAGGTGTATGCGTTGGTGATAGCCAAGGGCCCTGATCCTCTGCTTGATCCTGCTCCCAGTCGGGTCTTGTGCAAAAGGATTACGTTTTTCATAAGAATCCTCCTGTGTTGGGTCATCTGGGACCGCCAATATATCTTCCTGGTGTCCCTGTGCAGAGATGGTTAATTTCATCAATTTGTAAGGAATGGGGCAGGAGTCCTCTTCCCTGGGTCTGAAAAGTCAATAAACTGGGCCATTTTGTCCATGTATTGGTCAAACCTCTCCCTAGTGCATAGAGAAGATGCAGAAAGGTCTGGAGAAGGAAAAGGCTGACCGGTAGGGGGAGATTTTCCCAATAAGACCTTAGAGAGAGGCTGGGGGGCCGCAGAATACTCCTCTCGACGAGAAGGGGAGCCCTTGTGCTCTGTGGCCGCCAAAATGATAGCCGCAAGGCTTTTGTGAACTTTCGGGGGTTGTATAGAAGGTCTCAACGTGCCTGAAGGCGTGGTCAGTAACTCTGCGGCCTTAGGCGCATGTGCGCCCTTGGACGGTGTGTTGACTATTTTTTAGGGTGAACGCCCGTTCCAGAGGTATGCCTAGTCGCATGCCGTGAAGGCGGTTGCGTGGAGGGCGCCAAATCGCAAGCTTCAGAAGGCGCCGTTGAAATCTCCAGCTGCCCTGTGGGCGTTGTGCGCTTCTTCGACAACGTTGAAGCCTTAGGGGTTGTGTGCTTGTGTACACGTGGTGCATGAGTGCCCTCGTCGCCAGGGTATGATTTCCCCATAACAGTGCTGGTGGTCTGTCTGTCGGGGCCAAGGACGTACATTTGGGAGGTGGGGGCTTCCAATTCGGAGCCATGGCTGTGGACGGATTCCTCATCGTCCGTAGCGACAGCGTCAATGGGGGAAAGGCTTTCGGCCTGCATTGCGTAGGCCGCCCACCGTTTAGTCCGCCTGTCTTTCAACGTTTTCGGTCGAAAGAGCTTACAGGCCTTGCATGAGCGCTCGTCGTGGTCGTGAGGAAGACCTAGATTACATCGGCGATGGGTGTCTTTCCAAGGAAACTTTCCGTGCATCAGCGATGGGTGTCCTTCCAAGGAAACTTTCCGTTACACGACGGGCAGGATTATTTCAATGGAGTCCTCTCCATAGCAGAGGGTAGCGGCAGCCAGACCAAGAAGAGAAAGATGGCTAAAGGAAATACATTCTTGGAGAGGAATAAACTCAGGGCCGCACTCTCCCTACTGAAAGAGCCTGGTCGGAGGGCCAAGGCCACATGGTTGAAAGTCGCACAGCAGTTTTAGATGCATCTGCGGCAGGAAACCCAAGAAGCAGCCAGTCGTCGAGAAGGTCTGTCAGGAGACTAGACGGCCGTAGCTCGTGGGGGCATCTTAGCAATATAAAACTCTTGCAAGCTCAGCATAGGCGACCAACTAGGTTGGCGGAAAAAAACAATCTGAGGTACCTCTACATGTGAGGGATTTTGGGTACACTAAAAATCACGCTAGCGATAGTGTTACAGCCACGCCCATGTCGGCATCCCCTTTCGATCTTTGAAAGTAAGATGCAATACTCCACAATTTCCACTAGATGTCAGACTATATGCACAGCATGTGATTCTAAGCAGATTCACAACCATCAGAAATATTATTTCACTAATATGAAAGACACCAACACTGGAGCAATGTAGTTACTGGTAAGAAACTACTCCCTTGTCCAGCATTGGATCTTTTATAGATTCACATGCTATTAATAGATTGTTCAGCAGTGATACCCAACAGTAGGAGACAGCCAGGCAAAGAAATGCGAAAAGAATTTATTTTTGTATATAAGACCCACCCACGAAAGATGACCCGTGAAGCTGTGGGGCTTACCTAACTGGAACAGATGCTGTAGGACTGCTCTTCCCATCTGCACCTCTTGCGCGTGCTGCTGAAGGTAGAAGTGCCTTGTAAAGGTGTGAGGCACTGCCCATGTAGAAGCCTGGTAGATGTCCCTTATGGGAACACCGGCCTATAGTGCTGCCAAAGCCGCTGTGGCACTTGAGTGTGCTTTTGTTGTTGCCTGGAGCGGTCTATTGGCTTTAGCATGGCAGAAAGATGGTAGAAGCAATCCATCTTGCTATATCTTGTTTGGTGATAGCTCTGCCTTTATTTGACGGTCTAACTGAAATGAAGAGTTGTCTCGTAGTTCTGAAGGACTTCATCCGGTCGAGGTAGTATTTTAAGGCCCTCTTGACATCAAGAGTGTAACGCATCATTTTCAAAACCCCATCCCTGACCCACAAATGCCTATCGAACAATGCCCCGATTCACCTATCCAGACAAATCTCAAAGGCCTAATCTAACAGGCGTACGGCCAGAGCATACTCGCACCTCATCGGCAGCCCTAGATTCAGACTTCAGAAAGCTGGAGGTAGCAGCTTCCCGGTGATCGCGGCCAAACAATGGAATGCCCTGCCCCTAGCACTAAGATTTGAACTATCCTTCTGGTCCTTCCCCAAAGGCCGCAAAACCTGTCTCTTCTCCCAAGAAATCCAGAGGAACTGAAATCAAGAAACAGTCTAAGCATATGGCGTCTATCTCCTTTTTAGACTAGAAATGTTAACTATGCACCTTATAAATACCACCCATGTTTGAAATCAATTGTAATCACTATGCTCATGTAAACTATTTATGCTCTGTACTATGTCGGAAACAAATTGTAATGTATTGCTTATAACCACTGTAACCACCACTTTGGTGCACTCTATAAATGTCAAAATAAATAAATGTCTTTTCCGCCAGAGTAGTAGCATTTAGAAAAAAGGTTGGCAACGTGATAGTTGCATTTTTGTGACACTCAGACGGTACTTTTGGTATAAAGTGAGGGTTGGTGGACAGGATCACTTTGACCCTGCACCAGCGCCTGAAGCTTCTGGAGGAAGTAATTGCTACCGGAAAAGCTAATTTCCAAGTCAAACTTTATGTGGGTTGTAGCCAGACGCTCAAACTGAGGCTTAATAAGGCCCGCTAGTACCAGGTTCAAACTCCACACCAGAGGTAATATCTTCTTCAGGGGAAAGGAGTGGAATAGCACTTTAACAAAATGCTCGTCACTGAACAGAGGAGGTTTCTCTCTTTCTAGTAAATCTGGAAATAGGTGCGAGGTGGACCTTTATTGAGGAACGAGCAAGACCCTCTTTTGCTAGTTTCAGGAGGTATGGGAGAACCTGGTGCGGCTGCATTGTCAATGGTTCCAGGTTGAATTGTTGTGAACACCAGGTACAAAATCTTATACATTTTTGGCTGTACAATTTGTTTGCGTAAGGGGCTTTCGCTACTGCTAGTATGCGCTGACATTCCTTTGGGCTGTTTAGGTGACCAAATTCGTAATCAGGAGCAACACGGTTAGCTTGAAGGAACGTGGGTCGTGATGCAGGATTGCACCGCCATTTTGCGATAGGTCGGATTGGGCTCCCAGCGGGATCGGGTTGTCCGCCGCCAGATGAAGGAGGTCCGAAAACCAAGGTTGTCTGGGCCAGCTGGGGGTCACCAATATGATCTTGCAGGGGTACCTCTGGATCATTTGGACTGTTCTCCTGATCAGAGGTATGGGAGGGAACGCATACGCAAATATGTTGGTCCATGGGAAGGAGAACGCGTCCCCTTGTGAATTTCTGTCACTTTTTGTTTGTCCCTGTGACAAAGAGGTCCAATGGAGCACGTCCCCATGTTGCGAACCTGCAGATTTGGCTGCTGTGGAGTTCCCACTCGTGGAACTGTGCCGGGCCCTGCCAAGGCTGTCCGCTTGCTGATTGTGTACTCCTGGCAGGTGAAACGCCTGCAGTGCGATGTTGTGGCGAATGGCCCAGTGCCAGATGGTCTGCGCTTCCTGTGATAGGGTGCTTGACCTCGTTCCTCCCTGCTTGCGGAGATATTACATTGTGGTGGTATTGTCAGTAAGGACCTGCACCACCTAGTTTCAAATTAGCGGGAGTAAAGATTTCAGGGCCCAGCAGACCGCCCGCAGCTCTGAGATGTTGATGTGCAGAGATGTTTCGCTTGGGGTCCAAAGGCCTTTGACTGGGTGCATCCCCAGGTGAGATACCCATCCCGCCAAGGAGGCATCAATTACCAGGGTGAACTGATGGCTTGGTTCGAGAAGAGGGACCCCCCCCAATGTTATGTTGCTGTCCATGGCCCACCATCGGAGTGAGTGCGAGAGAGCTGGAGTTATGGTGACTTTGTCTTCCCTTGATACTTGGGTTTTGCGACCACCTGGCCGCTAGGAACTGTTGTAGTGGTCGCATGTGCAGCCTGAAATGGGGGATCAGGGGTATACAGGTAGACATGGTCCCGAGTAGTGCCATGCATTTTCGCACCGACATCCGTTTGTTTGGGGTGAAGGAGCAAGAAAACGTTAGCATGCAAATCCTCCTGTCGGCAAATGGCTGTTGAAGTCCCCTGCCCCCAAAGGACGAGGGAATCTGGAATCTGAGACAGATGAGATCTAACCCACAAAAAAAACACAGGTTGTCTATACTCTGAGCATATGTGTTTAGCAGGGAGACTTTTAATCCTTCCAAGTACCTGGTTAATAGCAATGCCCTTCCTTCCTAGTCTCTAGCCATCTCAACAAGGCGAAACCCAAGGGAGCTGTGAATCAGAATGGCCACCCCTCTCACATAGGAGTACAATGAATAATATCAGTGACAGCGCCACTGTGCCACCCACTTACATTAACCCATACCCGTTAGGTGGGTCTCTTGTAGAAATGCAATTTTAATGTCATTGCACCTCATGTACAGAGGACTTTCCTCACCTTGTCAGGGCACCTGCCTCCCCATATGTTCCAGGTAATCATTTTAAAGCTTTTCATCCCCCTCCCCCACCAGTACCAAGAATCATAGAGGACGCCATTCACTAGTGACCTGATGCCCCAGAAAGGCTGACCCCAATACAATTGCCAAGGTCCATCCAGCCTCCACCACACAAACTTACCAATGACCAAATAGTTGGCACTCTGAAAAACAGACATACCCACAAACTCCCTCCTCCCGTCTCCCCTGTCCCCACTGATCAACCACCCCAACCAGTTTGCAACAGGTTCTACCACCCCCCCTCCCTGATACAACGTGGTGGAACAAACAGGGTCCTCGCTTCTCCACTCAGCCATAATGGCCAAACTACAACTGCTCCGAATATGGGGTCACCCTCCAAATAGGGTCTCAGCGGGGAACCCCCCCTCCGAACAGTACCTGTGTGCCAGACATCCTTGAGGATGGTGCATGTGCACGACCTGCAACTGCCACATTGAGCGGTACCCCCACCCTGTAACCTGACCGGCCTCTGTCTGTCTCAGGGATCTAAGAGGAACTACCGACGTGCGGGCCTAACATATACTGACCCCCCCACAGAACTGCACCAGGGATCACCCCGCTAGCCCCTGTACGCATCACACCATCCTCCCATGTAGTCCTTGGCCAGCTCATCCATACTCCTATTTCAGGCCTGATTTTAGGAAGGCACAGCCTGATCTTGATCGGTGCCACGAGGTGACCGGCACCCTCCCGGTCCTCTCTTTGGAAGTCCACCCAGAAGCCTACTGGCCTCCATCGGGGTCACAAAGAAGTGTGCCTTCCCAGCATACTGGATCCTGAGGTGGCCATCATCGCATAGCTAATGTCTCTGTCCCGAAGCCTGCACTTCACTCCCACAAAAGGTTCTCCTTACTGATTGCACCAAAGCCGAGACGTCCGGGAAAATCTATATGCGGTCTCCATCAAAGGTAAGGTCCCCCTTCTCCATGGACAGCCAGAGGATCGTGTTCCGGACCCTATAGTGGAGGAGTTTTGCAATGATCAGACAGGGAGCAGCCCCTGGTACAGGACACAGATCTGGGATTCTACAGGCCCTCTCCACGATGAACATTGGTGAAAGTTCATCCATTCCAAAGAGTGATATACAGAGCTTTTTGTAGTGACTAAGCTTCCCCTGGATCCTGAGTTGAATGCTTACAATGTTGGAGTGAGTGACAGAGAATGCAGCCTGAGAGAATGTTGATGTATGAATGTGTTCTGTGAGAGTCAGTTGGAGATGTAGACCCCTGAGAGAGAGGATGCCGTGGCATGTTGCCTTAAGTTCAGATGTACTTGACATGATAAACCTAATATGTACAGGAACTATAATAAAGAACCTTACTAGGTTATGGGGCGTGTGACGTTGCACAGCCAAATAAAAAGGTGCTTTCTTCAAGTAAGGGGAGGAAAGAATCATCAGCTTGTATGGCGTTTCGGAAGCAAACGTGGGAACGCAACGATATCTTGGCACAAAGATTTTTGTTGGAGAGGCATCACGGTGCGCTACCACTATACCGGAGGGGAATGCTGTTAAAGGAGGCTGGCAGCGGTTTGAAGAAGCATTTCACTTTGTGTGGAGCCACGGGGCAAGTCAAAGCAGCGGCTGGGAGCCGACGCACATGCAGCATGGGATGTAATGCTGCATGCTATCTGGCAGGTTGTCAGGTGGGTATGGTGCTGCCGGTAATACAGAGGAGGCAGTGTACGGCTGCAGGAATGTTGGAAAAAGAAGGCAGACTGGCAAGCAGTTGCAGCAATCAGGGTGATTACAGTGGAACGCGGCCTCGGAGACGTGGAATGTGGGGAGCGACCAGCTGGTGTGGGATTGTGTCCCTAAAGGTACGTTGGTTTCAAAATGGAATTGGCAGGTGAAGGGGCAAACAAAGAGGCTGTTTTTTTGTTGTTTCTGGTTATAGTATTGTGTTGTACGAAGGTTACTGTAGTGGCGTGATGGAAGGCCTGGGTGGTGCGACTGATGCTGTGCACGAGATGAGTGTAACCGTGTCGTGGCCTCTGTTAGGAATTACATGGTAGTGATGGTGTTTTTGCACATGGTTTTATAACAATGTTAGTTTCAATGGAACAGTTGTGTTTAACACATTCTTTTCCCACAGATGGACTCCTGAAGGCCTGTAGGTTTTGGGCAGTGTGGACTGGTTAGGGTTACTTTCTGTCGAATTTATAACATGTTTGTGAAATATCCTATGCCACGCTAATAAATTTGCTTTGCAGGTGGGACTTTGATTCAAGTTAGAGAACTTAGGAGTTTAATGTTAGAACTCATTATTATAGAAATGCCGAGTTATGGTAACTTGTGATGACAATGATTTTGAATTGTATTGACATGGTCGTGGTTGTCAAGAGTGTGATGCAGTTTTGTGAGTGTTGTGTGAGTATGTCATGTGAGCTTCCTCACAGCAGGTGTGTTGGGTCTGGTATGGTGGTCCGTGGGACACCGGTAACTGTTGGGGTGGTGACACAGCACCTTGGATGTCTATGTTGTTGGGTGTTGTCCACCCGGGCGTTTGGAATGCCCAGCCTAGTTCTTAGGAAAGTGTGTAGTGCACAGCCAGTGTGTTGTGTGGATAGAGTGGCTGTGAGGGAGTAGAGCGAATATAAATTGTTGATTTAGGTTCTAAGGTTGATGAGTAGATTTGTATGTTGCGGTGCGTGGTGTTATTGAAGAGCTCCCTGTAGGAAGTGCGGTGGTGTAGAAAGTGTTCTTTTAACATGGGCACATGTGGGATAGTGACACTGAGTTTTGAGGTGTTGGTTATCCAGGTATTCGGAATACCCAGCCTGGTTTAAGGAATATGTGGAGTGCACAGCCAGTGAGTTGTGATATGGAGTGGATGTGAGGGAGCCGAGTAAAGGATGTGATGTTGGCGCTGTGAGATGACTAATGGTTAGAGGGGCTCGTATGCCTGAAGGTGTTGAGGAGATTAGAAGGGTATCTTCGCTGATGGTGTCTCTTCTTTACTGGGTAGAAAAGGGGAGAGGCATGTATTTGGAGAAGTATAGGTCCCACTGGGTGAGGACATTCTTAGGGTTTAGCTGTGTGTAGAGTGTTTCTGTTTTGAGGTAAAGGATGCACGTGCTTTGGATGGTGCGAGTGTGCAATCTTTTGCTGGTAGGTATTACTTGTTAGGGGGGTGGGGGGTGGGATATGTAGTGACTAAGCTTCCCCTGGATCCTGAGCTGAATGTTGGAGTGAGTAACAGAGAATGCAGCCTGAGAGAATGTTGATGTATGAATGTGTTCTGTGATTGTCAGTTGGAGATGTAGACCCCTGAGAGAGGATGCCGGTGCATGTTGCCTTAAACTCAGATGTACTTGACATGATAAACCTAATATGATGTACAGGAACTGTAATAAATAAGCAACTAGTACATCAGAAAATATCAGGGTCATCTTTGGAGAACCCAAGCTTTACACTTTTCCAAAAAGTTCTCCATGTAGTCACCAGCTGCTCTCAGACACCCACTAAGCGAATGTTATGCCTCGCTTGGCCCTACACGTCCTCTTTCTTAATGACCTTGACTGCAGTCTCAAGAACTGCCAGCCTGGATCAGACTGTTGTCACTGCATCCTCAAGGCCAAATATTCTGTTCTCCACTTCATCAAGCTTCGTGCCATGTTTGTCAAACTGTAGCTGTATCAGTTCTACCTTGGTGTTGATGGCATCCAACTTGGTATCCAGTTTCCCTATGCCCTCCTTGAGGTGCAGAAGGATGTCCCTCATGTCCAAGTCTACATCTTCTGCTGTCCCTGCCACTCCTTTGGACCCTACAGGAGGGTTAGTATGTTCCTGCGGCGGCTTGGATTTCTTCCTGGCCTGCTTCCCATCAAAGGCCAGAGTGCGCTGATTTTTATCACCTTTCACCATTTTAGTGCCTTGACACCCCTTCAATGCCACTCCAGCACCCCCCTTGTGATGTCTCGTCCTGTCTCCACTGCTCTGCCCCTACAGGGCGTCCTCTGCTGGGGCTACTCTGGGGTGTGAGAAACCTGAGGGTATTCTCACTCCTACTACCCTTGGATCCTCCGGTTATCGCTCTTGGATCCTGACCCAGCGGATGGAAAAGCGAGGGATCACCACCTGGGTGGAGGGTCCTTGAGGATTGGGAGTGGGAAACCCATGGCCACGACATGATGCCCCCAATTTTCTACTGATGACAAATTTAACACTCCCCCAACCTTTATGAGCCATTATAAACCAGCTCCCCTCAGTTTTTCACATGTGACATTTGACAGTACTGAGCCAAGGAAGAGGCGACTAGGAATTATGCACACCAACATGCAGCCACTCCACTTTAGTACTGAGACGAGGAAGAGGGCCTCAGAGGAGTACCGTTGGCAAGACCAAGTATGTCTTACTAATGGGCCTAACTATAGTCAAGCAATTAGGAGAAATGACTCACACCTGAAACCCTTTTACATAAGCCAGGTGTATAAAATGGGTGTGGACAGGAGGGTCAGAGGCGCAAGAAGATGATGGGAGCCGTGGTGAGCTGTTCTGCAGACTCAGAAGCACACTGAGGACAGAAGCAGCTCTGAGAGTCCTGGCAAGTGTGAAGTGGGAGCAACATCACTGTGGGGCAAAGGCAAGGCGAAGGAAGGAAGGAAGGAAGGAAGGAAGGAAGGAAGGAAGGAAGGAAGGAAGGAAGGAAGGAAGGAAGGAAGGAAGGAAGGAAGGAAGGAAGGAAGGAAGGAAGGAAGGAAGGAAGGAAGGAAGGAAGGAAGGAAGGAAGGAAGGAAGGAAGGAAGGAAGGAAGGCCAGATGAGGTCTTGTCCTTCATTCCATCAAAGGGATTGCTCTTTTCTCCCGTGGCGCTGCAAGAACACAAGAGTGTGAGTGGCAGAGAAAGACCCCCTTGAAGGCAGATGCCACGTTTGTGGCCAGTGCGATATGGAAAAGGACTTCACAATGAGCCGGTTAGTTTCCCAGATAGAGAAACCCGATATTCCTATAACCGCAAGGCTCATAAAGTGAACTGTTACTGTTAAATGAGAGCTGAGACTTCTACAATGTAGCACAGTGCTCACGTGTCTTTTTAAAGGCGCAAGCACATTTTCGAAAGTATCCAAACGTTACAAATCCTTCCTTTTGAACCAATCAACGTGTTGTTGAAGTATTTGCGAGCCTGAGGAGGAACGCTATCAAAAGTCTTCAACCAAGGAATAAAAGTAAAACACAAAGCGTGTAAACTGTGAATTAAGAGAAAGCCAATGCATATTAAATAACAAACCTGAGGGGAATTAACATTGAAGCAAACCAGTAAACTTTAAATACTGAATTCATGTGGCACAAAGAATGAATTCAAATCTTAGAGTAAGCAACATAACACTGCATTAAACTCTAAACTTCAATTGCGTAAAACCAAACGATTGCTGCAAAATGAATGAACCTAAACTTTGAAGTTGAATACATTAATGGCTGAAGGAAATCCAAACAATGAACCTTAATAAGTGAATACAGTGTGACAAGGCTATCATTTGATAAGAGTTGTGTGACACATGGTGGCAGAGCCACAAGGCGGCTAAATATAAACCAGAGGAGCCCAAGACCACACCCTAACCCCAGAAACCAACAAAGGAAGCCAACTAAAGGTGAATTGGTGCACAGGAGCAAGAACCAAGGAATCTGTGTTAGACATTGAAGTCTTTGGGAAGGGGACCCTGAGACTTAGCAGGTCTATATTTTTATTTTTATTTTATTGATTTGGTTGAGAATCTCAACCTTTCAATATAAAAGACAAAACAGAGATCATTCAAATTCATTAACAATTCTTAGTAAGCAAAATAAAAACAAAAAAGAATAAAAATAAAACAAATTAAACACTTAAATAATAACTCACAATATTTCTAAAATTTTTAGATTTAAAAGAGATATCAAAATAGGAATCAGACAGGACAAACCACTAAGGAAATACATTATCTAGGCAAGGTAATGATTGACGATTCATTATAGTATGCAATTTACCCTTTATCAGGTTTAAATGTTCATTCTCTGGTTGGAATCATCAAGTCTAAGTTCATTCAAGAAATTTATCGTCGCATAACCCATTGATTTGGAGTATACATGAAATATATATTTCCAGAGGTCTCTAGCCTCCATGTTTTGCTTATGCCCAAAGAATGCTTTAAAATAATTAGTTCTTCTTTCCACTAACTTGGGGCATTCTGTTATGAAATGTACAAGGGATTCAGTTTCAACTTTACAAAAATGACAGAGTATTTGCATTGGGATCTTTGCCCCATTTTGCTGTAACTAATCTGACAGGCCATAAATTGAATCTCAGACGCAACAACCCTGTGCGATGCAAAACACTGGGCGATTTCAAAAGATACGCTTCAGTAGTACCATAGGCCTTGAGCCCAAATGGGTTCTGTTTAAAGTTTTGGTATTTATTGCGCAGTTCCCTGGTTTCTATCCAGTCTTTTTCCCACATTTTGCGCTTGGCTTTATTTGGATTTTGACACAGCAGATTAACTGATATATTTGCTTCCTGTAGGAATTTTTTTGCCTGGCTGTCCCACTTCAAAATGAATTCATCTTTAGATGCTTGTATATAATTGGCTAGATGTATAAGTAAGCCATTTTGATGGTTTTCAAGAATACATTTCTTATACAATGTACAAACTTTCCACTTGTATACAGCATAAATGGATATCAACCCTAGTTCGTGTTTTATCATAGCTGTCGGAGTAGATACTGGAAGATTTAACAGTGTCCTCCAAAACAACCCTTCTTTCTTATTCCAAAAACTGTTTGGTTTAATCGGTTTGGTTTCGGCTCCATATAGTAAAATTGGCAATGCTATTTGTTTATAATAAGCTATCAGAGGGGCAATGGTAAATTTGCAGTATTTACCTTTGCCAATTTTCGATTGTGAAATCAAATTATTCCATTTTATATCCAAACTATATTCATATGGGGTGTCACTTGGACTTTATTGATGTTAATCCCCAAGTATGTATATTCATCAACCGCTTCAACTGTTTCACCATATATCGTCCAATTAAGCTTTTTGTAGCGGTGCTTACCATTACCGAATTGAATCACTTGCGTTTTTTTTAGTATGTATAGTCATTTTTTTTGATACTGCATAATTTTCCAAAGCCCCTAACATATTACGTAGACCCATTGGTGTTCTAGACATCAACAACAGGTCATCGGCATACAGGAGCCATTTTACCACAATAGGGCCTCGTTTCGGAGAGTCAGTAACAATATCAGCGAATGCTTTGCCAATATCAAGAATAAAGAAATTAAAAATAGAGGACGCCAGTATACACCCTTGTTTAAGACCTCTTGAGCAACAAATTGGGTCTGATAGCAATCCTTCATTATTCAATCTGATTTGCAATGTTGTGTTAGAGTGGAGATCTATGATCCATTTTAATATATTCCAGGGACATTCGCTTTTCATCAACTTCACCATGAGTTCCCTTGGAATTGAGTCAAAAGCGGTTGTGAAGTCGACGAAGGCGACATATAGGGGTAATTTTAAGCTTGCTTGTTTTGCTATGATTGCATTTATGCATAATAAGTTAATCCCTGTGCCAAGTCCTCTCAGAAATCCAGTTTGCCATGGATCTCTTAGCACTTTCCTATTGAGCCAGGCATTAAACTCTTGAAGCACTAAGCGGGCAAAGATCTTACCAGGACAATCTAGAAGTGCAATCGGCCTATAAGAGGCTGGATCCGATCTTTGGCCTTTCTTATATAGTGGAATGAGGATGGATTTCTTCCATGACTCCGGGAGGCGCCCCGAGCGCATCACCTCTCCAAATATCTGCATTAGTATTTTTGACCAGATCTTGGGATTTGATTTGAGCATTTTCTTAGTAAGTCCATCCGGACCAGCTGCCCTCGAGCTACTAAGTTTCGATATATACTGCAATATATCGTCCTAGTCAAATATAATTTGATGGTCCCTGTTTCAAACTTCCAATGCACATTGGCTATTCAGAAATGGAGATTCATATGTCTGCAAGAAATAAGCACGCCATGATTCGGCCGAGATGGAATTGACCTGAACCGAGTTCTGGTCTTTAAATGTTGCCTCATTTAGCAGACTCCAAATTTCAGCTGAGTATTTAAGTGCAATTTTTTTTAACATGTGTTCACTATCTCTTTGAAAGCATAAGGCTTTCCTTCCCTTTTGCCAGTTTTTATATCTTGTGCGAAGTAGTTTAGACTTCTGTATCATTTCTTCAATGGGCAACTGCTTTATCAAGCGTAGCTGGTATCTTAATTCCATTTTTTTGTTTTTCACCTCAGAGTCAAACCTATGGGTATGTTTATAACCACAACCTTGCACAGAATCCTTGACAGCTGTGTATTTAAGCATGGATGATACATAGTCCCTCCCCGAGTTGTGAGACAGTTGTTTACCATAGCCTATTAGAGAGGCATTCGACCATTTTAGTCGATTTCTTGCATTGTTTACACTCATAATTACCATTTATGTTCCCCCAATTTTTGATCAAACTTTTTTTCCTTTCCCACTCCCATTCTAGGCAAAGTTGATGGTGATCACTGTTACCACTAGGTTTAATATTCAGGGACTGGACTATGTTCATCATTGCCTTGTTTACATAAATGTAATCAATAGTAGCCTCGAGTAAACCATTATGCCAAGTGCTCACCATGGATGGGTCTCCTTGCACCGAACCATTCACCATAACCAGTTGTATATTTTCCATGCATTGACTCCATCTTATTTCCTCAGGTGTTAGTTTCTTTCGATTTTTAGGAGCCAAGTGCATATTGATGTCACCCATGACCAACACAGTCTATATGCTTTTCTAATGCAACTCTTATACCAATTTGCTCTAAATAGGCAAAAAAGGAATCTGAAGATAGGTGGGATCTCCCCAAATAGACGTTGACTAATATGATAGTATGGGTTTCATTACTTAATTTAATGAATTGCATAAAAGGGGTACCCGAAATCAGATTTGTGACTTTAAACTCTTTTGATTTTTTAATCGCAATGAGAAGGCCAGCCATGGGTCTCCCTATAGGCAACCTAATGGCAGGTTCTAGCAATATTTCATAATCATCCCAAACAGGAGCTTGTATCAACCATGTTTCCTGTAGTACTACAATGTCATATTTGTTCAATTCAGAGCCATGCGTGTTAGTAACGTGTTTGAAGCCCCGGGTGTTCCAGCATACAAGGTTAATTTTTTCTTTCGGTATGGGTTGTTATGTTTGGGCAGATCTTTCTATCCCAAAATTTGTCTGATCCCTACTAATGGAACCATAAATTCTAGGAGCCCATTTTTTTGCCCCCATTCTTTGTCCTATTTCCAGATGCAGATATTAAAGCCCATGTTCTGAAGGGTGTTTCTTGCTTCCCCTACCATATCCGCCAAAACAGTTGAGCGAAACGTGATTCTAAACCTGGAGAGATCTTTATTGCTCAAGAATTCCACCCTATCAATATCAGAGGATGTTATGTTTCTTAGCTCTGGTATCTCTTTAAGTATGTTAAGAACACAGGAGCGATTAAGATCATATTGTTCATAAGGATGTTCTCTACATTCCAGAATAAAACAGTGACGATTACTTGACCCCATTAATCTAGCCTTTGGTACCTGTTCTCTCCCTGCACTTGCACTTGGCTTCCACTGAACCCCCCACCTCCCATTCCCAGGAGCTATCGATGCTCTTTCAATATTTGTAGGGAACGTTAGAGGGGGACGGGTGTCAGACATAACTTTCCCCGTATTTTGCGGCAGCCGCTCATAATCCATTCTAGATTTTTCCATTTGTCTTTCAACAATATATTGTTCGATTGTCTTATTTATCTCTTCTCTCAATTGGGCATCAATCTGCCCAACTACAGCAGCTTCAGATTGTGTGTCAATCAGACCACTCCTGGCAGGTACCTTTTGTATGACAGGCGGAGAAATGCCAACAGGATCTTGTAACACCATCTTCTCTTTTTCCATTGCCGCCTGGCTTTCAGCCACCAACTCATCTAAAGGCTCGTAACTCATTTCAAAAGAGGATTTCCCCTTACTGATCCCCAGTTGCCGGGTTACTTGGCCCTTAATAGCATTATTTTCTTTCATTGTAGGAGCCTCTCTAGGTCTGGCATTAGTTATCTTCAAAAATAGTCTTGGCTTTGCCCGTGGTTTAGAGGCTTTTTTTTGTTTTTTGGGGCATTCTTCTCCTATATTGGCAGTTATCTCGCCTAGAGACCTTTTTACTAGAGAGGGAGGCATATTGAAATGGCATCCATTATTGATTGTGATATGTTCATTTCTCACTATATCTGGGCCAGTTATTAATTCTCCAGTGCTCCTTTCAGTTACCTCACTCAGAGACTCGAGCTCTCTCTCTCTCTGCTCTCAACTTCGGAGTGAATATTACCACTAAAGGTGAAGTATCTGGGTTGTAACAGCTCTTTGCTTCCACTGGCTTGCCTGCATTCAGTTTGTGTCTCTGAATCATGTGTATTTCAGCGTCTAAATATTTCGAACCGAGGATCACATTGCCTGGATTCCCTCATAGTTCCTCCTTCAGTAATTTTACTCGATAGAGATGATAATAGTATTGTTTGATGATTGATTTTCTGATCCATGGCTTCATACAACTTTGCCAGGGACAATACGGCAGAATTCATCGCCAGGAGGGTTGAGCTCAGGTCTTCCCGCTCGTCCGATTCTTCTGTCTGATTCTCCTCCAGCCTCAGGGATTCAAGACCTGTCCAAGATTTTTTTGCTGGTCTTGGGGTGGGTAGAACAAAAGACAGGGAGCTTTGCGAGCCATCTTTATCAGACATCGCCAATATATTAGGTGTCATTTCAAGATCATGGTTTGCTGGCATGAGTGGTTCACTGGTCTCATTTAGAACTGCTGACAGGACCTGACTACTTTTATTGTGCATTCTAATTGGTGACAAATCTTCAACCTGCATAAGGTCACCCGTATTAGAATGAACAAACACCACTTCTTCCTCATTTATTAGCACCTCAGACATGTTCATGGGACCAGAGGCTTCCCTGTACACTTGAGCCGTTACACACATATTATTATAAGCTTCCCTCAGCCTTTGTTGCGCTTCCACCGTGCATGGTCTAGGAGGACTTTCATTGATTGTGCCAAGTGTTTTGCCCGAGGTTACTAGATCGGCCTCACAATGGTTACTCTCATTTTCCATAGTCGTATCTGAGATCATCCTTTCACAATTGAAAGTCTCAATTGGCAGCACGTTATTTTTAATTGCAGCTACTTCCAAATTAAGACGTGTATTTAATACATGAAGGCTATCAAGTTTGTTATGGCTATATTTGTTCAAAACAATATCATTACTCCCTACACCTGGAGTCACTCCCAAGTTGTAATATTTGCGAATGTCGCTTCCTTTGCTTATGGAATGGTTTCTCGGTTTGTTTACAATTACCCTCTCCCCCACATGAGGCGGAGCATATTTTTTACACTGCATTGCCGGCATGAGGGGAGCCGCATTTGGCGTACAAGGGATTCCCCCTTCTCTAAACAAAGACATGTTTACATTTGGCATTCCTGTTTTCAGATTAAAAGGCATTATTTCAACCCTTCCTTTTTCTTTTCCCTTTTAGTTTTCTTGCCCCTCCCTATCGACAAATATTTGTCTTGATGCCAACAGTGACTGACAACAATGAGCAAAAGAAGGTTATGGCTTTCCTTTCGTGTTAAGCCACACAAATCCCAACACGGTTAAATAAAATTACTACACAAAGAAAAAACAAGGTAAAAATAACCAAAAAGATAAAATGAAAATAAATACAAAGGAAAAAGGAAAAAAAAGAATCTTATGATAAAATCACACATAAAACCGCTCACCAAGCAGTGAGAGTTTCATCCACTAACCCCTTAGCAGATGTATATAAACACTCAAAGACAACAAAGCAGCAAACAGTACTTTCTTGTACTTTCCGTGTACGCGCGCAAGTGCGCTACACACGTTGTATTTAAGTGATGAGGGGCGGGCTCACAGTTCGTGAAAAAAAAAAGAGAAAGAAAGCCACGGCCCAATCAGAGAATAGCTGTAGGCAAGAAGAAAGGGAGGGATTACGTCAGCACTGCAAGACTCAAAACACTAAAGTCAATGGAGTCACTTTAAATATTTACTTTCAATGTTGTAGAGTCAGGCAGCTTCCGTGTAGCGGAAAAAGACGTCCGCTCGGCGATGACCCAGCTGCCTGAACAAAACGACTGTGTTCCACGCACAGTGCTCAATGCAAGTAGGCTCCAGAGTGCATTCAGCGTTCGGTCCCAGCAAACAGTACTTTCTTGTACTTTCCGTGTGTCCGTCTATATGTATTGACTTGGGATCTGAGTCTCAAGACTCCCATTTGTTCGGATTGTGTTATTCAAAGCTTGGGGAAGTGAACCCCAGGATTGGTTCTGAACTATATTACCTTGAACTGGAGAAAGGTAAACCGCAAGACTCTTTTTCATGGAACTTTTTGTGCGTGGATTAAGGGGAGCTGAGAGAAAGCTGTGAGCTGTTTCTTTTGACTTTGACATCCCTACACTTTTGTTTGTTCTAGTTGTGAGGGCAAGACAAGGTTTTGGACACAGATGGACTATTAAGTTGAAACTCTGACTCAAACTTTCCTTAGTTTCGCTCAGGTAGGGAAATCCCACTTTAGCATAGGGCAAGTTAGGCCTTGAACCATCCCAGCATTTAAGTTAATAAATATCTTTTTTTTTACTTTAAGTCTGTTGTCTGTCTTGCTTCATGATGCCTTCAAAATGGCCTCCTCCAGGATGGGCCCCCCCTTTGACACAAGGTTTCACTTCCACTTAGTCCCGGTCACTAGGCCCAGGCCTCTCTCCCCCCCCCTCCCCACCTGTAGACCCCAATCTCCTCTACGCCTCAGAGGGCCCTTGCCCCTTCACACTGTGCTCAGCTCCTTCTTTCACCTCCCTGCACAGGCTCCTGCCTGATGGCGTGGGGCCTTCCAAATTCACCTGGGTTGCTGACTTGGGAGGGGCCCTGCTGTCACTACACTACGTCCGCCTGTAGCGGGTCACTGCACCCGCAGGCCACGTCATGCTCACGGCCAGCTCCTCACCTCAGGACCACTAAAGCCTCTGTCTTCTCAGACACCTCTGCCCCCACTCTGAACATGATTTGACACCGCAATTGGCAAACACCAAGAACACCTTAAATTCTGATGCATCTATGACTTGAGAAAAACAATCTGCTCCAGTTGGCCGAGCACGCTCTGCAACGGGACCATCCTGAATTCTTGGGACTTGAGGTATTTGTTGAGTCGCCGCAAGTCTAGAATGGGCCTCCAGCCCCGGTCGTTTTCTTTACTAAGAAGTATCTGGAGTAGACTCTGGAGGCCCAGAGTCGTCTTGGACCCAGCTCTATCGCCCCATTGCTTAGCATGGCCCGCACCCCCTGCTGGAGCGGAGGGATGTGCTGTTCCTACCAGGCCACTGGAGGGATCCACAGACATTTTTCCTGAAACTCCAGGGTATGTCCGTGGGCAAGAGCATCCAGCAACCATCTGGCGGTGGAGCTCTTCCACTCGCTGATAAAACTTGCCAGACGGTCGCCCACCGGGGTGCATGGGTGGGGGCCCGCCATCTTGGCCGGTTCAGTCCTGCTTCGGCACCTGCGTCCCGCATTCGGAGCAGAGACGGAGCAGACCACCTCCACCGAAAGCCTTGGAATGGCCTCTGTAGGCTTCCTTGGTCATGTACCGGGTTGGTTGACGGTACAACGAAGAACCTCCTCCGAAAACCTTTGTCAATCTACTGGACTTTCCGCCTGAGGCGCAAAAGGAAGGGCAGTGCTGCTGAAGAGTGCCCAGGGCACGAGCCGTGTCAGTCTTGATGGCCTGTAAAGACTCAACTGTCTTCCCGAAGAGGTTGTCCCGGTCAAAGGGCATATCCAGTACTCTCGTCTGGACCACCCTGGCGGAAGATAGTGGACGCCAGCCTCGACGCCGGAGACATACACTGTTCCCCATCTGTCTGAAACCTGTGTCCGCATGTCCAGGGCCACCCTAATGGCATGGTCTGACGCCACCTCTCCATCCTGGAGGAGTGAGATCACCTCTATCCGTTTGTCATTGGGTAGGAATTCCAGAATCAGGGCCAGTTTGTATAATAGTTCTCCGTCATACCTGGCCCCAACCGCCACCGCGTTGGCCTCCTTGACTGTCGAAGCGCCGAGTAGATCATCCTTCTCCCCATGGCTTCCAACTTCTATCCCTCGCTGCCCGGAGGGACAGAGGATGAAGACGAGGGGTTAGATCGCTTCCTCACCGCCGCCGACACCACCGGGTCCGGCGACGGTTGTGACCGTAGGCATCTGGGTGTGGACTCCGGCACCCAGTATTTTTTTTCCAGCCTATCTCGCTTGGCTGGGGCTGTGGCCGGGTTCACCAGGGCCAGGCCCTCCTCCCAAATTTTGTCCAGGAGGGGTACCATCATGATGGTCTTCCTCTTTGCCTTGCACCTCTGGTAGAGGAAACCTTCCTTTTTGGTCTCAGCTGGAAGAGTTTGGATGTTCTGGCAATCATGGCATGAAACGACCCCACCTCGTCCGGAGGGGACGCCCTTGGCTGCGGCGAGGAAGTGGTTGTTGCCGTGTCCTTTCCCGTGTCCTGGTCCTTCTGGGAAGCGGGGGAGGAGTGGTATGCAGAGGTTGGTGAGGAGGTGCTGGGTGGGGCTTCCGCTTTTTCGCCGGAGGTTGATACGGGGTCGACGAGACCGGGGGCATCCTCCTCTGAATTTCCGACACAAATGGACTCCTGGTCTTCCTTATCCGATGATGAAACATCAGTTTCTTGGAGTACGGCTCGACCTAGAATAAGGCTCAATTCTGGCATCCTCTTTTCCGGTGTCCTCTCCACGGCCCTGGTGGAGGCCTCCCACCACGGGCCAGGGACACTCTAGGCGCAGCCAGGGTTACCTTGACCGGGTCAGCCTCTTTGGCCTTCGAGAGGGCGGCCGTTACCAACTCTATCGTCGTCGACGATTTCTCTTGCGCCACCTGGGCTTTTTTAGGCAAGTCGATCGCCTTTTGTTGCACCTTAGGCTTCTTGGTCTTCTCCTGCAGCTTGGCTTGGTTGGCAGATTTCCTCTTTGAGGAGGAGCTGAATTAATGGCTGGAGATGAGGCAGATGGCGAGGTTGCACACTCCCTGCCCATTGCAGGACCCGCTTGCACGGCGACCTCAACGGAGACAGACTCGCAGCGCTTGGCCTTGTCTTGGGCCCCCACGGATGGAGCACCCTTAAAGGACTTCGAAGCACGCTCCTCGGACCAACCCGGGTGAGGCATGCCCCTGCTTGGGGCACGGGGCAGAGGCCTTGGCACTGAGCCACGACACCAGTCTACTGTGACGATCTTTCATGGTTCTTTTGCAAAACCAGAGGCAGATCTCACAATCTCCTTCGCGGTGGTCCATGTGGAGACAGAGGCACTGAAGGAGTTTGTCCTCTACAAACACATTCTGCAGTCGGAACTGAGCTTGAAAAGGGAGCTTCCCTCTTTCTTCGCTTACAACATGGTCCGGAGTGTGGAGTAGGCCTGATGGCCTTCTGGAACTTTTCGACGAACACTCGACAATCCTCGCATTTGAGGGGCCGAAATTCGGAGACAAATGGATCTCCACTTGTCAGCCGATGCAGAGAAAGAGCACACAGGCTCTGTTTGACAAAAATAGGACTTTTTCTGTAAAATGCGTGAAAAAAACAGAATACTCACAGAGCAAAACTCAAGGATTCCCAACACTTGAACGTGCAGTAAAAATCCAAAGATGGCTGCCAGAGGAGGGGCAGTCATTGGCTGGGGACAGTATGACCCAAAGTGATTGGTTTAGAGGAGAAATACAGTTAGTAAATGAAAGTGAAACTGTTTTTTCTTTTACCGACTATTCCCGGCCTGACGACGGGGTACATTCATGAGCATGTGAATCCATTCCAGACCCCATACTGGAGAATCTTTAAATCACAAAAACAAAAAAAAAAAACTTTTACTGGATCAAGCAAAAAGGGAGCCAATCGGAGCAAAGCCCATAGAGCTGACTGTGTCGTTAGTAATGATGGACTATACAGCTCATTACAAGTTGGCTGGTAGACGATAAAAGTGCTAGTAATACTGTTTACCGGCACTTTTACAGATCCAGCAAAGTAGGAGTCCTCCTGAACACAGTTGCTGGAATTACCGGCGCTGATACCACCTCTCACGGAATTACCGGCACCGGTAATATCGGCAAAGTAAATACCGGCAATGCATCAAAACTGCACCAGTAATACAGGCACAATGGTATCACAAGAATGGTTTTGCCCGCAGATTGCCAGTAATACTGGCAAAACCAAGGCAGAGATATCACCTAAGAGCAGCTGGTAAATGGACACAGGTGAGGGCAACAAGGCCACAGGCGCACACAATCCACCCAGGTGCACCAAATGCACACAGGTACAGTACTTCAGTGCCACACCTTCCCCAAGAACAATTTCCAACACAACCATGCTGCCACTCATTGCCGCTACCATGGACCTTGAGATGCTCCATGCTGATGTCCAGCTGCTGGTGCTGGAGCAGCAGCAGTGGTGGTGACAGGAGGCCAGGGATAGGAGGAGGAGCAGAATGAGGATACAGGTGGCGTGGAAGAGGCACGCCATGATCCCTCGCACAAGTGCCACACACTGTGCCCTCGCAGACAGCCAGATGCACACCCTGTGCCACCTAAACAGGGAGATCATTCATGACCCTTATCCAGGATAACATTTGGAGCACGATCGGCATCAGGATAGCCATATCACTGCTGCTGAAGCTGGTGCCGGCCCTGCAGTTCCTGGCCAGTGGCACGTTACAGCATTCCATGGTAAAGCTGCATGGCATTTCCCAGCCTCGTTTCTCTGGAGTGCTGGTGCAGGCACTGGAGGTCCTCCTGAGCCATGTGGGAAAGAACATTGCCCTCCCCACCATCAAGGCACAGTTAAACGCCACCAAACCCCGCTTCTATGCGATTGTGGGTATGCCCAATGTGTTAGCAGCATTGGACTGCAAGCACATAGAGCTGGTGCTTCCCCCCTCTGCCCCCCCACTCCTCAGATAAGGTCTACAGGAACCTGAAGCAGTTCCATTCCCTCAATGTCCAGGTGACCTGTGACGCCGACCTGACCATCACGAACTGCTGTGCTCGGTTTCCAGGATCAACCCAAGACTCCATGGTCCTGTGGAACAGCACCCTGCCGGCTTAAATGGCATGTCACAGAGGACAAAGGACCTAGATGTTGGGCGAGTCCATGAACATTTACACCAACATTGCAGTATGGGTCACAGGCAACAGGGGTGCAGGGGGCATGTCACAAATGCATGTCCAGTAAGTACCCTGCACATGCAGGAACAACCAATGCACATCCCAATTGACAGACCACAACACAGGAGTAGCGCATGACTGGAGATGTAGCAGGCCATTTAAATTCCAAAAGAACATCCACATGTAATGCACTACAGGTACCAGAATACAAAACCCATCCCCTCCAATGCCAGTGAATCTGTAGACTAAGCCAACTAGGGTCATGAGATCAATGTCCTGGCGAGGCATGGGACTTGCATGCACAGACTGACCGTTGAGATTCTGCTGTCACAGGCAAGACCACTGCAGAGCATCATTACTCACAAATGTGTCCTTACCCCTTACAGGTGGACTCAGGATACTTGTTGCTTCCATGGCTGATGTCCCCTCGGAGGAATCCCCAGACACAGGAGGAAATGGCATACAACAGGGCACATGTGAGGACCAGGGTGACCATCAAGCAGACCTTCAGTCTCTTGAACGCACGTTTCAAATGCCTACACCAGTAAGGGGGGCGCTAATATACAGGCCTGAGAAGGTGGGGCAGATAGTCCTGGCCTGTACAATGTTGCATAATATCTGCCTCAGACGCAACATACGCCAGGCCCCAAATCTGGACATTCCTCCGCCAGAGGATAATGCTGATGACGCAGCACCTGCCGGGCTCAGGCACATGGAAATGGTGGCTTGGGATGGGTGCATGGACCATCAATCACTCAGATAGCTTTTTCCGAGTACCCCTTTCACTCTGCACTTCTCTTGCATCTTACCGCATATGATGCGTACACACAAATATTTGCACCAAAATAGGGCATGTCCACTCAATGCTTCAAGTGAAAACTATGTATTGAAATAACGAGGCGAAAATCGAACACCCTGCGCCCCCTCAACTCTTCCTCCTCCCTACGCTCACTGTCCCCGCCCTACATCTGCCCCTCCCCACCCATGACCCCACAACCCCTCTCCCCCTACCCACACCGGTCCCCACACGCCCATCCTAACACATCCCCCCCAGGCCTCCCCACACACCCCCGTCACCCTCCCACACACCCGTTAGTACCAAATTGAACCAAAGTGTCACGCCAAGAGTCATTTGCGTTGCCTCTTCTTCACAGGGCTCTTGGCTGGCCCGGGTGTCTAAGAAATCAGTTGGGAGTGGTGCCTTAGGCTGCCATGCTACGAGCTCCCAGGGGTAGTGATGGCGGATCAGAACCCTGGGTCTGCAACTGCTCAAGGGTGACTTGCAGGGTGTGCGAGAGGGACTCCGACATGACTGAGACCACCTCATTCCCCTCACGGACACTTAGTGCCAGGATGAGTAGGGCAGCAGTGGTACGGCCTTGTGCCAATGCACCCCTGCATCTGCCTGTCAAGGTGCTCTCATGCAGCAGCTGCAGCTCATTGAGCTGCCACTCAGCAAGTGTCATCATCCTCTCATGTCTGTCCACATCAGCACGCAGTCGTGGATCCATGTCCCAGATCCGGATGCTGGGCATGGGTTGGGGCGCGGAGGCTGTGCTGCCAGGCTGAAAGACTAAGTCGGGTAGCGAGTGTGGTCATCCTTCCCCTCCTCCGCCAGGCTGTTCCTGCCACGATAGGGTGGTGGCTGGTCTGCCTGTAGTCTTGTGTACGGCACATGAGGGACGGTGGGCCACTGACCACAGGTATGGTGCTGGCGGCGGTGGCACAGCAGGAGCTGATGGTGGTAACACAGCAGGAGGTGGTCATGGTTGCACAGCTGGTGGCGGTGGTACAGCCTCTGCCCGCCTGTGCTAGGTCTGACGCTGTTCCAGGCGCATCGTCGGAGGATTTGCCTGTTGGGGAGAGATGAGCATGCAGGCTTGTATCACACTCATGCTACATTGTGTGTGTCCTGCTCTTGTCATACGGCTTCTTTGGTCTGTTTGCTCCGATGTGCGTGCTACTACATGTGGGTGGTGGGAGTGCACATTGACTGTTGGTCTGCCAAGGTGCCATGCTGTGTGTGCCGTGGGCCTATAATTCCTGTCCTGCCTTGGCACACGTGTGCTGGTCATGTGTCCATGTGTGGGGCAGTGCAATTTGGCTATGGTGCTTGTGCATGGTTACATCTGCCCGCATCCCCCGGCATGTGTGAGAGATGAACAAGTTACTTACCAACTGTAACGTTCTTTCGACTGGATGTTCCTCCCACGTATTCCTCATCTTGTGATAAATCGTTATCTCCAGCTTCGGAAAAAAAAAATTCTCGGCAGAGGACGCTGTGCTCGAGGTCGTGGCTTCGATTGTCCCTCGACGTACTCCGTACAATGGTATAAATAGCTCGAGCCGCGCCTGTTGCTTCAGTTCTGTTTTTTCGATGAAACTTATAGGAGGAACACCCAGGTGTGTCCCATGAACGATACATTCTTCGTGAGAGGAAAGTTTAAGAAAACGTAAACTGTACTGTGGGGTAGGATGGGAGGGTCGATGAGGAATACGTGGGAGGAACATCCAGTCGAAAGAACGTTACAGTTGGTAAGTAACTTGTTCTTCGAATGGATTGTGTCCTCCCACGTATTCCTCATCTTGTGATAGGCTCCCATAGCAGTGTCAATTTTTGGAGGTGGGAGTACCAATTTCAGTTTTCGTGGACAGAATGCAGAACTGCCTTTGCAAATAAACCCTTGTTAGAGGTGGCAGTGTCCAAACAATAATGTTTAACAAAAGTATGCATTGTTATCCAGGTTGCAGCTGCACAAATGTCGGCTGCCGGGACTCCCCTCTTTAGAGCCGCAGAAGTAGCCATTCCCCTTGTAGAATGGGCACGAAGCCCATCTGGTGGTTCTTTTCCCGCTAATCTGTAGCATTCAACTATGGCTAATATGATCCAGCTGGAAATGGTCTGTTTTGTTACAGATAAGCCTAATTTTTGACCAGTATAACCCACAAACAGTTGGTCATCTTGTCTCAATTTAGCCATCCTAGAGATGTAAAAACTAAGAGCCCTCTTGGGAACTAATCTGTGTAATCTCTCCTCTTCTTTGCCCAGATGAGAAGGAGGATAAAAAGTAGGTATTACTACTTTTTGTGACAAATGGAAGTCCGAGACTACTTTTGGCAAAAACAAAGGTTTAACTTTAAGGACTACCTTATCTTTATAAAAAATAGTATATGGTGGTTTGCATGAGAGAGCCTGAAGTTCGCTAACCCTGCGGGCTGATGATAGGGCCACAAGGAGGACAGTTTTTAGAGTCAAAAGCCTCAATGGACATGAGTGCAGAGGCTCAAAAGGTATGCAAGTCAAGAATTTTAATACTAAATTTAAGTCCCAGGTTGGTACATGAAAAGGTACTGGAGGGTATACATTAGTGAGCCCCTTTAAGAATTGAATTATTCTTTTACGGTATTTTGAAATATGAAACCTCTTCCGAGGAGCGCTCGAAAATGGACAGCGCAGCAAGGTATCCTTTGATTGTTCCTATCTGGAGCCCCAGATTAGCTAGATGTAGCAGAAAGGAAAGCACCATTGGGGTGCCACACTGAAAAGGGTCCACATCCTTGTCTTTGCACCAGTTACTAAACCTATTCCAGCGACATCGGTACAAAGATATTGTTGCTGGTCTTCTGGCCGAAAGCAAGATTTCCATTACGTCATCCGGAAGATCCCAATCCTTGTATCTCAACCTCTCAGAAACCATGCGTGAAGGTTGAGTGTCTTGACCTCTGGATGGAGAACCCGACCTTCCTCTTGCGAGAGAAGATCCTCTCTTTGCGGAAGACGTATTGGAGGGCAAATGGACATGTCTAAAAGGTCCGGGTACCACGTTCTCCTGGCCCAATCCGGGGCAATTAGGATCATGGTTTTCCTGAACTTTCTCAACCTCCTGATTACTTGAGGAATCACGGGGACTGGGGGAAAAGCGTGCAGCAGTGGAAACTTCCACTCCACTACGAATGCGTCTCCCAGAGCTCCTCTGAGGAAATTCCTTTGAGCAGTACTGATCGCACTTCCGGTTGATCGCGGGGGCGAGCAGATCCACTTGAGGGGTTCCCCAAAGGGCGAAGATCTCCAGAAGGACTTCCTGATCCAGCTCCCACTCGTGAGAGACCGTGCTCTGCCTGCTCAGAGCGTCTGCCGCCGTGTTCTTCTCTCCGGCTAGGTGAATTGCCGACAGAGAGATTCCTTCTCGTATTGCCCAGAACCAGAGCTGCATTGCCTCTCTGCACAGTGGCAGTGACCGTACACCTCCTCTCTTGTTTAGATAGTACATGGCCACTGTATTGTCCGTCATTATCAGGACATTCTTTCCCTGTACATAAGGCAGACAGGCCTTCAGAGCTAGTCTGATTGCCCTCAGCTCTAATAGGTTAATGTGTAGTTTGGACTCCGATGGAGACCAACGACCGCTGATTGTCAGATCGTTGGTGTGTGCTCCCCACCCCGTGAATGAGGCGTCCGACACTACCGTTATCTCCGGCCATGGTTGCCTAAAAGACTCTCCCTTGAGAATGCTGTTGTTGCAAGCCACGATAGAAGATCCTGAGCAACTGCGCTCGGGACTTGCAGAAGATCCGACATATTCCCTGAGAACTGGGACCACTGAGTTCTGAGTGCCATTTGAAGGGATCTCATTCTCAACCTGGCCTCTGGTACTAGGAAAATGCAGGATGCCATGAGGCCGAGAAACCTGAGAAAAATCAAAGGCCGGTAGATGTTGGGCATTCTGAAACTTCGTTACCATCTGCTGGATGTGGAGAGCTCTCACTTCGGGAGGCGAGGCTTTTCCCGATGAAGTGTCCAAGACTGCTCCGATAAACTGGAGCTTCTGGGATGGTATCATGTGGGACTTGAAATTGAGGGAGAAGCCCAGTTTGTGGAGGAAGTGGCAGGTGATCGAAAGATGTTCCTGAGCTTGTTCTGGAGAACTTGCTCTGATCAACCAGTCGTCCAGGTAGGGATATATGTGAATACCTCCTCTCCTGAGACTTGCTGCCACAACCGCCAACAGTTTGGTGAAAACCCTCGGGGCGGAGGTCAACCCGAATAGCAGAACTCGAAACTGATAATGAGAATTGCCAATCGCGAACCTCAGGTACTTTCTGTGCTTTGGCTGGATTGGCACATGAAAGTAAGCATCCTGAAGGTCCAATGATACCAACCAATCTTGGAGTTGGAGAGCCTGAAGGATCTGAGAAAGTCACCATCTTGAACTTGTCCTTCCTGAGGAACTTGTTCAAGTTTCTCAAGTCCAAGATGGGTCTCAGTCCTCCGTCCTTTTTTGGGATGAGAAAATATGGGGAGTACCAACCCCCTGTTCCTCTCCGCTACAGGTACCAGTTCTATGGCACCTTTCTCTAGCAGGGTTAAAATTTCCTGCAACAGGAGCGGATCCGGAATTTTGGCGGAATTGGCTCCCAGTGGATGATTCTGAGGCCTTTTTAGAAAGGGGAGACAGTAACCTTGGGCTACTGTTTCCAGTGTCCAAGCATCTGAGGTAATGCCCAGCCATTCCATCAGATGTTGAGAAATCCTGCCTCCCACTGGTGTTTTGTGTAACAAGGTCTCAGAGGGATTTGGAGGCGGCTGCAGGAGTGGCTGAGGCTACAGATGCCGCTCCTGAGGCTGATTTTGCACCTCTTCCTCGTGCTCCATGAGGGAAGTTCCTTTTACCCCTTTGAGAAGCCTGTCCTCTTCCTCTACCAAAAGAGGAGTAGTATCGAAAAGAACGACCCCTCCAGGAAGATGAGCCAGAATAGGGTTTTAGAGGCTGGCGCAAAGAGGCGGTAAGTGATTTAGCTGCTGCTTTCGAGGTCTGAAGTTTTTCTAGGCGTTCATCAGCCTTTCTGCCAAAGAGCCTTGAGCCATCAAAGGGCATGTTGAGGAGTCTAGCTTGCACGTCCGGTGCAAAGCCCGACTTCCTCAACCACGCAAATCTGCGTAGCACAACGCTTGCAGCCATGGATCTGCTGATACTATCAGCAGTATCCAGTCCAGACTGGAGACATTCCCCCTTTGCCTCCTTCCCGTCTTTGACTATATTCAGGAAGCCTTCCCTTTCCTCGCCTTCCGGAATATGATCAGCCGCCGCCGAAATACAGCCCCACAGGGTATGGTTAAACCTAGCTAGGGTACAGGTGACATTTGCCGATTTAAGTGCCATACTGCCCGACGTGAAAACTATGTGCCCAGGCATAAATTTTTTTATCCTCTCTATCTGGAGGGATAGTTAGATAAGCAGTTTGTATTGAGGTAGATGCTGCCTGAATGACTAAACTCTCTGGAGTCGGATGTTTATTCAAATATTCAGGATCCGTTCCAGCTGGTCTATATTTTCTTGGAAAAGTGCTTTCTGCAGCAGCAATAGTTTCTGGTTTCTCCCAGTTTTTCTCCATAGTCCTTTGAAGGGCCCTGTGAAAAGGGAGAACAGGATCTTTCTGAGGTCCCTTGACGATAATATCCGTCATGTCATCTTGTTCAAAAATGGGTGAAGTATTACCCCAACCCATGTATTCAACTACCCTGGTCATAAGACCTCTGTACCCAGCATCTGCATGCTCTGCAGGATCAGGTTTGGCGAACTCTAATTCTGGGGATGTGTCAACTCCACTGGCAGAATGTAGACTATCACTCAGGTCTCTCATTCTAGATTCCTGGTCAATAAGTTCCTCAGGAACTTGTCTTGTACCATAAGTAACTCCCAAAGGAGTAACCTCGTCTTCTTCTGAAGCAGACTCTTCATAGATTGCTGACATAGATTTGAAAAAGTCTGACCTGGGCAAAGGAGTGAATCTCCTTTCTTCCTCTTCCATCTGCTTCGAAGGAAATGGCAAATCCCTCGAAGTTTTCAAGGGTGTCTTCGAAGTTTTCGAAGGCGACTTCGATAATGCCGTCGATGACACATTTGGCTTTGGCGTTGAAATTATCGACATCGAGGGCGTCGACGAAGTTGTCGAAGTCTTCGACGACTTGTGTTTCTTGGCCGGCACTGGAGAGGTGCTCGACTCTCGAAGATTCCTCGTCAGTTTTACGTCGACTCGAGGTTTTTTTGTATTCCTCAACGCTACTGGTCTTGGCCATAGTAGCCTTGGACTTCCCTTTGTCGTCCAATGGAGCGACTTTAGGGGTATGGCTTTTTCGAGGTTCTTTCGAGGGGGTCGAGGCCACATTCTCGAAAACCTCCATCTTTTTGCGGAATTCTTCCCACTTACTGTGAGAATCCGATTTAGTCCGACAACGAATTTCTTCAGTCGACTCTGAAGAAGAAGATGATGAGGGAGATCTATGTCTCCTCTTCATTTTTTTCGATGACGACAAAGAGTGTCTCGATCTACTCCTAGATCGAGATCTCTTCGAGTGCCTATGGCGATCCGATTCCTTAGAATCAGTCGCTTTCTTGTGTCTTTTTGACGAAACCTTTTTTGAGGCCTCCCTCCCCACCGACAGTTTACCTCTCCTTTCACGAAGAGCTTTTTCGGTCATCGATTGGCAAGACCCGCAGTCGTCGGTTCGGTGACTGGAACCGAGACACCAGAGACAAATCCGTTGGGGATCGGTGATCGACATCTTAGATCCACAATCTGCACACTTGGTGTCGAGGATGATGACATTTTCTTCACAGAAAATAGAAGCGCGCCGTTCTCGATAGCGAAGCGATCGGAAAAACGGAACTGAAGCAACGGGCGCAGCTCGAGCTATTTATACCATTGGTGACGTCGACAGAGTACGGAGTACGTCGAGGGACAATCGACGCCACGACCTCGAGCACAGCGCCCTCTGCCGAAATGTTTTTTTTCAGAATCAGCAAAGCTGGAGATGACGATTTATCACAAGATGAGGAATACGTGGGAGGACACAATCCATTTGAATGGGCCTTTTGCTGTGACTGACGTGTTGGACCTGTTCCCTTGCCCATGTGGTGTATCTGCCTGGGGATGCGTGTGTTTGGACTAAACATTTGCATTTACATGGGATTTGTTGTACTTATCACCATTGCCTCGGTTCACAGTTACGGCCTCTGCTGCCCCGACTTCCTTGATGACCTCCATGTGCAAGATGGAGCTGCATGTCTCCGCCCAGGGCTTGAGGGTCTGGGGTGCCATCATCCCTCCTCCTGTGACAGCAGATTCCCTCTGATGGGTCGCCAGGATGTTTTTGGACCCTAAGCAGCAGGTCTTCCCACTGCTTGCGTCAGTCCTGTGGTGTGCGTGGGATATTCCCCACGGCCTTCTCTGGCTGGTCCTGCTATTTCCAGCTCCAAAGAGCCTCCACATGCATGACCACATTGTTCACAAGGGCAATTTGATATCTACGCAGGTTATTCCACTGCACCAGTATTACCGTTCATGGCTGGATGGTGTGCGCGTGCCAGTGGACTTATAATGTGCGGTTGGCCTGCCGGTAATAGTAATACAGGCATGTCTGATACCAGTGTTTTTGTGGGAAACTTGTAATGAGGGCCTATGTCTCCTACATCATATAATACGCTAGCAAAAGTACAATCGTTGGAAGCCGAAGGTGAATCACTGAGCGTTACGACGACAGAATAAGCTTTTCTGAGCGTAATTCCGGACATTCAAGCTAGAGACAGTAGATCTGTTCAACCTAACCCAGGCGCAAACTTAACCAGTAAAGTTATCGGCTTTGAAAATATCAGACGGGACAATGAACGCATTTTACTAAATCGGTCTTGTATATGTTAAGTTTTATGGAATTTGTATAGCGCCTAATGCCATTGGAATGCAATGAAAGTGCTGTGCCTGAATGCCCTTGGAGGTCCGAAGTAGGAGTATGAATGAAAAGGAGGATTTTAGAATGCATGCGGGCATTTAAGCCAGAATGAATGAAGGTAGGGGCGGCGGCTCAGTCCCTGCTAGCGACCCATGGAGATCTGGCCAGTGGATGGGTGCTGCGATAAGCTGTCGGGAGAGTAGACTAGTCAAGGAGACCGATTATGTGCCCAGCTAAACAGAATTATTTTCATGGGACTCCGCTGCATTCTAATGGCAGAGGAGATGTGCATTATGAAGTTGAGTAGTGAACTGTTGCAGACATATGCAGGTGGGCATCCGCATCCAGGGAAGGATACGGCTATGTTCCATTGAGATGGAGTGCTATATATTATAATATTGTATATATTGGTACTACTCCTGGGAGATGGTCACTGCTTTTGATGGGGGGAGCCCCTTTCCATGAGGCTACTACGCAAGAGTCTCCCTGGGGGTGGTTCACAGAGGGAGTATTGCATGGGGAGGGAAAAACACCATTGAGATCGATGACGATCCCTGAAGAATTTGGTACCCCTTTGACCTCTCCTTAAACAACCTTCACTTACCACACTACCTAGTGCCACCATCTATTTTTGCGGTCTATCCACAAGTAGGGGCCACTGGGACTAAGAAGAGGCCTAGAGCAATGAGGATCACTCAGGCGAACCAACACACCCGCTCTAGTCTCTCGAATGATACAATTGACCAGCTGTCATTCAAAACAAGAGAGGGAAGAGAACAAGAGAGGGAAGAGAACAATGGCGACTTCATCTCGGCACGGACAGAGTGCCCGGCAGGCTACACGTAGAAGGGCAGAGCAGAGAAGCAGACTGCCCGGAAGAGAAGTGCACCCGCGAAGCAGGAAGCATACCGGAGAGGAGTTACACTCACCGGTGACAAGGGTCCTGGAGCACAGAGAAACCAATGCCGGACTGCTAAAAATACCCGCAGAAGACCGGGGAAGGTTCCAGTGAGCTAGAGAAGTCACAGAAAATCCCGGGAGGCCCACGATGAACCAGAGGGTGGCTCCCAAGACCTTGCAGGTACTAGGGTGGTTAAGCCCAGTGTTGTGGAGACACATAGGGTGCGTGAGGCCCTAAGAAAAGTATTGAGTGACTCTTCACCGAGACAGAACAACAAGATTGGAAGGGGTTCTGGGACCCATACCGGGGAAATACATCCCGAACAGAGGAAAAGCTGATTACGAACTTTGTATGTACCAGTGGTACGCATTGACCTTGAGAGGAGAGTAAACCACGGCTGTGGGTCGAATTGAAGTCAGATAAAGAGTACTGTGAGAGCTAAAGCATGGAGTACCCCATTTGGCAGGAGAGTGAACCAGGGGGTTACTGAATAGGGTCTGGGACCCGTGGCAATTGGGAAGATCTGAATCCTTTTTTCCGTGTTGCTACACATGTAAGCCGGGTCTGTTCACAATAGTTTGGGAACCTTGACTCAGCTTGGAAGAGAGTATCCAGGCTGCTCCTATTCGTCAATGCACCGAGAACCAGGTTAGCTCAACAGGGTCTATGACCCATTTCTTATTAACCAAAAGAGGAGAGACATTTCATGAACCCTGGAGAGAAGCGGAGAGAAACACCCTTTTGAACATAATGGAATTTTTTGGAGCACATTTCTTTCCGTCTGAACTTTAATGGAGAATTACAAAACAGGGCTGCCGCTGACCAGCCCAGATACATTGTCCTTTTTCACATTATATAAAGTTTAGTTTGTGAGGAACAGATGAAGATTTAGACAAAGAAGAGTGAACTTTACTTTGGACATTCTGACACAGTTTCATTAGCTACTTTTGTTAAGGCTGGGAAACTCCTCTTCGAGGTATGGCTAGCTAGGGTTTCCTGCATAAACCCTGTTTTTGTTAGTAATAAAAGTATTTTCCAATCAACATACCACCCTTGTGTCAGAGTCTTACTCCTACACCCTCACATATGTTGTCAGCAGTGGGATGTTGCCCAGTTGATACAAACCAGGGATCCCACATAAGTAGTAAGCTGCACCACATGATCTTTAGCCCCACGGTTGATATACCAGGAAGAGTTGACCAATGTCCTATTTTTTTCACCACAATGTAATTTGCATTTTAATTTTTTTTTCCATCTACCCTAGAAACCGATAAACACCACTTAATTAGGTCAAGACGCAGAGTAAGGGCAGTTTGAGAAACTTGCAGCCATCGAAACCTTAGAATAGCGATTACCTTCCAGTTATTAACTTCCCAGGCCATTCTTCTAGTGAGAAAAGCTGTAGAGGGGAACAGCTATAATCTGTTATGTCCCTGAGAATATCTAGTTCCTTATCTCTTTAGACCTATGGGTAAACCTCCCCACTAATGTAGATATCTATATTATACCTTCTGGAGGAAATGGCCAGAAGGGAGAGAAACAATTACTAGCCCCTCCTGTGCTGTGGCAATGAAATTAAGTTTGCCCTCTTGGATTTCTCACCCAGTCCAGTCAAGATTGGAAGGGGCAAGCTGGTGGGACACTTGATACATGAGAACCTAGGGGAGTTTTCGAGCAGCACAACTCCTAGGGAAAAAGAGGAAAGTGACCCTGAGAATCAGCCTGGGGAGAATATGAGCCAAGAAAATGTTTTCTATCATTCAGAAGGGGAGACTGAGCAAGATTCTAACTTTGATCATGACAAAGCAGAGGGTGACCCCTCCTTGGAAAATACCAACCATTCCAGTACTCTAACAACTCTGGAAAGTTCCTGCCCTCTGGAATTAGAAAGTCTGGAGCCTAAAGCTACATTATCCTCAAACAGAGGTGATAACATTATGGGACTGGGAGGAGAAGATAACCCTCTGTACCCCAAGAAGGTTAAAACACCTGAGGGAAAAGTCCCAGCCAACTGTACAAATCTGTGAAACCCTAGTGAGAACACCAGCGAGGGACGGTTACAACTTCGCAAATATCCACCCATTGGGAAATTTCCTTCCCCCTAAAAAGCACATACTGCAAAGCCTCTGAAGACAGTCGTCCTGCCTCCCCTCCAGAGCGATAACGCCATAACATCCGGAGGAGGATATCTTGCACTTTGAGAAAGATAACATGGCAGAACCATTGGTTTCCTCTGGTAAACAAGAGATCTATGAATTAGTCAAAATAAATGGTAAACCTGTACAAGCCACTCAGGGAGCAAGCAAACAGCCATACAAGCCGACCTTTTAGAACCAGACAAAACTGGGTAAACCTGTCAGGATAACCTGTATAAATGGAGATCAAGAGGTATATTTAAGGTCTTCATTTTCAGTCACCATCAGAAATAAAAAGGTCCTTGTGAATTCTGTTATTATTCCTGGACTCCCAGAATAAGTCATCAGAGGGACTGACTTTCTAAATGTTGGGCAAATCATTAAGATAATAAATCAACCCAGCAACAAAGATTCCCTCCTTAAGTGGGAAGTAGAAAACATGATTGAAAATCCACCCATCGAGGACTGGGACATTCAAGAGAAATCAGAGACCCAAAGTAATGACTGTTGGAAAAGGCATAGTAGGAGAAGCCACAGAGTAAGAGAAAGGGTATGTGACGAATCCCGGGAGGTCGTCACTGTTTTTGCTGCGGGAGCCCTTTACCACGATGCCAGGGAGGTGAGGCCACGACCGAAAATTCCCCTTTGCAGTGGTACTCAGAGGAAGTAAAAAAAAAAAAATTGAGAGATATGACAATCCCGGGAGAACGCCGTACCCCTTTGACCGCTACACCTCTCCATATCAACCTTCCCTTACCTAGTGCCACCATGTATTTTTGCTGTCCATCGCAAGTAGGGGCCACTGGGACGAGGAAGAGGCCTAGAGCAATGGGAATCATTGAGGCAAACCAACGCACCCGTTCTAGTCTCTCGAATGATCCGATTGGCCAGCTGTCATTGCTGTCATCTTGACACTGGACGAGAGCCCGGCAGGCTACGCGTAGAAGCAGAGCAGAAAAGCAGACCGTGTCCGGAAGAGAAGCGCACACGCGAAGCAGGAAGCATACCAGAGAGAAGTTGCACTCACCATGACAAACGGTGCTGGGGCACAGAGAAACCAACGCTGAACTGCTGAAGAGACCCGTGGAAGACCGGGGAAGGTCCCAGTGAGCCAGAGAAGCCGCAGAAGATCCTGCGAGATCTGCAAACAACTGGACGGTGACGGCCAAGGCACTATGGTGGCTAAGCACAGGGTTGGGCAGACCCAGAGGGTGCATGAGTTTATAAGAAAAGTATTGAGTAACTCTTCTCCGAGAGAGCAACAAGATTGGAAGGGGGGTCTGGGACCCATAGTGGGGAAATAAATCCCTAACAGCAGTAAAGAGGAATGCAAACTAGTAGTATGCATAGACCTTGGCAGGAGATTAAACCACCGCTGTGGGTCGAAATTAAGTCAGATAAAGAAAACAGAGCAAACACGTCGAGTACACTATTTGGCAGGAGAGCAAACCAATGTGGTAGTGACAATTGGGAAGAAGATTGTTCCTGGTCACAGTACCTGGAAGCCATGTCTGCTCACAAGGATCTGGGACCCTTAACACAGCTTGGGAAAGGCATCAAAGTTGTTCTTCGTGGCAGTACTTGGAAGAGAGTATCCCGGCTGTCCCCATTAGTCACTGCACCGAGACCCAGGTTGGCATAACAGGGTATGGGACTCATTTTCAAACCAGAGAAGATAGACATTTCAGGAACATTGAAGAGACTAAAAGAGAATGGAAACAACCCTTTGAATTTTGGGGAAATTTGTTTGGAGCACATTTTTTAGTTTGACCAGCCCAGAGACATTGTTCCATTTCACCAGTTTAGTTTGTGAGGGACATGTTAGGATTTGGACAGAGGACGGGGAACTTTATTTTGGACATTCTGGCACAGACAGTTTAATTAGCTACTTTTGTTGATTGCGTCAGCGCCAAAGGATTCGGCAGCACCCAAGACCGCAACAAAGCCATTAGGCTCGTTGAAATCACTCCCAGATACGCCAGAAATATTCGGGAGAGTCTTGCGAACATCATCCCGGTGGCAAATAAGTCGAAGGACAGGTCGAGAAGAATATTCAAATGGGTCTCAGCCCCTGACACTGGCTGACAAATTTCGATTGCCTATAGACCCAAGTCCTCAAAAAGAGTCCTTTCCCTTTCATACCCTTCTGGTTCATCCTTATGGACCAGAGATAGGTTTGAGGGAAACATGAACAAGCTTTCCAAATTTGTAGATTTTTCTGAAAGGTTTATCACCCCAAAGAGACCAAGAGAGTTAGACTCATATCCTACTTTGTCCAAAGTTCAACAAACTTCCAGTCAGTTCCCTTATGAGGAGGTGTTTGCCCTGTCAGAACCTGAGGAAATCCATCAGGAGCCCTATGATCAGGGAGAGAATCCTTTTGATGAGACAATAGACCAGTCTATAGATGGGGGTAATGACCAACTGGTAGGCGAGGCACCATAGCTGTCACCTTCCACTACTCCAGATCCAGACACCCTGTGTATAGGGTACGACGTCCTTTCATTGCGGGATGTTTTTTCGCTGGTTTTTTTACTGCAATTTTTTTGGCAAAAAAATCTCATCGCATTTTTTGGGGGGGTTAAAAAAATGATATAAATTGGGTGTGGGTGTATGGGAATATTAAAAAATTAAAGTGGATGTGGGGTTTGGGGGTAACACCCCAAAAATAAAAAAATAAAACATTCGATGAGTTTTTTCGAAAAAAATCTGCAGTAAAAAACCCTGCGAAAAAACATCCTGTGATGAAATGACATGGAACCGTGTATAGATCCTCCCTCCTCACCTCCTCAAAGACAAGCCTCACCTATTGATGACCAGATGGCATTCAGTGCTGTTCTTAAAAAGGCTGCTGAACACTTCAAATTGCCACTTAAGAGGCGGTGCAAGACACTGACTTTGTGGAGGACATTTTAAAAGAAAACCCACCATCAAGTCAAGCGATACCACTATTGAATTCTATAAAAAGGCACATTGCTCCCTCTTATGAGGCATCTCGCGCTATTATGATGTTTGATGCTGGATGCCCGGACGCATGCCATATCGATGGTGTCGGGGAGGGCAGCCGATCATGGGGATCGGTGGGTTCCGTCGAAAGTTTCGACCCTCCCATTGGCGTCTGTGGACTTCCGGACGAGTCCGTCGAAAAAGGCTCAGGGGGTTGTTTGTTTTTCTTTACATGGTGTGGGCGTGTCCTTGTCGCTGGGGTCTTGTCTCACCATAGCAGAGCGGGTGGCCTGCCAGGGACTGACACTTCGGAACTTGCCTGTTCCACAGAGAGGTCAATGGCCTCCACATCAAAGCCATGGCGGTCGCTTAGATCCTCGCCACTCAAGGTGCCTGCGCCGACGGGGGAGCTACTCTGGGCCTGCTGCATGGCTTGGCCCACTCTCCGCTTTATCCGCCAATCTTTTATCGTCTTTGGACGGAAAAAGTTAAAATGATTTGCAGGACCGCTCGTTGTGACCTTGAGGTAGACACTTATTACACCTCCGGTGAGTGTCTTTCCATGGATATTTGCCGTTGCAAGAAGGGCGTATAGGCCTGGCCGAGGCCATGCGTTCGACAGCATCGACCGAAGCACCAGCCGCCGAAATCTGCAGTCGTCTTCGGCGTTTGTTCAGAGGTAGTCGTGTCACACTACGCAAATGGAAAATATAGAAATAAACCATTCTTCACCCTTTCCAACATGGCCTCCAATAGGTCTGTACTTGCTTTCTCCTTTTAGCGGTGTATTGTTTCATAAAACGGCCCCCATAACTCCACTTTCCATTCCTTTATAATCCCAAAGAGCATAGCAGCCTGTGCGTTGCCATAAAAACTTGACTTTGTGCATTATTGACTGTCAAACAGCCTGAGTAAGTTATTCCTTTCTTTTTTCATATTCCTGCCCCTTCCCTTCTCCTTATTTTGTTTTCCTCCCATCAGTTCCCCACTCCTTACGCCTTACTCAGCGTAGAGCACTCCACAACAGCGACGGGATTTAAAACTTCCCATTACTGCGTTCCATTACTTTGGAGCTGCCTTTTGCGATCGCCGCCTCATTAAGTTAAAGGATGTGTACATTTTCACTGGCGGAAGCCGTGCATTTATCCCCCATTTCGGGATACGGGTTGACACACACTTCTGTTTTAAATCAACTGTCGGAGTACACCAATGTATGGAAACAGGGCGGCGGGAAAACAGAAGTTCCACAAAGCTTCCCTTTCTGAAAAGGTTTCAAAGGCAATTCGGGTTTCAATCCCTCAACACTCGCAACACGTGCAGCACTTTCTACGATGCAACAAGCACATCACTTTCTACGACCAAACAGGTGCATCACTTCAAGTTTCCCTCGCGACACGTGCATCATTTCTTATAAAGGGTGTATCGTTTACAGAAGCCTCTTGCTTCTGCTGTTAAAGTGTGTACAAGGTTATCTCTTGTAAGAATGTCTGTTCTCCCTGATTATAGCATGCTAATCTCATGTAATTACTGCTTATATACCTAGAATGCAGTTACTGATCAAACAATCTAATTTCCTCTTTTTCTACACTCCTCTAGTTAACAAAACAATTGCCAACCTATGCCGCCCTGCGTCAGATAAAGTCAGCTGCTGCTGTCTCTCTTGATGGTCTCTTGCTAGAAGCCATCTCACTATCATCACAGGTTTTCTTCCTCAGGAGGATTTACCCTTTACTTCTGCCCCAGTTATTTATTCTCAGGGACAGAGGTGAAAGTGGGAAGGTTCCCCTCTTGCCGGCAGGTGAGGGTTCTGTGAACCTTTGGTTATCTAAATTATACGTTAAAGTCATAGTAAGTCGTCAATGAAGGAATGACGAATATTAAACGACCAGCGGTCGTGGGCAATGAAATGGAAACTAAGCAATTTACGAGCTCTGCATAAGGCGACCAACTAGCTGGGCGGAAAAAAACAAATCTGATGGACCTCGACGCGCGAGGGATTTTGAGTACACTACACGTCACGTTAGGGATATGGTTACAAGCACGCCCATGTAGACGTCCCCTTTCAATTCTCGAATGACAGGATGCAATACTTTGCATGTGATTCTAAGCAGATTCACAAGCATCAGAAATGTTGTATACTATATATTGTATATTGCAAATCTTGTCGCCGATTTATTCTTTTAGGCGGGTCTAATCCAGTTATCTCAACTAGGAAGAGATTCTTGAAGGAGATGAGAGGTTCATTGTTGTTCCTCTTATTGTGGCAAGCCTTGTTTGGGATAATCTGGACCAATTTAGATCAATGGGGGTCAATCTGTACAATCGTTCCACCCCCTCACAGTATGAATCCTTTTCTGCAGCACAAAATCTTGAAAGCCCCTTAACTGCTGAGCATTAATCAAGTCTATTAAAAAAAGGACAAGCATACTCGTTCTTAGCATCTAAGGGGTTAAAGTATCTTTTCCATCATTAACGATCGAACGAGACTTTCACTGAAATGGCCAGAGAAGAGTTTTTGGTGGCACCGAGACAGGACCTTGTCCCGAAGGAATACAGGGTGGATTGGTCTTGGCTCACTCCAGCACTCTATTGAGAAAGTAGAAAGAAAATATAATTGCCCACACTCTAGCCTAGATTACCTAAAAGTGCTATCTTGGAATAGCTGCAGATATATAAACATTGCATTCTATGTATTCTCTTTTTCCTCTTCAGTGTAGGCCCATAAGGTTGTACAGGAGACAACGTTAATGACTTCTGTGTATAATGACTGTTTTAAAGTATTTTCGACTCATTCACTGATTAATACATCCTGTGATGGAAAAGGGCAATTCTGGGGGATTATTTAAATTATTGATTATTAATATTTACTGGAATCCTATTAGAACTAATACAAACTATTTTGGTGAAATAAGTGAGATATTTGATGTGGTCATCAAAATATTTAATTGTAGCCAGACATGTTAACTTGTGCTGTGCTTTGGACTGTATCAAAGAGTAAACTGGTGGAGCTTACAGAGCGTACAGACCAGGAAGACAGGAGAGACCTAGGTGGATGTTATGCCATTATGGGGTATTGAGCTTCTTCACTCAGTGGACGCTATATCCCTCGCTGTCATTGTAATCTGGTAAAGAGGCAACTCTAATTCCTGGATAGACCACTTTTTCTCTCCTCTCCCATTTACACCCAAGGTTCTCCAGTAAATATTTGCTTTAACAATCTTAGGTTGCACACTACCCTTACTTTTGATATAGCGTTTAGAAATCTTGGGCTTTCCTGGGAGCCCAATTTGGCAACTTAACTCCCCTTCAATGCGGCCTAAGTGTGCAGTGGAATTCTTTGTCTCTGAAATAATGGATGTCCTAGTTCTTAAACTAAGTCACTACATTATCGAAGGGTGAGTGCAGCCATGTGTTTAAATGCAGCAAATTACAAGACTATATTTACGTGTTTATCTAATAGTCTTCATAAAGGTACATGCGCGACTGACATACCATTAAAGCACACTCAACGAAGCACTTGAGAGCAAAAAGAGCTAATGTGAGAAGTCTATTAAGGACAGTGAAGTATATTGCTTGGCAAAGATAAGAATTTGCCAGGCATACAGGAACCGATGTAAAAGACTGAAAATCTCAGTTAAGCTCAACGGCATTCAAAGAATACTTTACAATTTAAATGGGCAGAGTACAGCATTGTTCTGGGAGACCTTGAATGATATCCACTCGGACGTAAAACTCCACTTAACATCATTGATTAAGACGTATGGATTGCGTACTTCCAGGACATGTATGCCCCCTATAAGGAATTCTCAGTTGGAGAGTCCATCTGTAGATTTAACTTGGGAAGATGGGAGGATCAATTAGTGAAAGATGATATTCACACAGTAATAACTAGCATGAAACCCTCTAAGGCCCATTGCCCCGATCACTTCGCAACCATTACTATGAAATCCAATCCAGACCTGTGGGAGACATTTTGCAAAATGTAATCAGGCATGTTATTATGACAGATATCCTACCCCCCCTCCAGGCACCTTTCTTATATTATTCTCATATTTAAGAAAGAGAAGAGCTTTCTGGGAATCTATTGGCCCATAGCTATTCTGGATGCCTCATGTAAGTTATTTGTAGCCCTTGAAAGAGCTAGACACATCTGGTTTGAGACATTGGCGTTGATCCGGGAATATTAAGTTAGGTTCCAAAAGAGATTGGGAACCTCCCTAAATGGTACACTTGTAATGCACCGCTCCATGCTTAGTCTCAGGTGCGTATAATAATAATCATATACATCACTAGTATGGATATGTCAAGTGCATTCTATAGAGTTAATAGAGACTGACTTCAACCGTCCAAGATGAATATTTCCTGAGGTTAATTGTGCTGCTTTATGAGAATACATCTATTCAAGTTAAACTCAATACAGAGAGCTCATTGTCTAGCCCTATTGATATCTATACAGAACTTCGACAGGGCTGCATCCTGGCACCCAAACTTTTCAACCTTCATTTGACAGATTTTGACCACTTGTGGGTGGGTTTGAACTGTTTTCCTGTAAGGCTTGGCTCGTTTTCGTTGCATTGGTTACCCTTTGCTGATGATGTGTTTATGTTATCTCACTCCTTTGGGACTCCAGAGAAAATTGAATGCGTTTTATGATTATGCAGAACGCAATAACCTCCAAGTTAACGCAGTTAAACAGAACATCGTTATCTTCTCAAAGAAACAATCTCCTAAAGGTTTTCAGTGGTTGGAAGAAGATATACGAAAATGGAGATGGTGGACACCCTAACTTAACTGGGCCTCACCATTTCAAATCGTTGTGGTCGAAAGATGGTAGGTCATCTAGGGGAGGGGAGGAGGGGTGTTTGTAAATATACCAGGAGAGTGCCCCTCTGCAATTCCAGAGCATCAGAGTTCTTATCTGTCCTTTGCTCATGTAATATAGTTTTTTCAACAGCCGCCCATGTAAGTATATCTTGGGACCACTGCCCCATTAAGGGGCCTTTGGGGCTCTTCCAAGTGATGTCCATGTGCTGCCTCGCTAGAATGAACAGGAAGAATGCAATCTTGTTTGAGTACTTCCTCTTTTTAACTCCCCGTAAACAGGCAGATCCGGGGTATACATTCTAGCTGTCTACCCAGTAGGGAATTGACTGTCCTGATTATGCATTGTCAGAAACGCACTATTATTGTATTGTTTAGTATTGATTGTACTCCAAGTATATCTTGTTTAGCGCTTTGGTATAAAGCGCTATATAAATAAAAAATAAAATACAAATTATGGGGCATTCCAAAACCATGTACCAGAAACCCACCGATTCCCCCTTGCATTTCGAGCACTCGTGTGTGATATCGGAGTTTGTGTGTAGTTTCTATGGAGTGATGTATACCCGGTGTACAATGTTAAAAACTTTATACGTTTCAAACGTGCATTGCGCAACTCCTTACTGATTCCCAAACACATTTTGGACCTTACTTTCTCATCCTTGCCCTCACATAAGTCCCGTTCCCATTTTTCTTTTAAGGTGGGGTGAGTATAGTCTTGCAATTGTGCTGCATTCTTCACTTATGACGTTCTATCAGGATTTTTAAAAAATCATGTACAAGACCTTGGAACCTCAAATAAGAATACTGAAGTGTACTTTGGTTAACACTACTTGATTTAAAATCTGTTTTATTAACTTACTATATGACATCATTTTAAGTACTTCATGTTATGACAAAATTTGAACAGAATAGTATGTTCTAAATTATTGTTAAACTATCTGGATTCCCCTGGCATGAGCACTAACTGGGGACTTGCAACGTCAGCTCACCCGTCCATGGAGGGGTCTCAGAGACCCATAGAGTGAGTCTGAAGCAACCGACATCTCATCTAAACTCAAGTACCACCCACATTGGCTGTGAGGCCAGAGGATGACCTTTGTGAACAGTCCATCTCGGTAGGCGGCCTCAAGCAGGGTGCCACACTATGCCTCTACCGCACGCCAGGGAACATCTCCTCTGCCCCCTTTTATCTATTTATTATTACACATGCTTAACGTCCTACCCCTACCTAACTTTAACCCTACATAACATTCCGCACTCTATATATCCCACGTTCTACTTTTCCCTACTTAACGTTCGTAGGACCGGGGTATTAAAAGGATTTTTTCCATTGGCGAAAAGCTCAGTCGCAACACAAAAAAGAAAAAGGTACAAAAATGGCCACCAAGGAAGGGTGAACGTAGTCCGTTCTCCATTTCCATGGCGCCCATTGTCAATAGTAAAAAAAAAAGTTAACAAAAAACTGTCTGCCATGGAAAGGGAGAAGGGACTATATGTAGTCAGTTTTTTCCTTCCCATGGTTACGTGTCGCACATCGGGAGCAGACGCCATGGAGACAAAAGTGTTTCCAGCGTGTCCACTCACGAAGAGGAGCGAAAAAGCAGGTAAGCGTAGGGAAGGGGGATAATCTGTGGAGGGGGAGCACTTACCCGATTTACCGGCATGGAAAGATGGGAGCCTCCAGCCGTGAGCAGGTCCGGAGCAGGGGGCTTACCATGTGGTAATTCCCCCGTTCCGAGCATCCTCATTGGCTGGGAGGCTGCGACCCCCCCACCCTCTGCAGGGTACTAATTAACAGTAATTAAATATATATGCAATACATATAGGATACATTACTCACCGTAATCATATTTCTGATGCTTGTATCTGCTTAGATTCACATGCTGTGCATAAGCCGACATTTAGTGGAAGCTGCAGAGTATTACAGTTTGTTTTTCGAAACTCGAAAATGGGCGTCGACCTAGGGCGTGCCAGTAATACTATCCCTCGTGACACGTCCACTGTACCCATGATCCCTCACACGTGTAGGACCCTCAGATTGTATTTTTTCTGACATGAGGTAGCATGGGGAGTAGCGCGAGTACAGAGTATCCAAGCAGATACGATAGATAAGACTACAAGCATCCATGTGCCTTCTCTCAGAGGGGAGGAAGGGCGGGTGCATGTGAATCTAAGCAGATACAAGCATCAGAAATACGATTACGGTGAGTAATGTATCCCTTCTGAGGCTTGTGGAATCTGCTTAGATTACATGCTGTGCATAATTAGCGAGCAGTGTTAGAAGAAGGTGGGATGTGAGAAGGGTCATGAGCAAATAGATGTCTTCGAACCGCTTGTCGCACTCCATTATCTGTCTTGGAATGGGTGTCAATGCAGTAGTGCTGAGTAAAGGTGTGAATAGAGCTCCATGTAGCTGCTTTGCAAATGCTGTCAAGGGGTACATTTGCAATGAAAGCCAGAGTGGCCCAGTGCCCCTCCTAGAGTGGGCCCCTGGCGTAAAAGGCAGAGTTCTATCTGAAAGGGAGTAACACAGCTAGATACATTTGACTATCCATTTCGAGATGGCACCTTTAGAGACGCGATCTCCTACTCTGCCTGTAGCTACGGAGATGAACAGTTGATCTGTCTTCCTTAGCGGTCTGGTCTTGTCTACGTAGTAGAGGACCGCTCTTCGCACATCTAGAGTGTGTAGTTTCACCTCAGCAGAGCTTTTGGGTTCTTGGAAGAAGGCCGGTAGCTCAATGGACTGGTTAACATGGAATTTTGAAGTGAATTTAGGTGAGAACCTAGGGCGAGTTTGTAGAACCAGTTTATCCTTATGAACAGTAAAGAAAGGATCCTGCACTGACAGAGCCTATATTTCACTGACCCTTCTTATGGGTGTAATGGCTACTAAGAAGGCAGTTTTATAGGTCAGGTGTTTGAGACTAGCTGTATGCATGGGTTCAAAGGGGGGCCCATGAGTTTAGCAAGCACCACATTAAGATCCCATCCTGGTGGTGGGTTTGAAATTGGGGGGTGGAGTCTCTTCCCCCCTTCCATAAAGGCTTTAACCACTGGTACTTTCCACCACAACACCTTGTTATGGGAGGTGGTGTAGGCTGACAGCACTGCCAGGTGTACCTTGAGTGAATTAAATACCAATCCTGCGTCCAGCAGGTGGAGCATGTAGATGACAATATTGGAAGGAGTGCAATCAACCGGGTTGATTTGTTTATTCTGGCACCAGATAACGAATCTCTTCCATTTATCAAATTAACAGTGTCTTGTGTTTGGTTTCCTTGATTCTTTTAGGATATCCATACATCTCTGTGGTAGATTGAGATAGCCAAACTCTGACTTCAGGAGCCATGCTGCCAAGGTCATCTAGCTGGGTTGAGGATGCACGGTTTGTCCTTCGTGCTGGGATAGTAGGTTGTGCCAGCATGGGAGTCTGATGGGTTTGCACACTGCCAGTTTGTGTAGGTGCGGGAACCATGGTTGTCTCGCCCACATGGGAGCAACTAGGATGAGTGTCATCAATTCCCTGTGCATCTTGTTGACCACTTTCCTCAACAGAGGGGTTGGTGGAAAAGCGTAGGCAAACATCCCCATCCAGTTCATCCAAAGAGCGTTCCGCATGGAGTCTGGCTGGGGGAACGTGGATGCAAATCCAGGCCATTGTCTGTTTTCGTTTGTGGCGAATAGGTCTGTAGTGGGAATCCCCACTGTGAGAATAGGTCTCCTATGACTTCTTCATATAGACACCAATCGTGCTCTTCCGGGAGGGGGACTCTGCTAAAAGCATCTGCTAGTGAATTGAGATCCCCTGGAACATGTTGAGATGACAGGTAAATGATTTGTCCGAGTGCCATTATGCAAATTTTCTGGGCAAGCGAACAAGTGCCCCCCTGTTTATGTAAAACTTTGCTGTCATGCTGTCCGTTAGGATCTGCACTGACAGGTTCGACAGGTGGGGTTCCAATGTTCGAAGCGCTCTGAAGATTGCCAGAAGCTCTAGCAGATTGATGCGATTCTTGGCCACTGTGTGAGACCAGAGGTCCTGTTCTGTGTGGTGAAGGAGGTGTGCTCCCCATGCTGAGAAGAAAGCGTCTGTAGTGACTACAGCTTGTATTTCTGGATCGTAAATTTCCCCTTTGAAAGATTCTCCCTTGTCCACCAGCGAAGACACTGTACTAGTGTTGGCGAAACGACCACTAGATCATCCCACTGACCACTTGCCTGAGACCACTGTTTCATCAACCATTCCTGCATGGGTCGCAGGCGTGGGTGGGGAACCAGGTAAATACATGACGCCATCATGCCTAGCAAACACATCGCTTTGCGAACCCTTATCTGACGACCGAGCTGATATTGAGGAATTTGCAGTAGTAGATTCTGAATTCTTTCCTCTGATGGAAAGGCCAACCCCTCTTGAGTGTTTAGAACAGCTCCTAGGAACTGTTTGGAGGTGCTTGGCACCAGGCTTGATTTTTTCTCGTTGATTGAGAAACCCAATTCAAAGAGGAGGTTGATCGTTCTTTGGATATTGGATCTGCAAATTACTGGGGTCTCCCCGTGATGAGCCTGTCGTCCAGGGAAGGGTACACTAGGATTGCCTCCCTGCGTAGGTGTGCTGCCACCACCACCAGTACCTTGGTGAATACCCTTGGAGCCGAGGCTATACCCAAGGGCAGCACCTTCAACTGGTAGTGCTGACTGTCCAACTTGAAGCGCAAGAATCTTCTGTGCGCTTGTAACATGGAAATATGAAAATAGGCATCTTTCGTGTCCAATGTTGACATGCAACCTCCCCGTTTTAGGAGGGGGATTACCTCTTGGAGTGTAGTCATTCGAAATTTTTGGGGCTTGACATACTTTGCAGGGCGTAAGTCTAATACTGGGCGCATTGTTGGATCTTTTTTTGGCACAAGGAAGTAAGTTGAATAAATAACCTTGTTTACCTGGTTGCCCGGGACGAGTTCTATCGCGTCCTTTGCAAGAAGATTGACGATCTCGTTGAGGAGGATCTTTTGGTTGTCCAGGGAGTTTATTTTTTGTCTTGGAGGGTGGTTGCGGGGGCGCTCCAACAGTTCGATGCAGTATCCCGTGGAGACTGTGGACAGCACCCATCTGTCCGAGGTGATCAATTCTGCGTCGGATGGATTTCAGAATTGGTATGGATTGGGCGATGGACTTTTTGTCCCCCATGAGTGTCTATCTGAAAGTGCTCTGCAGCTCTAGCCAAGACCTCATTCAGTAGTAGCTGATTATCCACATGTGAGTCATTTACCGGTGGATCTTTGGGAATAGGCGAGTCTAGATTATAGGCCTCTGCCTCGTCTTCCTCCTCATCATCATTATCATCCTGGTCCTCATCTTCTCCGTAATAATCGACCCCTGCTTGGTCGTCTAGTATCTGTATGTCTGGATCTTTAGCATACTGATGGTAAGGTAAAATAGAGAGTGGGTCAGAAATCAGGCCCTGGGTAGGGGCCTTCACCACCTTAGGTGCGTCCCGGGCCTTCTCCTTCGGGGGAGGGGCGACGCCTCGCCCCCCCTCTTCCGAGATCGGACGAGGCTTCTCCCGAAGCTTACCCTGGGTCTCGGACTTTCTCTTCCCCGAACCGGAGCGTTGGCTCGTGGTTGACTGTGCCAGCGAAGGTGCGCCCACCAGCCTGGCAACCGAAGAGCCCGACCTTTCGGCGCTCCCAGAGCCAGCGGACTCGAGGCGCTTGGCCTGGTGTTGGGCCCCCGTCGCCGGGGCGCCCGCACAGGTCATAGAAGCCCGCTCGGACCCTTTCTTCTTCTTCTCATCCATCGAGCCCTTCTCCAACCAGCTTGCGAGACGGGATCGACGGTCCCTCATGGTCCGCTCCGACAAGTTCTTGCAGAACTGGCAGTCCTTCTCTACATGAGTCTTGTCCCCATGAAGACAGTAGAGGCATCGCCAATGTTCGTCTTCCTTAAACACATTCTGCAGCCCGCATCCAGGGCAGCTGCGAAACAGCTTGGGTCCGGGTGACAAACTCGCATCCTGGGCCATCTCGAAGTAGGCCGCGAATCTTCTGGAATCCTCCAAGAAGTTGATTCGACGAAATCTTCACCCTTGAGGGGCGTAGGAAAATCCCGCTACGGGTAGCCGTTAACGGGAGTAGAAACGGTGGAGCTTGAGGCTCGATTAACCGAAAAAATGTGAAAATTCACCTGAAAAAGCGCGAAACACGCAGTAAAAGCCAGAGAGCTAAGCACGAGGACTCCCAACACTTGAACGTGCGGTAAAAATCTGAAGATGGCTGCCAGAGGCGGGGCTTAGGTAGAGGGCAGTCATTGGCTATGGTCAGTATGACGCAGAGATCAGTGATTGGTTAATACTAGGAAAGACAGATCAGAAACGAAACTGATACTGATTTTTTCTTTACTGAGGATTCCCAGCCTGACGACGGGGAATATTCATGAGCATGTGAATCCATGCCAGACCCCATGCTGGAGAACTGAGGGTCTTTGGATACTGAAGGAGTAGAGATGTCAGGGGATTTCTGATAGCTCAGAAAATAATCAGGGTTTTTCTCATAAAAATTAGCCAAAGAAGACATTCTTGTCATCACCCTGTCGATGTCATCAGAGCTCCATTCCCTGGAACTGGGGAGGAATAGCTCTTGCTAAGGTTCCTCTTCCATTCCCATATCCTGCGGAGTGGGAGGGATAACTTTAGGTCTAGTGACAGGGTCAGAGGTCTTAGAATTATCTTTATCTGAAGATCTATGCTTGTCCTTCTGGACCTGGGGTGCAGATGTTGTCTCGGATGACCTTTTCTGCTGTTTGTCCCCTTTGCCATGAGTAGAGGAATGTTTCCCTGATGGTTTGGCCTTCTCTGAATCTTTCAACGCCTGGCGCCGAGATTCGGGGGTGGGTTGGGAAGGTTCTGTAGCTTTAAAGGGCGTGCGCCGAGACTCTGAGGCAGACGTGGAAAGGACTGCCGGAGCTGACTTTAGACGTGCTGCTTGTGGATAGAGGTCGGTTTTGTCTCCCGACGACCATACCTCCGTAACTTTAGGGAGCGAGGCACCCTTGGCAATCGTGGACGGTTGCCGTGTGTCGTGAGGCGAACTCGCCCTGGAATGCCCAGGACACCGTTTCTGTGGACCGCTCTCTTTGTGCCTCTTTCTTCCGATCACTTGTCACGCGTGTCGAGTCTCGGCTGGGGTTAGTGTGCTTAGGTGTAGTAGTGTGTGTAGCGCTCATGTCGCTGGGTGTGGTCCCTGTAACTGCCCCGCTGGACAATCCTCCGAGGCCGGGGACTCGCGCTTGGGTGTCTATCGACACCCCTGTGCCCTCACCGTCCCACACAGCGGCGTTGCTGCCATCACTGAAGGAACCCACCGCCTCCATGGCCTCTAGCTGCCTGGCGTAGTGGGCTCAACGTTTAGTGGAGCGGTCCTTTAGTGTTTTAGCTTTAAAGAGCTTACACGCTCTGCAATTAACTTCGGGGTGATCTCTAGGCAGACAGAGATTACAAGTGTTATGCTTATCTACCCAAGGGAACTTACGGTTGCACTAAGGGGCAGAATTTAAATGGAGTACTCTCCATATGTTACTCTATGGCAGCATGCGAGTGTATATAGGAAATAAACAAGTGCGAGTATGTCCACCCCCCACTCTCCCTACTTGCAGGGCCGAGGCCAGAGGCCTTCCGAGGCCCAAAGTCCGTTGTGCAGTCTCGACGGATATTCATTCTTCGGACCGGCGTCGATCTTCGGAATCTCGACGTGGGATTTAAAGAACGGGGAATTTAAGATTAATTATGACAAAAATGGCTGAAAGCCAGGGAACTCTGCAACTATGCTTCCGACAAGTATGGCGGAAAAAAACAATCTGAAGGTCCTACACACGTGAGGGATCATGGGTACAGTGGACGTCACACTAGGGATAGTATTACTGGCACGCCCTAGGTCGACGCCCATTCGAGTTTCGAAAAACAAACTAATACTCTGCAGCTTCCACTAGATGTCGGCCTACGCACAGCACGTGATCTAAGCAGATTCCACAAGCCTCAGAAATTCAATTACATACAACATATATAATATATAACCCTGTCACTATGGGGTGACTGCTGCAATCAGTCACCTCCTCCACAGTACCTTAAGGTCTAACTTTCGAGGCTCTGGTACTCTGAAGGGCTGGTAGTAGGGCTGGTAGTAGGACTGGCTGAAGGACTGGCTGAAGGCCTGGCTGCAGCCTGTCCCCTGATGGCAGATGGGGGCATGGCCCCTCTTCTTTCTTCAGGGTGGCACTGTCCACCACATGGGGCCACCTGCACTTACCACGCAGTCCACATTCTCTTTGCCTTCTAGACGGCCCCTGCGCTAGTGGGGGCCGCTCACCATCACCACCGCTCCTCATGGGTCTTGCCACTCTTCTGGGTGGTCCCAGTGATGTGATGGCCACCCGCAATCACCGCCGCACCTGTGGCATTGCCAAAACCTCTGTGTGGGGCTCATAGGCTGGGGGTCCCACCCACTGTCACCACTGCACCTGCAGCTTAAGTTACAATCTTCGGGGTGGCCCAGTTAGTGCAGGCGCCGCCCCCATGCCACTGCTGCAGCAGAGCCGCCATCTTAACTTCACGTGGCATCCCTGAGCCGCATCACTGCCACGTTCCCAGGCGTAATTTTCCCTTCTAGTGGAGTCCCCATGACAATGGTGACGCTGCCACTGCCTTGCACCCACGGCCTTCTGGAATTCCTGGCCTGCCCACTCAGCAAGGCTGGCCTTCACCTGGACTGCTCCGCAAGCCAGCCCTGGGCTTTCCTTCACCCGGCCTGTCCAACTGAGCAGCCCGGGATTTCCTCAGCTTTGCTCTTCACCTGGGCTGGCCAGCAAGCTAGCACAGTGCTTTCTTCACTGCTCCACCATCCAGGCCGGAGCGAACTTCCCCAAGAGGCAGGCTGAGAGGGGACACAGAGAGGCAGCCTGGTCTGGGCTGCCCCCCACCCCCCTGCACACTACCCAGGCTGGGCTGTCCTTTTTGGCCTGGGCAGCACCGTACACGGACCCATGATGATGCTTGGGCCCATCTGATCTGGCCGACACCTGGTGTGGCCGAGCTGCCCCTGGCAAGCAGCTTGGTCCCTTTGCTCACTCTTTGGGGGAGGCTCCTCACACGCGGCACACACACAAATGCCTGGGGGGCTGCTGGAGCCAGCGGCCCAGGTAAGTTTTCTCTCATTCGCTGCAGTCCTCATCTTCTCTTTCTTTATGCCCTTTTTCTAGCTGACTTCTTTTCAATCCTCAGGATTATTTATCTCCCCTGCCCATTCTTGGGCTGGGAAGTTTTATTCCTTTGGTTTCCTTTCTTTATTAACCTTCCATCCAGCCCAATGGTGGCCTGGGTGATTTGATCCAATGCACACAAATATATAAAAAAAATACCACACATTTAATAAAATACATTCATCACTCTGGTGTTTGTGCCTTTATTTCTAGGGACACTTAGGAGAGAAGCTTGCAGGCCCCACATCCGGGTTGAGAGATGAGCTGGGAGGAGGTCACAACCCCAAAGGAGACATAGAATTAGGACCCTCTGGATGTCTCTGTTGTGTGAGGATTTGGCTTTCCAGTGCCTAGGTCCCATATAGCTAGCCACCTTCATCTGGATGTGCAGGGCAAAGAGGAAGAAGAGTTTGTGCTGACAGCAAGCTGAATAGATCCTGTGACTTTGCACTCTTGGTACCAGTTAGGGAACATTTTCTTTTTGCTGCATTCCTCCCATAGACCTCTATGGGATGCTATTGTCCGATTCTGGACCTGACATTTTGGAGGTAAATAAAGCCCTCAGCTCTACTTCTCTTGCCTTTTGCTCACATTTATGGGGAAACGGATCGGTCCTTAGGACTATCAGTATTGGGCGACAGTTAGGAAAGATTTATTTTGCATCTTTCCCTCTATAGTTTCCTTTGGAACCCAATTATTTTTGATTGTGTTAAACCCTGTCCTGACTTTCTGGAGGTCAGTAAAGCCTTCTGCTTTAATTCCTTTGCCTGTTTTGCTAATTATTGTGGGGAAACAGACCAGTCCTTAATAGAATCATTAGTTCATTATACTTGGTGAGGAAGATGGAGAGCCTCATTGAGAATCACCTCATCAAAGAAGAGAGTTAACCCCTGTGGAAGGAGGGTGGGGTGTGGTGGTAGAAAAGGCATTTGCCATAGGGCGGGAGGGGGGGAGAGAAGGTTAGATACATCACAAATTGTAGAACATAGGAAGAATGGAAATTAGCATGACAAACTAATTTTAAACTTGGGCACCACTACAAACACAAAAGTAACTGGGCAGTGTCTTTCAATGTTCTGGGGTTATGACTGTACCAGATACCAAAGCGAATAGTCTATTCTGGGGTGTACTTAAAATCCTTATTAGCAAAAAAAAAAAAAAAAAAAAAAAAAGGTCACTCTTGCACGGGAATGAATGGGAGAGACACTGTTCAGGCAAGATATGGCCTTCTCTGTGTTGTAACAATACCTGTGGCGTTTATTTTTCTCTTCAGGTTCTTTAACGATAGCCATTAGGTTCCAACCACCTACTGCATGTTCCAAAGCTTTCGCTGCTCTGTTGATCAGGGAAGCGATGAGCACATGGCTTCTTCTGGGAGCACGGGTTACTAAAGACTCAATCCAAATGTACCTGTCTCTCACATGCTCCTTCAGTTTGGCATCTTCTTGTTAGTCAGTACTATGACGATCCTTCAGATCGTGTCACTTCTCCCCAGGAGGCTAGGGAGGTGAGGCTGCTAACAAACAGTCCCCATAGGGGTGGTAATATGCAGGAGGATCTCATGGAGAGGGACCAAGGATGCGTTTGGGAGGCATAGCCCCTTTAAATCCAAACCCGGTAGGACCTGAAATTTATGGCCATAAACTATCATGTCTAAAACCATGTGTTACTGTGAAACATCAAAATACCCAGATGGTTTAGGTACTAAGACAAAGCTCCAGAGAAAGCTACAAGTGAGTGGGAAAAACACCAGAACAGTTGTAGTCAATGGAATGGACATTACGTCAGGGCAGACCCTACTATATCAGGACATCAGAAACAAACAAAGGCAGAAGAGTAACAGGAAGGATACCGGAGACCGTACTAGAGAGAGAAACAGAGAAGAGAGAGCAGTCAATGTGGAGAGAAATCGAGAATTAGAGAGAGATTGAAGCTGAGAGAACACCCGACGGCAAGCCTGAGAAGTTCGAGCAAGAGACATGGAGTGCATAGTTCTAGGGAATGCACAAGGAGGTCTTGCAGGCCGACGGGGGTGGTTTGGCCATGTAGAAAGCAGAAACAAACAAGGGAGTAGGCACCCGCATGGACGCAGAATGCCAAACGCTATATAACTCAAAACTGGTGGCTGGTAGTTGAGAGGCAAGCCGAGCAAGAGAAAGACTGACAACACCCCAGATGACCAGAAATACATTGTTCGTAAGACGCAGGGAAAGCGTCATACCAGTCGGCCCTACAGAAGGACAGAGATTGGGTTGTGGTGGCATGACCTGTAGTGGGTGTACCGGGTGGTCCAACAACTGCGTTGAAACCACTAACCTAATCCGTTCGCACAGTCAACCTACACAAACCTGAACAGTATCCAGAGGGTGGTGGCTGGACGTTCTCTATAGGGAAGAGGGTAGAGTCCCTGGTTCGCTTCCCGACAGGCAGCTGTACAGGACCCAAGAAGCAAGCCCTGACGAGTGTGGGACAAGGCGATCGATCGTCTGAAATCCTACCGACCTGTTGATGCATCCCGACCCCAATACAGGCAAAGGGAGTGGCCAAGCCGTTTGAGACAATTTACACATTCCATGAAACTTATGGCAATCGAAACAGTCAAAAGTATGAACTGAGAACACCTACCACATTGAGGAAGCAGCTCGGATAAGGGAGTCTTCCTCCTAGACCCACAAGAACTTTATGCAACTGCTTATTTTCCGCTGGTTTACAGAAAATCTAGAACCTTTGTGAAACTTTTGTTTTGAACAAAGTGAGAGGTGTTTGGACGTTTCACATCCAGGAGAAGGGCGTCATTCTCCTGGGTTACGAACTGTCGCTGGACTTTAAGCTGTTTTGTCGTAGTGACCGGGAAAGAATAGGAGCCTTTGTGACTGGGATGGTGCATTTTTGTTTTGACTCAGACTTCCTGACGAGCACTCAGGGTTCATTAATTTAGGAAGGGAAACCACCTTAGAGCTAGGTATAGATAGGTTTGGTTTTCAATGGATAAAAGTCTATAGCAACCACTATAACATCATTTGGACAGTCTTCATTCCTTATCGCAACAGTACTCATCCCAAAATTAAACATAGCAATAGTGCAAACTCCTACATTAATTGCGAATATCTGAACCATAGTAAAAACTATCAAAGCTTTGGCAGCCACCCAATCACACTCGTAGTCTCAACATTCAAACTTTCCTAGCATACACCCAGGGGAAAAAAGTTAAGGTGTGGATTCAGCTCGGGAATGCCAGACACCATTCAAGTATCAGGCCAAAGGTGGTCTGGGATTCCCCGATTTGTGATTTTGTGCCTTTCCAAGGCAAGCTGATGCCATTAGTGTTTCATCAGTTCCCTTGTACACGAAAGGAATGAAGGGCTGTGGAACTGATGCTAGATTTCTAACACAGGAGAACCCCAAAGAGCCTAAAGGTAATGTCTGCTTCCGACCTTGCAAGACGCAGCTAACTGCACAGAGGAACCAGAACAGACAGCATGGCAATGGGAGACCCAACCCTAAGAGGACATAGGTTTTAGGGGAATATCACAGGGTTGCATCCCTCATGAGGCCGTGTATTAAGACTTACTACGAAAAAGGTTTGACAAGTCCGTCAGAAAAAGCAAAGAGCCTCTCATCAGAAATACAGTGGAGGGCACCCCCCCTTACACCATCTCTTCCGACAGGCACATACTTTTTTATATATATTGTCCAATCTTACACAAGTTGTTGTGAAGTAGTAATTTCTGGCTAACAGACACTAAATCAGCCCTGTGCAATGTATGGCACAGGAGACGAAATTCTCACCGCCAAGCCATTTTATGCAGCCCTTGTGATCTTCAACTATGATCGCATGGCCTGTGTTGAGAAACAAAGCAAATGCAGCTCTGAAAGCCATCTTTACTTTCTTGTCATTCCCCAGCCCTTAAGCAGCTTCCTAAAATGGTGGCTGCTGCTGATCTAGGTAAATGAGAGGGGAAGAAATACATAGCTGGGGGCTAGAACCCGGGATACCTACCTTTGCACAGAAATGGTGGTGGAGGCTTCAATGGAAGGTGAGGGACAGAAGCTGGATATTTGGGATTGTACCTTACATATGCACATTTTACAGTGCATATGCTGCATTAACTGGCATTATCGAGGCACTCGACACGTCAATTGGAATGTACACAAAGCACCTACAAATATACCTACAATAATCACAATACCATGCACACAAGGCATTAACTGATAACACTCTGGCACTTGATGCCGCACATGGTATCTGATGAGTACCTGCATGTATGAGGGGGCGCCTTACATACTTTGTCTATACCATGCATATCCAGCCTTAAGAATAAGATGGCAAACCCAAGATATTTGAGGCTGCACTTGGCATAGGATAAGCAGCACCTGCACATGCAAGGCTGCAAACTGAGTTCAAGAGACATAAGAGGTCTGGAGCAGCCTTCGAAGATATCACTGAGCATATGAAGCTGCACTTGGAAGATAATGGCAACACCTGCATTTATGAAGCCTTCTTACAGAGTTCTAATAAAGAACTAGAGGGCTAGCATTCTATACTTTGTACTGTCATAAGGTGACGCAGTCAGGGGACAGTCAAAGACGCCATGCTGGTGGATAAGGAACAGTAGGTTGCATAGGAAAGTGCCATTTTATACACCAGCAGGTCATCCAGGTGCTGACAGTTTCAGGTGGAATGTTTGCTTCTTAGTGTTTCTTGCGTTTTCAATTCTACCAAAATTCGAATCACCCCACTGTGGTATAATTAGTGTCAAAGGTCACATGACATGACTTTTTTTTTTTTAGGTGATTTGTGTTAAATGCCAAATTACACAGTCCTTATGTCATATCTCTTCCAGTGAGGTCAATACATTTTCTCGATTAATGGTTGAAACAAAGGTCAGAATCTGGTCCTGTACTTTAAAGGTTTGGACAGCCTGCACTAATATTTAGACACAATCTTCCAGCATGGAGGGGAAAACTAAGAATGAGGCAGAAGAATGTACCTTGGGCTTCCAGGTTTTTCATCAGCTTTGAGTCCATTTTGGTCAGCAGGTCCACCGCTTTTACTTTGGGAGGTCGCCCTCGCCCACGTTTCAGCCGAGGCGCTCCTTTTGTTTTCAGCTTTTCCATGTTGCGAGGCCGCCCTCTCTTACCCGTGATCGCCAGGATGCAGGACGGGATCTCTTCGGAAAACAACTTCACCCACTGGAGGCCCTGTATGCAGAGTGAAGTGAAAGTGCAACTTTCAGTGAAAGTCAAAATTGCACAAATGGGAAGTTAACAGATGATCCTCTCTGGATACCATCTCTCACATGATTGGCACACAGTGTACCCAGCGCAAAGAAACATACAAATACAGATGTTGAAGAATACAAACATGTCTTAGTGAGTTACACAATTATACAGGCTTTTCCAGTGAACATTCCCTTCAGTTCTCTGTGTAAAGGGATATGAATTCATCTCAAAACGCAAACATTCTACTGACAGATATGAAGGAATGCCCAGAGTTGAATCTATTTTCCAAAGTGCCAAAATATGTATGCTGATCTGCTTTTATCAAACTGTTTTAATAAGCAGATTGCTTCTAATGTTTTCCGCACTAATAGATGCATTACTCCTCAGCCAAAATCAAAACGAGTCAGTAACCCTTTGTAGTGACAGGAGCTCAAAAATCGCGGGCGCTTCTGCATAGTTGGAGCTACCCCATAACAATAGACGCATAAGGAATCACACATTAGAGCTGCCATATACTCCTCAAAACATTTGCTGTCAGTTGTGACATTGGGTAAGGGCTTGCTCTGAACATTTGCATAAAAGAGAACCCAGATATAACTAGCATCAGATTTCTACTACCAACATGCAACGTAAGTTACTTCATAAATTACTTCTCCCAATGTCTGTTGTAAATGTAGAGTCATCAAAAAGTGGAAGTTTTCTCTGTCATAATGGTGTCTCCTTTTGCTCTGCCTATTCAGATCCTCGTTATTTTAGATCTGCCAGAGCACCAGGGGACCACTCCGGTGGTGATAGTGCATGGTACAAATGTCCTTTAACATTAACATTCAAGACTTCACAAGGCAATGCTGACTTGTGAATTGGTATTTTGCTGACCAGCAAACATTCAGGAGTTACACATTAGCCAGGGTACTACAGCAGGTGCAGGAAAAGACTGATGGATGTAGAATGTCACTTTCATGGGGCCAGAACACAAAGTATACATAGTGAAGAATTGTTACTGCAGTCCCACGCAGCAGCATCCGCATGTAATCTCTACTTCCCCCATGAACACTCACTTCTGCAGTGCTCCGCTCCTCGTAAAAGTCTCCCACAGGCATTCGGGGGCTGAAACTGAAATGTTCCCTTTGGACATGAGGGGCAGGATTCCTAGACAGATACTGGAAGGGAAGAAAGTAAAAACCATTATTGAGACCCCTAAAAAAAAATCAGTATCATATTTAAATCAGTCAAAGGGCTTTTAGTATGAAAGGACAGCTCTGCATTGATGGGGAGACATTAGGCTACACCATGTAGTCACTTTTGCACTTCTAGTTTAAGACAGATGGGCAGGGTGTGAAACACATTGCTATCCCAAAAGGACCGAATACTATTGCCAAACCTTTTAACTTAAAAGCTCAAAGGTTGGTTGGTGTTAAAGGCAAAAATATCCTTTGCTCAACTCCCTTTACAATGTCCAAGAGGCTGATATAATCACACAATCATTACGGGCTGCATACGTACACATCTATAAGGACGAGTCAATTTCACAAAGTAAATCTACCTTCATGGAAGAATGGAGCTTAAGGAGTTTCTGAGCTTATACTTAAGTAAATGTATTATCTCTGTGTCTTAGAAAACCTTAGAGTTTATGGTGTTCACATGGCAAGGCCTGGCCCAAATCACTACAAATATATGTACTTTCAGGGGACTTGAAGGGCCTGATCAAGAGTTTGGCAGAATTTCCTCTGGCAAAAAGCTACTATTACCGTATTCAGTAAATTGAAAGGTCTGCATAATTTAGTCAGTTATTTCTCATTTTGGAGTCAGTCCCATATGACTCCATGGGGATTTCATATTACTGCACATTTTAATTAGTGCATGCAATATTGATTTTGTGTGGAAGCAATTGCTGCCATACAAATTCTGCTGCAAAAGATTAATAAGGTTCATATAATTGATAATTTGATCATCATGTATATAGTGTTAACGTGAGGGCATATCTAGGTTCAGGGACCAAAGTCTTGACTTCACCGGCATATATTTGTCACAGAAAAACCTTGATCATATTGCCATAAAGGTAACGGGAAAAAATACATTTGATACAAAAAACGCTTTCCCCAACTGCAATGTTATAAGCTGTACAATGATCCTGCTTTTGTCTAAACCACTTTTACATTCCTCTTGTTTTGATACTATATTCTCACTTTTCATATAGCACTAATATGGTGCTTACTAGCACTCCAGCAGTGCTAATGTGCCAGAAAAGGGCAAGTTTCAAACAGGATCGTGACTTACCACATGAAGTAAAAATAATCCACCATGTACCGCAAATTATTAACTGAATATGTGTCATTATTTGTATATTTGTTTTCAAATTTAGAGGCAAATCAGTCATTGTATCATTCACCAAGCACATTTTTGTGAAAGTCAGCTATTTGTGGAGAAATTGACATTTAAACATTTTTCAAAATATTTTTATTAAATTCCCAACAGAATATTACAGTTAACATTTCAACAAACCCCCCCCTCCTCCCCTCCTGTGTCGATATTGCTCGTGGGACCCGGCTACTCCTGAATGGTGTTGCCTTGCTTTGACGTGGTGTTTGCAACCTTCTTTGGTGTTCATTGAACCTTCCTTCTGATGCCTTCGGGGGTGGGGGGCTCAATTAAGGCGGGATCTTGTAGAGGGTTCCTTTGTGGATCGCTATTATCTAGGCTAGTTAACCCTTAGGCCCGTTACCTCGCTGCCAGGGTTGGATGCGATCTGCTGATAGGGTGTTCTCCATCTGGTGCGCCAGTCTATGTAGAATGGCCCCCTTTCTGTGCCACCCGCCGCACTATCTTCTCTCCCTCTCCTTCTCGTGGCCCCTTAGCTGGGCTGGAGGGCTATGTCCTTGGGCCCTGCCCTGGGGCCAGTTGTGTTGGAATTGCTGCCCCCCCTATGGAGGTGTCCTGCACTGGGTTATTTTCTACTCACTGTGCTTCCCCTCGAGCTCCTCTCCACCCCCTCTGTGCCTGATCAGTGTTCATGTGTGGTTTCTCGCTGTGGCTGCTGCTTGTGCATCTCTGGGGGCTTTTGAGGCTGTGTGTGGCTTCTCGTGGGCTTCGCCTTTTTGTGCCGTGTCTCTCGTTTCCGCTGTTTCCCCTTCACGGGGGGTGTGCACACTGATCAGGAGTGTTGGAGGTTGCCCCTCCTGTTGGCCGTATGGAGTGGCTGTTGGCCCCGTTGTGGGGGGGCCTGCGCTCAGTTATCCTTCCCACTGTGCTTACCCCTGCGGTGCTGTGTTGTGCTGGCGATGATCCTCACACTCTTAAATGCTCTCCTCGGGGGGAGGGGCACTTGCGGGCGCCTGACGGTTTCCCTGCCCCTTCCGCTCCCTGCTTGTCCGTATGTTCCTTATGGTATGTTGGGGAGGGCGGGGGGTGGGAGGCCGATCCCTAGATGGAGCCTCACGGGGGTGCTGTCGGGCGACTGAAGCCTCTCTGTCCCTTCTGTGGCCGTTGCGGCCTCTTTCTGGGTTCGACGCTCTATGCCCTCCGGAGTGGTGGTGGGGATCCCACTGATCACCTCCTCTCCACCGCCTGGTTGTTCTACTTTTGCGCCGTCTGCTGGGGATCCTCACCGATCGCCGAGGGCTCCGAATGATTTTTTTACTCATGAGCCCTTGCTGCTTCTCCGCTGCCTGGCGACTGCGTCTATCCTCGCCCCGCACCAGTGTCTCAACTCGGGGCCGAGCTGCTGTCCTCCGGCGTCACCGCGGGTGATATTTTATCGCCGCTGTGGTGCTATGTTTTCTTCCAGGGTATTCAGGCCTTTTTTTGGGTTGGAACTCACCCAAACTCCCTATTGAGGTGCTTAATTACGCGGCCCGGCAGGAAGAGACCCTTACAACACGTCCTCCACAGCCAGCCGCCATCTTGGAATACGACATTTAAACATTTTAAATGAAAAGGCATGTTAAGGAGAATCTACTCATAACAGACATACATGTGGGATGCAACAGTGAGGAGCGATGGAAGGGAGGTATGGAATAAATCACAACCATAGGCTTTGTTAAGGGGAACTCACTAAACTACTGCTTATCAGCATGCTATGCCATTACAGAACAGAAAAGATCATATGCAAATCAGGCTGGGTTTCATCCGAAAAGAGGTTGCCCAGCACAAAATACTAGGCCAAATCCATTCTGCACAAGACAAGAAGCAATGCCAAACATGTTTAGCCCTCTTTGGGCTTCATCAATGAGGGGAAGTTTGTGTCTCGGGCACATCAGGATCAGGACACGTCTGGGCATACCAGACCCACCTTTGGGTGACAAATGCAGAGGTGGATGGGACGTGTTAACATTTTTTCTTTTTGGAACTTTCCTTTCATTGACATCAATAGAAACCCCAGGTATTTCATATGACTTGTTCCCTGTACTGACGTCTGTAGGTAAAGTCTTTTTTCTTTACTTCCCTTGGTCAATTTGACTCTTTTGAGAGCACTCAAGTGCACATATGGTCACCAGTCTAGGGGATTTTGACCAGTCTGCGAGATTTTTCCATTCTGCTTGCATGCACGTTTATTTTTCACTGCATAATGGCATTTTGAGTACCATATACTGAAAATAGTCTAGTCATCCTTTGGCATTCAGCCACCTTGTTCTTTGGCCTTCGTACATTCTCATGTCAGTAATTGGACGAATGCAGCTTGGATTCCAACCAAAAGTAAAAGTGTAACCTGGCTGGATATTGGAGATGGGAATGTCTTGTCTGAATCCACATTCCGGCCTGGGATGTGTGTTGTTGGGCGTTCATGTGGATTTCTAAAATCAGTCCCTGTGGGGAGGTTTTAGGAGGCAGTTTTGCTTTTCAGAAAGTGCACAGATATATTTCTGTTCTCCCCCAGTACACTGAATGACTGAAAGCTTTGAACGCTGGAAGGCAATTATTCACTCACATACACACTCAGCTAAGCTGTAAAATGGCTCTTAAATTGCCTCTTTATTCACCAAAAGCATACATAAATGAATGAATACAACAAGAATAATAGGTAAATAAATGAATAAAAGTAATCTAGATAAAATACATCGCTGTTGACACATAAGCAAAGCACACCCTCATCGTGCCAGAACTTCACTGGAAAGCTCCTAAACATGCAGAGATCTTTGGCATCAACGGGCCTGGAGCTATGCATCCATACTGCAGTGAAGATTTCTCACACTGCTCTAGGTTCCCCACCTTTTAACGAATCCGCAAATGCGTGATGGCACTTTGCAGAACCTTCTGGCATTCCAAGTCTCTACCTGTTGACAGTTCCCATGGGCCCCCGGCTTGGGTGACCAAGTGGCAAAACTCTTCCCTTTCTCAAGAAAGCAGCAAAAACAACTACATAACTTCTCTTTGGCTTTAGCAAATTCAATAACAAAGTTATCAGGTACCAGCTGGCAGCGGCTCAGCCTATACGTGCATCTTCTCTCCAACGTGTCCATGGGAGCAATGCAGAATAACATAAGCAATAGGCAGCGCTGAAAACATGCTTACCAGTGGAAAAATACGAGAAGAGTTTGCATCAAGTGCAGCTTCCACTAAAGCCTGGAGTAAATATGCAGATTTTACTGACGCCTGAAGAAAATGTCCATTATGGCTTTGGGAGTACCCTAAATTCACTGCACAAACGTGCCATGTTTTAATCAAAAGCATTACAGAGGCCACCCTAGTTATAGTAAACAGGGAAGAGACTGAGAGGTTAGCCAAAAGAGGTAGTTTATGAGCAATCAAGGCTTAGACGCAAGAAAAGTGTGAGAGTGATCTAGGCCTACAAGGAGTCCAGACAGAACACCACCAATAAGGTTAGTCATTAAGTATAAAAATAAACTACATCAGGCCTTTATGAACAAACTAAGCAAAAACAAAAACCATACATGATGTAATCAGAAAGCAGATTATACATATATATATATATATTCACAAAAAAAATAAAAACTTTCCACCTCCCCTTTATGCTTCAAATTAAAACCGAAAACCCCTGAAATTCGGCAGTTATGGTAAACTAAGCCCCCAACCCTGCCACCACTCCTGTGCACTAACACTAACAACCAGACCATGAAAAATGTCATCTCAAATGTCAATGCTGACATCAATGACATCACTTGTTTAGCCCCTTTCTTTTTATTCCCTGCCATACATATATATGTACATTCATAAAAAAAAAAGTCACTAAAGGCATGTTATACTTCACAGTGCAATGAAACACCACTGCACATTCCCCCATTATAGTAAGCTAAGCAACCATAACTCGCACCATCTACGTGCATTGCTAACACTAACACCCAGGACATAAAAGATGACATCACAAATATCATTGATGATATCACTCATGACATCACATGTGAAAAGTATCCTAAAAAAGCCCTACCTACAAGGGGTTCTATCTATTATGTTGGTAACAAGATGTCGATTGTGTAATGTCAGACATGTAATACGTAGCTCACAAATCTAGACTTAATACACACTTGTGCTACAACAAACAATACATATGCCGACCCAATGCATATAACTGAGCGGCACATACAGGGAAACTGAAGTAGGGTAGAAGGAACTAGCAGCATCCGACAGTTTATCTTCCTGTCTACAAATTAATTGTGTGTTTAAGGCCTGCTATTGCCCCATGCATGTGCATCATGAGCTGACACCAGACCCTATGGAAAGTACTTTAAGAACACACGACAAGGGTAACGTTTTGCTACACTGCATCTTTTCAATTTTGCATATTGTGCTGGTCAGTTAATAAAACCACCCAGCCTACATTTTTGAATGCACCAAAATAGTTGAGGCACACATGTGATGTCATGAGTAATGTCATCAATGATATTTGTGATGTCATCTTTTATGTCCTGGGTGTTAGTGTTAGCAATGCACGTAGATGGTGCGAGTTATGGTTGCTTAGCTTACTGTAATGGGGGAATGTGCAGTGGTGTTTCGTTGCACTGTGAAGTATAACATGCCTTTAGTGAAATATTTTTAATGAATGTTCATATATATGTATGGCAGGGAATGAAAAAAAAGGGGCTAAACAAGTGATGTCGTCATTGATGTCAGCATTGACATTTGAGATGACATTATTCATGGTCTGGGTGTTAGTGTTAGCAGTGCAGAGGAGTGGTGGCAAGGTTGAAGGCTTAGTTTACCATAACTGTCGAATTTCAGGGGGTTTTCAGTTTTAATTTGAAGCATAAAGGGGAGGTGGAAAGTTTTTTTTTTTTAGTGAAGTTTACAGTTATTTGTTAGGGCAACTTAACCATAACGTCCCCTCAACCAAAGTTTTTTTTTTGTAGTGAATTTCACTAGTTTTTGGGAGGGCAACTTAACCATAACGTCCCCTAAACAAAGTTTGTTTGGTAGGGAATTGCATAGGCTTTTGGAAGGTGGAACTTAAGCATGAAATTGTGGCAATGAAGTCGTTCAGCAGAATATACACTGTAATGATGGGATTTTGAAAAATATGTAGCATAATGTACGTACTTGACATACATTTAACATAGAACATATAGAACCCCCTACTTATTGATTTTGGAAAGGGACGGAGTGAGCGCCTATTTGTGGACGGGGTTGGACAGCATCAACATTATCCAAAGAGGCGGGAAGATAGCTGAAAATGTACTATTGTCTTAAACAAAAAATGTGCAACGTAGAAGAAGGACATAAAGATATTATAAGTAGTAGTAAGTTAATATGGAAACTTGAAGTTAAGAAAAAAAAACACACAATTAATAACCTTGTAGAATAAAGTGGATGGGACCATAAAAAAAGAAAGGATGCCTCCAGCGTAATCACTTCACAGAAACTCAGCAGTCTGGAACGACAGTGGACAGACGTAGTAGGACGAAGGCACATGACAGCAAAAGAGTGAGTGCAGGTCATGTGTTTCTATGGGTGAATTTTTTTGTGTTATGTAGTGCATAAATAGTCATTTCTTTCTGTTTTCGCTCAGAAATGGCAAGTACTTTGGAGTGGCTGGAGGAGCATTTCCCACATGACGAAATGTCTGAAGACAGCGACAATAATGGTACAGAGTGCTCTGCATATGCAAAATAGTGACCAGTATTTTAGAGGCCTTCAACCTATGTATTTTTTTTTTAATAGACCAGGCAAGAAAAGAAGAAAGTGCAACAAACGAGACAGAAGAAGACAGGATAAAAAGGATAGAGCAGAAAATGGACACATTGAACCACAATTTTCAAAGTTTACGGGAGTTTGTGGAGGATTGTGTGAGAGGAAAAGTGTGTTATCATTTCCCCATCTGCACGTGCCCGGCTTCTCCATTCCCTAGTGCACCATCCCCAAAACTTGAACAGGAAAATAGACGTTTTGACGAAATATCCATCCCTTCTTCCCCTCACAAATCTTCTCCTCATAATCAGCCCGTGTTGAATCCCAATTCCCCCATGTTTGTTTCCGTGTCCGCTTCCCCCGCTATTTCTTTAGAGTGATGTGTGTGTTGGGCAGAATCCTGTGCAGTGCCCTTAGGGACCACTACACACAATTAGGACTACAGGTGCTGATACAAGTTTTACCTTTGGTACAAGCCTGTACTACTATGTCATACTGGTAGCAGTGGCGGAGCAGCCAGGCTTATCTCAAGAGTATATGAGCAGTAGCAGAGATTACACAGAGGGACCACAATTACTGTGACTCAAGCAAACACTGACTCAAGGTTTCAGGTAGAAAAATATAAGAACATTTATTTTTAAACCATTCGTTATAAACACAACACTTCTATTAAACTTCAATAATAACCACACGTTAAATATACTACACTAACCAATTCACTTTGTATAGTAAGTCTCAAGGTAAGTACCCTGTGTTGGCATGAACCGTTGTTAGGCACAAAAACACGTTACCGCGGATATGATTGCGATCACTTTTTGACAGTTCGGTCTACTAAACAAACGCGTATCCGTGACATGAAATGCTACCTGGGCAAAAACACACTTAGCACCTGAGATACCCAGAGGGAGTTGGAGGCAAAAATCACAGGCAATATTTTGGTTAGGCAGGCAGAATCAAGAAACACTCTAAGACAGGAGTTCAAAAGTCAAAGGGCCGGAGCCAGGGTCGAAAGACACCGGGGCCAGTTGCCGAAGATCACACGGTCTAACAGTTCACGATTCAACGGAGCCAAAAGTACTTCGATATTGTTAATGTTCGGAAGCAAAAGTTATAAGAAGGAGGGAAGACGAGGTCAAGCCTTGGAAATGAAGAAAAAGGGATTCACCCAGTTTCCTCAACAGAACACAGTACCTTGTTCCAATGGTGCAGCTGGTGCCCTGGCAGTTGTTCCTGTTGGTTTGCCGCAGACCCACGATTCCGGGAGCTTCGTCGAGAAGGACGATGTCTGAAGGGGGTCTGCACCACACAGGGAGGAGGCCAGCAGTAGCGACACGGAATAAAAGGTGCGCTCCTTAAAAACAGGAGTGGCTCTTCAGGTGGCTATCCGGACCACTACAGCAGTGTGCAGCGATCTCGACCATGGAAGAGGATCCTCTGGCTGTAGATGAGCTGGTTATCCCCACCAAGCTCAAGGGAAGAAGACTCCGGACTGGATCTTCTCCGAGTCGTTGAAGGGCAGATAGCTCAGGACTGCAGCAGGGCTTCACCGGGACGGTGTAGTTGCAGCAGCCGTCGTTCTCTCCACTTCTCTTTTGTTCCTTGTAGTTCCAGTGGCGACTCTCTGACTTCTAGCCCAAGAGAACTGCCTTTTATGCGAAAAACCCCCATTCACGCAGCCTAGCTGTCAATCACCCAGCAGAGGGTTGTCCAGCCCAGAACACTACCCTGGCCAATCATGACAAAGTGTGACTTGGGTTTCCTAGGATACCCCTGTGGCGGGGGTGACTACACCCCTCCCTCACATTCAGCCCACCTAGACACCCAGGCGCCTTGAAGAGGGCTTTTGGGCAGAAGCCCGCCAAAAGACAGTGAACAAAGAAGGCAAACCTAGTTTGCAAAGTAAAACACAAGAAGGACTTTAACAAAAAGAAATGGCGACTAAACCCAACCGGAGCCAAAAGAAAGACGATTTGGTCAAGCGGGTTTGTGTTCGAGGCTAATATAATAGCCAAGAACAGTACCATGTTTATCTAATATAATCGCGGTAGAAAAGTTAGGGTAGATACCACTGCCACCAGCCAAGTCTAAATGGTAAAAGAGCAAAACAATGCTCTAGGAGGTACAGATAAAAAGGGATACGAGTTAACCCTTTCCAGTACTCCATGGAAGATGGGGTGTACTGGATATGTGGTAGGTTGACCAAGTAAAATTAATGGTAACTTTACCCTTTTCTGGGGGACAGTAGTCGCCTCAGAAATGGAGTTGAGGGAAGTCTCAAAGACAACCCTGTGCCACGGCACTGAAGGTGCTGTGTGACACACTCAAAGAAGGAGGCTACTGAAGTGGTGTACACCAGAGTCCACAATCACAAAAACAGATGGAAACACATAGCAAAACAGGTAAGAGTGGGGGGAAAAGCTCTCACTCTTACCGGGTGGAGAAAAAAAACTCCAGAAGTCCAGCAAAGCTGCTGCGGGACTCACTAGGTGAGGGAAATTAGCCATAAATGAGAATTCTCCCTAACAGCCCTTGTGTGTGTTTGAAATGTTTTTGTGCAGTAGCTGTAGAGAGAGAGTGCGTGTGTAGAAATCTTTTTTTTTAAAAAAGACGTAAAATGTTCGCGAACAGCGCGCCTGTTCGACCTATCCGCAGCCAATGGAATGTGGGTGCTGTCTAATGGGAAGTAGGACGGATGTGATGTGTGACTGGACCATCTTTTGAAAATGTGCGCAAATAAATAGAAGGGGGTTTCCAAAGGATGTACTACGTCGGCATACCGCTTGGAAACGAGATAATACATGGTCGTATAACACACAAGATGTCCGCAGTAGGCGTAAATGAGTAAAAAGGGAGTGTGTGGAGGACAGTATAGCGGTCCGTATTGGGCGCAGTCAAAATGGTATCGTCCGTAGAACAGGCACGGTGGCTGGCAAGTTCGTAAGCAAACAAAATGGATTTGTCCTAAGGACACTGGAACTGTCCGTACAGTGAATATAGCATGCGTGCACATGTGCAGTACAAACGTGAGTATTGCGCAGATCGCGCCAGTTCCTAACTGTCCATCTCACTTGTGTCGCACTTTGAAGTAGTTTGAGAACTCGAACACTGTCCGCAGGACACTTGTGCGCATGCGCATGTTTGATTCTTTGCATTTGCTGTCCAGGGGACTCATTACGGGGGCGGATGTGTTGAGGACGTCATCTCGTGACAGCACCTACGCTGAGCGTGGGGACTAGTTTCTGCTGTTTGTGTGCTTCCGCAACAATAAAAATGAACTTCTAGACACAAGACAAAGTATTGTGGAGTGTAAAAATGTAATTTCACACATCCCAAACAGTAGACCACCTCAGGAGTTGCCGTTTAAAATGTGGGTACCGCTTTGTAGGGATGAAGACGGTCACGAGGCACACCCCTTGACCCCTACAAAAGGCCACACCCCCGAGCGCATCTTTCATTGTCCTAGCTGTAGCAGATTGAGGTGCACTGCCTTTACTGCTATAGTGACCAAAAGGAAAGTAATCGGTATGGTTTCCATGGCTTCTGTTGGGTTATTAGCCTCTGCACCACCCCCAAACCCGCCACCATCACCACCTCACCAAGGACCTGCAGAGAGATGTATGGGTGAGGATGTAGAGATTGAGGAAGTAGAGGAGGAAGAGAATGAAGTAGAGGAACTCCGCACTAGGGGCACTCGGCGGGAGTCGTGGGTGTGGCGGTTGTTTTCCGTTTATGGGAACGTACCAAAAGCATGTGGGAACCTGGTGAAGTGTAACCAGTGCGATGCGGTGTTGAGTCGCGGGAGATTTGGAGCGTACAGTTTTGGTACGACAACCATGAAGCGACAACTCACTTCGTTCCACACTGCAGACATTCGCAAGGTGGTGCCATGTGAAGAGCGTAGTCGTTTGAGTTCCTCTACAGCATCCTCGGAATCCGATCCTCCCACCACAAGAGACACTCCTGTGGGGGAGCGCCTCCCTCCAGCAACTTCACAAGCCATTTGCAATGCTGTGGACCCTTACCTTTCAAAGGTGACAGTAGTGTGCACGTATTGTGACGCAGTACTCTGCAGGGGGGAGAGTTTTCAAAGTGCTTTTGAGGCTGCAGTCACCGAGCACCAGAAGATTTGCTCCTTACCTAAATAAAGATCACCCTTAATATTTGTCTGTTTAGTTGCCCTTTCTTAAACCCCGTGGCTGGTGTCCCTTCCTTACCCTCCTTTCGCCTCTCCTCCTAGTGTGTCGAGTGCTGTTAAGCAATGAATGTAAAAACAACAAAAATGACAGAAAAGGCTCTTTTCAGAGCCGCCTTTCTCAGTGTAACAATAGAACTATGAAGTGAAGGCCGTAAACCCCTGCGGAGTGCAGCAAAAGTTTGCGGACAGTCGTAGAGGGGAAAAGGGAGGGTGCAAGCGGAGCAAACACAGTAAAGTGTACTTTGGGAATAAGTGGCAGCTCTGAAAAGAGCCTTTTGGTGGGGTGTTGTGTGGGTCAAAAACAGTGGATTGGGGAAAACGGATTGTCAGGTAGGTTAGTGTGATTGCAAAAGGAGGGCACAATGCATTTTGTAAATTGTGAAGAAACATCTGATTGCCAGCATATGTGAGGTGGACTCCATCTCTGCGGAAAATGAAACTGCTACGAAACAAAATGTTTTCATTGTGGAAAGAGGACATGCCAACATCTCTTAAAAAAGCGCACACAGCCTTATTCACATTACGCTCGGTTATTAATATTGGTTCTCGCCACAAGTAGGGCACTTTGTACTCTCATCTAAAGAACATTGTACTAGTATACAAACAGTAAAGTAGGCTTACCAAATGATAGTTAGAGGTCAATGTGCGTTGACACACCATGCCAAAGAGCTTCCCCATCACATTTACGCACACATGCACACATACATTGGACAACAGACCAAAGTATACTTTTTTCCTCAACAGACACCAAAGAATGCCTACCAAAAAGCAGCTCCGTAGAAAGGAACGCAGAATTAGAGCAAATAAAAATAAAGATGCCCAATGTAAGCATCCACCTGTTGTTGAGTTAGTGGAGAATCTTGGTACAAACCACCTAATGCAATTGGGTAACATAATAAAAGAAGTCTCAACTACCAAAACTGTACCTCCTCCATCAAAAAGTGTCACAAAACACAGAAATGTTTTCAAAAAACAGCTGCCAGTACAGCTAACAAGGTTCCTAATAATCCTGATAGTGTAAGAAGAACCCATAGTAAAAAAAGTATTTTAGCAAAAATGTTTCATCACAGAGTCCTTCAGAATCTACTAAGAGGACAAAAATCATCCTCACCCCTTAAAACGTACCGTAGAAAGTTCATTCTACAAGCACTCGTGGACAGTGCAATCCTTCTCAAAAGGAAGTTGTTCATATTAGTGTTAAGAAGGATGAAAGCACTAACAAAAATAAGTACCAAACTACAAATGAAACTCAGCAATAAACGGAATGTGAACAAAAATAATTTTTTGCATGTTTCTGGTGGTGAATTGAGTCAAACAACCACAGAGCCATATTTTAATGAAGAAGCATACTAACAAAATCAAACGAACAATTGCCATCCATAACAGTGGACGAGGGTATGAGAAAATCAATACTACCATCATGGAACAAGAAACACTGGAGCTTACAAAACCATCTTCTGAAAACTCAGAATTACCTCTCGATTCAGCAGAACCACACCGTCCAGTATAAAAATGGCCGTGCACATCAATGTGTGCCATTCCAAACAAAGCTTTCAAATCTTTACGTCAGTTCCTCAATCAATATGTAAAAGGTAAAGACAAAAGTAAAACGAAAGTGCTGCAAAATATGGATATTTGTGTAGTGCGGAAAGCCACAGGGCTAAAAGGACATTAGCCTGAATTTCTGGGCCTATTTGCAAAAGTACCTTCCATGATATCAAAAGAATATCAGTACATCATTCCAAAGTAAGACATTTAGTGTATAAAATACACTGTGCAAACAGTCCAGCTTCAGAATTAGGCAATTTAAATACCACTCTTCTGCATGGTACACCCAAATACCTACAAGAAGAAATGGACCGTTTCCAGAAAAAGTATTTTGGAAGTGAGAGCCACGTAGAAAATGTAACAGTTTTAGAGCATAGTAGCGACAATTGTTCACACAGCAACCTTCTATTACACACATACAGCAAAAAAATACTAAAATTTAAAAGGTCATCAGCTGAAGTAGCAAACCATGTGTGTACATGTTGCCGCAGAACGTTTTATAAAAAGGAACACAAAAAATGTGGACATAGCATACAGAATAGAAAACAATGAAGACTCTAAATGGTTTGAATTAGCTTTGTACCTTTTAGCTGAAAGCAAATATGAAATAACTGAAAGCCTAATATGTTGCAGTTACCGTACTGCAAAATTAGACAACCACCACACTCCTTCACGTGCAATTACAAATAATTTGGAATTGTTTCCATTACCAAAAATCCTGCAACAGGTCAATTTGTATGAGAGCATAATAATTCAAACAGTTCACCCATTTCAAGCAATTATACGCCTTCATCCAAAAACAGGAAATTTACCTTCCTCTGAATTGGTGAAAGGCATTCGTGGCAAAGTAGTTTACTTGCCATTATATCTAACGGAAAATGTGCACACTCTAGGAGTGGAACGTTCAATAGAGCATTCTTTAATAGTCTTGGTAAATGGAGTACCAACAAAGGACAAAAGAAATTGGCAACAATTAGTAGACTTACACAAAGTTACACAAGTATTGCAACATCTAAAAGACAACAATGAGTACTACAAGGAAATCAATATTGATGAAAGCTTAAGGCAAACAACTGAAATAATTCAAGAGCCATCAGAAACTGGACAATTCGAACTTCTGGATCCAGCTAGAGTATCCACTCTTTTGGACCATTACACAATTCATCCATTGCATTCCAATGAAAGCATAGATGATGCACTAGAAACTTACCAAATGCGACAAACCAAAGGGTAACCAATGAGTATTTGGGAAAAAAGTAAAGAAGCACGTGCTTTTCCACTGCTATTTCCTACTGGCAAAGGTGGGAGATACGATGATAGACCCACTCAGATTGGGGCATCAGAATACCGCTCATTACGAATGTATTCGCAAGGTCCCAGATTTAGACAAAATGTGGAATACATATTCCACCTACTCTATGAAAGTGAATTAGCTACACTATGTTATGGAGTTGCACACATTCTGAAATCTGGAACGCACTTTCAAAATATGTCAGCTACGCAGTTAATACAAAAAGTACAAGAAAAAGATGAGATTTTACAATCAAGTATAACAAATTTGTTTGCAAACACGCGTGGTACAAAGACATACTGGTTTAGACGGCACAGAGACGTGCGCTGCATGATCAGAAACATTGGACCATCAACTTGGTTTGTTACGCTAAGTTGTGCAGAATATGCATGGGAAGATTTACATGAGTTCCTACGCATAGCAAACAGCAAGAAAAACAACAGATATATTAACACCTGGAGAACTTTGCTCTCTAGATCCAGTTAATGTCAAGATATTTCCATCATCGTTTCATTGCAATGCTACACTTTATTTGCAATAAAACTGTTCCTCCCCTTGGAGAAGTGCAACACTTCTTTTGGAGAAAAGAATATCAAGCGAGAGGAGCATCACCTATTCACATGCTGTTATGGATCAAAGGTGCACCAAAATTTGGGCACGACAGTGATAGCACTGTTTTGAAGTTGATCCAATACTACACTAAATGCCGCTTTGGTTTCCCTAGACCAGTTACAGAAACAGGTGAAGTAAACAACTTGATGTCTTCAGTTCTACATAGTTTTAAAGGTAAATCACCTAAAAACACATATTACATAAAGAGAAGGGAAGAATCAAAATATATCAATGATTACAATGTAATCATTGCCCTATTATGGAATGCAAACATAGATGTGCAGTACATTGCAGACAATTCAACTGCTGTTGCACGATATGTTACAGCCTACTTAACAAAAGCAGAAATAAACAGAGCTTCAAGACCTCTGGGATGACCTAGCATCATACAAAACATTATCACAGAAATTGTACAGCCTAGGCATAAAAATGCTCTCATAGAGAATTTGGGGCCTATGAAGCAGAAGATCGTATAACCGGCACTGCTTTGTATGGAAAATCAGACAACATAGTATGGCTCAGTCTTTGTCCTGCAAAATCTAGAAAAAGTGTGCTAAAATCATACGAGGACATAGAAAAAATTGCCAGAAATTATCCCAACAGCCAAAACATTCTAAAAAACAATTTACTGGACAGATACTATCCGAACAGGAGTACCACTCTGGAAAGCATGTGTCTATACCACATAGCTCAAAACTTTGCATACAAAAATAATGTAAAACCCGATGAAAGCAAACGTAGATATAGAGTGACTGATTGCGAAGGGAGCTTAGTGAAACTTAACAAACGAAGCTTAATTAATCATGTAAAATTGTCATTAAAAACTCAATAGAAAGAACTATATTACATGTCTCTGTTACAACTTTTCAAACCATGGAGAGAAGAGGAAGACATACTAGATAATTATGAGTGCTATGAACATGCTTTCAAAGCAAATGAAAGCACTATCACCGATGTTAACTTTACGCAGTACAAAACAATGTTACACAATGAGCAGCAACAGGAAGAAGAAATTCAGGCCCAACTAGATAGATTCTTCCGACAGTAGTCAACCTTCTGTAACAGGAAGTCAAGAACCATTAGGACAACCAATAATAGCAAATGAGGCTGAAGTTGCTATGACAGAAGTAGAAAACACTATGTATCAGTATCAGGAAGATACAGAGGACTTAACTGTACAACAAGCAAAACTTAACAACGATCAGCGCACCACTTTTGAAGAGGTAACAAAACAAATTGTGCATGGCGTACAACACGAAAATAAAGAATGTACCTGCCAAAATTACAAACCTATACTGCTGTACGCCAGTGGTGAAGCTGGATCAGGGAAAACATTCTTAATCAAAATTATCAGCAAGTTCCTTCAACAATTGACAAACAACAAACTGTCAGCTGTTGTAACAGCCCCCACAGGTTTAGCTGCCTACAACATAGGCGGTGTGACTTTACAACGATTACTACTTGTTAGGGAGAATTCTCTGTTTAGGCTGAATTTCCCTACCTAGTGAGTCCCCCAGCAGCTTTGCTGGATTTCTGGGGTTTCTTTTTTTTCTCCTGCCAAGAGTGAGACTCTTTACCCTCACTCTTGGACATGTTGAAGTGTGTTTTCTTGGTTAAACCTTGTGTTGAATGGGCTATGGGGTCTTTTACTCCATAGGGCCTCATGTATTTTTGTGATGTGGGTTACACAGCACCCTCTGTGCCGTGACCCAGGGGTGTCCTAGGGACTCCCCAACATAGACTCCATACCCTGGGACTGACTACTGTCTCCCAGGGCATGTAAAGTCACCAAAGACTTTGCTAGTCTTGAATCCTGAACAGAACCAGTACAAACCATCATATTGTGGACGTACTGGCTGGGGCAATTCGATTGCCCCAGGGTCTGTTAGTCGAGGGGGCACGTCTCCGTCCCCCCTGATCGAGTTTTGGCTGGTGGCAGTGGAAACTACTTTTTATATTCGACCGCGAATATTTCCCTATGGGATTTCCCATTGTTTTAGGCTAACACATTTAATTATTTATTTACGGTAGCCTTAAACATACCGCCGGTTTATATATTTATTATTATAACTCCGGTTGGGACTTTTTGCCAAAACTTGATTCTAAAATGGCGTTGGCGTTCGCCTCTGTAACTCTGACCCAAAGTGGAGCCCTTTGTTCCACTTTTGGCGGGCTTCTCCACAGAAGCCCTCCAAAGTGGTGCCACTCTGTCTGGGGTACTTAGGAGGGGTGGAGGGGGATTTAGGCACCCTGGACTGAGTTACCTTGGTAACTCAAGTCGCACTCTGTCCTGATTGGCCCAAGTGGTGAGCCGGCCGGCTCACCACTTAGCATGTTTGAGTGACAGCTAGGCTGGGTGAATGGGGGTTTGCTGCATAAAAGCAGGGCTTTGGGGACTGGAACTTCAGAAGTCGCCACAGGACCACGAATCCGACGAGGGAAGAGCTGAGCCGACCTGCTTCGACGACACCACCCGGTGGAGCCCTGCTGAACCGTCTCACCACTTTTCCCGACGACCGAGGAGAACTCTTAACAGAGTGACTCCTTCCCTTGACTGGTGGGGACAACCAGTTTTTCGCCTTCTTTTCGCTTCTCGAGGTATCTCGTGGCCGCCTTGCCAGTGCCAAGCACCCCGGCAACCGGAACTCCACCACCTTTTACCCCAACCACGAAAGTCGGTACAACCCTTTAACCGGAGGACTCCGCGGCTGGTTTCTTCCCGGGCAGTGCAACGACCTTCTTCTTCTGCTCTTCAGCGAGAACTTCTTCTCCCCTGACCGACGTCGAGCCTTGCTGCCACTGCCTGGAACAACTGCCACCGCTGGAGGATCCTTTCCACTTAAGGTACCGTGTTCCGCCTGGCTTCCCTTGCCACCGACTGTACGGGGTAGATTTAGCCCCCGGCTTTCGAACCTGGGAGTGCCTGGGACACCCTGGCTAAACTTTTTAAGCCACTCTAAACTCTTTCTAACTCTTTGCAAGACTTTGAATCCTTAACAACAGTGTGATCTTGGACACATTTTCGCTCCGGCTACTCTAAGAGTGGGCCCTGCCTAGTGACTTTTGCTCACCTGTGACTTTGTGCTTCTTTGAGTCTATTGCAAGTGTTCTGGACCTTAGAGTGGTGTGTTTAACCCATTCCTGTTCTTTTTTACCCCTTTCTTGAACCTACTAGAGTGTCATCTAACGTTAAGCGCTCACCTCTGTTTTAATTATGTGGTGTTAACTTAGAGTTGTCTAGATAGGAGTAAGGGTTGGAACTGCTTTCATTATAACTGTGTTTGAAGTGTTTTTACTATATTTTGCTAGAGTGATTTCAACTTATGTGTGTTTTATAAATAAATAACTATATACTTTTGAAACCAAGCTCTGGTCAGTGTTTGCTTGTGCTATTGTGTCTGAGTACATATTGTGTATACTTTGCATACTGCCTAACTCTTCTTGAGGGAAGTCTGACTGCTCAGCCACAGCTACCAGGTAAATCTGGGTGGTGCAGACTGCTACCAAGTGGGTTTACTGCTATACCTGTAGTCTTAAATCTTTTGCACAAACTTTCTGCAGAAGCTGCAATGGAATTACGTAGAGTATTAAAACAAATGAAAATGCTACTAATAGATGAAGTGAACATTGTCTCCAATCTAATGTTGGCTTTGATTCATCGCAGATTGCAAGAAGTAATAACGAAGAACTCTTTGCAGGGAAACACATTATCATTTTCGGAGATCTTCTACAATTGACAGCAGTAAAAGGTGAACCGATTTTTAAAACCTTAGGCCACAAACTCTGCCGGAAAACTGTTGGTAGCATAGGTAATGTTAGCCTTTGGCAACATTTCCAATACAGAGAACTAACTGAGAATATGCGGCAATCTGCAGATCTCACTTATGCCAACATCCTTGACCTCCTTCTTGGCAGTGATAGAAGAGAGATTAAAAGACAATAATGAGTGATTAAAGGGCGGCACCATTCCCACTGTATACCAGGCATTAAGGAAAAAGCGGTGTAACGCTTGAATATGAGACTACAAAGAGGGGGCCATTTGGGGGGGACTCGAAATACTTAATGTAACTTTTAAATTTTCATATGTGTTGTAAAACATTTTAAAGGTTTGAATTTAAACCAATAAAATAAAAAAATAAAAAATATGCCAACATCTTAAAAAGTATTAGAGTTGGTGTATTATCGCAAGAAGCACAAGCTGTACTGAAAAAAGCGGCATATACATGCACTTTATGGCGATAATGCATGTGCAACTGATGTTATGGAACAAATAACGCACAAAAATGTCAATTGTATGGCCTTAATGCCAACTCTTGCAAGCTGTTTCAAATTCAATGAAACAATGTTAAAGAAAGAAATGCAAGCAATAATAGAAATTAGCGCCACAGACAAACTAGACGTACATGGTTTGACAGTACCCGTATGTGTGAGCAAGCCACAACAAGACTAAATAGTTTAGAAAAGTCAATCTCCAACACAGCTGGGTTGGCAAAAGTATTGAAATTAGCATTACATTGTAGAGTAATGCTTAAACATAACATTGACGTAGAGCAAGGGCTAGTTAATGGAGCACTGGGCACAGTTGTTGGCTTTCAATCATACCAAGCTGATAGTAGCATGAAAAATGCACTCCGATACACAACTTTCTGGCCAATTCAAATTTACAAATGAAAGTGGGGTAAGTTGCTATGCAAATGTAGCAATGAATATTCTATTTCAATTGCCACCAATTGTTAACAATATTTACCTGCACAGCACAGACCAATTGTGTTTGCAAATGTTAGTGCTGCATAGAAATGCAACAAGCAATCCTGACAACACATACAGTGTTCATGGAGTAAGGGAACAATTGGACGACTGTGCTGGAATGGTGAGATTCACTATGAACTCACAAGAAGATCCACAAGAATTTCTAATGTACATACTATTAGTATTGGAAAACAAAAACATACCTGTAAATGAAATCTTCCAAATTTCGTACACGTGGAAACATACATGCACTCTCTGTAACAAAGTGATACAGGAAGAAATTCCAAATGAGCAATTTGTGTATATTTCCATACCAAATAGTGAGAGCATTCCTTTTCAGCAACTTGTACAAAATGCAAACCATGGCAGATTATGTAGTATTTGCAATTCAGACAATCGCTCTACCTTACTGATACAATCAAATAGTGCCTACATAATACTTATGCTTCTACGTTGTAATGCAGATGGCACCAAAAACAACTCCAAAATAACTGGATTTACACACGGTCAAGTGTCACTTGGAAGGAAAACCTTTACAACAGTAGGAATAATCTACCATGCAGGAGCTACAACCGCCTTGGCATAAAGCGCTCTATAAATAAACAAATCAATCAATGCAGGTCACTACACTGCATGAATTATAAAGAATTCTGGATGGTTTGAATGTAATGATAGCACCATTACTCTAAAGCAGAGGTTGTCAGCTAACCTAACAAATGCGTATTTAATGTTCTTGAAGCCAAAATTTACGAAATAATGTGTACTTCAAAATTGTCAACAAAGTATGTGAAAGACTACAAACACTTAGAATACGCCCACAGCTATCCAACTACCCAACAGGATGGAAGAATGACACAAATAAATGATCACTGATTGTTGGAAACAAATGCACAGGCAGAATACGCCTATACGTATGTAACTGTTAAAAATCGTCAGGAAGGCAACAAAGAAAACATCAATGGGAAAAATGAAGGAAAGAGGATGTAACAACGACACAAATTAATGAGTATCAAAAATCTGTAGGAACAAATGCAGTTACAATACGCCTACAGGTATGTAACTGTTAAAAATGGGCAGGAAGGCAACAAACATAACATTGATCAGAAAAATGAAGTACTTCGTTGCATAAGAAATGAAGGGTTTTTTTAATCCGACAAGGATTTCTTTCCCCAGACCCAAGGGTTAGAAAAGCAAACACAGAAACTGAGCGCAATGCACAGTACACTGGTTTGTAAACTAAATATGAGAGTCTAAAAAAAAGTTAACTGTCTATTATGCAATGTGGTAAATGTGGAAAAACTGCAAACATTAACACACCTTTTTCTTTCATCACAGAAGTGGGAAAAGTGATACTTCCGCAAAGTACGGTAACCTATGTAAAAACAATTTATGGATTCTGAACAAAGTAAGGAGTAAGTATATTGACAGGCATTTTCTACACATGGAAATCTACTTGTCTAATCTATGGTACTAATATGTTGCAGTGCCTGTTGGCTGGCCTTTCATCTGCGGTGAGTAACCTACCAACTACGCCTTACAACCAAGTTTCAAGGAGTACAGTCCTATCCACAACCATTGCTGCATATGTAAAACATGGTCCTTGTAAATTAGCAGCTTATCAATTTACTTTTCGGACCATCGTCTGCAGCCATAAAGGGAAGAAACTAGGGCATCAACACAACGACCACAATCCACCACACCCATATTAACTTTTAACTCCACTGCTTATAACTTCAGTCTTGGGTGCATGAGCTTTAGGCATGGACCCAAGACTGCAGGGTCTCCCCACAACCACCTCAGTGATGTGTGGTAGTGGGGGTTATGCTATAGGTGTGTTATCCTTCAGTACCTCTGCCCAGAGGCTTCCCTCCTAGGTGTATGTCTGTAGATGTTACATGGGATGGGTGTACAGTGTCTTCCAAATGTAGTACTTACCACTTTGCACTCCCCACAACTTGCCAATGAAAATGCAACACAAGGGGTGTATGCATGGGTGCGACATGCGGCGGTGGTTGTGGCCAGGGCCTAGAATCTTGGAAGAAAGGCCTTCGGCAGACGGCCATGCATCCAAGACTCTAGACCCTGGCCACAACCACTGTAGCATGTGCCAACCATGGCAGCGTACTAATATAATAATAGCCATTGGAAACAGTAATGTACGTGTCCTTACAAATCTAACAACTCCCCGTGCACTGCACGGGCTGAAATACTGGCCTTATTGGACCCCTCATTTTCTTTGCAGATAGTTCAAAAAGGGTTGGATCAGTTCAGAAAAAGTTAGTTAGCAGGTCCCAAGTCACCCCAGGAGAGAGAGTCAAGGATTTACGGACACCTTGAACAGTCTGTTGCAAGGGAAACTAGGCGGGACACAGTACCTGAAATGGTGAGAAAGCTCCAGCGGGGGCAGTTGTTCCTGGCAGCGGGTGCAAGTCGGTGCTTCATCCAGGGGAAGAGGAGATCTCGACGTAGAGGAAAGCTGGAGGTTGTTGCACTGCCAGGGAAGAAACCAGCCGCAGAGTTTCCCGGTTAAAAGGTACTACCCTTTTATTCGCGGTAGTGGAACAGAGGGCTCGACTCGGGTTGGAATTACAGAGGAATTAGCATGTGCAACCATGGCAGCGTACTAATGAATATAATAGCAGCCATTGGAAAAAGTAATGTACGTGTCCTTACAAATATAACAACTCCCCCATGCAGTGCACAGGCTGAAATACTGGCCTTATTGGACCCCTCCTTTTCTGTGCATACAAGGAGGTCATACAACATACGTAATTAAGTACGTATAAGTGTACTGTGCGTACAAAATGTCCATACACATTACATCATGACGACCGACCCCCAGAACAAGTGCACCCATATGTTAAGACTGTAGCCCCTGGCCACTATCACCGTAGCATGTGCCAGCCTTGGCAGCGTACTAATGAATATAATAGGCATTGAGAAAAATAATGCATTCAGGACATGTCAATTTCAATGTTGCCTACCTATACCCGTGTGCTTACAAGAGATACAAATTTCCTGCCCAGTCCATGGACTGAAGTGCTATCGTTATTGCCCCCCACATTTACTGTACGTACAAGGTGTCCATAGAAATTACGTCATGACGGCCGAAGAACAAATGCATAGATCATCCATTTCTTACTGTGTCAACCTTTCCCAATGCTGTGTGACACAGCAAAATAGGGGAACGAAGAAAACATGTGTACGCTGATTGTTGCTCTGCTTTCCGCGGATCCAAGATGTCGGGCGCATCCAAACCATCTGCCGCAGAACAGGTCTCGCAGCAGCCAATGGGCAGAGACGTCGCGTGTAGGCGGTCATGACGGCAGCCCCTTAGCCAATCAGTTTGTTGTTCGTTGACCGAACAGGGAAGTGTGAGCGCGGAGCGAACATAGATATCGCTAATTATTTCAGACATACTTGTTCATAATTATAAATAAACGTACTACACGTATGGTGACAAAATTTACAAAAGCACGCTTTCTGGACCAAGCCCCTGTACCTGCCGCAGATTTCGTCAAAATCGCTCCAGCAGTTTCACCTACAGCCGTGCGCAAAGTTTTTTCCCCCCACATTCATTCTATGGGAAAAAAAGACGTTTTGGGACCCCCCAATAACTCTGCTCCCCCTGGACGAATTCTCACCAAACTTTACAAAGAAAATGCACAATTGCCCATATACTTTTTTTTGCAAAGTTTGGTGAGGATTCGTCCAGGGGGAGCAGAGTTATAAGCCGCCCAAAAAGTGCTCTTCCTATGGAAACAGCAACTTCTACCGTGGCCATGTAATATTATATATGACAATGCATTACTTACCGTAAAAGCATTTCTGATGGTTGTATCTGCTTAGATTCACATGCTGTTCATAGGTCCGACATCCAGTGGTCACTGCGGAGTATTGCATTTTGTTTTTCGTAGTCGAAAAAGGGGACGTCGACAAGGCGTGTCTGTAACACTATCCCTATAGTGACATGCGTTGTACCCACAATCCCTCACGCGTCAAGGTCCCTCTGTTTGTATTTTTCTGTCCTGAGGGAGCCTTCTAGACGCGAGTGAGTACAGAAAAGAGAGAAATATAGAAAAGGATGTCTATGTTCCTTCCATCCGAGCGGGGAGGAAGGGTGGGCGCATGTGAATCTAAGCAGATACAACCATCAGAAATGCTTTTACGGTAAGTAATGCATTGTCTTCTGATGTTTGTTAATCTGCTTAGAATCACATGCTGTGCATAGACTAGCAAGCAGTACCCGGAGTTGGCGGTGGGTTATGAGAAGGAACAGTAGAGAAAAGATGTCTTAATACTGCCTGTCCCACCTGGGAGTCAGATCTAGAGTGTGCATCTGGACAGTAGTGTTTTGTAAAGGTGTGCACAGAACTCCAGGTAGCCGCTTTGCAGATGGACTCAAGGGGAACATTTGCAATGAATGCTATGGAAGCCCCAGTGCCTCGAGTGGAATGTGCTCTTGACTTGAAGGGTAGTTCTCTCTTAGCAAGAGTGTAACAGAGTGATGCATTGAACAATCCATCTAGATATAGTGGACTTTGAAACTGCATCTCCTTCTCTTCCTGCTGCCACAGAGACAAAGAACTGATTAGTCTTTCTCAGTGGTCTGGTTCTTTGCATGTAGAACATGACAGCTCTGCGTACATCTAGTGTATGCAGACTTTTTTCTCCCAAGCTGGAAGGGTTTTGAAAGACCGTTGGTAGTTCTATTGACTGGTTTACATGAAATTTCGAGATGAATTTTGGTGCAAACCTTGGGTGTGTGCGTAGAACCACCTTATCCTTGTGAACTGTTACGAAGGGGTCTAGTACAGAAAGAGCCTGTAGTTCACTTACTCTCCTAATGGAGGTGATAGCTATTAGGAAAGCAGTCTTAAGAGTGAGGTCTTTAAGAGTTGCCTTGTGCATGGGTTCGAAAGGAGGGCCCATGAGTCTAGAAAGTACCACATTTAAGTCCCATCCGGGAGCTGGGTTAGCTATCGGTGGGTGTATTCTCTTTACCCCCTCCATGAAGGCCTTGATAACTGGGATCTTCCACCACGACACTTTAAGTTGGGAAGTGGTGTATGCAGAAAGTGCCGCTAGGTGGACTTTAATGGAATTGAACACTAGACCTGAATCCAGTAAATGGGTCAAGTACAGAACAATGTTAGTGGGAGAGCAGTCAACCGGGTTGATGCTCTTACCTCTACACCAGATGACAAATCTTTTCCACTTGCTAGAATAGCAGTGGCGAGTATTAGGTTTTCTGGCTTCCCTGAGGATGTCCATACATCTCTGCGGGAGTTGTAAATGTACAAATTCTATGATCTCAGGAGCCAGGCTGCTAAGTTCATGGTCTGAGGGCATGGATGCAGTGTCCTGCCCTTGTCCTGTGACAGCATGTTGTACGGGCAGGGAAGTTTCACTGGGGGAGATAGGGACATCTCCATCAAGTGAGCGAACCATGGCTGCCGGGCCCACATTGAGGCCACTAGTATCATGGTAACCTGCTCCTGGTGCATCTTGTGCACCACTTTGTTGAGAAGGGGAGTCGGGGGAAAGGCGTAAACAAATTTCCCTGACCATTGAATCGACAGACCGTTCCCCTTGGACTGGTTCTGGGGGTACCTGGAGGCGTAACTTTGGCATTGAGAGTTCTCCAGAGTTGCAAACAGGTCTATTTCCGGGAATCCCCATTGCGTGAAGACGTCTAAGACGATGTCTTCGTGCAATTGCCATTCGTACTCTTCGGGCAGGGGGAAGTCTCTGCTGAGTTTGTCTGCTAGCAGATTGAGTTCCCCTGGTACATGTTGTGATAGTAGGAACATGTTGTGTTTGAGAGCCCACTTCCATATATTCTGGGACAGCATGGACAGTCCTGGAGAGTGAGTGCCCCCTTGCTTGTTGAGGTAGTACATGGCTGTGGTGCTGTCTGTGAGGACCATCACTGTCTTTCCTTGTAAGTGTTCCTGAAAGGCTTTCAGTGCTTTGAACACCGCTAGTAGTTCCAGCAGGTTTATATGCTTGGATGCTAAGCTCGGAGTCCACACTCCGTGAGCAGTCTGATGGGACAGGTGAGCCCCCCCATCCTGCAAGGGATGCGTCTGTGGTTAGAGTGGCTTCCACTGCGGGTGTGGCAAAAGTTTTCCCTAATAACAGGATTTCTTTCGTCCGCCACCGTAGCGAGAGAACCAAGGCCTGCGAGACCACCACTAGATCGTCCCATTGTCCGCTGGCCTGACACCACTGACTGTAGAGCCACTCTTGCATTGGGCGCATGCGCAGGCGCGCGTGTGGTATCAAATAAATACATGACGCCATCATCCCTAGCAAGCGCATTGCTTTGCGTACCGTCACCTCTCGACCTGCCACATAATGGGGGATCTGAAACAGCATGTTTTGGACCCTCTCGTTGGAGGGGAAGACGAGGCCGTCCTTTGTTCGAATTAGAGCCCCTAGGAATTGTTTTATTTGGCTGGGGTCTAAGCTGGACTTCTTTTCGTTGATGGAGAAGCCCAGTTGGGACAAAAGGTCTACGGTCTTTTGGGTATTGGAGAAGCATGTTTCGTAAGAATCCCCTGTTATGAACCAGTCGTCGAGGTAAGGGTATACCGGGATGGATAACCTGCGCAGGTGGGCCGCTGCCACTGCCAGTACTTTCGTGAATACCCTTGGTGCAGATGCTATCCCGAAGGGTAGTACTCTGAACTGGTAGTTTTTGTTCTCTATCTTGAACCTGAGGTATTTTCTGTGCGCTGGCAACATTAAAATATGAAAGTATGCATCTTTCATGTCTAGTGTTGTCATGTAATCCCCCTGTGATAACAGTGGGATTACTTCCTGCAAGGTCACCATACGAAACTTTTGGGGTTTGACAAACTTGTTCGCTGGGCGCAGATCTAATACAGGGCGCATGGTTAAGTCCTTTTTGGGTACAAGGAAGTACACGGAATAAATACCTTCTGTTACCTGAGATAGGGGGACAGCCTCTATAGCTTCTTTTTTCAGTAGCTCTTCTACCTCTTGAAGAAGAATAGTGAGGTGTTCCGGTGTCATGCGTCGGTTCCGTGGGGGTCTGTACTTCGGGGAACCGTTGAATTCGATGCAGTATCCGTGGGCTATGGTGGATAATACCCAGCGGTCTGACGATATTCCCTCCCATGCTGAAAGGAACGATGTTAGCCGGCCCCCGACCGGTGATGCATGGGAGGGGACCCGAATCTTCGGGTCATTTGTTGGTATTGGGCGTGGAACCTTTGGGCCTGGAGCCGCGACCTCTTCCTTTGCCACGGCGTTGGCCTCTTTGACTGAACTGGGTGTTGTTACCCTGGTTAGAGGGCCAGTTGGTAGCAGAGTAAAATTGCTGTTGGTTTTGCTGCTGGCGTTGGCCACGAAAGGAGCGTCTATTGCCATAGCTGCGTCTGTTAGGGGGCCTAGAAATTTGGTCAAGAGTCTTGATGGTATCAAACTCTTTCTTCGCATGTTCTAGGGCCTCATCAACTGCTTTCCCAAACAGATGTGTTTGTTCTATGGGCTTATTTATCAGGGAAGCCTGGGTTTCCTGCTTAAATCCCGAATTGCGCAGCCAGACATGGCGTTTGAGAAGTATTCCCTGAACCAGGGAACAGCCAGCCGTCTCTGCGGCATCTAATGAGTTCTTTACGATGCCCTGGTTTACAAGAGTTCCCTCTGAGATTATAGCTAACAGGCGTGAACGCAGGGGTTCTGGTGCGTCCTCTGCTTCGCTGCGCAGCTTACTCCACTGTGCATCTGCGCAGCTAGCTAGTAGGGAATTGTTATTTGCAATCCTAGTTGAGAAGGCGGCGGAGGTCGTGATTCTCTTCCCCAGTGCATAGAGCTTCTTGCCCTCTTTGTCAGGTGGTGCCTCACTAGTGTATAGTGGTACCCCCACTCTTTTTCTTGTATTAGTAACTACGAGGGAGCCGGGAATAGAATGTCCTCTGATGTACAAAGGGTCAGAGGACGAAGGGCTGAAGAGCTTTTCTATCCGAGGGTTGACCCCTCTGACTAAGGCCGGATTGGAAAGGGAAGGAGTTATTCTTCTCTTTATAGAAGCCAGGAGCGGAATAGACTGACTAACAGGGGCTTTTTCTTTAATAACTTTCTCTACAAAGTCTATGTCAGGAAGAGTCTCCCCTGTGTCTATTTCAAAATGCGCTGCTGCCTTGCGCAATAGTGCATTAAGTGAAGGTTGGTCATCTATGGGAGAGGTGTTTCCAATAGGTGCATCCTTGGGAGGAGAAGGGTGAAAGACATTAGGGTCTGAGTGCACTGATGGGGATTGCCAAGGCTGCACTGATGGGGACTGCCAGGGCTGCGAGGTAGCTGTATCTTCTTCAAAAGCTCCTGCACTAGTGTAAGGATCTTCTTCAAACCCCTCTTCCTCATGTTCTTCCTCTCCACCCAAACACTCCTCATCTTCCTGGAGGTATTGCTCCTCTTCAGTAAGGTCATATGCGTCTGTAGAAGGGGGAAACAGCCTAGGAATCTTGACCCTAGGGTCATCCCGGGGCCATTCTCTTGGTCTTTTGGGTGTGGGTGGGTTTTGGCTTCCCAAAAACCTTTCCATTTTCTCCATACAAGAATGGAGTCTTTCAAGGGTCTCATGGGGGACCCCTGAATAGTCTACAGGGGGGAAATCAGTGTCTTCACCTTCAAAACGCTTAGAACGCTCCCACAACGTCGAAGAAAGGTTTCCGTCGCCCTCTGAAAAGCCCTCCGGTAGTTCAGAAGTGCCCTTAGATGAAGGGGGCAGTTCCAGGCTACTCTTGCGCTTTTTCGGCGTTTCCATAGCTTTTTGTGCGGTATTCGACGTTTGTTTCGTCGTCCGCTTACGTTTGTCTTCGGAAACAATTCTCGCCAGGCTCTCGACAACGAGTTTGTCAGTAGAGGGCTCTGGTGTTGACGTTGCCTGCGTTACGCGTTGTTGCTCGACGGCCGCTCTATGGAGCGTTACGTCGGATGATTTTGAGGTAGCGCCCATGTTTGATGAAAGCCCAATCGCTGGTCGGGCTGCGTTTGCAGGTGGGGCTTGAGACCCTTACGGTCTGAGGTAGACGCCGGAGAGCCCTGTGTCCCCTTCGGCGCTGATGGATCCTTCGTCTTCAACGAAGAAGAGCCGTGGGTTGTGTGCTTAGGCCTATGGGGTCTATGTGCGTCCTTGTCGCCGGGGTGTTCATCCCCATAAGCAGGGCGTGAGCCGAGCCGTAGTTAATGACTTCCGTAACGGACGTCGAGTTATCACCCTCCTCGTCACTTTCTGTAACAGCGGCGGCGGGTGAGGAAACTGACTTCGACATAGCGTAGTACGCCCACCTCTTAACTTTCCGTTCTTTAAGAGTTCTTGGTTTCAAGAGCTTACAGGCCGCGCAGCTGTCCTCCTTATGATCGAGGGGCAAGCAACGATTACAGAGCTTGTGTTTGTCCTTCCAAGTGTATTTGCCCCTACAGCGTGGGCAAAACTTAAAAGGTGTCCTCTCCATAGCTGCGGCAATAATAACTGTTGATAACAACCCCAAGGGAAAGATAGGGGAGAAAGAAAGACATTCTCAAAGAGAAGATAAAAGTTCGAACCCCCACTCTCCCTACTGTATGTTGGCCGGCGAGGCCAGGCCACGTGCTTGTCAGCGCCGAAGGATCTCCTCCGTCTCTTCCCCTCCGTCGAAAACTTGCTCGGCGGAGAAACAGCTTCACAGCTAACGTCGAGGGGGAAGGATCTTTAACAATATAATAAGTATAATTAAGGACCGAGGTCCGTAGTAAGTATTTGCAATGTCTCTCTAGGAGCTCCGCGTAAGACGACCAGAGGCTGGGCGGAAAAAAACAATCTGAGGGACCTCGACGCGTGACGGATTGTGGGTACAACGCACGTCACTATAGGGATAGTGTTACAGACACGCCTTGTCGACGTCCCCTTTTTCGACTACGAAAAACAAAATGCAATACTCCGCAGTGACCACTGGATGTCGGACCTATGCACAGCATGTGATTCTAAGCAGATTAACAAACATCAGAAAAATATATATATATATATATATATATATATATATATATATATATATATATATATATATATATAAAATACATTACTCACTGTAAACATATTTCTGATGCTTGTATCTGCTTAGATTCACATGTTGTGCATAAACAGACATCTAGTGGAAGCTGCAGAGTATTACAGTTGTTTTCGAAACTCGAAAAAAGGGACATCAACAGGACGTGCCAGTAATACTAACCCTAGTGTGACATCCACTGTAACCGTGGTCCTTCACGCATCGAGATCCCTCAGATTTTTATTTTTCTCACATGAGGTAGCATGAAGTGTACCGTGAGTACAGTTGTATCCAAGCAGATACATATCAGACAAGCTCATAAGCATCCCTGCGCCTTCTCTCCGAAGGGAGGATGGGTGGGCGCATGTGAATCCAAGCAGATACAAGCATCAGAAATACGATTACGGTGAGTAATGTATCCCTTCTGAGGCTTGTGGAATCTGCTCAGATCACATGCTGTGCATAGATTAGCGAGCAGTGTTAGGAGAAGGAGGTGGGACTTGAGAAGGTTCATGGGCGAACAGATGTCTTAGAACCGCTTGTCCCACCTGTGTATCTGTCTTGGAATGAGTGTCAATGCAGTAATGCCGAGTGAAAGTGTGTATTGAGCTCCATGTAACTGCTTTGCAAATGCTGCCTAGAGGGACATTTGTAATTAAAGCCAGAGTGGCTTCTGTGCTCCTTGTGGAGTGAGCTCTAGGCATGAAAGGTAAGGTCTTATTTGATAATGAATAGCACAATTGTATACATATGACTATCCATCTGGAGATGGCATTCTTGGAAATGCGGTCACCTTCTCTGCCTGTTGCTATGGAGACAAACAGTTGGTCTGTTTTTCTTAAGAGTCTGGTCTTGTTTACATAGTAAAGGAACGCCCTCCTTATATCTAGTGTGTGGATTTTACCTCAGCTGACCTGGTGGGTTTCTGAAAGAAAGCCGGTAGCTCAATAGACTGGTTTACATGAAATTTAGAGATGAATTTAGGTGAGTAAAACCAGCTTGTCTTTATGTATGATAAAGAAAGGATCCTGCACTGACAAAGCTTGTATTTCTCTTCTTATGGAAGTAATAGCCACTAAGAAGGCAGTTTTGTAAGTGAGGTGTTTAAGACTTGACTTGTGCATAGGCTCGAAAAGGGGTCCCATGAGCTTAGCGAATACAACATTGAGATCCCAACCTGGCGGCGGGTTTGAAATGTGAGGGTGGAGTCTCTTTACTCCCTCCATAAAAGCCTTCATGACGGGTACCTTCCACCAGGAGACCTTAATGTGGGAAGTGGTGTAAGCTGACAAGGCCACCAGGTGGAATTTAAAGAGTTGAATACTAACCCGGAGTCTAGCAAGTGGAGAAAATAATTTAGACTGTGGGATGTAGAACATTCTACGGTGTTAATTTGTTTAGACTGGCACCAAATTACAAATCTTCTCCACTTCTTAAAATAAAAGTGTAGTGTTAGATTTTAGTGCTTCCTTCAGGACACCCACACACCTCTGTGGCAGGTTAAGATGTCCGATCTCTGACTTCAGGAGCCATGCTGCCAAGTTCAGTGAGTGAGGTTGCAGGTGCACCGTTAATCGCCCGTGCTGAGTGAGCAGATTGGTCAGGCATGGGAGCTTGATAGGAATTGCACAATGCTGGTTTGCGCAGATGTGGATACCAAGGTTGTCTTACCCACATAGGAGCAACTAGGATGAGCGTCACTTGTTCCTTGTGGATCTTGTTCACCACCTTCTTCATGAGAGGCGTCGGGGGGAAAGCGTAAGCAAATTTCCCTGACCAGTTCATCCATAGGGCGTTCCCCTTGGAGCCTGGCTGAGGGAACCTGGACGCAAAATCTGGGCTTGGACTATTTTTGCTTGTAGCAAACAAGTCTATCGTGGGGAACCCCCATTGAGAGAAGAGGTGCTCTACGACACCTGCATGCAGTAACCATTTGTATTCTTCTGGTAGGGGACCTCTGCTCATCGAATCTGCCAGAGAGTTGAGTTCCACTGGAATGTGCTGTGATAATAGGAATATTTTCCGTTTGAGTGCCCATCACCAAATCTGTTGCGCAAGCCTGGACAGATTTGGAGAACGTGTGCCCCCCTGTTTGTTGATGTAAAACATTGCCGTAGTGCTGTCTGTCAGGACTTGCATTGATTGGTTCGCTAGGTGAAACTTGAATGCCTGGAGGGCCATGAATACCGCCAGTAGTTCCAGAAGATTAATATGGTTTTGTGCCGCTGCATGAGACCACAGACCCTGAGCTTTGTGATGAAAGTAATGAGCTCCCATCCGGCAAGTGAGGCGTCCGGCATGATAATCGCTTGTACTTCCGGATCGTGGAAGGGTTTCCCTTTCAACAGATTTTGTCTTGTCCACCAGCGAAGATTTTGAACCAGTGTTGGCAAAACGACCACTAGATCGTCCCACTGACCAATTGCCTGAGACCACTGTTTCACCAACCACTCCTGCATGGGTCGCATGCGAAGTCGCACGTGAGGTACTAGGTAAATGCAAGATGCCATCATGCCTAGTAAACGCATCGCTTTGCGTACTCTTATCTGGCGCCCGGCTTGATAATGCAGTATTTGCAGTAACATGTTTTGGACTCTTTCTTCTGACGGAAAGACCAACCCCCCTTCTGTGTTTAATACAGCTACTAGGAACTGTTTGGTTGTGCTTGGCACTGGGCTCGATTTTTTCTCGTTGATGGAGAAGCCCAATTGAAAGAGAAGGTTGATAGTTCTTTGAATGTTGTCTGCAAATTAGGGGAGACTCCCCTGTAATCAGCCAGTCGTCCAGGTAAGGTACAGGATTGCCTCCCTGCGTAGGTGTGCTGCCACCACCACCAGTACCTTCGTGAATAGCCTTGGAGCAGACGCTATTCTGAAGGACAGCACTTTGAATTGGTAGTGCTGGTTCACTATCTTGAAATGCAAGAATCTTCTGTGGGCTGGGAACATTGAAATATAAAAATAGGAATATTTCATATCCAGTGTTGCCATGTAATCCATCTTTTTTAGTAGAGGGATTACCTCTTGTAGAGTAGTCATGCAGAACTTTTATGGCTTGACATATTTGTTTGCAGGGCGTAAATCTAATACTGGGCACATTGTTAGATCTTTCTTTGGCACAAGGAAGTAAGTTGAATAAATACGCTTGTTTACCTGGTTGGCCGGGACAATTTCTATGGCCTCCTTTTGGAGTAGTGTGGCGATTTCCTGGAGGAGGAAGCGCTGGTCTTCTTTGGAGTGGGGTTTCTGGCTTGAGGGGGTGATTACGGGGTTGCTCGAAGAGCTCTATGCAATATCCTCCCACTACAGTGGACAGCACCTATCTGTCTGAGGTGATTCCCTCCCATGCTTGGGTGAAGTTGGAAATGAGCCCTCCTACTAGAGAGGCATGGGCGGGCACCTGAAGCAGGATGTCACTGTTTCTGAGGTGGAGGGACCCCTTCCTCGACCGTTGATCTGCGCGGTCCTCTCTGGTAATTCTGAGAGGCTTGGCCTTGATTGTTCCCCCAGGCCGATCCCCTGGTTTTGATTATAACTGGAACCCCTTTGGCCAGGAGGTTTATTGGTTAATTTGCCCAATGATTTAAGTGCATCATATTCTTCCTTGGCTGTCTTCAAGGAGTCTGACGGCCTTGCCAAAGAGTACATTAGGCTCAACTGTCAGGGACATCAGGAATCTTATGAATAAAGCAGGGGTGGGATGGGTGTACTTCAAAGCTGGTGGGAAATGATTTTTGGAGAAAAGGAAAAGGTTGGTTTACTTTACTTAATCTCTCTCTTCAGAGAGATTCTGAGCACAGTGCTGAAAATGGAGGATTGGGCTTGAGCCCAGGCCAAAATTGAGATTCCGAGCAGCTGGGTTCTATTTCGGAATGTTGAGGGCAGATCGTCTTTGCTGCCAATTCCCAACTGCCTTTCATCACAATCTTTTAGTAAGAGCAGTTCAGTTTCTTTTGTTCCCTTAAGGCCCATTATTTTCTTTGAAAATATTTCAAGTCTGACGAAGCAGGAAGAGTTGGAGAGATCTACAATCAACCGATCTGGTGGGAGCGCACTGATTTAATCAGCTTGCAAAGTCAGGAAAAGATTGTCAAGTTTAGAACAGAATAAACGTTAAGGTTGCTGCGCAGCGTTAAAGACTTGCGTTTGTAAAGAAGGAGATTAGCGACCTGAAGCAGTAAAACTTTATGGGTTCAGTCATTGAATGGTTAACAGAGTTAGAAAGACTCCTAAATGTTTTTCATGCCCTCAGCTAGAACAGTATTAGCTCGTGAGTGGATTGCAACTGTATGGAGGAGTGAAACAGAGCAACCAAATGAATTAACGTGCTGTACGTTTGTGTACACACCAATAGTTTGTTTGCCGATAAGCATTTGTTTCTGTTGAGAATACTTTCTCCCATCGCGTTCAATACTTTTGTTTGACGAGCGCGAGGGAGAAAGGAAGTGTGGGCCGTGCTACGCACTTACAAAACTATTGAAGACTGCGGCGGTGAGTCGGAAGTGAGCACCTTTATTTCCGTGGTCATCCGACTGGGAATGTGGCTGTGAACTCACTTTAACTTGTTTCTTGCATGGAAGGATACAAGCATATTACCACCGCAACCGGTTTAAGTGACCGCAGTGTTTTTCTTTGCGCAGCAATTGACACGCATGAGTGGAGCGGAGAAGGCTTTCTGGGAAATGTAATTTAATGTTATTTTAAGAGGTTTTAGGTATTTAGACATACGTAAGACTTTTAAAGACAGTTAAATATTCAGCAGGTGAATGAATTAAAGACAGTGAAATTGCCAACAGGTAAAGATTGCAAAGCAGGAAAGGAAAAAGTAAATGAACTGTAGTAAAATTCAGAGCATGAAGTGAAAACAGGAATTGAACTCAAGTACTGTTTGAGCAAGAAGTGATTTGTAAAGGAGAAAACGGGAAGCTGTATTGTTTGGACATCAATAGAATTAGTCAGAAGAGCAGGTGAATGTTCAATTTGAAAAGTTCAAATTCAATTTGAAAGGTACAAAAACACTGACAAGCGGGATGAAAATTGTTGAATCAGCTTGTAAACTTTGCCTCCAGGCAATTAGTGGAGGACGCACGGGTACACAGAACTGATTTGAAGTTTAATCATTTGACCTTTTAATGCACGTATAGGCTATTCACTTTTTAACCCCTATGCAGGGAGCAAGCCAAGAAGCAAGAAGAACTCCAGTGTCGTTTGTTATTTTGTCCATTCCCCTTTCCCCCTCTAGTTGGACAGATCTCCACTGTGTAAAAGTAGGTGGGGCCCTGAATAACTAGTGAGGGACTGTGGGGACTAGCAGCTTCTACAGAATGACTTGAAGAAGACATGATAGTATGAAAGGCCCAAGGTGATTTTTCTGTCCGAGCTGCTATGGACCCCACAGGTCTCTCACTTAGCGCGTTAGGGCAGGTTTTGTCTAAAATTAGACAGGAGTTAAGGGCAGTCAGGAATGAAAATATATTTTTAAATTTGAAGGTGGAAGGTTTGGTGGAGAAATTCAGTGAGTTGCAAGCTCAGGGAATTCCGTTACCGGAGGATTTGGTTGAGGATATGGGTCCGCCAGTTCTTTCGCATAGAGATGAGGTGGTGGATAGAAGTTGTAAGGAGAAGTTTGGTGGATTCAGGGAATGTCATCAGTTACCCATACTGTAAGCGGCTCCTGAGCATTTTGGAGGGGACTCTAAAAGGTTTTCGGTGCTTGTGACTCAGTGTCAACTACATTTTTTGTGTTGTCCAGAGGTTTTTTCCACAGGAACTTCAAAGGTGCATTTATTTTGTCATATCTTTCTGGTGATGCAGCAGCCTGGTCAGTCTTACTGGTGAAACAACTGAGTGCATTTTAGGAGGATTTTAAGGGTTTCATGAGAGAATTCCGGAGAATGTTTGATAGGCGTTCAGTGTCGCAGGAGGTGGACACTGAGTTAATGGCGCTATGGCAAGGTAGTAAGGATTTAGTTAGCTATATTACTCAGTTCCAATCTTTGGTTTTAGAGTCCAACTGGCCGGAGGAGAAGAGATCTACTTTGTTCTATCGAGGGTTACGGGATGACCTCAAGGATGTGTTGTCTAACATAGTTGAGACCCGCGACCTGTGAAGAGTTAATTTCTTTGGTGTTGCAATTGGAATGCAGGATGAATGAGCGTAAGGGGGAGCGAAGGAAGAGTTTAACTGAAGTTAAGCCAATATCTAGGCTAGTGAGACCTAAAGGAGGATTTGGGAGCAGGGGTTCAGACCTTCTTTGGGCCGTAAGGAAAATTATTCTAAACCCAGAGGCCCTTTGACTAAGGAAGAGAGGGAAAAGAGAATTAAGGAGGGGTTGTGCATGTACTGTGGAAGTTCAGTATCTTCAGCCAACCCGCAGTTTGTAGCCAATTCTGTGCAGTCGGCGGTCCCTCACCTCACGTTGAATGTATCATTTTTGACAGGAAGGGTGAAAGGGAGGGGGCCTGCAATTTTAGACTCTGGGGCAACAGGAAAAGTTATGGATTGAGGGTTGGCTAGGTCCATGGGAATTCCTGTCAGTGCGAAGGATAGTCCAGAACAAGTTAGGGCAGTTGATGGGAAGCAGCTTTCTTTAGGACCAATTACCCGTAAAGACGGTTCTTTTGTGGATCGAAATCGAGGGAGGCATGGAGAAGAATTAGCTTTAGAATTAATCAATGCAATACAATTGTTGTTGATTCTAGGAATGCCTTGGCTTATGTTACACAATCCAACAGTTGATTGGGAGAAGCGGCCAGTCAGTTTTGTTTCAAATTTCTGTTTATCTCATTGCTTTCACAGTGGTAATACATCTATGGAGAATTTTCTTGAAGTCAAGGAGGTGGAAGGAAATGAGGCCTTTTGGATTGCTGAAGGAGGAGCCGGGCAGGCAATTGTTGGGGCAGTGATTGGGCAGTTGCCAGAGTGTTCTGAAGAGTTTTGGAGTGTTTTTGACAAGGTGGTGGCAGGGGAATTACCGCCCCATCGTCCTTATGACTGTAAAATTGACTTGGAGCCTGGGACACGTATACCTTGTAGTCGGGTATATGCGCTAACAGAAAAGGAAAATGAACATCTCAAATCTCATCTTGATGAAAACCTGGCCAGGGTTTTTTTTGGACCATCACAGTCTCCTGCAGTTTAGCAATAGGATAAAGGAAATCATCAAGAAACACTGGAGGACGGTCATATGTGACCAGCGAGTTGAGCATCTTTTTAAAGAATTCCCTACGTTTGCATATCAACGAAGCAGACATTTCAAAGATAGACTTGTCAATACAAGACCTCCCAATAAAAAGAAATCTACAGACAGAATTGGAACATTTCCTTGCCTTAACTGTAGTAACTGCGGATACATCTTGAAAGGAGAGACAGTCCACCATCCGCATACACGGATCAGAGTACAGAGTTACGCGACTTATAATACACAAAGTATCATTTATGCGATAAAATGCCCATGTGGACTTTATTATATGGGACAATCAAGGAGGACTGCAAAATCCAGATGGAATGGACACGTCATGTATTTGAAATCACAACATGAATTCGGCAGTTGCTAGACACTGGCAAGAAAAGAAACATAACCTGGCACAGATCAGGTTTATAATTGTTGAATTTGTGAAGAAAAGTGATGCAAATGAAAACATTCCGAAGAGACTTGACCAGAGAAAAACCTTCTGGATAGATAGAATGAGCAAACTTACACCAAAAGGACTTAAATGAGGAAATTAACTGTATTTGTGTCTTATGATCATGATGAGAATTAAGCCACAATCGGCTAACAAGAGCCTTTACACAAGAAACGTATATGTATACTTGCCTGTTGTGCTCACTGTATATAAGGTTCTGAGAATTGCAGGTATTTGCTCAATGATATGTGCTGTTTGTGAACAGGAGGATAATTAAGGAATAGTCAGAGTAGCAAGATCAAATCACACATATGCTAACCCGCCTGATATGCCTGTTAAATATAACACTCTGAGCATTGTTAGAATCTGTAAACATAGAGCTGAACTTACTGAATAAGACCAGTGAGTTTGGAGACACAAACTTTAATACACCCATTCACTGGGGATGATTGCATCACGTGGTGGTGGTAGACATTAATAGAGGATATACATACAGTTGCCAGATTTAGCTAAACCAGGTTGTAGCATCTGGGTAAAGTTTTCCATTCACAGCTGGAAGGTTCTCACTACTGAGATCAGCCCCTGACATTACTGTTACAATCACCTGGTGTCTGCAGAGGCGTTGGGGCACGGTTGCAGCCATCCCTGAATTTGAATCACCCTCTTCAGGCCTCTCCCTCAGTAGAAAAGCTGTGAGTGGTGGTATGTGGTGATACTGTTCCTGCATGGAGATAAGAGTGTGCGAGTGCGCCAATCTGTGATTGTTGTACCTCTCGAACCCTTCACCCCAAAGTACGGTTTCTGTGAGCATACTCCGGCCCATAAAGCTCACCTGTGAATTATGTAAAATAAGCGCTCCATCCTGCTACTTCTGGGGCGCGTCGAATGGGATCTAGTTCCTTCACTGATCCCTGATAAGGATTAGTCCAGTCCAGCTGCGACTATGCTTCTCCTTATGATTGGTAAGTCTTTCTTGAGCTCTTGTGATGCTGTTCGTTCTGTTTAATGTCTTTATATGTTGCTCCTATTTATGCCCGCAATAATGTCCCTCTTCTGTTTTCTTCCCTTAGATGGAAATGCAGCTGTGAGGCGCAAGAGGCGGCCGGATGGAAGATGGATGCTACCGCAATGTTCGACAGAAGGTAAGTGATGGTTTAAGGAAAAGCGCCAAGTATGGCGAAGCGCAACCTTAAACGGACAGTTTTTTCCATGTCTAACCTGGTCTTCTGTTTTTCCTTGCAGGCGCTGCGGTCGATGATGGAGCGTGTCCTTCTGCAGTGCCAAGATGAAGATTTCGGCGTTCCAGAAAGTGTAAAGATGAATACTTGGTTTGCGAAGAGATGTACAGGTAAGAACTGCTTCCGCCAGTTGGTAAGTATGCTGGCAGGAAGCAGGATGTCCAGGAAGCAGGATCTTCAAAGGTAAGTCGGACCTCAGGCGATGGTGAGCGTTACGCCGCTTGAAAGTGCAGGATAACGTGAAGCGTCTGTCTTGAGGATCGGGGCATCTTATATAGCTGAGATCGTGGGCACGCCCATTAGGGCCGGCTTACCAGCCACACCCTGCCACTCCTAGAGTGAGCACGTGCGAAGGCAATCCATTAGCAGCCACACCCAAGAATACACATGGGGCGGCTTAATGGATGGAATGTTCAAGGTCAATACATCCTGCTTAATGGATGGAACGTTCAAGGTTAATGCATCTGAAGTGCTATGTCCATAATAAATGCTTTTTGCTGTTAAATGGATGTTCTGGTTTACTTTTGTTCATGAGCCAGTCGCCAGGGCAGTGTCCACTCAGGTCTCCTGTGCATGCGACCACTGCATGCCTGTGCCCCTAAATTCATGACAATTACAGACTAGGACGCTCAGACTAACGCTTTAGAACACTATTTCCAACTACAATACGTATTTGAACAGCACATGCTGACATTTTCCTTAACATGACTCCTTGTAGAATGTATCGGAATGATTAAGTGAGTGATCAGGAATGAGTAGCTTCTATATATAAGAAGTCTTACTAATGTGGATATCGGCTACTGTTCAACATTAGCTTACAATCCTGCTAGGGTTAACTTCATGCATCTTTAGGAGTTCATATAAAATGGTTTAACACAGGGTATCTTTTGTGCAATAAGGATTGGCACGCATTCTGGAGTAAACATTAACGACAACACTTGGAATCAGCAACAACGCTGTCATGGAGACTGTCTCGCCATCCCGTTGCCATGGGAGGGTGGGACGCAAGGCATACATGCGGCAGCAATTCTGAGCCAGAGCACGACACCAAGCATTGGTCTCCATGACAACGTATAAATACAGAGAGGGACCGCGCATCCTCGCAGTTTCCCTTTTGTGAAAGAGATCGGCAAACACTGAAGGAAAGACATGACTGTGCGATTCTGTGCGCTCAATCACAACTAATGTAGACGCGATGGGTATTGACAGATATCTGCATTATAGGTACTGCTTTCTACTTATTGCACAAGAGGCTGACTGCATGACGTGAGATGCGAGTTACATGTGGTATTTAGGTGGCAACAAAGTAGAATACGCTACAAAGGTATGAATATTTAACCATAATTGATTGTAAATATGGATATTGAACTGTAGTCTGCAGTTTTACACACTTAAAAAGTTGCGGATTGAGATTCTCTTTCTGTCTTATCTTTGGTGGTGACATGCATGAACATGACTGGCATAACATGGTACGTGCACAATCCACAATGGCATATTTTTTTGTATGCATGAATTTCCTCTTTGTATGGCTTATTTTCCTATATGTATGATTTATTTAAGTTTACATAGCCCTGAAGATGGTGTATTACACCAAAATGTATTGGCTGTTTGCACTGGATTGACCATTGTATTCAATTTCTGCCTTTAAAAACGCCACCTTTTGTAACTATATGACAGGAATGTGAATTAAACTTTACCTGCATTTTTCATAAGTAGTTTTGCTTCCTGTATGAAATACTACATTTTAATCAAATAAAAAAAAGAAATGTGAAGAAATACAAGATTTGAACGCATTAATATGTTTATGCTCTAATTGAGCTAACTGAGAGGCTCAGAAACTATGAGGTGATTTCACCTCATTTCCTCTTCTTTCAGAAAAAAGGACTTAAGCACTGAGGGGTCCTATTGGGAACCTGCAGGTTTAGGGTATGGATAGTGTGACAGAAATGGCCTTCTCAACGTCTACTTCAACTTCTGAAGTAAACAAGTTCTGGTACTCAAATTACAAATAGATTCACATGCTCCAGAAATGGCTCCCTTCCCTGGCCACCTAAAGTTGTGAGACTGTAGTCCCAGAAGGATTCAATTGAACAGATAAAATCACCTCCTGGGTACTGACCATCTTAAAAAAAACAACCTGTCCTATTAAGGATATGATTTGATTTGATTTTGAATTTATAATGCGCGTATCTCAAATAAACCTGGCAGCAAGCTGCGTCAAGGCGCTGATGGAATAATATAATACTAGCAACATAAACTATGCCAGAATAGACAGAGGACTAAGCAAACAAATGAGTTTTTAGTTGTTTACGAAAAATAGTTAAGGAGCTTATTTGATGTAAGTGTATCGGTAGAGAGTTCCATGCTCGAGGGCTTGCAATGGAAAACCGTCTGTCCCCCCCAAGTGGGAGTTCTGGAAGAGGGGACTACCAGCAGACCTTTATCCATCGAGCGCAGTGCACAAGGGGGGGGTCAGTGGTTTACAAATTTAGATGTTAGAAAGGCAGGTGCGAGGCCATGAACGCACTTAAACAGTATTCACTCCTGCACGGGGAGCCAATGTAGGCTCCTCTGAAATGCTATCGATATTTTTGGAGGCAATGAGAATATCAGCCATACAGCGGAATTCTGGGTAACCTGAAGACAAAGTTATTTGGGTAAACCTGTTATCAAGGCATTACAGTAATCCAGCTTGGTGTTTGTAAGGGATCCCACCACAATAGGACGATCCTTATCAGGCATAACCCCTGCAACCTTTGGCTCTCCATATGTTTTAGACTACAACTTACACCAACCCTAACCACAATAGAAAATGGTGAGGGATCAGGGAAGCTGTAGCCCAAAACATCTGGAGAGCCCCACGTTGCAGACACCTGCCCACCTCCTAAAGTCCATCTGTACGTTCCCATAGTTTAGCATTCTTTACCATCATGTTCCCAAGATTTTTATTTTTTTGATTTTTACAAGATTCTTCAAAAACTTGAGGGTCCACGAATCCAAGCGTGTTTTAATGCATCTCATCTTGCCGCCTTCCCGATTCTTAGTGAACAGCCGTCTCGCTCTTCAACTAGTGTGTATTGGCCAGAGTTTTTGTCCAAACTAGAATTGCCCTCTGAGTGTGCAAAGGTGGTTTATCATTTTGAAGGTGAGTTCCATTAACTTCACCGTTGTCAGTGTCCATCTCGTTGTTTCTCCCGAAATTAGCCTGTTCCAGACTGCATCATCGTCCAGCGTTACCACCCCTTGCCAGCGAGATTGGAGATATAGGTCTCTGTTTTGTTGTGTCTTAGGGCACGGCAACGCTAAATGTTTCAGTGTTTCCACTTTTTCTTTATCTTTGCACAGACGACAACTATTGTCCATCAACGGGGCACGGATAGCCAGGATTTCGTGTGTCATCAGCAAATTGAGTCTGGCTTTCAGGAACGTACCTTGCATACCTTTGTTTGGAAATTTCATGCAGTAGTTTTGAGGTTTTTTAACTTTGTTGAACGTCGGTGGGAGATGCGTCAATTTGTTGGCGCTAGCTGTGTCAATAGTTGTGATCCAATCCATCAATTCCATTTTCAGTTTCACTCGGTCTGGGTTGGATTTCAGATCTTCCGAGCATGTTATTTCTCTCAGGTTCTCTTGCTGTCTTGACGCCCAGTTAGTCAGTGGCTTGCATGTACCGCTCTTGAGCTCTTCTACAATGATGTTATAAATTGGCAAGGTATCCGCCATCAGGATTTTTCTGAATAGTCTCATCTTGCATTGCTCTACCAACGATGCTAAGGAGACTAGGTCCAGTTCCAGTCTAATCGCGGGCATGGATGCCGACTTTGGTAGGCCAAGTACCGATTTCCAGACATGGCCTTCCAGCTTCTGCCATATCGAGCTTGGAATGTTTAATGATGCTTCCATGCCATGGACGATTTACGGTACGACCTTAACCTTATAAACGTTGATCGCCAGCAAAAGCGAAAATTTCCCAAATTTGTTATACACCAATCTCGTTTGTGCTCTTAATCGTTTCACCTTGATCCATAGCTGTTCTTGCATCGCGTTTTCTCTGGCCGTCCAGACTATGGTAACCCATAAGTATTTGAACTCGTTGACAACCTCAATTTTTGTTTTGTCCAGAAACCATTTAGGTGGTCTAGGCAACTTCTTTGTTGTTTTGTCCACGACCAGTACTTTTGTTTTTGTTATGTTAATTTCCAGGTTGTTCTCTTTCGTATATCTCGCCAGATTCGTTAGTTTCCGTTGTAGGCCAATTTGTGTTTGGTCGATGATGATGGCGTCGTAAAGGAGTCGCGATATAGGTGCTTTTACCGATTTTCGGTGGGAACGCTCTCATTTTTTCCTCATCGCTTTGGTAGTCACGAGGAAAGCAATAAAAAGGGCTGGAGCTAGGGGGCATCCTTGTTTGACGCCTAGTTTAACTGGGATCTCCTCAGACAGTACTCCTTGTTTGTTTAGTTTCACCAGGATCTTGGTCGGCGTGCAGAGATTTTATTGGACTCAAAATCGGCAATGGACATTTCCACTCGTTTAATTTGGCCCACAGTTTTGCCCGGTCTATTTTATCGAAGGCTTTTGATAGATCTACAAATGCAAGCTACACTCTTGATGCTCCTTCTCTGACTTTGGCCTTCAGGATGTTTATCAGTAAGATATTTATAGCGGTGCTTCCATTTCTCTGAAAACCTGTTTGGAAGATGTCACTGCAAGGAGCGTTTTTGGCCCAGCTTCTGAAGTGGTCTAGTACCTGTGTTGCAAAGATTTGGTCTAGGAGAGCTTGGAGACCTATGGGTCTGTAGCTTTCCGGATCTTCTCTGCCACATTTTTGTATACTGGGACAATTATGGCATTCAGCCATGTTTCAGGAATCATTTTTGTGGTTCTGCAGTGGCTTCAGATTTTGCTGATTGCACCCGCCCATGCTTTCAGTGATTGTTTCAAATCTAAGTTTGTCAGGCCGTCCGGGCCCGGAGCTCTCAATGTTTTGAGTTTGTTGATGACTTTTTCAGTATCGTCCACGTTTGATACATCAACCCATGGAGCGGGGGTTTCTTCGTCTTCCTCAGGTTCTCTCCCCTGTGGGAGGTCGAATTGGGCGCCAACTATATTTCCCATTTTTCTTCTGGCACCGCATTCGAGATTTCTGTGGATAAGAGCGAGTTCATTGTTTTAATTAGCGCCCAGAAGTCACTTGATTTCTTTTGTGCTTAGACTTCTCAGCATCTTTTCAGCGTCTTGTTGGTAGAGGATAAGTCTATGATGTTTTAGCCAGTGTTTATACGCCTTTGTTTCAATTTGCCATTTTTCCCAGGCTTCTTTAGTATTCGTTTTCTCTTCCATTTCCGTACCACTTTCCTCTTTTCGGCCACCAATTTGTCGTAGACGTGCTTCGGTCGTGCCACTTGTTCTGTTTACCTGAGATGGGTCTTCTGTATGGGAGTAGAAGGGGCAGATAATTTGGACGCTCTACCCCTCCATCGGACGCGTGTACTTCGGTCGGGCTGCCCATATTTCGCAGTTATCTTTAGGATGTCAGCTTCCGTCAAGCGTAACCTGGATTGTTGGTTGTTATGCTCCACGTTAAACTTGTACGTCTGTTTGGCTGGCTGCTTTCCTTGCCATGCACAAATCAGCAGGTTGTGGTCACTGTGCATAGTTCTTTGGACTTTATATTCCAGAATATTGGGCAGAAGACCTTGGGAAGCATAGATGTAGTCCAGGGTGTCTTTAGAATTCTGGTTTTCCCCAAGTCGTGATGATAACTTGTTTAGGAAACAATGCTGCAATGTTGTGCAGGTTTCTTGGTTTGGAGACAGACCTCCAGGCCTTTCCTCGTTCGACTGTTACCTTGTGTCGTCCAATCTTTTTCTTTGTCGTGGGGTCCAGTGCAATCAGTGTTCAGGTCGCTGCACACGATGTCGATCTTTTCGAACTCCGTGTAAATCCAATCTATTGTTTCCCCCATATTCGTGCAGTAGGCTTTTGTTGTCATCCGTTGGGGGTTCCAATATGTATTTATTATTGCTAATCGGGTAGTGTGTTCCTGTTCCGGCACTCCAGTTTGGTGGAGTTGTCAATAGGACCAGCATCTCATGATTCCATTAGCTTCCTCGGTGTACTTAAACCTGAACCCATTTTGATTGCTGTCAAGAGTCCCGAAGATGGGCGACCCAGCAGGCCCTTTACTGCCAGAGATATTTCTACTACAAAACCATCTAGGGTCGGTTTTTCTGATAGCCATGTCTCTTGGAGACATGCGATGTCAAATAGGCCTAGATCGACGTCGCCCAAAATTGTCAGATGTGCGTGACCTCTCGTGTTCCATGATCCCAAGGTGCGTCTTTCAATACCTGCGTTTGTAGATGTATTGGCAGATCCTGTGGGAGTGGGATCCGGGGTCCGTCTTCGTTGCTATCTCTGTGGTTTCGGGATCAGGTTTGATTTAAGGCAATGACCACGGGCCTTGCAATGTTATCTCCTCCTTTGTTTTTCTTGAGTTTCCGTCTTGACTTTTGTCGGTTGACTGCCTGCGTGAGGTGGTCTTTGGGCTGTGGGGAGGTTGGGTGTGGTGGACCATGAAGTTTGATCGCGCTGCCCTTTCTCATATCTTTCACTCCTTTCCTGTGGCTTCTTATTTTCGCTTTCATAGCTGGACTGGCGATGTCGGTAGTGATGGTACTCTCGAAAGGAGCATCCATTTGCAGAGAAGTTTGTCTTTTCCCCCTGCTCTTTGCCTATCCGTTTTTCTTGATATAGCTCTTCCGTTCTGGATATGTGTCGATATTTCCGTTCTTCTGTGCCTTTTGGCTGGCACGTCTTGTCCTCTCTAATACTTGAAGGTTTTATTTCCGACAATGTGAAGCCAATTTGCTCCATTTCTCTGATTGTGTTCGAGTTTGTATGTTGTATTCCGGATGCCTTGACATGGAGGTATGCTTTTGCTGTGTTTCCTCTATGATATGGTTTGACTAATTTGATGTCTTCTGACTTGATATCTTTCAGTGCGTTTGTTTTACTTGTTATTTTTAGGATAGTTTTCCTATTCAGAATCATGTAGCCTTCAATCCTTTTTGATTGTTCTACTTTGAACGTACGTTCCTCATCTTCTGCCCTTGTGTTTTTGCTTTGCTGGCCGTTTACTCTTTTCGGTTCTCTTTTCTGCTCAGGGGTTACGTGCCTACTTGGTCTTTGCCTATCTTCTTTGATATCTGCCCTTTTTTTTCGTGGATAGGTGAGATTGATTCTTGAGACTCTTTCGTGGCTGCTTGGTCCTTCGCTCCATGATCTTTGCTTACTTCTTTTCTGCTGGTGGCGAAATCTTGTATTGGCATTGTTTTTTTTACCAGTTCAATGATGAACACCTCTTGATCTAGATCCCCGGGCGTGGCTTCCCAGTGTTGCGAGAGGTTCATCAACTCCGTAACTTTCAAGAAGTCTTCTACTGATCTCGGGGAGCTGCTAGTGTTTCCCCCCTTTTTCGTTGGTCTCGCGGCTTCCAGAAGTTAATTTTCTTGGGTTGATTTTTTCTGGAATAACTTCCACGGATCTTGGTTACCACCGGTGAGCGTTCGTGTCATCGTGGTCATCGGTGCTTTGCTCGTTAGTTTTAGTACCACCAGGTTTCTTATGGATAGGTGGTTTGACGCTCCCGGTTTTACTGGTAGAGTGGTGCTCATTCTGGATGTGGCGCTTAGCTTTTCTTTTGCCTTTTCTTTTGCCTCGCACGGTGCGTCTGGTTCTTTTGGCATTTTGCTGACGTACGTCTGGCCCTGATTAATTTTCTCTGTTTGATTTTTCTTCTCTGCTTGGAGCGACTACCAGCTTTTTCAGATCTTCCACTTTTTTTTTCCAACATTTGTGATGGTTACTGTTTCTTTCCTCTAAGGCGGTGATGTAGTCATTTTTGTCGTTAAGCTTGCAAGAATCGAGGTGTTGTCTTGGACAACATCTTTTATCGCCTCAGAGTTTGCAGAATGGAGCTAGGGCGATCGTAATGGCTGACATGACCGTTAACATGTCAGGTTTTTTACTTGGTGAATCTTTTTGCGTTGTGGCTATTTCGCTCAGCCGTCTGTTCTTAGGAGACGGTATCGTTATCACTGGTCTCCCCGGAGTTCGTGACACCTCGAAATGTCACGTTGTCACTTGAGTGATTTCCACACTGTTCGTAATATGACATATTCAACGTTGTTGACCCTCTACTCACTTGACCCAGGTGCTTCTTAGGGTTCTGATCCCCTGTTTTAGCTGGGGTAGATGGTTTTTGGTCCAGTCAAGGCGATGGTTACTCATATGTTAGTCCTTCATGCTATCCACCTGTTTGGGTGGTGGGATTCCAAGTCTTGGTGTCAGGTCTTGTTGATTGGTTACCTCCTCCGGGAGCTTTAAGCATCCTTCTTCCTGCTGTTGCCTCTCCGTTGGTTGGATTTCTTTGTTAACTAGTATGGACTTGTCCCCTTGGTTGCCCGAGTCCAGTTGGTTCCTGGCGGGAATAAGCGGCAGAGGTTGATCCCCGTTTATGCTTGGTTAGCGTCTATGTTTTTTCTTTTTAACAGTTAACTCTGGGGGGAAGGGCTCCATCTGGAGTTGGGTTTGGGTCTTGATCTCGCACTGGATCAGTTTTACGAAGTTTGTTAGCTGAGTAATGTCCTGGACAGCTTCCAGGATTTCTGCTTCAGATAATTCTAGTTCTGTGTCTAGGTTGCGTTTTTGGTGGTTGCAGAAGAATGCTTTTAGGGTTCCCGACATTAGGGGGGGGTTGGAAGCCATTTTGGCTGAGCTGCGCTTCTTTTGTATGGTTTCTGATGCCCATTTGCTGCTGTTCTACCCTTTGTCGGTTTTATGTCACCATTTTCTTGTTTTTTCTTATGCGTTTTTGGGTGGTGGTATTAGCTTGGACTTTTCTTAACGCCGTGGTTTTAGTGTCAATTTTTTTTTTTTGTTTTCACACATGACTGACTCGCCTCTGGTTCCGAGTCGGACTCTGGGTTTTCTTCCTCATGGGTTTCCACGTCGTTATCACTCTCCTCACTGTCTTGCATAGTGACGGAGCTGTCTATTTTCTTGACTTGCGTGTAACTTTTGGGCTTTTTTTGTGTCTTGAAGGCTCCTTTCTGGGCGCAAGGGTGCTGTGGTATCTGGAGACCTGGGTTCTGTGTGCACTAATGCCGTGATGCACATTTTCTTATTTTCTGTGTGGTGATCAGCGTTCTGATTTCGAATTGCCGTTTTGGGGCTGACCGTGTCATCTGCTTGCGGTTCTACTTCCTTCCCTTCGACAGCTCCGACGATTCTCGTCCGCTGCTCAGCTGCGCTCGGAGGATCCCGGCCCTCGTAGGGAACAGGCTCCTCCCCACTCGACGATGACACGCTCACCGGCTCCAGCGCGGATCCAGGAAGCTCAGGGAGCGCGGATGTCAGCTCACCTGCTCCCCCCCCCCCCACTGATGCTCTCCTCGGCTGTGCAGCACCGCTGCTCAAGGTCCGACAGAGGCCACCCTTCGGCCGCCCCGGTCGGAAGCCCACTCGCCATATCGGCGGTTGGCTGGGCGCTGCTCGCGCGAGGCTAGTGGCTCGTATCTTGAATAGCTTGAGGTTCTTCCTCAGTCATCTGTGCTGTGGGACATTTGGCTTGGGGTCTGCTCGAGACTTGTCTGGGTCATGTCGTCGCTGTAGGGGTCTTTTGTGTTGGGTACCATTGGTGTAATTTTGTCACTTCTAAGCCGGCGGTGGCTCAGGTCCGTGTCTATTTCCATGGCTAGATCTTCTTGCTGCTCCTTTCTTACACATTTCCTCTGTGTGCTTTATGTGACGTGAGGGTTTCATGTTAAAGTCCATTACTCCCTTGCTCATTGTGGATCCCGCGGACTCATGCAGACTCCAACTCTCCTCACAACTCCGCTCACCACTTCGCTCTGGGTGGGAGATTTTAAGTCCTCCCACACAAGTAGTAGACAGGGGAGAAAGACTGTAGGGTCTCCTGCAGACTCCAACTCTCCTCACAACTCCGCTCCCAAGATTATCATGTGTAGCTATACCAAGAGACTTGAAAAATTCAGCAAAGGATAGGCCTAAAGTCCAGTCCGGGCTGCCTACAGTTTCCTATGAGAGTGCAAATTGTTCTGTTTTATGCCAAAATATGCTGTACCCTAGGACTGCCAAATACTCGTCTGCCATGATCAGGATAAATAGAGCATAAACGGCCTAGAAATTACTGCAACCTTTGGTACTCCAGATGTGTTGAACTACAACCCCAATCAACATAGTGATGGTTCATGGGAGTCTTAGAACAAACATATAGAGAGCCACCAGTTGCAGACCTCCATCAGTTTACTGTTCTTGCCCACTATCCGTATTTCTCTCACATCAGTCAAATCCCTAATTCGGCATGCACAAGGCTCTAGTGCAATTGAAAATAAAAGGGATGATGGGAGCTCTGTTGTTGACGCTCTTGTCAAAGGGATCAGTTTCCAGTTTGAGACGTAAAGGCCTGTTCTCTGTTTGAGTTAGCCTGCCGTTGTCCACTTGAGAAAGCATTAAAATTCTAAAGGGCATGGGATAAAAAAAATTACACTGTACAATTAAATGCCTTTTCATCATTATTCAAAGCCAGGACCAATGAGCAGTTTTGTGCTCGGCACAGATACAATTTATACATGAACCACCTTGTGGTGCAAAGAGAACCTAATCATAATGAATCCCAAATGATCGGTCTGAATTATCTGGTGCGTTTGTATTTCTGAAACCTTGATGCAATCAGTCAATATTGTTAAGCCCCTTCATGTGGTTGTTTCTAGAGTTGATGCATTATTGGCATTTGTTTCATATTATCATTGACCAAGTGGTGAAGATGTGGTTGTACAGTTTACTTAAGTGGGTGAAGAGTCGCAAAAGGGAGGTCGTGAGCAAAGAATGCAGTACTGCCATCTTGGTAACAAAACTACAACACCTAAAGGAAAACATCTATTATTTTTATTTAAAACCAATATGTTAGTTAATTTGTGCAAGGACAGATGTGTAAAGCGAGACTAACATTTTCTCGCATATGGGTAGGTAAAAGTCAGCCCTTGGCTCAGTGATGCACCGCTCATAACGAGCATAAAAGAACATGAAATACAAATAATGGTCCAACAACAGATCAGGATGATTCAAAGTAGTTATCTTTTTGACTTTGCTTTTTTTTCAAAATGGAACTGTATTGGCATTTCAGATAATACACTACAAACAATACAAATCCCCTCATCAGAAACCAACCCGACCCAACACCCCGAACCAACAGTTGATTCCCCCTTCCCTTCTCTCTCCCATGCCCTCCCCCACCTCCCATGCAGTAGATGCTACTAAACTGTAACGCACTCCAGATAGGACAGTATCAAAGTCCTAGGGTTGGCTGTACAGCTGTCACCCAGTGAGTCACCGTTCCGAACGGCACCCGGGGCCGTAGGCTGCGACTCGTAAACTCCTTTGTGACCAATCCATGCCGCCCACACCCGACCTACACCCCCCTATGCATTGTTCCCCAGCCATACTGCTTGAAAAAAAAATAATAATAAAAGGGTACCCATTGGCCTTCAATATTAGTCTGGGACTCTTAAAAGATGTGTAAGGAACTCCATATCATTTATGTCTTGAAACTTTGCCACCCATTCTCTTTCCACAGGTACACGCTGACTCCTGCACAACTGGGCTAGGCAACATCTAGTAGCCACCAACATGCACCGCACCATATGCCCATCCTCCACCTCTTCCTCCTCTAGCCACACCCCAAAGAGGAGGAAACACGGCAAGAACCCCGTATGAAACCCATCTGCCCCCTTAATCCATGACAAAACTTCTCTCCAGGAAACTTGTACTCTAGGGCAACCCCACCAGCATGAGTCGTACCCCTTACACATCTGAGCTATCACCGCCGGCAGGTAGTGTCACCTAGGTAGCAGTTTCAGGGCCGGATGTCTATACTGCAGGGAATCCGTCAAGTGAGAGACTCTTCTAGACATCAGCACCCATAAGGTGTCATCGATATCCTTCCCCCAAATCTTGTCCCCATCTGATTCTGGCTGGAAGTGGGTGCCTGGGCTCTGCCAACAGTTTTGCCCTATACAACAGACCAATAAACCCCCCTCAAGCTCGCCCTCGTAAGCAAGACCTGCTCAAAGTCGGTCAATTCCCCCCTCAAGTTCTCACCTCACTGACCATCCATTTGCACTCCTTTCAACTGTAGGTAGCGGAATACCGACAGCTTTTCAACACCCAAACACTCCTCCAACCTATCCCATGAGATGAAAGCCCCCCTTCCCACTTTTGACCGGCCCTGCTCAGCCCCACCTCATATCAAAGCTGGAACGCCAGCGGCTCCTCAACACTATCCCGCAAAGGCGGGGCCCAGATACAACTCTGGGGGAACGGCCATGTAGACAGCCACCTGTTCTCCCCTCCCCCTTCCTCCCAAAGGGAGCTCAGGAACACTAGAAGCGGGTGGTACAACACCCTACTCAGGATGCAGGACTTTGGCACCCATAACCATTCCCAAAGGGAAACTGGGGTCAGGGTTGCATTGTCCATCAGCACCCACTGTTTGTCAGAGAGCGGGTCCAGATGACCCACCAATACACGAAGCTGGACCACCCTATAGTAGGTCAAGAGATCCGGGAACCCTGTACCCCCTCCTCCTTCGGGAGAATGTGTAGGCGATCCTTTGCTTGGCCCCTGTCCAGAGGAATCTCAGCAGAGCAGACTTGGCATAGTCAAAAAAGGACCTCAGGACCACCACTGGGAGCATTTGTAATAAGAATAAAAATGTGGGCAAAACCAGCATTTTGATACAGTTTAGGTACGCCATCCATGTAAGCTTCAACCTCGACACACCACCTTATCCCTCTGCACCGCAGACCACAACGGCAGGTAGTTCTTGGGAAAGAGATCTCCATAATGGTGCGACACCCGCACCCCAAGTATGTGAAAGTGTGTTCTTGCACCTGAAATAGCAACACCATTGATGTATTCCCTCTCTGCCCCTGACAACCACCCCACCCCCCAACAACACCGATTTATCCAGGTTGACTTTAAAGCTGGACAGTTCCTTTCATTTTACTAAACTCTCCAGTTAACGTGGCACTGACTGCACTGGCTTAGTGACAGAGCAGAGTGTCATCCACGAAGGGATTGATTTTGCACATTAGTCCCCCTATATCTAACCCCTATTACCTTGTCCATCTTCAATCCTTCGGCCCACGGCTCCACAACATAGCAGTGGGGAGAGCGGACATCCCTGTCTCGTACCCCGCTATACTGGGAAGGCGTGCAACGTACCCCCATTCACCACCACCCGGGCAGTCGGTTTTTAAGTACAGTGCCGCGATCCACCCCTCCCTCTCAGGCCCATCCCAATGGTCTAGAGGACCCTCCCCCATGAAGGTTCAACGCAGCTGATTGAAAGCCTTCTCAGCATCTAAAGCCAGCAGTAGGGCCCCCTCTCTCGCCACCACCAGTGTGTTGAGGATGTGTAGTGTTTTACGCAGATTGTCAGCACTTACCTGCCCACGCTAAAGCATGTCTGATTAGAGTTAATCGAGGGAGGCATGACACAAGCACCCTGACAAAGATTTTGACATCAACGTTTACTAAGGAGATGGGCCTGTATGAGGCGCAGTTGGTGAGGTTCTTCCCTGGTTTTGGGATTACTGCTATTAAGTCCTGGAGGAACGTCGGCGGTATGGTGCCCTCCCACACAATAGAGTTGAACAGCTTAGCCAGAGGTGTCACCAAGAGGGACTGGTACTGTGTGTAGAAATCGGCCTTTAGCTTTTTGTATCGCTGTAACACATCTTTTGCACAAGAATCTCACCTGCCCTGCGTTGGGAGTGTATAATGTGGCCAGTGCAACCATTACTCCCTCATAGAGACCCTTTATCCCCAGGAACTGGCCTCCAAACCCCCTCTTGATCTTAACTTCCGTCTTTCTAAATGCTTTTCCTATTAAGATACCTACCCCTTCCTTCTTGCAATACTGATAAGGCCCAGTAGGCCTTACATATGTATTTACCTTTTATTGCAGATACATCCCCCTGTTTATAGCGGGTCTCCAGGTGAGAGAGGATCACCAGGCGCTGCTTGTGGAACATGTTGCTGGTTAGCAATATCTTTTCTTGGGAGTTCTGCCCCTTCACAGTTACATGGCCACCCTCAACTCATCCATAGCCCTACATTGCCTTTCACTGTGTGTCCTTCCAATCCCCCATTAGACAACCTAAACTCCCCTTCTTTATTAACCACTACATGAAGTCAACCTCCCCTCGCCTCTCTCCCTTCGCCACACCCGCCCTTAACACCCCACCTCCATTCCCCACTAACTGAGGCACCCGACCATGTGTCCCGAGCATCCATCTTCTCCCACCCTTTGCCCCAGACCGCCCTCTCACCATGGCCCTTCAGTTTGCCCCCATATCCACCGCGCTCGAGGCATTCAACCGCGCGGCCCATTAATCATGGTCCCACCAGCCAAAACACCAGAGATGTGTCCCCTTCCCCAATTACAACATGAACATTGCCAACCAATTTCAAGCAACTTAAAGGCCTAACAGTCCCTTATCAAACCTGGGCACACCAACTGCTGCACTCTCACCATCTCTCCCATCCCCTTCCCACAACTCAACAGTGATAGTCTGCAGTAACTGCCTTCAAACAAGGGCAAATAAACATTACACTCCCTCAAGACTCTGCATTCTCCCCTCCCTGTTGGCTCTCTTCTGGGGCCACAGTACACAGGAGTGGTCCAGAAGCACGCCCAAGAGAGCACCAAGAACAACACTGGACCTTATGGGGCCTGAGATCACATCAGGTGTTGTCCTTCCTCAGAAAGGGGTATTTAGGCGCTGGAATTTCCGTAGCCCCTGAACCTTGCCCCGTCCGGATTTTCCTGTCTTATCCGATGGGGGGTTTTGGGCTCTGACCCTCTCCTCCCCTTCCATCTGAGCATCCACGCGGTGCGGACGCACCAAATCGGCTGTGGTTTGCATGCGAGTGAGATCCCAGCTGTTTTATGCTTTTAATTGCCAACAGGCATGGTGTCTAGATGGTTTTTTGACAAAGTTATTCAATAAAAATATAGCACTGCTGCTAAGTATTCTTCTATCATTTTGAGTCAAGAGCATAAAAAGTAGGTAAAGAGAGAGCTAAGCTGTTTATTCTTTTACCGTATCCGGGGGGTATGTTGCCTCATATTGTTGCAAAATGGCACGAAAGGAGGCATATTAACCTCATTAAGTCTATCTCATCGCTGGAGCTTTTGTTTAAGGCTATATGTTATTTTAAAAAAACATAATGAGTGACATACCTTTCAGAGAAATCCTGAGTGCAACAGTAGAGATGTTATTGTAGAGACATGGAGTTGTTCAAGAGGATGCTGTCATGTTAGGACAGCGAATGTGGCACCGTTTCACACGCAGTGGCATGTAAGTTACATACGTAAGAGGCTGAGAATAAATATATATGGCATAATGTAAACGCCTCGGTTTTGCATTTGTGCAAGGACATTTTGATAATTTAAACCATACGGCTTGCTTACAGTTTGAGTTGGGCGGCTGAAGAATCTCAAGAAGCTGGAGTGGCTGGCTCGCGTCCTAGAGCTGGATAGCTGCAGCACAATCTAAAAGACCGTCGGGTTCAGCTCGTTGTTATGGTAACAGGTCAGCTCCCGAGCGGACGCTGCCATTTGTTGGTTCACTTTTCCGGGGGTGAAGTGAGTCCATGTTACAGAGCGGATGGATCGAGGAGTGGGAATAGTGTGGGATATTGGATATAAAGCACCACAAAAAACAATTCTTGAATAGCTGCATGTCGGTAGGCCCTTCGAGGGTCATATCGAAACATGCAGTAAGATGGTAAAGTTTTAGAATTTGATTCCTGTTCTGAGTTCCTCCACATGAAGCTTCGTTCAATTTCTAGTCACACTTAAGAAATCCCCAATTGTCCTTTTCTTTTTTTATTCAGAATGAATACTCTCCCTTGATCTTCTGCCCTACACTGCCCTACTTCTACACGCCCGCGCCAAGGAACCACTTTGGTGGACATGCAAATATTTTCTTAACAAAACATTCAGCTTTGAATGTTGTGCAATCTACAAACTATGCCATCACCAATTAGGAACAAGTTATGTGAGGGATCAAGAGCAAGACTGGGACACACTGGCATTTTCGGTGTTTATCAAAGACTTATAATGAAAAGAAAAAGAGGGATTAGGGAAAACATACCTATCCCTGGCTCCAAGAGGGGTTTCCCGGCCTCAACAGAATTAAGGAACGTCTGTGTCAGGATGTCTAAAGCAAAAAAGTTAACTGTCCTGTGTCCAAAATCCTAAGGTGACCCTTACACACTAAATTCAATATAATGTGAAATGGGGACTGTCTCTTGGCTAAACACTTGCAGCTTCCTTACAAAGTTCCTAATATAAAGTCTATAAGGTGCAGAAAAGAAAAATGAATGAAGTTCCTCTAGAGAAGGGCCTTCCCTTCCCTTAGAGTCTTTCCGGTTATTCAAAGTGTCACTTCTCATATTTTCCACAATCCCAAAGGGGATGGCTCTTTTCCTGAGTTTTCTCCATTTACACAACACTTTACAGTTCTTTCTCTGGACCTCTGATGCCTTTTTCAGAAAGGGGTATGGCTCATCTGTTTTGGGCCACAATTAAAACATTTTTTTTAAAGGGGGTCTCTGCCCCATTTCTCCAATCCCTGGTTTACTCTTCTGCTAGGGTGTTATTTCGCTACTTGAGTGCGTGTCCTAGACTCGCTGATTGCCTGGTTTAATCTCTTGCCAGGACTTTGAGTCTTCTCAATATTTGAATGGCAATCCCAGGTTCACACTCTTCATTAGCATTCACTCTTTTCCGTATCCAGATAATTATATTTTTCATGAGTCGGGCAACAGACCCTTTTTCAACTGTGTTTAATGTCCCAGCTCCCTTGTGTGGGGTTTTTGCTCTTTACTAATGGCACGCGGTATCTGCCATGAAGCTCCCAGATATCCCTTCTCTGGGCTTACTGGTCTTCTCTGGCAGCTTCGGCATCCCTCGCACCTCACCTTTTCCTGCGCTGTCCGTCTGTTGCCTGGGAGTGCGTCTCGTCTGTTTCTCAGTTCCTTCCTGGTTGTCTACTTTGATCGGCAGGTCCTGCTGCTCGGGATGGCAGCCCGGCGAACACTCTTCTGCCCGACTTCCTTGGACGCAGTTGTCGCTAGCTTCTTCAGTATACAGCTCGCTTTCCTCCCATGTCCCAACAAGCATCGGGAGGACTAACTCCTGTTCTGGTGTTCCATATTTGAATGTCCAGGCATGTGTTAACATCTTCCAATGACTAGAAGGCGGCGCTGGCTTGCCGCTTCTAGTCATCTTCATCACTCCATCCCTCTTCCTCGTCTCAGTGTTAAAGGCGGGGGGATATACATAAATCCCAGTACTTGTTGTTTCAGGGTTATTAAAGGGAGGTGGATGTATGTCACTTTGGGTCATACTGTCCCAACCAATGACACGTGTCCTCCTTTGTTCCACCCCTGGCAGCCATCTTCAGATTTGGAAGCGCAGGTTAAGTGGCAGTAGGACCCAACAAAGCCACAGAGGGGAAGGAGGGAGTGTTCGCATGTGAATCCATTCAAGAACCATGCTGGAGAACAAACGTTACAGATAAGTAACGTGTTCCTTCTGCATGGATTCACATGCTATGAATACAATTTCCTCTATCGCTACCTGTGGTGTTCCCCAGGGGTCCAACCTCTCTCCCTGGTTGTTCAACCAATACCAGGCACTTCTTGCCCACTGCATTGCCGCTCTCTGCCCCAACTTTCAGTGCTATGCGGATGACAACTCATTTTCAGGCTCCCTTCCGCCACCTCTTCTTCTCTCATCTCTGACTGTCTGCTATCTAGAAGTGGTGTGCAGCCAATGATCTCTGCCTTAATGCCAGTAAGACCGAGATTCTCCTCATCGGCACACTTGCTCCCTCCTTTTCTGTCACACTCTGGCCTCTTTTGGCCCTCTTCCTGCTCCCCACCTGTGGGGCTAAAAACCTTGGGGTCATCTTCGACTCCACACTTTCCTTCTCTCCTCACACATCTGACGTGTCTAAGAAGTCACATTACCAGCTGCACCTCCCAGAGGTATTCTTCCTTTCCCCTCTATCCCCCAGAAGATCACTGTCTCTAGAGCTCTGGTTCCCTCTAGGCTGAACTACTGCAACAGACTTTCTAAATCTGCCTGCCTCTACTCTCTGCCCTTTGCAACTCATCCAAAACAGGACTGCAAGACTTGTCCTTGGGCCCAGGGATCTTATCTCTCAAGGACTGAAATCTCTGCACTGGCTCCCAATGGCGACGAGGATTAAGTTCAAAACCCGCAACATTGCCCACAAGGCCTTCTGGGGCCTCTATATTTTCAACTCTCTCTTCCTAAATATCTTCCTTCTCAAGCTCTTCGCTCATCTGCCTCCAACTCCCTCAGGATCAGTGGTTTCTCCAAGCAACAAGTTGGTGGTAGATCTCTTTCTTCTGTTGGTGCCTCTCTCTGGAACAGCCTCTCTGAAACTTGGAGAACCATCTCCGGAAGCACCTCAAGACCTTCCTCTTTGCTTCTGCTTTCTCTCCTCCTCTCCCCTGCTGATCTCCTGGCTGAAACAAACTGCACTGATTGCTGGATGCCCTCTGATCTCGGGCCCAGGTTCCCTCCCCACCAGTTGCACACCTGCACTGTCTCCCTGGCAACCCTTACACTTGGGGACTATTTTCTGTATCCCTACAGCCCCCTACCAGCACTTGACACCTGATGTCTGCACTTACCCTTGCACTTGCCACCAACTGGCCACCTTTTTATTTATTGTCTTTATTTACTGAAATCTTATCTACTGCACTGCCCCTCCCACTTTCCCCCGCACTTTTCCCCCTTTTCCCCCCTACCCTGCACTTGCGCAATCTCAATGTCACCTGGCCTAGTAAGATCGTTGTCTGTCTTCCCTCTGTTCCCCCTCCCTTGCCTCGTCGCACCTTGAAACACACGTGTGTAGGCGCGTTATAAATGCCATATCATATATCATATCAATTACACATCAGTACATATTGTGAGGGGTCAGAATTAGGAGACGGACAGATAAGAATGGTTCTCATAAGTCACCACTTAATTAAAAGGGGTGCGACAAACCCCTATCTTTCCCTAGCCTAACAAGGATTTCCCTACCTAACAAGGAAAGGAAAATTAACTAATGTCCAAAGGTTTCTGGCCCTCACCAATGATTCTTACATTGATCTGTTTGCCATAGGCAATGCAGGTTACAGTTCTCTCCCCCTTGGTCCCTTTTACAAGGCAGGCTTTGCTCCTGCAGTCTCTGATTTCTATCTACACACCCTTTTGGTTTCCAGCAATATATTATAGTTTACAACTTTCCCCCATGGGGTATCTTGTTTCGGGAATATCACATTCAAATTGCCTCTGTGTCACTGCCAGCTTTCGTTTTGCTTTGGTAATGCAGGTTCCAATGTCCCCTTATTGGATATCCCTTTTTAGGAAAATTGTGTCCCCTTAGCTTTCCTATTGCCCTTCTTTGGCTTTGACAATGCGGATTACAATATTCCCTTATCTGACATCCCTTAATAGGAGAGTTGCGCCCAATTTGCATTAATTCAAATGTTCAGTATTCAAAAAGTTCATTACTACCTAGCGGTCTTCTTCGGAGCACCCCAGGGTCTCCTGTATCAGGTCAACTCACTGGTATATCCTGGTAGCTCCTTCTGACTCGCCAGTATGGCTTCCTCGTTTGTCGGAGCTTCCCTAGCGTTTGGCAGCTCATCTCAGTCTGCCGTTGCTTACACTGACAGTCAATGGAGCTTTCACAGCTCTGTACGCTCTCCAGTGTAAGCCGGGCACAGAGCTTCTCTCACTCGCAAGGTAGCTGGCCTCAATATCGCTGCACGCCCTCTGCATAAACCAGGACTCCTGACTTATGCCACAGATTTTCTGCACAGCGCCCCGCTGTCAGCACAGCAGCAACTCCAGCTTCTGCCTGCTGCTCCTCCTTAGCTCGCACTAGAAATGCCTTTAATGTTTAAAGGTCCCACTCAGGTGGGGGTTATTACGAAGCTCATTGCAGTTGGTAACTGTGGACCCTTCTTCCTTCCTTCTTCCTCGTCCCAGTACTAAGGTCATGATGTTCTCATTTGCTTTCTCCCTATTTAACTCAATCTGTTTGGGTGATTTATAAGATGTATATTTAAGGGCAGCTTTCAAAGGATGTGATGGTGTTTTCTTGGGGTTATAATTTGAACACAATGTAGAAATCATAACTACTAGAAGTAGTAATATTAACTCCTTAACCCTTCTCTACATAATTTTCAGGTTTATAAAAACAGGTTCTCATACTTGACTTGGAGCCCCTCCCAACATGCCATTAAATATTCAGGCACTAGGGAAACCTCATCCTCAGAAGAGGATTAACACTGCGTCCCTCCTGACGGAATCACCACTTTCCCTTGACAACCTTCCCCTCCCATGTGATCCTTCCTCCTGATACCACCCCCAGGGTTAGGATCAGGTAGTGGCTACCTTTCCCTGGTCACATGGGAGGGAAATTTGGGCTGGGATTTCGTGATAACTCTGCAGGATTCATCACAATATACACAACCATGGGAGATGCTAAAGCTCAACAAAGGCAAAAAGACTTACCCCTGGAACACACCCACCTCATGAAAACAGGTTGTGAAGTACTGCTTGTCCAACACGAGACTCCTCCCTGGAATCCCTGGCAACACAGTAAAATCTTGTGAAGGTATGAGTAGACCTCCCTGTAGCAGCCCTGCAGATTTCCACACCCATGTCAAGGCCAACGCAAGGCAGACACTCATTGATATCCTCTTTCCATTCTGTCTCCAGCCCTGTGGGTTACTCACATGGCCTCTGTACTCTCCCCTTTCTCTTCCTCTCCCACTAATGGTGACACTTGTTGGGGAGGTACTCTTGGCATCCTTCCTCTCCTCCAGGGTCCTCAATAATATCCATCAGAATGGCATGTCATGGCTCAGGGCCCTCAGCCCAACCTCCTCCTCCTTGGTAGGCGTCGCTCAGTAACTTCCTCTTCCCCTCTACCCCAGCTCCACTTTCCGCCATCCCTCTGGCTCCTCTGTCATCTCCGATGGGTGTACAACACACGTGCAACCCTCCACGGAAGACCTTCTAAAGTGGCAACCGGCTCCACTTAGCTACCCTCAATTCTCGCTCTGCCGCCAAACACTCCTCTGAAATCTGCCTCCTCCTTGAGGACCTTGATCTAGATGTCCTCGCTCTCAATGAGTCATGTTTCACGGACAGCTCTGTCATGCGTTTTGACACTCTCCTCCCCAAGGGTTTTAAGATCCTCTCTAAACCCACGCTTAACAGGCCTTGTGGCGGAGAGGCCCTCATTTTCCCTGAGTGGGTTCCTGCTACTATCATACCTACTCAGTCCTACTCCTCTTTCTAATCCCTTATCTGCAGGCTCTACACTTCCCCCTGCCTCTCTCTCGCTCTGCCCACCATCTACTTGAACCTGTCCAGGTCTCCGACTTCCTCTCTGAATGGGCTGACCTCACCAGCTCTATTGTGACCTCCTCCAAGCTTCTCTTGCTTGGAGATTTCAATATTCACCTCGACTCCCATGAAGCAGTCTCTGGGTCTTTCCGCAACCTCTGTGACTCTCTGTCCCTCTCCATTCTTCCCTTTAGTTCGAACCACTCTGCAGGACACACCCTGGATGCTCGCATCTCTTCAGACCTCTTCTCCAACCCTCACGTTACTCCTCTCTCCTGGTCTGATCATGACCTCCTTGGTCTTCCGGTTAAGCCTTCACCTGAACTGCCAGCCGCCAGCCTCCTCCTTCATTTGACCGATGAAGCGAGTGTCAGCTGCCACTTTTGCCGCCACCTTCACTTCCCCTCCTACTCTGTCCACTGACTATCACTCTGACTCAGTCCTCTCTAACCTTCAACTCTTTATAACCAACACTCTGGATATCCTTGCCCCTGTCATGAGGATCCGACTGAAGCCTGCTGCCAAGTGCAACTCCTGGTATGACACCCTGAAACGCAAGTGCAGAGCTGTTGAGCGGAAGTGACAGGCTTCGTGCACATCCTCCGACACACTGGCCTGCCACCTGCTCCAAAGGCAATACAGACTATCCATCTGTTGGAAGAGGGCCTATATCCAAGCCAGCATCTCTGCAGCCACTAACAATACAGCTGATCGTTACAAAATCTGCAAAGAACTTGACAACCCTACCACAGTCTCCACTTCTCCTTTGCCCTCCCTGCTGCCCTCTGCACTTCTCTGGCCTCTCACTTCATTTCTAAAACTCAGGACATCTTGTCCTCACACGCCTCTACCCAACACCCTTCTCTCTCGCCCGCTTTCAGGCCTTTTCTGGCCCTTCTTCTGCCCCTTATACTCTCCTCCTTTTCTCCCATAACACCCAATGAGGTGCCTAGATAAGTCTGCTCTAGGCAAGTCTCTTCCAAACAGATGCTCCCATGCTCCTCCAGAACTATTAGGACAACATTGTCTCCCTTGCTCCAGCCTTGGCCGATTTCTGCAATCACTCCATTGCTACTGAATCTTTCCCCTCACTTCTTAAGCACTCCCTTGTACACCCCCTTCTCAAAAAGCGTTCTGTCGACCCGTCCTACCGAGCAAACAATCGCCCTATCTCTACTACTCTCTTCCTGGGCAAACTCTTGGAGAAGCTTGCCATCTCCTAGCTTCCTCGCCACACTGACTCTGTTGTCTTCAGAGCTACCAGAGGCACAGAAACTGCTCTCCTGAACAGATGTGAAGACTTCCTCTCTAATCTTGATTCCAACTCCCACTTCGTTCTCATCCTTCTTGACCTTTCCTCTACCTTTGATATTGTCAATCCTGCCACCCTGATAAATCGGCTCCGTGATACCCTTGGCATCACAGACCTGGCTCTGGATTGGTTGACCTTCCACTCGGACCGTCCCTCCCAAGTTCAATTGGGCCCTTTCCTCTTTGCCATCTCACTCTCCACCTGCGGTGTTCCTCGGGGCTCTATCTTCTCACCCTGGCTCTTCAAACTACCTGGCACCCCCCGAGCCCATCTGATCTCCACCGTCTCTCCTAACTTTCAGTATTATGCCGATGACACGCAGCTTTCCTTCAAGCTTCACTCCTCCTCTTCCTCTCTCATTCCCGACTGCCTGTCTGCGATTCCGGCATGGTGCACTACTAACAATCTCTGCCTTAATGCCAATGAGACAGAGATCCTTGTCATTGTGAACCCTGCTCCCTCTTTCCCCCCTACACTCTGGCCACCCTCCTTGGGCCCCATTCCCTCACCCTCCTGTGAAGCAAAAAACCTTGGTGTCATCTTCGGCTCCTCCCTCGCCTTCCTCCCTCACATCATGGACCTGGCTAAGAAATCCCACTTTCAGCTTAACCTCCCCAGAGGTATTCGTCCCCTTCCTCACCTTCCCCCAAAAACTCAATATGTCCAGAGCTCTGGTTCTCTCCAGGCTGGACCACTGTAACAGCCTCTTCCTCAATCTGCCCCTTTCCTCACTTCGCCCCCTTCAACTAATCCAGAATAGGACTGCAAGATTTATCCTCTCTATCATCTCTCCAGCCCTTAACTCCCTCTAATGGCTCCTGGTGACTGCAAGGATCAAATTCAAGACCCTCTGCATAATCCACAAGGCTTTCTGGGGCCTGGGACCAAGCTTAATCCAACTCTCTCCCCCTAATATCTCCCCACTAGAGTCCTTCGCTCATCTAGCTCCAACACTCTGCAAATCAGACGCTTTTCCAAGCAGAGAGTGGGGGGTAGACCTCTCTTCCGTAGGTACCTCCCTCTGGAAAGGCCTCCCTGACCCTCTCAGACTTGAGTTGGATCGCCTTACGTTCCTGAAGCTCAATACCTTCATTTTCTTCCACCCCCACCCCCCTTCTTTCATACCAATGTTCCCCCTCTGCCTGAGACTAGTTGGCCTGGCTCCTCATGGTCTCACAGGGCGCCAGGCCCTCCCCTTCCCAGTCTACCCTTGCACTTATTCTCCCCCCCCCTCTCAACTCTTATCCTGCACTTGCCCTCACAGGCCCCCCTGCCCACACTTAGCGGATCGGCCTGCACTCTCGTAGCCCTCCAACCCCTTACTCACACTTATTTGTGACCCCCCCCCTCCTTTCTTCCCCTGTCCCTCTCCCCTGGTCTCCATGGCACTCCTTCTCATGGGCCCTTCTTCCCAGCTCCAGCACTCCCCCCCCCCCCCCCATCCCCCTTCCACCTTTGCACTTCTCGCTCCCGCACTTGCACAATCTGAATGTTGCATGGCCTATTAGGATTGCTACTCTCCTCCTTCCTACCCCCCCACCCCTGCCTTGCTGTACTTTGAAACACATGTGTAATGGCGCATTACAAATGAATAAATAAAATCCAGCAGGGGAATACCAGAGAGGAACGCCGTAGTAGAAGCGATGGCTCTAGTGGAATGGGCTCTCAACCAGCCTAACAACGGTCTGTTGGCTAATTGATGGCAATGCATGATGCAGCTGAAGAGCAATCTGGGACGTTTTAGATAGGGGCTTCCCATGCCCCACATGTCCAAAGTTGACAAAAAGCTGATAAGTCTTTCAAAAAACTTAAGTGTGGGCAATGCAGAATATCCCAGGCACGCGAAGGACCCATCAGCAGGCGTGAAGGTTTTGCAAAGAAAACTGATAAGATCAAAGGTTCATTCAAATGAAAGACAGACGGGGCCTTTGGCATGAAGGACGGATGAGTTTGTAGAACCACCTTGGATTGGTGGAAAGAGAAATATGGAGGTTTACAGGATAGAGCTTGGATCTCTCCAAGCCTCCTGACCGAGGTGATCGCCACTAGGAAGGCGGTCTTCCAACGAGGAATTTTAACGATGTCCGATGCATAGGTTCAAATGGAGCACCCATCTGTTTGGAGCGGACTACATTCAACTTCCACACCGGGGTAGGAGACTTCACCAGAGGGAATGTTCAGAAGAGGCCCTTGAACTCCTTCACAAGCCTATAAGACCACAAGGAGAGCTTGCCAGGAGGCCGGGTATACCGGGATATTGCGGCTAAGTGCACTTTGATAGACTCATGGGCAAGGTATGCCTTTGCCAGTGAGAGCAGGTAAAGCAGAAGTTGTGGAGCTGTGGAGCACTGTGGAAAGATGTTCTGGGACTGGCACCACACTGTAAAGCGCTTCCACTTCTGCTGTAGCATAAAAATGTAGATAGAGCCCTAGCCTTGGCTAGAATCTTCTTGCATTCCAACAGCAGCCAAAAAAGCCTAAATTCTAGGGCTGCAGCAGCCAGGCCGATAGGTTCAGGGACGCTGGGTTGTGGTACAGGATTGCCCCTCTGTAGCAGGTGCGGAAGCGGAGGCAGCTTGATAACTGGAACCACTGGCAGATTAAAAACATCCGGGTACCAGATCCATCTGGGCAAGGTCAGCGCAATGAGGATCGTTTTACAGCGGGATTGTTTGAGTGTGTTGATCACATGTAGGAGCAGCGATATTGGTGGTAATGCATAAAGGAACAGATCATCTCACGGTAGCGAGAAGGCGTCCCCCAGCCTCCTTGCCTCAGGATACCAGCTTTCAAACTGCTGGCACTTGGTATTGGCCGCTGTCGCAAACAGGTGGATCTGAGGCTGTCCCCACTTGCTGAAGATCCAAGAGGCCTGAATTTGCAGGAGCTCCCAATGTGGCAGGACCGCAACTCCCTGCTGAGAGTCTGCGATGGTGTTTTGAATACTTTTATCGTATTGTAGTACTTTATATAGCGCCATTTCCCCAATTTTGTATGGCCTCAATAATAACTATTCTTTTATAATGTCCTTAATAGCAGCAAGTGGTTTCTAAGCGTGGTATCGGGATTCGAACATTGTGTTACGCTGTGTTTTCTTGCTTCCAAGACAAACTCATTTCCCCTGAGCTATCCTTCCTCACCATGCACTTTGTGGTTGGAACGGTCTTGGGGACTGAAGTCCAGGTATGGGAAAACATTCCAAGAGTAGACATTAAGATGAGTGTGTGCCTTTGGCCAAGATTAGGACATAGGAGGTCTGGCTAGTCTCCAGTACGCAACCCAAGAAGTCAGGTACGTGGACGGGAGCTGTCGGTGGTCATGACAGAGCGCTAGCTCAGGAGAATCGATGTGTACCCAGCCAGACCGAATTTGTCATAGGTTGTCGCTGTATGCTAATGGCCGAGGTGTTGAGACAAGTCAGGGTTTCAGTGCAATCATTTATGTGACCAGCTAAACCGAATTTGTCATAGCCCTAGCTGCATTCTAGAGTGTGTAGATGGAGAGCCGTGCCTGAGGCAGATGTCCACAGAAGTGGTGCGTTTATACATAAACTTAAATGTTACTGTCCTGCCACGCTGTCAGGTGAAACGGGACTAGAAACCTTCTGTGAGCAATGGCCCAGTGCCACATGTTCTGTGCCTCCTGAGAGAGGACGGGAGACCTTGTCCCGTCTTGCTTTGTGATGGAATACATGGTGATCATGTTGTCTGAAGACTCAACCAACTTTCCCAAGAGCTGAGCCTAGAAAATGGTCTGTAGTTCGAGGACATTGAAATGCAGCGCCTTCTCCTCGGGGAGCCATAGGCCTCTGGCTTACAGATGGCCCATGTGGGTGCCCAAACCTTCCAGCGAGGCATCAGTCGTAACCATCTGAGGGGTCCTGAAGGAAGCTCCCTGCAAAATGTGAGGGGAATGGACCACCAGAGCAGTGCAGAAAACTTGATTGAGAGCTATCCTCTCATTCCAGGAGCCAGAAATCTGGTTCCACCTGGCATCGAGGAACTCCTGAAGCGGCCTCATTTGCATCTGGCAATGATGGATCAGATGGATGCATAAGGACATCATCCGAAGCAGGGATTTGATGGATGGGACAGTAGTAATGCTGGTCGACGACAACCGTTGGACCTCCCATAGGATTGTCGTTATTCTTTCCTCCAATGGGGACGTAAGACACGATGATGTGTCGAGCCCCCAGGAACAGGACATCCTGGGACGGCACTGTTAGGGAGAATTCTCTGTTTAGGCTGAATTTCCCTACCTAGTGAGTCCCTCAGCGGCTTTGCTGGATTTCTGGGGTTTCTTTTTTCTCCTGCCAAGAGTGAGACTCTTTTACCCTCACTCTTGGACATATTGAAGTGTGTTTTCTTGGTTAAACCTTGTGTTGAATGGGCTATGGGGTCTTTTACTCCATAGGGCCTCATGTATTTTTGTGATGTGGGTTACACAGCACCCTCTGTGCCGTGACCCAGGGGTGTCCTAGGGACTCCCCAACATAGACTCCATACCCTGGGACTGACTACTGTCTCCCAGGGCATGTAAAGTCACCAAAGACTTTGCTAGTCTTGAATCCTGAACAGAACCAGTACAAACCATCATATTGTGGACGTACTGGCTGGGGCAATTCGATTGCCCCAGGGTCTGTTAGTCGAGGGGGCACGTCTCCGTCCCCCCTGATCGAGTTTTGGCTGGTGGCAGTGGAAACTACTTTTTATATTCGACCGCGAATATTTCCCTATGGGATTTCCCATTGTTTTAGGCTAACACATTTAATTATTTATTTACGGTAGCCTTAAACATACCGCCGGTTTATATATTTATTATTATAACTCCGGTTGGGACTTTTTGCCAAAACTTGATTCTAAAATGGCGTTGGCGGTCGCCTCTGTAACTCTGACCCAAAGTGGAGCCCTTTGTTCCACTTTTGGCGGGCTTCTCCACAGAAGCCCTCCAAAGTGGTGCCACTCTGTCTGGGGTACTTAGGAGGGGTGGAGGGGGATTTAGGCACCCTGGACTGAGTTACCTTGGTAACTCAAGTCGCACTCCGTCCTGATTGGCCCAAGTGGTGAGCCGGCCGGCTCACCACTTAGCATGTTTGAGTGACAGCTAGGCTGGGTGAATGGGGGTATGCTGCATAAAATCAGGGCTTTGGGGACTGGAACTTTAGAAGTCGCCACAGGACCAAGAATCCGACGAGGGAAGAGCTGAGCCGACCTGCTTCGACGACACCACCCGGTGGAGCCCTGCTGAACCGTCTCACCACTTTTCCCGACGACCGAGGAGAACTCTTAACGGAGTGGCTCCTTCCCTTGACTGGTGGGGACAACCGGTTTTCACCTTCTTTCCGCTTCTCGAGGTATCTCGTGGCCGCCTTGCCAGTGCCAAGCACCCCGGCAACCGGAACCCCACCACTTTTACCCCAACCACGAAAGTCGGTACAACCCTTTAACCGGAGGACTCCGCGGCTGGTTTCTTCCCGGGCAGTGCAACGACCCTCTTCTTCTGCTCTTCAGCGAGAACTTCTTCTCCCCTGACCGACGTCGAGCCTTGCTACCACTGCCTGGAACAACTGCCACCGCTGGAGGATCCTTTCCGCTTAAGGTACCGTGTTCCGCCTGGCTTCCCTTGCCACCGACTGTACGGGGTAGATTTAGCCCCCGGCTTTCGAACCTGGGAGTGCCGGGAACACCCTGGCTAAACTTTCTAAGCCACTCTAAATTCTTTCTAACTCTTTGCAAGACTTTGAATCCCTAATAACAGTGTGATCTTGGGCACATTTTCGCTCCGGCTACTCTAAGAGTGGGCCCTGCCTAGTGACTTTTGCTCACCTGTGTCACCTGTGACTTTGTGCTTCTTTGAGCCTATTGCAAGTGTTCTGGACCTTAGAGTGGTGTGTTTAACCCATTTCTGTTTCTTTTTACCCCTTTCTTGAACCTACTAGAGTGTCATCTAACGTTAAGCGCTCACCTCTGTTTTAATTATGTGGTGTTAACCTAGAGTTGTCTAGATAGGAGTAAGGGTTGAAACTGCTTTCATTATAACTGTGTTTGAAGTGTTTTTACTATATTTTGCTAGAGTGATTTCAACTTATGTGTGTTTAATAAATAAATAAATAACTATATACTTTTGAAACCAAGCTCTGGTCAGTGTTTGCTTGTGCTATTGTATTTGAGTACCTATTGTGTATACTTTACATACTGCCTAACTCTTCTTGAGGGAAGTCTGACTGCTCAGCCACAGCTACCAGGTAAATCTGGGTGGTGCGGACTGCTACCAAGTGGGTTTACTGCTATACCTGTAGTCTTAAATCTTTTGCAGTGGTCCCCAAGGGAACTGCACAGGTTTCTGCCTAACAGGCACCATGTGCCGCTTGGGCACGAGAACAAGACTGGCCAAGCCAAATCGTCCAGGTAGGGGTAGACAAACTCCATTCCGGCGAAGGAAGGCCGCCAACGGGGCCAGACATTTGGTTAACACCCTCGGGGCTGATTTGAGGCCGAAGGGTAACGCCCTGAATTGGTAATGTCTGCCTTCAACGACCACGTTTAGGCACTTACGATGTTTTTGGTGAATGGGGAAGTGGAAATAGGCATCCTCCAGCATCGCCAGTCAGTCTCCCCCCCCCCCCGCCTGTTGGCTGAGCACGTGCTGCAGTGTGGCTATCCTGAATTTCTGAGACTTCAGGAACTTGAGACGACGCATGACCAGGGTGGGTCTCCACCCGCCTGACTTCTTGCGAACCAGAAAGACTCTGGAGAACATTCCGCAGCCCCCAGAGGTGCCCTATTGCACCTTTGAGCATCTTGGCTTGAACCTGTTTGAAGAGTTGACTCTGTGCTGCTCTTGCCAGCACATGGCAGGAATGCTGGGGATCTGGTCTTGAAACTCCAGAGAGTGTCCCTGCTCGATGACGTCGAGCACTCGTCTATGGAGATATTGCGCCACATGTCGACAAATTAATACAACCGGCCTCCCACTGGGGTGCAGAATTGAGGGCTGGGCCTGGCCAGGCTTCCTTCTGCATCTGCACCCTGGTGGTTTGCGGACAACGATGCTGGGTCCCCTCCCCTATAGGTTTAAGAGCAGCCTCTATATGCCTCCTGAGCAGTGGAGTGGGAGAGCCGATGGTAGGAATGGCTGAGCACCTTAGAAGTTCGGGAGACCTTCCCTTTCTGAGAGTGAAAGGTCTGCCTCCTCTGTTGCAGCGTGCCCAGAGAACAAGCCATCTCCATGTCAGTCTTGATGGGAAGAGGAGACTCGTCCACTGCCTTGCCGAAAAGGTTATCCCTGTTGAAATACATATCTACCACCTTGGCCTGGATGTCCTGCCTAAAATATGTGGCCCTCAGCCAACCTTGACAGCGTAGGATGACCTCTTTGCCCAACTGCCGGAAACCGGAGTCGGCAATATCAAGGGCGACCATGATGGCATGGTAAGACGCCACATCTCCCTGCAGATAGATGGCCATGGCCTCTACTTTCTTGTCTGGCTGGAAATCGAGCATGGGCCCCAACTTGTACCATAGCTCTCTGTAGTGTCGTGCCAGGATGCCTAGGGCGTTGGCGGCCTTAACTGTAGAAGCCGCAGTGGTGGTTATGCACTTGCCAGCCGCATCCAGCTTTCGTCCCCCTAAATCAGGGGTGACTGAGCAAGAGGAGGAAGGATTATAAGACCTCTCCCCCTTGCAGTGGCTGAGACAACCGAGTCCCGTGTTGGATGGACACTGAAGTATCTGGGAGCCGTAACCGGCACCCTTTATTTCTTTTCCGGCCTCTCCTTTTTAGTAAGTATGGAAAAGGGCTTTTGCATCACCAGCAGCCCATCCTCCCAGATGTCATTCAGAAGCGGGACTGAGACTACTGTCTTTTTGGAGGAGCACAGCATTGGAAAACGAATCCCTTCTTTGTTTCCTCTGGAACCAGGTTGAAGAGCTTGGATGCTCAGGAGATCATCGCCTGGAAAGATCTCACTTCATCCGTCCCTACATGGCAGCTCACTGCCTGCAGGGACGTAGTCCTCAAACTCATCCGTACACTGGGCATGATCTGTATCCGGGCTGGTGTCCGTACCCATGTCTGTTCCTGTGAGGACCAAATCCTCCATGATAGAGGGCTGCAGAACAGGCAGTGGCTGTGAGGTTGCAGGCACAGGAGGCGGTGGTGGCGACCGGTGGGGTCAAGGCGGTCTTGGTAGAGGAGCTGGGTCCGGAACCACAGGAGGGCCAGGAGCCACAGGCAGCAGGCGCTGCTGAATCGCTGAGACCGGAATGTGGAGAGTTGACAAGATGTCCAAACAAACATCTCTTGGCAATGGATCCCTCAGAGCTTGAGGCATCCAGATAGGTGCATGAGGCCAGGGGCTCGTAGAGCGAGCAGCATGAAGCAGTTGTGCAGGCCGAAGGGCCGGCTGTGTAAGTAGGCAAACACCACCCTACATTTGGTGTGAGCCTACATGGAACAAGTTACTTACCTGTAACTCTTGTTCTCCAGCATGTGTCTTGCATGGATTCACATGCTCATGAATATTCTCTGTAATCAGGCAGGGAATACTCAGTAAAAAGAAAGCAGTTTCGCTTCAAAACTGAAAACTGCTAGTCTCCACTATAGCCTATCAGTGTCCTATAGGACACACTGCCCCCTGCCAATGACAATGGTCTTCCAAAGCTCCACCCCTGATGGTCTTCTTCAGTTTTGGTAGAGCATGTAAAGTGGCAGTATGAACCAAGATGAGCCACAAAGGGGAAGGAGAAACGGTTTGCATGTGAATCCATGCAAGGCCCATGCTGGAGAACAAGTTACATGTAAGTAACTTGTTCCTTCTCCAGCATTGGGTCTTGCATGGAGGATTTACATGCTCATGAACACGAATATGCAGCAGTACATATACAGAACCACTGGAGGTGGCAATGCTCAGAGAAGAAATTCACTTACCCCGGAACAGACTCACCCCAACCCCTGGTACAGACTCACCCCAAACAGGTTGTGCAGCACTGCTTGGCCGACCCAGGACTCTTCCTGGAATCTGCATCAAAGCAGTAAAATCTTGTGATGGTGTATGTGCAGTCCTGCATGTTGAGCAGGGTAACACCAGAGAGAAATGCTGTCATTGCTGTGATGGCTCTGGTGGAGTGGGGCCTCGGACGGCCTGGAAGAGGTCTGTTGGGCAGACGATGACAGTGCATGATACAGCCGGAGAGCTACCAGGATATTGATGCCTTAGACAGGGCCTTCCCATGTCCCCACAGGTCCAAAATTGATGAAAAGCTGATACATCTTCGGAAAATCTTTCATGTACGCCACATAGAACTTCAAGGCATGAGCAACGGCCAGCGATTGCAGTGCCTTTTCAGAAGGCATAGAATGGTTCAGAGAGAAAACTGGAAGGACCAAAGGTTTGTGGAGAGGAAAGTCTGAAGAAACCTTTGGTATGAAGGTGGGATGAGTCCTCAGCGGAGAATGTCAAGTACGGCTGCTTGCAGAAGAGGGCCTGGATCTCCTTGACCTGCCTGGCAGAGGTGATCGCCACCAGGAAAGCAGTCTTCTACAATAGAAACTTCAAAGAGGCACAATGCATTGGTTTAAAAGGAGGCCCCATGAACTTAGTCAAGACCAAGTTCAAATCCCAAGCCGGGGAAGGAGACTTCACCAGCTGAAAAGTCCTGAAGAGGCCCTCGAGGAACTCCTTGGCAAGCCTGTGCGACCACAGGGAGAGCCTGCCGGTGCCCGTGTGTACCGGGATATGGCAGCCAGATGAAACTTGATGGAGGCGTGTACCAGCCCAGCCTTAGCCAGCAAGAGCAGGCACGGGAGGAGCTGCAGAGCAGTTAGTTATCCACAGTGGCGTAATCTTCTGCGCCTTGCACCACACCGTGAAGTGCTTCCATTTGTGTCTGTAGCAAGACAACAGAGGGAGCTCTGGCCTTCGCCAGGACCTTCTTGCACTCCAGCATCAGGGAATAGTGCCCAAACTCCAGGGCTGCAGGAGCCAGGCCGTGAGACTCAGCAAGGCAGGGTCGTGGTGCAGTATTGTTCTATTTTCGATGGAGTAGGTCGGGAAGTGGAGGCAGCTGGATGACCAGAGCCACTGACAGAAGGCGAAGGTCTGGGTGCCAGATCTGCCACGGCCACGCCGGCGCGATGAGTATCATCCTGCAATAGCAACGTCCGATTGTGTTGATCACATGTAACAGGAGCGGAATCGGAGGGAAGGCGTACAGGAAAAGCCTGCCCTATGGTAACAAAAATGCATCCCTCAGACTACTCGGCTGAGGAGATCTGCTGGCAAACTTCTGGCACTTGGAGTTGGCAGCTGTCGCGAAGAGGTCGATTTGTAGAGGACCCAACTTGCTGAAGAGATTAGACACTTGCGCTTGTTGAAGCTCTCACTCATGACAGGAACGCAGCTGCCTGCTAAGCTAGTCTGCAATGGTGTTATTAAAGCCTGTCAGGTGGAATGGGGCGCGGAACATGTCTTGAAAGGCCCAGAGCGACTGGGACTAGCCTTCCAGGGAGAGAGCGGGGAAGCACGTCCTGCCCTGTTTCCGGATGTAAAACATGGCGGTGGCGTTGTCTGTGAAGATCCGCACCACCTTCCCCCGTAGCAGAGGCAGGAACGACTTGAGGACCCATAAAACCGCTAGGAGATCCAGGACAATTATGTGCAAGTCCTTCTCCTTCGGGAGCCAGGGGCCTCTGGCGTAAGATTGTCTTGTGTGAGCCCCCAACCCTCCAGAGAGGGGTCAGTAGTGACTGTATCCTGATCTGATAGATGGATCTGGAAAGGAGCTACTTGTGTCAGATTTGGACGAAACCTCCACCAATGAAGAGCTTGACGGATTATCTGATAGAGGGCGAATTTTCTGTCCATGTGCCTGTGACCTGCTGCCACCTGGTGTCTAGGAATTCCTGAATGGGCTGCATCTGGAGCCTGCAAAAGGGAACCAGACTGATGCAGGAGGCCCTCATACCAAGCTGTGATTAGATGGACCAGACTGTTGCAATGGATGCGGTCGACAGCCGATGAACCTTCCCTATGATGGCTTCCACCCTCTCCTCCGAGGGGGTCGCTAGACACAAGATCTTGTTGAGCCGAACCCCCAGGAACAGAGCGTTCAGTGATGGCACCACGCAGGACTTTGGATAATTGATGGAGAATTCGAGCGAAGTCAGAAGGTGTATGGTCTCCGCTGTGTGCTGCTCGCTAGCATGTGAGAGGGGGACCGAATGAGCCAGTTGTACAGATAAGTGTAGACTTGTATTCTCATGCGGTGTAGGTGCGCTGCTACCGAAGCCAAGCATTTTATGAATACCCTTGGAGCCGATTTCATGCTGAAGGGTAGAGCATTGAATAGGTAGTACTGACCCTCAATGGCAAAATGCAGGAACCTCCTGAGTTTGCGATGGATGGGGAAGTATGTGTCCTCCAGGTCAGGAGTTGCCAGAAAATCCCCTTCATCCAGTTGTTCGAGCCCTTGCTGCACAATGACATTTGGGACTTTAGGTACTTGTTTAAGTATTGCAAGTCTAGAATCGCTGGCCACCATCCTGACTTCTTCCTTACCAGAAAGTATCTGGAGTACACTTCGGAGCCCCGGAGGCGCTGAGGGACTGGTTGTATTGCCCCTTTTCTCAACATGGCCTGAACCTCCTGTAGTAGTTGGGCTATGTGAAGTTCTTGACGCGTGACAGGAGGATTGCAGAGGCGCCCATCTTAGAATTCTGAAGCGTGCCCTTGCTGAAGAAAGTCTAGCACCTATTCATCCGTGTTGAGCTTTCGCCACTGCTTGACAAACTTCGAGAACCGTCCTCCCACTGTGCTGCGTAATTGAGGGCGTGGGTCCACGACCGTTCAGGCCTGCTTAAGCGACTGTGTCCTGGATGGCGGGCGACAATGTTGGCCCCCACTGCCGTAGGCCTATGAGCGGCCCCTGTAGGCTTCCTGGGAGGTGGAGCGGGAGGGCTGTTGATAGGGGGAGTGTACCTCTTGAAGGACCTTGAAATTCTTCCCCTCTGGAAACGAAAGGATGACCACCTTTGCTGCTGAGTTCCCAGAGAACATGCCGCCTCTGTGTCCATCTTGATGGCCTGGAGAGTCTCCTATATTGCCATCCCAAACAGGTTGTCCCTGTCAAACGGCATGTCCACAACCTTGGCTTGCACGTCAGCTCAAAAATGGGTGGCCTTCAGCCAACTCTGGCGCCGGAAGGCCACACCATTCTCCATCTGGGGGAACCCCGAGTCCACTATATTGAGTGCCACTGTAATGTGATCCAATGCCACCGATCCTTCCTGGACTTCCGCCTTCTTGTCATCAGGGAGGAAGTCCAGGATGGGCCTGAGCTTGTACCAAAGCTCCCTGTCGTATCGAGACAGGATGGAAAGGGCATTGGAAGCTTCGATGTTGGAGGCTGCGGTGTAAATGATGCGCTTGCCAGCCACATCCAGCTTCTTACCCTTCCTGGTTCGGAGGCACCACGGATGAGAAGTTGGATGATCGCTTCCTGGCAACAGCCGACACCACCGAGACTGGAAAAGGCTGAGACCTGAGACACCTGGAGTGCCAAATTCGGGACCCGGTACTTCTCTAGCCTGTCGACGTGGTATTCAGAGCCTTCACGATAGCCAATCCGTCTTCCCAAACATCATTTAACAACTCTCTTCCTTGATGACTCTGCATTGAAAAAGGAAGCCCTCCTTTTTCTCCTCTGGCACCAGATTGAAGAGCTTGGCCGCCTTCCAGAAGACGGAGTCAATTTCATCTGGTGATGAAGCCCTGTCAGGCTCAACATCTGGCAGTTGCCCGTCAGCAGGAAAATGATCCTCAAATTCATCAGTGTGAGTCGCGGTGGTATCAGTGTCAGTGTCTGAGCCAACTAGCTCCTCATCTGCTTGGGGCAAGCCCCCAAACCCTGACCCCAGGGTGACAGGTGCCCTACGGGTGGTGTCGATTTGACGCCTAGGTGGACCTCTGGCTGGACCAGGTACAGGAGCTGCAGATAGCCGCTGTTTAATCTCGGGCCACCAAAATATGCAGGGTGGTCACAATGCCAAATGACATCCCTCACTACAGGAGGGGGTGCAAATGGTGCAGCCGGAGCAGGAACCAGGCTGAAACCCCTTGGCGGGTCAAACGGCTGGAATGGCTTGTGATCCGTCCTAAAAACATGAGTCCCTGGCCTCCCTCATGGAAGAGTGTCCTCAGAACTGAGAATATATATCAATGCATTACTTACCGTAAAAGCATTTCTGATGGTTGTATCTGCTTAGATTCACATGCTGTGCATAGGTCCGACATCCAGTGGTCACTGCGGAGTATTGCATTTTGTTTTTCGTAGTCGAAAAAGGGGACGTCGACAAGGCGTGTCTGTAACACTATCCCTATAGTGACGTGCGTTGTACCCACAATCCCTCACGCGTCGAGGTCCCTCTGTTTGTATTTTCCTGCCCTGAGGGAGCCTTCTAGACGTGAGTGAGTACAGAAAAGAGAAATATAGAAAAGGATGTCTATGTTCCTTCCATCCGAGCGGGGAGGAAGGGTGGGCGCATGTGAATCTAAGCAGATACAACCATCAGAAATGCTTTTACGGTAAGTAATGCATTGTCTTCTGATGTTTGTTAATCTGCTTAGAATCACATGCTGTGCATAGACTAGCGAGCAGTACCCGGAGTTGGCGGTGGGTTATGAGAAGGAACAGTAGAGAAAAGATGTCTTAATACTGCCTGTCCCACCTGGGAGTCAGATCTAGAGTGTGCATCTAGACAGTAGTGTTTTGTAAAGGTGTGCACAGAACTCCAGGTAGCCGCTTTGCAGATGGACTCAAGGGGAACATTTGCAATGAACGCTATGGAAGCCCCAGTGCCTCGAGTGGAATGTGCTCTTGGCTTGAAGGGTAGTTCTCTCTTAGCAAGAGTGTAACAGAGTGATGCATTGAACAATCCATCTAGATATAGTGGACTTTGAAACTGCATCTCCTTCTCTTCCTGCTGCCACAGAAACAAAGAACTGATTAGTCTTTCTCAGTGGTCTGGTTCTTTGCATGTAGAACATAACAGCTCTGCGTACATCTAGTGTATGCAGACTTTTTTCTCCCAAGCTGGAAGGGTTTTGAAAGAACGTTGGTAGTTCTATTGACTGGTTTACATGAAATTTCGAGATGAATTTTGGTGCAAACCTTGGGTGTGTGCATAGAACCACCTTATCCTTGTGAACTGTTACGAAGGGGTCTAGTACAGAAAGAGCCTGTAGTTCACTTACTCTCCTAATGGAGGTGATAGCTATTAGGAAAGCAGTCTTAAGAGTGAGGTCTTTAAGAGTTGCCTTGTGCATGGGTTCGAAAGGAGGGCCCATGAGTCTAGAAAGTACCACATTTAAGTCCCATCCGGGAGCTGGGTTAGCTATCGGAGGGTGTATTCTCTTTACCCCCTCCATGAAGGCCTTGATAACTGGGATCTTCCACCACAACACTAAGTTGGGAAGTGGTGTATGCAGAAAGTGCCGCAGGTGGACTTTAATGGAATTGAACACTAGACCTGAATCCAGTAAATGGGTCAAGTACAGAACAATGTTAGTGGGAGAGCAGTCAACCGGGTTGATGCTCTTACCTCTACACCAGATGACAAATCTTTTCCACTTGCTAGAATAGCAGTGGCGATTATTAGGTTTTCTGGCTTCCCTGAGGATGTCCATACATCTCTGCGGGAGTTGTAAATGTCCAAATTCTATGATCTCAGGAGCCAGGCTGCTAAGTTCATGGTCTGAGGGCATGGATGCAGTGTCCTGCCCTTGTCCTGTGACAGCATGTTGTACGGGCAGGGAAGTTTCACTGGGGGAGATAGGGACATCTCCATCAAGTGAGCGAACCATGGCTGCCGGGCCCACATTGGGGCCACTAGTATCATGCTAACCTGCTCCTGGTGCATCTTGTGCACCACTTTGTTGAGAAGGGGAGTCGGGGGAAAGGCGTAAACAAATTTCCCTGACCATTGAATCGACAGACCGTTCCCCTTGGACTGGTTCTGGGGGTACCTGGAGGCGTAACTTTGGCATTGTGAGTTCTCCATAGTTGCGAACAGGTCTATTTCCGGGAATCCCCATTGCGTGAAGACGTCTAAAACTATGTCTTCGTGCAATTGCCATTCGTACTCTTCGGGCAGGGGGAAGTCTCTGCCGAGTTTGTCTGCTAGCAGATTGAGTTCCCCTGGTACATGTTGTGATAGTAGGAACATGTTGTGTTTGAGAGCCCACTTCCATATATTCTGGGACAGCTTGGACAGTCCTGGAGAGTGAGTGCCCCCTTGCTTGTTGAGGTAGTACATGGCTGTGGTGCTGTCTGTGAGGACCATCACTGTCTTTCCTTGTAGGTGTTCCTGAAAGGTTTTCAGTGCTTTGAACACCGCTAGTAGTTCCAGCAGGTTTATATGCTTGGATGCTAAGCTCGGAGTCCACACTCCGTGAGCAGTCTGATGGGATAGGTGAGCCCCCCATCCTGTGAGGGATGCGTCTGTGGTTAGAGTGGCTTCCACTGCTGGTGTGGCAAACGTTTTGCCTAATAACAGGTTTTCTTTTGTCCACCACCGTAGCGAGAGAACCAAGGCCTGCGAGACCACCACTAGATCGTCCCATTGTCCGCTGGCCTGACACCACTGGCTGTAGAGCCACTCTTGCATTGGGCGCATGCGCAGGCGCGCGTGAGGTACCAAATAAATACATGACGCCATCATCCCTAGCAAGCGCATTGCTTTGCGTACCGTCACCTCTCGACCTGGCACATAATGGGGGATCTGAAACAGCATGTTTTGGACCCTCTCGTTGGAGGGGAAGATGAGGCCGTCCTTTGTTCGAATTAGAGCCCCTAGGAATTGTTTGATTTGGCTGGGGTCTAAGCTGGACTTCTTTTCGTTGATGGAGAAGCCCAGTTGGGACAAAAGGTCTACGGTCTTTTGGGTATTGGAGAAGCATGTTTCGTAATAATCCCCTGTTATGAGCCAGTCGTCGAGGTAAGGGTATACCAGGATGGATAACCTGCGCAGGTGGGCCGCTGCCACTGCCAGTACTTTCGTGAATACCCTTGGTGCAGATGCTATCCCGAAGGGTAGTACTCTGAACTGGTTCATGTCTAGTGTTGTCATGTAATCCCCTTGTGATAACAGTGGGATTACTTCCTGCAAGGTCACCATACGCAACTTTTGGGGTTTGACAAACTTGTTCGCTGGGCGCAGATCTAATACAGGGCGCATGGTTAAGTCTTTTTTGGGTACAAGGAAGTACACTGAATAAATGCCTTCTGTTACCTGAGATAGGGGGACAGGTGGATAATACCCAGCGGTCTGACGATATTCCCTCCCATGCTGATAGGAACGATGTTAGCCGGCCCCCGACCGGTGATGCATGGGAGGGGACCCGAATCTTCGGGTCATTTGTTGGTATTGGGGGTGGAACCTTTGGGGCTGGAGCCGCGACCTCTTCCTTTGCCACGGCGTTGGCCTCTTTGACTGAACTGGGTGTTACCCTGGTTAGAGGGCCAGTTGGTAGCAGAGCAAAATTGCTGTTGGTTTTGCTGCTGGCGTTGGCCACGAAAGGAGCGTCTATTGCCATAGCCGCGTCTGTTAGGGGGCCTAGAAATTTGGTCAAGAGTCTTGATGGTATCAAACTCTTTCTTCGCATGTTCTAGGGCCTCATCAACTGCTTTCCCAAACAGATGTGTTTGTTCTATGGGCTTATTTATCAGGGAAGCCTGGGTTTCCGGCTTAAATCCCGAATTGCGCGGCCAGACATGGCGTTTCAGAAGTATTCCCTGAACCAGGGAACGGCCAGCCGTCTCTGCGGCATCTAAGGAGTTCTTTACGATGCCCTGGTTTACAAGAGTTCCCTCTGAGATTATAGCTAACAGGCGTGAACGCAGGGGTTCTGGTGCGTCCTCCGCTTCGCTGCGCAGATTGCTCCACTGTGCATCTGCGTAGCTAGCTAGTAGGGAATTGTTATTTGCAATCCTAGTTGAGAAGGCGGCGGAGGTCGTGATTCTCTTCCCAAGTGCATAGAGCTTCTTGCCCTCTTTGTCAGGTGGTGCCTCACTAGTGGATAGTGGTACCCCCGCTCTTTTTCTTGTATTAGTAACTACGAGGGAGTCCGGAATAGAATGTCCTCTGATGTACAAAGGGTCAGAGGACGAAGGGCTGAAGAGCTTTTCTATCCGAGGGTTGACCCCTCTGACTAAGGCAGGATTGGAAAGGGAAGGAGTTATTCTTCTCTTTATAGAAGCCAGGAGCGGAATGGACTAACAGGGGCTTTTTCTTTAATAACTTTCTCTACAAAGTCTATGTCAGGAAGAGTTTCCCCTGTGTCTATTTCAAAATGCGCTGCTGCCTTGCGCAATAGTGCATTAAGTGAAGGTTGGTCATCTATGGGAGAGGTGTTTCCAATAGGTGAATCCTTGGGAGGAGAAGGGTGAAAGACATCAGGGTCTGAGTGCAGTGATGGGGATTGCCAAGGCTGCACTGATGGGGATTGCCAGGGCTGCGAGGTAGCTGTATCTTCTTCAAAAGCTCCTGCACTAGTGTAAGGATCTTCTTCAAACCCCTCTTCCTCATGTTCTTCCTCTCCACCCAAACACTCCTCATCTTCCTGGAGGTATTGCTCCTCTTCAGTGAGGTCATATACGTCTGTAGAAGGGGGAAACAGCCTAGGAATCTTGACCCTAGGGTCATCCTGGGGCCATTCTCTTGGTCTTTTGTGTGTGGGTGGGTTTTGGCTTCCCAAAAACCTTTCCATTTTCTCCATACAAGAATGGAGTCTTTCAAGGGTCTCATGGGGGATCCCTGAATAGTCTAGAGGGGGGAAATCAGTGTTTTCACCTTCAAAACGCTTAGAACGCTCCAACAAAGTCGAAGAAAGGTTTCCGTCGCCCTCTGAAAAGCCCTCCGGTAGTTCAGAAGTGCCCTTAGATGAAGGGGGCAGTTCCTGGCTACTCTTGTGCTTTTTCGGCGTTTCTATAGCTTTTTGTGCGGTATTCGACGTTTGTTTCGTCGTCTTCTTACGTTTTTCTTCGGAAACAATTCTCGCCAGGCTCTCGACAACGAGTTTGTCAGTAGAGGGCTCTGGTGTCGACGTTGCCTGCGTTACGCGTTGTTCCTCGACGGCCGCTCTATGGAGCGTTACGTCGGATGATTTTGAGGTAGCGCCCGTGTTTGATGAAAGCCCAATCGCTGGTCGCGGCTGCGTTTGCGGGTGGGGCTTGAGACCCTTACGGTCTGAGGTAGACGCCGGAGTGCCCTGCGTCCCCTTCGGCGCTGATGGATCCTTCGTCTTCGACGAAGAAGAGCCGTGGGTTGTGTGCTTAGGCCTATGGGGTCTATGTGCGTCCTTGTCGCTGGGGTGTTCATCCCCATAAGCAGGGCGTGAGCCGAGCCCGTCGGGGCCGGGGTCGGACGTCGAGGAGCGCGAGCGCTCCTTCTGGGGGTTAATGACTTCCGTAACGGACGTCGAGTTATCACCCTCCTCGTCACTTTCTGTAACAGCGGCGGCGGGTGAGGAAACTGACTTCGACATAGCGTAGTCCGCCCACCTCTTAACTTTTCGTTCTTTAAGAGTTCTTGGTTTCAAGAGCTTACAGGCCGCGCAGCTGTCTTCCTTATGATCGAGGGGCAAGCAATGATTACAGAGCTTGTGTTTATCCTTCCAAGTGTATTTGCCCCTACAGCGTGGGCAAAACTTAAAAGGTGTCCTCTCCATAGCTGAGGCAATAATAACTGGTGATAACAACCCCAAGGGAAAGATAGGGGAGAAAGAAAGACATTCTCAAAGAGAAGATAAAAGTTCGAACCCCCACTCTCCCTACTGTATGTTGGCCGGCGAGGCCAGGCCACGTGTTCGGCAGCGCCGAAGGATCTCCTCCGTCTCTTCCCCTCCGTCGAAAACTTGCTCGGCGGAGAAACAGCTTCACAGCTAACGTTGAGGGGAGGGATCTTTAACAATATAATAAATATAATTAAGGACCGAGGTCCGTAGTAAGTATTTGCAATGTCTCTCTAGGAGCTCCGCGTAAGGCGACCAGAAGCTGGGCGGAAAAAAACAATCTGAGGGACCTCGACGCGTGAGGGATTGTGGGTACAACGCACGTCACAGACACGCCTTGTCGAGGTCCCCTTTTTCGACTACGAAAAACAAAATGCAATACTCCGCAGTGACCACTGGATGTCGGACCTATGCACAGCATGTGATTCTAAGCAGATTAACAAACATCAGAAATATATATATACATATACATATACCATAATCGTATTTCTGGTGCTTGTATCTGCTTAGATTCACATGCTATGCATAGGCCGACATCTAGTGGAAGCTGCGGAGTATTACAGTACTTTTTCGAAACTTGAAAATGGGCATTGGGAGACCACCAGGGGGCGCAGAGGGCAATGGCCGCCTGAAGCGTTGCTCTGTATACTGAAGGGGCTGAAGGAGATGATTTGAAAAGATTCCCAATTAAAGTTCTGGTGGAAAACGTAAGAATATCCCTCTGGGACCATTGGGAGTCGGAAACTCAGTGGGAATAGGGGGATTTAAAGTGCAGAGTTAGCGATCGCACAGGTGACCATCCCCCACCGAGCTGACGAAAATGGCGACCTACAGCTTGGAGCATTGAAGACTGGACCGAGCGGAGCAGGGGGGCAGGGGGGACGTCCGCCAAAGAAAGTAATGCAGCCGGAGTGTGAAGACTACGTTTCGGAGGGGTGGCGCCGATTCACTGGTTGAAGTCTGCGGGCGGTGTCGGAGAAGCGGAGGCGGTCGATTGCCTGCATGCTGCGGAGAGACCTTCGTGAAGAGCAGTGCTGGCTGAACCAGTCAGCGGCGAAGCAACGGTGGTTTGGCGCTGGAGAGCCCTTCGTACGTTTTCTTGGAGGTGCAGTTGAAAGTTAGAAGAGAAGCATGTTTGGAAGAGCAGCCCGTGCCCTCCACTGCTGGAACCGGACTGCCGCGGAGACCGGGCTTGGAGATGCGGAAGGCAGTGCGGTGATCCCCTCCGCCCCCCTTCCAGAAGTGAGGCTCGGGGGTGTAGGCCTGGTAAAGGGGCTAGTGGAGCAGGAGGAAGAGTTGCAGTAGAGCAACAAGTGAAGGCAGTGCTCCCAATAAGGAGGGAGTTAAGGAAGAATAAAAAAGCCTACCTACGGTGAGAAACTCAAGTGGGCAAGAGGACAAGGCAAGAGCAGAGGGGGGACCTAAGTGGATGAAAGTATTTTAGGGGTCCCCAGGCATGGAAGCTGAAGAGCGTGAAGCGGCGGCTGGCTCTACTGTGAGTGCCGATGAAAGGAAGTGCATGAGAGGTGAAAGTGACCTTTGCTGGTGGATAGGGCTGGCTCCTGAAGAGGAGAAGGGATCTGTTAGGCAGAAACCTGTGCAGTTCCCTTAGGGACCACTGCAAAAGATTTAAGACTACAGGTGTTTGGCGGTAAACCTACTTGGTAGCAGTCTGTACCACACAGATTCACTTGGTAGCTGTGGCTGAGCAGTCAGACTTCCCTCAAGAAGAGTTAGGCAGTAGGCATAGTATACACAATAGGTACAGAGACACAGTAGCACAAACAGACACTGACCAGAGCTTTGGTGTAAAAGTATATAATTATTTATTTAAAGACACACTTGGGATTTACACTAGCAAAAAAAATGAGGTAAGTAAATTCAGCAGTCACTATCATATATATATACAACCCTATTCACTTATTAGACAAGTCTTAGTGAGAAACACCACTTATTTTCAGACAGAGGTGAGCGCTTAACATAAGATGACACTCTAATAAGTTATAAAGAAAGGGAGGGAAAAAGGCAGAGTTAAGGAAGCACACAAGTTTCAATACCTTTAAAAAGAACCACAGTAAGGCAGGATAGGCAGAGTTCTACTGGAGAGCCAGGAAGTCAATTGCAAGGCCCATTCTTAGAGAGAGCAAGCAGGAGGGGTCCAGGTTCACACAGTGGGGTTATGCCCAAAGAGTCTTGTAGATAGTTCGCACAAAGGATGAAATTAACGTCAGGCAAAGTTAGCTAGGTTGTCCCAGGCTAGCCCAGGTTAGAAAGTTGAGGCTTTACTGTCACCCCAAACGATCTGTCGCAAGGGAAGCCAGGCGGGACACAGTACCTTAAGTGTGAAGGAAGCTCCAGCGGGGGCAGTTGTTCCTGGTGCAAGTTGGCGTTTCGTCCAGAGGAAGAAGAGGTCTCGCCGTGGAGGAAAGATGAAGGTCGTTGCACTGCCAGGGAAGAAACCAGCCGCGGAGTTCTTCGGTTAAAAAGGTACTACCCTTCTCTTCACGGTAGTGGTAAACCGTGGTATTCCGGTTGCCGGGATGCTTGGCACGGGCAAGGCGGCCACGAGATGCTCCAGGAAGGTGAAAAGAAGGCAACACTGGTTATCCCCACCAGTCAAAGGAAGAAGACTCTCCAGACTGGAGATCTCCTCTGTCGTCGGGAAAAGTGGTGAGACGGTTCAGCAGGGCTCCACCGGTGGTGTCGTCGTTGCAGGTCAGCTCAGCTTCTCCCTCCTCAGATTCTTAGGTCCTGTGGCGACTTCTGAAGTTCCAGTCCCCAAAGCCCTGCTTTTATGCAGCACACCCCCATTCACTCAGCCTAGCTGTCAATCAAACATGCTAAGGGGTGAGCCGGCTCACCACTTGGGCCAATCACACAAGAGTGCGACTTGAGTTACCAAGGTAACTCAGTCCAGGGTGCCTAAACCCCCTCCCACACCCCCCCTGTGGTACCCAGACAGAGTGGCACCACTTTTGGAGGCTTCTGTGGAGAAGCCCACCAAAAAGTGGAACAAAGGGCTCGACTTGGGTTGGAGTCACAGAAGAGAACACAAACGCCATTTTAGAATCGAGTTCTGGCAAAAAATACCAACCGGTGAATTAATATTAATTAAATAAACCGGCGGTATGTTCGAGGCTATAAGAATTAAATAATTAAAGTTGGTAGCCTCGAACAATGGGAAAATCCCATAGAGAGATATTTGCGGTCGAATATAAAAAGTAGTATCCACTGCCACCAGCCAAAACTCGATCAGGGGGGACAGAGACATGCCCCCTCGAACAACAGACCTTGGGGCAATCGAATTGCCCTGACCAGTACGTCCACAATATGATGGTTTTTACTGGTTTCTGTTCATAATTTGGGACTAGTAAAGCCAATGGTGACTTTACATGCCCTGGGAGACAGTAGTCAGTCCCAGGGTATGGAGTCTATGTGGGGGGGTCGCTACGACACCCCTGGGTTACGGTACGCAGGGTGCTGAGTAACCCACATCAAAAACACATGAGACCCTATGGAGTAAAAGACCCCATAGCCCATAAAACACATGGAAAGATAAAGGAACGCCTCAAATCATGTCTAAGAGTGGGAGTAAGAGAGTCTCACTCTTAACAGGAGTGAAAAAAATAAACCCCAAAAATCCAGCAAAGCTGCTGGGGGACTCACTAGGTTTGGGAAATTAACCTTACAGAGAATTCTCCCCAACAGGATCCACAATCAGTGAGGACAGCTGAAAGAGTGAAGTCTGCCAGGTAGACATTAAAGAGGGAACATTTGCAGTCCTATGCTTGGTCACTAAGTTGGTAAGGAGCTGCTCATGTCAAACTGTGATAATTCAAAGGACAGTGTGCAATAATTAATTAATTCGGGTGCTGCTCCCAACTACATCAGAGGGTTATTGATCAGCTCTGGGCTGGAGTGGGACCAACACTAGTGAATTGTGGGCAAAGTGGGAAGATAAGAGAAGTCTCATCTGAGAAGTGAAGCACATAGAAACAAGAGAGATACCTATATGCGAAGCCAGTTCCGGAGTGGGGGGTTGCAGAAACTGCAGACGTTCAGGAGAGAACAGCCACTGATATCGAATCCACAGCTGGCTGACACAGGACTGGACGGCGTGGCGGTAACAAAGGAAGATATTGCTGGGATCCTGGCTGAGATAAAGGCCTTGCGATCAGATATTCAGACGTCCATATCAGAGATAAGAGGAAAGATGGAGCGTATTGAAGGGAAAGTTGAAAACCTAGAAAACAACCAAGCTAATATGGATCTCAGAGATGAAGCTGAATGCAAGAATGATGGACATTGAACTACGGGAGGAGGAGATCACATTGAAAATGGATGACCTGGAAAATAGGGAGCAGAGATCGAATCTGCGGTTTTTGGGACCGGCGAAGAAGGATGGGGAGACCCCTACCAACCCCTCCCAACAGGTGTAGTGTAAGATCCAGGAGATTGTTAACCTTCTATACGAGAAAGAGGGAGGAAAATCGGTGGAACTGGAAAGGGCCCATCGGGGCGGGAAAGCGTTTGGATGAGGTCTGCGCTCAGTAGTGGTGAAATTACGGAACTACAAAGGAAAAGAATGATATCCTGGCAAGAGCCAAACAGAAGCAAGTAATTGAATACCAAGGCTCCAGACTTAAGATTTTTCAAGATCTCTCCAGCCTGACCCTGGCGAGGAGGGGGGCCTGTAGGCCACTCACGGTGTGGCTCTCTGGTCAGAAAATTAGATATAGATGGGGCTACCCATTTGATCTCACGTTTGAATACTGCAGAGAGGATTATAGGGTCACCACGGCTGAAGAGGCCAGCCAGGTCCTGGAGGGATTGAAAGCGCAAATGAGATGAGAGCCCCGAGGGGCCCGCATGAGGCCGCCAGCTCGCAAGTGGAAATTCAAGAGAAGGGCCCGCAACAGCAAAGAACGAGGGTGGGAAGGAAGTACTTCAAACCGAATCCGGTGTCTCCAGTGAAACAGTCATGAGGAGGATGTGAATGGGGGTGCATATATGATAAAGAATCCAGAAGGTACTTCAAGAGAATGTGGAGGAAATTGGGCATTGGGATGGCTAGTTATTGAACTCTTTCCCTTCAGGACTGCGGTTACTGTTCCCTGATGGCCCCCCGAGTTTGGGAGGGCGTCTCCAGGAAGGGACCTGTTATGCCCTATTTGGGCGATGGTCCAGTTTATATGGTTTACTCAAGTTCTGATGTTCATGGTTGCTGGGATTCATAGGGGGGGATGAGGGGGCATTAAAGGAGCAATTCGAGTGACTAGGGGATGGAAACTAGTGGGGCAAACTATTGAGGATTACAGCAAGAAGCCATGGGATCTGATGTAGGAGCTTCGCTACAGGGGGCTCAAAAAAGGGGGAGGCAGGTGCTGAGGGTGGCTACTCTCTATGTTAAAGGGCTCAATTCCCCGGTTAAGAGGTCCCTTGTGAGTAGGGAATTTAACAGGGTGGATTTGGATGCCCTCTTTATTCAAGAAACAAGGCTTAAGATGGGGGATGAGAGACCAATAAGGGGAAGAGGAGTGGGGCAAGTGATTTGGGCTTCAGGGAAACATAAAAATGGAGTTGGAATAATCCTTAGTATGCGATTAAGGATGGAAAATTTGGAAGTGAAGTGATCAATGGAGGGTAGAAAGATAATACTAAGGGTTGAGTGGGAGGGAACACAAATTGGGTTTGTGGGAATATATGCTCCAAATCAGGGTCAGGGGGCGTTTAATGAGGAGGCCCTTGCAGCGCTTGGAGGGAGGGTGGACAATCTGGTGGTGACAGGTGGGGATTTTAATACATGGGCAGACTCGGTAATGGATAAACAACAAACTAAGACCCAGTTTAAGGGATTTTACCGGGATGAAATTAGTAGGTTTGCGACTACCTTGCAGGAGGAGGGACTGGTAAATACCTGGAGAGTGTGTAATCCAGGAGAAAGGGGATACACGTTCAAGTCGGAGGTCCACAATATGTTTACGCAAATCGATTACTTGTTGGTGAATAAAGAGCAGAGAACTAGGGTGCTTGACGTGAAGATCTGCCCTGTGGGGTGGTCTGATCATGATCAATATTATTATTATGTATTTATTATGTATTATTTATTATTATTATTATTATATGGTTATGGGCACCATAGAAATTGAAGGAATTAGCTGCAGAACTACCAAGTGGAGGTGTAATGACTTATTATGGCTGGGTAAGAATTATGAAAGAGTTGAGGGAAGCAATAGAGGAGTACTTTACAATTAATGACAATGGTGAAGTGGGTCCAACCATGGTGTGGGAAGCAGGCAAAGTCTGGAGAGGGAAACTCATAAGGGAAGGAGCGAGGCATAAAAGGGAGGCAAAACTAATTGAAGAGAGGCTGAAAGGGGAAATTACAGAGCTGGAGAAAAAGTTGCATATCCAAGGGTCATACCGTAAAGAGCACCTCCAAACCCTGAGGGAAAAGCAAGAGGAGCTGAAAAAGCTTGGGAATGGGGAGGCAATAAGAAAATTGAAATTCCTGAAGCAAACATTTTACGAGAAAGACGATAAAGCAGACAAAATGCTCGCTTCTAGGCTTCGTGCCCAGAGACCGGAAAGGTGGGTGGAGGGTCTTCAAATGGAGTGGGGGTGGAGATAATTAGAATGTCAAAAGAAATAGCGGACCAATTCGCTGAATACTATGAGACTCTCTACAGGTCTGAGATGGCCCAGGAAGGGAATGACATGGTGGAGTACATAGCAAGGGCAGGCCTGACACCTAGGGGAAGTAAACCAAGCTTTGTTGGATTCAGATATAACACCAAATGAAGTTCTGAGGACCATAAAAAGGTTGCCGCCGGGGGGGGGCGCCAGGGGAGGATGGATATGGCATGAGGTTTTATAAGCAATTCGGGGATATCTTGGCCCCGCACTTGGCAATTCTCTTTAACGACATATGTGAGCATGGAGTTGCTACGGAATCATTTTCCAAGGCGCAAATAGTAGTTATCCCAAAGGAAGGGAAAGACCCCATGTTGTCGAAGTCATATAGACCGATATCGCTCTGCAACACAGATGCTAAAATATTTGCGAGGGTATTGGCATTGCGCATGGAAAACAGTATGCCTCACCTGGTCCACCCAGATCAGGTAGGCTTTATTAAAGATAGGCAGGGAGCGGATGCTTTAGATATTATGGAATTTACGATGGGGGAGGAGGGGGGAGGGGGAGATCATGTGCTCCTTGGTATGGATTCAGAGAAGGCGTTTGATCGAGTTGAGTGGAGCTTCTTATGGGGGGTGATGCGAAACATGTGGTTCGGGGATACATTCCTTAGGGGGATTCAGGCCTTGTATAGGTCCCCGACGGGGAGGGTGGTAGTGAATAATAAAACATCGAAAGAAATATGCATGACCAGAGGAACTAGGCAATGTTTGCCGATGATATTTTACTTTATTTGGCCCATCTGCATGAAGACATCTCAAGGGTCCTCGAAGTAATACAGGATTTTGGGAAGTGGTCGGGGCTTAAGGTAAATGCAGACAAGTCTACTCTTTTTTTATACAAAAGCAAGGGGAGTGAGGGGAGCAGGAATGAATCAGTGGGCGGAATCCCAGTAACCTATAAGTCTCTTAGATATTTGGGCACTAATGTCACGAGATCCACTAGGGAGCTCTACTGGGCCAACTTTCAGCAGCTTGTAAAGAGCCTAAAGAATGATATGGAAAAGTGGACTCACTTGACGATATCATGGCTAGGACGAGTGAATGACCTTAAAATGGAAGTGCTCCCAAAAATATTATATTTCTACCGAATGCTTCCCATTGCTATCCCGAGAAGGCATTTTGTTCAAATAAAGGGGTTGATCAAGAGGTTTGTCTGGCAGGGCAAAAGGCAAAGAATTGCATACGAGGTGCTGGCTCAACCAAAGCAAAAGGGGTCTGCCCGATATGTATGAATACCACTGAGCTTCCCAGTTTAGGGCTCTAGTGCCCCATCTGAGAGAGGAGAATCGACTCCAGTGGATGGTAATTGAAAATTATAGATTGAGGCCAGTCTCGCTCGGGGAGTGGTTATAGACGCCAAGGATGTTTTTCCAGAGCAGTGTAATCAATAATTTTGCTATGGGCTCCTTTCTTGGCCGGTGGTGGAATAAGAGGGAGATGAAGCAGCTGACGACATGGCCTTCGCTCATGAGCTGTATATGGGCCCCTCCGATTCGGGAAGAGGTCGGGGATCCGTTAAGGTTCCAGAGTTGGTATGAGGCAGGGTTGTTGAGGGTAGGCCAAATGGTGCAGCAAACGGGATGTGTAACAATTCAAGAGTTGGCGGAGGGTCTTCAGATATGCCCATTGGATGTCTTTAGATTTTTACAGTTGAAGGGTGTCTTGACGGCAAAGAAATGGAGGGAGCAAATAAAGAGAGACCTATCGACTGTGGAAAGTATTTTAAGCAAGGTTGTTAGTATGAAGGGTCTCATCTCCAGGCTGTATGTAGCTCTAATGGAGGCAAAGCCCCTATGTCGGACGCTTTGTGGTCACGTATCTGTGCAGCGGCACATAAGACTTCCATCTCAGTGCAATATAAGATGCACGAACTGAAGCTATTGCACAGATGGCAGCTGGACCCTAAAAGACTATCTAAAATGTTTCCTCAAGCAAGTTCTAAGTGCTGGAGGGGATCCAAGGGAGAGGCAAACTATTAGCATATGTGGTGGTCTTGCCCGAAGGCGCAAATTTACTGGTCGGAAGTTCTAGGCTGGATTAAAAAAGTGGAACGGGTCTCGAGAAACTGTGAGCCCATATTGGTACTTTTCGGCCTGGAAAAATAGAGCAATCAACGGAACAGAGTTCCTCATATGGCCCACTTTTTGCTCTTGGCTGCAAGAGTGTGTATGGCAAGATGGTGGAAATCGGAAAGTCTCCCGACTGAGCAGATGTGGTCTGCAAAGGCCAAGGAACTCTATGAGATGGAGACTAACTGCTCAGCTTCATGAAACGGCCTCCTCCTGAGAGCTAGACTGGGCTCCCTTCAACAAACTTTACAAATAATTGATGAACGCATAGTTTCTCGCCGCGTAAGGTTTATGATTGCCCGTATAATGTGATCTGAATCTGTTTGCTCCTTTTATCTACTAAGGGGGGTGGGGAGGGGTGATGGGGGGGGGTATGTTTTTGTTGAAATTGATGTTACTTTGGTGATTGGTGAGATGTCGCCTTCACTGTTGAAATTCAATACGAAATGGAAATAAACAAAAAAAAAAGAAAATGGGCGTCGAAATAGGGCGTGTATAACTGGGGGGTGTGGTAGCCGCCGATTATGAATTAGAACATACATTTAGTAATGTATGTTATGCTGTTTTGAACAAGCTAGATCAGTGTTCTAAAAAGTCACCAATAACCCAACATGAGAGTGTTCTTCAAGTGCTCACATGTAATACCGTACTGAGGCCAGTTTGGAATAAATCACAATCCTGTTCACGGTCTCATCGGTATAAAAAAGGACACATGAATTTAATTACAGGTTATGAAGTACAATAAAATGATAAGAAAATTAAGGTAATACATATCATTTCGCTCTGCAGGTAAAGAACAAACAAAGACAGTATGCATATACAAAAGGCCCCATATCAAAGCTGGACGTAGGTCTCAGATTTGTGCGGCATCAAATTATTTACATATAAACTGAAAGGCCATTACTTTGCAGTTGAAAGAACCCTAAAAATGGTTCAAATAAACAAAAAGAAATTTGTTGCAATGTAGGTATTGAAGTAGATAGGTCAAGCTCAAAAAGTTAGTAACAGCAGTTCTACAAAAGGCAAAATAAAGCAAAAGAGAAAAAACAAAAGATAGACAACCAATGAAAACGTCTAATGGTGAACAGGTCCCATCTTGTAGTAATTCTAAATGGATGGGTGTTCTAAATGTGAAACATTATTCAAAGTCTGAAAAAACAAACAACTGAGTAGATGTCGTCTGAATTAGATTACTTATTTGTTGTGGACGAAAAGGGAAGAGTATGTTGTCACATTCGTTTGTTAATGAGCAATCCTTGGTCTACGTCGAGAAACAGAATTCCCAGGTTTTAACTGACGGCAGGCTGTTGGTGGGGCCCGCTCCAGGGACATTTCGGCTTCCAGGTAGGTTGCCTTCTTCTGGGCCGTTGGATTGTGTGACCCTTGCGCTTGTGTATCCTGGCTGAAGGTAGAAGTGGTGGGGAGATGTGTATCAATTGCGTCTTGCAGGAACTCCGAGGGTGCAGTCGGTGTGTTGGGAACACAGTGCTTGTGATGGTATTCAGGGGGAGCCTCTACAGGTGCTCAGCCGTTTCCCCTTGAGTAGATTTTCCCTTGACCACCAGCGTAAGTTCTGAACCAGTGTTGGTGAAACAACCACTAGATCGTCCCACTGACCACTTGCTTGAGACCATTGGTTCGCCAACCATTCCTGAATTGGTCGCATGCGCAGGCGCGCGTGGGACACTAGGTAAATGCATGATGCCATCATACCCAAGCAGGTGCATTGCTTTGCGTACGCTCATCCGGAGACCGGCTTGATACTGGGGTATCTGCTGAAACATATTGTGCACTCTTTCCATGGATGGGTAGGCTAATCCTGTCTTTGTATCTAATACAGCTCCTAGGAACTGTTTTGATGTGTTTGGTATTAGACTCAACTTTTTCTCGTTTCTTGAGAAGCCCAATTGGAAGAGAAGGTTCATTGTCCTTTGCGTGTTTACTTTGCAAAGATGGTAGTTTTCTCCCGTGATCAGCCAGTCATCCAGGTAGGGGTACACTGGGATTGATTCCCTGCGTGGGTGCGCTGCCACCACCGCCAGTACCTTGGTGAACACCCTTGGAGCCAGAGATATTCCAAAGGGCAGCACCCTGAACTGATAGTGTTGGTCTGCTACTTTGAATCGCAAGAATCTTCTGTGCGCTGGGAACATTGAGATATGAAAATAGGCATCTCATGTCCAATGTTGCCATGTAATCCCCCTGTTTTAACAGAGGGATTACTTCTTGTAGCGTTGTCATGCGAAATTTTTGTGGTTTTACAAACTTGTTTGCAGGGCACAGGTTTAGTACCGGGCGCATGGTCAGATCCTTCTTTGGAACGAGGAAGTACATTGAATAAATACCCTTGTTTACCTCTTTGAGTGGCACAACCTCGATGGCGTCCTTGAGGAGTAGAGCTTTCACCTCTTCTAGCAGGATATGTTCTTCCTGCAATGTTTCTTTTGGCGCGGGGGAAGGTTTGACAGTCTTCCTTGAAGCTCTATACAATAACCCCTCGTCACAGTTGACAACACCCATTTGTCCGATGTTATACCCTGCCAAACGTGGGTGTAAAAGGATATTCGTCCCCCGACTGGGGAGGCATGGGAGGAGACCCGTAGCGGGGCGTCATTGCTTAGAGGGTGTCCCTCCACCTCTGGTGGGGGAGACTCTCCCTCTTCCGCGGGCCCTACGTTGACCTCTAGGGTAACCCTGGGTGGCTTGTTGATTGGTATTCCAAGAGGAACCTTGATTTTGGTTGTATCCTGTTCCTCTCTGCGCGCTTTGGCCCCGAAAGCGATGAAAATTACTACCACCTCTTTGGCCTGGTTGTTTATTAGTCAGTTGGCCAAGGGACTTGAGGGTCTCATATTCATCCTTGGCGGACTTGAGGGCGTCTTCAACTGCTTTCCCAAATAATACATTCAGCTCAACTGGCATGTTTAGTAGGGTAGCCTGCGTCTCCACTTTAAAGCCCGACTGCCTAAGCCAGGCATGGCGTTTTAAAATGGTGGCTTCTGCAATAACGCATCCAGCAGCATCAAAGTTGATTTTTTTAGGAGGGTGCCTGCTGTAGCTCTGCCTTCGGCAGCCAGAAGGGAGAGTTTGGCTTTTAGTGGCTTTGGTGCTGACTCTGCCAGGGCCTTTACCTCATCCCACTTTGTGCAGTCATAGCTGGACAACAAGGTGGAATTGTTTGCTATACGCGCCTAATATGCTGCAGTGGATGCCATCTTCCTATCCATAGCATATCATTTTTTTGCTCCCCTTGTCTGGAGGGGCTTCGGAAGAGGCCAAGGGCGTACCAGCTGTCTTGTGGGTGGTGGTAACCACCAGAGAGTCAGGTCAAAGTTGTCCCCTTATATATAAGGGGGCAGATGGTGCTGGTTTAAAGAGTTTCTCGATCCTAGGGTTCACAGCCCTGGTATCGTTTGGTAGTTCTAGGGAAGGTTGAATCCTTCTATGGACTGATTTAAGCAGAGGGATAAATTGGGTTGCCGGTTTTTTATCGCCCAACATATTCTCTACAAAATCCTTGTCCTGCTGGGCCTCTTGTGTTTCAATGCCGAAATGCTCTGCAGCCCTTATGAGTATATCATTGAATAATGGCTGGTTATCCACAGGGGAGTCTGGTAAAACAGTCTTGCGGTGCTGGAGAGTCCATTGCGAAGATCACAGGGTCTGTGTCCTCCTCGTCTTGATCGCCTTCTGTCACCATCATAGGGTTCACCTTCGTCTAAGTATTTTTTTTTTTTAATTGTTTTTATTTCAACAAACACTGCAAACATTACAACTTTTTAGGACGTACATGATCAATTTTCTGGCATCAAATTATCGCACTCCTCTGTCCTTCCCTCTCCCACCCCCCAAACTTGAGCTGTCATATCCGTGTCACCGCTTTGGGCCTCTACAGGTGACTCCGTTGTTGTCAACACCTCCCGATTTTCCGCATCCTGATCCACTTGGTGGGGATTTGCCATTGAGGCCACCAGCTGTCTCCAGGCTATAAGGGGGCCTACCTCTTCCTCTCCCCCACTCGTAACTGCTTCATACCAGACCGTGGTTTCTGCTTCAGCCCATTTAAGGAGGTCTGCCCACCACCACTCCACTCTGGGCAGCTTTCCAGCTCATCGCAATTCTGCGTTTGGCCAAAATGTAAGCCAGGTCTTTCATTTTACTGATATGTTTTAGGTTACGTGGCCTGGGGAAACTCCCCAGCATGCATGCCCACGCAGACCCCACGTCTATCACCACCCCTCGGCTGGCCTGTCTCGTTTGCAGTTCTACCCAGAAGGTCCCCACCTCTGGGCAGGCCCAGAACATGTGTAATAACCCAGCCTCTTCCTCACCACACCTGGGGCATTTCTGTATGGTCGGGCCACCAAACTTAGCTATTCTGCCGGGGGACAAGTAGGCCCTGTGGGTGACCTACAGCTGAATTTGCTGGAGTCTTGCATTTCGAGAGACCTTTTTATGGTACCTTTGGGCTCTGTTCCACTGTCCCTCTGTCATGGGTTCTCCCACCTCCTCCTCCCAGTCAAGTCTCAATTGAAGCAACTCCTTCCCAGCTTTTGCACTCAAGAATTTGTATATTCTAGATATTTCATGCCCACCGTCCGAGACATCATACATCATTTCTCCAGAGGCGTCAGGTTCTTATCCCAGCACCGTCTCAGGCCACCTCCCCCCTCACCCTTGTCATGATCCTGGTGTAGGTAATGTATTGGCCTCTATGTACCCCCGTTTCCTTCAGCAGCCTCTCAAATTCTACCACCTCCCCCTCCTGCCATATGTCCACCAGTGTGGCTAGGCCTACCGGTTCCCAGTATCTGCAGACCCCTATGATCAGCTGCGAGTCTTCCCCACATAATGCCAACGACAGGACCTGCTGAGAGAGCGGGTCCGGGTCACCCACCATTCTCCATGCTCTACGCCAGACCTCCCAGCCTACATCAACAATCTCCCCATCCCTGCCACCCTCGTCTTATGTAAACACACCATTTCTTTTAGAAAGTATGGGGCAGGGACGCCCTGTAGGAGCCTGGTTTCCGCCGATTCTTCTTCAGACAACCATCTCGCCACATATGATAACTGTCCCGCCAAGTAATAAAGTTCAAAATTCGGCAGGTTTATGCCCCCCTTGTCGCACAAATTTTGTAATTTCCACAGGGCCACCCTATTTCTGGAATTGTGCCATTTGAAGCCCCTGCCACAGTCTATGGAGCTTGGTAAAAAAGTGTTTGGGGAGCAGATGTGGTATGTTTATAAAGAAATGCAGCAGTCTGGGCAAGACCATCATTTTGAGCAGCGCCGCTCTTCCCATCATGGCCAGGGGTAATCTGGCCCAGAATACAATGCTATTTCTTATGCCTACAGCAGCATTGTCTGTATTGTGTTTGTGTTCCGCTTCTATCTAGTAGTATATGTTTATGCCCAAGTATCTGAACGTCCCCGTCTGCCAAGGTATTTGCAAAATGGGCAAGTTTTTTAGTGGAACATTTTTGTACCTTCCCAGGGGGAATATACTGGATTTCCCGGGGTTCACCAGTATGCCCGAGAGGGCAGCATAGCGGTCCATCACCTCCAACACATATTGCAAGTTCTCCTCCGGGTATCGCAAATAGAGGAGCATGTCATCTGCGTACAGTGATATTAGATGTGTGTTCCCCATAGTGCGCACTCCCACTTCCCCATATTGTTGCCTGAGGCAAATAGCTAGCGGCTCTAATGCAAGTATGTATAGCATGGGCGACCAGGGGCATCCCTGTCTAGTCCCTCTACTAAGTTGCAATTTATCCGAAATGATAGTGCCTGTCTTGGCTCTCGCAATCGGGGCGGTATATAACATCTTGACCCATCTAATATATCCCGGTCGCTATCAACCATGGCCACCTCACCGAATCAAACGCCTTGACCGCATCCAGTGACACTATGGCCAACTCGACTGGGTCATTCTCTGTTTGGTCCATGATATGGTGCAGCCTCCTGTGATTGTCAGTGATATTCCTGCCTGGAACACAGCCTTCCTGGTCTGGATGTAATAATTTGCCAATTACCCGCTTTAGTCTATTTGCCAGCACCGCCGTGAGTATTTTACTATCTTGGTTAAGCATGGATATCGGCCTATATGACCCACAGTCCACATTCGGCTTCCCTGGTTTCAAGAGTGGGATGATCACTGCCTCTCGGAGAGACTCTGGCAGCTCCCCCTGTTCAAAAGCCTCATTGAGTGTGGCCAGAAGCGGCTGGAGTAACTCTTGCTTATACGCTTTATAGAATTCACTAGGTAATCCATCCGACCCAGGCGCATTGCGCGTGGGCAAGTGCTGGATCACTGCATCCAGTTAATCTAAGTTGATTGGGGCCTCCAGGTCCGCCCTCTCTAGGTCGTCCAAAGTGGGCAGCCCAATATCTTCAATTGTTTCCTGGATCTCCTGGTCCACATCCTCTCCAATGTCCTCATACAAACGTTTATAATATTTGTGGAACTCCTCATTTATCCCCTCTTGGGTGTTTTGCGGATTTGGCCATCCGCATCCCTAACTTCTCTAATCACCTGCCGGGGTCTCATTTTTGTATAACCAGGCCAGTAGTCTGCCGGTTTTGTCTCCTCCCGCATGTTGCCTCTCGATATATTTCTTATAATTTAACTTACATAATCTATCCCAAAGTTCGCTGCTAGCCTTTTGCAGATCTCGCATCTTGACACTGTCCTCTCCGGTGGTTTCCCCTTTTTTCATGAGGTCCTCCAGCTCCCTTTCAGTATCTTGTAATTTTTGTTCTATCCCCCCTTGGAGCCCTTTAGATTTTGATATGCTACCCCTCACACCACCACCTTAAATGCCTCCCATACTGTTCCCATAGATTTTACGCTTCCTGCATTCATTTCAAAATATTCCTCTATGGCCTCCCTCAGATCTTCCCAAAATCCGGGTCCTGCAAAGCCTCCGCTCTTAGCCTCCACATCGGGATACGCGCACTCCAGGACCACAGGTGAATGGTCCGACAGTACTCTAGCCTTTTATTCTGCACCCTCCATTTCCCCGGCTATCTCGGCAGAGGCGAACACATAATCCAATCTAGTATGTAGATCATAAGGTGCGGCATAGTGCGAGTATTGCCTGTCCTGAGGGTGTAGCCGGCTCCACACATCCTCTAGACCAAGCTCCGCCAGCAGTGTCCCCAGCGCTTTGGTCGCAGGCCCTGGTTTCAATGTCTTGCTATTTGACCTGTCCATCCCGGGGTCCAGGGTGCAGTTGAAATCGCCTCCCCCACAGTATTGCGCCGCCCAGTAGGGGGCTAATCCTGCTATGCTAAACAAGGACTGAAAATAGGCTGCAGAGTCCACCACCACCACCATTCTGCCCTCCGGGTCTGTTGTCGAACGAAGCAACTGAAACGGCACGTGCGGTGCCACCCATGTCACCACCCCCCTCGCATATGCTGAGTATGTGGCTCCTGTGACGCTACCCTTCCATTTCCTCTTCACCACCTTTAGTTTCTCTTTTGTGAGGTGGGTTTCCTGTAGCAGTGCTACATCCACCCTCATCCTCTTCAGGTAAGTCATTATTTTATTGCGCTTCAAATAACTGTTAAGGCCCCGCACATTCCAGGTCACTACTCTGATGATACCCGATGCCATTGTTCCATTGTACGCTCTCATCCCTCCCATTTCTGTGTCTTCTACGGTGACTCATAATCCGGCTCGTTCCCCTCCCTCAACTTCCCCAACCTTGCCCCACTGCACACAATTCTTCCCCACCCCCCTCCCTAACCAGCCCCAACAATTGCCCAGCTCTATCCCTGGATCTCAGGCCCACTCGCGTCTGGTCTCGTGGTTCCGAGTACAAGGACCCCACTGGGCGTCACCAGACTATTAGTGACCTAACTAAGCGTAACGCTATTAGGGTTCTGGGGTAGTTTCCCCGGAGCTCCCGCACATGTGATTGTGATTGTTCAGTTCAACCGGATCATACAAAAATATATACTGTCGAGGCAACACCATCCCAGAGGCTCTTTCAATGCTATATTCTAGTCCCAGTGTCTTGCGCTCGGTCACCGAGGGTGCCACAGCCACATGTTACTTATCTTCGTCAGCTGCCGTCTGGATGTCCGACTCTTGGGGGCGACTCTGCATATCCAGCCAGTCCATCGCGTCCTCTGGCGTTTCAAAAAACATAGCTTTGTTCCTGTGGAACACCTTCAGCTTAGCCGGATAAAGCAGCATGCATCTCTGGCCCGTTTCTCTCAGTCTTCTTTTCACCGCTCCGAAGTTAATCCTGCTGCGTTGTACCTGCAGAGTATAATCCGGGTACACAGTGATTTTAGCAGGCACCCTCTCAATTGTTCCGCCCTTCCGGAAGAATTCGAGAATCTTTTCCCGATCTCGGTAATTCAGAATTTTGGCGATCATTGGCCTGGGAGGGGCCCCTGGGGGTGGTCTTCTGGTCAACGCCCTGTGCGCCCTTTCCACAGCGAACCCCTGGGACAGGGCCCCCCCAGTTATCTCCTGCACCAACATGGTTTCCACATATTCTGTTGGGTTTGGGCCTTCCATTCCTTCAGACCGACTATACGGATATTGTTGCGCCGAGCACGTCCTTCCGCTTCCTCCGCTCTATTCTCAAGATTACCTACTCGCTGTACTAAGGCGTGTATTTCCGATCTCTGGGTGGCACAGTCCGCAGTGTTTGGGTCCATATCCTTCTCCAGGTCTCCAGTGCGCTCCGCAAGGGATCTTACATCTTGTCTTAGCAAATTTACCTCCTCCTGGACCGCTCCAACCTTAAGATTTAATGCCACTTTAAGTTTGTTCATGGCCAGGCCTAGTTTAGTCTCCCAGGCGATTTTCAGGTCCGCAATTGCTGCTAGCACCTCCTGGATAGTGCCCGGGGCATCTTCTGTCTCAGCGGTGGTTTTGTCCTTGCTCCGTGCTCCCTCCATCCCAGGAGATGGTTTTGCGTAGGCCTCCAGCGTGGGCTGCTTGCTTTACGGTCTTACTGTTTTGTTCGACATTGTGGCATATTGCCTGCGTATGTGATGGCGCAGCCGCCTCTGTTGTGTGGGTTACGGTGGCTGGGGCTTGGTAGCCCTGTTGGGGGACCTCCCCTGCTGCACGCGGCTCTCTAGGAATGGGCTGTGTCCTCCCACGTATGCGTGCCCTCTTGGTACCGTTCAGCCGGCCCGCTAGTGGCCGGTTTCTTCTGCTTTTCCTTCCTCTTACTGTGCCGGAGTCTGTCCAGGCCTCACAGCCCTCTAGCTCAACGCCACATCTTTGGCTTCATTGTGCAGCCCAGTGTCCATATTAGCACTATTTTGCCCCACGGAACGTTCTCGTGCAAGCAGCTTCAGTGTGTCATGCCTCGACACCATGTGCAAAACTCCTGAGGTGCGGGGTCTTTTGTTTTTACTGTTATTGGTTTAATAATTAGAAATCCCTTCCCCCCCCCCCCCTTTTTTTTTTTTAATTAAGCCCTCCTTCCCTTGCTGCCAAAGTTCCTTTCACCACCCCGGGGGGAGTTCTGTGCTGCAGCCCTCTCTGGAGTCGCCTCCGCCGCTCCTATCCACCGCTTTGAGCCCTCGAGGGGCTCGGCCAGGCACCGCCTTTAGGGCGCACTCTCCATTTGGCCAAGCCGCTGTTTTCGGGGAATCAATTCCCTTTGTTATCTCCATCTTTTTTGCCGGTGCGCTCCTGTCAGACGCCGCTCTGTGGAGTCCCTGCAGGGGGGCCCCTCCAGTCTGTGTCTGCCTTTGCAGGGGGCCGGCTCCCCTGACTTGCGCAGCCCACACGGTGCACTCCCCGCGCGGGCTTTTCGTAGCGGAGCATCTCGATGCAGATGCTCGCACACGGCAGGCACCGCTGCAGGCGCAGTTTCTTAAGGGCGCCTGCCTCCTCCGATGCGGTCAGGCGCGCTCTGCCTCGAGTCGCCTGCCCTTCGCCAACCGCCGAGCCCCGACCAGGGCCGACGCTTCACTGCGGCCCCCCAGCATTACCTCAGAGGGGGCTCACAATCTCTGGATACACATGTGCAGGGCCGCCTCCTACTCTGCCCACGGCATGAGCTATTACGCCCCGGGTGGTCCACCGCCGCTGTTTTCTCCGGTAATGTGTTCGGGGGATTTCGCCGCTCACCTCCACAATTTGATCGGCCACTTCCAGCCGGGCCCGGCACATGCCATTCGTAGCTGGAGTGTATGCGTGCAGCGGAGCTGCAGCGGATGCTCCTGCGGCGCTGGTCACCTCTGTCCGCGGCTCTAATGTTCTGGTCAGTTTATGACTCTGTGTGCCGCCGCCATTTTGGTTGCTCAACAGTGTGGGGCACACAACTAACTCCTTTCGGCCGCGGTTCCTCTCAGTGACCTTGGGTCAGCCCCACGCTGCATACGGTGTGCGCCCTGGACCTTCATGAGTCTCCAGGTGTGCTGCCAGTCCGTCACATCGCCCACCTTCTCCCTTAATTCAGCGGATCAATGAAGCATCAGCGGGAACTCCGGCAAGATGTGTCCACTCATGTAGCCATCAAGCCACACCCCCCCTTCGTCTAAGTATTCATCCTCCCCTACATTCTGGTCGTAAAGGTCGTAGGTGAGGCGAGGAGTTTTGTGTGAAGGTTCAGCAGCCAATTCTACTGGGGGGAACAGGTCTCTTTTTATATGGTATAGCCGTTGTCTGAGATTGAGAGGCTGTAGGTGTTGTGTTTGAACCAGACGCCTGTGTAGTGGGAAGCGTGGAGGCCAAGTTGTCTAGAACACGAGTATGTTTTTGAAAGAAATTTGCTAAGCAGCTCATGCGGCTTATAACTCTGTCAATATCCTGTGCAGACCATCTGGCTGAACTGGGTATAAACCCCGGGTTGGAGTGGGCTAGAGTGGGGGTAATGAGTGTATGTTCCTCTTCCTCACCAAGAATGATAGTCAGGATGATGTGTCTGATCAGACTCTACTATAGTGTCCTGTAGGGGCATACTCTTATGTTGGCTAGAGGGTTGCTCCCTAGCCTTCTCCTTGCTAAGTGAGTCCCTCTCCCTAGAGGAACTGGACTTGTCTCTCTCTTTATGCTCCCTGCTCTTAGAAGATGATTTTTTTGGAGCTCGGGGTCAAAGAGGGGGTACTGGAGGACTGCCTGGGCTTGTCCCCGGGTGTAGGCCGAACTTTGACTGCGGGGATAGCTTGCGCTGAGTCTTTCGCCGTTGCTGGGCCGGTCGGGGGAGTTTTGAGTCGGGTGACCTTTGTCTTGTCGGGCTTTTCATGCAGCAGCCGTTCAGAGTGCCCAGAGGACATCTCATCAGAAGATCTGCCATTCACCGTCGACTCTCGGTGTGCGACCTTACTTGCATCGCCGTGGGGTGTGTTTGTGGGGCAGTGTGGTGCCCTTGCCGTCGGGTGTCTTCCCCGTAACAGGATTGCTGGCCTGTCTGCTAGGGCCAGGGGCTGGCACTGGGGAATGTGGAGGTTCCCCGTCACCCTCGGCGTCCGGAAGGACGGCACCGCTGCAGTTGTTGGATGTCTCCTTGACATCCATGAAGGCCTCGGCCTGCATGGCTTGATGGGTCCAACGTTTAGTTCGCCTGTCTGAGGGTTTTCGGTCAGAGAAGCTTACAAGCCCAACAATGCACCTCCTCGTGGTCTCTATTCAGGCAAGGTCACAGACCCTATGCTTATTGACCCACGTGAACTTCCTATTGCAGGAGGGATAGAACTTAAAGGGATTAAGCTCCATGATATATGTAGGCAGCTGGGCGAATATGGGAAAGGTTGGGAATTTATATGTTAATGACCACCCCCCCACTCTGCCTACTGTAAGGCCGAGGCCAAAAGGGCCTTCCAAGGCCGAGTGGCACCATCGAAGTCTCTGTCCGACGGTCAGCATCGATGTCTTCTTCAGTCTTTACCGTGTCGAGACACGGCGTCGGCATAGGACAGGAAGAAACTCTAACTTTATTAAGTTCAACGGCGAATGCCGAAAATGGACTCCGCTTATATTTTGCGACCATTCACGATGGCGGGTAAAAACAATCTGAGGGACCCACACGCATGAGGGATCATGGGTACAGGGGACATCACAATAGGGATAGTATTACTGACACGCCCTATTTCGACACCCATTTTCGAGTTTCGAAAAACAACTGTAATACTCCACAGCTTCCACTAGATGTCGGCCTATGCATAGTATGTGATCTAAGCAGAGTTCATCCCCATAAGCAGGGCGTGAGCCGAGCCCGTCGGAGCTGGGGACAGACGACGAAGAGCGCGAGCGCTCTTTAGAGGGGTCTACGACTTCCGTAGCGGAGGTCGTGTTATCACGTTCCTCGTCACTGTCGGTGGTAGCAGCGGCGGGTGAGGAATCGGCCTTCGACATAGCGTAGGCCGCCCACCTCTTGACCCTACGGTCTTTTAGAGTCTTTGGCTTAAGAAGCCGACAAGCCGTGCAACCCTCCTCCTTGTGATCGAGGGGCAAGCAGCGGTTACACCGTGAATGCTTGTCCTTCCAAGTGAACTTGCCCTTGCAACGCGGGCAAAACCTAAAGGGTGTCCTCACCATAGCTGAGGCAGTAAATCGTGATAACGACCCCAAGGGAAAGGAAGGGGACAAGGAAAGGCATTCTCAGAAAGGAAACAGATATCCCCCGACCCCACTCTCCCTACTGTATTTGGCCTGCGAGGCCAGGCCATGTGTTCGGCGACGCCGAAGGATCTCCTCCGCTCGTCCCCTCCGTCAAAGATCTTGCTCGGCGGAGAAACAGCTTCACAACTGCGTCGAGGGAGGGATCTATGTGTTATATATTAATAGGAAAGCGACCAAAGGTCGAGGAGATGAAATCTGCAATGTCTCTCGAGGAGCTCCGCGTAAAGGCGACCAGTAGCTGGGTGGAAAAAAACAATCTGAGGGACCTCGACGCGTGAGGGATTGTGGGTACAACGCACGTCACTATAGGGATAGTGTTTCAGACACGCCGGGTCGACGTCCCCTTTTCGACTACGAAAAACAAAATACTCCGCAGTGACCACTGGATGTCGGACCTATGCACAGCATGTGATTCTAAGCAGATTAACAAACATCAGAAATATATATATATCCATCTGGTTGGTGGGTTCCCTCTGTCTGCGAGGAAGTCCATGACCCCATCTAAGCATAAGCTGTTGAAGAGCAAACCTTCTGGAGGCCCATCAACGGCTTTGCCGTCCACTTCATCAGTAACATGGGCCTGTCGACGTCAACCCCATCCACCAGGACCACCACTTTGTCGACGGCCTCTTCGTCAACGGCCAAGACTGCTGCACCGCCGATGACCACCTCGTCCACGAGCTCCTTGTTAATGACCTCGTCAAAGAATTTAGGAATGGACAAATGGACACCCACCGTCTTAACACATCTGGTCACCATGATCGTGTTGTCTTAGATGTTAAAGCTCCCATAGGCTAAATTCGAATTTCTTAAGCCGTGGCCCGGTCGCCACAATTAACTCAGTTTTCTCGTTATTGAGCGCAAGGGAGTTTAAGGCCATCCACGACTGGATGGCAACATACACCCCTCATTCAAGGTCTTGGAATCTTGGACACGATTGCCAGACAACTCCAGGACCACCTGTGTGTCATCCCCATAGTTGGTATAATGGACACCCAGGCAATCCAGAAGGTCAAGCAGAGTCCTGATATAAACGTTAAATAAATATGGTGTAATGCAAGATCCCTGTGGCATTCCTGCATTAAAAGTGGTAGGATGAGATTGGGTATTTTCTACTGCCACTCTTAAAATTTGAGGGTCCAGAAAGGAAGCAATACACTCTGTGGCACCATCAGAACAGCAAGCCAGACCTTTCAATCTGTTGATAAGTATGGAATGGTCGACATGGTTTAATGCTGCTGCAGCAGAGCGGTCTAATGGCATTAGCAAGGCAGGTTGTCCTTTTTCTATTATACCTGTAAGGTTGGATTTAAGGTCCAAAGGGTCAATTTTTGCACCATGTCTTGCTCTAAACCCCGATTGATGGGTGCCTAGGAAGTTGTAAATGGACCACCCTATCCAGGATCTTGCGCAAGAATGGTACATTTGTTATAGGCCGAATTGCCCTATTGGACCTTAAATCCAACCTTATAGGTATAGTAGAAAAAGGACAACCTGCCTTGCTAATGCCATTAGACCGCTCTGCAGCACCACCTAAACCCCTTGACGCTGGGAGCCTCCCAGTCTTTGAGAGCTTTGAAGAGAAGTTTGAAAAGTTAGCTTTTGAACCGTAAATCTGGTTAATGAGAACACAGCCCGTAGCTCACCCCTTCACTGACCCACTGATTGTGCTCTCTGTTTTGTTTGTCTTGTATTGTATTGCTAACGATGCACTTTGAGGCCTACGGGCATGTTGCACCATATAAAAATTAAATACTAATGCTAGAAACGTGCGGTAAAATCTGAAGATGCCCACCATGGGTGGAGCTTTGCAGGACGAGTGTCATTGGCTGGGGGCAGTATGACCCAAAGGACACTGATAAGCTATAGAGGAGACAAGTCGTTATCAGTTTAAAGCAAAACTGCGAGGATCATGAGCATGTGAATCCATGCAAGACCCTATGCTGGAGAACATGAAAGACTTCTTCCTCTTGTGAAGAATCCATCGAGGTTGTCACTACTTCATCAGGGGAAATTTCCTTTCATGGGGCCAGGGAAAGGCAGAAGCTATCCGACTCTGACCCTGGGGGTGGCAATCTGTGGGAGGACCACATGAGGGAATACAGCCCTCAGGGGGGCGGAGTAGACTCGCTAGGTCAAGGCAGTCATTTCCCTGTTTCTTTAGCCCTTGGTAACACCCACTTGCCTCCCTATTACTGTATGGCATAGTGTGGGTGTGGAACCTCGGGTCATGACCAATCACCAACTGTATTTACATTCTTTCAAAAAAAGGTAGCAGGCGCTCCTCTCCAGAAAGAACATAGAATGATAACCTATTCTGAGATGAGAGTTTGTAGCACACGCTTTACATTCCCCTTTGCTTGATAACGCAGACAAGAGGACTGTGGGTCACTAGAACCAGAAAGCAAACACTGCACTCTATTTGTTGGAAAAGAGTAACAGGTGCCAGGGCATTTAAAAACACCACTCGTGGACAAAAAGAGACTCCCTTCTCCCGATTTCAGTCCTGACACCAAAGGAGAGCAGGCTACAGTGCTGGAAGTGCCACCTGGGAAAGTCTGGAAGCGAAAGGTTCACTGCGCTTGTGCCACGGACAGCAGGAGCTGTCAGGTGAAAGAGGCAAGGCGGGAACCGGAGAGCAGGCTGGGCGCCCTCCCAGCCGGCAAAGCAAGCCGCAGCGAGAACAGTGACATGCGAAGGACGGCAAAGCAGACAACTGAAACCGGTGAGCCCACAGAGCGAGGTTGGGACAGCGTGCCCCTTCATGGAAGATTCCGGTTACTGTTGATGAATCTGTTCAGTCCAAACAAGGAAGCTAGGAAAACAGGGCGATTGACCAAAGAGACTAAGACGAATGAAGCGGGGTCGCTAACCCAAATTATGAAAAATATAATTAAATATTATATAAATGTGATGGTGATTACTGATGAGAAGAGTGAGTCTGGGACCCGCACCCAAGTGACGAAAGAAGAAAGTCCTGGCAGTCTAAGCCCAGGTAAGCTAAGAGAGCCGTGTTGTGCGACACAGGTGTTGGGCGACTAAGAGGAGTGTGAGCAACCAACAGCGACCCTAAGGTAGGAAAGGTGCAGGTGGGGGGCGCAGCAATTACTGTGCCCCACTAATCTGCCCTACCATGTTCACTGCTTTCAAAGGGTGACATTTTACACTTTCTGCGCATCCATTAGGTTTTCCCGTGGGTGAGATATTCCTGCATGTGCCTGTCGCACTGCTTTTTGTTGTGTCCTGTAGGCCTTTTTCCTCTCTAGGTCTGAAGTGAGCCCGGTTGGACCACCACTATTCCACTCATTGCTGGTTGTACTGCCCTCTGTTGACTCGTATCCGTCTGTGCTCTGCTGTTGCTTGCTGTCGCCTAGCGTTCCCCCTACCCTTCCCTGTGTTCCCTGTGTGGGGTAGCTCTGTGCTGTGCATCCTTTCATCTCCTCTTCTACCCTGCACTCTCCCTCCTCTTCTGCACCCTCTATGGTGCTCTCAATTTTCCCTTATCTTCTGGAACTGCTATTCTATCTCTTGTCCTACCCCTCTCACTAAGTAACTGACACCTATGTTCTTCTTGCCCCTGTCATGAGGAGCAACATGAAGCCTGCAGCCAAGTGAAACTTTTGGTTTGACTCCGACCTGGCTGCTCTGAAACGCAAGTGCTGATTAGCTGAGAAGAAGTGGGGAGCATCAGGTGCACCATCTGACAAACTGACCTGTTCCAAAGGCAATACAGACTATCTTCTCTAAAAAGAGGGTCCATATTCAAGCCTGCATCTCTGCAGCCTCCAATAACACGGCTGATCTTTTTACAATCTGCAAGGAGCTGGTCAATCCTACTGCAGTCTCCACCTCTTCTACTCCCACCCAGGCCATCTGCACAGCTCTGGCTTCTCAATTCACCACTAAAACCCAGGACATGCTGTCCGCACGCTCCTCTGGTTCTCTTCTCTTCTCTCTCCCTCCCTCCCTCCACCTCTCTCAGACCACCCTTGCATACCCGCCCTCTACTCCCTCCTATAACACTTGATGATGTTTCTAGACAAGTCCTGTCTATGAAAGTGTCATACAAACAGGTGACCCCTTGACCCTCCAGAACCATTAAGGACTACATGGTTTCTCACGCTCCAGTCTTGGCCGATTGCTGTAATCGCTCCTTTGTCACTGGATCTTTCCACTCTTCTTAAGCTCTCCCTTGTGTACCTACTATTAAAAAGACCTTCTGCCGACCCCTCCTGTCCATAACTATCGCCCGATCTCTATCACTCCGTTCCTGGGTAAACTCCTAGAGAGGTTGGCTATCTCCCAGCTAACCCTCCACACTCAATCTGTTGGTTGTTTCCATGACCATCAGTCTGGCTTCGGGGAAGCCAGAGACACAGAAACTGCTCTCCTGAAAACATGTGAAGATCTGCTCTCTAAACTTGACTTCAGCACTCACTCCGTCATCATCCCCCGTCATCATCCTGGTTAACCAACTTGTGAGAACCTGGACATCATGGATCAGGCCCTGGCATGGCTGCCCTCCTTCCTCTTGTATCGACTCTCCCAGGTCCAGCTTGGGTCCATTCTCTCCACCACCTCTCTCTTCACATGTGGTGTTCCACAGGGCTCCATCCTCTCACCTTGGCTCTTCAATGTCTATCTGGCACCTTTAGCCCTCTTGATCTCTACCTTCTTCTCCAACTTTCAGTGTTATGCGGATGACACACAGCTCCCTTTCAGGCTACCCCCGGCCTCCTCCCCGTCTCGCTCATTCCTGTGCCTATCCGCTATTCAGGCATGGTGGGTCTGCAACAATCTCTCCCTTAATGCCAGTTAGACAGCGATGCTCCTCAGTGGGACCCCTGCTCCCGCTTTTCCTCTCTTACTTTGGCAGCTCTCCTTGGGTCCTCTCCCCTCAGCCTCTTGTGAGGCAAAAAACCTTGGGGTCATCTTCAACTCCACTCTCTCCTTCTCACCCCACATCACAGACCTTGCCAAGAAGGCCCACTTACAGCTGCACCCTCTCAGAGGTATTCTCCCTTTCCTCACCTTCCCCCAGAAGCTCACCGTCTTCAGAGCCCTGTTCTCTACAAGCTGGATTACTGCAACAGCCTCTTTCTCAATCTATCTGCCTAACTTTTCGCACTCTGCAACTTATCCTGAACAGAACTGCAAGACTTAACCTTGGCCTCAAGCCCAGGGACCACATCTCTCTAGCCCGGAAATCTCTCCACTGGCTCCCGGTGCCTGCAAGGATCAAGTTCAAGACCCTCTGCATCATCCACAAGGCGTTCTGGGCCGTGGCCCTTACCATCTTCAAAGCTCTCTTCCTAAAAACATTCCTGCTAGAGCCATCCGTTCATCTACCTCCAACTCTCTGTGGGTCAGTCGCTTTCCCAAGCAGAGTGGGGGTGGGGGCAAGGGGAGTCCTCTCTCCTCTGCAGGAGGCCTCCTCTAGAACGGCCTCCCGGCTTCTTTCAGTCTTGAGCCGGATCTCCTTAAATTCTGGAAGCTCAAGACCCTCCTTTTCTCCTCTTCCTTTCTCTCTCCCTCTCCCCTGCTAACCTATCCTGGACTTGTCGCCTGGCCCACCTTGCACTGCCACCTGGCCCACCTTGCACTTCCTGGCTGGGATTGCACCCAATCAAGATTGCTGCACTTGGGAAAAGGGGGACAGCAGTTCCCAAAATGTGTGGAATCTAGGGGCAGGGAGTCTCCCTCCCCTTTTGCAGGTGAACTGTGGTAGTCAAGAAAATTCAGGGGAAGAAGCATAACCCTTGAGACTGTGAAACCTCTAAATTGTGGAAAAGCTAAGGAAGCTCAGAGGCAAAGGTGTCATGATTCCTGCCCCTCATGTCCCCAGCCCTCCAAGATGTCAGGCTGGAACCAGGCCACGATCACCTACATGGCCCTCAAGGGCCTCTCCATCCCTCCAATTTATTTTCAAATTTCTTTATTGGGATTTATGTAAAAAAACAGTTGCATCACTGAATCAAACAATCACAATAGTAATAGTCAGGAATACACAAAATAGGCCATTTGTGAATTAACGATTAAACAGAAATAACAAAACAATAACATTAACAAGTCTCCATATGGTCGATGATGTAAGCAACAAGGGGGGGTCAGGCAGCAAGCGAGCACAGGTTAGGTGCTGCGCCAGTATTCCATTCCAGATATCGTGTGTCAACGGGGGCTAGATGCTCAAGGGGGTTTATCATCGTTGGAGGGGTTAAGTAAGGCCCAGGTAAGAGTTTTCCAGGCAGCAAGTCCCAAGCTCGTGTTTTCAGGGGATGTGGTGAGGCCGTTCTCCCAAGCTGAGGTTTCTGCCCCTATCCAGCGCTCCAGTTCGTTGTGCCATACCTGGTATTGTGGGCCTCCAGGTCGCTTCCAAGCCATAGCAATGGTCCTTTTGACCAGAATGCATGCCAGGTCCATGAGCTTGACTGAGTGTTTGAACTTGGCCAGTCTGGGATACGTTCCAAGAAGGCACTCTTTCGGGGTCCATTCATATCTGGTCATGCCTGCCTCGCTACATAGGAGTTCCACTCTCGCCCATAGTCGCCGGACCTGGACACATCCCCAGGACATGTGTAAGAGGTTTGCTTCGTCTCTGCCACACCATGGGCAGTTATGCTGGGGTAGCTTATATATTTTGGCTATTCTAAGTGGTGTCAAGTACGAACGGTATAGCATGCTGAGTTGTATCAATTTAAATCTAGAATTTCTGGATACCGCATTAGGGAACGCTAGTGCTCTACCCCATTCGGCTTCCGACAGTTCGTGACCCAGGTCTCTCTCCCATTTGGTTTTGAGGTCCTGACTGCGGGGGTTGGGCCTGTCAATTAGGTGACTATATATGCGGGACACAGGCCTCCATCCATCCGCCAAGCTATATAGGTGTGTTATGAAGGAGTCAGTTTCAGGCTCCTCGGGCCATGTGTCCCATTTAGTCCTAGCCAATTTGAGGATCTTTATGTACCAAAGGAATTGACCAGCCGGGACGCCATCATCAGATTGCAAGGAGGAGAAATCCCGGAAGGTGCCCTCATTGTATAGGTCCCCCCAAGTGTATACTCCCAGCCTTTCCCAGTGTCGAATGGAGGCAAGGTCCACCGAGTTCTGGCATAGGTCGGCTAAGAGCGGTATGTCCGGGTTGTATCTGTGTTTCAAGTGAAGAAGACTCATAACCCTTTGCCATACCTGACGACCCAGGGTAGCTATGAAGGGAATCCCATCCATAAGACGTTGAGGGGCCCAAATGAGTTCATTTAACCGGATTGGAGCAATCGGGTGCTGTAAAAGCAGCGTTTCAGGGGTAACATCATCGGCTAGCCATTTAGCCACAAAGCTTAGTTGGGCAGCCAGGTAGTAACGTTCCAGATCAGGAAGCCGAATGCCTCCTTGTTCGTAGGGGAGGGTCAGCGTGGATAATGCAAATTTGTGCCTACTAGTTCCCCACAGGAAGTCTTTAAGTATCTTCCCTAAAAGACGGAAGAAGGGAGTTCTAATGTAATAAAAAATATTTTGGAAACCATAGAGAAATCTGGGGGGAACAATCATCTTAATGATGGAGGCCCTACCCATCATGGATAGGGGGAGGCGAGCCCAAAACCCAATTGACTTGCGCAAGGGAGGCAGCGCCGCTACCGTGTTGTTGGCATGCATGAGTTCAGGCGTATGATAAATATTGATGCCCAGATAGCGGAACGTGGTGGGGCACCAACCTATGCCCAATGAGGGGAGGTCATCCACGTGTGTGTTCCGGAGGGCGCCCAACGGAAACAGACAAGACTTGTGTTTGCTAAAGTGTATGCCTGATACCTTGGCAAAGTTGCCGAGGACCTCCAACATGGTTGGGACATTCAGCTGCGGGTCCCTCACATAAAGGAGAACATCATCCGCATACAGGGAAATTATATGGTCCACCCCGTCAATCCTTATACCAGCATCAAAGAATTGTTTCCTAAAGAAAATGGCAATGGGTTCAAGCCCGATTATATATAGCATGGGGGAGAGCGGGCAGCCCTGCCTTGTGCCCCTTTGTATGTCCCATGCCGTGGAGATGAGCCGACCAGTTTTCACCCGAGCTCGCGGTTTGGTGTAGAGAACTGTGATCCATCGAATGAATCGTTCTCCGAAGCCAAACTCCCTAAGTACCGCAATCAGCCATTCCCAGAAAATTGAATCGAACGCTTTGATGGCGTCCAAAGAAAGCAAAGCGTGGGATTTACCTGTATGAGCGGGATGTGACAATACATGTTGTAATCTACGTAGATTGGCAGTGGTGTTACGGCCCGGCACAAAGCCACTCTGGTCGGGGTGCACCACCTCTCCGATCACCCTGGACAGCCGCTTGGCCAGGATGGTTGAGGATTTTAACATCATAATTGAGCATAGCGAGAGGGCGATAGGAGTCACAGTCATCTGCAGGCTTACCAGGCTTGAGGAGCGGAACCACCAAGGTCTCACGCATGCTCCCAGGCAGGATGCCCGACTCATAGGCTTCTAGGAACACCTCGTGCAGCAGCGGGGACAGTTCCGGCTCGTAGGTTTTGTAAAATTCGGCGGGTAGCCCATCACTGCCCGGAGCCTTGCAGGTGGCCAGGGACTCGATGGCATCTTTTATGTCATCTATGTTGATATCAGCATCCAGAGCCTCCTTATGCGGCAGCGGGAGTGGGGGCAGACCAATTTCGTCCAGGGTGTTTGAGATTTCCTCGGAAGGCACCATATCAGTATGGGAGTATAGTCGGGTGTAGAACTGCCCGAAGGTGTTATTAATTCCCTGTTGGGACCGTTGTAGCGTGCCATCAGCATCCCTTAGGGCTGTGGTCGAGTACTTAGGGTGTTCTTTCCTACACAGCCAGGCGAGTAGCCTACCAGGTTTGTCGGCGTGGGCGTGTGTTTTGTTGGTTCTGGTAATGTAATCAAATTTGGCCAGTCTGTCCCAGGCTTCCTTGCAGGCGGCCCTAGTACTGGCCAGCTTGTCCTCCTGTGGTTGGGGGTCCAGGGTGTTGGATTCTAGCTGTTCTATTTCAGTTTCTAATAATTCAAGTTCGGTTCTTAGGTGTTTCCTCATGCCTCCAGCCTTTGCTATGACCTCTTCCCTTACGACTACTTTGAGAGCATCCCAGACCGTGCTTAGGTGGTCAACACTGTCTTTATTCTCACTGATGTAGTTCTCTAGAGATTCTCTGAGGCTGTCCCTGAACACTGAGTCTTTAAGTGCCTCGGTAGGCATCCTCCATGTGGGTATGGGAGAACTGGGTCCAGTGATGTTCCATTCAATTACCAGGGGAGAGTGGTCGGAGATGGTGCGACCCAGGTAGTTAGAAGAGTCAATCTGGGGGAAGCTCTCTCTGCCGGTGAAGAGATAGTCGATTCTGGTGTGAAGATTGTGTGGCGAGGAGTAGAAGGAGTAGCCCCGATCCCCGGGGTGTTGTTCCCGCCAGATGTCCACCAGGTCTAGACGGTTTAGCATGGTATTCATGGCGGTGGTAGCAGTCGACGGGCCCGCCAAGGGGGGAGCCTACCTGTCAAGCACGGGGTCGCTGACGCAATTAAAGTCGCCTCCCCAGATAAGGAATGCATCTCTATAGAGTGCAATCTTTGTGTATAACATGGTGAGATGCGCGGGGATGTTATTGTTGGGGAGGTATGCATTGACAATACATATCTCTGTTTGTTCAATGTGGCCCAAGAGTATAACATACCTTCCATCAGGGTCCAGTTCAGCTTTAGTAAGCTGGAAGGGGATGTGAGGACTGATCCAGGTGAACACCCCTCTGGCGAATTTGGAGTATGTGGACCCGAACCCCTGTCCACCCCAGTACGATTTGAGTGCCGCCATGGATTCCTTGGTTAAGTGGGTTTCTTGTAATAGGGCCAACCCTATCCTTTTTCTGTGCAGATAGGATTTTATTCTGTTCCGGCGTAAGTAGGTACCCAGACCCCTCACATTCCAGGTGGCGATTTTAAGGCGTGTGGGCATGATGGTGGCAAAGGAGCCGGGGCGCTGAGCCCGTGGCAGTCTCAACCCTCCACGAGCCAGCTCCATGTGCTGAGCGGTTGCCCCCTGGGTCCGTGCTCTGCAATCTACCTGCTGACCTTGATTGTTGCGTTGATGTGCTAATCGGAGACTTGTGAACAAATTTAACTTCCACTCGAACAGGTGGATTGAACAAGAAAGTTAACTGTGTGTTACCCCCAGCAGCTGTACTGGGAGGACAACGCTCGGGGGCTTCCGCTACCCATCGGCCTGACCAGGTCATGTGGTGCGGATGTGGTGTTGGCCCTGGGCCAGCCATGCTTGGGGTGGGGTGGGTTGTGACGATGTCTGTGGGGTGGTCCGTAGAGCTCCCGTCCTGGAAAGAGCCAATCAATCGTTGCTGTAAAAAGATCTATTTGGTTTTAGCCGTTGGGTGTCAAGATGTGATCCTCTCCCTCAGCCAAATTGTTGTGCTCCATCCACATAGTGGCTGCTGCCGGGGTCTCCATGTAGACGGCTTTGCCTTTGTATAGTATCTTGAGGCGCGAGGGGTACAGGAGCATGTATTTAAGGTCGAGCTTCCGCAGTTGGGCTTTGACAGGTATGAATGAGTTCCTGGCTCGCTGCACTTGCGGGGTGTAGTCGGGATAGATTACGATCTTGGAGCCATCGCGTCTGATCTCACCTCCGTCCCTCGAGAATTTGAGGATCGTCTCCCTGTCACGAAAGTATAAGATCTTGGCGATCATTGGGCGAGGGTGTGATCCCGGAGGGGGTCGCTTTTGTAGGGCGCGGTGGGCTCTCTCGACGGAGAAGCCCTGTGTGAGCTTGCCAGCTCCGACTTCCTGCACTAGTAAGGACTCAATAAATTCTGTGGGGTCAGTGCCTTCCATCCCCTCCGGAACGCCAAGGACTCTGATGTTATTGCGGCTAGCCCTCCCCTCTGCTTCCTCCGATCTCGCTTCAAGATGAGCCACTTGTCTCTCAAGTGTGATGACTTTTTGCTTTAAGTCCTTGGCAGTGTCTGTGGTGTCCTGTAGGTTTATTTCCACCTTGTCTATTCTTTCCGCTAGGTTGCGGGCGTCTTGACGGATGAGCTGTATGTCCACCTTGAGTTCATCTATCCTGGTCTCCATGCACGTCTGGAGTGCTGCGATAGCCTGTAGCACTTGGGCATTGCTGGGGTCGGCAGCGGTTGTTGGGGGTTCTGTCTGCGTGGGGATCTCATATTGGCTGGGCTGTTTGGGTTTAGCCCCTGAGAACGAGTCCATGATTGTTGCACCCCTGTTCTTGTTGCGTGAAGTGGACATTTGTCCTTCCTGGTATTGTGACGGCAGGGATGAGCCCCCAAACGGCCCCTAGGCAGTGTAAAAACAATGTGAGCCACACAGAACTGCGTATTTCAGTGAAGTTCAGCGGTATTCTTTGGCGGCGCCGGAGGGCACAAGCGGGTGTAGGTGATTATGTGGCCCAAAACAGAATATTCCCCCAGCAGGACAACGGGGTGCTCTGCGATCCCCTGGCACACCGGGCCGCTATCCCGCAGCCCCTCTGGGCCCTGCCGTCTATGGCACAGGCGAGTCCCGGCTCCCAAGCACTGGGTTAGGGTCTACAGGCTTACCAGTGCATCTGTGCATGAACTGTTCACTCCCCAGCCGCCCGGCTATCTGTTCAGGGTGAGAGGAGGAGGGACCCGCGTAGCTCGCCGCGGTGACAGGGGCCTGCTTAGGTCTCCGCCGCCCCGACACACGGAGCTCCACGCGGGCGGCAGATCGCCGACGGGGTCTCCCACGTGGTGGCAGCGGTCCGTTCGCTCTCCGTGTCTCCTCCGCGGCGATCCAGGAGCTGCGGATGTGGCTCCGTCCGCTCCCCTGGGCAATGCGGAGGTTCTCTCGCGTGTTCGGGGGCCCCCAGCAGCGGGACGTCCCCCGAGGAGCAGGGAGGTGCAAGGGTGTCCGGTCTTTCCGCTCCGAGACAGGGGAGGCGGCGCCCGATGGAATGTCTCCCCACTGCCTCGCTGCCGGCTCGGTCCGTCCCTCCGTCAGGCCTCGCCGCCGTCCGCCATCTTGTTTCACCCGGGGGCATCAGTACGAAAGCTGCGTTTTCGGGAACGCCGGTTCCGATTCCCCTCGTTCCAGCGCCGAGCGGGGTCGGAGTCGCTCCCCCCTCCTGGGTGTGAGTTTGGCTCTTGATCGGGTCGAGAATATAGGTCGAGTAAAGGATCTGGGCCAGGATCGGGACGGGAGCTCCACACAGTCACGTCTTTACGCCATCAGCGCTGGCCACGCCCCTCCTCTCCTCTCCATCCCTCCAAAGACCCACTTGGAGTCAGACTTGGCGCTTGTGGCACCAGACTCACTCACTCCCATAGGATAACATTGGGGATTGGACTTGTAGTTCATTGATGGGGACAAGATGGATGCCCCCAGATATTTCGGTTCCTAGAACTGCATGTGCAGTCTAGTCTTTTGGGTGTGGTTCAGCCCAGAGACACCTGGGATACCCAGAGACTATTTAAGCCACTCCCAGGCTGAGAAACATGCTTTGTGTTTTCTGCACCTGCAGCATGACACTCACCGTGTTAGGATCGGTCTCCAGGAGGCCTGCATCTTTCTTCTGCACTCAGCTCCTGCAAGAACACCGTTAGGAACAGCCTTACCTTGCGGCGCTTCTGCCCATCATTCATCGCTTCTTCTGTTCTGCGGGCATCTTTGGTGGTCTTATTCCCATCCCGGCACGCCGCTTCCTAAGGAAAAGGGAAAAGAACAGAAAAAAGGCATTAGTAAGCATTCAGCAAATATTCGCTTATTTTTAAAGACTGTACCAGCTTCAAACGCTTACCTGAATCCCAGCCGCTCTGGGGGAACTCTGTCTCCGGAACTTCTCATCCACCTGCAAGATGGAAAAAACACTCCAGGTTAGAGCGGAAACATCTAGAGGCGCCGCATACCACGCTTACTCATTACTGCATTTCTTCTTCATAACCGGCACACACGCTGAAAACGTCGCGGCACCTAAAAGACACAGAAAAAAAACTCTGTTCAATACAAATACGAAAGGGGTGCATCGCGCTCTCACTCACCTTCAGCGCTACTCACCTCAGCAGCACATCGCCATCCCCAGATGCCGGCCATCATCTAAGGAAGGAAAGGAACAAAGTTAGAGAACTGTTTAAAAGACTCAAACTTACCTGTCAGACTCTTGCCAGTGAAGTAACTAGGCAGCAACGAACCTGCATCAATCAACGCGCTGAAAGCAGGACGGAGAGCACACTTTCCAAGAAAACAAGGTGAGCTGTGGATCAAAGGGAAGGGTTGGACCCCGGGAAGAAGGGGTTCAAGCACACAGAGACAATAGGGAGTTAAACTCTACCAATCCTATGTTTCAGGCCCAGTCTCCAGTCGAGTAGACTCCAGGGAAGGGTTCGAGGTCGTAAGAGGTCAGAACAGGCTGAGTGACGTCCCCGTGGATACCAGGCGAGCGTTACAAAAGGCATACTACATGAGCCTGTGAATTGTGAAACTGGAAATCTCAAGGAAGGGGTCATACCCCTTTAGGTAGAAGAATGGTAAAACCCAAAAGGAGATCAAGAGAGAAATCGTATATCTCGAGGTGATGAACTTTGTAACTGGGAGGAAACTCGGGTAAGAGTCAGCCTCCTTGAGATTGTGGAGTATGGTAATGTGAAAGTGAAGAAATTGAAAACAGAGAAATCGAATGGAAGAATCCCTTTAACTGGTAAAACTTTGTTGGTTTCTTATACATATTCGAACTTTATGTTGGAACTTTGGAAAAGGAGCTGCAGGTGATCAGCGAAAAGACATTTTCCCCTTCAAGTTGTACTGAGTTTTGTGTGCAAGAGTCAGGTTAAAGATTAGGACACAGGACAGAGAACCTCTTGTTTTTGATATTCTGATACACACGTTTTGTTGAGGCAGATAAACCCCTCCTAGACTTAGGTATAGGCATGATTTCCCCCAACCCTCTCTTTAATTTTATCAATAAAAGTCTTTAACAATCACCATAATGCCACTGTGTACGAGTGTTACTCTTGGTCCCTTTCACTCCTCTTCCCCCCCCCCCTCTCCTGCTCTCCTCCTCAGACAAGATGACAGGAGAGGAGAGGAGCAGAGACAGGGACTGCAGACACGACCCAGTGAGGTCCCATAAGCGTGGGAAGTAATTGAGGGGCCTGTGTGGCTTTAGTAGTAAAGAGATCTGGAGGTGCCTCCCTCTCTCTGCTGCAACCTCTCGGAAAGGTGGCTAGCACAGGCGCACCCGGAGAAAGTAGCGCAGGCAGAACAGACCCAGCCGGAACTGACTTGAGGACTTGGAGGCGAGGCAATGCCACCCTCAAGATGGCTGCTGTGACTGATGAAATGGTGCCAGCAGTGGTCGACGCGCCCATTGTGACAAAAACCGATACAGCTGGCTTGGCTGATGGTGCCGTCGACAGAACCTCCATCGACAAAGAGGACGATTTCATCAAATGTCTTGGTGTCGTCGACGAGGAAGTCTTTGGGGCCGTCCACAATGATGCTGCCGACAACGATGAACAATGCTTCATCCATGGGGTTGACTAACAGAGTGGATGATCTCCAACCCTCCGAAGACTGGGTTTCCTTCGTGCCTGTCGCCGATCCAGACAGACGCTGTAGTGCTCGCCGACCAGGAAGTTGGAGCGTGCGACGACTTTGCCTTTTTAGGTACCTTCCGCTTGGATGCATCCTCAAAGGATCTCAACCTCTTTCCAGACAGAGTACGGTCTTGGGCCTGCTAGCCCTGGTAGAGGCATAACTGCATACAGACCCAGAGTGCCTTCCTGCAGCCATGAGACCAGTTTCTGATGGCGATCCTTCCTCGTCTTAGTGGAGATCGACTGGCAGATGGGTCATCCGTCCAAATCATGGTCCGGGTGCAGGCAGTAAATGCATTTCTGGCTCTGGTGACGGTCCTCAATGAATACGTTCTTCTGACCGCATCTTCAACAGGCCTTGAAGAGGCTCTTCTTCTCGGCTTCTGACATGCCACATGGACTAGGCCCAAAACTTGGTCTGTGGCCTCACACAACGTAATGATCCGACAGACGGTGGGATCAAGATCAGCAACGGATCCCTGCTGCGGATAATTCACAAAGGAGATGAACTGAAGAAAACATTTTTAAAAATGGCAAAATACTCAATAAAATCAAGCAGCGAAACTCTAGGGCTCCCAACACTAAAACGAGTGGTAGGGATTTGAAGATCCTCACCGAGGGTGGAATTAAAGTTGAGTGTCATTGGTTGCGGCAGTATGACCCAAAGTGACCGCAATAGGCTAAACAAGCAACAATTCGGTTTTTAGCTTAAAGCTAAACTACTTTATTTTTACTGAGTAATCCCAGCCTGACAATGGGGAATATTCATAGCATGTGAATCCATGCAAGACCACATGATGGAAAAATAAGAAATAGAATGAAACTATCATGTCATGTAATATGGTGATCTTCTCTCAGCCACTCAGTCTGCTGGTGTGAGAGGATGGGATTTCACCAGGTGAGCCCATAGCGGCACAGAAATGGGGCCTGGCATATTAGTGGCCATTCAGAACAAAGCGCCAAATACAAACACAATTTCAGGCCAGATGGAGAATAGGATCAAGAGAATACACAAATCAGAAAGAAAGTTCAACTGCTTTACTTGTAGGCAACTGCTCTGATGGGATGAAATCTTTTAGGACCTAAAGTTCTAACATACTCCAGAGGGAGAACTACTGTATACTATAAGATGACCACATAGCAAACTTGCATGCAGCAATAACTTAAAGGTAAGGCAGGGGTCCTCCCTCTTATACCCCAACATCGGCAATATACTCGTGAAGAACTCAAAACTAGTAGCAAGTGTGTCAGGATGGCATAACACCAAATGATGCAACAGTCTATCAAAGCGACTTCCGGTCCTTTCAGTATTCCCTATTTTAACAGCCAAGGACATGGTATCCAGGGTGGTCAGTCATAATGTAGAATGAAATAATGTCGAAAGTCAAAATATCGAAAACATTTTTTTAGAAAACAATGTCGAAAACCAATAATGTCGAATTTTCTACATTTTTTCGAATTTTTCGAAAAAAATAAATATATATATAATTAAAATGTGTTGAGTATGAGGGGTGAGAGGGTGGTGGGATGGCCGGGGGGCGTTGGCTGAGGGGAGTGGGAGGGGAAACCCCCCCCAGTAAATGATACTCTTCTTGGTTATGTATTTATTGATAGTGCTAATTGACATTTTTTTTTCGACATTTTTTTTTCTAAAAATTGACTCTTTTCATTATATGTATAGGTTTTCGACATTATTGTTTTCTACATTTTTTTTCTACATTTTTGTAAGTCGACATTTTTTTTTCTACATTATGACTATAAACCGGTATCCAGCTTGCTTCCTTGCTCGAATTTACAGTTTCTGGGATATATTGCCCAGATTGCTTCTTGACAGTCTCCAATGAGCAAGTATTTGTCCCCGTCAATGCCTAAGTTATAGATTTGGCATACAGATTCTCACGCTGTTGCCATGGGTCCCCACCTGTGTCAACTAGGATGCCTTTTGCTACTCCTACCCGTGACTATTTCTCTCCTTGTTTATGGAATAGACGTCCAAGTAGACTACAAAAGCAGCGGGTCGCCCTCATGGGCAGGTAGCAATACTTTCAATGCAAACAAACAAACTCACTCCTACCAGCTATTATTTCTTCCACCTTTCTTGGGGTTTTTGTTAGGTTTTGATTTTATCATGAGCTGAATCCCCAGCATGAGCCAAAGTTTCCAGTTTTGAGCAGGCTCTTAGGTTTCTCGGTCTCTGGCTCCCGTCAGGGTCTGATATATATAACCCACAGAAGGCTTGCAGAAACATGTCCTCCCTGCTCTCTGGTTTTTGTCAGAGATAAAGCCCTAAGTTGGATCATAGCTTATCCCTTTCTCTGTGCCTAGTCTCCCATGCTGGCCTCCTGCCTCCAGGCCAGTAACTCAGTCTGGTAGACTCCATGCAGCAAACAGTGGTATTTTATAGTGTTCTAAATTACCCTGAACAGCCCATTACCCCCCTGGTTGGTGTTTCACTGACCACTTTTGCATCTCATCTCTTGATTGGGTCACACTAGTTACACCCCCCTTCTCTGTCAGTAGGAAGCACAACAGGATGTGGGATGTTAAGGGGATCAAAGTAACCACCCATATAGCACCTACATTGTGCACATCTATTAGCGCGTGTGCCTTCTGTTCTCCAGGGCCCCTCTAGTTCCCAAAGGAAGCCAATGCAACATTACTCACATTTCGCTGACAGTCCTGTAGCCCTAGAGACTGAATGCACAGCAACAAGTTACCTAAGTTACAGAGTGAGGATGACAACCTAGACAGTTCAAAGAGATCTAAACAAGTGTTTACTACAATGCCCCCAGAGATCGCCCAAGAAAGGGACACCATGGCAGCAGATAGAAAATGGAAGGCACCTTTGACAACTTTCCAAATGATGCAAGGGGCTCTCGGCCATACGGTCTTTCCCGTCAGGGGACAGAAATGTGAGGAATGAGCCCTAAAGCACATGAAAGGTCCCCACCATCCTAGTTGACTTCTCCCCTTGCACAGTCTAGAACACTGACTTCCAACAGTCAAGAATTAGTGATAACTGATCATAAGGTGAGGACAATTCTGCTGGATTTAGAAAGGGCAGCTCAGCAGCCAAAAATTTCAATAACACTAGCTGCATCTTCAACATGGTATCCTATAGTGAGCACTAAGCACAACAAAGCATCAGGGACAGTACTTGCTAAGTCAATCATAACCCTGTCAGTGTCTTTATAATTTCCTGGAAAGGACTATTCCATGAGAGCCATCTCTTGTCCTGTGGTTCCCTATGGAAATCAGGATAGGATTTGGTACAGTAAGGTCCCAGTTGACCTTTACAAGCAGGGTCAAAAGCTAGGAATGCTCATCACTAAGGCCAGAGGCATTCTGAACCAATTACTTTCACCTTGTATCAGCACCTTACATACCTTTAACAAGATCATCAAGTATATTGTCATATACCCATGGGTGGAAGATTTTAGTCAATGACATTCTGCATTAATTTCTACCTCGACCCTGTCCTAAGCGCTGGCCTTGATTGCTCGATGACGGGTACCACTAAGTGAGCAAAGTTCACCTTAAGGATTGATGGTTTGCCAAGGCAAATCAAAAGCATAAAAATGGGGCTGGAGAAAGTAGCTGGGTTTATTAATAGACCCAAACAGATGTGTGCATAAAAATGGGGGAAGCAGAGGTTTGTCAAAGAATAGTTTTAAACTGTCATCTGCGGCACATCTTTTCCCCAGAAACTGGCACTCTAGATTAAGAGACTCACTTGGACATTTTGGTCACCCAAAGGGTACATCAATGCCAAAATGCAAATCGTCTGCTCACAGACTACAAGTGTTTACAGCAATGATCCCAAGTAGATAAATAAAAGGAGTGTTTTCCCCATTCTTTCTGTACAAATCCATCTGGAACTGTACACGTCCATATTTTATTTAGTTAATAGCACACTTGTTCCATACAACAGTCACAGAAAAGAGAAGGTGTTAATAGTGTATTCTCAAGTCTAAAAGTACAACAGAAAAAGACATAATACACAGTATTACAACTTTTATTTATCTGCCATAATTGTCCTGGGACCCTAAATGTTGCCAAAAAGAAACACTGACAAGGACAACTTTTTCCAGAGAACATGGTTCTCCCTTTCACCACACACAGTCCATGTGTAATAGCTAAGAAAGGCATACCTTGATAACTTCTGGGAACTGCTTCATGCGTTTTCCACAGGGTGCATAGTACCAGGTTTCTCCCTGCCAGCGGTGGCTGCCTTTCTTAATACGAACCTCTCTTATCCACCTGCAGAAAGTGTGAAAAAGAACACTACTTTTCAACCATCACCTGCTTGGGAGTGATCCAGAAGAGTGGCCACATCACTGTACAAAGTGTGATAGGCCAGACACAGGAAACAAACCAGAAGACATTTAGTTTTGAAATTGGTTTATTGGTTTTTCGATACTTACAGTGAATCACAGTACATTATTAAATAATTTTGTATGAGCAACGCCAGATAACAAAACAAACTAGGCTTGCATGTACAATACAATTTACCAGTGATCATTGCGTCACAGGGGATCTCAGTGGATGCACCGGCACAGTGGAGTGCATCAATGAATCATACGGACTGTCAGCACTTGCAGAGGCAACATTTGCATGTTTTTTTAGCACTGGTATAACATTCAGGGTGGCTTATCATCCGAGGAGTGGAACATTGTCAGAGTCAGCAGCTTCCAGGCCTCAAAATCATCAGATGAATAGTTCTCATGCATTCGCAATTCCCCCAACCACACTATCTTCACTGCTTCACACCAAGTTTGAAAGTAGTTGCGCCACAATACATATTGCAGACCTTTTTTGTGTTTTCAGGCCATAGACAGGCGCCGCTTAGCCAAAACGCATGCCAGGGCCATACATTTGATGACATACTTATATTTGCTTGGCCTAGGATATTTACCCAATAAACATTCAAGTGGGCTCCAATGATACCTGGTAATCCCAGCCGCTGTGCAAGCCTGTTCAATTTGAGCCCAAAATCCCTGTGCCTTCGTACATTTCCAAAACATATGCATCAAGTCCGCACCTTCTCGTTCACACCAGGGACAGGCAGATGTAGCATTCGGGGTGAATTTAGCCACCCTGCTGGGGGTCATATAGTTACGATGGAGTATATTGATTTGAAGCAATTGCAATCTCACATTTCGGGAGACCTTCTTTGTAAAAAATCGATCCCATTGTGTGTCACATATGTCGGTGTTAACATCAGTCTCCCAGCGCACCTTCAGTCTCACATTTCTATTGGCAGTCCCCTTTAGTAGACATTCTTACAGTCTAGAAACAGGTCTCCAACCATCCTCTAGAGTGTACAGTAGAGCCAGAAGTAGTTTTTTTCCTCCAGCTCAGCAGGCCATGCATCCCATTGGGATCTAGCTGTCTTCCCCACCCTCATATACCTCAAGAACTGACCCTTAGGTAGACCCTCCCACAGCAACAGACTTTCCAAGTCCCTGAACCTCCCATTGTCATAGATGTCCACCCAGACGGATACGCCGAAGGCTTCCCATCGTCTCACAGCGGTAAGCTCACTCGCATTTGTGCATTCGCCTGTGACTATCAGGATATTTGATGAATAGGGGTGACGCACTCCAAGTAATTTCAATGCCCTATTCCAGGTCTGAACGCCCAATTTCACCAGCAAAGGCTGGGGATTGATGCATCCTCTCAGGAGGCAGAGAATTTCCTTAAACCAGGCAGGTCTTACGAGTGTCCGCAGTAATTAAGATTCAGTTGTGGAATTATTGGACAGCCATTTTGCAACAAAACTCTGCTGGGCTGCCAAATAATAAAGTTCCAATTTTGCAAAATTGCACCCCGACATCTCTGTAGGGCAGGCACAACATATTCATTGCCAGTTTATGTCGCACAGAACCCCTCTCAGCAAGACACCAAGAGAGCAGAAAAAAGCTGCCTCTATATAATAGTGGACATTAGTAAAACGGTACAGCAGCCTAGGGAGAACAATCATCTTCATTAGGGCAACCCTGCCCATGAGGGAGAGTGGTAGTCTAGACCAAAAAGCCATAGAATTCCTAATACCCTCTACTGCTTTAAGCGTATTACACACATACGTTTCCCATGGTGTGTATGCAATATGAATACCCAAGTATCTAAAAGAATGAGACTCCCATCCAAAGTGCAGATCAGGGAGAATCTCACTACCCTTCCCAGGTAGCCCTGCCAGGGAGAAAAGACATTACTTTTGTTTGTTAAAGGAGGTCCCATATGCCCTAGCAAACTCACTGAAGACAGTGGGCAAGTTATGTTGGAGCTGATAAAGTACATCATCCGCATACGAGATAAGATGCGTAAACCCGCCCACACTGATATCAGCATCCAGATATTCCTGCCGTAGATACACAGCTATAGATTCCAAAGCAAGTATGTACAACATTGGGGAAAGTGGGCATCCCTGGCGAGTACCCCTCCGTATGTCCCAAGAGGATACCCGTCTACCCGATTTCACTCTAGCCGATGAGGACGAGTAAAGTAACTTCATCCAACGAAAGAATCCATCTCCAAACCCCCTCAAAGCAGCCACCATCCACTTCCAGTAGATGGAATCAAAGGCTTTTGACAGCATCAAGAGATGCAATAACACAGCTGTCGTTCAGGAGATTAGTTTGATCAATAGCATGCTGTAAACGTTAAAGGTCCAGGGTAGTGTTACGACCTGGCACAAACCCAGCTTGATCTGTATGTATGATGGAGTTGATATTCCTACGCAACTGAGCAGCTAGCACCATTGTGAGTAGTTTCACATCGCAATTCAATATAGCCAGGGGGCAATAAGAGTTGCACCTCTCTGCAGGCTTCCCAGGTTTGATAATAGGTATCACCAATGTCTCCATCATGCTAGCTGGAAGGATGCCACTTTCATATGCCTCCTCAGACTTAATGCTGAGGTCAGGGTGGAGCTAGTTTATAAAATTCTGCCGGGAGGCCATCACTTCCCAGTGTTTTACTAGTAGAAAGAGGGGATTGCTTCATTGATTTCATCCACCGTGATGAGTTGATCTAGGGATGCACTGAGTTTATGGAGTCGAATTAATGAAAATGCGTCAGCTATCCTGTCAGGGGGTACTAAAGTATCATGGCTGGATAAAAATGTGTAAAAGGTTGTGAAGATGTCACAAATTGTAGCCTGGGAGCGCCACAATTCACCACATTCATCTTGTAATAGTGTAGTCAAGGGTCCAGGCCATTCACGTTTGCACAACCAGGCTAAAGTAGATAATCTCTCCCATGCGTGTAAGCATTGAGAGTGTTTTAGGGCTGGTTCCCTTTCAACAGGACCTGATCCTGAGTGTGCAGCCTACAATGTGTTTATACTATTCTCCATGACCTCCAAGTCTTCCTGCAGTTGCCAGCGGATGCCTCCTGCACTAGGTTGGATTTCTCCTCCAAATAGCACCTTCATGGCCTCCCAGAAAATACCCCTGCTATTCACGATGCCATTATTATCTTCCAGACATTTTCTAAGGTATCCTGTAATTTGTCACAAAAAATAGGATCACCCAGAGCCTATGTAGGCATACGCCACATCGGGATAGGGGGCCTGGGAGCAGAGCATTTGGTTGAATTTGTTAGTGCAGAATATATTGGCCGCACAATATCGGATCATTCCCCACTGGCCTCCCATGTAATCAACCAAATGCTCCGCACCTACAAATAAGTAATCGATCCTAGTCGGCACCTTGTGTGGGGATGAATAAAACGAATAGGCCCTAGTGTTTGGGAGCAGCTTTCTCCACACATCTACCAAGTCTAGTTCAGATAACGTTTAATTCAGGGCGATAGTAGCTGCGGAAGGGCCACAGCCGGGAAAAGAGGTTCCATCAAGCCCAACATCTTTCACACAGTTGAAATCACCTCCCCATATAAAAAAAACATCAAGTCTAGAGGCAATATGACCACAGAGCATGCGAAAATGATCTGCTATCTTCTGATTTGGAAAGTAAGAGTTCACAATACATTTCTGTCTAATCTAGGTGGCCCTGCAAAATCAAATACCTCCCTTCATATTGTCTCACCACCTCCAGTTCTTGAAATGGTATTTTCCCGTCTATCCCTATAAATACCCCTCACGCAAATTTGGAGTACGGAGCACCGTAGTCCGAGCCCCACCAGCGAACTATAAGTGTGGCCTGATCTTCAGCCAGTAGACCGGTCTACTGAAGTAAGGCTATAGAAATCCCCCTACGTGTCAGGTAGGATTATACCCTGTTCTTACGCATATATGACCCCAACTCTCTTACGTCCCAAGTCAGCACCTTAACTTGTGACATAGATGATTGCCACTACACCTGCCAACTTGGTTCCCCAATGGTCTACTCCACATCCAATCATGCTATACCACAACCGCCACCCATCAACCCAGCCAGTGAAGACAATGCAAGCATGTTTAGTACACAGCCACTTCCTCAGTGCAGCCACCCCTTCTTGTCTAAAATATATCACAAGCCTTCCAACATGAACCAAAGAGCAATTCCCCGAAACTGGGGATCGAACATGGTCTAACACAGTAGTTGTGTTCAGACGAACCTGTACCTCCATTACGGCCAAGGTGTACAAGGTGAAGCACCAACAACAGGGAGGTGCCAAGTATGAACCGAGTCGGGGTCGGCTGAGTCCACCCAGTGGCCAACGGATCTTCATACCCACTTAATATGAAAAAGTGAAGCCCTCTCCACCACAAACCCCTGCAATAGTTTCCCAGGGCCAATTTCCTGGAGCAGCACATTTTCAATGTAAGCAGTTGGGTCCGAGCCCTTCGTGTCCTCTAGGAGCCCAAGTATCCAGACATTGTTCCTGTGAGATCTACCTTCGGCCTCCTCAGCCCACAGTTCCAGCGTTGCACTCCGCGTCTCCAGCACCTTCAGTCGCGTCGTGAGCTCCCCAGTCGTGGTTGCGGTTTCTTCCAGCAGTGATTCTGCAGTGGTGCCTCTCTCTGCCAGGGATCGGACGTCCTGCCGAAGTAGTTGTACATCTACCTTGACCACATCTATCCTGTTTTCCAATGAGGATCTAAGGGCAGCAATGGCGTCAAGGACTCTATTCTCCTGCATGGTCGAATCTATTGGCAGAGTGACCTTCCGCTCAGTAGCTGATCTCTGGGGACGATCCAGATGTTTGGCTTGGTTCACTTATCGGTCAATGAATAGCTGTTTTACGCTAGCCAGGGATTTGATTTTGTCTAAGTTGCAATATTGTAATACTCTACTCCTAGGCTCTACTGTACACAATTGGAATAAATTACAAGTCCTACAGAACAATGCCCTTAGATCTGTCTTAAATATCCAGCGTTTTAATCATATCTCCGCCATTAGATTTGACACACTTTGGCTACCAGTGCGTGACAGAATCTTGCTGCGCACACTAGTCATCATACACAAATACCGGTCAAACACAGCCCCTTAATACCTGTGACAAATTCCCTATGAACCAACCTTCTAGACCCACAAAATCTCACTACCTACACTGTCTTAACATCCCTAAGTTCAAATTGAAAACTACTAGGGGGTCCAGCTTCCCGGTGTTAGCTACTATGTGCTGGAACTCTCTCCCTACAGCGATCAGAGCTGAACCTTCTTTTCGGATTTTGAGAGTCAAAGTGAAAGACTGGCTCTTTGCCCAGCAACATTAGCTTAACGTACACCGCATCCGCTTCTACTGAATCCACTTCCTAATCCCAACAACCACCCCCTATTGCTGTGCTGCTGATCCTACTACTGTTATGTATGGCCTCTGTGAGACCAGCTTTTCTGGTCAGTTAAACCAGCCCCTGCTGTAACACTATGCATATCTGCTTGTAGCTGTGCTGATTCTTTTTACTTTGCCTCACAGCCTACTGGGGACTGTTCCTCAGTTGCTACAGTTTCTTTGTACGTATTCCTAATACTAGCATGTTGATCACTCTGTAACCTGGTCACCAAGCCATTTGTCATTATCTATCTGTATGTACTTGTAACAAATTCACCTATGCTCAAGCGGCCAGATACCTCAGGGTTAGGTGCGCTATACAAATAATAAACTAAACAAAGAAATCAATTATCAAGTCCTTGTTTTTATTTTTTGGGGGCAACATGTCAGGCAGAGTGGGCAGATGTGGGAACAGAGTGAGCTGCATTATCTGGAGGGTCTAGTCGGAACAAACCCACCAAGTGCAAGAGGTTTCAACGTTCCCGGTCCAGACTCACCAACAACTGGAATGTGCCTGCTGGCGGCCCCAGGACAGTCAGCACGTAGGAGCTACCTTTCAGATGGCAAATGTTGAGGCTGACTTCAAAGGTTTGGCACAACAGCGCGCAGTGATCCAGCAGGTACCCCCAGCCAGCCAAAGTGTGCACCGTAATGCCCCCAGCCAGACACACAAACCAGTACCAAGCTGCTCAGAACACCCTGTTATAGTATTGTCATAGGGTAGCAAGTATCTCCTACTAGAGGTGCGCAGACCATAGGACCTGCAAGGGGCTTGATATTCCACAATATACTCACATCAGAGAGTTTTAGGTCACACTAGTGGGGGAAGCGGGTGCAAACAACTCAGGCCACAGAAAACAAGGTGGCTATGTTGTCAGTGATCGCCATTGTTGATAGGTCAGTATTTTATAGAGAAGTATCTCCAGAAATAAGGCAAACCCTGCAGAGCAACAACAAAAAGCTACTAGCAAGCCCAAGTCACTGACCACAAAGCAAAAGTAATATTGCAATGTTCCTTCAGGAAATACAGTTGGGGAGGGCCTCTCAAGAATGCAAGGGTCTTGTGGTCTAATGTAGTGGTTCGGCCCATCAGGCCCAAGGATCTGCTTGGTGTGCAACAACAATTGATCCATAGCTATTATATCATAGTGTTTAGGTCATGCGACTGTCACTGCAACAGCGCAGCACATCAAACCCCCTGAGAGTGCGAGTTATCTCCAAAAAAGTTTCCTTCAGTGTTTCCATTCGGCGTAGTTAAAGCTTCTGGCACCTCAGGCCATGTATGACCGGGGCTTTCATTTGCTAAGCCGTAGCCCGGCTCACCAGGCATACATCCCCAGCTCTTGAATATCATCGGGGGGGAGCCCTACCAGTAGGAAACTCTATGGTTTCACAACGCCTCAGTTACCTCCACTTACACTTCTGCAATACATTCATTCTTAGGAATTTGGATTTCCAACTTGAGCGCCAATGAGGGAAGTACCATCCCTGCTAAAAAAAAAATCAACAGATAACTACTACAGAACAATTCACCATAAGTCTAATAGACAGAGGTCTTATTGTTTTTAGAGAAAAAGAATCCAATAGTTGAAGGAACTGCTGAAGAGTCACGTATATCAGTAACCACACACAGGTTGCTCTAAAGTGAGGTGAGTGAATTTCGCAATGGTCGCAGATGTATGGTTGAAGACAGACAGATAATATCTTATGGAATATAAACCACTTAATAAGGAATCTATTTTTAAAGGAGATCAAGAATTGTGTGCGCACAGAATAGGGAATGCAAGAATTCCAGTATGCAGATGAGAGAAGATTGCCATCTCCATATACAATATACAGAACAATTCACCATAAGTCTAATAGACAGAGGTCTTATTGTTTTTAGAGAAAAAGAATCCAATAGTTGAAGGAACTGCTGAAGAGTCACGTATATCAGTAACCACACACAGGTTGCTCTAAAGTGAGGTGAGTGAATTTCGCAATGGTCGCAGATGTATGGTTGAAGACAGACAGATAATATCTTATGGAATATAAACCACTTAATAAGGAATCTATTTTTAAAGGAGATCAAGAATTGTGTGCGCACAGAATAGGGAATGCAAGAATTCCAGTATGCAGATGAGAGAAGATTGCCATCTCCATATACAATATGCAAAAAAAAAAAATGTTCAGCCTTTGTCAGTTTTTATTCCTCTCATAGAGCGAATCTTTGGTGCTGCTTTAATTTGTGGTTCCAGGATCTGCACTCTGAGTGCCTGTATTATGGCTGAAACAATATGGAACCTAATTTTTAATTATATGTTTGGTACTCTTGTATAGTGTGATCCCCAGAATAAATTTGTCAATTTTCCAATGTGATTTGGTTTATTTTGTACATATATAAAATTCTTCATGTATTCATTTCATACATTTAAACATATACATTGTCCATATTGCATAATTTCTTTGTGCACAGTTTTGTGCTTAGTTGTGGTTTTCCATGTATTAATTTCATACACATGTACAGAGTTCCATGATTTAGATTATCATTTTGTACATTATCTCCCAACACGTGTTTCCCCACAACTTTAGCTGTGGTTCCTCAGGAGAGATTCTAAACCAAAAGAGAAATGTGAAAAAATATGTTCTAATTTGTTTCATATTCTAAACTGAGGACAGTATTAACACAAAAGAAAACATTCATATCTGATTGTAGAAAGAGGGCCTTTTTCTCAAAATAAGTATGTCCACTCACACTTGTTTCAGTTTCCTTGGTTTTAGTTATTTGAGTTGTGCTAATCATTCACTTTTTAAGGTATATTTTGGTATTTCTGGGAAGTTGAATCTGTGAAAGAGTGCACATAGTGGTAGATTATTTACTGAATCCCTTGTTTTCAGACTGCTTATAAAACCTCAATCCACAAAGTAAAAGAAAAAGAAAGGGTATTAGCCCACTATATACTTGGGGATTTGTTTTTTTGAAAAACAAAGTATTTACATGGACTGTCTGGAATGTCACCTAACCTCCCCATGGCTTGCTATTCTGAACATGGTATCATTCAGAAAGCCAGAAATTAGGTGAAAAATGAACGAGAAGAGAGTGCAAAAGATGGGGTCAAAGGAAGTTCGAGTGTTACCTTGTTGCTAGTCTTGAGGTTGTCACCCACAGCAAGGTACGATTGCCTTGATGCTTTCCGGATCCGTGATGGATCTTGCTGTCTCGATTTCTCGCTATTTATGGCCTGTAACGCATCACGCGTGATGTCATCGCGTTAGCGTGCCCCGATGACGTCATATGCGTCAATGCGTGCGGTGGCCATTTTGAAGTGGCGTATCTTGGATTGACTATGTGTGTACTTCTGGGTGTTTTGAGTAATTGTTGTACCTGATTCTCTTTAAACACACTAAAAATTATGTTTTTATTTTAATGCTCTTAAACGTGCCATTATGCAATTGCATGTTTTCTGAGCATCTGCCAAAAATACTAATTTGGCCTATATTTGGGTGGACTTGAGACCCACTCTTAGTTGAAATTCAGAATTCCAAATTCTTATATAGAACTGAATGAATATAATGCAAATAAGCATACGCATTTTTAGAGGTGAATTTGCACATTTTTACCATATTTTTTTTTAAGGCCAATGGGCCTTCTCAGGTTCTGTATTCAAACCAGTATAACATGTGTCCAGAATACAGCTCCATTTCGATTCTCTCCTCCGCATTAAAAGTTCTCTATCTCCTCCTCTTTCTGGTTGTTCAATTTTTTTGATGCCAAAGAATTTGATGTCCTTAATGTCTAATTGGCTTTGTTCTTGTGTACAATGGGTGGCCATAGGGTATCTGGCATCTCCATTTTTGATTGCTCTGAAGTGTTCCATAATGCGAGTTTTTAATTCTCTTATTGTGCTGCCAATATATTTCTTGCCACAACACACATTGTATTGCATAAATCACATATTTTCTTTTGCAGTTGATGAATGGCTTAATGTCTTGCATTTTCCCGGTTGGCAATTTAATCTGTTTTGTACCATTTAGCATCTGAGTGCAAACTGTGCACTTGCCACATTTGTAAGATCCTGTGGGTGCCGTCACTTTCAAAAATCCACTGAGATTGCTTTTCATTGAATTCTTTAGGTGACTAGGGCTCAATTTCTGCTTCAGAGTGGGTGCTTTTCTGAAAAGCATTGTCGGTTTCTCTTCAATGTATTTATTCAATATCTCATCTGTTTGCAAGATATTCCAATGTTTGTTCAATATTTTCTTCTTATATCATGATTGAATGAATAAGGTAATTGATTTTGATTATTCCATTCTCAATAGGAAGAACTACACCAGTGAATTATTAAAAAAACGTGTTTATTGTGTATTTTCGGAGGATTCCGGTATATAAGAGGTATTTTCTATAAGATTACTAAGGTCACATTATGTAAATAATATAGTGCATTGATCATTAAAGTATATTTACAGTAATTATTTCTGGATTGTTTGTAGACAATAAGAAAATGCCCCCTGATGGAGAGATTCTCTCAAAACGCATTGGGACACCCCACTTTATATTTTATTATTAAAAATTATCTTGTACAAACGCATTGTATTGAATGAATACACAAGTTTATTTCACTTTGACAATTGAAATCTGTTATTACCAACAACAAAAAATATGACTATCTTCAATGTTCCAAAAATTGTCATCTGAACATGTCGGTTAAGATATTTGACAATTAGCTCAAGAAAGTGTGCAGGGGACGGGATTTTCCCGTTTAGGGAACTCACTCAACTACATGTTCATTTGCTGCACATCTGGCAGGGGAGTCTTTTCTCCCCTGCACCTGGATTTATGATAAATTTACAATCTATAAGGTATATTAAATTACTTAATAACCATTGAATTTAGGGTGTGCAGAGTGCAATAGATCTATTATTGTATGTGTGCTAGAGCAGATGCACAGTACAGAATCCAGTATATTTTTCTGATGACTTCCAATCTGTGTTCTGCATTATAGTATTATTCTGGTTGGAGCATGGATGAAGGTGACAAGGAGACTTTAGGGAAGTGCCTTTGCATACTATGTTTTGATTGTGGATTGCAGCATCCAGCTACTTGTGGGTTGTGACAGTAACCCTTCACTCTCTTTGGTTTAACGTGGGCCCAAATTTGTCTGTGTCCCAGGCCCTTAAAATTCTTAAGACGTCCCTGAACAGAAGGAGTGAGTGCAGACAATGACTGCCTGTTGTGCTGAGACGTAATGGACCGAGGACTTCTCGTCCGATGAATGACACGTGTGCCATCTGGTACTCAATAAGGACTCACAGCTATATGAGCGTCTTTTAGGAAATCTTAATTACAAAACAAAAATTTCCTTTTTAACATTGTACACTTACCCTGCCGAGAGAAAAGGCAAGCACTGTCCTCTTGTAGTCCTTAGTTGATCCTACATGCAAATGGGTCACAGGACATTGGCCATGTCGCCTTTTATACATTCATGAGACAGGATGTGATGTTAGGATTCTTTCTCATGATGGGAACATTCTCTACACCAGCACCTGTACAGTGCACAGATCAGGAATCCCACAACGGAAGGCCAAAAGCAGGAAACCAAGCGCTGCATGTTATCAAGTAAGCACACAAACACTATGATTTAGTGTAACAATGTGTGCCTAATGCTACATTACATAAAATAGGACAATAAATCTGGCTAATGAAATGCTATTTCTGCTAACCTGTTCTTCCCACCTCCCCAACTGGTTGCGGTAGCCTGCATTCGCAGGTGGGCTAGGAAAGCTGGCTCCAGAAGTCATGCTCTACCAAAAGCCACACTAGGTGTGAGGGGAGAGTGTACAATGCTGGCACTGGGGTTGGAAATGAAGAAGCTGCAAAAACGAAGTGCCCCGAGTAGGGACATATAGACAGTCAAAGTATACAGAATTAATTCAGCATAAATCAAAACATGAAAATTAAATCATCATGATTACATTTTTAAACTGTAGAAATAAAGAGCTTGACATGTTTCAGGATAAACCCTTTTTCAAGAGCAACAATTAAATGAGAGCTGTAAAACAGTGTATATAGTCATTCATTCAAAAATACAAAATTCCGGATATATCGATCCGTAAGTGAAATATCCATGTAGGCTTGAGAAATGACAAATCACCTGTTGCCACACATTTCATGGAAAATAGACATTCAATTGCCCAGATGAGGTGCGTGATCTTTGAGGTGGTCAACAGGCCTCGAAGGAGGCGATTTCAATAAGAAATTGTTACGTGAACTTTTCTGGATGGAAAAAATTGACCCACTCTATCCGAGAGATCTTAATGAAGACTTCTACCTTGGTGCATTCCTCTAAACTAGACTGTAATAAGTGGAGGCTTCACAATCATGACGGTCTGATTTATTTTGAGTTGACACCATTTGGTAATTTGAATGTAGTCTCATATTATAATGTATCACATTAAGATGGCATTAGGTTAATTTGTACTTGATTTTAACATTCTGATGCCATTTAAATTTGTAGATGTACAGGTGAAATATCTATGGGTTTTCCCTTCACGGGATTAGTATATTTAGAATTGATTTTATTAGTTCTGTTCTAGTTACTTCTCATTTCCTATATTTTTCATGCTTTTTTACTTCATATTTCTTTATTTTATCAGCATTTCTTCTTTGTACTGTCCTATCACATTATATCCGGCTTTGCATTAATGCTTCTGATCATCCTTTTGTCTTTATCTTTATAGTAGTTACTTTCCATTTTAATCTGTTTGTTTATTTATTTTACGATTTGCACTGGTGTATTGGAAATGACCTGCTTGTTTAAGATGTCATGCTCTTTGGCTAATCATGGCTTGGACTCGTGAATGGGGTTGTTGCCTCAACATTATTATTGGAATGTATACACTTAAATATGGCGCTACATGCCAGTACTTCAAAACATCATGACGTGCAGTTCGCCCATTGCACACAAGCTTTAAATATCAGTCAATGCTTAATTACACGTTGCAGAACTCGCCCTCCCCTTTTTTTGTGCAACTTCCAGCTGGGCTTTAACAAGAGGAGAAAGAACCTGTATTGCAAGGCCATCACAGAAGCAGCAAATGCTGCCAAACAGCTCACTCCTGGAGTGTGTGCCCTGCTGACATAGCTTTAAATGTGATGGTACCTGCAGCCTCAAGCCTACCTTAGACAATGCCCAAACATGGGTATGCAGGCATTTCGGCTAAGACTGAGGATAAATCAGTTACAGATATTAACAGTAACGGGTCCACAGTTGGGACTGCTTAAAAAAGACAGATATTGTTGATTGCGTCATAATACACTATACCCAGAGACAGCTAAACATATTCTCACCGAATGCAGGACATTGGGTCAAGAATATATTTATGGCTGGGACCACTGGTTTATAACTTGGAATTTATTAAGAGTGAGCATTTCTGGGCCTACTGTCTCAACACAGACAGCCAAAAAGTTCATATTGCTATTTATCATTTGTGGCTAATTATTAAAAAAAAAACATCTAGATAATGCAAAATAGCACTAATGTATTGACTGAATGAAATGAAATGTGGTTCATGTATTGTGTGGATTTTAAAGCCCTGGCAAATTAAGAAAAAGTTACTTCCTTATTCCATATCTATGACATGTAATCACCACAGCTGTGCTGCTTTGGAAAATTTTCGGGGTCTGCGTCCTGCGTCGATGGCGTCGATACGCCGTCCTCGAGGGCCTCCATCGAGCCAACGTCAGTGATGTTATAAGTAGGACGCCCGTAGCCTCAGTTGTAGTTTTTTCCCCAGAACGTGTGGCACCAATCTTCTGCCAGAATGACCACAGAAAGCCTGGCGGAAAAGTAAGCTGCAATCGCATAAGAAATTCTGTAGCGGGGCAGGCAGGGAGGAAGCAATATGGAATAAGTCGTCGGACCATCCCATCGAAAGAACATTACCAGGTAAGAAAGTAACTTGTTCATCGAGGGTCCTCTGATGTATTCCATATTTATGACTCCCAAAGCAGTACCAATGCATGGAGGAGGGAAAAGAATTTAGAAATAGAAATTTAGAATGCCCAATCAAATTGCAGAATAAAGGACCGCCTTGCCAAAGGCCAGATCCTGCCCATGGATAGACTCTAGGGAGTAGTGTCTTACAAAAGTATGGACCGAAGCCCATGTGTCTGCTTCACAGATGTTACGAATAGGAACTCCCCTATGCAGGGCAGTAGAGGCAGCCATATCCCTAGTAGAATGGGCCCGTAGGCCTACCGGAGGGTCCTTAACCGCCAAGCGTTAACATTCAGGAATTGCCAAGATAATTCATCTAGACAAAGTCTGCTTAGTAACAGCTTGTCCCATACGCCTCCCAGCGTACCCTATAACGAGCTGATCGTCCATTCTGACCCGGAACATGCGTGAAATGTAGAAACCTAAAGCTTGCCTAGGATCCAACCTATGGAGCCTCTCCTCTTCCTTGCCAGGATGTGGAGGAGGATAAACTGCCGATAGAATGGCCTTCTGGCTTAAATGAAATTCCGACACCACTTTCGGAAGAAAGGTAGGATGAACCCTAAGGACAACCATGTCCTTATGAAACACTGTGAAGGGTGGTTTAACAGAAAGTGCCTGCAACTCACTCTGCGAGCAGAAGTAACCGCAACTAAAAATACAGTTTTAAGGGTAAACAGTCTCAAAGGACAAGAATGTAAAGGCTCAAATGGAACACCCATTAGGAATTTTAGAACAAGGTTCAAATCCCAACCGGGCACCTGAAAAGGTGACAGTGGAAACACATTAGTGAGCCCTTTCAGAAACTGAGAAATTAAAGGAATTTTGAAATAAGAACACTCCTCAGATGAGCGCTTAAATATGGACAGCGCCGCCAGGTAAACTTTAATGGTACCCACTTGCAGGCCCTTGTGGGCTAAAGAAAGCAAAAAAGACAGAACCACAGGAATGTCACATGAAAAAGGATCCACATTCTAAACCCTGCACCACGATCAGAACTTTCTCCAACGGCAACGTTACAGGGACTTAGTTGCAGGCCGTCTGGCCGAAAGCAACACCTCCATCACGTCTTCAGGGAGGTCCCAATCCCTATACCTCAACCTTTCAGAAGCCAAGCGTGAAGGTTGAGGGATCTGACCTCTGGATGGAGAACCTGACCCCCATTCCCGTGAGAGCAGATCGTCTTGGTAGGGAAGACGATGTGGAGGGCAGATGGACAAGTCGAGAAGGTCCGGGTACCATGTTCTCCGGGCCCATGCCGGAGCAATGAGGATCATCAGAGAACCGAAACTCTGTAACCTCCGCAGCACTTGTGGGATGACGGGGACTGGAGGAAACGCATACAGCAGTGGGAAAGACCACTCCACCACGAACGCATCCCCTAAGGCTCCTCTTGGAGGAAATTCCAGCGAGCAGAACCTTTCGCACATCCGGTTGACACTGGAGGCGAGGAGATCCACTCGTGGGGTTCCCCCCAAAGGGCGAAGATCTCCAGGAGAATCTCCTGAGCCAGCTCCCACTCGTGAGAGATCGCGCTCTGCCTGCTCAGAGCGCCCGCCATTTCTTTTTCATCTCCAGCCAGATGAACTGCCGAGGTCGAAATTTCCTGCCGGATGGCCCAGAACCAGAGCTGCATCGCCTCCCTGCACAGAGAAAGTGACCCTGCCCCCCCCCCCCTTTTTGTTGAGGTAGTGAATGGCCACTGTGTTGTCTGTCAGAATCAGGACATTCTTCCCTCGCAAAGTAGGCAGAAAAGCCTTAAGGGCAAGCCTGATGGGCCTCAGCTCTAACAGATTGATATGGAGTCTGGACTCAGAGACCAACGACCGCCGACTGTCAACTCGTTGACATTAGTTCCCCATCCCGTGAGGGATGCATCCATCACTATTGTTACCTTCGGCCATGGTAGCCAAAATGGAGCCCCGCCTCATCAGATTGCCTTCGACAACCCACCACAGAAGGTCCTGGGTGACCGAGGGTGGCACCTGAACAGGGTCCGACATATTGCCGGAGGACTGTGACCACTGCATCTTGAGAGCCCATTGAAGATTCCTCATCTGCAACCTGGCCTCTGGCACCAGAAGAATGCAGGATGCCATGAGGCCGAGCAACCTCAAGAACTCGAACGCCGGGAGGCACTGGGCATGTTGAAACTTGTGCACCATCTGCTGAATGTGATGAGCCCTCACCTGGGGAGGGAAACACTGCCCCAGGGACGTGTCGAGCACTGCTCCGATGTACTAGAGCCGCTGAGTTGGCGTCAAGTGGGACTTCTTTAAGTTGAGGGAGAAGCCCAGCTTGTGAAGGGAGTGGCAGGTGACTCACAGATGATCCAGGACTTGCTCGGGAGAGCGTGCCCTGATCAACCACTCGTCCAGGTAGGGGTAGACATCAATCCCCCTTTCCTGAAATACGCTGCCACCACCACCATGAGCTTGGTGAAAACCCTTGGGGCGGAGGTCAATCCGAACGGCAGGATCGAAACTGAAAGTGCAAGTTGCCAACCGCGAACATCAGGTACTTGTGCTTGGGATGGATCGGCACATGAAAGTAAGCGTCCTTCAGGTCGAGAGACACACACCAGTCCTGAAGTTGAAGGGCCTGTAGGACTTGAGAGAGAGTAGCCATCTTGAACTTGTCCTTCCTGAGGAGCTTGTTCAAACCACGCAAGTCATGATGGGTCTCAATACTCCATCTTTCTACGAAATCAAAAAATAAGGGGAATACCATCCCTTGTTCCTCTCCACTACAGGCACCAGTTCTATGGCGCCTTTCTCCAGCAGGGATTTCATTTCCTGCGCAAGAAGCGGATCTGGACTCTTCAAAGAGAGATTACCTGGTGGATTGTCGTGAGTCCTCTGCTGGAAAGGAAGACAGCAGCCGTGGGCTATGATCACCAGAACCCACACATCTTAAGTAATGGCACGCCATTCTATAAGATGCTGCACCAGTCTTCCCCTGTTAGGGAGAATTCTCTATAAGGCTAATTTCCCAAACCTAGTGAGTCCCCCAGCAGCTTTGCTGGATTTTTGGGGTTTATTTTTTTCTCCTGGTAAGAGTGAGACTCTTCTGCTCCCACTCTTAGATATGATTTGAGGTGTTCCTTTGTCTTTTCATGTGTTGGATGGGCTATGGGGTCTTTTACTCCATAGGGTTTCATGTGTTTTTGATGTGGGTTACACAGCACCCTCCGTGCCGTAACCCAGGGGTGTCGTAGCGACCCCCAAACAGACTCCATACCCTGGGACTGACTACTGTCTCCCAGGGCATGTAAAGTCACCATTGGCTTTACTAGTCCCAAATTATGAACAGAAACCAGTACAAACCATCAAATCGTGGACGTACCGGTCGGGGCAATTCGATTGCCCCGGGGTCTGTTCGAGGGGGCACGTCTCCATCCCCCCTGAGCGAGTTTTGGCTGGTGGCAGTGGATACTACTTTTTATATTCGACCGCAAATATATCTCTATGGGATTTTCCCATTGTTCGAGGCTACCAACTTTATTATTTAATTCCTATAGCCTCCAACATACCGCCAGTTTAATTATTTAATATTAATTCACCGGTTGGTATTTTTTGGCAGAACTCGATTCTAAAATGGCGTTTGTATTCTCTTCTGTGACTCCAACCCAAGTTGAGCCCTTTGTTCCACTTTTTGGCGGGCTTTTCCACAGAAGCCCTCCAAAGTGGTGCCACTCTGTCTGGGTTAGCAGGATGTGTGGGAGGGGGGTTTAGGCACCCTGGACTGAGTTGCCTTGGCAACTCAAGTCGCACTTTTGTGTGATTGGCCCAAGTGGTGAGCCGGCCGGCTCACCACTTAGTATGTTTGAGTGACAGCTGGGCTGAGTGAATGGGGTTTTTCTGCATAAAAGCAGGGCTTTGGGGACTGGAACTTCAGAAGTCGCACCAGGACCTAAGAATCTGAGGAGGGAGAAGCTGAGCCGACCTGCAACAACATCACCGGTGGTGCCCTGCTGAACTGTCTCACCACGTTTCCCGACGACAGAGATCTCCAGTCCGGAGAGTCTTCTTCCTTTGACTGGTGGGGATAACCAGTTTTGCCTTCTTTTCGCCTTCCTGGAGCATCTCGTGGCCGCCTTGCCCCTGCCAAGCACCCAGGCAACCAGAATACCACGGTTTACCACTACCGCCAATAGACGGGTAGTACCATTTAACCAAAGAACTCTGCGGCTGGTTTCTTCCCTGGCAGTGCAACAACCTTCATCTTTCCTCCACGTCGAGACCTTCTTCTGGACGAAACACCGACTTGCACCCGCTGCCAGGAACAACTGCCCCCGCTGGAGCTTCCTTCCCACTTAAGGTACTGTGTCCTGCCTGGCTTCCCTTGTGACAGATCGTGCGGGGTGACAGTAAAGCCTCGACTTTCTAACCTGGGCTGGCCTGGGACAACCTAGCTAACTTTTCCTGACTTTAATTTCATTCTTTGTGTGCAAACTATCTACAAGACTCTTTGGGCATACCCCCACTGTGTGAACCTGGACCCCTTCTGCTTGTTCTCTCCAAGAGTGGGCCTTGCAATTGACTTCCTTGCTCTCCAGTAGAACTCTGCCTATCCTGCCTTACTGTGGTTCTTTGAAAAGTATTGAAATTTGTGTGCTTCCATAACTCTCCCTCCCTTCTTAATAACTTATTAGAGTGCCAACTTATGTTAAGCGCTCACCTTTGTCTGAAAATAAGTGGTGTTTCTCATTAAGACTTGTCTAATAAGTAATTAGGGTTATATATATATATATATATATATGTGTGACTGTGCTGAATTTACTTACCTCTTTGTGCTAGTGTAATTTACAAGTGTGTCTTTAAATAAATAATTATATACTTTTACACCAAAGCTCTGGTCAGTGTTTGCTTGTGCTACTGTATCTCTGTGCCTATACTGCCTAACTCTTCTTGAGGGAAGTCTGACTGCTCAGCCACAGCCACCATGCGAATCTGTGTGGTACAGACTGCTACCAAGTTGGTTTACTGCCAAACACCTGTAGTCTTAAATCTTTTGCAGTGGTCCCTAAGGTAACTGCACAGGTTTCTGCCTAACATCCCCCACCGGCGAACCATGGGACATGGCCTCATGACTGAGCTGAAGCTGCTGCGGCATAGCCTGAGGGTAAAGAGGCAACTGCCCAAGCGGCCTTGGTACCTCGAGTACCTTGTTTTCCACCTCTGGTACTCCTACGGTGGCCCCTTTGACTTGCAGCTCCTCTCGATCTACCACAGGATGAGTAATATCGAAAGGAACCTCCCCACCATTGCTGTCCCCTAGGACGAAAAGGTGGAGGTTCACAAACTGCAGTGTTCAACGACTTTGCTGCAGCTTTGGAGGTCTGCAACCTCTCAAGGCTCTTGTCAGACTTGCTGCCAAAAAGATGTTCACCATCAAAGGGCATGTTAAGAAGCCGGGCCTGTACATCAGGAGCAAACCCCGAGTTTCGCAACCACGCAAATCTGCGCATTACGGTGCTCGCCGCCATGGACCGGCTAACGCAATCTGCAATGTCCAGACCCGACTGAACGGATTCACACATGGCATCCTTGCCATCCTGAACAAGAGCAAGAAAGCCATCCCATTCCTCCCTTTCGGGAATATGTTCAGCCGCCAAAGAGACAATTCCACAGAGTATGCGTGAAACGTGCTAAGGCACACACAGAGTTGGCTGCCTGTAAAGCCATACCCCCTGAAGAAAACACTTTCTTCGCCCAGCCATCAAAACATTTGTCGTCCCTATCAGGAGGGATGGTAGGGTACAACGCCTGTTTTGCCGGGGCCGTAGCCGCCTGCACCACCAAACTCTCCGGAGTGGGGTGCATAGTCAAGTAGCTGGGGTTGCTACTGGCTGGACGGTATTTTTTCGGCAAAGACTTGCTCACTGCCGGGAGACTCTCCGGAGCAGTCCAAGCCGCTGCCACCCTTCTTTGCAAGGCCATATGGAATGGCAGTAACGGGTCAGTTGGGGGAGGTCATCCTGCAGAAAATTCACTAGGGGCACAGACAACCCCAAATATTCAGTCACCCTCGACATAAGGTGCCGGTACGAGGACTCGGCGTGCGTGCCAGGCTCAGGTCTACCGAACTCAACCTCCGGTGTCCAGACCACTGGCATTGTGCAAAGACTGACGCAGGTCTTCCAGCTGGCTATGACCAGACATGAACCATACCTTCATCAGACCCTTCATCCACCTCAGAGATGTATTCCAGAGGCTGGAATAAAACCCTGGATGAGGGCACAGAAAAAGGCTCAAATACAGGCCTTACCGACTTGAGCAGGGCCTTTCTCTGAGTTTCCACCGGTCTCCGGGCACCTCCGATAAAGCCTCCTCAAAAGGCGCAGAGGGTGTCGACAGAATCTGCGTCGAGCGTGGCGCCAAAGGCATCGACACAGGCCTCGAGGGCAGAGCCCCGACCGTGTCCTTCGACAGCCTGGGCACCGATTGCGTTGACGGCTTCCTCGGAGGCAGAGCCTCGAGAGAGTCCTTCGACGGTCTCGAGGGCACTGAGGACCGGGACCTGGAGCGTGCATAGCTAGAGCAATCCACCTTGTCTGACCGGGACCTTAAAGGTGCCTGGTGATCGTGACGACCTCTCGAGCCCGAAGGCGTGCAAACAGCATCTCTAGCACGTTCCCTGCCGGTGTCTTTCGACAGCGCGGACGGAACGGAGCCCTGCAACTGAAAAATCGCCATCATCTCCTTACGAAATTAATCCCATTCCACAGGAGTGGAATGCTTGTCGGGACAAGCAACCTGCCGACGGGCGGAGTCCTCGGACGAGGACGGGGAAGGCGACCGGTGACGGCGCTGCCTTGAGTACCTCGAAGAGGCAGAGGAATGGCGGGACTCACTGCGGGACCGAGACCGCCTGGACTTATGCCAACGATGCGGAGAGTCGCCCCTCGAATCGTCAGTCGAAAGCCCAGTGGATTTCGACTTCCGGGGCTTGGCCACCTTACCGACAGAAAGCTTCTTCTTACGCTCCCGCAAGGCCTTCAATGTTAACGACTGGCAATCGTCTCAATCGTCCGTAGCGTGGTCCTCACCGAGGCACCAGAGGCAGGCATCGTGCGGTCCGCGAGCGACATCTTGGAACCGCAGTCCCGGCACTTCTTGAAACCAGGCCACGGGGTAGAAGAAGACGAAGACATCAAGGAAATCTTCACAAACTAACAGGGAAAGAATAGAACTCTGAAGAACCGAGGCATGCCGAGATCTCCGAAGCGAACATGTTCGTGGAAAAAACAGAACTGAGGCTACGGGCGTTGTGCGTCCTACTTATAACATCCGGTGACGTCGGCTCGACGGAGGCCCTCGAGGACGGCGTATCCACATCATCGACGCAGGACTCAGAAAATTTTCAGAAGCAACACAGCTGTGGTGATTTCCTGTCATAGATTTGGAATACGTCGGAGGACCCAATCCCCTCGAATGATGTTTTACTGGATGGTACTCTGTATTTGTTTTAATGGTATAATGGATTTGATACACTGTTTTATTGTTGTTGTGATTTTAGTATTTTTGTAAAGTTTCTTTGAAACTAAACAAATCATTTAAAAAAAAGTGATCACGGCAAGTCAGCTCAAAGACACTAGCCGCGTGTATGCTGCAGGTCTTACCACACGGCCAAGCAGAGGTGCTGCGACTCGCTGCAAAGAAGCCAGTAAATATGTTCTGTGAAGATACAAAAACAGAAATCATCATCAAGACTCCTGGATCTGCTGTAAATTGTTCTGCTCTTTCCATGTGTCCAGTTGACTTATTTTACCTATAATATATTTTGTAATAACTACTGCGTGATCGAGGGACAGCACTTCCTGAACATTTGGGGACGCACTTGATTCTTTGGACCAGGTATCACAGATGAGCTCTTCCTGAATGCGCCAGCTCAAGCCTTGTTAGGACTCCATCCACTGGTGCAACAAAGTAGCATATAAGTGTGCCGGGAGTAGCCTCTGCCATTGTGTTTCCAGTCCCCCACCCAGCGGGGGGAGATAACGGAGAGAAGAGAGCAGAGAGGAAGGTGGTGAACGAGGAAGGTGGTGAACAGGGAGCCACCAAGTCGTGGGGATGGGCCAGGACTGAGCCCATCCACACTGGGAGGCCTAGGAGGGGTTCCAACTGAAACCAACTGGGCCCAGTGGCGTGACTGAGCCCCATAAAAACAACACTGTCTGGGTGGTGAGGTGTGGGCCCTCTCGACAGGAAGAAGGGTGTGTGCCCGCCTCGCCACAGCACCCAGAGGTGCGGCAGCCCCCCACCTGTGGACGCCGGAGAAGCAAGCCCAGGAGGCTGTTCCGAGGGAGTGGGGAGACCCAAGCAGGATCTCCCGATAGAGTGACATTGAGAGCCAAGAAAGACAACCAACCTCAACATAAGGAAACAAGCCTTACCCCCAGGGCCCCACATTGCCAACCCAGAAAACACATGCTCAGAGCATAGGACCGCTCTCCTCTGGCCCCAAGCTACCACCACGGGAAAAGCAACACCAGAGTTTATGCAAATAGTGAAATTGGAGACTACGAGAGTCCGTAGGTAAATGAGCTGGAAGCTCCCTCTTGAGAAATTTCAATACAAAGTCCTCTGGGCCCAACGCTCTTGTGGCTTCATCCAAACTAACAGGGGAAATGGAGGAAGACCCGGTATCCACCGCTCATGGAGAAAATCGGGGGAATGCGCTGCGCACTGGGCCTCCGATTAGACAAGATGGACCAGAGAATGGATGCCATTGATGAGAGGGTCCAAGGCCTGGAGAGTAACCAAACCTCCCTCGACACGCTGGAAACGCAAATGGACATGAGGCTGTCGGAACTAGAAAGAAGAGAAGCAGAAGCTGAAATGGACGATTTTGAGAACAGGGAGTGGAGAAACAACCCCCGCTTCTTTGGGTTCCCGGAAAGAGAAAGAGACTGAGGGAGACATCAAAATGTTGATCATGGAGGTGCTCAGGCTCCTGTTTGGTCTGGATGCAATTGATGAACCCACAATTGTCCGGGCCCACCTGGCTGGTGGAGGAGTGGGAGGCCCGAGAACGATCCTGGCGAGGTTCCACTACTTCCCGGAGAAAGTGAAGATCCTGGAAAGGGCAAGGAAGGTGGACCCAATGACCTATGGCCCTACCAAAATAACAATATATCAAGATTGATCAGCCTTCACGCTAGCCAGGAGAAAGGAATGCGCTCCCTGATGAAATGGCTCACTGAAAAGGGAGTGACGGAACCGCTGGGGCTATCCCTTCTCCATATCCTTTGAGCACAAGGGCTATTCATATAAGTTGGTAACCAAAGACATCCAAAGGGTGATTGCGGAACTGATGGTGGACACCCAGTCCCCCCCACACCCCTGGGGGTCCCAGCGAAACAGTTGGTGGGGCATGTAGCAGTGGACAACAGAGACAAAGGATCCCTAGGTCGCAGAAATTCAAAAAACGTAATACCCCCCTTCCCCAGGAGGAAGGGGGCCCTCTAAAAGAAACATACAAAGGCTCCGAGAACTAAGCCTGCAGATGTTAATCGGAGGGGGGACTGCACAAGCGGCCCCGTCGGGGGCTGGACATAGTCAATAGAAAATGGGGGTCATGAGAAGGAGGGGGCAGGTAAAAGATATATTGTGCTATAATGGGCTCAGGAAAAAGTGTTTGTTTTGGAGCTACTCCAGGCTCAGCGGGGACCGTTGGTGATTTGATCCCGTGCACAATGCCTAAATTGAATGGTGTGGAATGCCGGGGAAGGGAGGGGTGGGGGTCCCGAAGGGGGAGTTTGTTAGTTGTATTTTTTACAAGGTTCAGAGTGTGTTCATGAGAAACAGGAGTGGTGTGGGAGGACCCCGGACAGGAGGTCCCTCAAAGGTTACGTTGCTGGGAAGGGGTACACTAAGAGCTATCCAAACGGCTAAACAATGCCTTGCATAGGTGAAACGAGTATCGGCTCCCTCAATGCACGAGGCCTCAACTCACCAAACAAGAGATCCATGGTGTTCTGTGAATTTAAGAGGGCGCAATTAGATTGGCTGTGCCTCAAGGAGACACACTGGCTGAGGGGCAAGGAACCCAGGCTACAATCCCGGGAGGTGGGGGAAATATTTCATGCGTCAGATGTGAACAAGGGGAGGGGGGGGTTGGCAATCTTGGTCTCATCCCGAGTGGGGTTTCTGAAGGGAGAGGTCCTGTCGGATCCTAAAGGGAGATATGCGTTTGTCAAGGGTCAGCTGCAGGGTTCCTGGTTCACCCCGGGATCAGTCTACGCCCCAAACGTGGGCCTGTGCGAGTTTTGGGAGGAGAGACACACCCTGGTCACGTTTGTGGAGGGCCACCTGGTAGTGGGGGGGGGGGGGGGGACTTTAACATGGTACTGGAACCGGTGAAAGGCTGAAAACAAATGGAGGGGGGCACAACACCCAGGGCGGGGGCGGAGACTCAGTGCGGTTTGGGCAGATGAACCCATTTTTGGGCCTGGTTGACTCCCTCACCCCCCCCCCTGCAACAGGACATAGACCATTCACCTACTATTCCGCAGTGCATGGTTCATTCTCCCTTAAAGACCCGATACTGGCGGACACGGCCCTGAAAGTGCAGGTATTAGACTCACAGATCTCTATGGTTGCATGGTCCAATCATGATATGGTAAAGATTGTAGTGGGGTAGAACAGACCCAGCTGCGGGGGGGAGGGGGGGGGGGAGATGCAATGACTTCCTGCTGAAGGATAGAGAAGTGAAATAGGAGCTTGCCACTGGTATCGAGGAATATTTTCTCTTCAACGATACCGTGTAGGTGGGGACCCAGTCTCTTTGGGAGGGCTTCAAGGCAACGATCCGGGGACTACTGATTAAGATACGGGTGAAAAAGAAACGAGAGAGAGAGAGGAGAGAAAGAAACCACCCTCCGTAGAAAGATAGAGCAACTACAACCGGGTGGCATCCAGGGGAAGAGCATATCCCCCACGAAGGCAAAAGATCTCAAACGATACAAAACCCAACTGAAGGCTGTCCTAACCCAGGACACTGAAAAGAAATTTCTGTTCCTGAAACAGAAATATCACGAAAAGGGGATAGGGTAGACAAAATCCTGGCATGGAGACTGAGGGAGGAAAGAAGGCAAAGAATGATTGGAGACAGTTTCCAGGGGATTGGGGGAGTCCATCATAGACCCAAAGGGCATCGAAGAGGAGTTTGTGAAATATTATAGCAACTTCTATACCACGGAATGGGAGTGGGAGCAAATAGATGACTTCCTGGACGGGCTTCCCCTACCGGGGTTGGCCGTTGAAATAGCAGATAACCTTGAGCTCCCCATCACCCCCAAGGAGGTTCTCTAAGCCATGAAGGGCATGAAGTCAGGGACAGCCCCTGGGGAGGATGGTTTCGCTATGAAGTTCTACAAATAGTTTGGGGCCACGGCTGGCCCGGTACATAATGAGTATTCAATGCCTGCCTAAGGGAGGGGGACCATGCCCCCCACTATGCTGCTGGCAACGATCATGGCAATTGCTAAGGAGGGGAAAGACCCATCCAGGTGCGCTTCATATAGTTAGTCCCATCTCACTCCTCAATAACGTTAAAATTCTGGCAAAATTCCAGGGGTCGAGACTGAAGGGGGGAAATGCCGAAGTTGGTGCATGGTGACCAAGTGGGCTTTATCAGGGGAAGACAGGGATCAGATAACATCCGGAGGACCATGGACCTCATACACTGGCACAATCGGGAGACCTGGATGCATATCTAGTATACCTAGACTCAGAGAAGGCATTCAACAGGGTCGAATGTCCCTTCATGATGAGGGACCTCTCAAGGATGGGGCTGGGTACCAACTTCCTGAAGTGGATAGCAGAACTCTACAATCACCCCAGTGCCAGGGTATGTGTGAATGGGGGATTCTCAGAAACCTTTCGGTTAACTAGGGGCACATGACAGGGGTGCCCCGCTCGCCACTTATCTACAACCTAACAATGGAACCATTAGCAATCGCAATTTGAGCAAATTACCTGATTCGGGGCGTTACAGGGGGATGTCGAGTTTAAGCTCTCACTATTCGCAGATGACATACTGGGGTACCTTACCAACATTCAAACCTCACTCTGCGCGCTCCTGGCACAGATCTCGGACTATGGCCGTCTCTCAGGGCTGAAGATCAATGTTGAGAAATCATGCATAATGCCAATTCATGAGCCCATCCCCTCCGCCCCCCAGACTCAATAAGGAACTTTCAGGGCATGAGAATAGAGGAGGAGAGCATCCGACATCTGGGCATTAAAGTGACCGGAGACTTAAAGGAGCTAGTTGCAGCAAACTATAACCCCTTCCGTGTGCAACTGACAGCTGATTTAAAAAGGTGGGACCCCCAGATACTGACCTGGTACGGCAGGATGACCTCCATAAAAATGAATGTGCTCCCCCGCTTACTATATCTTTTCACGGCCATACTGAGGCAGGTCCCGGAAAAGTTATTCATAGAACTGACGGGTGAGCTCTGCAGATTCATTTGGCGAAACAAAACCCCAAGGATTAAAATGGCAACACTGACACTTCCGAGGGATAAGGGGGGGGGGGGGTTTGGGTTCAGAGACGTTCGACTGTACTACAAGGTGGCCCAACTATGAGTGATGCTCGAACATATGAGGGATGATCTGAGAACCTACTGGACCTACCTCAAGGGCCTGACGGCCCATCCACTGAAGGTGAGGGACTACTTCTGGTCCTCCCTCAGATCTACCCCAGAACATCTTAGATCACACCCTACTATGAGTATTTTCTGGTCAATTTGGCGAGATACAGGAGATACACACCTGGATTCTTTTAGAGAGGTGAGGGGAAAGAAGTGGTTCTGGTCTTTGAATACCTCTGCATCAAGGGCATAATGACTGACCAGACCTGGGATGAAAAAGTGTCAACGGAACCCACGCGGTTCGAAAGGGCCCTGGAAACCTCAATCACGCGAAGTGGCATTTTGTTCAGATTATACAAAGCAATGAATGAGTCCAGCTTGGAAGGGAGGCAGACTTTCCAGAGGTACTGAGTGGAGTTGGCGGGGGAGGAAATCACAGAAGAATGGGCGCAAATCTATAAAAATCAGCTTCCAGGGAACCTTTTTTACCTCCACAATAGAGCATAATCTTAAAGTGCTAACAGGCTGACAAAGGAATCCACTGAAGCTGTCCAAAATGTTTCCAAAGACCTCTCCCATGTGCCCTATAGGTTGTGGGCAGAGGGGGTCTCTAGCCCATATGTGGTGGCTCTGCCCCAGGGCCCAGATGTTCTGGACTGAGGTGCAAGACTGGATAGACGAAATTACAGGAGTCAGACTCAGCCGGGACCCCCTTCAGATACTCATGGGGGTTCCAGAGAAAAACAGAGGAATATAGACTCCCCAGGATGTGCGAGTCTATGCTGAGAGTGGGAAGGCTGGCCTTGGCCCAGGGCTGGAAAAGCAAGACTCCCCCGACGAAAGATATGTGAGAAAGGAAAATACACAACATGATGGTCGTGGAGGTGCTTACAGCAGTGGAACAGGACAGGCTGCCTGGGTTACACGCAGACTGGGGTGCTTTGCTTTTGAGATGGGGTCTAGATGAGGGGACCCCGGGGAGTCCGGCAGATATACGAGGAGAGCGAGGATGGAGGAAGTGTGCATACTCAATTAAAACTTGATTTTGGCGGTGGCTGTAGGTCCTATTTTTCTTCACTGAAATGCTACACAGGTATTGGATACATTAGGGTCGTATAGTGTCATTAATCCACTGGACTTTTGTTGGTTTACCATAAGCATCCCTAGCTAAACTACGTCATTTCGGTATGTATTATCTTCTGTTGGTTCACTTGGTTTTTAATTGACATGTATATTCTCTTCTCACACTATTTTGGTTAATATTGGTATGGTAGTGGTTATGGTTGGCATCTTTTCCTTTTTGCTCGTTTTATTCTACCTGGTGCTATGGTATAACCTTTCTCCTTTGATAATATGTTTACTGCTAGAACAGCACTCCTTGTGGCATTCATTCTGCACTTGGACATTTTTGTCTTGTGTTACACTGGTGGTACTCATGAATATTTGACTTAGCAGGGATCGATATATTTTCGAATGAATGACTCATTTGTAATTTTTGCTCTTGAAAAAGGGTTTATCCCGAAACGTGTCAAGCTCTTTTTTGTATTTCTACAATTAAACTAAATCATGAGGATTTCATTTTGATGTGTTGATTTATGCTGAATTCTGTTAATTTTGACTGTCTATACAGTATATTGGTCTCCGAGGGACAGGAGTGTCCTACTCAGGACATTTTGGTTTTGCAGCGTCCAGAAGACATGCTGCCACATTAAGAAAGTTTGCTTATCCAAGCAAGGCAGGCACAAGAGTGCATCTCTCTTATTGCCGACCTTTCTCCCGCCCTAACCCACTAACAGACCCCCCCAATCACAAGGTGGGTTGGACTTTCCTACTGCTGCGTTACACTTCCCTTTCTGGGCATTGTTTTTTCACTTGCCTCAAACCGCAAGCAGGTGTTAGCCCTCCTTGCAATAAAAAATAATATATATCTTTAGCAAGATTTACATTTTTACAAGACACATAAAACAGAAAAATGGTTAACAAATAAAATACAAAAAGCATCCTTGGTACACAAGAATTCCTTACTTCTCGAAGGAGTGTCCAATAAACCTTGAATATTGATTGTATCCGCAAAATCATAAAAACATTTAGAAGGCAAATCCACAAAGAGAAAGAAAAAAAAACAAGAGTAAATGACATAAGTTTCCCATAGTTCGAAGGCTTTTTCCAACTCTTGGATCTTTCATGAGAGACACATTTCAAGGCCTTTAAAACATATAATGGGGTCAATTTCCACCCAGGGAATACTCCCACTGGGGAATACTCAAATAATCTCACATCATATGCCGTCCCCCACAATGTGATAGTGACCCAATCCCCACGTTCCTACCCCACATTCCCTTCACCTGGAGGATCAGCCTGCTCCAAACCACTTGAGATTAAGAAGCTATCGCGGTATCACCCAACTTTGCAAAATAGCCTCCCATTCCTCATTAAACATTGATAAATCATTGTGTGCCATATACGTCAATTTCTCCATTAAATGTGCACCCCACACCTTTAACAACCAATTAAATTTAGCAGAGACCGCAAAAAGATCCTCCCACATCCTAGGAAACCATTAATCAAAATCCTTGGCAGGAACATCCATCGAAACAGTTAGGGGGTCCAATCGCAAGTGAATGCCCATCAGGTCTTTTATCCAACTCAACAACTCAGTCCTGAAGATCTGTATGTTTGGGCATGTCCACCACATGCAAGCCCAGGTCCCCACCTGCACATATCCTGTATAACATGTAGGGGGAGAACCACGGTACATCTTAGAATAGTCTGAGGATCTCTATGCCATCCTTGAAGCACCTTAAAGTTGTGCTCTATAGCGTGGGTAGAAAGATTGACATGGAAAGTAATTCTATATATTTTGTCCCAAAGAGCATCGAGGATATCTTGATCGCACAGCAGAGTCCAATAACTCTTGAAGGACTGCCTGTTCACAAGCCATTTCCTGAACTTCAGTACACCCTTTAAATTCTCCTTCCAAAAAAAGTATACACACCATCACAAATCGAGCATCTGAACAGGATTAGGCAGATCATAACCCCAACCTACCCACATCAAGAGGGGGCGGGGGTCCCCATAAAGAGCTGAAAAGGTGATGGCCAAGTAGAAAACTCTCTATTTGCAATATCCTTCCATAGCGACAGACCCAAAAGTTAATTTCCCTACAAAAAGTCATCCGATAAAGGCATGGGAAGCAAGGTGTGCAGAAAAAGAAGACTTGGTAAAATATTAATTTTCACAGCCGCCATTCGACCTAACCAGGAAAGGGTCAAATTCGACCACCTCTTCAAGTCAAAATCAGAACATAATTGAGGTCATAAAGAGCCGTAATACCAAGGTATTCAATTGCATTATTTTCAATGGTAATGCCCCACAACTCCTTTCCCTCCCCCCACCCCCACTCTCAGTCGTCAATGGCATAATGCAAGATTTTTCCAAATTTATTTTGCGACCGGCTATCTTTCCATAAGCCACAATGGTCAACATCAATTCCTGGAGTGGCTCGCTGGGGTTATTTAGATGGATCCTGATAGTTTATGTTCCACACCCCCCCCATTCGATACCCCAAATATTCATCCTAATGACCACTACCAGGGAAGTTGCAAGGTCTGGAAAGAATCTGGGACTATGCTAATGTAGGGTCTGTCAGGACTCCGGGCTAGCTAGCCTTTTGGTTGTAGCCTCTGAGCTTCTACCTGGGGCTAAAAACAAAAGATTTAGGGTTGTACCCACCCAGGGCATCCCACACAATGCCTCTTACCAATACCAAGCGCTCTATCACTACAGCGTATAGCAGAGGGGACAGCCCTGTCTAGTACCTCTAGACAATTGGAGGTTGCGACATCATCCATTCACCACTACCCTAGCATTAGGTTCATCAGACTTTGGGTACCCATCTTCTGAAGTTCTCACCAAAACCATACCACCAAAATCCATATCTTCCTAAAAGGGACTCCATAAACGCCTACTGAACTGTGTTGAACGCTTTCTTGGAGTCAGGAGAAAGCAGTGATGTGCTTGTTGACAAGAAAAGACGTGGCTTATATGTACTAAGAAAAGTTTCCAAAGTGTCCTGAAGACGGTCTTGATCGAGCTCAGAAGATAGATTAGGGCATTAAGAGCTTCGGATCAAGGCCCGAAACATACTGTGTTGTTGACACTAATACGTGAGGGCTAATGTTACTAACCACACCCATCACTGTTGCGACACATTGATTTATATATATTGTCGAATACTGATAGGCTCTTCTTGGATCAATTTGTTCATGTGTTTGTTTAAATTTGTTGAACCTGACTGTTTTATTCACGTCTTTTTAAGAGGAGTATGTGTACTGTGTGATTTGTCAGGTGTGCTTGGAAGGTTTGTAATGCCTTGAGCACTGCTAGAAGTTCCAGAAGGTTGATGTGATTCTGGGCTGTGATTTCAGTCCACAGACCATGCGCTGTGAGATGAAGGCAATAGGCCCCCCCCACCCGGTGAGTGATGCGTCTCTTGTGACAAGGCTTGCACCGCTGGGTCGTGGAAGGGTCTTCCCTTTAACAAGTTTTACTTTGTCCACCAGCGTAGAACTTGAACTAGAGTTGGCGAAACGACCAATAGATCATCCCAATGACCGCTTGCCTGAGACCACGGTTTCGTCAACCACTCTTGCATTGGGCACATGCGCAATCGTGCGTGTGGGACCAGGTAAATGCATGATGCCATCATCCTGAGCAGGCGCACTGCTTTGCGTACAGTTATCTGGCAACCAGCAAGATACTGAGGTATTTGCAGCATTAGGTTTTGTATTCTTTCAATGGAAAGACTAGACCCTCTTCTGTTTTTATGACAGCTCCTAGGAACCGTTTGGTCTTGTTTGGTACAAGGCATGACTTTTTCTCATTGATTGAGAAACCCAATTGAAAAAGTGGAGCGATTGTTCTTTGGGTATTTCGCTTTCAAATTTGGGGATTTTCCCCTGTGATTAGTCATCCAGGTAAGGGTACACCGGGATGTACTCCCTGCATAGATGCACCACCACCACCGCCAGTACCTTGTTGAATACCCTTGGAGCGGATGCTATGCCAAAGGGCAGCACCTTGAATTGGTAGTGCTGGTTCGCTATTTTGATACGCAAGAATCTTCTGTGCACTGAGAACATTGAAATATGAAAGTATGCATCTTTCATATCCAAGGTTGGCATGTAGTACCCCCGCTTTAGCAGTGGTATTACTTCCTGTAGCTTGTCAAGCAGACTTTCTGTGGCTTGACATAGGTGTTTGCAGGGCACAGGTCTAAGACATGGCGCATTGTGAGGTCTTTTTTTGACACAAGGAAGTACATTGAATAAATACCCATGCTTACCTAGTTCGCCTTGACGATTTCTACGGTGTCCTTTAAGAGCAGTGCTGTGACCTTTTCCAACGGGATACGCTGTTCTTCCTTGGAGGTGTTCCTTTGTCTTGGTGGGTGGTTGGTGGGTTGCTGTAACAGTTCTACACAATAACCGCCCGCCACAGTTGAAAGTACCCACTTGTCTGCGGTGATTCCCTCCCATACGTGGGTAAAGTATGAAACGCGGCCTCCTAAAGGAGTAGTACGGGAGGGAACCTGTAGTGGCTGGTCATTGCTTGGGGGGTGTTGAACAGCCTCTCAAGGAGGATCTACCCCTACTGCAAGACCTTCTTTGGCCTCTCTGAAACCCTTGTTTGGAGGACTGTCCCTGTGATGAGCCCAACAACAAGCTTTGACTCTGGTTGTAACCTGATACATGACGAGTTTTGCCCTCTAAAACTGTGAAAATTGTAGCCCCCTCTTTGGCCCGGAGGGTTTATTGGTGAGATGCCCTAATGATTTTAGGGTATCGTATTCTTCTTTCAGGCTCTTTAGAGCGTCTTCCACCGCTTTGCCAAACACATTGGGCTCTATGGGCATATTAAGGAGGGTAGCCTGAGTCTCGAGCTTGAAGCCAGACTGGCATAACCCTGCATGATGATTGATCAAAGTGCCCTCTGCTGATATTCTTCCTGCATTGTCTGCTTCATCCAAGTTGTTCTTGAGGATGCAGTTGCTATTTGTTTACCCTCTGCAATGGAGCATGACAGTTGTGTTTTCAGGGGCTCTGGGACTGAAGCGATTGGCTCGGCCATCTCATCCCACTATTGACAGTTGTAACTAGCTAATAAGGTGGTGTTATTAGCGTGGTGTTATTAGCAATTCTAGCCTGGTAAGCGGCTAAATAAGCTGCTGAATAAGCTACATTTCTTCCAAAAGTGTAAAATCTTTTTACTCTCCTTATCAGGAGGAGCTTCGGAAGAGGCCAGAGGTTTTTCTGCTCTCTTTTTAGGAGTTACCACTAAGGAGTTTGATTTTAACCGTCTCCTGATGTAAAGGGGGTCTGAGGGAGCTAGCCGAAAAACGTTTTCAATGTGCGGGTTAACTGCCCATGTTAAATTTGGAGTAATCAGAGGGTTGGATGAGCCTCTATACTGATTGAAGTAGGGGTAGCAACTTTTTATCACCCAGTATGTTCTCAATAAATACCTTGTCCTCCTGTGTCTCGGTGTATCGATTTTTAAATGTTCTGCTGCTTTTAGGAGCAGGTCATTATACTGTATTAGATTATCCTCTGGTGAGTCTGCCACCGGTGGCTCGGAGTGATCTGGCGACTGTATGACTTGGACATCCTCGTCGTCGTTATAAAATTGGTCGACATCACCCATGTCCCCTTGGTCTTCTGGCCCAGTGTAAATTCCAGTGACCTGGAGGTCTTGCATGTTGTCATAATAAGAAAGCTGCCCTAAATCCTGCTGCGAGGTGGAAGCTTGTGTGGGGTCTGTGCGGGATCTCTTGGTGGGGGGACCAGGTAACTGCTGCCCCGCTTTGAATAGTAGCTGGCCCACTGTGTGGGGCACCCTGAAGATGTACTATTACCCCTGGGTGGTCATTAAATAAATAAGCTAGGAAAGACATCTGTCTCATGACTATCAATAATTTCTGCTGTCCATTGTGATGAACTTGGGATTACGGGTGGAACAGGCAGGTGGGGTGGGGTGGGTATTGGTGCAGGGTTTTCCTTTTATGGTACATAGCCCCAAACTAGAGCCCGCTCTCTGTGTTTTAGAAGACTTATGGTTCTTCAACATCTGACTTTTCAATAGCGTGTCTGGGACATGTTTCTTAATGAGCTCACTCATCTTCGAGCTCTGTATAGTTTTCGAAGGGGCCTTTGACGCTTCCTTCGGCGGTCGTTTGAGGGGAAGACTAGCCCCTCGGAAATACTTGGTTTGGCTTGGAATGAGGCTTGATTTTCTCTCGCCGATTGAAAATCCCAATTGTAACAGAAGGTTGATTGTTCTTTGCGCATTTTGCTTGCAAATTTGGGGGGAATCCCCCTGTTATCAGCCAGTCGTCCAGATAAGGGTACAATGGGATTGATTGTCTGTGTAAGTGCACCGCCACTACCGCCAATACCGCCAATACCTTAATGAATACCCTTGGAGCTGAGGCTATGCCGAAGGAGAGCACCTTGAATAGGTATTGTTGATTTGCTATCTTGAAACACAGGAATATTCTGTGCGCTGGGAACATTGAAATAGGAAAGTATGCATTTTTAATGACTAATGTTGCTATGTAGTTCCCTTGTTTTAGCAGTGGGATTACTTCCTGTAGCATTGTCATGCAAAGCGTTTGTGTGTCAACATATTTGTTTGCAGGGTGCAGGTCTAGGGCAGGGCACATTGTAAGGTCTTTCTTTGACACAAGGAAGTACATTGAATAGATACCCTTGCTGACCTGGTTTGACGGGACGATCTCTATAGCGTCCTTTTCTAGCACTGCTTTGACCTCTTCCAGCAGAATGCGCTGTTCCTCCTGTGTTGTCTGTCTTTGTCTTGGCAGGTGGTTTGGTGGTCTCTGTAGGAATTCTATGAAATAGCCTCCCGCTACAGTGGAAAGTACCCAGGACGTGATACCCTCCCATGTGTGGGTAAAATTACAAATACAACCTCCTACTGGAGAACCATGGCAGGGGACCAGGAGCCGGAGGTCAATGCTTTGTAGGGGGGTTGGAGCCTCTGGTGGAGGAGGCTCTGCCTATATTCCTAGACCTTCTGTGCCCCCCCCCCTTTGAGAATGTTGCTGGGACGTTTGTCCCTGCGTGGAACCCCAAGATGTTTGTCCACCCTGACTATATTTAGAGGACCGTTGGGAGTTTTTGTTGTATAAATGACTCTTGTTTTATGCTTTGCTTTGCCATGTTCATTCTAGAATGAGCATGCTACATGATGTTCTAATTGGAACACTGAATCTTGGAGAGTTTGTTGTTGCTTGAGTTATAACAGTTGAACCCGAGATCTTGGATGTGTTGGGGGTCTCAAGATACTGTGCGTCACATTACCTAATAAAAGCACCTAGTTAACACAAATGTCGTGTTTGCGTTTATAAGAATATGTTGAATATCTAGGCCATGAAATATCAGAGCATGGGCTTAAACCAAAAAGGAATTTGCTGGATTCCATTCTTAAGGCAAAATCTCCTAGCAATAAAGCTGAATTGCGTTCATTTCTAGGTACTATTGAATTTTATCATAGGTTTGTTGAGAATTATGCTGACTCTATAACCTCCTTAAGGGCATTGTTAAGGAAAGGAGTTGAATTCGTTTGGAGTAGGGAATGTGAGAGAGAGTTTGAAGAGATGAAAAGAAAAATAGATATGGCCAAACCCTTATCGATGTTTGATACAAGGAAAATAACTATTCTGTCAGTTGATGCCAGTGATACTGGTATAGGAGTAGTGATGTTGCAACCAGATGTGGATGGCTCAGAGGTGGTTGTAATGCATGCATCACGAATGTTCAGAGGGACAGAACTTAATTATTCTGTGCTGGGAAAGGAAGCCTTGGCGTGCTATTGGGGCATTGAAAAAATGAAGAATTTTGTGTGGGGTCAGGATTTTACTTTAAGAACAGATCATAACCCTCTCAAGGCAATTTTTGAAAATAAAGGTCTTGACAAGGTATCAAGGTGAGTTGCCGGTTGGGTCACAAGACTACAATGCCACAAGTTCAATATAGAAGTGGTTGCAGGGAAAGAAAACTTGCGAACAGACCATGCCTCTAGGGTGAAACTGGAGGATGGGGCAAGTGAGGGCAGTAATAATGTGTGTGGTGAGAGTGAAATGGTTTTTGTAACTGCAGAGGGTATCATACAAAAGCAAGAATGGATTTGGGTGTTAGAATCAGATGAAATGTGGAAATGCATAGTGATGTTTGTAGAAAATGAGTGGCCGGAGAAAAGATTACTTTCCGGGGAGGAAAGGTCATTATGGGAAGTAAGAAATTAATTCTCAGTGAAAGGGGGACTATTGTTCCGATGGGACAAATTGGTAGTTCCTGGGTGCCTGAGGGAAAAGCTGATAAAATCTGCTCATCAAGGGCATATAGGGGTGTGTAAAACAAAAGAAGTGATAAAAGCGGATTACTGGTGGCCTGGTATTGACCGCGAAATTGAAAAAGTGGGTGGTGCATGCACAGATTGTATTAGGTCTGGAAAAAATTTGATGGCTGTGTCTCAGCCCATGGGAAAGACAAGCATACCTGAGGAAGTGTGGCAAGATTTAGCAATGGATGTTTTGGGTCCATTGGGTTGACATGGGGATGGGAAGAGGAAAGTTCATTCTTGCCTTAGTTGACGCATTCTCAAGATGGACGGAGTTCAAGATCATGAGAGAAGTTACATGTCAACGCATTATAGAATTTCTTGAAAATGTATTTGAAAGGGAGGGTCTACCTAGTAGCATCCTCACAGAAAATGGTCCCCAATTCACTGGAAAGTTGCTCAGAGATTATCTGGTTAAATTTGGGATTGGGCACAAAAGGACGCCTCTGTATTATCCACAAGGAAATGGTATGGTCGAAAGGGTCAATAGGTGTATTATGGAAGCTATCCGTGGAGCGAACGCATGTGGTTTAGATAAAAGTAGCTGTGAGGGAAAGGTTGTATGCGTTGCAGATGGCTCCGGGTTCTGAGAGAGGTGTGAGCCCCTTTGAACTCATGAGGGGCTGGAAAGCGAATACATTGGTGGCTCCAGCTTGGCTGGGCAAGGGAAGAGAGACGGATGTAGTTGTAGAAGATATAAAAAAAAGAGTGGATGTACATAAAGGAAAATGGGTGGAAAAAGTCAATGAGTGAAATCCTAAAAAGAGAACAGTGGTTAAAGTTGGAGACTGGGTTCGGATAAGTAAGGCTGTGCTCTCGAAGAAAGGAGAGCCCCTGTATATGGACCCTGTTAAGGTTGTGTGGGTTTTTAGAAATGCTGTGGGGTTGGAAAGTGGGCAAATCTGGAACATATCCAGAGTTGCAAAAATTAAGAGATAACTTGTTTCATGCTCATTTAAAGTGATAAATTTGTAAATGTGTGTTCATGAAATATAATTTCTTTTTGTAAAATAGGGGAGGGGGATGTGTTGTATAAATGACTTGTTTTATGCTTTGCCATGTTCATTCTAGAATGAGCATGCAACATGATGCTCTAATTGGAACACTGAATCTTGGAGAGTTTGTTGTTGCTTGAGTTATAACAGTTGAACCTGAGATCTTGGATGTGTTGGGGGTCTCAAGATACTGTGCTTCACATTACCTAATAAAAGCACCTAGTTAACACAATTGGCGTGTTTGCGTTCATAAGAGTTTTGTCCTAGAAAGCAGTGTGTATGAAACGCGTCTGTCTGTGCAAAGCTTTATTAGTAAACTGTCCTAGGGACCCGAGGGTGTCGTTCTTCTTTAGCACTTTTCAGTGCGTCCTCGACTGCTTTCCCAAATAAGGAGTTTGGTTCGCTCAGCATATTAATCAGGGTGGCTTCAGTTTCCAGCTTAAAGCCGGACTGTCGACATTCAAGTACCTTCAGCTACTATACAGCTTGAATTATCTGCTGTGTCCAGATTATTTTTCAGGTTGCAATTTGCCATCTGCTTACACCCAGCCACTGTTTTTAAAAGCTGTGTTTTGAGGGGTTCTGGGATAGAGTCAATTTGTTGTGAGATCTCGTCCCATTTGTGGCATTTGTAACTTGCCAAGAGCGTGGTGTTATTAGCTAGCCTTACTTGGTATGCAGCCAAGGAAGCTACTTTCCTACACAGTTTATATATTTTTTTTGTTTTTTTGCTTTCCTTGTCGGGAGGGGCTTTAGCAGAGGCTAAAAAAGTGTCTGCTCTCTTTCTTGTGGTAGTTATGACGAGAGAGTCAGATTTTAATTGACCCCTGATGTATAATGGGTCGGAGGTGGCTGGTCTGAACATCTTTTCAATAGGGAGGTTAACTGCCCTCGTAAGGATGGGTGTAAGTAATGAAGCCTGAATGCACCTCTGGATGGACTGCAGTAATGAAGGCTGAATGCACCTCCGGATGGACTGCAGGAGTGTGCTGCAGACCTCTTATCCCCAAGATGTCCTCTACAAAGTCCTTGTCCAGGTATGCCTCCTTGGGTATCTATTTTAAAATGTTCGGCAGCCTTTAAAAGGAGCGTGTTATACTGCAGCTGATTATCCACAAGGGAGTCAGCCACGGGTTGGTCATGATGGTCCACGGATTGTAGCGTCATCGTCATAATACTGGTCTGTGTCATCTAAGTCCCCTTGGTCTGCTATCTTTTAGTTGCCTCACCTTGTGAGGGCCCTTGGAGGTTGGACAGTTGATCAGGGTGTTGATCAAAAAAGTCAACAAAGCACGACATTCTCCTCATTATTCTGTTGAATTGTTCAGGGGTCCATTGGGTGGAGCTTGGAAACCCTATGGAAATTGGGGTAGAGATACTCTGTGATGTAGAGGGTGGTTTGTGGTGCATTGACCCTGAAAGGGTGTCACCAAGGGCAGAGGGTTCTTTAGCCTTCGAAATAGGGAATTTAGGGTCTAGGGGTGTTGAAGATCTTGTGTTTTTGACATTTTGGACTCGGGAGTGTCTGGGACATGTTTTTAATTAGTTCCCTCATTTTGGATCTATTAGAAAAGACTGTTGAAGCGTCTTTCGGCGAACGTTCGCCGGTACCCGAGGATTTGTCGGTTTTGTTTGCGGTGTCAGAAACAGACTTGGTTGTCTGTTTTGGGGGCCTGTCATGTGGCGAACGCGATCACGATGGCCAAATGGACAGGGATTCTTTGGACCTTCCCTTAGACACCATGTATGGCTTATCGGTTGACAAAGTGGTCAAGTGTCAGCCATGGTGTGTGTGTTCTGTGTGGCGTGCAGTGTGGGTGCTTGAGCCGCCGGGTGTCTCTGTAGCAAAACCGCCAGTCTGCCTGATGGAGTCGAGGGCATGCATGCAGGAAACCTTTGAGTTCCTATCGCCCTTGGCATCACTTAGGACGCTGCCATCACTGGAGGCTCACTCCACGTCCATAGCAGCCTTGGCCTGCATTTCGTGATGGGCCCAGCACTTAATCTTCCGGTCCTTTAGTGTCTTGGGCCCAAAAAGTTTGCAGAATTTGGAATGCTTTTCGGAATGGGTACTGGGTAGCCATTGGTTACACACTGTGTGAATCCTTCCAGGGAAACTTCCTGTTACAGGATGGGCAACATTTAAATGGTGTGTTCTCCACAGTATGGAAAGGTGACAGCTCGGCGATGAAAAAGGAAGAGTAGGGAAATAGGCATTCTTAAAGTAAAGATGATTATGACCACCCCCCACCCCCACGCTCCCTACTGTGAAGGGCCAAGCCCATTGGGGCCTAAGAAGGCCACAGTAATTCATCGAGACGGTCAAAGTAGTCGTCAACGAATAATCTGTCCTTGTAAGCCGTCACCGAAGATCTTACGGTGGTAAGGCCGTCGAAAGGATAGGAAAAAATATAATTTTAAAACTTGTATAATCAATGGCGTTAGCCAGAAAGAAACGAACTGCACAACTTGCGTCCTACTATGATGGTGGAAAAAAACTATCGGAGGGACCTCGGCACGTGAAGGACCATGAGTACAGTGGACTTCACACCAAGGATAGTATTACTGGCACATCCTGTCGACGTCCCTTTTCTAGTTTCGAAAACAAATAATGTAATACTCCACAACTACCACTAGATGTCGGCCTACGCACAGCCTAAGCAGATCCACAAGCCTCAGAAATACATTAAAAAAAAAATATATATATATATATATATATATATATATATATATATATATATATATATATATATATGATACATTACTCACCGTAATCGTATTTCTGATGCTTGTATCTGCTTAGATTCACATGCTGTGCATAGGCCGACATCTAGTGGAAGCTGCGGAGTATTACAGGGCGTGCCAGTAATACTATCCCTAGTGTGACGTCCACTGTACCCATGATCCCTCACTCGTCTAGGACCCTCAGATTGTATTTTTTCTGACATGAGGTAGCATGAGGAGTAGCGCGAGTACAGATAATCCAAGCAGACAGATAGAAAGGTAAGACTACAAGCATCCATGCGCCTTCTCTCAGAGGGGAGGAAGGGTGGGTCGCATGTGAATCTAAGCAGATACAAGCATCAGAAATACGATTACGGTGAGTAATGTATCCCTTCTGAGGCTTGTGGAATCTGCTTAGATCACATGTTGTGCATGGATTAGCGAGCAGTACCTGAAGAAGGAGGTGGGATGTGAGAAGGGTCATGAGGAAATAAATGTCTTAGAACCGCTTGTCCCTCTTGTGTATCTGTCTTGGAATGAGTGTCAATGCAGTAGTGCTGAGTAAAAGTGTGAATAGAGCTCCAAGTAGCTGCTTTGCAAATGGTGTCAAGGGGTACATTTGCAATGAAAGCCAGAGTGGCCCCAATGCCTCTTGTAGAGTGGGCCCTTGGCGTGAAAGGCAGAGTTTTTTCAGAAAGTGAGTAACACAGCTGGATACAGTTAATAATCCACTTAGAGAAGGCACCTTTAGAGACGCGATCCCCCTCTCTGCCTGTAGCTACGGAGACAAACAGCTGATCTGTTTTCCTTAGCGGTCTGGTCTTGTTTACATAGTAGAGGACAGCCCTACGCACATCTAGTGTGTGTAGTTTCAACTCAGCCGAGCTTTGTGGGTCTTGGAAGAAAGCCGGAAGCTCGATGGACTGGTTCACGTGGAATTTTGAAATAAACTTAGGTGAAAACCTAGGGTGTGTGCGTAAAACCAGTTTATCTTTATGGACAGTAAAGAAGGGATCTTGCACTGACAGAGCCTGAATTTCACTGACTCTTCTTATAGATGTAATTGCTACTAAGAAGGCCATTTTGTAAGTCAGGTGTTTGAGACTGCTTTTGTGCATGGGCTCGAATGGGGGGCCCATGAGCTTAGATAGCACCACGTTAAGGTCCCATCCTGGTGGTGGGTTTGAAATAGGAGGGTGAAGTCTCTTTACTCCTTCCATGAAGGCTTTAACTACTGGTACTTTCCACCATGACACCTTGTTATGGGAAGTGGTGTATGCTGACAGGGCTGCCAGGTGTACCTTCAGTGAGTTAAAAATCAGTCCTGCGTCCAGCAGGTGGAGCATGTATGTAACAATAGTGGAAAGAGTGCAATCAACTGGGTTGATTTGTTTATTCTGGCACCAGATAACAAATGTCTTCCATTTGTCAAAGTAACAGTGCCTTGTGTTAGGTTTTCTAGATTCCTTTAGGATGTCCATACACCTCTGTGGTAAATTGAGATGTCCGAACTCTATGACCTCAGGAGCCATGCTGCCAGGTTCATTGAGTTGGGTTGAGGATGCACTGTTTGACCTTGGTGCTGGGACAGTAGGTTGTACCAGGCCAGAAGTTTGATGGGTTTGCACACCGCCAATCGGCGTAAGTGTGGGAACCACGGTTGTCTTTCCCACATGGGAGCAACTAGGACGAGCGTCATCGATTCCCTGTTCATCTTGTTGACCACCTTCCTGATTAGAGGAGTTGGTGGAAAAGCGTACGCAGACATCCCTGACCAGTTCATCCACAGGGCGTTCCCCTGGGAGTCTAGTTGGGGGAACCTGGATGCAAATCCTGGGCATTGTCTGTTTTCACTTGTGGCGAATAGGTCTATAGTGGGGAAACCCCACAGAGAAGATATCTTCTACGACTTCTCTGTGTAGACACCATTCGTGTTCCTCTGGGAGGGGGTCTCTGCTCAGAGCATTCGCTAGGGAATTGAGATCCCCTGGAACATGTTGCAATGACAGGAAGATGTTCCGTCTGAGTGCCCATATCCAGATTTTCTGGGCAAGCTTGGACAGATTTGGCGATCGAGTCCCTCCTTGCTTGTTCAGGTAGAACATGGCTGTAGTGCTGTCCGTCCGGATTTGCACTGACAGATTTAACAGGTAGGGCTCCAACGCATGAAGTGCTCTGAATACTGCCAGAAGCTCTAGCAGGTTGATGTGATTCTTGGCCACTGAGTGCAACCAGAGACCCTGAGCTGTGTGGTGGAGATGGTGAGCTCCCCACCCCGTCAGGCATGCATCGGTTGTGACTACCGCCTGTATCTCGGGATCGTAAAAGGGTTTCCCCTTGGACAGATTCTCTCTTGTCCACCAGTGAAGGCTTTGTACAAGTGTTGGCAAAATGACCACTAGATCGTCCCACTGACCACTTGCCTGAGACCACTGTTTCGCCAACCATTCTTGCATGGGACGCAATGGCAGGTGCGCGTGGGGGACCAGGTAAATACATGACGCCATCATGCCCAGCAAACGCATTGCTTTGCGTACCGTTAACTGGCGACTGGACTGATATTGCGGAATTTGCAGCAGTATATTCCGAATTCTTTCCTTGGAAGGAAGGGTCAACCCCTCTCGAGTGTCTAGGATAGCTCCTAGGAACTGTTTGGATGTGCTTGGCACGAGACTTGACTTTTTCTCGTTTATTGAGAAACCCAATTCGAAAAGAAGGTCGATTGTCCTTTGAATGTTTGCTCTGCAAATTACTGGGGTCCCCCCCCCGTGATGAGCCAGTCGTCCAGGTAAGGGTACACCGGGATTGCCTCCCTGCGTAGGTGTGCTGCCGCCACCGCCAGTACCTTGGTGAATACCCTTGGAGCCGAAGCTATCCCGAAGGGCAGTACCTTGAACTGGTAGTGCCGACTGTCCACCTTGAAGCGCAGGTACTTTCTGTGCGCTGGGAACATGGAAATATGAAAATAGGCATCTTTCATGTCCAATGTTGCCATGTAATCCCCCTTTTTTAGGAGGGGGATAACCTCCTGGAGAGTAGTCATGCGAAACATTTGGGGCTTGACATACTTGTTTGCAGGCTGTAAGTCCAATACTGGGCGCATTTTTTTGGCACAAGGAAGTAAGTTGAATAAATACCCTTGTTTACCTGGTGTCCCGGGACGAGTTCTATCACGTCCTTTAATAGCAGATTGACGATCTCCTCGAGGAGGATCTTCTGGTGGTCCAAAGAATGTATTCTTTGTCGTGGAGGATGGTTTCGGGGACGCTCCAACAGTTCTATGCAGTACCCTGCGGATACTGTGGACAGCACCCATCTGTCTGATGTGATCCCTTCCCAAACTTGGGTGAAGTTGGAAATGTGTCCCCCTACTGGGGTTGCGTGAGAAGGGACCCTGAACTGAGCGTCACTGTTTTGGTGAAGGCGTGCCACCTCCTCTACTGGGGCTGCCTCTACCTTTCCCACATCCTCTCTTATTACCCCTACCGTAACCCTGGGTAGACTGTTGGTTATTATTGCTGCATGGTGTCCCCTGCCCCTGGGAATAGTTAGATCCTCTCTGGAAATTGTGGCCGCGTGGGTGACGAAAATTGCCATTCCCTCTCTGATTAGGGGGTTTATTGGTTAGTTGGCCTAGGGATTTCAGTGTTTCATACTCGTCCTTAAGATTTTTCAGCGCGTCCTCGATCGCCTTACCAAACAACAGATCCGGCTCCACCGGTTTATCTAACAATACTTGGGTTTCAGCCTTGAATCCAGACCGCCTTAATCAAGCGTGTCTCTTGATAACAGTTCCTTCTTCTATCAATCTGCCGGCGTTATCCGCGGCATCAAAGGTTGCCTTTAGAATGCAACCGGACACGACTCTTCCCTCCGCTGAAACTTGTGCCAACTGGCTCTTTAAGGGTTCTGGGGCGGAGTCTATGAGTGCCGCGTCTTCTTCCCATTGATGGCAGTTGTAGCTGGCCAACAGGGTGGTGGAGTTGGCAATCCTTGCCTGGTATGCGGAAGTGGAAGCAACTTTCCTGCCCAACCCATACAGTTTCTTGCTCTCCTTGTCGGGAGGAGCTTCGGACAATGACAAGGGTGTTCCAGCCCTCTTACGGGTGTTTGTAACAACTAGGGAGTCTGGCTTCAGGTTGCCCTGAAAAGTTTCTCAATCCTGGGGTTCACTGCTCTGGTGAGGTTAGGATTTACGAGTGAAGGGTCTATTCTCCTTTGAATAGACTTCAGGATAGGGATGGCCTGAGCAACAGGCCTCCTTTCTCCCACTAACTCTTCGGCAAAGTCTCTCCTCTTGAGCACCCTGGGTGTCAATGTGGAAATGTTCAGCTGCTCGAGACAGCACTTCATTCAGGAGAGGTTAGTTGTCGACAGGGGAGTCGGTAACCGGGGGTTCCTTCTCTACCGGGGAATCTACTCTGTAGGTTTCCGGGTCGTCATCCTCTTCTTGGTCCTCATCATCCCCATAGTAGCCCGTACCAGTTTGTTCTTCCAACAAGCCCAAATCTGGATCCTCACAAAAGGGTGTCTCTCCTTGATACTGAGAGTAGGGCTGTACATAGAAGGGGTCCGAAGACCGTGTTGGTGTTTCAAACCAGGACTTTTTACTTGGAGGTATAGGATCCTTCGAGCCTGAGGGAGCTGACCCGTCGGGAGTATATGAGAGAAAGTGTTCAGGATTCTTTGCGTAAAAATCTGCCAATGATGACATCCTTGACATGAACCTGTCTATGTCATCACTAGACCATTCTCTAGAACTGGGGATGACCCTTTCTGGAAGTTTCTCTGACTTATCCTGACTAGACTTGGTGGTCTGAGTAGGGGTTTTTGTGACAGCAGAAGACTTGGACTTGTCTGTCTGTTTCTGAGGAGTGGAGTGTCTTAAAAGTGTGGAAGTAGGCAGAGGCTGCCTCCTTTGTTGTTTTTCCCCCTCCCTGTGAGTGGAAGAGTGTTTTCCCTGTTTTTTCGCCCCTACGGAGGGACGCCTGGCGTTGAGGTTCGGGGGTAGTGTCCTTATCCTTCGAGTGTGGAGGTAGGGGTTCGGGGACCTGCCGTAACGCGGTCTGCGGGCGCCGACTCCTGGAGTGCTGTCTGGGGATGGAAGTCGGCTTTGTCCTCCGACGATCGCACTTCCGTTACCTTGGGGAGAGAGGCACTCTTGGCAACAGTGGATGATTGCCTGGAGTCATGCAGCGATTGTGATCGAGAACCCCAGAGGACGCCGATTAGGACCGTTCTGTATGTGCCTCTTTCCGAGAACTCGACGTGCGCGTCAAGTCCCGGTTGGACTTCATGTGTTTTGTGGAAGTGCTGTGGGAAGCGCTTGTGTCGCCGGGGGTCTTCCCCATAACCGCCCTGCCGGACGACCTTCCGAGGTCAGGGACTTGCGCTTGACTGTCGTTCGACGCCATAATGCCCTCGCCGCCTGAAAGCACGGCGTCGCTGCCATCGCTGAAGGCGCCCTCCGCTGCCATGGCCTCTTGACGCCTGGCGTGGTGGGCCCAACGCTTGATCGAACAGTCCTTAAGTGGTGCATAAACCCAGAGTCAGCATTTGTCATGGTAACCCAGCGTACAGAATGCTTAGTCACGCTTACACTAATAGCATGCTTACCCAATTTTGGAAGTATTTGGCAGCATGACAAATGCTGACTCTGGGTTTATGCACCAGAGTTTATTTGGCATTAATATTGTTTGGACCAACTATTTGACTTTACAAATCTTTATATTCTCTCCCCCCCGTTTTTCAACCTTACTTGTGCAACCATGTATTTGATCATAACTATCACTGAGAAACGACTTTAAATCAAGTATCTTGTTCAGTTACTATGATAGCCTAAACAGTTTGCCCTTCACCAACAACTGCATGTATTTGATCACAACCATCACCGAAAAACGACTTTAAATCAAGTATCTTGTTCAGTTACTATGATAGCCTAAACAGTTTGCCCTTCACCAACAACTGCATGTATTTGATCACAACCATCACCGAAAAACGACTTTAAATCAAGTATCTTATTCAGTTACTATGATAGCCTAAACAGTTTGCCCTTCACCAACAACTGCTGACCTCAAACCTGACTTCTTACAGGGGGATTGAACCTGTGATTTCTTTCATGCACCAATCTTGAAGTGAATGAACTTTGATATGGAGGATAGGTAAGGAATTGGGATTCCCAACTCCACGTATCTATGGAATTAACATGGTAGCACTATATATTGGCACTAACCAGATTTTTTGGTCTTGATTTTTTTTCCTCCTTCTTTGCATTTTCTTAAATTTTTTATTTTTTATTCTCCATTACCTCAAATCTCCTCCCCCTACACCCCTCCTTGTTTATCTGCGTCTTGCAAATGCAATTGTGATGAACCACTAATTGTATGGTGTTGACATATATACATAACTCCTGGCTATATATATTTTTTGTGGTATGATGCAATACTTTTTGATCAACGATCTTTGTTCTGTTGTATTAGTCAATTCTAGCCCTGATTTGAGAAAGACACTTGTGTGTCGAAACATGTGTTATCACAGAGGGCAACTCAATAAATATTCTTATACTTTTTCACCTTGATATTATTTGTGGCGCAGTTTTTTGAAGTGTGGAGCATTTCTTTTTTACTGCTTCACTCAAGGGGTTGGGCTCAGAGTCCCCTTCTTTGCACCACACTCAACTGTGACGCATTTGGATTACAACAAACACCTTAGCGCATGGACATATAAATCGGTTCTAAAAAGCCCCAACCTTTCCTGCTACTAAGAAGGCAGTTTTATAAGTCAGGTGTTTGAGATGAGCTTTGTGCATGGGTTCAACGGGAGGTTCCATGAGTTTAGCAAGTACCATTTAAGGTCCCAACCTGGTGGTGGGTTAGAAATTGGAGGGTTGAGTCTTTTTACCCCTTCCATAAATGCTTTGACAACTGGCACTTTCCACCATGACACCTTGTTATGGGAAGTGGTGTAGGCTGACAGAGCAGCCAGATGCACTTTAAGTTTGTTAAACACTAACCCTGCATCCAGTAAATGGAGCATGTAGGTGACAACATTGGAAGGAGTACAATCAACTAGGTTTATTTGGTTATTTTGGCACCAAATTACGAATTGTTCCATTTATCATGGTAACAATGCCACATGTTAGGTTTTCTTGACTCTTTCCAGATATCCATACATCTCTGGGGTAAATTGAGATGTCCGAACTCTGACTTCAGGAGCCATGCTGCCAAGTTCATCGAGTTGGGCTGAGGATGCACCGTTAGCCCCCCGTGCTGGGAGAGTAGGTTGTACTGGCACGGGAGCTTGATGGGGTTGCACACCGCCAGTTTGCGTAAGTGTAGATACCATGGTTGTCTCGCCCACATAGGAGCAACCAGGATGAGTCTCATCGGTTCCCTGTGGATCTTGTTCACCACCTTCCTCATTAGAGGGGTTGGTGGAAAAGCATAGGCAAACATCCCTGACCAATTCATCCATAGGGCATTCCCCCCTGGAGCATGGCTGGGGGAACCTGGATGCGAAGTCTGAGGAATGGTCTGTTTTCATTTGTGACGAATAGGTCTATAGTGGGGAAATCCCACTGAGAGAAGAGGTCTCCTACGACATCATCGTGTAGTCGCCACTCGTGTTCCTCTGGGAGGGGATCTCTGCTGAGAGCATCTGCTAGAGAGTTGAGTTCCCCTGGAACATGTTGGGATGACAAGTAAATGTTCTGTCTGAGTGCCCATTTCCAAATTTTCTGGGCAAGCCTGGAGAGATTGGGAGATCGAGTGCCCCCTTGTTTGTTTAGGTAAAACATTGCAGTAGTGCAGTCTGTTAGGATCTGCACTGACTGGTTGGATAGGAGTGGTTCGAATGCCCGAAGCGCTCTGAAGACTGCCAGAAGTTCTAGCAGATTGATGTGGTTCTGAGCCACTGTGCAAGACCAGAGACCCTGAGCTGTATGGTGCAGGTAGTGGGCTCCCCATCCTGCTAGGGAGGCGTCTGTTGTGAGAACGGCCTGTATCTCTGGATTGTAAAAGGGTTTCCCCTTCGTAGGATTCTCTCTTGTCCACCAGCTAAGACTTTGTACTAGTGTTGGTGAAACTACCACTAGATCGTCCCACTGACCACTTGCTTGAGACCACTGTTTCACCAACCATTCCTGCATGGGTCGCAGGCACGCATGGGGAACCAGGTAAATGCAAGATGCCTTCATACCTAGCAAACGCATCGCTTTGCGAACCCTTATTTGGCAACCGGACTGATAGAGGAATTTGCAGCAACAGGTTCTGAATTCTTTCCTCCGATGGAAAGGCCAACCCCTCTTGGGTGTTTAGGACAGCTCCTAGGAATTGTTTTCAGGTACTTGGCACCAGGCTTAATTTTTTCTCGTTGATCAAGAAGCCCAATTGGAAGAGGAGGTTGATTGTTCTTTGAATATTTAGTCTGCAAATTAAGTGGGTTTCCCCTGTAATGAGCCAGTCGTCCAGGTAAGGGTACACTGGGATTGCCTCCCTGTGTAGGTGCGCCGCCACCACCGCCAGTACCTTGGAGAATACCCTTGGAGCAGAGGCTATACCGAAGGGCAGCACTTTGAACTGGTAGTGCTGGTTGTTTATTTAGAAACGCAAGAATCTTCTGTGCGCTGGGAACATTGAAATATGAAAATAGGCATCTTTCATATCCAAGGTTGGCATGTAGTACCCCCGCTTTAGCAGTGGTATTACTTCCTGTAGCTTGTCAAGCAGACTCTGTGGCACGCTAATAGTTCTATACAGTATCCTGCGGACACTGTGGACAGCACCCATCTGTCCGACGTGATCCCCTCCCATGCGTGGGTGAAAGTGGAAATGCTGGGGATGCATGGGAGGGGACCCAAAGCGGAACGTCACAGTTTACTAGGTGGCGTACCACCTCTGGCGGGGCTGCCTCAACCCCTAGTGCGGCTCCTGCGCTGGCCTCTGGTGAATCCCTGTGATGTTTGGAACTGATTGTTGCCCAATGAGGTTCCTTGATTTTGGTAGTAGTTGGAACCTCTCTGCCAGCTTTGGCTGCGAAAGCGACGAAAATGATTATTTCCCCTCTGACCTGGGCGTTTATTTGTGAGTTGGCCAAGAGATTTTAGGGTCTCTTACTCATCTTTAGCTCTCTTTAGTTCCTCTTCCACTGCCCTGCCGAACAGAACGTTCTGCTCTACCGGCATGTCTATAAGCGTGTTTTGGGTCTCGGGTTTGAACCCTGACTACCTTAGCCAAACGTGGCGCTTTATTACTGTGCATTCGGCTATCAATCTTCCAGCATGATCTGCTGTATCAAAATTTGTTTCAAGGATGCTTCCAGATACGAACCTTCCGTCTGCTGCAATTTGGTCCAACTGGCCTTTTAGTGGTTCAGGTGCTGATGGCAGTTATAGCTTGCTAAAAGAGTGGTACTGTTAGCAATACGTGCCCAGAGCATATATCCTTTTGCTCTCCTTATCGGGAGGTGCTTCTGAAGAAGCTGGTGGTGTACCTGCCCCCTTTCTGGTGGTTGTTACTACCAGGGAGTCTGGTTTTAATTGACCCCTTATGTACATGGGATCGGAGGGTGCGGGCCGGAATAATTTTTCCACTCGTGGATTCACTGCACGAGTAAGATTTGGGGTTACCAGCGAGGGATCAATTCTATGCGGGATTGATTTTAATATTGGGATAGCCTGGGTAATGGCTCTCTTGTCCCCTAGGATTTCTTCTGCGAAATCCTTATCTTCTTGGACACCCTGTGTGTCTATCTGAAAATGAGCTGTTGCTTTAGCCAATACCTCATTGAGGAGTGACTGATTATCAATCGGTGAGTCATGCACTGGGGGGGTCCATAGGAATTGGGGAATCAAGATTGTAGGCTTCCGCCTCATCCTCCTCTTCCTGGTCCTCGTCATCCCCATAATAAGAAACACCTGTCTGGTCTTCCAGCATATGTGTTTCTGTCTCCTCTCCATATGACTCTGGATGGTAAGATTCAATTAGCAAAGAGTCTGAAACCAATTCCTGCGCCGGAGCCTCAGAGCGGAGCCTTTAAGTAGAGGATTGAGAGTCCTTGGACCCCGAATGGGCAGAGGTAGCTGGTGTGTTGGCATAGCTATGGAAACAATTAAGTCTTTTTCATAGAAGTCTGCAAAGAAAAGACATCCTTCTCATCACCATATCAATATCCGCTGAGATCCATTCCCTGGAACTGGGAATAAACCTCTCCTGTTCCGGTTCCACATCCATGTCCATATCATGAGGAGTGGGAGGGACAATTTTACTCTTAGGAGTAGTGTCAGGGACCTTGGCCTTCTCTATCACTTTAGGGGCCTTCTGTTTTCCTTTATGGCGTTCGGAAGGTTTCTTGTGTTGTTTATCCCCCTTCCCGTGACTAGAGGAATGATTTCCAGATGTTTTAGGGGTTTCCGAGGGTTTCGACGCTTCGCGTCGAGATTCAGAGGTAGTAGAAAGAGTGCACCGAATCTCGGGGGTAGACGCTACACGCTTCGACTTGGGAGCATAGGGGAGTGCGACACCTTTTTCAACCGCGGACGGTTGGTCTTTGTCATGTGGCGAACGGGAAAGCCCAGAGGACACAAAATCGTTGGACCGCTCTCTCAGTGCCTTCCGTTGCCAATCGCTCGACACGCGTGTCATGTCACGGCTGGGGATGATGTGTTTAGAAGAAGTGGTGTGGGTTGCGCTTCTGCTGCCGCGTGTTGGCCCCATAACTGGGCCGCTGGCCAGTCCTCCCAGGTTGGGTGCTTGCGCGTGGGTGTCTGAAGTCACCCCTCTGCCCCCGCCGTCCGATACGGCGGCGGTGCTGCCATCGCTGAACGACCCTTCGACATCCATGGCCTCTAGCTGCCTGGCGTAGTGGGCCCAGTGCTTCGTCGAGCGGTCCTTAAGTGTTTATGGCTTGAAGAGCTTACAAGCTCGACACGTAGGCTCAGGATGGTCTTGTGGGAGACACAGATTGCACGTATTGTGCTCATCTACCCAGGGAAACTTCCTGTTACACTTAGGACAGAGTTTGAAAGGAGTACTCTCCATAGGTTTAAATTTGGCAGCGGGCTGTGTATATGTAGGAAATGAGTGTGGGAAAGTTATGACCACCCCCCACTCTCCCTACTTGTACAGGGCTTAGACACCTCTGGGTATTAAGCAAGTTATAAATAACCTATATCATATCATATAAAACATTCAAACAAAACAGTTGCAATAATTATTCTGTAATTTTTACACCAAAACCGATATGTTACCCATCAATTTAGTGATCTATGTAGTTAGAAATTCCCCATCGTCAAATCATTTCACAGCATGAAAATGGAAAATAAAACTCATAACAAATATTATTCAATTTACACATCAATGTAGGTATGGTCCATTACTAGACAGTTGTCAATGCAGTTTGCAATTTCCGTAGGTGTAATTCCTTACTGCACAGTTATCAATGCTGTTGCCAAATCCCTAACTCCTTTCGCGCAGACATTGGGTGAGGGTCGAGCACTGCCTTATGCAGAAAGATCATAATATATAGATATCTTAGAGGTGCCAAAATGTACCTGCCCATGAGACCTTGCATTCACAAGGATCTTTGACTTCTCTGAATAACAGTGGAATCTCACAAGAACAGAGAGCGGACCCTTCCCACGTTCAACGGCTCTGTGAGACCATCTGTCATCACCGTGGGTGTACAGTCACTGCAGATGATTTATGTCCCAAGTGTGAGTTCACTCTGCGTTCTCAACAGCTTTGGGGGATTCACCATCTTTCTCAAGAATTCTGAAAATCTGAGATTATTACACTTCTCTCAGTTTTCAAAGTCATGTATCTTTAACCGCATATAATCTCCTTGCCGTTCCAGTTCAGATTCTCCAACATCCATCTTAGTCTCACAACAAAAGAGGTTTGATTGGCCTAAAGTCGCTGAAGTCTCGCCTCCATCTTCTTATGCAGGCCATCTAGCCTCAGACCTATGTCCGCATGAACACCTCTCAGTTCCTCCAGCACTGCAAGTGTGTTCTCACTCTTAGTTGTACCCCGATCTCCCATAATGGCAAGGTTGGTACAGGCCTGCTATGTTAATTACACACCCACTTCCTGAGTGGGTTGGCTCTTAGAACTGCTGGAGGGCACTTTTTCAACTCATCCAGGCTCACATGTGGAGAGTGGTTTTTCAATCTATAAAGCAATGCACAAGTTCCCAGCTTTCACTCCATGTAGCATCCTTTACCACCACACTGGGTACACAAAGTTATCTGGGGTTATGCACACAAGAGGCTGTAAAGGCATCATGAGTCAGACACAGTGATCAGGTTCAAGTTTTCTTAAACTTTATTTTAACTTTAATGTCAGGATGGAGTAAGGCCTAACCTGACCTATGCTAAGGTGGTATTATTTTCCCTACCTAACAAAACTAAGGATAGTCTGAATGAGGAAGTACAAATCAAAAGTCAGTCTGTGTCTAAATCCTATACTTGCCCTCACAATAAATGCATACAATGTTTAAGGATGTCAGCATCAAAATGAATAGTGTTCAAAATAAAGTTCTGAACTTCTTCCAGCTCTTGGCTTGTAATCCGCTTCCCTTCCCCAAGTTCAATACAGTTGACAAATTATCGGGTTCCCTTCCTCAAGAGTTCAAATCTTCCAGCGTTCAAACAAAAGGTTCAAATCTTTCAGCTCTTCAAAAACAACAATTCCTTGGAACACTTCCTAACTCTCTAGTCATAGGTACTTTTACACTGGTTCACCAAAATAGTTCAGTCTCTTGACTTCAAAATCACATCAGCAACTGTGGCAAAACACAAGTCAAGGTGCAGGTGTAGAACCACACAGTCCACCCATTACAGGTTACGCAACAGATACCGTTTCTCATCTGCTTTTCATCAACAAATGCTGAATGCTTTCCCTTGACAGTGAAGATTGTTCTTTTCATCAGGATTATTTTCTTCAAACATTTTACTGTGGCTACTTTGACCACCATTCACTTTGCTACACTTTCTGTACTCATCTGGCTCTTGAAAATACAAGTTTTCTCTTAAACTGCAGTTCCTTCAACACCTTGCTGGGGGTTAATACGCGATTCTCTTCTCATACCGTTCTTGGGATTCTACTTACTTTTCAAGCACTTTTATTTCAACCAATTCACTCTGTGGTATTTGCCACTTGTACTACCTTGCTTTCATTCCATTCAAACATGAGCATTACTTGCTTTGTGCAGTATTCAGAAATGCTCATCATGTTTTTCAGTTTGTTTGGTATTCAAAAAAATCCTCTGTTTCAGCCTTGAAACTATTTTCAGTTTGTTCAAGATTTAAAGGCACTTCAGCATTCAGAAAGTGCTTACGACAATTTCAAATTTGTTCGATATTCAAGAAATGCTTGCTTCAGGTTCCCACAGCGCCCCAGGTTGACTGTTCCCCGTTTACACTCACCGGCTTGAGGCGGCAGCTCCCGTCTGCTTCGTTCCTTTCCTCATTCTGTTTTCAGCTTCCACTGTCCTTGCTCTTCCCTGTTGGAGTTCAGAGAGAGCACCGTACGCACTCCCGGAGGTCCACGGCTACCGGAGTGCTTCACCACCCCACAGCTTCTGCTGCTTGCGACAGCCAGCCACAGAGGGTATGCAGGTTTTCCTGGCCTTCTCTGGGTCAGCCTCGGCCATAGAGTCCATTGTCCCCACGTGACACAGCTTCCCGCTCCTGTGTCTCCCGCTCCTGTGTCTCTGGTCTGCCTCTCTCCAGCTCCAGCCGGCTCCACACTCAGGCCTGCTGTTTCTCTCTCTTTCTCGTGTACAGCCCGCATTTTTATATCCGTTGGGCTTGCCTGGACATAGTTAAAGGGACATGCCTAGCAGCGCCATCTGAACTCCTTCATAGCCCTCTTCATCTCAGTACCAGAGTGGAGTTTGGGGAGGGTTGCATTAAAGGAATTGTTCATAACTGTGGTGTCTCCACCTCATTTTGGTATTTGGCAGATTTTTATCTGCATTAACAATATGAGGCTGATATCATTATCATCTATTTTCATATACTGATTGAAATGTGTTTTGTAAAGGTTTACAACCATATATAAATTTAAAAAAATGTTAAAAAATATGAGGCTGATGCATGTCTGCATTAAGAACACGAGATTGATGCATGTTTATATCTCACCCAAATGATGATGTGTCCTCCTAGAGGGTCTCATCCTCGACCCAGTTTAAAAATAATATTTCTGGGGGACATTGTGTAGGGGAGAAAAGGGAAAAGGCTAACAGTAACCTACAAAGGTTGTAGGGACAGAAGGTTCATTTTGAAAAGGGCATGGGGGATACCATGTCTCACCTAAGGTTGTCCTCTTCCCCCACTCCCCAAGTTCCCTCCACCCTGGTGATCATCCCTCGCATATCCACCCCAAGGGTCAGGATCCAAAAGTGTTGGATGCTGGGGGTGGACGCCCTCAGGTTCCTCACAAGCCCAGTCTCACTAAGTCACCCCAACGATGGAGGCATAGGCATTGCCTTCTCCTCAGTCTTTCGCAGCTTGCACATACTCCTCTGCTTGCTCAGAGTGGCATCAGAATCTGGAGCTCAGGCACACTCCCTCCGCAGCAGCACGTCCACAGTGGCGAGGGATTCAGGAGACGTTCTTGTGAGTAGTCCAGGATGAAACGCCAGACACAACGTTCCATGTTTTGGTTAAAGAATTTTATTAACAAAAATGGGTTGGGAAAATGCCTCTCTGAACCTGCTCGAAGAGGAGTTCTCCTTCCTAAAACCAAAAACTAAGAACATGCCCGTATCAGGATGTCAAAATCAAAACCATCATTGTGTCCAAACGTTCTATCCTGACACACTCACTACAAACCAAATCAAAATGTGAAAAGGGAAATGTCTTTAACCTGGTGATTGCAAAAAGAGCTCAAAGGAAAATAACAGCTCCAACATAAAGGTTCTCCAAGGTAAAAGAACCTTGGTTCCAGAGGGTGCTTTCCCTTCCCCTGGATTCTTCAACACTATGCCAATGCTAACAGTTCTTTGTTCCTTTCTTGACGCACAAAAATACTTTGTTAAAAAGTTCTGTAGCCTTGTAGTTCCTTCTTTCAAAGGTTCCTTCTTCGATGTAACAAACACAGTCCTTTCTTGGTACCAATTGTAGATTTGCAACTGCCTGGTATACTCCCCTTGCAGGATTTCTCATGTAGTTGTAGCTGACTGGTATACTCGCTCGCCCCTATGATCAGGATCAGGTAGAGGATGCTGTCCCCTGACCACATGGGAGGAGGTTACACCTGGGGAAATCAGTGATGACACCACAGAGTCCTCACATTCTGCATCCTCCAACACAGCCTGAGCCCTCTGATCACTCCAATACCGAACTAGGAGGGGACAGCAATTTCTTCCACAGCAGTGCCTCCCTTTGCTGGATGCCTTTCATGACCAGCTTCAATACATGTTTTGGTTGCAGAGGACATTTTTCTCCAGTCAACCCTCACTCTGCACGCGTTCGGTGCTTTGGAATCTTTCATCCAGTGTGTATGCATGACTTGTGCGGTTGTATTCACCCCAAATGGCTATGAACAGACTCCTGTCCATGTCCCAGATTGGCCCAGGACTGAAGGCAATGCAGGAGTGTCTAGCACTGCATCCCCAGATTGGAGGCCTTCACAGTACTGATCAATGGATAATCACTCTCGAAAAACAAATTACTCACCCATGGTAATGTTCTTTCGACTGGATGTTCCTCACACATGTTTATCTTTGATATACTCAGATATCCTGCTTGCAGCTAGGAAACTTTTCAAAGCAGACGCACAGTGCCTCATCGCCGACCTTGTGTCCCTAGATGGCTTCCGTCTGTCTCGAGTAGGATGTCAGCATTACTATAAATGGCATACACTGCACCCATTGCCGCAGTTAATGTTTTTCCTGTCACCAGCATAGCAGTGACAAAGAGGAGAAATGTGTTCTTCGAATGGATTGTGTCCTCTCATGTATTCCTCATCTTTGATAGATTCCTTTGCAGTTTTTTGCAGGAGGTGGGCAAGGAAAATGTATTTCAGATTTATGCTGCGTAAAGCAGCCTTTCCAAATTTGGTTTCCTGGCCCAAATCCAAGCAATAGTGTTTCGTGGAGGTATGCAACGAAGACCAGGTGGCAGCACCAGTATCCCAGTCTTAAAGGCAGAGGATGTGCCATCCCCCTAGTAGAATGTGCCCTTATGCTTAAAGGACTTTTTTCCAGCTAGATTGTAGCATTCGGAAATGCACATGATAATCCAGCGAGACGGGGGCCTGTTTTGTAACCGCTTGTCCCATCCTATGGCCTCATAGCCCACAAACAGCTGTCGTAATTCACAGAGCCTGTTAATACAAAAGCTTAAAGCTCCGTTAGAATCCGCTCCGTGGAGGCTTTCCTCCTCTTTAGTTGGATGGGGAGGAGGGTAGACAGTAGGCAAAACTATTTTTTTGCGAAATTCTGACCCCACCTTCGGTACAAAAGAGGGGTGATCCCTTAAAACTACTTTGTCTTTATAAAAGACTGGAAATAGTGGTTTGGATGACAGAGATTGAAGCTTGCTAACCCTGAGAGCAGAGGTAACAGCTGTTATAAAACACAGTTTTTAAGGAAAGCATCCTGAGAATACAGGAATGCCAAGGCTCAAAAGGAGCACTCATCAGGAAGCATTAGTCATTCCTTTCAAAAGTTGGATGACAAATTATAAATTACTACCGTAGTGACTAACGTACTCCTAGTCCATAATCCCCTGGCCTCCATACTGTATGGGCATCCCTCGCTAGGGACAGGAGACGAAACCTTTTTGACCCGAAAAATCATCTTCCCCTTTAAATTTAGATGCGCGCGTGGGGGCATGGCCCTGGGAGCATGCGCTCCCCTGACTCTGCCCACCAGCACCACTCCTCAGTCCCCTTTGACACATCGACAATATTAACATTGCCTAATGACACCAGTTATATTAGGGGGCGGGGGACTAGGACAGTGGGATGTATGGAGGAAAGGGAACTAGAAGTATGTTAGTCACTACAGTGAGTAACTGGTTTTCTTAGAATGGGCAACTCTCCACCCTGGGGCTACGTTCAGTTGTAATCGCCCATACAGTATGGAAGAAAGGGGACGGGACGTAGGACTAATTAGAAGTTCTTCAACACTGCCTGGCCAAATGCCATGTTCGACCTGGTGCTGGTATCCAGGCAGTATTGCTTGCAGAAGGGACATGTCTTCGGAAAGCTACCGCTGGGGCCTTGGCTCTGATTGCATAGGCATGCCCGTTTGCTGGCAAGGGCCTGTGCTGCCCCTCATACGCCTCCTTGATGGCCATAACCATCCACCTTGCTATGGAAACATTGGAGGCCTAAGAGCCTAGTTTTGATCCCCCAAAGGTGATTAAGAGGGCATCTGATTTACAGAAACTCAGTTTTGTCCATGTAAAATCTTAGTGCATGCCTGACATCCAGGCAGTGCAATACCTTCTGAACCTTATACTTAGGGTCTGCAAAGAATGTCGGTAATACCATCTCCTCATTCACGTGAAAAGGGGAGGTGACCTTAGGAAGAAATGCGGGGTGTGTTCTAAGCATCACGTTGTCTCTGTGAAATGTATATGGCTCTGATGCCGCCAGGGCCTGGATTTCACTGATTCGGCGTGCCGAGGTAAGGCCCACTAGCAGAGCAGTCTTGATGGTAACTAGCCTGATGTCTGCGGACGCCATGGGCTTAAATGGTTTATGCACCAGGGCGCCCAGCACCACATTAAGGTCTCAGACCAGGTGTGGTTTTTTGATAGGTGGATACAGTCTGGTCAGAGCAGCAAAGTGCCTCTTAACCACAGGATTCGAAGATGAAAATACCTCCTTGCCAGAGTTCTTGTAGGCCCCCAAAGGCCGTCAGATATGTGCATTATGCGTCTACCTGTACCCCTGAGTGGGCAAGGTGCACTGAGAAGGATAGAACGTCGTCCAACGAGCAGGTCATTGGATCAATTTTCTTTGATTCCGCCCAGTGACAGAACTTTGTCCACTTGCTTTTGTACCTGCTTCTAGTAGCGTCGCTCCTGGCACCTTGTAGGATATCCAGGTCAGCCTGGGACAGGTGGTGATGCTTCAGGGTAACCTGTTCGGGAACCAAGCTGCAAGAGCTAACTTCTGCGGAGCGGGGTGAACCACGGTGCCCCCTTGCTGGGAGGGTAAGTGGGCTGGGCCCACCGGGAGGTGTACCGGGGGCTGATCAGAATAGGCTGAGAAGTTCAGAGAACCAGGGTCTCGCTGGCCACCATAGCACTATCAGAATGAGCCGAAGGCTCAGTGACTCCATGACCCCCTGACCCTGCAGATGACCCTGTGTACCAGGGGAGAGGGGGGAAAGCGTACGCATTCATGTTGTTCCACAGGATCTGTATTGCGTCACCTAACGAACCCTGGATCGCCCCAGCCATGAAGCAAACTTGGGTCATCTCCTGTTGGTACTGGAGGCAAAGAGGCCCACCTGTGGGTGACCCCACCTGGTGAAGATCCCCTGAAGGACGTCCTCGTTCAACTGCCATTCATAGATGTCCGATCCCAGCATGCTAAGCCTGTCCGCCTCTAGGTTGGACTCCCCAGGGAGGTGAATTGCTGACGAGTGCATGTTGTTCGCCAGGGCCCACTCCCAAATATTGATCGACAGTCTGCAGAGGGGAGGAAAACTGGTGCCGCCCTGCTTGTTGATATAATAGGTGCAGGTGGAGCTGTCCGTCCGAATGGGAATAGACTTGCCGGTTATCATGGGGAGAAAGGATTTGAGGGCAAGCCAGATGGCCATCATCTCGAGCCAGTTGATGTGCTCCAGCTGCTCCTGACACGACCATACTCCATGGACACTGTGGCGCTCCAGGGTAGCCACCCATTTCTCTAGGGACGAGTCTGGTAATGGAGACCTGAGGTGCAGGCTGCCGGAAGGGCCTGCCTATCTGCAGTTTGGCGTCTGTACCTCACCAGACTAGATGCTGGTAGAGATGATGTGGTATGCTGACTTGCTCCGCCTGAGATCCCTTCTCCTGATTCCAGGAGGCTGAGACGTTCACCTGCAGCCTCCTCATTTTTAACCTTGTATGTGGCACTGCGTGGCGACATGCTTCCATGACTCCCAACAGGCGTTGGTACCACCACGCTGAGGTCATTGCTCTGTTGAGAAAATGCCCAGTGGCCCTCTTAATAGCGGTGATCTTGTCCGCTGAGGGAAAGATCCTCTCGGTCCTCGTATCCCATATGAGATCTAGGAAGGTCAGACTGTGTGGGCAATAGCTGTGATTTTTTGAGATTGCTAGAAAATCCCAGATCGTATAGCGTGTCCATGAGAGCAGAGGCCGTGTGCTACACTGCCTCTGGAGATCTCGCCCTGACTAGCCAGTCACGTAGGTATGGATAAATGTGATGGCCATGTGCCCTTAGTGGGGCTGCCACTGCGTTCATTAGCCTTGTAAAGACCCTGGGGTCTGAATTGAGTCCAAAGGGTAGAACCCTGTATTGAAAGTGAAAACCCATGATCCTGAACCTCAGACAGGACCGATTCGGTTCCCAGATCGGGACGTGTAGGTAGGCATCCTTCAGAACCAGAAAGCAAATCCAGTCTCCCACACACAAGGTCTCTGCAATGAAGGCTGGGGTAACCATCTTGAACTTTTGTAGGGGAAGGGAAAGGTTCAAGGAAGAAAGATCCAACACAACTCTCAAGCCAGCCTGGTTCTTTTTGTGTATGGCGAAAATTTGTGAACAGAAGCCCTTGCCCCGCTGTGAGACCAGGACTTCCTCCACTGCCTGGCTGGCTGAAAGCGAGCGGATTTCCGCCAGCAGAGTTGCTGTACAATTCTGCGGGAGCGGAGGGGGATGAAGGAGGAATAGGGAGACAGAAGCCCGTGGATACCACTGAGAGGATCCATTGGTTTGTGAACTTTGCCCGCCAGCAGTGTACGTGAAGGGCAAACCTGCCCCCCACCGGTGACTCGTGAATTCCGGATGAGCCGGTCACAACTTTTTTCCCTCTGAGGCTGGTTGCGGAGGAGGGGGACTGGAAAAAGCCCTTGTTAGCTACCCTGTGCTGTTTGTATCTGCTGGCTAGGGGGATCTGTTTGGTTGTCTGGACCATCTCTCCTGGAAACCCCTAAAGCCTCTGAATGCCCGAACTTCATCTGAGTGCTGGTATGTTTGGCTGTAGGTCTTGGGTGTGGATTTAGCAAGAATAGATAAAGATATTTGTGTCTGGAAGCTATTCTTTTTCTAATCAAGTTCCTCTTCCGTTGTCGAATGGAACAAGTGGGCCCCCCCCCCCCCCTGCCCCAAAAGGCAGGTCAAGTAAGCGCTCCTGTACGTCTGGGTTGAATTTTGTTGCCTTGAGCCAGGCCATCCTTCACAGGTCAGTGGCAATACATATGGCTTGGCCTGATGCGTCAATGTGGGCCACCGTGGACTCCATTATATCCTGGGCCACGATTTTGGCCTCCACCAGTCAAGCTTTGAAACGTGCCTGGCTGTGGGCGGGGAGCTCTGGAAGGAAGTCTGCAATCTCCCTCAACAGTTTCTGGTTGCGTCACCGGCATACGCAATTGGAGCATCTGGAGAAGGTGGAAGATGCTCCATTACGTTTTGATCTCAGCCAGTTGCTGGTCTAGTCTTTTCCCACACGCTGCCTTTAAAGGCAGGCTCTGCCCCCTTTTCGGCACGTTGCAACCTTTTCGTTCTGTTTCCCTCTTGGTTAGCACGCCAGTTTGTGATCCTTCCTTTGGGCGTATCGCCCGCTTGTACTGCCTGCCTTGGCGCACCTCGCCTACCCTCTCTTCACGGAACCCCCCGCCCCCGTTCTGCAACGTTGCTTCTCCGTGTTGCAGATCGCCAAGTTCCTCCCTGCTTGCTACTATTGACTCAGCTGTGTGCATGTACCTGCATGGCTCCATTGTTCATACGGCTGCCGTTTTCCTCCCACTGCTATCTTCAGTCCAAGTTCCATTGCGGCTCCGCTTTCCCTTACAGTCCTGCCGCCGCTTTCACATGACTGCTCTCTCCTTGTGGCTCCTCTGCTCACAGCAGTCCGGAAGATATATCCATCATTCTAATTCCCCAGGCGGTGATTGCACGTGGCTTCTCCGCTTTCAACTGCCTGCTAAATATTTCCATTTCACTTATTTTCCCCGGTCTGTGATTCCACGCGGCTCTGCCGCTAACTGCAGTTGTTTGGGTCATCATTTCCCATCACACTACAGACCTCCACCTGGTCTTGCCAATTTCACATCCTCATAGCGTTCTGCTGCATTTTGCTCTGTATTCTGGAACCATCATCTGCTACCAGTGGCTGGATTCTAAGAAGTTGAAGGATGCCAATCTCCAACAAGAAGGGTTTTTTGTCCCTCAGGCTTTTTCCCCCTTCACCTGTGGCCACTCCTGGGAGGTTGAACTAGTGCCTTCGCTGTATCTGCAGCACGCGTATGGCTACCTCCCGTGGTCAACCCTATCTCTACAAGGAGAGAAAGACTTCGAGGAAGGAGGGTTCCACAATGCCATCAGACGAAGATGCACTTTCCACAGAAGAATCAGGTGAGGAGGGGGAATTGAACACAGACGGTGACAGGTTGACAACCGCCAACATGGCGTCAGCATTGGCCTGGTGCCGATGGAGAGTGGCATTGGAGTACATTTTCTTTCCAAACGCTTCAAGACCTTTTCCTCCATCCCGAGGAGTGCAGACGCCGAAGCTGCTGATGAAGACTGTGGCATGGAGTATAGTGATGCTGTTGCTATCACAAAGGAGTGCGTTTGGGGGTGTGCCGACAAAAGAACGTAATCCCCTTCCGTTTGCCTGTACTTGGCGTCAAGACGCTTGTTGGTAGGGTGGGTAGAGTGTGGCTTGAGCCAGACCTTATTGGCTTAGGCTTTGAGATCCTTTTGAAGTGGAATTCCAGTTCTAGTAGGACGACGTAACGTCAGTACCTCTGCCAGGAATCCCGCCTCAGGTTGTTACACTTGTGGCTGTGGGATGCCTAGGTACAAAGCCAGACCAGCCAGTCTCTCATGAAATGCTTTTGCCGACGATGGAATGTCCGGGTCTTCCTCCTCGTCTGTGTCCACTGTTGTTTCATGCGGATCTGGGGGAGCCAGAGAAGTGCGGAGCGCAGGCAGCTGTGGCGTGCTGATTGTCAGTGACAGAAGCTGCTGAGGGGGCAGAGGCTGCCGTGATTGGTAAGGGCATGGGAGCCAGGGGCTGAGCTGGACCCAGGGGTGGTACCCCAGAGGGTGCTTGTGGCTTTACAGGAGGGAGCATGTCCCCAATTACGTCCCTGAGGATGGTACCCATCTGTGGTGATCTCATGAGGGCAAGGAACTTCTCGAAGAACCTGTCTTCCCACACAGGAGGTATACCTAATGGGAAAGGCGTAGGGGGTTGGGACCTGAGGCTACGGTGTCCTAGGTGTGCCTTGTCTCACCAAGTTGGGGCGATGTTTACCTTCCCTGTGAAGCATAGGGATAGGATGTGGACCAGGTGACAAGTTTTGTCCAGTCCCACCTGGAAGCGCGCTCCCGTCTGATCTCCGAAGGGGAAGGGTGCCGGGTGAGCCCCCATTTTGTCTGGCCCGATGGCCTTGTCTTGCTCCGTGCCACGTGCGTAAGTCGTGGGGTTTGCCAAGCTGGGTCCGGCCTCCACCAGTACGCTGAGCAGCGGTGGTTGTGACCTTCCCTGCACCTCAGATCGAGACCAGGTAGGCGGAGTGGCCTTGGCCACGGTGCCGGTAGTGCTGCGTACAGAACCCCCTTCGTACATGGGTCCGTTACTAGGGCATAGCCCCTCGGGTTGGAACCCAGTAATAGAGCCTTGCGGCCCCTCAGCAGTAGCACCGGTAGGATCTTGCGACCCCTCAGCAGGTAGCTGGGGCAGCCTCGGAAATTCCTGCTGGTTTTAGGACCTGAAAGGACCCTCCCCAGGGAAGGAGTCACCCTTGCAGGGTGCAAAGGAGAACAGGGCACCTACCTTGGGCATGGTCTTTAGTTTCACGCATGCTTTAAGGTCCTGTGGAGGTGATCTTTCGAAGAGCTCCCGCCACCTGGCTAGTCGATTCTTCAACACGTGCAGAGTCTGGGCATTGCACGCGGTACAGCCGTCCAAGCCGTGGTCTGGGCCAAGGTACCGGAGGCAGAGAGCATGAGGGTCGGACGTTGGGAAAGGACCCTCGCAGGCTGGACACCTGCTGAAGCCTGCAGTCGTCAACATGTGACGGGGGGGGGGAGCATAGCGCCAGAGGACATAGCAGTACCTAATAATTGGAAGAGAAAAAGAAAAAGAATACTCCTCCAGAGGAGAGCGCGTGGAATTAGAAGGCCTAACCCAGGAGCGCAGATGAAAACAGTCTGTTCCCATCGACTAGAAAAAAGGACTGGGGAGTGGCGCCGGTGGGCGGAGTCAAGGGAGCGCATGGTCCCAAGGCCGTGCCAGCGCGCGCATCTAAATTTAAAGGGAAAGATTATTTTTCTGGTGAAAAAGGTTCTGTCTCCCGTCCCTAGCGAGGGACGCCCATACAGTATAGAGGAAAGGGAACGGGACAGGAGTAGGACTTTGAAGCAGGAACCCTTCTCCGGTGAACACTTAAAAATGGACAGCGCAGCCAGATTGCCCTTGGCTGTAGAAACTTGATGCCCCTGATGGGTTAGATGGGAAAAGAACCATAACACTGATTGTGTGTCACAAGTGAATGGGTCAATTTCTTTATCTCTACACCAGCTGCAAAACTTATTTCAACAGCAGCGGTATAGAGATGTTGTCACTGGCCTTCTGGACGAAAGCAACGCCTCCATCATGTCTTCCAGAAGGTCCCAATCTTTGTATCTTAACATCCTAGAAACCAGGCGTAAAAGGTTGAAGGTGCAGATTTCTGGGTGAAGAATGTGACCCCCTTTTGCGAGAGTAAATCCTCTCTTTGGGGAAGACGAATTGGAGGACAGATGGACATTTCAAGAAGTTCAGGTACCACGTACTCCTGGCCCAATCCGGGGCAATCCGGATCATAGACTTTTGTAACCGCCTGACAACAAGAGGAATGACGGGGACTGAGGAAATTCCCTGGAGCAGAAGAGGTTGCGTTTCTTGTTGGCACTGGACACAAACAGATCCACTTGAGGAGTTCCCCAGTTGGTGAAGATCTCTAGAATGACTTCATGAGTTAACTCCCACTCGTGGGAAACTGCTCTGCCTGCTCAGAAAGTTGCTGCTGTATTTTCTTTTATGACTAGATTCCTTCTTGCAGTGTCCAAAAGCAGAGCTTTATTGCCTCTCTGCACAGTGGTAGTGACCCTAGACCTCTTTTGTTGAGGTAATGCATGGCCACTGTGAGGTCTGTCATTATCAGGACATTCTTTCCCCGCACTGAGGGCAGAAAGGCCCTCTGCTCCAAAAGGTTGATGTGTAGTTTGGACTCCAATGGGGACCAGCAAACACTGATCGCTAGATCGTTGGTATGTGGGCCCCCCCCATCCTGTAATGGAGATGTCCATAACTACCATAATCTCTGGCCATGGTTGCCAAAAAGTTTCCCCTTTCAACACATTCTCTGGATTGGCCAAAAACAGAAGATCCTGTGCGACCTTGCTCAGGACTTGAATTAGGTCTGTCCTTCTGCTAGAGAATTGCGACCACTGTGATCCGAGGGCCCACTGAGGGATCTCACCGAGGGATCTCATTCTCAGATGAGCCTCCAGCACCAGAAAAATGTAGTATGCCATAACCTCAGAAAATTGAAGGGCGGAAGACGATGGGCACAGTAAAACATGCTTAAACGTGAAGAGCCCTTACCTCGGGAGGCAAAGCTTTCCATGAAGAAGCAGCCAGCTGCTCCAATGAATTGCAGCTTTTGGGAAGGTGTCATGTGGAACTTCTTGAAATTAAGGGAGAAGCCCAGTTTTTTATTTATTTACTTATTTCTAACACGCTGGAAGCCTGTCGGCATCAGGGTGCAGCAAGAACACAAAATGAAACAAAATGAGACAGGGCAGGACGAGGTCAGCAGGTGGACAAGATCAGGGGATTACTTAAATAGCAGCATTTTTAACATTTCCTAAAGATCCTGTAATTGTGATCCAGTGTCACAGAGGTGGGAAGAGAATTCCAGGATTTGGCTGCTTTGACCTGGAAAGATTTTCCCCAGGTCATTTTCCTATTTGTACCTTGGCCATACAATCCGCATTTTGTTGGAGGATCGTAGTGCTGCAGGACCAGAGTTTTCAGGCAAGAGGGGGCTGTCGATATATGCATTTGTTAATGATAGTACCCACTTTAAAGTTGATATGATCCTGAATGGCTAGCCAGTGTAGCTCCCTTCTGTGAGTTGAGATGTGCTCCTGCCAGGTAATTTTATGCGCACAGCGTCGTCTTGAAGCACTTGACGTTTCCCAAGGTTGGTGGATGAGGCTCATATCAATAAGTCGTCGCAATAATCCAAACTTGCAAGAACAGTGTCTTGAGCAATGGTCGCAGTATTATCTCTGGAAACAAAAGGGCGTATATTTTTGAGAAGATGGAGGGAATTGTTGCAATTTGGCAAAAGATTGACATGGCCATCAGAATTTAAGGAGGCCTCCAGGCAGATGGCCCAGGGTTTTCACCTCGCTGAGAACAGGAATACAGCTTACACCAATTTGAAAACTGGAGTAGGCCGGGCACAGTTTAGCCTGTGCTGCCTTTGAACCGAAGATCAATAGTTCAGTCGTGTTGCAGTTCAGGCAAAGCCAATTAGATGACATCCAGTCTTCGATTTAATGGTATATTGTAGAAAGGGCTGTGGAGTCGGCCAGATAGTCTCTGGTTACGTCTATGACCAGCGTGGTATCGTCAGCATAGTTAATAAAAAGAAATCGCGCCCAGGTTGTGAAGAGGGAACATAGGGGCCGCATATAAAAATTAAACAAAACCCGAGACAAGCTAGCCCCCTGCGGTGCTATGGTGGGGGAGCTTGCCTGGCCCCACTGAATGCGCGAGTCTCGGTCTGGCAAAATAAAGAGGAACCGATCGACAGCATTATCAGGGCATTGACCTAGATGATGCAAGGTCTGTTTGAGAGTGCTGTGGTCCACCAAATCAAAAATTACGAATGGGTCCAGAAAGTTCAAAATGCCTGCTTTGCCCTCTTCTGAGATAGAGAGCATTTATGCTTGAAGGTCCACTAGAGCGGTTTCTGTGCTTTAGTTAGTTCGAAATGCCCATGGTCTAGGGTGGAGAATATAGTTGGCTTCCACAAAAGTTTGACACTTCATACAGGCCACCTTGTCCAGAACCTTAAGCAAAAGAACTGCAGTTGGTGATGGGACTAAGGTTGTTAGGATCTTTGGGGTTGGGTTTTTTGGGCAGTGGGGTGGCAGTGACTGTTTTGATAGACGTAGGTAACTTTCCTTCTCGGAAGGAAGCATTTACAAACCTAGTGAGGAAAGCGGAAAAGAGCGCCCGGTGTTCCAGAAAGATTTTAGGCGCAATGGTATTCTCGGAGCATGCTGTGGGCTTCATGGACGTGAGGCTATCTTCCATCTTGCACGTATTTATTTCTGAGAAGGAAAACAAAAGGTGACAAAGCGCTTTGTGATCTTTATACGAAGGGCTTTTGGATGTGCTGTTCTTGACCAGCATCTTTACCTCTATCTTCTCTTCCTCAAAGGCTGCATGCATGGTCACTGTGTCTAGAGTTGTAGGTAAAAATGGTATTTGAAGAACATTAGGTTTCTCAAGAAGTCTTATGGTTTCAAAGAGTTTTCTGGTACTGTTAGCTGCTTGCATTATTTGGCGGTTAAGTTCTTTTTGCTATTGATCACTTTATTTGTGTACATTTTGTCCACCTGTTTGCAGGCCTCGGTTATCATTGGTTTGATGCTTTAACCATGTGGATTCCAGTTTCCTTTGTTCCCTTTTAAGTGCAGTCAGATCCTTACTGAACCATTTTTGGTGGCCAGTGTTATCTCTAACTAGCCTGGTTTTGAGTGGTGCATTTTTGTCCAGAAGGGTAGTCAACCTTCTTTGATATAGGAGGGAAAGACGTTCAGCTGAATCGGTTTCAGAGGTTTACGACATGATGAGATTGAGGCAGGATACAAGATTCTTGGGAGAGTGGCAGGTGCTGTCTAGATGTTGCAAAGCCTGTTTGGGTGAACAGGCTCTGATCAGCCAATCGTCCAAGTAGGAGTAAATGTGAATACCCCCTATTTAGATTTGCTGCAACCACCACCATAAACTTGGTAAAGACCCTTGAGGCAGAGGTGAGCACGAAAGGCAGTACCTGCAACTGGTACAGAGAACTACCAATGGCGAATCTAAAGTAATTTCTGTGCTTGTGATGTATTGGCACATGGAAGTAAGCATCCTGAAGAACCAATCACACCATCCAATCCTGGAGCTGAAGGGTCTGGGGGATCTGCGAAAGAGAAACCATCTTGAACTTGTCCTTCCTGAGGAACTTGTTCAAGCATCTCAAGTCCAAGAAGGGTCACAATTCTCTGTCCTTTTTTGGAATCAGAAAGTACAGGGAGTACCAGCCTCGATTCCTTTCCGCTGCAGGTACCAATTCAACTGCAATTTCTCCAACAGGGTTAGTACCTCCTGTAAGAAGAGTGGGTCTAGTTCTTTCAAGGATTGGCTTCTTGGGGAACAGTTTGGAAGCCTTTTCAGAAAAGGAAGGCAGTAAACATGGGCAACTGTTTGCAGTGCCCAAGCATCAGAAAGAATATGTTGCCACTCTTGCAGATGCTGAGATAACTAGCCTCCTGCGGGTTAAGGCCTTGGAGTTGCGCAGTTTGCAGATGGCAGAGTGTAGCAGCACCTCTGCCTCCACATCATCATGGGCCACAATGCCATCTCATTTGTCAGTTCTACGTGATATTCCCCCATTTTAAAGCCTGAACATGAAAGACTGAATTTGTTTTGGGCCGTTTTTTGTGTTGGCTTTAAAATGTAGAAATAGCACATACTGCCCTAATACTTGACCCCCCCCCCACTCTGTCACGTTGATTCTCTTGTTTATCAGGGTGGTTTAACCCGCTGAACCACCCATTTTCCCACCCACCACCACCCCCTTCTCAGCACAACACACGCATACTCCATACACATACGGACACAGAGATATACCCACTCATGCACACAAACATACACTTGCACACAATCTTACCTGTTCTCCCCTGACTCTCCTCCTTCCTGCCTGTCAGCCCCTGCACACACTTGTGCGCGGCAAGGGCATGAGAGTTCGATTTAGAAAGGCCGCTCTTTGTGGTCACAGAGCGGTCTTTCTAAATCAAACTTTTATTAGATTATTTTTTTTTTTTTTTTAAAAAGGTCTTTTCACTTAGGACCCCTTTGTGCTCTCAGAGTACTGGCCTCTCGATCTTCCAACAGAGTAGTAGAAACTAAATGGCTGTTCCCTCCAACTTTGAGAAGATGATCGGACCTGCCGTATTGCAGAACTCAGATTTAGCGGCAGCTTTAGAAGATTGGATCTAGGATCAATGACATTTTAGAGAAACTGCAAAGAGTTGAGCCCTTGAAGGGCATATCTAAAAGTCTAGATTGCATATCGGGTGCAAATCCCGAGTTTTTCAGAGAAGAAAACCACATTATGGTATTGGCAGCCATGGAAAGGCTGACAGTCAGCTGTGTCTAGTCCAGATTGATGAGACTGAATCTGATGAAGGGCATCCTTTACATCCTTTATGAAATTCAGGAATCGCTCTCTCTCCTCCCCCCTCACGGATATGTTGAGCCACCATCGGAGCCTCCTCCAACAGAGTATGAGTGAATTTGACTAAGGCACAAGTGGCATTCACCGCCTTTAGAGCCATGCTCCCCGCCAAGAAAACTCTCTTGCCCAGGATATCCACTCTTATCGTCCCTGCCCAGTGGTATCATAGGGTATACGGCACCTTTGGAGGTAGAGGTGGCAGCTTGTACCACTAAGCTGTTTGGACTCGGCTGCTTGGCGAGAAACTCGGGATCAATAGAGGAGAGTCTGTATTCTAGGGAGGCCTTTATTTACCGCAGGGGTAGAGTGTTTGTTCCAATTTTCCAGGATTCAATTTCTGACTGCAGTGTGGAATGGAAGGACGGGATCCTTAGCAGGACCCTTATTCAGGATGGCTGTTAAATTATCCTGCTCGAATTCCACTGCAGCTTTACCCAAGCCAAGATGTTCAATGACCTTAGACATTACAGATTGTAGGATGCATCTGCATGCCCATATCACTCGGGTGTACCAAACTCCACCTCTGGAGTAGTGTCCAGTCCACTAGCATCTTTAAGTGTGTCCACCAGGTCGAACAGAAACTGGTTAGAACCCTCGTCACATAGGCTCTGGGTCATTGGTTCTGTTTACTGATACTTCTATCCTTTCACAAGAACTCAAGCTTGTTGGAAAAGGTTGGTCATTCGGACGGTTTACTACAAGAATTAGCCAACACGTGTTTCAACCCTCCTGGGTCTTTTTCAGGGCTATGAGCATATTCATGCAAAATTACAACATAGATATACATTGTTGCTACACCCGAGTAGTGAGGCCCAAAGCAAGTGTTTCAGATTCCAAAAGTGTGATGCGTCATGTGGGTTGGATGAAGCATGTGTACATATTGAACATCATAGCGATACAGAACATTTATTCATTTTAATGTTACAGTTGTATTCAATGTTAGACATCAACATGTGTTGTAGCCATAGTGGGAGTAATTAATACAGTTGATATGCACAGAGGACATGCACCAAGGGAAGAAAAGAAGAAAAAAATGTATTAGTTGACTGTGTGATGTGCGGCAGCCCTAACAGGCTGTTTGCGATAGTATAAATGTGAGGTGCACTAGGGAGGAATTACTGTGTGGTAAAGTCGTTGCACAGCGGTGTAGGCGAAGATGCTGGATTGGATCTTGGTGGAGTGAAACCCTGTTTGGGAAATGAATGACACATGGACTAGTTGGGCATGCCTGAGGCACGCAAATCTGCGTGCTGGTGTGCGTTAAAGGCTCCTTATGTGGTGTTTGGTTTACGATTGAGATTGGGTGCGAGCTCTGGCATTGGGTTGCCGAGGCGATGTGGTCATCACATGTATAGCAGAGTAGTCCGAGCTAAGCACTGGTCATGTAATGGTCTGATCTCATGTTGAGCATAGAGCAAGTGTTCATAAATATATTGCAACTATAAGATCAACATTGGCGGAAATTAGTTATAAAAATACATTGAGTTTCTGTTCAGTGTTGAGCCCTGTAGTCGCGCATCTGTATTTGCAGATCAGTCTGGATTCTCTTTGTCGAAGTCGTAGCTCGCAATCTCTTCCTCTTGAGTCACTGGATACTGTTCCCAGGCCCATGAATCGAACGTCTTTTGTTTTCAAGTTGATGTTTCTTTTTTCCAGTGATTTGCCAGAGGATACCTTGCGTCCTGCTCAGATGTTCACAGATCCGTGTCCTCAGTTCTGGAGTGTAAGTCCTCCCTTACACACCTCACATCCATACTACCGCAGACAACACGTTAGGGCCGCCCTGCATCAAACAGTCAACGTACATTTTTTCTCTTCTTTTCTTCCCTTGGTGCATGTCAACTGTATGAATTACTCCCAATATGGCAACAACGCATGTTGATGTATAACATTTATTACAACTGTAACACCTGGTATCCTCCACAAGACCCACTAGGTCACCCTATGCCAACATGCTCAGTACTCAGGGTAAAAAGAGCCAGATCAGGGGGCTCCAGCTTCCCGTACCTCGCTGCTTTACACTGGAACACCCTTCCTGCCTCCCTGCGCTCTGAACCCTCACTGACTGCTTTTCGTAAAGCCATGAAAACTACCCTGTTCACCTAACCAAAACCATACGACCAAGCCCTCATGAATATCATGTATGATGTATTATGTTGTATGATACCACCGATATCTGATCACAGGTCACCGCCTCACTGTAACCCAAGGCGCAACTGTACCCATTGTAACTAAGTCTCCTTACAAGTAACAGTGCCACAATGCCCCTGGGCTGCCGGTGCGCTATATAAATGTAATAAATAAATAAATAAATGAACATTAAAATGAATAAATGTTCCAATCCACTATGATGTTCAATATGTATCCAACCCACATGTGGCTTCACACTTTTGGCATCTGCAACACTTGCTTTGGGCCGCACTACTCGGGTGTAACAACAATGTACATCTATTATGTAATTTTGAATGAATAGGCTCATAGCCAAGAGAAAGACCAAGGAGGGTCAAAACACACGTTGGCTAGTTCTTGTATCAAACTCACTACATGACCAACCTCTTCAGGCTAGCTTGATTTCTGGTGAAAGGATAGAAGTGTCAGTAAACAGAACCACTGACCCAGCAGATATGTGACCAGGGTTTATTTATTTTGCATTTGGACAGCGCACCGAATCCAAGGGCATCTGGGTGCTGGTTACATTAAAGACATGATAACAAAGCAAACGGTCAGGTTATTTACACATGTGTATGGTTCCTGGTTACAGGAAGGCATGACCTAGACCGAAAGTACTGTCACTTGGCATACCACATTGGCATACCATTAGCTAGTAATAGCTGCAGAAAATGTGGACTCATTTAACATCAAATGACAATTCTGCTATCGAACCTAAAAACACACAATACAATTCATGTTTGCTTTACTATGTAATTGGCTAGGTTTTTGTGATTTCAACATTTAAATATATACAGGAGAGATCAAATGGCCAGACCTTAGAGAAATAATGAAAGGTGAATTCTGTCACAATGCAGAAAGCTGCCGTACAGTAATGATTTCCATACAGTTTGTGCATGCTTCGGCTGGATGTCACATACATTTGACTCTCTTGTGAAAGAGAAAAGTCATTTTTACTCTTAAAATCATATTTACTCTCAAAGTTTAAAAACACAGAGTAAAATAGTCCCACCTCAAAAGCTTACTGGAGCACTGCATCCGCCCCTGGGGCTTTATTAAATGGTAGGTGCTTGTTCACTTCCTCTAATTCTTCTAGCGTAATCAGAGCTTCTAGGCCAGTGGTCTTCAAACTTTTTTGGCCAGGGCCCCCTGAGCAAAATGTGGGCAGGTCGGGACCCCCCAGAAATGCCAAATGGACAGTATATATTGCGCGCCGTCACCTGCTCCCATCAAAGTCGCTGGGCTCCCTCATCCCACTCCTACCCAGTCGCTGGTCTCTCCCCACCCCATCACACACCCAGGGCTCTCCCCACTCTGCTCCCATCACTATCCCATGGTTCCCGCCCATTGTGCTCCCACCATAGTCCCTCGGTTCCCCCATCCCGTTCCCAACACAGTCTGAGGGCCAGTGGCGGCTGGTGAATCTTTTTTAAGTGGAGGGGCATTAAGGGGAGGTTCGGGGGGGTTTCCCCCTCTGAATTTTTTTTTAAATAATAGGTTAAAATGTTGCATTGTAGAGCATACTTTTAACAAAAAATGGGTAAATAGCCAAACAGTTTGCAATTGTTGCTGGGAGTCCAGGGGGCAGGCATTGATATTTTATTTCTATCGCGCTCGTACACAAGTGTTTCAGAGCGTGACAAGGCAAGGGAGGGGAACAGAGGAGAATAAAACAGCGATCTTACTAGGCCCAGTGACATTGAGAACGCGCAAGTGTGAGGGGAAAAGTACATGGAAGGGGGGAGAAGTGGAAAGTGCGAAGCAGAGGAGAAACAGATAAATAACAATAAATAAATAATAAAGGCAACAAACAGTGGTAGTGCAGCCAGCAATTTGCAAGTGCTACGTTTAAGGCAGCAGACAGGGTAGGTCTGATAAGTGCAGGAAGAAAGATGGTTCTCCTCAAGTTTTAGAGTGGCAGGGCGCTGTTCCAGAGGGAGGCCCCAGCCGAAGACGGAGATCTACCCCCTGCTCGTTTCTTTGATAAACGACTGACCCTGAGGGAGTTGGAGGTAGAGGAGTGAAGAGCTCGAGAGGGGAGGTATTTGCGGAGGAATAGCTGAAGGTATTTTGGACCCAGGCCCCAGAAAGCCTTGTGGACAAGGCAGAGGGTTTTGAATGATAGATGTCCGGTAAAAAGATACCATCCCTGTCCCCTGGGCCCCACTGATCCTAACACAATGAACATGATTATGTGTATATGCAAGGCGCTGTACATTCATACAGCAATCACTCTATCATTCACATGAGCATCCATCACCATACACTCACTCATAACGCATCCATACACATGTTTAAATAAAAACAATGAACATAAACGTACCTTCTGCATTGGCCTGTGTGTGGGTGCTGAAACGGCCTGCTCCAGCTGCTCTGTCCGTATGTGCGAGGAGGCGCAGGAGCTCCCCCTCGGACATACAGACATGCAGTGCCCCAGCCAGCATTTCCAATGAGCTATGCAATGCTGGCGAAGCAAAACGCCCCAGCACTTGCATGGCTCAGTGAGCATGTGCGGCTGGGGAACTAAACTGAACTGTCAAAGGGAAACAGTGTTTCCCTTTGACAGTTCAGCCAGCCCAGGAGCACTCCATTAGCTGGATAAAGCAGCTGAGGGAGTGCTCACTGTTTCACTGGGCTGGCTCCTTAGCTCCTCCATAATGGGTGAGGGGCCACTGGGTGGGCGCCTCTTGCCATTATGGATGAGCCGCCAGGCTCGGACAGGCCTATAGGGCAATGCCTGTACCAAAAATGTAAAATGCTAGTTTGGGCCAATCAAAATGGGCCACCATTTTGGCCAATGTGGACCATTTTGATGAGTTACTTAACTATGCAGTTAGTAATGTTGACCATTGTTGCTGAATATATCACAATTTACTTACATTTTAACACAAAGCACCCCTTTGGGTACTATTGAAACAGTGGGCTTCATAACTACTCTGGCGGTAGCTGTGCCGGTAAAACCGGCACGGCTGCCACTGGAGTTGCATCCGGGTCTGGCACCCGCGAATGGGCAATTACTAGGTCATGCCGAGTTAGGCGGACATGATAATTGCCCTTTCGAAGGTGCCGGTAGATCCCCATTCCCATTTGAGCCCCATATGGCTCAAATGGGAATGGGGAGCTCGGATGCACCGGCACCGTTAATAACGGTGCCGGTGCATCCGACGAGCTGAGGTCAGACCTGGCGGGGGCTGTCAAGCACCCACGAGCACAACTCTTACTATGGCGGAACGGTAGCAACGGTGCCGGTAGCTTACCAGCACCGTTGTTACTGGTCCGCCATAGTAGTAATGAGGCCCAGTCTGTGACTAAAGGAATGAATATCCATTTACAACTGTGGGCCACTTTTTCATTGTTGCCTGAGACAGTTTCATGCTTCAGCCCGCCCATGTGGGCCACCCCTGCCCATTTCTTCCAATCTTAAAAAAAAAAAAAAAACTTTTTTCATGCTGAGCTCTCAGGGCCCCCCCCTGGGATGCACCCGCGGACCCCTAGGGGGTCGCGACCCACAGTTTGAATACCACTGTTCTAGGCTCTCCTTAACTGCTGCTTCCAGTTTGGGAAGGTTGATATCTTTCAATGTTTCCAACATGTCCGCCTCCTCCCCTACCGTAACATCCACATACAATCGCTGGTAGTATTCTAAAAAGCATTTATTCACACCTTCTTGGTTATCTAATATTTGTCCACCAATACTTTCTACCGTTCTAATTGCCTGCCTGGGGGTCTCACTCATACAACCAGGCTAACAGTCGGCCTGGCTTATCACCTTCCGCATGCTGCTTTTCTATGTATTTTCTGTAATTCAAGTTGCATAGTCGCTCCCAGGGAACCCTGCAGTCTTGTAGTTTACGTATAGTCTGTCTCCTCTAGGGAATGCCCCCTTCCCGCATTATCTCTGTTCTGCCCTGTGTAGTGCCTGTGTTATTTTCCTTTGTAATCATTTAGATTTAGATATTGCCGCCCCCCTCACCACCACCTTAAACGCCTCCCATAACATACCGGCCAACTCTACGCTCCCGTTATGTTCGAAATATTCCTTTATTTCTTCCCTCAGGTCCTCCCTGAACACTGTGTCCTTCAGAGCTTTGGCTCTGAGCCTCCATGTCTGGATCCTGGCTCTAAGAGGCGAGTATTGACATGTTATAAGCAATGGCGCGTGGTCTGAGAGGACCCCCGCTTTGTATTCCGACTCCACCAATTCTGCGGTCAACTCCAACGCCGCAAATACATAGTCTAACCGTGTGTACAGGTTTTGCGGGCCGGAGTAGTGGGAGTATACCCTGCTTTGCGGGTGGTGCCTTCTCCACATCTACCAAGCGGAAATCACTTAACAAGTTCTGCAAAGCCTTAGCTACTGGGGTGGGCCTTTCAATCTTCTCATCTGATCTATCGAGCTTGGGGTCCAGCGTGCAATTCAAATCCCCTCCCCATATAACTGCTCCTTCACCTCAATAGTATTCTTCTTTGCACCTAGCACTTTGTCATATTTTGGAACATGCTGACCTGTTTAACCGATTGGGATATGCGTGTGTAGCTATTAAAACAGAGTATGGCAGGAGATTTCCTTTAGTAAATTTGGGTGGGGGGAAAAAATGGCATTGCTCACTCTTGTATTAATGACTCCTCTGCTGTCCCTAGCTTGCCATTTGGAGCAGGGGCAGTGGACCCATGAGGGGGAAGAAATTCACTAGGCCTGGTTGGCCAATTTGGCTGCACAGCATGGGAATGTGGGACTTTAGCACCTAGTAAGGTGATCCCAGCCCACCTCATTAGTTACAATAGCCGCAGGCATGTCCATCTGTTCGAGGGTGATGGCTTACTGTAGCAAATTGACCAATATTTGATCATGGCATTACAGGAGACCTGGCTCACTTATCCAATAGTTGTTGATGGCTGGCAGTTTCTACATAAATGGACTATTCAGGACCCTCATGGGCAGCCTAAATGAGGATTGCTGTTGGGTGTCAAGAAACCCTTGTGTTTTGTGGAACACACCTGGAACTCCCAGAATATTTTAGTGGGTCACGTTGCTGGTTGATTACTGCAAGGGAGGAGGCAACGAGATAATTATCGCCAACGTATATGATCCACCTTATAGGCTACCCCACGGACTAGTACTCTTGGAAATGGAGGTTTCGATTGATGCTCAAATAGGTTGGCTTCCATGTATCCTATGTGGAGATTTTAACTCCAAGATCGCAATGGGGCTTAACATCTTGGATCGGGATGTTACATCGTCGTCCTCTATGGCGGATGGGGACTTGCTCTCATATTCTTGTAAGAGGGGACTGGAGTGGGCAAGTATCCTGTATTACTCTGGGTTTTCCATGATTAGTTGTGCATTCCCGGCTGACTCCCCTGTCCAATTCACCCACATTGTTAAGAAATCTTGTAATATCTTAGACTATGCCTTTATGGCTAATGCGCCTTCTCGGATTATTGATATGGGCATAAAGCATAGACTTGAACCAATCATCTACCTCTTGTCTTGAACTTGAATGTGCTAGTGTCACCTCTGCCCTTAATTTCCCCAGGAACTGAGTGTAACTCCTGTTTTGAATTGCATTACTTGGAATGACCGACAGCTGGTGGAGGTCAGGACTAGCATGCAGGCAACTCTGGTTTCTTACATCAAACGCTATGAGAAAAGGTTGTCTTAAATCACCTCTACTACATCGGTTGAGGCGGTTAAGGACTTTGGGGATTCCATCGCTGCAATTATTTCCAGGACTTTTATTAAGAGGACTACTTGTGCTAGACTGACCACTAGGATTACCCATAGGCATCTGTATAATGGGTTCATTGTCAACCGGAGGAGGAAACTGCGAGTTACTCTGAGTTATCCAGATCGGTTCTGGACTCAGCAGAACTTGCTATACTTTTAGCAAAAAGTAAATATCGTAAATGGCTGAGAAACCATAGATACCATCTGGATTGAATTCGCTGGCGTTCCTTGGTAGGATTTGCATTGGCGAATGATGCCCGACAATTCTGGAGAGCAGTTGAGGGTTACACCCCGGCAACACGTGACAGGCATCCCAGAACCAATATGGGCTGAATATATTTCCAACACCCTGGGGAATGGGGACGTAACTACACGGACGCTGAATATTCCTCTGGGGAATTGGATTTACTCCAAGGGCCCCCTTGACATCTTGAAATTGATTAGGGGTAGTAAATCGAGTGCCCGGGGCCCTGTTGGTATCTGCATCTCTTTGATCAAATCGGATGCCACTTATTGGGCCATTACTCATCACTGGCTTTTCCATTGGATCAGAGAATCTGTTTGTTCCTCCATCGTGGCGTGAACGCATCATAGTCCCTATCAGGAAAAAGGGCAACCATGCAGACCCTGTTAATTATCGCCTACTAGCGACGTTAGATGCCTTGTCAAAGATATTTTCTGGCCTGTTAAACTAGGACTTGGGCGGAAGGCCCTGAACTTATTCCACTATATTAAAACAGGCTTCCAGAAGGGACTGAGCATGACCAGAACTGTTTTTCTCTCTTGACGGCTATCCAGCAAGCCTGGAGTGTTCGTCGGATGCCAGTCTTTGTGGCATTTATTGACTACAGTGCGGTCTTCGACTATATGGGCAGACTTTGGAGAAAAAAAAACCCTGATTGGAATATTCCAGCTGGGTTACTCTCTAGGATTATGGCCCTTCGTGAGGGCACCAGACTTGAGATTTGGCTTAACCAATCAGGTAGGACGTCTACCTGGATCCCCACTAACCAGGGGCTGAAGCAGGGATGTATCCATGTGCCACTCGTTTTTAATCTGTGGGCATCGAGTAATCCAACTTCAATCATCCCGAAACTGGGAAATTCCCCTTAACAGTGGATGGGGTACGAAGACTATTGTACTGCTGGACCTCATCCTTGCAGGTCTTCAGGCGTCCCTAACTCAGCTTCAAAAAATTATCTGACCTTAACTCTTTGCCTATTAACATTAGTAAAACCAAGGTTATGGAGCTTACTTCTCACCATCGTAAAACAAAACTTTATAATAATTGGCGTTTGGATGGGAATGCCTTAGAGGTGTTCAGCGAATATAAATATATCTTTGTATTGTACCTGACCGCAAGTTATCCAGCTGTCGACACTTAGAACAGCTTAAGCTGAAATGTTCACAAGTTCTGGATCGCCTGAATAAAATGGCCCCAGAGTAGGCGAAATTCTTTGGGGTTTTTTTTTTTTTACAACTCTACTCAGCAAAGCTCCTACCGATTGTTATGTACGGCGCAGAATGCTGGCCTTCTAGTAACATCACGGAATTATCTAAATTGGAGTGCGTGCTGATGAAGAAGCTGTTAAGACTTCCGGTACGCACTCCTGTGGAAATGTCTACCTTGAATTTGGCATGGTCTCATGAGTGGCGAGATTCCAGCTTTCCTCTCGACACTTATTGGAAACGGATCAATGCCCCCAATGGCTGCCTACATTACCTTATTTTTTAAGCCGCTCGGACCAAGGTACAGTTTATGCAAGATAGTAACTTGGAAACTATCTATGCCTCTGATCGATATCATCTTGGGGCTTCGGCCAGCTGTGTGAACTCATTTTCAGTGACCTAAAGCCGTTATGAGAACGAACTATTGTTCTCCCATTTCAGAACTAGCATATTATGGCACTTACTACCAAGAGAAATAGTGCCTTATTCCTTGATTATGTTCAGAGTCTGGAGCAAACCCAGAACTATATTCAACAGTTCGTGGGTAACTCCTAGGTCTGGGATTATCCGAGGTTAAAAATGAACACGCCCAAGACACTTGAAATCCTAGGTTCTTGAACCAATATGCCACAGACCCATCATTTTTGCTGCTTGCGTGGCGATTTCCATCTTGAATACGTCAAACACCTATTAACGAGTTGCGAAGCATTAGTTGTACGGAGCTTGAATGCTCTTAAGGCTGCTGGAATAGATTCTGTTACTAGGGAGGATGTGATGTGGTATTTGTTCATCAACGGTAACAACGAACCTTGTATTCTTTTTTTCACATCAATGTACTTTTTGAAGGGTATTAATGTGAGGAATTGGGGCTGGGGCAATGAGGGATTGGTGAATGTGGTAACTATGAGGCGGTTGCTGCTTTTTAAAAAAATGTAGATCATGTGTTGAAGTCATCATTTTTGTACAACTGTCTAACACGTTAATTAAAAAAAACTATTTGCTGAGTGCATTAAAAGTAACAACGGTAGACCAGATCAAATTCAGACAGCAAGCTGAAATACGGGGGTCACCCAGTTGATGAGGAATTTTTCCACTTAATGGGGCTCACACCAGGTTCAAACGCTGGTTGCCAATGTATCACTGGTGCACCAGGTAGGCTGTCGATGCCAGTCATCGCGGCTATAGCGCGATGGCCAAAATAACACCTATGAGCTTGACATGATACCCAATATCAAAATCTCAACCCCTTCCAGCACAATTATGGGTAGTATATGAAAGTGCAGAACTTTCACCACTGTAAAATGGCAAGGGACCACACAGTGGTAAAACAGCATCTTGAAAGGCTGTGTACGACATGTGTCGCAGATACATTAGGGGTAAGGAAGTGTTGAGATCACTGGCTTAACAGGGGCCCCGCCAGCACATGTTCTGGGAGGGGGGGCCCCACTGGGGGAAAAAAAAAAGTTTTGTTTTGAAGTCACTGTGCATTAATAAAGAGATTATTTCTGTAACAGAAATCATTTCTTTATGAAGGCAGAGTGACTACAAAAAGTCACTTATTTTTAAGGGTGAGGGCTCCCCCCAACCCATGACATGGAAGACCCTAGGCTGGATAGCTCCATGTCATGGGGTCTGGGGGAGCCCTATGACTTCAAAAATAATTTATTTTTGACGTTCCTCTGCCTTCAAAAAGAAATATTTCTGTTAGGGTTCGGTCCTTAACTGAATAATATCTTAATGACGTTAGAGTGACTTCAAAAAGAAACAATGGGGCTTATTCTGTCCATGCCGGCCCGGAAACAACGGTGCTGGTAATTTTACCGGCACCGTTGTTTCTGGACCGACATATCACAGGTCTAACTGCTGGGGCCGCTGTGCCCGACAGGTCTGACCATGCCGGGCACAGCGGCCACGGTAGGCAGACCCGTCAAGGAAGCACCGGCACCGTTAACAGTGCCGGTGCTTCCATGTCCCCAATCCCGTGGAGTCCTACGGGACTCCACGGGAATGGGGATTACCGAAATTACCAGCGCCTGACTTCCCAGCCGCTGGACTTGGAAGAGCCCGGCGGCACCGGCAAGTCGGGCGCCGGTCATTTTTTTTACGGATCTGGCACAACCCGCCGGTAGCACCGGCACGGTTACCGCTGGACCCATAATGAGCCCCAAATTCTTTTTGAAGTAATAGTGCTCCCCCTTAACCCCATGACATGTGCGTGTGTCAGTGTATGGTGAAAGGTTGCACACTTAAATGTACGGTGGCTGGGTGTGTATATGGTGAATGGTGAGTGCGCTTGTGTACAGGGGCACAACAAAAGATACATTTCGGGTGCTAAACCTTCCAACTGCCAGGGCGACCCCTGCCCTGCCCCAATTATTAAGCAATCTGCCCACGACCTGGCTCCATTTATCACATCCTTCATTAATGCCTCCTTTAAAACAGGAATTGTCCCCGACAACCTTAAGGACGCATGGGTGATTCCCCCTGCTCAAAAACCCTTCTCTTGACCCTAGCATACCTACCAATTAACGACCTATTACTACCGTCCCATTCTTGCTAAAAATTCTTGACCATGCAGCATACCTGCAAATCCAAGAGTACCTGGAAGTCAACAATCTTCTAGGTCTCAGACAATCTGGCTTCCGCCCCAAACACGGAACAGAGACAGCCCTACTAGATTTAAAAACTCAAATCGAAGTGCTAAAGGACAACGGCAAACTTGCCTTGTTACTCCTACTCGACCTCTCTGCGGCATTCGATTTGGTCAACCACCAAATCTTATGCAAGCACCTTCACTCCGCTGCCCATTTCTCTCTGTCAGCTATGGCCTGGATCAAATCATTTTTGAGCAATAGATCTATGCGGGTCTTTTCTCAAACTGCAGCTGCAGATCCTTCCCCTATTCACTGCGGCGTCCGCCAGGGCTCTTGCGTGTCGCCAACACTATACAATGTTTTTACAAAACCGCTCTTTGATGTACTTGACTATCTGGGTGTCTTATACGAACTACGCCGACGACACCCAGATACTCATTCCCATCACTGGTGACTGCTTGGCTGACACCAAGGCCCTGAATGACGTCTACCTGATCATCCAAGCTTGGATGGCACAACATCAGTTATGCCTCAATGACAAGACGGAGCTCCTCATTCTGGGTACTACGCAACGTCTCAGCAAACTTGAGCCAGCCTACCAATCATTCATCATCGATGGCAACACCATCCATGTTTCGAAAGACACTAAAAGCTTAGGCGTCTATCTCGACGCCACCCTATCCCTCACCCGACAAACAAATGCAGTCAGATCTGCCTCAGCATACACCTGCAAACTCATTGCAGCCTACAGGCCATTTCTGACCACCCCCAACAGTCACACTGGTCAGAACCCTCATCATGGCCGAAATCGACTATGGTAGCGCCCTCTACCTAGGAACTAGCCAGGAGAATCTGAACAAATTGGAAATCTCACAGAACAATGCCATTAGAGCGGCCCTAAACATCCCGCGTAACCATCACATTTCGGAATCCAGATCCAACCTACAATGGTTACCGGTCAAACAGAGATTTGCACTGAAAGCCTTAAGCCTTTCCCACAAATGCCTAGCCAACCAAGCCCCCCCCCCCGTATCTTTGCAGCCGGCTTTCCCACCACGTGCCTACCCGCCCCCAAAGAACCAACCAAACCCACTGTTTAACTATCCCTAGGTTCAAATTACAAAAAGCGGGAGGATCTAGCTTCCCCGTCCTAGCCCCCAAGCTTTGGAATGCCCTTCCCCTCACCATCAGATCAGAAGAATGTTTTAGTACCTTCAAGTCCAAAACGAAATCCTGGCTCTTTAACTAGCCGTGAAACTCGGATTTCTTATGTACCTAGAGCCTGCCCTAGTAAAACGTTTGTTCCAATCTCTACTCTGTAAATGATGTATATTGTTGTATATTTTGAATTACTTTGCACTGTATCTATGTTTGCTAGGTAACCTTGTTCTAAGTTGCGCCCTGATGCCTCCGGGCCTGATGGTGTGCGTTACAAATAAACAAATACAAATAAACCTTCAAATGTTGGGAGAGGTGCTAACTTCACGGGTGGTGGGGAGGGGCAAACTTATTTGTGTGGGGGCATCTAACTTCTTTACATGTTTCTATTCTAGTGCAGCTTCAATGTTACAAGCAGTTAACTCTCTCCTTTAAGTCTCCTATTCCCTCTCTACCCTTCCAATCACTCCCCTGGCATGCAAGTACTAAACCCACATCGCAATATCAATTGCCTAAAAAATGTGGCATTTGAATGCAGATACTAGCAGTGAAATGCTTTTCGTTGTTAATGGCTGGGCCCTTATTAACAGCAAAACCCAGGTGCCGTTTAACATGTGTCCTGTTCGGTCCAGCAACTGCTCTGAAGGTCAGCCAGGACGAGCCAACATAGCCCAAAATCTCAGAAGCGGGGGGAGGGGGGTGGTAGTGCTGAAGCCCAGTCAACTCAAGGGTGTTGCGCCACTACTTGTGTTTAATGCCTTGATTACTCCTAGCCCTATTCATCCTCGTCCCAGTACTTATGTATGAGGCAGTACTTGTGTACGCTGCCTCATACACAAGTACTGGGATGAGGTAGAGGTACATGGAGGTAATGCCCGACTTACCTCCATGTAATACATGTAATCTTCATTAATCCTAGTCCCACTCTTCCTCATCCCAGTACTTACTTATGAGGCAAGGAGCCTCGTATGTAAGCTCTGGGACAAGGAAGAGGGACATGGAGGAAATTCTTGCCCAAGGAGCTGATTTTGGAGGTTGGGGGTAGGGGTTGGGAGGGAGAGGGGTCATGTGAGGGGGGGGGCATGATTGTGCGATAAATCATAATGGTTGCCCATGTCCAGGCTAAGCAGGCATAATATGTGGTATTAGTGGCTCGAGAGGCATGTTGGTGCGGCCAGTCTAGTCCTTCCCCTGTTTGGTATGACTTTCTTTTAACTCTGAATTTCAGATAAAGCAGTCCTGCTAAGTGTAATTACCTGGCTAGATTGGCATTTGGGTGCCGCCAGTCTAGCCACGTCTTACTGCGGCATTGTATATTTTTCTAGACATCTGTGATAAAATGATATGATAAAAGTCATTTATAACGCGCCTGTGTGTCTATGCGTGACAAGACAAGCGAGTGAAGATAAAGGGAGGACAAGACAAACAATCTCACTAGGCCTTTTGTCAGTTTGAGAACGAGAGGTGCAAGAGGAAAGGGAGGGGGGGGAGTGCAAGGGAGAGGGGAGGGGAAAACAGGGCTGCAATGCTCCAAGTAAGTGCAGCCAGGGCAGCACACCTATGGGCATTGCAAGGTGAACAATGGGCTGCAGAGTAACAGTTACAGCCCCTAAGTGCATATTAGGCACGGAGACTCTGAGGGTATCCAAGCTGACAGGAAGGTCAGCAGGGGAGGGAGAGAGAGAAAGAAGAGGAGAAAAGGAAAGTTTTTAACTGCTTTCGAAACTTCAGATGACCCGGCTCAAGTTAGAAGGGACAGGGAGGCCATTCCATAAGGAGGCACCACCAGAGGAGAGAGATCTAACCCCCACTCTCTGCCTGGAGAAGCATCTAACCCTTGGAGAGTTGGAGGTAGCTGAGCGAAGGGCTCGAGAGGGAAGGTATTTTGGAATAGAGCGTTGGATGTAGTGCGGGCCCCGGCCCCAGAAAGCCTTGTGGACAATGCAAAGGGTCTTGAAGTTCATCCTTGCAGCCACCGGGAGCCAGTGGAGAGATTTCAGGGCTGGAGGGATATGATCCCTGGGCTTGAGGCCAAGGAGAAGTCTTGCAGTACTGTTCTGGATTAGTTGCAGATGACGGAGAGTAGAGGAAGGCAGAATGAGAAAGAGGTTGTTGCAGTAGTCCAGCCTAGAGAGAACCAGGGCTCTGGAGACAGTGGGCTTCTGGTGGAAAGTGAGAAAGGGAAGAGTCCCTTTGAGGAGGAGCAGCTGGTAGTGGAACATCTTGGTGACATCCAAGATGGAAGGAAAGAAAGAGTGGCATAGAAGATGACACCAAGGTTTTTGCCTCGCAGGAAGGTGAAGGAAGAGGGCCCAAGGCGAACGGCCAGAGTGAGAGAGAGGGAAAGCTGGTGCCAGGGTCCCAATGAGAAGGATCTCCGTCTTACTGACATTAAGGCAGAGATTGTTGGAGGCGCACCAATCATGAATCGCGGATAGACAGTCAGGAATGATCGAGAGAGTTAGAGAAGGTAGAGATCAGGTGGGCCAAAGGGGCCAAGTAGAGGTTGAAAAACCAGGGTGAGTATAGAGCCATGGGGAACGCCACAGGTAGAGAGAGGTGGCAGAGAGATTGGGACCAGGTTGGACCTGGGAGGGGGAGGGCGGTCCAGGAGGAAGGAGGTCAGTCACTCCATGGTCTGATTCGTGATGCCCAGGTTCTCAGAGTTGATTGATCGGGATGGTGTTGTTGACTGTTAAAACAAAGGAAAGAAGTAGGGTGAAGACAGAAGGAATGCTGGAATCAGGGTTAGAGAGCAGATCTTCATGGGTGTTCAGGAGGGCAGTTTCCATGCCTCTGGCATCTCTGAAGCCAGACTGATGGTAATGGAGACAACCAACAGATTAAGTGTGGAGAGTAAGCTGGGAGATGGCACGCTTTTCCAAGAGTTTGCTCAAGAAAGGGGTGATGGAGATTGGGAAATAGTTTGCCGGGCAGGTAGGACCAGCAGATGGCTTCTTGAGGAGTGGGTGCACAAGGGAGTGCTTGAGGGGAGAGGGGAGCGTTCCAGTGGCTAAATAGTGATTACAAAAATCGGCCAATGCTGGAGCGAGGGTGTCAATATGGTCCTTGATGGTTATGGAGGCGCAGGGGAGCACCTGTTTGGATGACGCTTTCATAGATCAGACTTGTCTAGAGACCTTGTCAGGTGTTGTCAGAGAGAAAGAGGAAAAAGGAGGGGGAGAGGTAGAGATGGCCGATGGGGGCCGAGAGAGGAAGAGGGAGAAGAAGAGAAAACAGAGGACAGGATGTCCTGAGATTTAGCAGAGAAGTGAGAGGCCAGAGCCGTACAGAGGGCCTTGGAGGGAACAGGAGAGATAGAGACGGCAACAGGATTGACCAGTTCCTTGCAGATTTTAAAGAGTTTGGCCGTGTTGGTAGAGGCCGCGGAGACGCAGGCTTTAATGTGTGCTCTCTTCTTGAGTTATTGCTTGGACTGACATTTTGGTGCAACCAGTCTAGGTATGTCTAAATGTGGCCTGGCATTTTTTACTGTAATGTTATTACGTGTCTACACTGGTCTACATTGGGCAGCCAGTTGGACAGGTTTTCATTGTGGCATGGCATTTTTTAATAGCAAAGCCTTAATGTTCCTGGGGGGGGGCAACGTCAGCCTTCATCGGTAATGCTCTGTGCGCTCCCCTCCTGAGTTGCTCTCTCCCTCTCATCCCCCCGCCCCCCCAACCCTCTGCGTACCTCGGCTAGTCAGTGCCTTTGAACAGGCCCGTGAGACGGCGAGAGCTACTCACTGAGCGGGCTTGGATGTAGTCGGCTCCTTTTCCCCGTGTCTCCCCTCCTGCCAGCTCGATACTCGTGGAGCGCTCCATATCACGTGCACATCGTCCCATTTGCAACCCATCTTTCTTCTTAGGGACCCCACTTCAGGGGTACTCCAGTTCCTCTTCAGGGTTGGTCCTTCCCCAATTTCTCCGTTCCCCGGTTTTCAAGATGAGCAACAGTGGGGCCTCCCGCTTGGGTTGACCCCCACGGAGTGAATCACAGGGTTGCATTTAATTGTGTGCGAGGCTGGGATGGACACCCACCAGGGAGGCGACTAGCAGGGGTGTGTGAATAAAGTGTGTTGCATTTAGCGTCAATACACTCCTCATGGGGAGATCCGTTACGAAGCCATTGCCCCCTGGATATACTGTTAGTCTTTAAGTGAATTTAGCAGGAGGGAAAGCAGAGTATTTAAATACCGAGAGGAAAATCCAAAGCTTTAAAGGTGCAGAAAAAGATCAAAGCCCCTCTGGAGCAGGACTCGAGCTGAAATCAGGACCATTGCTCTTAAGAAAGTATTATGGCCACATCGAGTGAAATGGCGAGAGGCGCTGCAGCCACCACGATGACAAAGGAAGATTTGCAACAGGGCCTAAAAGACTTTCAGGAATCGAAAGAATGGACACTGCACGAAGAGCGTTGCAGGACATGGCCGAAGAGGCCTGGCCGAACAGAAAATTGCTGGAACAATTAAGCAGATTTGCCTCAACTTGGAGCTTCAAACGGAGGACCTACAAAATAGATCCAGACGAGCAAACTTCCAGATTAGGAGGAGGTTAGTGTCAAAGCACTCAAATCGCAAGTCCAAACCTTATTTAGCGAACTCCTGGGAACCATGTAGATGGAGTCCATCAAAGGAGGAGGGGGAACACTCTTCCCAAGAGACGTCCTGGTGGCCCTGACATCGTACCCACAAAAGAAGGCGATACTTCAGGCTGCAAGGAAAAAAAGACCCTTTGGAATACAACTCCTGGATCCAATTCTTTCAAGATCGGACCTTCACAAAAAAGGAGAGTTTGGCCCGATGGTGAGGGAACTGTCTAGGAGGGACATAAGATAAAATTGACTTTTTCAGTGCCGCAAGCACCTGTGCAGGAGGGATGCAATTTGCTGCAGTTAAAAACGGAAGTCGAGAAGTGTGCAAAGGGCGCTAGTGTAGGGCAGCAAAGGAGGAAATTATCATAGGAGCTGTCCACGGTGGCTGAACATATGCAGAGGAGAACTAACTAAAGTATTGCATTACTTACCATAATAGCATTTCTGATGATTGTATCTGCTTAGAGTCAAATGCTGTGCATATAGTCCGACATCTAGTGGTAACCGCAGAGTATTGCATCTTGTCTTTCGAGGATCGAAAAGGTACATCGAAATGGGCGTGCCTGTAACACTATCCCCAATGTGACGTGCAGTGTACCCAAAATCCCTCACGCATCGAGGTCCCTTCGATTGTATTTTTTCTGCCATGAGGGAGCCTTATGACTATCGTGAGTGAGTACAGAAAGAGAGAAGAAGTAGTAAGATGTCTATGTTCCTTCCATCCGAGCGGGGAGGAAGGGTGGGCGAATGTGAATCAAAGCAGATACAATCATCAGAAATGCTATTACGGTAAGTAATGAATGTCTTCTGATGCTTGTGAATTTGCTTAGAATCCCATGCTGTGCATAGAGTAGCGAGCAGTACCCAGAGTTGGTGGTGGGATGTGAGAAGGAACAGTAGTGAAAAGATGTCTTTGTACTGCTTGTCTCACCTGAGAATCAGACCTAGAGTGAGTGTCTAGGCAATAGTGTTTTGTAAAGGTGTGTACAGAGCTCCAGGTTGCCGCTTTGCAAAAGGACTCGAGAGGAACATTTGCAATGAATGCTATGGAAGCCTAGGCATGAAGGGCTGATCTCTCTTGGCAAGAGAGAAACAGAGTGTGATGCAATTGACAATCCACCTTCATATGGCTGATTTAGAGACAGGGTCCCCTTCTCTACCAACCGCCACTGAAACAAAACAGTGGTTTGTTTTCCTTAGTGGTTTAGTTCTTTCCAGAGAGTACAAGACTGCCCTGCGCACATCCAGTGTGTGTAGGCTTCTTTCCGCCACGTTAATTGGGTTCTGGAAGAAAGTGGGTAGTTCGATTGACTGGTTCACATGGAACTTAGAAATGAATTTGGACGCAAACCGTGGGTGAGTGTGCAGAACCACCTTATCTCTGAACTGTGACAAAAGGGTCTAGAATTGAAAGGGCCTGTAGTTCAATGACTCCTTAAAGAAGTGACTGCCACTAGGAAGGTGGTCTTGTAAACAAGTGCTTTGAGGCTTGCATTGTGCCTAGGTTGAAAGAGAGACCCCATAAATCTGGTTTATACCACATTTAGGTCCCTTCTGGGAGACGGGTTAGAAATGGAGCGATGAATTCTTTCAACCCCTTCCATGAAAGTTTAAATTACTGGGATCTTCCACCACAACACCTTTTTCTGTGACATGGTATAGGCTGAAAGTGCAGCTAAGTGGACCTTCAGGGAATTGAAAACTAGACCAGAGTCTAGTAGGTGAGTCAGGTATAGTACAATATGAGTAGGAGAGCAGTCAATTAGATTGATGCTCTTGGAATTGCACCAGATGAAGTGTTTCTATTTACTGGAGTAGCAATGCCTGGTGTTAGGCTTTCTTGCTTCTCAAAGTATATCCATGCATCTCTGAAGAAGTTGGAGATGCCCGAACTCTATGAGCTGACAGTATGCGGGCATGGCTGACGTCCTTGTCCTGAGATAGCATGTTGGATGGGCAAGGTAGTTTCATCGGAGGAGAGACATCTCCATCAGATGGGAAAAACAGGGTTGGCGAGCCCACATCAGGGCCATCAATATCATGGTGACTGGTTCCTGGTGCATCTTGTGCACAATCTTGTCGAGGGACTCGGGGAGTGGGGGGGGTGGGTTTGAAGCATAACCAAATTTCCCTGACCATGTTATCCACAGACCGTTCCCCTTGGATCGGTTGCAAGGGTACCTGGAGGCATAATCTGGGCATTGGGAGTTCTCCAGAGTTGCGAACAAGTCGATCTCTGGGAAGCCCCATTCTGCGAAAACATTGGAGACGATGTCTTCGTTTAGTCGGCATTCGTACACAAAGGGTAGTGGGAAGTCTCTGCTGAGCACGCCTGCCAGAAGATTAAGTTCCCCTGAAACATGTTGAGACAGTAGGAACATCTTGTGTCTGAGAGCCCACTTCCAAATGTTCTGGGACAGTTTGGATAGCCCTGGAGAGTGAGTGCCTACTTGCTTGTTCAGGTAGTACATGGCTCTGGTGCTGTCTGTGAGGACCAGTACTGTCTTTCCCTGCAACTGTGCCTGAAAAGCCTTGAGGGCTTTGAACACCGCTAACAGCTCCAACAGGTTTATGTGGTTGGCTGCTACTTCTGGGGACCAAACACTGTGCATCGTCTGCTGAAAGAAGTGAGCGCCCCCCCCCCCCACTACCCCATGAGAGATTCGTCCGTTGTGAGAGGGGCTTCTACTGCGGGGTGTGGTGAAGGTTTTTCCCTTACAAGAGGTTTTCCCACCACCACCACTGCATAGAGAGAACAAGGGCTGCCGAGACAACCACTAGATCGTCCCATTGTCCGCTGGCCTGACACCACTGGCTGTTGAGCCATTCTTGCATGGGGCACATGCGCAAACGTGCACGAAGGACCAAGTATATGCAGGATGCCATCATCCCCAAAAGTCGCATGGCCTTCCGTACTGTCACCCTTTGACTGTCTACTTACTGAGGGATATGAAACAGCATGTTTTGAACCCTCTCGTTCGAGGGGAAGACGAGGCCGTCTTCTGTCCGAATTAGGGCCCCCAGAAATTGCTTGACTTGGCTGAGGTCTAGGCTGGATTTCTTCTCGTTTACGGAGAATCCCAGGCTGAAGAGTATGTCTATCGTCTTTTGGGTCTTTGACAGGCATGTTCTGTAGAAGTCCCCTGTTATGAGCCAGTCGTCGAGTACTGGGATGGATTGCCTGCGCAGGTGAGCAGCTGCAACTGCCAGTACCTTTGTAAATACTCTTGGGGCTGAGGCAACGCTGAAGGGGAGGACCTTGAACTGCTAGTGTTTGTTCCCTATCATGAACCTTAGGTAGTTCCTGTGTGCATCTTTCCAATGTTGCCAGGTAGCATTACCATTCAAAACTTTTGTGGTTTAACAAATTTGTTCGCTGGGCGCAAGTCTAGCACAGGGCGCTTGGCGAGATCCTTTTTTGGTAAAAGGAAGTACACTGTATAAATACCCTTGTTTACCTGTAGAATGGGGACGATGTCGATTGCGCCCTTTTCCTGCAGGATCTCGATCTCTTGCGGCAGGATTCTTAGGTGTTCCGGTGTATACGTTTGACTTTGGTGGTCTGAATCGAGGTGGCCGGCTGAACTAGATGCAATAACCGTGGGTGACAGTCTTGTGCACCCACTAGTCTGTGGTAATCCCCTCCCATGTGTATAAGAATGATGTTATACATCCCCTGACTGGGGAGGCATGGGAGGGGACCCGGATCTGAGAGTCATTTCTGACTGAAAGCCGGTGAGCCTCTACGGGTGGCATTGCGACCCCTTCCTTTCCCGTGGCGTTGTCCCCTAGGTGGATACTGATTTGAGGCAGCAGACCCTTTTCCTGAGGACCATGTGTTACCCATACCATATTGGTTATGTGGGGAACGAGAATAGAACTGTCCGTGCAAGGAGCAGCAAGAACTTCCCCCTCCCTGTTGAAAGGGCCTTTGACTGATCTGGTTCAAAGAAGTCAAAGTCTCGTGGCAGGTTAGAATCCTCCACCGGTTTGTTGATGAGACGCTTGTGTCTCCGGTTTGAACCCAGAGTTCTTTAACCAGGCATGTCGTTTCAAAAGGGTACCCTTGGCCAGGGTTCTCCCTGCTGTCTCTGCAGCATCTAAGGTGTTTTTAAGGATGTTATGGTTTACTTGCTTACCCTCTGGCACAATTGTAAGCAGGTGAGAACACACTGTTTTGGGTACCTCCTGCAGGCCCTCCTGTAGCAGCTTCCATTGAACATCACAATAGCTGGTCAACAGTGTGGTTTTGTTGCCAATCTAGGTGGAATATGCTGCCGCAGTAGTGATTCGCTTTCCTACGGCATACTGTTTTTTGCATTCCATGTCCGGCGATGCCTCACCTGTGGACAAGGGCACCCCTGCCCTCTTCCTTGTTGTAGTGACAACGAGAGAATCTGGCGAGGCATGTCCCCAAATATAGAGCGGGTATTTCGCTCACCTGGTCTCTGCGGAGGCGTTGGGGCACGGTTGCAGCCCTCCCTGAACTTGAATTACCCCCCTTTAGGCCTCTTCCTCTGCAGAAAAGCTGTGAGCGGTGGTACGTGGTGATACTGCTCCTGCGTGGATATAAGAGTGTTTGAGTGCGCCAATCAGATTGTAGTACATCTCGAACCCTTCACCTCAAAGTACTATTTCTTTGAGCATACACCGGCCCATAAAGCTCACATGTGAATTATGGAAGATAAGCTCTCTGTCCTGCTACTTCTGGCAGGGGTGCGTCGAATGGGATCTAGTTCCTTCACTGATCCCTGATAAGGATTAGTCCAGTCCAGCTGCGACTATGCTTCTCCTCATGATTGGTAAGTTTTTTTGAGCTCTTGTGATGCAGTTCGTTCTGTTTAATGTCTTTATATGTTGCTCCTATTTATGCCCGCAATAATGTCTCTCTTCTGTTTTCTTCCCTTAGATGGAAATGCAGCCTTAATGCAGCTGTGAGACGCGAGATGCGGCCGGATGGAAGATGGATACTACCGCAATGTTTGACAGCAGGTAAGTGATGGTTTAAGGAAAAGCGAAGTATGGCGAAGCGCAACCTTAAACGGACTGTTTTTTTCGATGTCTAACCTAGTCTTCTGTTTTTCCTTGCAGGTGCTGCTGTCGACGATGGAGCGTATCGTGCTGCAGTGCCAAGATGAAGATTTAGGCGTTCCTGAAAGTGTAAAGATGAATACTTGGTTTGCCGAAGAGATGTACAGGTAAGAACAGCTTCCCCCAGTTGGTAAGTATGCTGGCAGGAAGAAGAATGTCGAGGAAGCAGGATCTTCAAAGGTAAGTCTGACCTCAGCCGAAGGTGAGCGTTACGCTGCTTGCAAGTGCAGAATAAAGCAAAGTGTCTGTCTTGATGATCGGGGCAGTTTATATAGCTGAGATCGTGGGCACACCCATTAGGGCCGATTTACCAGCCACACACTGCCACTCCTACAGAGTGAGCACGTGCAAAGGCAATCCATTAGCAGCTACACCCAAGAATACACTTGGGACTCCTTAATGGATGGAATGTTCAAGGTTAATGCATCCTGCTTAATGGATGGAATGTTCAAGGTTAATGCATCTGAAGTGCTATGTCCATAATAAAAGCTTTCTGGTGTTAAATCGATGTTCTTGTTTACTTTTGTTAATGAAACTGGCGCCAAAGGCGCCAGGACAGTGTCCACCCAGGTCTCCTGTGCATGCGACCGCTGCATGCCTGTGCCCCTGACTTCATGACCATGACAGCGGGTCAGTAGGGGAGGGGCGAAAAAGTTTCTCCACCCGTGGGTTCACAGCCTTGAGTCTTGCACCACCTCTTGCGTGGCTATCTTGAAATGTTCGGCTGATTTTTTTTTCAGAATGGCGGTTAACGCCATTCTACAGGAGATGCCTGACGCAGAGGTGGGGAGGAGGGAGTATCCATGCATATGGTATCAGAATCCGGGGTTTGGGTAGATGAAAGCCATGGTGGGTTGTCCACTGGCGGCTCACCACCGCCCCCCCCAATCTGGGGCCTGGTGAGCGGGATCCTCAAAGGGATCATTCTCTTGTAGATAGGGGTCATGAGGAACCTCCTCTTGATCTGTCAGGTCAAAGACCTCCTCATGAAGTGGGCAAGAGGTTCTCTGGAATGTGGCCACTGTGGGATAAAGGTCTTCTTCACTAGGGCTTTTAGGCATGAACCTTTCCGAGAAGTCCACACATTTTGCAAATCTATTCATAACCCCTTCACATTTTTCCCTGATCCATAAAGAGGAGTCAGAAGGGTCCAGAGGGGAAAAGGGCTCCTCCTGGGGATTTACCTGCCTAGAACGCCAAGATTTATCAGAGAGTTCTGGATAAGAGCTGAGGACTCTCAGAATAGTCTTCCTGCATTTCCCGGCGTGTGGACGTGTCTTTCGATTTGTCCTTGGGCTTATTGGCTGCCGAAACGATCTTTGCGAGACTCTTGCGGATGTTCGGTGCCTCTGGTAGGGGTTTACGCTGTTCAAGCGCTTCGCCATAGATTTCAACGTAGCCGGAACTGTATGCATCGGCGCGCTCTTAGGTGGCGTATCAACGGCCTTGAGGATTTTGGTGCTGGCGCCCTTGTCTGTAGAGTGCCCGGACACATGCTGCTTACATGGTTGCGGGGAGGGCTGCCGACCGCGTGGATCGGCGGGTTCCATCGAGGAGCTTGGCGTACCAGTTGGTGCCTTGGACCGTTTGGACGGATCCGTCGAGGCGGTACTGGGGGTTGTGTGCTTGCTTCTATGAATAGCGGGTGCGTCCTGACGCCCCGGTGTACATTCCCTGTAGCAGAACTATCATCCTGCCTGGTGGGGCCGGGGACGGACGGTTCAGAGCGCGATCGCTCCAATGAGAGGTCAATGACATCCGTATCAGAGCCACTGCCGTCGCTTAACTCATCACTCTAGGCGCCTGGGGAGCTACCCTCGGCCTGCATCATGTCATAGGCCGCCCACCGTTTAACTCAAAGCTCCTTGATCGTCTTAGGACGCAAGAGCTGACAAGACCGACAGGACACCGCGTGGTGATCACGAGCGAGACACTTATTGCACCTGTGCTGCGTGTCCTTCAGGGGTACTTGCCTTTACAGGAAGGGCAAAATGTAAATGCTGTCCCGTCCATAGTTCAGGTGTATTAAAGCGACAGCAAAACCAAAAGGGGCAAAGAGAGGAGAGAAGGAAAGACATTCTTCTTAAATAGAGACCCCCACCTCCCAGATCCCACTCTCCCTACTGTATATGCCAGTCAAAAGGCCCGGCCACGCGGTCGACAGCGTCGACCGGAGCACCAGCCGTCGAAGTCTGTTCTTCCACTGTATTCAGCGGTGGTTGAGAAGCAATCGAAGAGGGGACGAATATATAAACGGCCGGAGGTCGGGAAAGAATATAATTTTGCAATTTGTAAGAGCTCTGCATAAGGCTACCAGCTAGCTGGGCAGAAAAAAACAGTCTGAGGGACCGCGACGCGTGAGGGATTTTAGGTACATTACACGTCACGTTAGTGATGGTGTTACAGGCACGCCATGTCGACGCCCCCTTTCGATTCTCAAAAGACAAGATGAAATACTCTGCGGTTACCACTTGATGTAGAACTATATGGACAGCATGTGAATCTAAGTAAGCATCAGAAACCAAAATTCTGGCAAATAGGCTAGACCCCCTTCTGCCAGCCCTGATTCAAGCTGATCAGTTGGCTTTAATAAGGGTCGACAAACATTTGACAATATCAAGAGGGTAGCACATCTGCTACAAAAAGTGTGGAAAAGCAACATACCTGGCATTTGATCGGGTTTTGCCACAATGAAGAAAAGGGGCTTCAGAGAGGAATGTACGCGCATGGTGAGGGCTAGCTACGTAGGCCCTTTGGCTAGACTCATGATTAGACACTCTGAGGTGGTTGACTTGCAAAGAGGTACTAAGCGATGCCCCGTCACCCCTTCTATTTGCAGTATATTTAGAACCCTTCATACATGCAGTACGGTTATTGGAGGATCTAAAGGGGATTCCATTCAGGGGTGCTTAACATAAGGTCACAGCTTTTTTATGACATGTTGCTGACCATATCTGATCCTCCACAGTCTGACATTCATACAAAGCAAATTACAGGACTTTTGGTGGATAGGGTGTTTTAAGATTAACATAGGAAAATCGGAAATCAATAATTTAGCGTTGCCTTTTGCGTGGACGACCAAGGGGATCAAATAGTTAGGGGTGAGGCTAAAATCGAACAGGTATATCAGGCAAATTTCCAAGTACTCTTGACCCCTAAAAAAACAGATTTGAAAAGGTGGAATGCACTCACAGTCTCGTAGCTAGGCTGCATATTTACGCTTACACATTCCAAAGCATCTTTTCAATACACAACCATTTGGCGAGTACATTTATATGAAATGGTAAAAGGCAGCGATTCACGTAAAATTCTGGCAACCCCTAGATGGAAGGGAGGACTAGCCCTTTTGGATTTTTAGAAGCATTATGAAGTGCCACAAATTAGAATCATTAGAAAATTGTTTAGAGGTGACTTTACAAAATGGCGTGTCGACATGGATAGTGCAGTGGTTATGCACCCATTAGACAATGGCTTATGGCTTCCTAGGAAGGACAGGCCAAGACATATGTACTTCAGCCAGATTACTAAACTTGTGGGGGACATATGGGATGGCCGTGTCCGGAAGTACCACATATCCTCATTGTCCTCCCCTTTTACGCCACTGTTTAAAAATCCTAAATTTTCACCAGGCTTGGAAGAAGGGGCATTTTGGAAGGGGGGGGGGATGCCGGAGGGAGTATGCCTTAAAGCTGAAAGACCTATTCTCTGGCTTGGCGATCAAATCATTCAGTGAGTGCAAGCAGTGTTTTTCTCTTGAAGAAAAGGAGTGGCTACCTTACTTTTAGTTGCGACACTCCCTGTCCAGTAGGGAGAATAAAGAGGCTTAAAGAACACTGACCCCCTTCGAGAAATGTTTAACTACCCAGGAAGGAACGAAAGAGGCTGATCAAGAATATATATGGGATTTTCATAAATTCAGGGAAACATGGGGAGTGGGGCTTACATGACTAGTTGGGAGAAAGCGGTGGGGAAAAACACAGTGATGGGTCATTGGGAAAGATTGTAGAGCGAGATCCCCAAAATGACAAAAGCAATTCCGACACCTGAGATGTGGTACAAAATTATGTTTCAATGGCACTTTCCCTGGTCAGACGCCAAAACATTTTCCTGCAAGTTTCATCAAGGTGTTGGAGGGGTTGTGTTCAAAGGGGTACATGGATACACATATGGTGGGAATGCCCAAATTTGGAAGGGTTTTGGATACAATTCTCTCCATTTTCAAGGTAGCTTATGGGAGCATTTTAATGGAGATGAGGGAGCATGGGCAAAAGCCTGAATCCAAAGAAGCGAGGAGGGGCCTCACTATACTACTGGTCACTGCAGCGATGTTGCTTATAGCCCAAATGTTTAAGGGAGAAGACTTTCCTACCTACCAGGAATGACAAACATTTTTTAAAAAAAAGGGAATTTGTAGTGTTGGAATGGATGACGCATGCACGCCTTACAAAACGAACAAACACAATTTAGCAATAGAAAGTAGTGTTGGATTTTCTCAAAGATGATTTTATAATAACAACGTGTCTGCAAAGACTCAAACAATTGGACATTGGTTGAAAAAGTAGGCTTGCCTCAATTTGTGCGGAGGGTGTAAGGATGGTTGGGCTGACAAAAAATAACTGAGTTCTATTATCTTTCTCATCTTGTATCACATGCTAGTGGTAAGAAAGAAAAAAAAAAAAAAGGAAAAAAAAAATCATGCATGCAGAATAGGATACAATGACGCGTCCATGAAGATACCTTTAATAATAGTGACACGGACTCTGCCTATGTATCTCCAGAATGTGTTCTCTTCTTATGAATGTATTGGATATTTGTTACTAAACCCCGGGGTGTTTACACCATGCCCTAAATTCCCATCAAAATCCAGGTGCTTAAATCATTGTAATGTATTTGCCAAGTCATACCATTGTCAAAAAGCATAGCAGTTTTGGCAGGGCACCAGATAAGCATTTGGTTTATGATTTCACTGCCCATTTTGGGAAATTGGAAGTGTAAGGATTACTAATACAGTAAAAAACGCAGTTCTCATTCCCAATAGGAGTTTGAAGCAAGTAAAAATATATTGGAATTTTTTTAAAAAGTTACATTTCTTCTTGTGTCCATGAAAGCGAATACATCCATTAAACTAAAGATCATTTTCATCACATAGACCATGTTCACAACAGGCAGCACCAAAGCAGAGGACCTTTATTTGGAAGGAGCTACCCAGCCAGTATAAAAGGTTCAGGCAACCTCATACTGTTCACTCCATATTTGTCACAGAGATGATGGTATATAAAATTGATGCTGATGGCAAGGGCTTTCGTAAAGGTCCAGGGAACTAATATTTGGTGCACTCAGACAGCCTATTGTGTAGTTTGAGGGGTCATTCTACAGAGGTGGATGTTATTCAATCCCAGGTTCAGAGCAAGGAGGTTTTAGCATGTTCCAAGGAGAGCAATGACCTGAATATGGAGGCTAAAAGAGGAGTGGGGGGGCGGGGGAGCTGTGCCAAGAGTGTTGAGAGGTTTCAGTTTATATGATGAATGACCAGATGTAGGACCTTTTTATTTTTTTATTGAATTTATTTATAAAGCACAATACAAAAGCCAGGAGGCATAGGGGTGCTAGAACAGGACAGAACACAAACAAATAGATGCAGTCATTCAAAGACCATTGTACTTGTGGCACAAATTAGGTCAGCAGAAAAGCCTGGTTTTCCATTTCCTTTTACATTACAGAAATGCTGCACAAGCTCGCAAATCAAGAAGAGCATTCCACAGTACCGGGGCTGCATGTGGAAAAGACCCACGAGCAACGCAGGGCAATTTACTACATGGGGTAACCAGCAGGCAAGTGTTAGACCGGAGGGCGCTGCGGGCTGGGAGTCAAGTGAGATGTTTAGCCAAATATTCAGGACCTTGCCCATAGATGCAACGATGAGAGATGCAATGGACCCGAAAAAGAATGCGTTTGCTCACGGGGAGGCAACGTAGGGCTCTGCGAGCAGCAGACACATGGTCTTTTTTAAGGAGACCTTCAACTATGTGCACTGCATTATTCTGGATTATCTGGAGCCGAGAAAGATCCTCGCTGGTGATGCCTAGCAGGAGCCTGGCACAATAGTTGAGTCTTGATCCTATAATGGCACATGCCACCATAGCACAGTTACCTTCAAGAACGGCCGTACTTGTGCGAGCAACTTCAGATGATATGAGGTGCCCGCCACCAGGCTATTCACCCGAGCCCTCATTGCCCGGTTCTGATCCAGGGTAACACTAGGTTTTTACTTTGGGTTGCGCTTTAATCGGACTCCCCTCCCGCTCCCCCCACATAAAATTGCTCATATTCTTGCCCTGGTTTCTTGATTTAGGATCCAGTAACTGACCACCAAGAGTTCCGTTTTGGGGTCGTTTAGTGCTAGCTTATTCGCCAGCATCCACGTTTGGATCAGTCTGTAAGTGCTAGTTAAGGAAGCCGAGTCAATATTGTAATCACCTGACAGTGGCACCAGGCACTGCGTGTCATCAGCAGTTAGCATGAATGATGCCAGCGGCATTCATTTGGTCAAATAAAGGGCCCGTAAAGATGGGACACCTCACAGGAATTCAGAAACTCCTCTGCACAAACGTCTTGGATGAAGATTCTGGCCTTACGCTCAAATAAAAATGAGCGTACCCTTTGTGCCGCCTCCACTGAGAAGCGCTGTGCTACAGTTTATCCACGAGGATGGTGTGATCAAAAAGATCAAACGCTGCAGAGAGATCTAACAAACATCAGCACTGGCTCACTCTGATCAAAGAGGTTTAAAATGTTAGATTTAAGGTTTAAGAGGGTAGACTCTGTACTATTTGCCTGGCAGGAGCCGGATTGTTTATGTCCTAAGATGTGGAATTGACATAAGAACTCTCCACTTTGTTGTTGGGCTATATTATCCAGAATCTTGAGAAGAAAAGGGACATTGGTATTGGCAGAGAGTTCCCAGGCACATTTGCATACAAGGTAGACTTTATCAATGGGGAGATCCAGGCATGTTTGATATTTTCTGGTACCGAACTTTCCCTTAGGGAGGCATTTATACATTTTGTGATCCCGGGACCAAATGCGGACCCCACTCCTTGATGATCAGGGCAGGATAAATATCTCCCTTGAAGTTGGTAGATTTTAGCTGCCTAAGAATATTTGCAAGATGCTCCTCGCTAATCGGTAAAAACTCAAACTTGGGGTGTTCCACACCAGTGCCACAATGTAAGGCAATCAGATGGTCTCCCTGTTCGTGCTTCGTTTTAATAGAAATGTCCTTTTCGGATATTGAGCAATTTATTACACATGGTGTCTTGGATGGTCTGACACCACTTAACATCCTTCTTGACCTGTGATGAAATAGGTAATGGGTCCTCCAGCTCTCAGAGAATCCTAAACAATTCTATTCTACTCGAGTCTGCCCCCTCAATCCTCATCTTATAGAAGCATTGTTTTGCTGTTAAAATGGCAATTTTATGTTTTTTTAGTTACTGCTGGCTATGTGGTTATGTCTTCATCTGCCTGTATTTTTAGCCATTGCTTCGTGGCTCTCACCTTTGCTGTTTTTAACATTTGAATCTCAGAGCAAACCGATTTTTTGTTAGGTTGGGGATTAAGCAGCCTAGTTTTTATTGGAGCTAGCATATTGACCGCCTTCTCAAGTGTGTTACCAAAAGCCATCTCTAGTTCATCTGAGGCATTGAGATTGTTAAGATTTTCAGTCATGAGAGAGAGAAAAGGTGACATTGCCGTGGGGGGGATAGCTTGCGCAGATTTCTATACGACGTCCATATCTTTGAAGGCTTGATGATTTTGTGCTGTGCAGGTAGGGACAAATTGCATTCCAAAAGGAAATGGTCGGACCAAGGACAGGAGCTCTTAAGGCTATTTATAGACCTGTTCAGTGTCCGAACCCAGTCCGGTATTCTTCCTTTCATGTGGGTTGATGAGTTCACACGTTGAGTAAAACCCCAGTCCCCCATAATCAACTTCACAAGTTTAGCCTGCAAGTCTGCCTCATCATTAAAACCCAGGTTGAAATCACCCATTAGGAGGACCCTTGAATTAAGCTTTAGGTTAGGTGAGATCAGATCCCCCAGATTGAGCAGAAAGTCTGGCATATTCTGTGGAGCTCTGTAGAGGACAAAGATGTTCTCTTTGGTTCACCTTGCCATTGACTGTTGACCCTGAGACGAACCAAAAAAGTTGGTAGCATAGTAATGGACTCTCAAGCAGAGGAAGGGAGTACTCGGCTAGGACAACTAGGAGGCTACTCAACCATGCTCTTTTTGTGGTGGTATGTTAAGTTACTAAAATGTTTTTGTTAAGTACTGCAGGTCACCTTGCACCCAGCTCAAAGTGCCTTTCCACAGGAGAAACTGTCAAAGTTGAAGACTGCGTTTCATGATGGTTTCATCTGCAGAGTAGCACGAGCGGTGTATCATTGGAATGGATGATGCACTCCTTACAAAAGGAACAAACACAATTTAGCAATGAATAGAAATAAGTGTTGGATTGGATGGATGGTTGGTTGGGGGATGATATGAACAATGAAAGATGTGGAAGACTTCAAAGTGACCTCCAAGTTGTCTGGCAGAGTAAGTGGAATGACGATATAGTATACATAAAAGACGGGAGGCAAGGCTCGCAGAGACAAGGACTACTGCAAGGTTTTATGTCAGAAATGAGAAATGCTAATTTTTGAAACTCCAAGAAAAATAAGACGTTGTTGGACATATTTTTCAGTTTTTACTTTATGGAAGATTCTACCCCCATATTCCCTTTTGCCTCTGTTCCTCTGCCTTTTCCCTTTGTCTTTCCTCAAACTTTGCTTTCCATAGCAACCAAAAATGTCAATTTGACCTGCATGGAAAGCCATCAAAATGAGGTAAAATAATGGATTTCTCACTTTTGAATTCATGACTGCAAGCAATCCGCACACATTCAACTGGAAGCATGGGACAAGTGATAATAACAGGACAATATTTGACAAAAGCATGTACAAAAGGGATTCTCCACAACGTTCTACTAATGAAAGGTAGAAACTCACACACCTACCCATGCTTAAGGGGAATGCTGATATCTTCTGCTGTGGCAGTACGCCTCCGCTGAATGTCACCTGGTGAAAAAACACATATTTGAGAAACATTTCTTGGGCTTGGGAAGAGGAGGCTGCAGTTCCCATAGAGACACGAAACTAACATTTGGAGACCATTCCGATTAATTTCCATGCAACTCTGACTCGAAACCCAATATTGAAAAACCCTAAAAGTAAACCACTGCCCCACCAATTCACCGTTAAGTTTGGCACATGGGGCTAAAGAAATAATGTTGTTTGAAGGAAAGTGTTGTGATGGACATTTAACTGTACTTGCTTATGACACATATATGAGGAGGGAAGAAAAAAAAAAACAGATCTCGACATAACAAGGCAGACTAATAAAAAGCAAGGGGGAAGTTGTTGCTTCAACGTTACTTTCCAAATGAACGTAAAATCGTGCCACTGAATGAAATCTGCCATGGAAGGAGTATTTACCCTAAAAAGAGTGTGAGGCCAACCTAATGAGAGCACAAGTGACTTCTAATAAGGAAGGGATTGGTGCTTTCTTACTGAGTGTCTGATCTACATCAATTAGACTGCTGGGGTCTTCCTAAGAGACATATCCCAAGTAAGACAGCGCATGTCCCTCAGTAAGATAGCACTGGTCCCTTAACAACATACCACAGGGAATCTATTCAAATGAAAGCTGGACCCTAGAGGAATATTTTGAATTCACTATGTTACATTCAGGAAAATAGACAGCAAAATTTCAATTGATTTCCACACTAATCTTGCTCTAGGAGGAAATAAGATAGACAAAATCTAAAATGTAATGTTCTAATATTGAGTAGCAGAGTGGTGTTTGTGGTTTTACCAAACACGAATCACAGGAAGAGGTACAACACAGTAGACACTATACACCTTCCCTTCACAGAGGCAGAGCCAAAAAGGAAAGTAACTTAAAGACAAAAGAATTTGGAGAAGAAATGAAAAAAAAAAAACACATTGGAATGAGTAAGCACATATCATCAATGACATTTCACAATACCTAGGACATAGGGTCTCATCACGAGTTGGATGGTATCCCCCAAGGTATTACCGCCGGGATACCGCCCACGCTAATAACGTTACCGCCACCCGGTCCGGTGCTATTAGCGCCAGATCAAGGGTTGGCCGGTAATGGGTAAACCCCATTGGACACAATGGGTCATTTTTTCGGTGCTAATTGCGCCTGTAAATGAGTATTTTTTTTGGCGCATTTACCCCCAGCTTTGAGCTGGGGGTAAATGCTGCCAGAGTCATGTTTGGGTGGCCCCTTAAATGCAGCGGTAATAGCTTTACCACCGCATTTAAGGGCTACTGCCCAACTCGTGAGGGCGCTCATAATCTTAAAGCTTGATTGGGACCTTCCCGGCCCGCTTACCCCGAAAGGCTGCCACCCACCGATTCTTGGTTGGTAACGCTGCACCTTGCCATGGTCTGAAGCAGCCATAATCAATTATAAGGCTGCTTCCCCTCATTGTCCATCTGGTCTTCGTGATCATCACTGGCGACAGAAGAATTGGTATAGATCATACCTTCAGAGATTTCCCAATTACTGCATTGTTGTATTTGTTGGTATACACCCGTTACTATCACTTTGGCCTTGCACTTCAGCTCTATATTACTATTCTCACTGATGATGTATTCCAACATCGCTGCATTTGACAAACCATCAATAACTTTCTTGTTCATGAATTTGGACACACCCTTGGCTATAGTGCATCTTTTTTCCACTAACCTAGGCCCCAGGGACCAAATCCACATCATTGGTCGATACACTGTTGCCATCATCTCGCTTATATTTCACCTGTGCTTGGTCTATTCGCTCCCTAACCTAAGGTTTGAGACACTCCTGCTTCCTAAGAGGGCATCCCTGCAACCTGGGCTGAGGCTGGTGTTACAATCCCTTCCTTGCATTAAGCGATACAGCAGGAATCTGAGTAGACCTCACTCCACATTTGGTTCTTGAGGCCTAGTTTGATATCTATGTGGTTTCTTAACACTCAATCTGCTTTCCCTATGATAACTTATTTAAATCTCAACTAATCAGTTTGACTCCAGGTGGTCATTGGAACTAAAGTTGCATTTTAACGCATTCATCTTGGCAAATTCTGTCCCTCCACACTTCTAAATTGGGGGCTATTCTCACACACAATCTCAATACGGTTCTATGAACTCAGATTATCTATTTCACTGTTTTATTAAAAAATACAATAATGCTGATCTTTCCCTATTCTATGAGGCGTCTCAACCTAACAAAACTAGCTGAGGTGTTAGTCAGTGAATGTCTTAAATAGTCCACCATCCCAAACAAACCCTTTCCGGACCCTACCACTGATTTGATATGGTTGGTTATTTAGAACGCGCTTAATACCCAGAGGTTTCTAAGCGCAGACACGGGGATCAAACCTGTGTTGCTCCGTGCCGTCTTGCTTCCAAGGCGAGCACCTTGCCCCCAAGCGATCCTCCCGAGCAAACTAGCTTGACAAATGAGGACCAGGAGATCATCTCCCTTCGTTTCGGTTTCCCACCAACTTGTATTCAATATTTGATCTTTAAATAGTCTCTGGTGACTGTTTTTATCAATTCGTATAGTTCCTTCGAAACTTTATTAGGCTGTTCCTTCGCCCCTTTGTTTTCTCTACAAAGAGTTGTTCCTTTCTCTTCCGAGGGAAAAGCTATCCAATAAATCTGTCTTCCTTCTTTACTATTTATTTTAATTTTACTCAGTTCATAATCTTTGGTTTCCTAGCTGGTCTTTGTCCATGGACATATATACTATTCCAACCTTTTTTTTTTTTTAAACAATTTTTATTGGTTTTTTACAACAAACAATGAATCACAGACACACTTAGCAGTATATGTTATAACACATTTCCTATTAATCGCTAAAAAGAAAAGAAAAAAAGGAATAAGGAAAAAACACTCCATCTTCCCCTCCCCCCTCAACAACATGAGCCTATTCCATTTCGCGGTCTGCCATATCCTCTAGGGGTGTATCCTCCTCCGTGTCTCGGGAAGTATCATTTTATCCTATTCCAACCTTATTGTCAAGCTTCTCTTTTATGACTTTGCTTTCTTCTTGTATTGGGCTCTCTTTGCATTGATTGATATGAGTTTAATCACTCATAACAGTTCTCATTCACTCCTCTTTGTAACAATGTTATAATATCTTTCTCTTGACTATGATAGGTATGAGCATTCCAATAATGATTCTCCGTCCCCCTCCAGAGTCTCCCGTTTTCCCCATTACCTGAGGTTCTTAATTACGTCACCTGGTTTCTTAGACGTTCGGGGTCGGTTCTCGCTCATTCTTTCCAGCTTGGTCACTCGTGTCTTTTCGGTGTCTTTTCTTGGTATGTGGCTGTTTGATATTTCATGTACTGGCTTGTTCCGTGGTTGCCAGTGTGGAGTGATGGCGTTGTATCTGGGACCCTAGGTGCACCACAAAACATCTGTGGTCACGACACCACTCCCAGTCTTTCTTTCTCCCCCTCTAGTCTAGGACACAATGCGTCCAGTTCCATTTCTCTCCATCTACTCGCTACAGGTTGCAGTGCGTGCGTCTTTCCCTCTCTCCTCCTCGCAAGTTGCATGTCTCGCCTCTCTCTCCCGAGCCAGTGTTCGAGCCTTTTTGTAATTATGGGGTTTTCGCCTAGCTTCTCTAGGCGCCTCCCCTTTCAGGACTCACTTAGCCAACAGGCTTCCCCAGTGCAACTTCTTGACCCTCTCGCTCAGTCTTGAGTGGATTCTGTGTTCCTCCGGATGTCATTTCTTTGTCCCAGTTGAATGGGAATTTATATTTAAAAGGAAGATTTACCATTTGCTGTTCTCTTCATGTATATTTTCACAGGAAGGGTTTGAAGAGGTTATTTTACAATGTTCTCTAGGGAGTGCCTCACAGGAACGGGAGTCCTTGTCCCCAAAAGGAGAGTCTCTACCGGTGAGGTGCCGCTTGCCTCTAGCCCTTAGGGGGGGTATTGCAGAGCAGGCTCACCTCCCTAGCCTCCCAGGGGGCAGCTCCCTGTGGGAAGAATTCTTACGATTTGTCACAGTACCTTCCCTCATGAAACCTTGCTCGAGAAATTGCAATCACATCACCTGTGGTTTGTGTCTCAAGCTTTCTTTCTGATCACAAAACATTATCACAATTATGAACTGGGTCTTGGCCCCACCCCAGTGTACATATGGGCCCAGGATGTTGATTCCCAACCCCATCCTGTGCCTATTTTTGTAGTTTGGTGATTTTTGTCAGATTTTTTACAGGTTCAACATTCTCTCACTACGCGTTCCTCCATGATATCAATTCTCAGTCACCATTATCTCTTTGTCCCTGTGATCCCAGGATGACTCATGAGCCTTCTGGAACAACCTTTCCTTAAGGGAAATGGGCATTACCAACTTGTAACCTCAGCCACACCCTTTCCTCCACTGACAACTGGTCTTTAACTTCCCAGTAAGGAGACTGATTGCTGCCAATGTGTGTTCAGGCCAACCCTTCTGGGTCCACTTAACCTTTTCCAGAATAGGATCTATCTGCATTCTGTGATTGTTCTTTAGTTACTACAGCATACAGATATTGAGTGAGTAGAAGTCCCTACTTTTGGTACTATTACTACATCATCCTTTATTGGGACTGCAGGACCAAGAGATGGGCGTGACAGGAAATCTTCTACCTTATTGTGCGTCAACAGTACATACTTGACACAGACATCGCAATCTTAAAGTCTCGGGTTTAGTTATGCAATCTTAGGTGTTGCTCTAGACATGCTCTTGACGGTGAGAACTTTAATTAGGGGGTTGTGGTCTGTGCAAATGTCCAGATGTACCTCCTACAATTCTCCACTCCCTGCAAACGCAGTAACAGTGCACAATCTATGATTGAACATCTAGATTCTGTCTCAGCTACCCACTTCAAGGTATCGTAAATGTCTCTTCCTTTGCAGTCGAATATCTGACGGTACGGCACCTACGCTCTTCATGCTAGTGTTAACGGTTGGGAAGGAAGTTTTCTCAATGTAATACCCTCAGGTTTGGCGCTTTACAGAACCCCTCCTTAATTGTTCTCGTCAATTTACATCAGCTATCCCATGTAAATTCTGCATTCTTTTGACGCAATGTACAGATCAGTTGACTTATTTCCCCAAATTTGTTTATGAACTTACTGTAGAACACAGCTATTCAGAGAAAGGCTTGTACTTCTTTTATCGGATAGTCTGGATACTTCCCTTCTGGCCCTTATAGGTTGTTCCCTGGATCTCTATCCCACTGAAGGTAGAACAGTGTTCAGAATTTGCATTTACTGTCTCCTATTGTTAAACCTCATTCAGATTACTTAGTAGACCAAGTAGTCTGATCATGCCCTTTTTGGCCGTTCCTGTAAACCAGGATTTCACCCTGGTACAAAAGGGTTTGGTGGACGCTTTATAGGGCATGGCACATTGAAAAACTGATGGCGTTGATGCTAACCCAAAGGGCAGACTGCGGTACAGGCCAAATGGTGTGATGAATAAAGCCAATGATCTACTTTCTTCTGTGAGTGGTATCAGATGGTAAGCAGCCGATCAGTATAGTGTGAAGAGATTGACACTGTGAACACAATTCAACATTTCAGCTCTAACGGGCATGGGGTACATATCCACCATGATGCTGCTGTTCAAGTTCCCTAGGTCCAACAAACCCTGATCTTGCAGTTTTTCTGCGTGACTTCTAAAGGGCTTACCCATTCAGACAACTCAATGGGCTCGATGATGCTATCCTGTACCAGTTGCTCTAGATCCTTTTCCACTTCTGTTCTCACAGTAAAGGGGATGTTCCTCACCTTGAGGACGACTAGGGTTGCGCAAGGTTCAGTAATATTATGTGAGCGTATCCCATTCTTCCATTAAAGACTGCTAGAAACAAGTCCTACGCCGTGCGTTGAAACCCGATGAATAAAACTGGTTCGTCCATGTTGCGGTCTAAGCATATACCGAATGCTGCCTGGTTCCTACACCCAATGACTGACTCCTTTTCTTGCCACAAATATTTGCTACTGCCATTCTGGCTCTGAACTCAATCAAGGCTTGGAATGTTCCCAACTTCAAATCCTCCAGGATCTCATATCCAATTTCCAAAGCTTCTCAGCCACTCCCTGCCCCTTCCCCCCCAATCCAGAATGCCCTTCCACCTCCATTTGGAGATGATATAGTATGAGGAGCAACTGTGTACCATTATCTTGATTGAAATCCATTTGGCTTGCATTATACAACTTTGGAATTTAACTCTGGGGCAATCGCTCGTTTAACTTGTGATGCCAAAACATATTCCTCATCCGAGCCTTCACAGTCTTGGACGTGTGGCACTTTCTTTTCTCAATGGCAAACGGCTGCAAAATGCCCCTCTAGCCCACAATTGGAACACTTGATTGACTGCAAGGTAAGTGAGAGTTAGCAAAATTCATTTGCTGACCACAATGGAAGCAATGGCACATCTCCACATTGTTGTGCGCCCCTTGCCCCTCTTTTGTCCTTTCTATTTTACAAGAATGATTTGCGTCGCTTCACAGGCATTAAGGATGTCTGGGTTCTTACTGACTGCCATTTGATTCCTTCCTCTAATGGTTTAACATAACAAGGAGTGCTCCACTTTTTTGCCTATTGTCATGGTTTCTTCAAGTATGGAATTTCCACGCATCCAGAGTTGACCTGTATAGTAGTTATTGATGTATAATTATCTGGTCCCCGATTAGTTAATCCGTTACCGTAGCTCTACTGAAGGTGCTTGAGATTGCGAAAGTATGCAATTCAGAGCCATACTTTGTTTCTTTTGTTTCTATGCTCATGTATAATATGATATCTGTTGATGGCAATAGAATCTTTCCCCAGGTAATAACTATCCAGCTGCTTCAGTGACATCTCAGAAGCATTTATGTCACCTCCTCCTTGTTCCACAGTGAGTGGTGGATTCTCATGAAATTTCCTTGGTCTTACTGCATGAAGCAGCGATTTCTTTTTGTCCGCAGTTAAATCATACTCAACGGCATTCAAATAGGTACACCAGTATTCTTTCCATTTTACCCTTGCAATAGCTGGCTCTCCAGGTGTGAACAGGAAAGACTATGGGGGCTGTACTGTCAGTGTCATTTATTTATTGTCCTCAACAAACATACACTTTTGGATATGGTCTCTAGTTTTATGTATTAATGCGTGTCGATTATGCAGACACAATGCACAGTTCGCACTTTCTCAAATTGATAATCCATTTAGCTGGGTGACGTAGGCATGTCCTCCCACGTTGAGAGGTGTCTTGTCTGTGCAGGACAATCCCACTACGCAGAGGCGTGCTAGCGGGTCCAGTGAAGCGGACTGGTTTTGCAGTTCAAACAGCAACTATTGGACGAGCAGAGACAAGCTCACCTCTTGAACATCTTTGGCACGTTTTGTTCGCATAAAATCGGCCATGATGTTTGTTCATGGCCCAACTGCGGTTCCAGAGCATGGAGTTTAGGCTCCTCGTGGCAAATGTAGAATTACAGAAAATGAATCACAGGAAGAGGAGGTAAGTGAGGAGATGTTTATTCCTTCAGAGAGGGACCCCACTCAAGTCTATTTCCATCCACCCTGCCAACTATTGTCCTCGGGCTGCGGGCCCCTCCATTCAGGATTCATGGATCACAAACTTTCTACAGATACAAATAAGTAGATCCCAGAGTGCAAGAACCACGTTAAGCTCGACCTGCAGTAAACAGTCATTGTCTGTCAAGACCAACAGTTTTCAATTATTGCTTGCTAACCCTCTTGCTTAAGTCTGCAATTGATTCTTTTTGTGAGCCTCCATCTCTTCAGAAGGCATGTTTACCCCTGCTAGCGTGGCTTGTTCTTCCTCTTTTTTTAAAAAACATTTGTTTATTCAAGTTTTCAAGATGCTTATAAACCACAGTACAGTATTGACAGTTACTGAGAGCGCCATAGAATCGACGAGGATCATACCCCACAGAACTCCAACCCATAGCCCCTTCCCTACATTTATCATCAAGTTTCCTCCCCCCACACCATTTCTAATTCCCCCTCCTGCACCTCCTCCCCCCAAACCCCACATTTTGACACCTCCAACTCACCAGTCTTCCCGTTCAGGGGGGATTCAAATCCTTGGAGGATGCAACTCATTTAACATGTTACTCCAATCCACATCCACCCCATCCTCTGAATTGGAGTCCCTGGATCTCTGCAAAACATCTATCTCTGCCATTCCCCACCACCGGATATCCTCCATCCAGGGCGTCAAGGATGGACCCTGGGGGTCTCTTCCAAGCAATACCTTTTCACCAGTACCAGCATAATTTGGGCCAAGCAGCGCCTGGTCCTGTGCCTCTCCCCCCGGGATCAGACCCCGTAGACATACACTCGGAACACATTCAAAACTGGAATGCAATAGCCCGTTCACCTTGGTAACCACTGTCTGCCAATTTTGTGTAACCACAGCACACTCCCATAACATGTGCCAGATCCCTACGGGTTGCACCCACTTCCTGGACACTCCTGGCTCAGGGTGTTGTTCATCGCATGTAGTTTGACAGGGGTGACAGACTCTGTGCACGACACTGAACTGAATAAGTTGGAACCTTGCATTCCTAGAAGCCTTTCGGATTTGTTCCCACACTCATGGCCATTCCCCCTCTGAAATTTGGGAACCCATATCCCTTTCCCACTTGCCCTTAACCACAAAATCCTGCTGGGGAAATTCTCCTTGTTTCACCTGATAGATTCGGGAGACCCTAGCCATCCCACCCTCCTGTGAGTAGTACCTGCATCAGCGGGCTCACCGGAGGCTCTTGTGGTATATCTTAACATACGGCTGCCAGAAGTCCAGCCACCGTCCCCTACTTTAAGAAATCCCCCCCCTCGACACCCCATACTGAACACACCACTGCTCAAAGGTCATACATTTTCCTGCTTCAAGCAGATGCCCCCAGTGTTAGACATCCCCAGTGTCCCAGGTCAGATAGCCCTATCCGCCTCATCGCCGACCGAAGTACCCCATGGCAAGTCTGCACTGTACAACACTTTCACCAGAGGCTTCCCTTGCAGTTTTTTCCAAGTCAACCGCACCACCTGAAACACATTAGTGGCCCCCTCACTGTGCACCATAACAGATCAAGTCCCCGCTGATTATCCGAGAGCACGCCAGCAGTCCCGTCAACAGCTCCCCCTTCATGCCCATCAATAGCAATACCGCCTGTAGTTGTGCTGCCATAAGGTAGCGCTCATAGTCTGGAAGATTAAGACCCCCCCCCTCCACGCACTGGCACCTTAGGGTCGCCAGCGAGACCCTCCTCCTCCCAGTGTTGCACAGCAATTCCCCAACCTTTTCGCCCAACATTTTGAAAAGCACTTTTAGTGCTATAAGCGACATTAGCAAAGTAAGAGGAGCCTTGGGAGTATGCCCATTTTACATAGGGCCACGCTCCCATTCCAAAACTGGACCGATTCTCAAATCCCTGATAGCGCCCTTCCCGCATTATACACAAACATGTCCTGAATATCATGGAATATCTGAATGCCTAAATACCTGAAAGATTCCCCTTCCCATGGTATCCCCCAGTACGGGAGGGTTGCTCGATCATGGCCGGGAAGACCCCCAATGGGAACAACAAGATTTCTCCTCATTATTGCAAAACACAGACAGTGTCTGAAAATTACCCAATATCTCTAGCAATATTGACATTGTCCAGCGGATCCCCCACATACATCAACAAGTCTGCATATAAAGAGACACTATGCCTCACCCCCCCACTAATATCCCTGCCTCCCCCATCTCCTTCCCGAAGTACCGCACTAGTGACTCCAATGCCAACGAGAACAACATCGGCGATACCAGGCATCCCTGTCTCGTCCCTCTACCCAACGTCTACTGCTGCGAAACCCAATCATTATTTGGCACTTTCGCCATTGGTTTATTGCATTATAGCCATAACCACATGCACCATAAACAACAATTTCCACTTTAGCGAGTCAAAGGCCTTAATCGCTTCAAAAGGATGCAAGTGCCATTTCCCACCTTCAAATTTTTAACCTGTCCATGATGTGATGCAGGCGGCACAAGTTCTTTGACGTGTTTCAACCCCCTATAAATCTGCACTAGTCTGGGTGAACCAGCACCAGAGCCACTGTGGACAATCGAGTAGCTAAAACCTTCCCAGAATTTTCACGGCCACATTCAGTAACAAAATGGGGCGATGAGATGCACACTCCAGGGCGTCTTTCTGGTCCTCCAACAGAACTGCTATTACCGCCTCCCACATTGAGGCTGGGCGAATCTCAGACTCGAAGGCCACATAATACACCTTCTTAAGCTAGGGAACCCGGAGGTCTGTGTACTTGCAGTAAAACTACCATCAGGCCATCGCTCCCAGGGGTCTTACTCTTCTGCATGGTCTGAAGAGCACTGCATCTGTCAGATTGCTCAATGGGCCCCTCCAACGCTTCCCGAAGGTCCCCATCCAAGACTGGGAGCGGAATCAAATCCAGCAGGCCATCCGCGTCTGTCTCTTGAGTATGTGCTCTCACTGGTATACGATTAGTAGAAAATCTGGAAGGCCTCATTGATGTCCACCTGGGTTCCCACCAGCTCCTCCCCCATCCTCCCCGCCCCCCTGATATTTTCCTGGCCTGCATGATCGTGTGACAGGGTTGTTCCCTGCGAATCAACGCCCAGCCCCATTTCCTTCCCCGTGAATCCACACATCCTGCCGGCTCCTACCAAATGTCTGTTCCAGAGCCCTCCCCACCTACTCCCCCCTCCCACAAGGTCCCCACTTCTGCAACTGATCCCTCGTAAACACTAAAAAAAAAAACACTCAATCTCCTCCCGTAGAGTTCCCCAAATGAACATCCTCCAATGCCATAGCCATACTGGTGACCGTTGTCTTAAACCCTGCAGTTGTGTCACTAAAGGCAAGTGATCTGAGAGAACGTCCACTAAATACTCTGTTGCTAAAGGAGTGGAAGTGCTTTCCCCCCCACAAATATATAAACCAGTCCGAAGTGTGAACCATGGACGGCCGAGAAGAAGTAATAACCCTGTGCCTGCCCATGCGACTGTTAGGCAGAAACCTGTGCAGTTCCCTTAGGGACCACTGCAAAAGATTTAGGACTACAGGTGGTTGGCAGTAAACCCAATTGGTAGCAGTCTGTATCACCCAGATTTACCTGGTAGCTGTGGCTGAGCAGTCAGACTTCTCTCAAGATGAGTTAGGCAGTATATAGAGTATACACAATGGGTACAGGGATACAGTAGCACAAGCAAACACTGACCAGAGCTTTGGTGTAAAAGTATATAATTATTTAAAGACACTTGTAAATTACACTAGCACACAAAGAGGTAAGTAAATTCAACACACATTCACTATTATATATATATACAACCCTAATTACTTATTAGACAAGTCTTAGTGAGAAACACCACTTATTTTTCAGACAGAAGTGAGCGCTTAACATAAGATGGCACTCTAATAAGTTATAGAAAAAGGGAGGGAAAAGGCAAAGTTATGAAAGCACACAATTTCAATAATTTTCAAAGAACCATAGTGAGGCAGGTTAGGCAAAGTCTACTGGAGAGCAAGGAAGTTCAAATGCCAGGCCCACTCAGAGAGAGCAAGCAAAATGTGTCCAGGATCACACAGTGGGGTTATGCCCAAAGAGTCTTTGTAGATAGTTCATAAAAGATTGAGATCAAGTCAGGAAAAGTTAGTTAACGGGCCCCAGGCCAACCCAGGTTAGAAAGTCGAGGATTTACTGTCACCCCGAACGATCTGTCGCAAGGGAAGCCAGACGGGACACAGTACCTGAAGATGGGAAGAATGCTCCAGCGGGGGCAGTTGTTCCTGGCAGCGGGTGCAAGTCAGTGTTTCGTCCAGAGGAAGAGGAGGTCTCAACGTGGAGGAAAGCTGAAGGTCGTTGCGCTGCCAGGGAAGAAACCAGCCGCTGAGTTTCCCGGTTACAAGGTACCACCCTTTTCTTCGCGGTAGTGGTAAACCGTGGTATTCCAGTTGCCGGGGTGCTTGGCACGGGCAAGGCAGCCATGAGATGGTCCAGCAAGGCGAAAAGACGGGCAAACTGGTTATCCCCACCAGTCAAAGGAAGAAGACTCTCCGGGCTGGAGATCTCCTCTGTTGTCGGGAAAAGTGGTGAGACGGTTCAGCAGGGCTCCACCGGTGGTGTCGTCGTTGCAGGTCAGCTCGGCTTCTCCCTCCTCAGATTCTTTAGATCCTGTGGCGACTTCTGAAGTTCCAGTCCCCAAAGCCCTGCTTTTATGCAGAAAACCCCCATTCATTCAGCCGAGCTGTCACTCAAACATGCTAAGTGGTGAGCCGGGCGGCTCACCACTTGGGACAATCACACAAGACTGCGACTTGAGTTACCGAGGCAACTCAGTCCAGGGTGCCTAAACCCCCTCCCACAGCCCCTGTGGTACCCAGACAGAGTGGCAAAGCCTGCCAAAAAGTGGAACAAAGGGCTCGACTTGGGTTGGAGTCACAGAAGCGAACACAAACGCCATTTGGGAACCAAGTTTCGGCAAAAAATACGAACCGGTGAATTTATATTAATTTAATAAACCGGCGGTATGTTCGAGGCTATTTTAAAAAGTGGTAGCCTCGAACAATGGGAAAATCCCATAGGAATGTATTCGCAGTCAAATATAAAAAGTAGTATCCACTGCCACCAGCCAAAACTCGGTCGAGGGGACTGGACCGTGCCCCCTCGAACAACAGACCCCGGGGCAATCGAATTGCCCCGACCAGTACGTCCACAATAGGATGGTTTGTACTGGTTCTGTTCACAATTTGAGACTAGTAAAGCCAATGGTGACTTTACATGCCCTGGGAGACAGTCAGTCCCAGGGTATGGAGTCTATGTTTGGGGGTTGCTACGACACCCCTGGGTTACGGCACGGAGGGTGCTGTGTAACTGATATACCAAAAACACATGAAGCCCTATGGGGTAAAGGACCCCATAGCCCATAAAACACACACAAAGTCAAAGGAACACCTCAAATCATGTCTAAGTGGGAGGAAAAGAGTCTCACTCTTAGCAGGAGAAAAAAATAAACCCCAAAAATCCAGCTAAGCTGCTGGGGGACTCACTAGATTTGGGAAATTATCCTTTACAGAGAATTCTCCCTAACAGCGACTCGCCACAGCTCCACCAAGTCCAGGTCCCTAACTGTCCTGCGCAGTGCCCCTGCCACCTGCTGTTTCAACTGCCCGACCTTCCTGTACTATCCGAATCCTGATTCAGAAGACAGCTGAAATCCCCTCCCCATATAAACAGTCCCTCCCTATAGCCCCCCCACCAAGTTCAGTACTGAAGAAAAAAAATGTTTTGTCTTTAACATTTTCTGCATAGGAATTGACCATGCAGAGATCCCTCCCCTCTAGAGTACCAAGGAGCACCACCGTCCTCCCAAATCCATTGTTCACACATTTCTCTACCAGAATAGGAACCCCAGGAGCTACCCAAATTAGTCCCCACTCCCTAGCAGATGACCAGTATGCTGTCCCCTCTACAGTCCTTCCCCATCGGCTCCTAAGAGAATCCAAATCCTTCCACACCATATGGGTATCCTGAAGCATGGTCAGTTGAATCCCATGTCATTTCAGGAACCCTCTAACCCGTAGGCACTTAAGCCACTTACCCAAGCCCTGGACGTTCCATGTCCCAATCTTCAAATGCTCACCCCTTTGAGGGGTCAGCACTGCGAGGCGGACCACTTTTTGATGATTGTTCAAAACATGCCATTTTATTAAAGTATACATTATACTAAATGCCTCACTATCCCTACTCTTATGAGAATTTCCCTGCCTAAAAAACTAAAGGGAAATTCTCTAACACAGGATGACTGGACCTCACACTAAACATCAAATACACAAAGAAATATATGATATGAGAATTAATTTATAACACGCCTGTACACAAGTGTTTCCGATGAAAATTCAAATAAACAATTATATTCACAGTTGCTTGATAACCTTTTAGTAACTGCCTTCCCCAAGATTCAAGGTGAATTCAGCTCCAATATTCAACAAAAAAACCAAGGAAATCCACATCGGTAGCAAAGTCTCAAGACAGTTTCAATGTCAAAATAAGTTCCAACAACAACAAAGCTCTTCTTTGTGAAATAATGACTTTCCACTTCCTCAAAGTAGCATCGATATTATTTCCAGCCATGATGCTTTGCCACCACTTCCAGTTATCCAAGAAGACTTGACACAGTTCAAAAGAAACAACTTCTATAAATGCTAGTGAAACAAGTTTTGGTTAACAGTTATTATATCTCCACAAGATTAAGATTCACAATAGGTATATTTATCAGGGTGGCTTGACAGTGCTGCTGCTTCTACTCCAACAGCTTCACTTCTACTCGAGTTTACCATGAGGACATTCTCCTTTGCCTCATCGTGTTCCACTTCATTTGTACCACTGAAGTCTTGAATCTACTGACAACCAGATATATACCACCACAGCTGACTCAAGACAGGCTCTGACAAGATTCACTTTACGGTACTGCAACAACAACAACAATTCTTCCTCAATCCATCTCTTCAAACGGCAGCTATCTCTGCCAAGTGTTAACCAAAACAAATACCCTGAAGTCTTGAGGTTTACAAAGTTTAAGGATTTAACAATGGCTTTTTGCAGCCTTTGCTTTTCGCGCAAATGAAAGAAGTTACAGATCACAACTGAGTGCTCCTTTTCCATTGTCCCATTGTTAAGGATTCAACGAACAACTTCAGCTAGCTCCTGCGTATATGCGAGTGAATATTAAGCTGGATAATGTTGCCACAAGGAATCAGAATGCCAGGATTGACTCACCGGCTTCTGTTTTCCTCTCTCCACGTGTTGCACAACTTCTACTGCTTGTGGCTTCACTTGGGACCCACACCCTTCCTCGCAGAAAGAGTCTCCGGTGAAAGCAGGTGAAATCTGCTGCATCAATTCTATCGGCACCCTCCGGTTCTCCCACTTCTGTCTGGATTGCCAACGCTGTGCCTTCTTCCTTCTGCCTCTGCTACTACTGCACACACTCCAGTCACAGTTCCAGTTCCTTTCTACTGCCTGCACCTGAGGGCCTTTTATGCCTCCCAGGTCCCGGCAGGTGTGGGCTGTTAAGCTTAGTTGCCCGACTAGTTTAACTCTTCAGTCCTCTTCCTCATCCCAAGATTTATGAGATTATAGGACTTGTCTTCAACAACAAAGTTAGATTTTCTAACTTCTGCTGTTTGACAAAAAGCCATCAAATGTTTGGGATTACGGGGATCATTTAATAGGGGGGATTCCCAGTCTTCCGGCCCCCATTGTGATCCTCTCGCAGTACACCACCCCCAGGGTCGGGATCAGGAAGCATCTGCCTTTCATTGGCCTCATGAGAAGGGTCTCGGGCCAGGTTTCTGAGAGGAATCACTACCAATTCATCACCCCCCCCCCAATTCAGTGAGCGTAAAGGACCCAGCTCCACAAATCTCCTCCACCCTCAGTCCCCATTCAATGCCATCCCCTAGAAACCGTTGTAATCTGTACTGTCATTGTAACACCACACCTTGTCCAATTATATGAACATAACCTCCCAACTGCCAAACTCTGCTAACAATTGCCAACCAGGCACCCCCCCTCATCTCCCCTCAGCCCGCCCCATCCAACCCCTCCCTCAACTTTGCCCAAAACAAACCACAACCTACTCCCCTCCGCATGCCTCCCCCCCTCCGCATGCCTCCACCCTCCACCTGCCCCCCCCAACCCTCTCCCCTTCCTCCCTCAATTCTCTTGACCAACCGGTCACTTTCCCCACTGCCCACCCCACCACACGGCCCACCCATCCAGTGGATGAGTGACTGTAAATTCGGGGGTTCTCTCCCCTCCTTGCCCCAGTCATGCCCATCATAATACTCATCTCACTCCCTCAACCCTCCAGTATCCAACATACTGTCATAGCTCCGGAAGAAGCTCCTGCAACCAACCTCATACCTGTCTCCTCCCCAACCACTGTCATTCCCGAGACCTCGATACCCCCTCCCCTCCCTCATGCAGTAAACAAGGGCGACGCAGCACCGATTCCAACCAGTTCCACACTTACTGTGGTGAGGCAAAGAACCAGGACTTGCCGTCCACAATGATCTTCAATTTAGCCAGGAATAACATCATACACTAAATTTGTAACTCTCTCATGCGCCGCCTTACCGCCTCATAGGTTCTCTGTTGCTGCTGTACTTCCAACTAAGTCTGGGAAAATTCTTAATTTCGTATTGCCCACCTCGTAGTAGCCAATCCTCCGGGACTCCTGCAGGTTAGCGCCCCTGTCCCTGAAATACACAATTTGTGCCACCAGAACCCTTGGCTGCCCCCCAGGGGGCAGAGCTCTGCCCGACATCCAGTGCACTCTCTCAACTGTAAAAAACCTTTGAGAGTTTCCATGATTTGGTGTTCCACAAAAAGCTCCACCCTGGTCCTCCCCCCCCCCCCCTCTGGATTTCCCACCAAGCGGATATTGCAAAGTCTAAAGCGTCCCTCTGCATACTCCAATCTCAACTCTAATGCCCTAGTGGCTCCCACTAGGGTGCCAAATGGTTCTTTAGGTGTTGCAGGTCATCCTCCACTTTACTCAATCTCTGTTCCACTTCTGGGACCTTTTCACACACCGTCTGCACGTCTGATCTCATGAGGGATACATCCACCCCCACTTCTTTGATACTCCCCTCGAGGGAAGCTTTGGTTGCCTGAATAGCCTCCATCAAAGCATCGTCCACTGGATCCCCCATGGCAGCACACTGTCCGTTGGCCTGTCGCCTCATGTTTGCTGCTGAAATTTGCAGTCAGCATACTTCTCCATCCTGTGTTGGCCTTTCACCTTTGTGACCAAAGCAGATTGCCCTGGCCCCCAGGCCTGTGCCCCTTCTCGGGCAGCGACCCCCCTTTCCACCAGGAGTGCAGGATAAGAGCCCACCTCTCCACTTCGGCCTCCTGACACAGGGGTGCTGCACCACACTGCCCCCTCTTCTACACCAGCACTCCTTTGAGCACCCGGGGGAGACGTGTCCAGTGAGTCCCGGATGGTGATACCAGGCTCTACAGTGCTGCTCCCAGTTCCAGAGTCAGCGTCATCAACTAGAAATTACATGTCAGTCCACCCGCTCATTAGTGGAGACCACAGGTAAAGTGCCACCCAGCCACTATCTTCGACCCAGGGGGCCAGACCTACCTACTGGGCACTGTACCTGCTGCCCCTCGCTCTGGACTGTCCTGCAAGAGGAAGGTACCCAAAGGCACCCTTCAATCCACAAACACAGGCATCACCTCAGAGGGCACCTCCCGACTGATTGCCTCTCAAGTGTTCCTCCTTCAGAGGTTGCGCCAAGCTGATCTCTGCTGGCATGCTGCTCAGAGGGAAGCCTCTCCTCACTGGTCCGAGGCGAGCAGTCTCCGCCAAACTTCAAGCCTCCATCTGTTGGTGGAGCACCCCCAGCCCCTGCTGGGGCGAGCCGCTCCCGCCCCTCCATCGAGCACCAGGCTTTTCCAGCCCTCCACACCCCAGTCCCTTCTGGACCGTCTCCGGGCCGGCCCAGATGCCATCTCCACACTGTTCTCCCGCCGGGGAGTGCAACGTCCTCCTTCCGCCACCTGCATTACAGCCTGCTCACTGACAGCACCCACCGGGTAGGCATGTGCAAATGCTGTCCTGTTCCGGGCCACTCAGCACCACTGCGCCGTGGCCCCGGCCATGCATCCATGCTGTCCTCTGCCGGCCTAAACTTCTGAGAACCGACACAGCAGTCCTTCTAGATGCAGGCAGCCATCTTGGAACTTCAGGCCTGTCCGCCGCCTGCGGGACTCCGCACTCACCGCCACAACTTCACACGATTGTGCCCCCGCGAGCACCACCTTCGGGGCTTCATTCAGATCTTCAATGTAGACCAAGATAGCAGGATTTTAAACTGATTTCTTACGAGTGGCCCGGGAGGTCTAGAGAGCTACGTGCTCATGCTCCGGCTGCCAGCCACACCCCCATAAGGGCCTGTTCATCCCTCTTTGGTATATATCCCAATAGGCACCTCCATCCATGTAACCTTCAGATCCGAATTCTGGCCCTTGACTCATTTGATTTGTATTTTGTTCTGGCAAAAAAGTTGTTTTTAAAAACCAAATCTCACTCATCAGCTAACCCTTGAATTGAAACTAAAAGTTCTATGGCATTCTAAGCGAATCCAAGGTCAAATTTAACCAGTGCACCTCGGCAGTGTTATCTTTGTTGCTACTGCCAACAAGTAAGCCTAGTTCTGGGTTAACTGCTTTTTAATTTAGGCCTGAAACCAGGGCTCTATCGTTTGTTGTGGATTGATTCTGTGGCATCCGCTCGAATTTTTAAACTTGCTTGCTTTGTATTAAATTGATAGTGTTTGAACTGGTGAGAACTTGATTTTCTGGAGACTGTTTTTTTTTTTAACTTATTTTTTATTATTTTTCACATACATACAAGGTAGCGTTTTAACTGAGTTACATCCCACAACTCACCCCCTCTCCTCCTTCACCCCTCCCTGGAAGATCTTCTCGATGTTGCTTTTGTTCTCGGGAATGTCTATGAACTAAATATGTCTGTTATTCTGATATTATGTGGGCACCATTGTTCCATATAGTCCGATTGCAGGTAGTCCAGAACCCCCACCCCCATTCCTTTGTGAAGGATTCGTTCGAGCCCTGTCAGATATGCGTAAGCTTTTCCAAGGTCATTTGTGACCAGACCTTCTGCAGCCATGCGTATAGTAGAGGTGGGTCTTGCTTTTTCCAGCTTTGGGCAATTGCTGCACATGTCGCTATGACTAAACCCATGAAACTCCTCCATTGTGACCGGTTATATTTCTTGGCCTGTTGGTCTTTCATTCCGCAGAGCCAAACTTTCTCCCCCAACTGTTCCACCTTTGGGAACATCTTTTTCATCCCTGTCTCCACTTCAGATCAGAATCCTTTGATCCCCTGGCAGTCCCAGCATATGTGCTTCCACGTGCCAGCCTCTGAGCATCCCCTCCAGCGATTAGAAGATTCTGTATACATAGTGTGGAGCCTTTCCGGTGTGTCGTGCCATTGGGTAACTATTTCTAGCCACATTTCCCTGGTTTACACTGATCGGGTCAGTTTTGGTATGCCGATCCACAGATCCACCCACCGTTTTGGAATCTCCTCCCCCAGTGTTTTCCCCCTATGATCATGTAGGCCCATTTAACAACTTCTTCCTGTGAGTTGATAAAGTTATAAAGAGAGGAAACTAACTCCTTGGATCCAGAGTTGGTTAACAAGTAACTTTGAAATGGAATAAGGTCCCTTGTAGCCGCTTGTTTGACTTCTGGTGTCGCCAGCCAACGTCTGTGCTGATTATACTTATACCTGTCCGCCTATGTCAGGTTTAGTAGAGCTTTTCTTTGAATGATCTTATTTCTTTTCTTCGAATGATCTTATTTCTTTGTCTTGGAACATTTCCACGATTTTTGTGCCCCCTGCGGCTTCCCATTTCTCGAAGGCCCCACGTTCCATTCCCAGCGGGAATTGGGGGTTCCGACAAATGGGTGTGAAGGGAACTTCCACTGTGGTCATGATGCCCCTCCTCGTTAGTTCGTCCCAGGCTTCCACTGTAGTCTTCACGACCTCACTAATACGGAGATTTGGGTGCCTATGTTGCTTTGATTTCCATAGAGTGCCCTCCAAAGGAGATCTGGCAACCGCCCTATCTTGAGTTACCCATATCGTTTGTTGGTCTTCCCCCAGCCATTCCTTCAGTACCCATAGTTGCGCTGCTTGGTAATATTTTCTGAAGTGTGGTAGGGACATTCCCCCTGCTCTGGTAGGTGCCGTGAGGGTAGCTCTGGTTACCCTTGGAGGTTTCCTCTTCCAAATATAAGACGAAATTGCCTTTGACAGTGCCTTGAAGAAAGATCTTGGGACTGTTATTGGGAGAGGGTGAAAATAGTATAGTAACCAGGGAGAATGTTCATTTTCACCGACTGAGTTCTAGCCCACTATGAGACCGTTGGCGGGCAACAGCGTTCCAGATCCCTCTTTACTCATTCTAGGAGTGGAGGATAGTTTCCCTTATATAGCACGTCCAACTTGTGTGTGTGTTATACCCAGGTACTTGATCCCCTTATCTGCTATTTTTAGGTCTAGTGGTGCTGCCTCCCTTTCCAGTTCCCTTCTCTCGCCTGCCAAGAGTAGTATCTCCGTTTTTTTTCTGTTTATTAGAAGGCCTGGGATCGCCCCAAAAGTCTCCAGTTCTTTTATTGCTAACGCTAATGTCCTCCCTAGGTCCTCTAGGGCCAAAAACATGTCATCTGCGTAGGCTATTACTTTGTGCTGTCTGCCTGCCATCTCAAACCCCTTTATAAAAGGGTTGACTCCCTGATTCCAATTAGTAGTGGCTCCAGGAAAATGGCATATAGGAGGGGGGGGAAAAAGGCATCCCTGTTTGGTTCCCCTCGTTATCTCTTCCCTATCTGTGACCTCTCCATTTACTGCTATCCTAATTGATGGGGAGTTGTAATTGGCTCCAATCATGTTTACCGGGTCAAATGCCTTTTCAGCGTCTTGTGAGAGTTCAGGTTTGCCGGCGTGTGTGTGATGCCTATCTTTTCCACTAGGTGTATTAGTCTTCTTAGATTATCGTGCGTTTGTCTACCCGGTATAAAGCCTGATTGGTCAGTTTATTGGGGTGGGCAATAGTGGGGATAACCTTGCAGCCAGAATTTTTGTGTAGATCTCAGAGTCCAAATTTATCAGAGCAATGGGGCGATAAGAGCCCGGGAGGGAGGAGTCTTTTCCTGCTTTATGGAATACCAGAACCGTAGCCTCATTCATTGACAGGGTTACGTTTCCACTTTCTTTGAAGGTGTTTAAAAGTCTCGTCAAAACTGGGGTGAGTATGTCCGCATATTTTTTATAAAAGGGGGCCGTGAAGCCATCTGGGCCGGGTGGTTTGTTGTTTGGGAGTTCTGCTATTGCCCTCTTCACTTCTTTGCTAATCAGGGTTTCTAGTGCCTTTTTGTCCTCCGCTGATATTTTTGGAATGGGGAGGGATTGTAGAAAACTGTCTTGGTTGCCTTCATCGGTCACTCCGTAGCGTACAACTTTTGGTAGAATGCCATAAAGGCCTCCCCCATATCCTGGGTGTGCGTTTGTGTCTCACTTTGTGCATTTTTGATGTTCATGATGGTCATTGACTTGTTTTACGCAGAGTTGCCTTGCCAGGTATCTGCCTTTTTGGCTTTGATGTACTATCGTTGCTTGAGATACAGGAGGGATTTCTCTGCTTTTTTAGTGCGCAGCATTTCCAGTTGACCCTGCGCATGTCTCGGAGCCTTCTTGAGACTTTTGGTGGGGTGAGTCAGTAGTTCCTCCCAAATGTCTGTTACTTTCTTTTCAAGTTCTCTTTCCCAGCAGTGCCTCTGGTTGTCCTTGGAGGCTTTCAGTGCTATCAAATGTCCACGAATTACCACTTTGAAAGCCTCCCAGACTGTTCCTAATGGGACATCCCCCTGTATCATTTTGTGCAAAATATTCTGTGATTTTGTCCCTTAGCGCTTCTCTCGTTACCGGGTCCAGGAGAAGATACTGTGGGAGCCTCCACCGCCAAAGTCCTCCCCCGTTCCCCAGGGTCAGTACCTCCAACCATAGCAGGGCATGGTCTGACAATGCTATGGAGCCTATGTCCATTCCTTGAATTTTGCCCATCAGCCCCACCGACACCCAGAAGTAGGCTATACTTGACATTGTGTTATATACATGCAAGTAATACGTGAATCCACGCTTTTGGCTCTTTAATTCCCTCCATACATCACATAGCGGCATCTGGTCCATCTTTTGCTTAAGATGCTTGGACAGTACCCCCTGGCTTTGGGATCCCCCCATGCTCCTATCCATTTTGTGGGTGCCAAGCTATATTTAGGTCTCCCCCATTATCACTTCTCCTTTTGCAAAACCCTCGAGCTTCCCCATCGTATCCCGCAAGAAGCCATCTTGACCCGTGTTGGGTGCATATATCGCCGCCAGGGTGAGTTGGCTACCGTCTAGCACAAAGTTGGCAAACGCAAACCTCCCTTCCCTACCCGTTAGCTTATCTGCAAGTACAACATCCGCTCCCTCTTTTACTGCAATCAGCACCCCAGCCCTTTTATCTATAGCATTTGATTGAGGCCAGATCTTGTACCCTCTGAGATATACCTTCTTTTTTATCCTGGGCTCTTATGTGGGTTTCTTGGAGCAGAAGAATGTTTGCCTTTTCCGTCCTGAGCATGCTCTCTAACTTTTTCCTCTTCACAGGGGAGTTCAGGCCCCTTACATTATATGATAGAACTCTAAGTTTCCCCATCTCATCTTAGCCCAAATTGAATGTCATGAGTTCTCGACTGCTGAGGTCCCTTACTTCTTCCGGAGTTCCCCTGTCCGCCCTCCCCCCAAACCCCTTAACTCCCCCCCCACCCACTCCCCAACTATAAACTTTGAACCAACTATTATCCCGAGGAGGGCCCGGGTACCTATGGATGCTAGGGCATTGAGTCTATCGCTCCCTGCCCTCAATGAACTCGGGGTGAACTTCGCGGGGGATCCTAAACCCTGCATCTTCCTCAGTCCTTACAGTGTACCCATTCCGGGTCCCGTACCGGGCCACTGGGCATTGCGTTCTCCGGATATCCTTAAGTGTTCACCTCTCCAACCTCCTGTAGTTCTGGCTTTGTCCCCTGCGACTTGGTCATGACTATTTCCCCTCTACTCAACTGTGGTCTTTGTGGTGTTTTCCCTTCCATTTTGCTTCTTCTTTTGTCGTACCTCTTCCCATCCTCTCGGCTTTTTGTGGTATTCTGCCCTTGCCTTGTCGCCCCTGCCTTCTGCCCCCTCTACATGTATTTCCATAACGGGGAGCCCTTATTCACAAGTTGTCACTCTTCTTTGTTTGCCTTCCCACTCGAACAGCAGTCCAAATGGGAACGTCCATTTGTATCGTATTTCCTTCGCCACCAGTTCCTTTACCAGCAGGGCCATCTATCTTCGTTTTTGTAACGTCACCAATGCCGGGTCCTGGCATAGCTGAATGTCTGCCCCATTCATCCTTATGTGGTCTACCTGCCTCGCCCTCCTTAAGATTTGTTCTTTTTGCAGGTACGAGGAGAGGGCTACCAGCACATCTCTTGGTCTTTCCCCATGTGCGCCAGTTCTTTTTGGGCCCACTCTATGCAGACTGTCGATCCCAATGGTTTCTGCTTCTTGCGCCTCTATAATGTCTCTAAACACCTCCCGGACTGCATTTTTAAGGTCTTTATCCAGTACCAAATCCGCCATATTCTTAATACAGATATTGGATCTGCGGGATCGATTTTCTAGGTCCTCACATTGGATCTCTAGGTTGTGGGTCAACCGCACCAGGTGTTCCTGCGTGTCGCTGTTTTGCTGTGCTTCTGCATTTTGGACGATTCTCTCGAGCGCGTCTGTCCTTTCTTCCAGTCTGGCCATGTTAGGCAGAAACCTGTGCAGTTCCCTTTGGGAACACTGCAAAAGATTTAGGACTACAGGTGTTAGCAGTAAACCCACTTGGTAGCAGTCTGTACCACCCAGATTTACTTGGTAGCTGTGGCTGAGCAGTCAGACTTCCCTCAAGAAGGGTTAGGCAGTATGCAAAGTATACACAATAGGCACTCAGATACAATAGCACAAGCGAACACTGACCAGAGCTTTGGTATCAAAGTATATAATTATTTAAAAACACACTGTTTGAAACACTCCAGCACTCTTATTTGTAAAACACTCTAAACACAGTTACTATTATGATATATACAACCCAACCCTTATTCCTTATCAGACAAGTCTTAGTTAACACCACTTATTTCCAGACAGAGGTGAGCGCTTAACTATAGATGGCACTCCAATAAGTTCATGGAAAAGGGAGGGAAAAGGCAGAATGTGTGAAGATAAACCACTCTAAGATTTAGGAACACTTTTAGCAAGGCAGAAGAGCAAAAGTCACTTGTGAGCCAAAGTTCATAGGCTGGGCCCACTCTTAGAGAGAGCAGAGCACAAATGCGCCCAAGATCACACAGTTACACTAGGCTTTGAAAGTCTTGCAGAGAGTTCGAAAAGAGTTTAGAGAGGCTCAGAAAAGTTTAGCCAGGGTGTCCCAGGCTAACCCAGGTTCGAAAGCCGGGGGCTAAATCTACCCCGTACAGTCGGTGGCAAGGGAAGCCAGGCGGAACACGGTACTTTCAGTGGGAAGGATCCTTCAGCGGTGGCAGTTGTTCCTGGCAGCGGGTGCAAGTCTTGGCGTTGTCGAGAAGAAGAGAAGATCTCTTCTTGGAGGAAAGATGAAGGTCCTTGCACTGCCATGGAAGAAACCAGCCGCAGAGTTTTCCGGTTAAAGGTATTACCCTTAATTTCGCGGTCGTGGTAAAACGTGGTATTCCGGTTGGCGGGGTGCTTGGCACAGGCAAGGCGGCCACGAGATGCGTCGGGAAGGGGAAAAGACGGTGAAACTGGTTATCCCCACCAGTCAAAGGAAGAAGACTCTCCGGCGGGAGATCTCCTTTGTCGTTGGGAAAAAGTGTTGAGAAGGTTCCGCAGGGCTCCACCGGTGGTGTCGTCGTAGCAGGTCGGCTCAGCTTCTCCCTCATCGGATTCTTAGGTCATGTGGCGACTTCTGAAGTTCCAGTCCCCAAAGCCCTGATTTTATGCAGAAAACCCCCATTCACTCAGCCTAGCTGTCACTCAAACATGCTAAGTGGTTGGTCCAATCAGGACGGAGTGCGACTTGAGTTGCCTAGGCAACTCAGTCCAGGGTGCCTAAATCCCCCACCACCCCTCCTAAGTACCCCAGACAGAGTGGCACCACTTTGGAGGGCTTCTGTGGAGAAGCCTGCCAGAAAGTGGAACAAAGGGCTCGACTTGGGTTGGAGTCACAGAAGATAACAGAAACGCCATTCTAGAACCGAGTTTTGGCAACAAATACCAACCGGAGAATTAATAAATAAATAAACCGGCGGTATGTTTGAGACTATCGTAATTAAATAAAGAAAGATAGTAGCCTCGAACAATGGGAAAATCCCATAGAGAAATATTCGCGGTTGAATATAAAAAGTAGTATCCACTGCCACCAGCCAAAACTCAATCAGGGGGGACGGAGACGTGCCCCCTCGACTAACAGACCCCGGGGCAATCGAATTGCCCCAGCCAGTACGTCCACAAAATGATGGTTTGTACTGGTTTGGTTCAGAATTCAAGACTAGTAAAGTCAATTGTGACTTTACATGCCCTGGGAGACAGTAGTCAGTCCCAAGGTATGGAGTCTATACTGGGGGGTCACTATGACACCCCTGTGTTACTGCACTGAGGGTGCTGTGTAACACACATCACAAAAACACATGAAGCCCTATGGAGTAAAAGACCCCATAGCCCATTAAACCCATCTAGAGTCAAAGAAACACACTCAAATCATGTCCAAGAGTGTGGGTAAAAGAGTCTCACTCTTGGCAGGAGAAAAAATAGACCCCAAAAATCCAGCAAAGCTGCTGGGGGACTCACTAGGTTAGGAAATTCAGCCTAAACAGAGAATTCCCCCTAACAGGCCACATCTAACTTTAGTTCTTGTACCGCCTGCTTCATTTCATTCCTCATTGTGGCGAACTGGTCCTGCACCGTTGACAAACTTGTCCTGTAACTCCACAAACAATGCATGCAGGTCATCCCTTGATGGAGGTAGATTGCACGTGTTGGGAGGGTTGCGGTCAACTGGGGGGTCCTCCTGTACCCTTCCCCTAGTGTGTACTGGGGTATCCGACGACCACATTTGCAGCAAGTTCACGTCCTGTTTGGCGGATTGTGGGTTCGTTTGGTTCGAGCCCCCTTACCCCTGGACATGGCCTCCGTGTAGTGGCCCTGCAATGAGAGTGGGCGCCTTTAGGGGGTAAGACCTTGTCTTAGCAGGGGGGGTGCCGTCTCTCTCTCTTGCCCCTTGGGAGCGCTGGGCCTGTGATTCAGACCTGGGGGCTGCAGTCCAATACCCCCTTGGGGGGGGCAAGGGGGGGGGGAGTTCTTCACTCGGTGCTCCCTCTGTTCCCCTCCACAGCTTCCCCGCAGTGCGCGGCCTTGATGATTGGCTTGGGGGGAAGGGTGCCTCACATGGGGTAGAGCTTGTGACCTTGAATTTTGGCTTGGGGGGTGCCTCCCACAGGGTAGTTACCCATTTGCCTTCTTTGCAGGGGGAGGGGCAATAGGCGGAGAGCGGCTCACCTTCTGCGCCCTCCCCCGGGCGCCTGCTAACAGTGTGTCCCGCGGTTCGGGCTCCGGTGCTCTGGGTGCTCCGTTTCCTCCTCCTCCCTGCGGCGCTGTATGAGCTCCCCGGCGTTGCTCTCTGCCCGGCGCCCCAGCAGCCGCGGGTCCTCCGTGGCCGGGATGGGAGGTGCACTGCCCCTCACAGGTGCCGGTCTGCACGTACCGCGCTGCTGGGCTCCTCGCTGCTGCCTCCTCCTTCCGCTGTCACCCTTCTCGCCGCGGCTCCTGCGACGTTCCTCGGTGGGGGAGAGGTGCCCGTGCCTCTGCTCCCGTGTCTCCTCTTGTCCGCTCCGCGGAGGCGATTTTACCTCTCCTGTACCGTCAGCCACCTCTGCGGAATATTGGTTGGTGTTTATTCCGCGCTGATCATCGGATATCCTGCTTTCTTGTGGTGCTTCAGTGAGACTTAGACGCGTCGCCCTGTGTCGGCAGCCATCTTGGGAGTCACCTTCTGGAGACTGTTTAGCAAGGAGCAGGCTGGCGCACTGCAGACCGTTTGTTCCATAAGTTTGCCTCATGCACACCCTTTTTTCAACCAATTCCCCAATCCTCTTGTCACAGAGTATGTTATGGGATTGCCAGATGGGGTGGCTGGGTGGTGGGGGAGGAGGGTTGTAATTTGGCCATGGCCCCACAATTTGCCTACAATGAACCCCCCAAATTACTCCACAATGAACCAGACAGCTGTTGCTGTAAGGGATTTCCCTGTTCGTCACTTGCTGGGAAATGCTTTGCAGTTGTGTATGAAATTGTTTCAGGCAGCTGTCATGCTCCTCACACTTCTGTGCCAAGTTCGAGCAGTGGTGCTGAGGCGCAAGGAAGCTGCATAAGAGTGGCTACAAGACAACCATGATGGCAGTGTTAATGCGCTTACCAGGCATACTGCAAGGTCAGCAAAAGTAGGACGTTGTCAACCGGTTTCCCTGATGTTATGTTGGTTTCCCCACTTCCCTCCTCTAACTCCTCACCTGGAGTATCTGAGTCCTCCTCCACAGGGCTGAGAGATCGATGAGCTTGGTAATCCTTTTCTTTTTTCCTTTTCTGCTTGTGTCTCCCGCAAGAGGAAGCCACAGTGAGCGGATAAAAGCGCCCTGGCCATGACCACTTCCACGGAGGGACAGAAAGGGGAAGAAAAGCCAAGTACTGGCAAAGAAAAACCCACTGATAAGGGTCCGGCAGGTCTCCTGATGGCAGCTGGGTTCGGAGGATATAAGTAGCGGGAGACCCAGAATGGAAATAGTAGTACCGGTGGATGACAAGAGATACACTCCAGAAGAAAGCTGAAGGAAGTTGAAGGAAAAAACTGCCGGAATCAGTTCGCAGGAGGAGGCAAACCGGGAGAGCCCCGAAAACTGAAGGCAGAGGAAACAAGAGTGGAAGGGAACCAAGAAAGAGGGAGGCAGGAAAGAAAAAGGAAAGGAGCAAGCGAATGCTCAGAGAAGCAAACAACAGCTTATAGCAAAGCCGTGGCAGCAAGGGAGCACAGCTGACCGAGAGCGGTTGCAACGCGTAGGACTGAAAGGGAGGCGTGGCTAAGTAGCGCTACGTGTACTGGAACGGAGAAAGACTAGACCGTCGAGTGCACGTAGCTGCTGAGCGTGACAGGACTCAGGAAGTCCAAAAACGTACTTGGGGCCACAGACGCCAGCCGGGAACGCGTCGCGTGACAGTATGCCCCCCCACCAAGGCGCAACCCTCCCGGTTTACCAGGATGCAACCGATGGTACTTCCTAGGAAGGCCCAGGGCATGGATGTGCGACAAAGGCTCCCAGGAGTCTTCCGCATGAGAAAATCCTTTCCAATGCACCAGGTATTCCAGGCGCCCTTTACGGTACCTAGAATCCAGCAGTTGGGAAACCTCATACTCTGGGGCATCAGGGGACTGAGAGAATCGGTAAATTTTTAGCCCTGCAAGATGATTCGGCGCTTTTTAGAAGAGAGGCATGAAACACAGGGTGAATCTGCCTTAGAATGTGAGGCAATTTCAATCGAAAAGCCACCGGATTGATTTTAGCGGTGATAGGATAGGGCCCAATGAACCTAGGAGACAGCTTAGATGGGTGAGACCATCTCGGAAGGTATTTGGTAGAAAGCCATACCTTCGAACCCACCTTCCAATCAGGGACAATCTGTCGATGTCGGTCGGCCTGACTTTTATAGGCCTTAAGACTATCCCTCAGGTTTACCTTTGCCTTTTCTTGGGTGTTCTTTATCCGGGACAGTACTTCTACTGCCGACAGTGCAGGTTGATAAGAAGTGAGAGGAATGATGGCTCGGGGATGAAACCCATATGAACAAAAAAAAGGAGACATCCCAGTTGCCGAATGGCTGGCATTGTTATAGGCGAATTCTGCCGTAGGAAACAGATCCACCCAGTTATCCTGCTCCAAGTTAGTGTAGCTACATAGGTACTGTTCCAGGGTGGCATTTAAACGCTCTGTCTGGCCATTAGTGTGAGGATGATAGACTATAATGCCCTCTGTATGTTAAGAGCGGTGCAAAGTGATTTCCAAAATTTGGACACGTACTGGCTTCCCCGGTCAGACACAATCTTGTCCGGAAGGCCGTGGAGCCTAAAAATATCCTTAATGAAAACCAATGCCATGCCATCTGCTGTCGGGAGGCCAGGGAGCGGAGAGAAGTGAGCCAACTTGGTGAAAGTATCCACAGTTACCATTATACAGGTGCACCTTTGAGAGGGGGGCAAATCCACAATGAAATCAGTGGAGATACTACTCCACGGGCGATCAGGGATGGTATCCTGTTGCAACAATCTGATGGGTCTTTTTGTGCTCTATTTACTTTGACAACAGACTCTGCAAGTCTGAACAAACTGTTTGAGGTCTTCAGGTAAACCAGGCCAATAGAAGGCTCTTCTCACCAAATCCAGGGTACCGGCTTGCCCTCTATGGCCCGCCGTCTTGTGGTCATGGCACCAAGACAAGATGTTTTCTTGAAGAGTTTTGGAGGGGACCCATATCTTCTGATTCCTGAAAAACAGGCCGTCCTTTTTAGTGATGCCTGGTAGTATTGATTGAGCTGCAGCAGCTTCTCTGATCTGCTGAAAAAAGGAGGAGATTGTAGCTATAATTCGGTTCTAGGAAACAGTTTCTCGGGGTGAATAGAGGGTTCATGGGAGGTAACCGTCTTTCTAGACAGAGCATCTGCCAAGGTGTTCTGGCTTCCCGGGATGTAAGTGATGTGGAAATCATACTGAGAGAAAAAAAGTGTGCCCATCGCGCCTGCCTGGAATTGATACAATCCATAGACTGCAGAACTTGTACATTTTTATGATCCGTCCAAATCAAAAAAGGATGGTGGCTCCCCTGCAGCAGGTGACTCCAAACCTCGCAGGCCCTCTTTATGGCTGAGAGTTCTTTTTCAATCACAGAATAGTTTTGTTGACTTGTGAGATCGTTGACAGATAGGCCACAGGGTGTTCTTTATGATCATGTTCTTGCAATAGTACGGCTCCAATAGATGCTGCTGTCATGATGCATACCCCCGGGCATCCAGACCACGTCCATCAGCCCCGGGAGCAGGCATCATGGCGCCTTGAGAAAACCCAGCAACCCCTGCTAGGGGCTGTCTGGGTTCAATCCTGGCACCTATGGCGCCAGGCTCATATGGGACATCAATCCTGCCGCCAGGCTCATAGGTGCACACTTACCTGATGCAGACCATGCTGCAAGAAGATCCAAGCCCATGTGAGGCCTGGAAGGGATTACTTTACCTTAGGGACTATTTTGTTACTCGGGTGTGGTCGGGGAGGAATACCTACCTGGGACTACTTTGGAGGCTATTTAAACCACGCCCGAAGAGCAGCACACGCTTCGAGTTATTCTGCATCCAGCAGCGTAACGTTCACCGTGCCAGCAGCAGCATCAAGCCTTCTGCCACGCCCGCCTCGTACCTGGAGCACCTAGAAAGAAGGAAAGAAGCAAAGGTTAGAACAAGAGTATTACCTGATTTCTTACCCGATTCCGGATTCATCGCATCTTCAAACCAGAGAAAAGAGTTTGTTTTAAACGCGTTGCATCGCCAGCAGCAGTGCCGCGCCATACTCACCGTTCCACATAGCATCTCTTCGATCCGGCGCTGTCTCCACCTTTACATCGCTGAATCCCGGCACCTAAGGGGGACAAGAAACAACAAGGTGAGCAGAGAGAACAGACAGAGACAATCTCTTTAGCCGCCATATGCTTACCTTATTTTACCGCCGGAGGTATAATTCATCAGCACGCCACATCTTCTTATGCCGCACCTGTAAGATAAGGAGAAAGCAGCAAGTTTAACCCTTGGCATTATTTACCGGACAGTGTTGGGTAACAGACTTTTACCGGAGCGCTTTCAGCTGCCAATCTTCTTATTGGGTCAAATCTGCAAGATAAAAGAGGAATTGGACAGGAGTGAATTCCAGACATTTTGAACTCTTACGAACTATATACTTACGGCTCTTCGCCAGGACTTTTTGGAGTCAGGATTCGTCTACAACTCTTCCAATATCTTTAGGCCAGTGAATTAACTGGTCATCAATGTGCCCCTGCGTGCTTCGATGGAGGGCTCATCCTTCAAGAATATAAGGTGAGATTGCGGAGAGGGTGCCTCAGAAGTGATTAGTGGGGAGGACAGAGGGGGTGCTATCACTTGAATCCACAAGTGGCTAAATCCATCTCTCGCCTTGTAGGAGAATATTTCTACGGGTCAAGCAGACGAGATTAGGAGGGCAGATCCAGTCAGTCATCGCTGCACTACGCAGCACGTGGGTGGAGGCCGAAGCAGTCCAGGTCCGACCGACGCCCCTGTGGGAGCCAGGTGAGCGTAACAGCTGCTGAGGCATCTGTTTCTAGGATAAAAGGCTTGTTTTGATCTGGCTGGCGTAGAATGGGAGCACTACAAAAACTGTTCTTTAAGAATTGAAAACTGTCTTCAGCCCGAGTTCCAAATGAATGGTTTAGATGATTTCTTTAATAACCCAGTGATGGGCAAAACCATGTTGGAAAAACCTGGTATAAACCGCCTAGAGAAATTTGCCAGGCCCAGAAACCGTTGCACTTCTTTGACCGAGGTAGGGGCTGGCATCTACCTTCTTTTGGTCCATTTGAATGCCTTGAGATGAAAGAATGAACCCTAAATAGGGTACCGAAGAAACACCAAATATGCATTTTTTCTCGTTTGGCTAATAGGTGATGTTCTTTAAGGCGCTTCAGTACTTCTGTGAGATGAAGCTGATGTTCTGACATAGTCCGAGAATAGACCATTATATCGTCAAGATATACGACCACTGACACGAACAACAGGTCTGAAAAGATACGGTCGATAAATCTTTGAAAGATGGCAGGAGCGTTCACAAGGCCACAAGGCATCACATGATATTCGTACAGTGCGAAAGGTGTCCTAAACGCAGTTTTCCATTCGTCTCCAGAACGTATTCTGAGCAAATGATAGGCATTTCGGAGATCCAATTTAGAAAACACTGTTGCACCCTGGACGGTTTCCAAAACTTCCGGGATGAGCAGCATAGGATACCTATCCTTGAGTAACCTTGTTCAATCCCCGGTAGTCGATGCATGGCCTGAGATCTTTGGAGTCTCGTTTGGGGATAAAAAACAAGGGGGCACCCGCAGAATACTTTGAAGGTCTAATGAGACCATTGCACAAGTTGTCATCCAAATATTTCTGTAATACCTCTTTTCCATCTTGGACAGTGCAAACATCCTGCCAAAGGGTACTAGGGCATTGGGAATTAACTCTACGGCACAGTCCTCTGGTCTGTGAGGGGGCAATGCCATAGGAACACCTTCAGAGAATACAGTAGCGTAATTGTCCACAATCTTGTCAAGATTAATGGACCCAGATGGCCGTGTGGAGAGGGGTAGATGTAATCTTTACTTCCTGGTAGTGTGTGTCTCGGAAACAATGCGTTTGGCAGTAATCAGAGTTGAAATGCATACAATTTGACTTCCAGCCCACGCTGGGATTGTGTTGACGCAACCAGGTGATCCCTAATATCTAAGGGAAGTGAGCCGCTCGTATTATGTCAAAAGTGATGCCTTCTGAATGCTGGAGAATCGTGAGTGGGAGAGGTTCAGTGGTCTGAGTAATCGGTCCGGAACACAGAGGTTTTCCATCCACTCCCTCAACCGTCTGTCCATGTCTGCGTTCAATGCGTTTAGCACCAACCTTGCCCACCCAGAGGGTATCAGCAAAGTTTCCTGCGGCCCTGCAATCCAGGAGTGCCAAGGTCTCTATGGGAGTCTTCGGCCGGATCCGAGGAATCAATTGACATGGTAACAAAGCGACTAGAAGACTACCCTCAATAGCTCGTCCCTTCTAGGATCGAGGGGTCACTTTTTCCGCCGGCCTTTGGGGCAGTTCAGTAGAGTTCCGAACTGTGTGACGATCCGAAGCACAATAAATGCATAGACCTTGTTCTCTTCTTTTTCTTTCCTCAGGAGTCAATGATCGACGAGTGGCGCCGATCTGCATAGGCTCGTTGTGCTGTTTGACCGTGGTGAAGGAGGAGAGGAGGTTCTTGGAAATGGGGAACGTGTCTTTCGTCTCTCCTGACGCCTTTCTTGCATCCTGAATTCCATCTGAAGGGCTGCAGTCATCAGTTCCGGTAGTGATGAAGGACGAGGGAAGTGGGCCAATTCATCTTTTAGGTCCTCCCGGAGACCGCGGCAGAACAATATATTTTGTGATTGTTCGGACCAACCAGTTGCCATCGCAAATCTTTTAAATGAAGAAATGTAAGACAATACGTCAGCTTAACCCTGACAAATTTATTTAAATTTATATAGCGCGCAAGCAGCCCAGGGGCATTGAGGCGCTGTTACTTGCAATAACTTAGTTACATGGTACATATGATAGCGATTGTTGACACATTATGAGTAGTACAGGAAATCATACTGTTGTTACAAATATAGCATTTGGGCTATAATTACAAACCTAAATGATAAGTATTTGTGCTGATGTGTCGGTCCTTATGTGAAGAGGGTAGTTTTCAGTGTTTTGCGGAAGGTGGTGAGGGAGTCCTCGCCACGGATGGTGGGAGGTAGGGCATTCCAGAGGGTGGGCGCGAGGTAGGGGAAGCTGGACCCACCCGCTTTTACTCTTTTCACTAGTGGCACAGAGAGCATGTTGGTGTACGGGGATCTGGTTGGCCTGAGCAGGCGAAGAGCTGTCAAACAGCTCTTCGCCTGCTGCCATGGATATCTCAGGTCTCTCGAAGGTGGTTTTCACTAAATCCACAAAGGCAACAGAATTCTGAAGCACTGGATTGACTCCTGTAACGAGAGGGCTGGCCCAAGCAAGGGCATTCCCGGTCATATTTGATATCAGAAAGCCAACCTTGGCGTGGTCGGATGCATAGGTGCGGGTTCTGAAGGGAAAGTACACCCTACAGGCATCAAGAAATACCTTACTTCCCTGATTACAAAGACATCGGGGGCAAATCTGTAGTAGGGGGCTCGCGGGCCGCCACCATTTGTTTAAGAAGATTGTTCTCTGTCTTCATGTTTTGCATCTCATTGGAAAGATTCTGTACCGCGGCAATAAACTCCTGCACTTGCTCAGGGGTGGCCATCCTAGGGGATGGGCATTGCAATCTGTCAACCGGTTTCCCTGATGTTATGTTGGTATCCCCACTTCCCTCCTCTAACTCCTCACCTGAAGTATCTGAGTCCTCCTCCACAGGGCTGAGAGATCGATGAGCTTGGTAATCCTTTTCTTTTTTCCTTTGTTGCTTGAGTCTCCCGCAAGAGGAAGCACAGTGAGAGCACTTAAAAACGCCCTGGCCGTGACCCCCCTCCCCGGAGGGACAGAAAGCGGAAGAAAAGCCAAGTACTGGCAAAAAAAAACCACTGATGAGAAGGGTCCGGCAGGTCTCCTGATAACAGCTGGGTTCGGAGGATCTAAGTAGCAGGAGACCCAGAATGGAAATAGTAGTACCGGTGGATGACAAGAGATCCATTCTAGAAGAAAGCTGAAGGAAGTTGAAGGAACAAACTGCCGGAAGCAGTTCGCAGGAGCAGGCAAACCGGGAGAGCCCCGAAAACCAAAGGCAGAGAAAATGAGAGTGGAAGGGAACCAAGAAAGGGGGAGGCAGAAAAGAGAAAGGAGCAAGCGAATGCTCAGAGGAGCAAACAACAGCGTATAGCAAAGCCGCGGCAGCAAGGGAGCACAGCTGACCGAGAGCAGTTGCAACGCGTAGGACTGAAAGGGAGGCGTGGCTAAGTAGCGCTACATGTACTCGAACGGAGAAAGACTAGACCGTCGAGTGCACGTAGCTGCTGAGCGTGACAGGACTAAGGAAGTCCAAAAACGTACTCGGGGTCACAGACGCCAGCCGGGAACGCGTCGCGTGACAGATGTGTGGCACCTTGCTTCACCGTGTCATCACGCCACGTGATCATGTGTTACTTCAGCATGTTCTCTCCACTGTATGTGCTGGCCAGAGCAAGAAAGACCACATAACTTAAGACTACACTGTGCTTCAAGCTGTTAGGAATTTGCCAAAGAATGCAAGTGAGGTAGACTTTGGATCTAGTCAGGACAGGGGTTATATGCTAGGCTTCCTTGACGGTAGCAGCGATTGGGAAAGCAAGGCAAGATTCTGAGGAAAGTGGGGTGGAAAAGCATACCGACATTTTCATGCTGTAAATAATGGAAAGCCCACATAAAGAGGTATAGTTTGTGTACAAGCAGATAGGTATAACTTTATAAACAGTGAGAGCAAGTACATTTGAACAAAATGATCAGTCAATGTTATGGTCAACAGTTGGGTCATGGTCAGTTTCAGGTTTACTGAGACGGTAGTCAATGCTGAAAAGGGTGTTATGGGAGACCTGCTCAACCATGGTAGATGTCTCCCCCTTAGATTAAAGCCCAAAGAAACAACAAGATTGCAACCAATTTAGTAGAATATGGTCTTGATTCTGCATGCACGGTTGGAAGAGGGATGGAGTAGAATGGGACTTGGGTTCAGAACTACCCAGGCACCATCTATATTAGGGTATTTATTGAGCGTTGATCTACCTTTGGAAAGCAACAGAGCCAACTGCAGTGGAACACAAGGCTAGAGAAGGTCCTTTGCTGTTTCCACAAGGACAGACAGATCATATGGTACCAAGTAGACTGAGCTTCACGTTTTGGGTCCAGAGCTGTGAGATACTGGGAACCTCTACTCCAGTTTTGGACAGAAAATCCTGGGGTTCCAGGGGCATAGGACAGCAGTTGCAGGTGTATCTTCAAGCAGAAAGAGCAGCAAGGATGCACTAACGGCAAACTGCTGGCACTAACTCACAGATCAGTTAATGGAAACTTAGCACTGATGGTAGAGGGATCCACAGTCTTTCGGTAAAAAGGATACTCTTTGAAATACAGGTATCTTGGGTTGCAGATTTGGCTCATGACAGTGAAAGTTTAGGCAGCTGGAGGTCAGATGTACAAAAACTATACCAGGTGTTCTGTAAAAAACCTATGAAGGTGAGGAAAAAACAAAAACAAGCTAAATAAGGAGCAAGGGGTTCGACTGGGGATACCTATGCGCTATTGTCCACCTGAAAAATAAATCTGAAAACAAGGCCTGCAACGTGCACAGTCCAACAAGCCTCCCCTAACAAGGCTCAGATTTGGTGTACAGAGCATAATTGAGTTGGAGTATGGTCAAACACACAATGCCATGCACATATGTAGCTTCAATCAAAACAATTATCCTCAAGTCACCAATAGTAAGTGCACATGGATTATAGTTAAGAATATGTTTTAATCAGTAATTGTACAGCTGACGCGTGTTTCGACCAAGCTATACATTTCTTATATGCCTTGATGTGACCTTTCCACGACACTATTACCATACAGTGGTTTAATCCGCTCCCAAGGATTTCGCCCTTTTACAACTGCTGATCCATTTGCTATTCCTCATCTTTTCACGAAAGCATTTCAATACCGCTTTTGACATGATCTAGTAAAGTTTTGGGACTTGAAAACGACCTGCTCGGTTGAAACACGTCGGCTGTACAATTACTAATTAAAACATTCTTAACTATAATCCATGCGCACTATTGGTGACTTGAGGATCATTATTTTGATTGAAGCTACATATGTGCATGGCATTGCGCGTTTGACCATACTGCCAACTCAATTTTGCTCAAAACTAAAACTACACTCATCACTTCATAGGTATGTAATAAAAAAACATTTACATTCACTAATAAGGGGATACAAACTCCCTCATATCCAAGTCAAAATCAGCAGGAGAGTATATCAACAAGCACAGGTGTGTTTATTTACATATCACAAATCAATAATTCATAGTGTGGTGATTTTAAAGGGTTTTTGTGTTCATTTGATTTTAGATGAATGCTGGCGGCCCTGAGGAAGATTACATTATAGTTTCATCGTCAAAACTGGTGGGATACCATTGAAGCGGGTCCAAGTTTATTTAGCCACGCCCTTTGGAGGCCTTGTTATGTAAACAGTGTGCATGTTAGCCATGACATTTTGCTCACTAATCGACAAAGGGTTGGTTGGGTAGCCATTGGATAGGTGAGTGCCATTGCACAGTTGCACCTCTATTCCATTGTGCTTGCACAATAAGTATATGCAACCTATACTAGAAGTCTTATTTATTATGCTTCAATGATTTTACAAATGTGTTCAATGTTTCTCGTTTTGGGCACCTTATGTACTTTCTTGTATTGCTTTGTATTTTCTTTATATGATTGTTATGTGATTGGTTTCATACATTATGAATTACTGATTTGTGATATGTAAATGAACACACCTGTACTTGTTGATATCCTCGTCTGATGCTTTTGACTTGGATATGAGGGAATTTGCACACCCCTTATAGGTGAATTGAAAATAGTTTGTTTTTTATTGAATACCTATGAAGTGAGGTCTAAAAGATGCCATCAGACGTTGATGCATCACAGTTTCAGTACGCCCACCTCTTTCATGTATCCAACAGAAGGAGAAAGCAAGCCAGGCTTTTTAAAATGCATTTTCTGCACTGAATTATTATGCTTGTCAGGACCATACTAAACAGAAATGCATTAACTGTATATTGGTAAGTGTTAGTGAAATGTTCTACACGTTCTATGGCAAGTAACCCAAGCAGTAGTTTTAGACAGGGTTTCCATTGAAGTATTCCTGATACTCAATGGTGTGACTGAGCAGTTTGGCTTCACTTTTACGAGATGGAAGGGTGCTAGTAAAGTGCAGCTTACACACACACAGCACACAAAGATACCAAAATATCTTATTGAAAATATACTCTATATTATATAGTGTGCATTAGAAATATCGACAATCGCACACAAGTACTTTAAAAATAGAAAGGAGCGATATATAAAAGCAATAGCAAAGCAAATAGGTCTGCATTTCTGGTTAAGACGGATTTCCAAAATCAAACCTGGGGGTGGATATTGGAAGGCCACTGTATTATGGTGAACAAGGAGACGCAGAGGACTAGCCAAACCAAGGTAAGGTAGCACAGGGGCAATGCCTGATCTCAGGAGGGCTGCGAGTGCTTTAGTGCTACAATGAATTCACACACCACCAATAATTCAAGTTAGATGGGTGTTTTTGCAACTTTCCATATACTCCAATGGGACCCTCAGCATTTATGCATATTTTCTAACCTCGTCAGGACCTTGTGAGTTCTGTAAAGCCTCCTGCTTTACTTCCCTTGCCTATTTGGCTCATTCCTATGGGAAAAACTGACTAGTCCCTATGACTGCCAGTCCTAGTTTATGCGGACGATTCAGTGCTTCTAAGCCCGGACCCCAAGAGCCTTGCAATGTACGATTAATAGCTACATAGCCTTTATGGGAGAATTAGATCTGCAGGTGAACTCTAAACAATCTGCAGCAATGTCCTGTGGACCAACTAGGAAGAAGGGGAAGTTTAGGACTATGTGGTGTGGGACGGTTCCAATTCCACGGGTCGACTCGGTCGACTATTTGGGGCTTCGTTTTTCAGGGGCTTTTTCTCCTGAGACTCACTTTAAAAAACTACTTTGCAGTATGAGGCAATCACTAGAGGGCATTTTATCGCTTTATGGGGCAACATATGCAGCAGTTCTTAAAGATTATCACAACTATTTATACTGCTGGGACCAGAGGAATCATTAAATATAGCGATGCGATTTGGATCTATATGAACCAGAAGGAAATTCAACATTAAGAAAATGCCTTTCTGAAAATGTTGTTGGCCCTACCACCGTCAGCCCCGAACATTGGGGTCCACAATGATTTGACTTTGAGCTATATCGTGGATGTGGCAAGAGAAGCAATTTTATTGTGGCTAAGGGTTTGGGCAAATCCTAATGCTTCCCTATCCCAGCATTTTATAAGAAATATCGCTAAGCATAATGGGGTGAATCAAATAAAATGGCTTCTTTATATAAAACAAACGCTACAGAAACTAAATCTGGAGGGGCATTTTGATACGCCAAGCCTATTGACCAAGGTGACGAGCCATGAAATGGGAAAGTGACAGCTTGGATTTATGGCAAAAGCAAAACCTTAGAGACCGTAAACCCATCGATAGATGATTTGTTATTATCAACAAATGAAATTAAAGACTACTTGGTTTGGGGCCATAAGAAATCCAAAATAAGTCACATTGCGAGAGCCTGTTTTAATTGCTTGCCATTGGGGGGAAGTAATAGCAAAGAGAACAGGATTGAGCATTCATGCCGTTTGTCCTGCATGTGGTGCGGGCTTGGAGGATTTGGCACACTTTTTTTGCCCCAATTATACTGTGTTAAGGAGGTGGTTGCTGGTGTGTGTTTTTTGAGGGAAAAACTTAACTCTGTATGGTCCTGTGCTACATTTACTGTTGAAAATAGAAGCCCCTTTGACAGCCTGCGCCTTGTCTATCTTTGTAAGTAGGGCACTGAATATGTGTCAGAAGATCATACAGGATAAAGATACCTTTTTATAAGCTAACTAGAAGCAGGTGGGCAGGGTTTGCATGTTTTATGTTTAATTTGAAGGGGTTGGTTGAATTTTAATGTTTTAATGTATGGATTTTATATAATTGTGTTTTATATTTCTGTTTTGTACTTTTTGGGATATTGCTATCTAAATAAAGTTTGACTGACTGATAATACTGATAAATTGTCTATTTTGCAAATATTGTATTTTTACAATTGCACGTATCATCTTACACTGAACTTTTTACCTGATGGCTTTTTGGTCACTTTGATGATGGGCCTAAGAAATCTGGAGGCAGGCGCATGATTTTTACTGTTTTCTGTGATATTATTCTCGTGCACTTTTGCATTTATTGCGAATGGCTACAAAATGTGGCTAGCCCTCAAATGGTAGTGCCATAAGAATTTAGTTTGCCCTTTGCCGATCTTGTTCCTTCCTTCCTTCCTTCCTTCCTTCCTTCCTTCCTTCCTTCCTTCCTTCCTTCCTTCCTTCCTTCCTTCCTTCCTTCCTTCCTTCCTTCCTTCCTTCCTTCCTTCCTTCCTTCCTTCCTTCCTTCCTTCCTTCCTTCCTTCCTTCCTTCCTTCCTTCCTTCCTTCCTTCCTTCCTTCCTTCCTTCCTTCCTTCCTTCCTTCCTTCCTTCCTTCCTTCCTTCCTTCCTTCCTTCCTTCCTTCCTTCCTTCCTTCCTTCCTTCCTTCCTTCCTTCCTTCCTTCCTTCCTTCCTTCCTTCCTTCCTTCCTTCCTTCCTTCCTTCCTTCCTTCCTTCCTTCCTTCCTTCCTTCCTTCCTTCCTTCCTTCCTTCCTTCCTTCCTTCCTTCCTTCCTTCCTTCCTTCCTTCCTTCCTTCCTTCCTTCCTTCCTTCCTTCCTTCCTTCCTTCCTTCCTTCCTTCCTTCCTTCCTTCCTTCCTTCCTTCCTTCCTTCCTTCCTTCCTTCCTTCCTTCCTTCCTTCCTTCCTTGGTAAACCTGTGTCTGGTGAAAGCTGCTGCTTTTGCAGGCAAGAGGGCTTTGGGTGTGTGATCCAAAGGAGGAGGCTGGGACTGTCTTGTCCCAGTCCAAATCCACTAGCGCCCGGAAGTCTGTTGCTGGACGGATGTGATGAGTGGTGGCCAGGCATGGACAACCCGGGGCTGTTTTAATGTTGCAGATCCTTATCAGTGGTGGGCTTGGGTGAGCTGCCAGCCTGAATTGTGAAGGAGGGCTCCTGCAGCGATTGGAAAGATCGCTGGAACCAAGACTTCTACAAAGAAGAGCAACCAGCTGTCAACCAGAGGACGACCCCCTGAAGCTGACTGCATAAGCTCCAGTGATTGGCCTGGTGAGGACCTTCACCTTTGCTGATCTCAGAAGATGCTTGTTGATGCATTGACACATAGGAACAACCAGTCGCAACCTCTGCTCACGGATCCATGCCTTGGAAGCTGTAATGCTTGTGACTAAAACATTGCGCCTGTGTGCAGTGCATTTTGGGTACATACCAGAGCCACAATGGACATTTTTCTTCAGGCCTCAGTGAAATCTGCACCTGATGTGAACTCGTAATGTGGTTTGTATTATTACACTGGCAAACAATGTTTCCTTGCTTCTGCATTGCTTCAAGGACTGTTTTGAAGAATGTGCCAGCTGGTACTAGATTTTTTTTTTTGAACAATTTTTATTATTTTAAACAAACACTCCACACATTACAACCATTTAGGACATTCATGATCAATGTTAAGACATTACATTATTCAATGCTCTCCTCCGTCCTCCCGCCTCCCTCCCCAAAAACTCAAGCCGTCGTATCCGTGCCATCCACCTGAGCATCTTCAGGTGTCTCAATTATTGTCAACTCATTCCAGTCTTCCGTTTCATGATTGACCTGGTGGGGGTTTGCCATCGAGGTCATCAGTTGTCTCCAGGCTATCAGGGGGCCTACCTCTTCCTCCCCCAACCCCCTAGTGACTACTTCATACCAGACCGCAGTTTCTGCTTCAGCCCATTTCTGGAGGTCTGCCCACCACATCTCCACTCTAGGCCGGTGGGCCGCTTTCCAGCACATTGCAATTCTGCACTTGGCCAAGATATAGGCCAGGTCTCATCCTGCTGATATGTTTTAGATTCCGTGGCCTAGGGAAACTCTCAAGCATACATGCCCAAGCAGACCCCACGTCAAGCACCACCCCCCCGACTGGCTATCTTCACCTCTGGGCAAGTCCAGAACATATGTAACAACCCAGCCTCTACCTCCCCGCATGCCCCTCCTGGGGCATTTCCGTATGGCCGAACCACCAAACCTGGCTATTCTGCCGGGGGTCAGGTAAACTCTGTGGGTTACATACAGCTGGATCTGCTGGAATCTCGCATTCCGGGACACCTTCTTATGGTACCTTTGGGCTCTATCCCATTGTCCCTCTGTCATGGGTTCACCCAGCTTCCCCTCCCAGTCAAGCCTCAGTTGGAGCAGCTCCTTCCCCGCCTTCGCACTCAAGAGCTCATATATCCGAGATATTTCGTGCCCGCCCTCCGAGACATTTTACATCATTTCTACGGTGGCATCGGGTTCTTCTGCAAGTACTGTTTCAGGCAACCTTTCCCTCACCCGTTTCATGATCCTGGTGTAAGTGATGTATTGGCCCTTATGCACCCGTCTCCTCCAGCAACCTCTGGAATTCCACTGCCTCTCCCTCCTGCCATACGTCTCCACGGGAGGCCAGGCCCACCGGTTCCCAGTATCTGCAGACCCCTTTAATCAGTTGGGATCTTCCCCCACATAATACCACCAACAGGACTTGCTGAGAGAGCGGGTCCGGGTCACCCACAGTTCTCCATGCCCTGCGCCAGACCTTCCAGCCCAGCACCAACAGTCTCCTCATCTCCGCCACTTTCGTTTTCTGCAGCCACACTGTCTCTTTTAGGAAGTATTGGGCAGAGTCACCCCGCAAAAGCCTGGCTTCCACAGAGTCCTCTGCGGACAACCATCTAGCTAAATATAATAGCTGTCCCGCCAAGTAATATAATTCAAAATTCGGCAGGTTTATGCCCCCCTTATCACACGAGTTTTGTAGTTTCCATGGGCTACCCTATTTCTAGAATTGTGCCATATGAAGCCACTGCACAGGCTATGGAGTCTGGCAAAGAAACGTCTGGGTATCAAGTACGGGACATTCACAAAAAAGTGTAATAGTCTGGCCAAGACCACCATTTTGAGCAGCGCTGCTCATCCCATCATAGCCAGGGGTAATCTGGACCAAAACACCATGCTCTTTTTAATGCCATCAACTGCCTTCTCCGTATTGTGTTTGTGCTCTACCTCTATCTTGTGGTATATGTTTATGCCTAAATATCTAAACGTCTCGGTCTGCCAGGGTATCTGCAGAATGGGCAGTTTTTCCAGTGCGATGCTTTTGTACCTTCCCAGGGGGAACACGCTGGACTTCCCCGGGGTTTACCGATATGCCCAAGAGGGCGGCATTGCGATCCATCACCTCCAGCACATATTGCAAATTCTCCTCCGGGAAGCGCAGAGAGCATGTCATCTGCCTACAGTGTTATCAAGTGTGTGTTTTCTGTCGTAGGAATCCCCACCTCTCCCTATTGTTGCCTAAGGCAAATTGCCAACGGCTCCAACGCATGGATATATAACATGGGCGACCAGGGGCATCCCTGTCTAGTTCCCCTACTGAGTTGCCACTTGTCCGAAATTATGGCACCTGTTTTGACCCCTTGCGATCGGGGAGCTATATAACATCGTGACCCATCTAATATATCCCGGCCCTATCCCGTATCCTTTCAGGGTCGTCATCAACCATGGCCACTTCGCTGAGTCAAAGGCTTTGACCGCATCCAGCGACACTATGGCCAGCTCAAACGGGTCATTCTCTGTTTGATCAATAATATGGTGTAGCCTTCTGTGGTTGTCCGTGATGTTCCTGCCGGGGACCTAGCCCGTTTGGTCCGAGTGTATCAATTTGCCAATAAGTCGCTTAAGACTGTTGGCAAGCACTGCCTTGAGTATTTTGCTATCTTGATTAAGCATCTATAAGGGCCGATAGGACCCACAGTCCACATTCGGCTTGCCCGGTTTCAGGAGCGGGATGATCACCGCCTCTCGGAGAGACTCCGGCAGCCCCCCCTGTTCGTAGGCCTCATTGAACACGGCCAGCAGCGGCTGGAGTAGCTCCTGCCTATACGCTTTGTAGAATTCGCTAGGTAACCCATCCAACCCGGGCGCTTTACTCGTGAGCAGGTGTTGGATCACCGCCTCCAGTTCTTCTGAGGTGATTGGGGCCTCCAGATCTGCTCGCTCTAGATCGTCCAAGGTGGGCAGCCCTATATCTTCTATTGTTTCCAGAATTTCTTGACCCATATCTCCGCCTACGTCCTCATACAAACGTTTATAATATATGAGGAACTCCTCGTTTACTCCTTCCTGGGTGTTACGGATCTGGCCTTCCGCATCCCTGACTTCTCTAATCACCGGCCGGGGTGTCTCATTTTTGTATAACCAGGCCAGTAGTCTGCCCGGCTTGTCTCCCCCCGCATGTTGCCTCTCTGTGTATTTCTTATAGTTTAGCTTACATAGTCTGTCCCAGAGTTCGCTGCTAGCATTTTGTAGATCTCTTATCTTAGCGCTGTCTTCCCGGGTTGTCCCCCCCCCCTTCGCATCAGGTCCTCTAGCTCTCTTTCAGTTTCCTGCAAGTCTCGTTCTATACCCCCTTGGAGCCCTTTGGATTTTGATATGGCTACCCCACACACCACCACCTTAAATGCCTCCCATGCTGTTCCCATGGATCATACACTGCCCGTATTGAGGTCAACATATTCCTCGATGGCCTCTCTTAGGTCCACTCGGAATCCCGGGTCCTGTAGGGCCTCAGCTCTGAGCCTCCACGTCGGGATTCGCGCCCTAGGGGGGTGGTGTCGCCACTCCAATACCAAAGGTGAATGGTCCGAAAGTACCCAGGCTTTATATTCTGCGCTCACCATTTCTCCCGCTATCTCGGCGGCGGCGAGCACATAATCCAGCCTAGTGTGCAGGTCATGTGGCGCTGCTTAATGCGAGTATTGCCTGTCCGTTGGGTGCAACCGTCTCCACACATCCTCCAGTCTGAGGTCTGTCAATAGTGTCCCCAACGCTTTAGCTGCTGGCGCAGATTTTGCTAGCTTGCTCTCTGACCTGTCTATCCCGGGGTTCAGGGTGCAATTGAAATCACCTCCCCACAATATTGCGCCACCCAGCAGGGGGCTAATTTTACTATATAAAGACCTAAAGTAGGCTGCGGTATCATGGTTATGGACATATAAATTTATGATGTTCACTTCTCTATTCTCGCCACCACCACCATTCTACCTTCCGGGTCTGACGCCGATCGGAGCAGCTGAAACGGCACATGTGGTTCCACCCATGTAACCACCCCTCTTGCATATGGCGAATGTGGCTCCCGTGACGCTACCCTTCCATTTTCTCCTAACCACCTCCAATTTCTCCTTGGTGAGGTGGGTTTCCTGTAGCAGAGCTATATCAATCCTCATCCTCTTTAGGTACATCATTACTTTATTACGTTTTAGGTAACTATTGAGGCCCTGCACATTCCAGGTCACGACTCTAAGGTTACCCGATTCCATTGACTTGATGTCCTCCCTCTCCACTCCACTTCCCATGTCGTTCCCGATGGCTCGTTTTCTGGCTCATTTCCCTCCCCCCCTCAACATCTCCCCCTTACTGCCCTTCCCCAACCACACCCCACTGCACACAACTCTTTCCCTCCCCCTCCCTATCCAACCCCAACAAATGCCAAGCTCCATCCCTGGATCTCAGGCCCACCCGCGTCTGGTCCTTTCTCTTGACACCGAGGACTAGGACCCCGCGGGGTGTCACCAAGCTAATAGTGACCTAACTAAGCGTAATGCTATGGGGGGGTGCCAGCTGGTACTAGATAACGTTGAGAGGGAATTTTGCAAAGCTGAAGAAAAGTTATGTAGCTGTTTTTGCGCTTTCATGAGAAAGGGAAGTGTTTTGCCTTTTGTGGTTGCCACAGGTCACGCCGGCCGGCAGCCAATGGGAACTGCCAACAGGTAGAGACTTGGAAAAATGCTCTCACGCATTTGTGGATGGCTTTAAAATGAAAGGCAGACAGTCAGTCGGAGAAAGATTCTTTGGAAGAGTGGACACATTGCTTCCTGGCCTGTTGATGCAACAGATCTCTCTACCTGCCTGGTTGGGAGCTTTCCAGTGAAGTTCTGGCTAGATGATGGTGTGCTTTGCAGCTGTGTCAACGGTGAAGTATTTTAAACCATTTTTTTGTATTCATTTACTCATTATTGTTGCATTTATTCATTTCTGAATGTTTTTGGTGAATAAAGAGGCCATATACGAGCCATTTTAGAGCCTAGTTCAGTGTGTGAATAATTGCATTCCAACATATAAGGTTTCTTCATGCAGTGTGCTGGGGCTGTGAAATATATCCGCCCACTTATGAAGCAAAACATTTGGTGCTTTGTGAGCAGGGTGTCTTTCGATGAGGAATTCCAGGTGTCAAAGGATCTGTGTTTGAACGCTGGCGGTCAAGATTTATAGTGAACATTTTTTTCCCTTTGTAATGGGACTCAGGCTGTGTTAATTAGTGCTGTGTGTGTGCGCATTGCGTGACTGCATTTAGGTTGCTGTTAATAGATCATTGTAAATATCAATATCTTGTTTAAGAAACAACATAGGATTCTCGGCTGGCAGAGAATGCCTTGGTGTCATGATTCCAGGCTGGGCAAAGAGCCCATACGATCAATTAAGGAAAGAATGGGCATGCAGCGCTGGGTTGAGTGAACAGTGGGATGAGAGTTTAGGGAAGGCAGGGCCCGCAGAGATAGTGTCTTTTTTACATCAAATTTCCGTGGAGAAGGAATTTGCTGCACTAGGGAGGCGAGTGTGGATTCTTTTGCATGCTTAGAGAAAAATGCATCAGAAATGTGGAAATGGAGGTAGATATTTTGCGTTTAGCGAAAAAATTAGCTGCTGAGAAGCAGATTTAATTAATTGAAAGTTACAATTGGTTACAATTGAACATCTGGCATGATAAAGCAGATAAATACCAGGCAATTGCTGAAATGGCAGCTGTCAGGATTGCTCGATATAAATATAAAAAGTGTTGAGGCAATGTAAACGAGAGGAACGTTGTTGCTGTTATTATCATGGCAGGGGTGGATTGGGACCCAGATAAATGGGATGGTGATATTTGGAATTCCACTGACTCGAGTGTAGCCCAGAGGTGGATGTAGAATTTAAAGTGAAACATGACAAAAAGACAGTCACTACTAACCCAGTAACAAGGCACAGGGCTGGCCCCCATCCTCATAACCCGGGGGAGGGGTTGTAGATTTGCCTACACTAGAACATGACACACAAGAGGTTGGTGAGATTATTACTCATTTGAGGCAGAAGTCAGGGGAGCCCTTACTCACTTGGATGGTGTGCATGTTTGATGGGAGGGCCGGGGGACTGTTGGTAGACTCCACAGATTCCCTGCGCTTCTTACCTCTGTCCAACGACCCCAATATACAAGAAGTATTGAGGGCAGGGCCTCCTCCAGAGGCAAATGGCCAAGATTTGCAGTTATCTGTTGCACGTAGCGGCCCAAGTGTGTACGCAAATATACTATTACCCCAGACTGGCCGCGCGAGGAAAAGAAGTGGTACACTTTGAAGGAGGCAATTCAGAAAATCAGACAACATGCTATGAAGGAAGCAATTCATTTAGATAAACCGGTACATATAGGGGTGGTGCCGCTGTCAATGTCAACCAGAAATATGGTAAAGAACTGTCCCACCCTCATATAACAGTGTCATTATGACTGTTGGTATATATGACTGGAAATCCAGCTGACGAGGTGGTTGATGCAATGCAGCAACTGACAGACCTAGATGGAGAGAGGGAGAGAGGTAGAGAGGTACAGAGGACAGGAGGCAAGCTAGTAGACACTCCCGGGTGGCAAGAACGGACAAGCTTATGCCTTTGTTGAAAGATGGTGCACCACGGGAGGAGATTGATGGTATTGAAACCAGGGAGATGTAGGAGTTCTACAAAAAGAGGGCTTGCTGTGAAGGAGCGCTATAAACAAATATAGAGACCAGCAGTAACTAAGGAGAAAAGGGACCCTTCACCTTCAGCGCCTTCTGAAGAGGAGTCGGGAGAAGGGTCCATAGGGATCTGGTCCCAGTACCAGCCAACATATACTGTTTTTAGAAAAGTGGTCAGTGCAGTGTTAGCATCCGAGTCCGAATACACTCATTCCAAGTTTGACTAGGATTATGGCCAAACCCGGCAGCATCTGCTCGTATAAAAATTAACAGACGACCTCATGTTAATGTTAAAATATTTTGGAAACCTGGAAACATACAAAAGGTCTGAGCTTTGATAAATACTGGGGCAGAGGCCTCATTGATTTATGGAAATCCTTCAAGATTTAAAGGTCAACACTGGACCATTACTGTGCTGGGGGAAAGGAGTCAATTTCTCCAAGCAGAAATATCAAGTGCTGATTGTCCTGATACCCAAGTATATAATTTGTTTTGATATTCTGGAGAGACTGACTTTGGGACTAGGAGGTAGAACCCATCAATTTGGGGTAAATGCATTGACTTGTACACCAGTTATTGTAGGCAAATTGAAAAACCCTCTGGTGCACCTGCATTTGGCAGCAAAGCATGTATCTATGAAGCAATACTGCATTCCTGGGGGACATAAAGACATTTCAGACACCATTAAGGGATATCTAGAAGTGGGAGTATTCCGGCCAGTTACTTCTGCTTAGAATAACCCAATCTGGCCTCTAAAAAGGGGGATGGGTGCTGGAGAATGACAGTGGATTATAGAGAATTGAACAAACACACCCCCTTTAGTCCCTGCAGTTCCAGACACTATCACCTTGATTGAGAACGTACACAAGTTTGAAGGAACCTGGTATCCTGTGTTTGACTTAGCTAATGCCTTCTTCTCTGTGCCAATTGCTGAGCAGTGTCGGTGCATTTTTCATTTTCTTGGAATGGGCATCAGTACATCTTTACGAGGTGGCGTATGGGGTACTTGTACAGCCCAACTATTTGTCACCGGCTGGTGGCAGAACATTTAGACAAAATACCATGAAAACCTGATCTGCAGATTTCACATTACATGGATGGCACCGTGATTCAGGGCAAAGATGAGCAAAGTGTGCAAAAGCAAAAGCAGCTAGAGGTAATCATTGACGGGTTGAAGATGGAAGGGTGGGGGAATCAACCCTAAAAAAATTCAAAGGCCAGCTGAGACTGTGGTATTTCTGGGAATTCAGTGGCATAATGCGCATCGAGAAATTGCACCAAAAGCCAGACAAGATATACTTAGTTTACCACAACTGAACAAGAAACAAGCTCAGCATTTCACAGTGATGTTTGGGTTTTGGAGACAGCATGCACCACATTTAGGGCAAATATTGGCTCCACTCTACAAAGTTATACGAATGAAGTATGAGTGGGGAGCGGAACAGAGCGAGTTTGATTTGGCAAAAGCCACTGCAGTTTGTATTGGATGTGTGGCCTTTGAAGTCAGGAGAAGTAGAGTTGAATGTTTCTGTACAAGTAAATTATGCTAACTGGAGCCTATGGCAAAAGAAAGACCGAAAGAGAGTTCCCTTGGGATTTTGGAGTCGTAAATTATCCAAGGGTGGTGATCGATACACTCTGTTTGAGAAGCAATTGTTAGCATGCTATTAGGCTCTTGTCATTACAGAGCAAATGCCAGTGGGATCATGATGTATTGATCAGGCCCGAAATCTCGATTATGCAGTGGGTTTTGAGTTCTCCTAAAACACACAGATAGTAGGACACGCACAAGAAGCCAGTATAAACCAAGAGGAAATGGTATATCCAAGACAGCGCAAAATCACAAACTTCTGGAGTTGAGAAACTACACAAGCAAGTGGCTAATGTACCAACTATATACCGCAGGAAATGAACGAGGTGCATGAGTCTCCAGTAAAATGGGGAGTACATTATGCGGATTTGACGTTAGAACAGAGAACATGCCCAGTTCACGGACGGCTCAGCCAGTTATGTAGGAACTGAGCGTTATTGGAAAGCTGTGTTGTGTAATCCCAAGACAAAACAAGATCCCAACAACGCCAGGTAAAGGAAAGTGCAGCCAGTTTGCAGAACTTTATGCAGTATATCAAGCTTTGAAACAAGAAATACCTGGTCAATGTCACTTGTACAAAGATTCATGGTCAGTGGCTAATGGGCTAGCTACATGGCTGTCATGGCCACAGAACACAAAAACACCACCATCTAGTGATGGGGGCAATGGGTCACTTGAACTCACTTATGTCCCTTTGGGACCCATAAACACAGGAGCCATGGCTGGACTCAGTCAGGTGCCAGGCTCATATGCAGATGTGAGCAGGAACACTTTATTTCAGTGCAGGAGTGCTTTTATTTTACAAGAACTTCCAGGAGCTGAAAGCCTTTATTCCAGAGAACATCTTTGTGCCGTACACAAAGATAGAAACATTTGATTTTTTACTTCCTGACTGGTAGTGAAGAAAAGCACCTGGCCTACTTATGTCAGTGAACAAAAAAGAAGAAGCCACACATGGGATGTCATCAGTGATGTCATCGATGAGATTTGTGATGGCATCTTTGATGTCATGGGTTTTAGTCCTTGCAGTGCACACTGGTGGCGCGAGTTATGGCTGCTTAGCTTACCATAACTGGCGAATTTCGGGGGTTTTATCTGTAACCATAATGTCCCTGTAACAACATTTTTCCATTGAATTTCATAGGTTTTTGCTAGTACAACTTAACATAACGTCCTGTTAACAATGTTTTTGTTATTGAATTTCATAGGTTTTTAGTAGGGCACTAACCAGAACGTTGCTTTGGCATAGTGTTTTCTGTAAAGAAGATAGCGGTTTGGTATTGCAACGGAACCATAATGTCCCGTTAACATTTGTTACGAATTCCTTGACTGCCCTCATGAAAAACGTGTGGGAAGGCTAAATTGTGTGGTGTATGTATCCATTTGCGCTACCCCTTCCTTTTCCGAATAGTGTTGGTGTATCTTAGCAATTACAGATGTACATGGTAAATGTTGGTGAGTGTTTCAGTAGTTTCTCTTTTTGTATTAACATTGCATGGTGAATCTGTGCCGCACAGTACTGGCCGAGATGACTACAGATGAGCAATATGGATGTTTCCTAGGGAGACTGCACCTGGTCGGCGTATGTGCAAGCACACTGCAAGTATCCGTAGGACTCCATTAGTGTCTGCATCTTCTAATGCACTTTTAAGTAGTTGTGCAAGCGTACGTGTATCCGTTCCACACCTATACCCATGCATAGATCATCCATTGTGTGCTGGTAATACCGCCCGTGTCGCCAGCCCTACGGATTCATACAGTAGGCTACTGCATTTCAAGTGCTCCTGCTGACTACGTGGGTGGCTCTGCAAACCTACCAATGCATGGCTAAAGCATGCCTCACTGTATGACGGCCACTGGTAAACAAGTAACAGCAACCCGCAGTGTAACATGGGCGTGGTAAATGTCGCATTAACTTGATTGATGTGTTGCTTGCCTTTCCATGACCCGGGAAACAGACACATTGTGTCTGCATTGAGCAGTTGCAAAATTGCAAAGCTGGTGCAGCTTGCTCACGCACATACAAGTGCATGTAAAGGCAAGTAAGCAAACAGTGCAATATGCAGGGCGCAAACAAGGTTAGTGGTGCTTAGAAAAGTACTGTACTTGCACACACAATAAATGCCTTCCTCCTCCACGTAATGAAGCTGTGTTTCGCATTGTTGTAAACATTCTTGGATTCCAGAATGTATGCATCTCTGTGAATACTACCCCTAAGAGTAATGGCGTAGCATGAAGTGTTTGTACTGCATGTGACAACTAAAATGAAAGCACAAGGGGCCAATGGGCAGTGTACCGCCCTTCCAACAATAAAGTAGGATAAATGCATGTACAGCATTTGCCACATCGGCTGCGGGCAACAAAAGGGTCACTCATGTAGGGCAGCAGAGCTCCAAAACATCCTGGCAGACCATATGGCGCGCTACAGACTCTTACCCGGCAAAGTACATGGTGTTGTGCATCTACTGCAACGCGCTACTCCACAGAGGGAAGGTACTTGGAAGTGCGTGGAATGGGTCCTTCCGGGAGCATGACAATGACTGGCGCCTATGAAGGTGAGGGCCACCCAATAATTCCATCTCTGGGCACGTCCCTATGGTGTCCATGCAGGTCCTGCCTCTTCTGCACCGGGCCTTTCCTGCTGTTCCGTCTGTGGGGTGTGTCAGAAGACCATAAAAAATGGAAATGAATTGGGAAAGAAAAAAGGGAAATAAAGAAAGTACCTTTTCGAGATGAACAATGGAATTGCCAATGACTGGATGCAGGGCAGGAAGCGTGGCACTGTGTAAAACACTATAGTTCTATCGGTTGGAAAGGGGGTCGCTGTAGAAAAAGGTTTCTTTAGGCGTTACAGAGCGTTTTAAACACTGTCAGCGCGCAACACTTACTACAAAAATGTTTCACTACTTTCAAGAAGGGCAATTTGGAAGGGGTGTGCAGAAATCGGGATGGCATGCATAGTAAGATGAAAGTTATAGCTGGGGAAAAGTGTTTGTCCTGTGAAACGTCATAATCCCATGTGTGAAGTAGCCATTTTCACATGTCATACAAAGACACAAATACACTTCTTCACAATGAACTGCACTTTCTCCAATTGCGAACCAAATAGAAAATAACACAGCCATATCGAGGTCTGCATAATACCATAGAAAGTTATGCAAGAGATGGGACAAACGCATGACCTGGACAAGTGCCTCCTTTATCGCAAAGGACACTGAAGCTCTTATGACATGCTGTGCAATTTTCCCTCCACAATCAACAATAATATGATCGGCATGATTGCGTGTCACCAAAGTGTCACACAGACCAACCAAAATCAGTCACTTCATTGTAGGTACTCCATAGCACTACAAATCCACATGATAGATTCCAAAATGCGCAGCCACTGCAAAGTCTTTTCCATTCACTTTCAGTTACTGTATTTCAAAGTCCCCTAAAACCCACACGCTGTGGCTCGTGTCGACAAATACACTGTGTACCACACTCTGTGTGTACACACTACACCCAGAAAACGTATTGACCAATCCCGTAGGCTCTACAGGCCCATTTCTATGTGAGTCAGCTGCAAAAAGGGCATATCCAACACGTGCCACCCTGCAAGTATCGCAATATTTGCAGACTTTTCGCGCGGGCGGGAGTGGGGGAATAACTTTCAACCACGGTAGGGGACGTGGTTAGGTTTTTTTTTTTTATAAAGGTGCTTCCATACAAACTTTTTTTTGCGGTTTTTATAAGTAAGTGCGTTTTCAATGTCAGCTCCCATTTTTACAATAGGGTCTTCACTGCAGCCTGTAGATTTTGAAAGAAACGGTCATTGCCACTGGTCGACGAACACATGCCATTTCCTTTGAAAAGGTGTATATAGCGAGAACAAATGTCATCATTCTCACAGGAGAACATCCCAGCAGCACTCAAGAAGCACTCAAGAAGTCACACATGCTTCTGTTGATGAGACCCCTTCCGACCTCTGGCTGGCGACAGGAATCATTGGGATAGTTCCATACTATTCTCGGGGTATACATGAGAAAATCACCTTGGCAGGGGGAAAAATGTGCTGCACTGCTTTCATCATCTTCTTTAGTTGACGGTACACACTGGAACACGGCATGGAATCCAAAAAGAAGGCTCCAAAGTGCACGGCCACAACATGTACAGGTCCAGAAGTGGCCATGCGTTGATATTCTACAAGCACTCTGTCGAAACAGAACGCTTCTACCCTGCGCCACAAAGCCTCCACTCCCTCCAAACCGAAATTGCCAAAAAAGCCTTCTTGGATAGCATACATAATCAGATCTTTCACAAAGGCATTACCCACAAGGAAAACTGTGTCCTGCCATGTTTGCCAGCCGCACTACACAAAGTAATGGAACAAATAACTGCCGCCTTTTGCTGGGACGTACACCCTGATCACCTGATTGGCCAAAGGCCATAGTCCCATTTCCATTGGGCAGCATGGTGACAAGGGCTGAATGTGGCACGTGCCTTTCTCCAAGTACTGTGAGGGCCGCGCCCCAGTAAAACAGGAGTCCTTCTTCCTATTGGCGCGCTTTCCTGTGACGCACACCCTGAGCACCACCTGACAGGACAATCGCTACAGTCCCATTTCCATAGGCCAGCATGGTGAGAAGCCCCAAGTACGTCGAGGGCCGGGCCCCTGAGTGCAGCAGGAGTCCCTCTTCCTATTGCCGCACACCCTACGCATCTGATTGGACAATCCCCACAGTTTCATTTCCGTGGCTGCCACCTGCAAAATCCTCGGATGTGGCTTTCGTGCTGCGTGCGGGCGTGGGGGAATAACTTGCAACCAGAGTAGGGGGAGTTCGTGAAAAGGAGCAGCTCTTAAAAGAGCCTGGTTGTTTTATTTATTTTTTTAGATGCTTCTACAGAAACACCTTTTTTTGGTTTTTATTAGCTTTTGTGTTTTCTTGTACTCACATTAGTACAGCAAACTCTTCACCGCATCCTGTAGACAGGCAAACAAAACTGCGGTGAGAACAAAATGCAATTTTCCACAAGTAATTAGGTCATGGTTGCAGAAGAACATTCCACGAACGGACAAAAACGTATACATGCTTCTGTTGATGAGACCTTCCTGCGTCTGGCTCGGAACAACAATCCATGAGCAGTGTCCCATACACTTTGTGGTATTATGGATGAGAAAAGCACCTTGGCGGTGGGAAAAAGCATCCTCACTACATCCAGAAATCTCCTCAGTCTACGGAACAAATCTAAGCAAGCCAGGTAACCCATATGCATGCCGCCGTAGTGGATGACGATAACATCTACTGCTGCAAAAGTGGCGAGGTCTTTACAAAGTGCATGCATATCGGCGATATTGCACTCATACACAGCGTTCCACAATGCGTCCACTCCTTCCAAACCAAAATTGCTGTCAAAGTCTGTTTGCAGGGCATAGCTGTGCAGATCTATGACAAAGGGATCACCTAGAGTCAACACAATGCGTTTTGCCATGTCAGCCACCCTCAGTACGCAGAATATAATGTACAACAGTTTCACCTCCCCTTCCCGTCAACCACACCCACACTACCTGATTGGCTAATCCCCACACTGCCATGTCAATTGGGAAAGGTGGTGTAAAGGGCAGATTTTGGCATGTGCGCCTCCCAAAGTAGTGCGAGGGCTGCACCCCTGTAAAGCTGGAGCAGTCCTTCTTCCCTTTGCACTATCTTCTCTGCAGCTCTACCTCATTGGGTTACGCCTAAATAGGCACACACGCATCCACCAATCGCATCGAAGCCGCCATCATCCAACATGGTCACTCCTGTACAACACTTGAAATGTACTGTTGCACATTTACAGTACAAATGTGCTATTCCAAAGCACGTACACTGCAAAGTTCAATGAAAGTATGCACAATTTCTCCATCCGCATACATCCACATAGCCACCCAGAATGTGGCACACGTAATCCTGAAAGTACAGCGTAATCCACTACCTTTTCGTGATAGTGAGGTGGGGGGTGAGGGGGTGTTGCGGGGTAAACAATATCAAACTGGGTAGGGCATTTCTTTATTTTGACGTGTGTCAAACTTTTTTTGTATTTTCTCTTTATATGCGTTTCTTTTAGCCTCTCCTCACATTTTTACCACATTCTGGTCAATGCTTCTTTCACAGTGTAAAAGAAAACGTCATTGCCAATGGCGCTCAAATAAATGCCTATTTCCCACAATTCCATTTCCTTTTCCACCCTGCTCATAATGGCAGGATGTGGCATGTGCGCTTTCCCCATCTACAGTCACGGCCACGGCCCAGTAAAGCACACACAATACTTCTTCCCTTTGCACATTTTTGAGGCACTCCCCCATTGAGAGCTGTCAAATTTTCAAACACGCATGCAGCAATCACATACAAAACCTCTGTATTGCACACTGTCATTTCTGTACACCACTCCATATTTACCGTTAAACACTCTCAGTACACGTTCCATTTGATTGCAAAGCCCCTCCAACAGAAACGCCTGTTAAAGAATGCACGATTGCAGCATCCACAAAGATCCTAAGACACACCCAGCACACCTTTGGCCATGCACACAACAGTGCAGCCCTTTCCACACCCTTCACAACACTATACACCCAAGCAAGCGACTATGTGGGCACCTAACATTATGCACAAACGTAACATACGTAGCAGCACTTCTACCCAACTCCCCCACACCATAAAACACCCACTTACGAAAACGTGTCACACTTAGCAGAATCCACAAACATACCGCAGCCTGCACCACTCCTACGCACTACCATTCACAAAGTATTGGGTCACTGGCAACCTATGCAAAACAGCTTCACAACATTGGGCCTGCTTCAATAAATCTGCGCACAGCAGAGTAACCAACCACATATAAGCTGCACTTTAACCATACCCTCTTCCATACTCACATTACGTATACACTGCACCCTGTGGCCACACTAAACAACTTCGGACTGCACCATCTCCTGCTGCACACCAAATACTGTAGCATGTTGCAACTATCACCACAACCATGGAACGTACATTACACACTTTGCAATTCACTTGTGGTGCTGTAGCACGTTGACAATGTGCTCCACACCCATTCTCGAAACCTGCATTGCTCCAGTGGGTGTGCATCGTAATGCAACCATGCATGTCAGCATGTCACCAACTAACACTATGCACATACGCACCACTGGCACCAGCACTCCTAACCAACCTCCACACCGCAATGGACATGCACAGCGTTACATGCAACAGTTACCATAATGTATAAACATTACACCGTCTCCGGCACCCCTACGTCTTTTCATTCACATACTATTGCCTTACCCACTTCCACTCATTGTGTGACTGCCAACTTAACCACAAAATGTTTACAGCATTACCCATACTGCAAGCATTGTGCACACAGCACACTATGCAAGCACATATAAGCTGCCCTTCAACCATACCGTCTATCATACTGACAGTATGCAAACATTGCACCCAGTGCCCACACTGCATGACTTTTCACTGCAGCATCTCCAAACACAGCGCATCGCCATGGAGCTATGCAGCAACAAATTGCACCAGTTACCATAATGTACAAACAAAACACTTTCTCCTGCACCCCTGTGCACTTTCAATCACATACTATGGGCGTACCCCCTTCCATTCACAAAGTAATGTGCCACTGCCAACCTATCCACATTCTGTTTGCAACACTGGTCAATGACTGCTGAAATGTGCTCCACAACCATTCCTTAAATATCACCACCCTCTAACTGATGCAGTCAAAAAGCATTACTGCCGTGGGGGTCCTCAAGGCCTAGGCTCTTGAGTGCATGGCCTACTGCCACAGCAACGTAATGCCACCATGCTATAATATATATATATATATATATATATATATGGGATACATTACTCACCGTAATCGTATTTCTGATGCTTGTATCTGCTTAGATTCACATGCTGTGCATAGGCCGACATCTAGTGGAAGCTGCGGAGTATTACAGTTTGTTTTTCGAAAGTCGAAAATGGGCGTCGACACAGGCGTGCCAGTAATACTATCCCTAGTGTGACGTCCACTGTACCCAAGATCCCTCACGCGTGTAGGATCCTCAGATTGTATTTTTTCTGACATGAGGAAGCATGAGGAGTAGCGTGAGTACAGATAATCCAAGCAGATAAACAGAAAGGTAAGACTACAAGCAATCATGCGCCTTCTCTCGGAGGGGAGGAAGGGTGGGTCGCATGTGAATCTAAGCAGATACAAGCATCAGAAATACGATTACGGTGAGTAATGTATCCCTTCTGAGGCTTGTGGAATCTGCTTAGATCACATGCTGTGCATAGATTAGCGAGCAGTACCAGAAGAAGGAGGTGGGATGTGAGAAGGGTCATGAGCAAACAGGTGTCTTAGAACCGCTTGTCCCACTTGTGTATCTGTCTTGGAATGAGTGTCAATGCAGTAATGCTGAGTAAAAGTGTGAATAGAGCTCCAAGTAGCCGCTTTGCAAATGGTGTCGAGGGGAACATTTGCAATGAAAGCCAGAGTGGCACCAATGCCTCTAGTAGAGTGGGCCCTTGGCGTAAAAGGCAGAGTCTTTTCAGAAAGAGAGTAACACAGCTGTATACAGTTGATAATCCACTTCGAGATAGCGCCTTTAGAGACGCGATCCCCCTCTCTGCCTGTAGCCACGGAGACAAACAGTTGATCTGTTTTCCTTAGCGGTCTGGTCTTATTTACATAGTATAGGACCGCCCTACGCACATCTAGGGTGTGTAGTTTTACCTCAGCCGAGCTTTGTGGGTTTTGGAAGAAAGCCGGAAGCTCGATGGACTGGTTTACATGGAACTTGGATATGAATTTAGGTGAGAACCTAGGGTGTGTGCGTAAAACCAGTTTGTCCTTGTGGATAGTAAAGAAAGGATCTTGCACTGACAGAGCCTGAATCTCACTGACCCTTCTTATGGAGGTAATGGCTACTAAGAAGGCCGTTTTATAAGTCAGGTGTTTGAGACTACTTTTATGCATGGGTTCGAATGGGGGTCCCATGAGCTTAGCTAGCACCACGTTGAGGTCCCATCCTGGCGGTGGGTTCGAAATAGGAGGGTGAAGTCTCTTTACTCCTTCCATGAAGGCTTTAACCACTGGCACTTTCCACCACGAGACCCTGTTATGGGATGTGGTGTAAGCCGAGAGGGCTGCCAGGTGTACTTTCAGTGAGTTAAAAACCAACCCTGCATCCAGCAGGTGGAGCATGTATGTCACAACGTTGGAAGGAGTGCAATCAACCGGGTTGATTTGTTTATTCTGGCACCAGATAACGAATCTTTTCCACTTATCAAAGTAACAGTGCCTTGTATTTGGTTTCCTGGACTCCTTTAGAATGTCCATACACCTCTGTGGTAATTTGAGATGTCCAAACTCTATGACTTCAGGAGCCATGCTGCTAGGTTCATAGAGTTGGGTTCCTGATGCACTGTTTGACCCTGTTGCTGGGACAGTAGGTTGTACCAAGCTGGGAGTCTGATGGGTTCGCACACCGCCATCCTGCGTAGGTGTGGAAACCATGGTTGTCTCGCCCACATGGGAGCAACTAGGATGAGCGTCATCGATTCCTTGTTCATCTTGTACACCACCTTCCTGATGAGAGGAGTTGGTGGAAAAGCGTACGCAAACATCCCTGACCAGTTCATCCACAGGGCATTCCCTTGGGAGTCCGGTTGGGGGAACCTGGATGCAAATCCTGGGCATTGTTTGTTTTCGCTTGTGGCGAATAGGTCTATAGTGGGGAAACCCCACTGAGAGAAGAGATCTTCTACCACGTCTCTGTGAAGGACCCATTCGTGTTCTTCTGGGAGGGAGTCTCTGCTTAGAGCATCCGCTAGGGAATTGAGCTCCCCTGGAACATGTTGCGATGACAGGAAGATGTTCCGTCTGAGTGCCCATATCCAGATTTTCTGTGCAAGCTTGGACAGATTTGGTGAACGAGTCCCCCCTTGCTTGTTCAGATAGAACATGGCTGTCGTGCTGTCCGTCCTGATCTGCACCGACAAGTTCAGTAGATGGGGCTCGAACGCCTTTAGCGCTCGGAATACTGCCAGAAGCTCTAGCAGATTGATGTGGTTCTTGGCTACTGAGTGAGACCAGAGACCCTGAGCTGTGTGGTGGAGATGGTGAGCTCCCCACCCAGTCAGGCATGCATCTGTAGTTACCACGGCTTGTACTTCGGGATTGTAAAAGGGTTTCCCCTTTGCGAGATTCTCTCTTGTCCACCAGTGTAGGCTCTGTACGAGTGTTGGCGAAACGACCACTAGATCGTCCCAATGACCACTTGCCTGAGACCACTGTTTCGCCAACCATTCCTGCATGGGACGCATGCGCAGACGCGCGTGGGGGACCAGGTAAATGCATGACGCCATCATGCCCAGTAACCGCATAGCTTTGCGTACTGTTATCTGTTGACCTGACTGATAATGCGGAATTTGCAGAAGTATATTCCGAATTCTCTCTTCTGAAGGGAAGGTCAATCCTTTCTGAGTATCTAGGATAGCTCCTAGAAATTGTTTTGAGGTGCTTGGCACCAGACTTGACTTTTTCTTGTTGATAGAGAAGCCTAATTCGTGGAGGAGGTCGATAGTCCTCTGAATGTTTGACCTGCAAATTCCTGGGGTCTCCCCCGTTATGAGCCAGTCGTCCAGATAAGGGTACACCGGGATTGCTTCCCTGCGTAGGTGTGCAGCCGCCACCGCCAGTACCTTGGTGAATACCCTTGGTGCAGAAGCTATCCCGAAGGGCAGTACCTTGAATTGGTAGTGGCGACTGTCTACCTTGAAGCGTAAGTACTTTCTGTGCGCTGGGAGCATGGAAATATGAAAATAAGCATCTTTCATATCCAAGGTTGCCATGTAATCCCCCTTTTTTAGGAGGGGGATTACCTCTTGTAGCGTGGTCATACGGAATTTTTGGGGCTTGACATACTTGTTGGCAGGCCGCAAGTCTAATATTGGGCGCATTGTCAAATCTTTCTTTGGCACAAGGAAGTAAGTTGAATAGATACCCTTGTTTACCTGGTGTCCTGGGACGAGTTCTATCGCGTCCTTTTCTAGCAGAATGGCGATCTCCTCGAGAAGGATCCTTTGATGCTCTAGGGAGTGCACTCTTTGTCGTGGAGGATGGTTCCGGGGACGCTGCAGTAGTTCTATACAATATCCTGCGGATACTGTTGACAGCACCCATCTGTCTGAGGTGATCCCTTCCCAAGCCTGGGTGAAGGTGGAAATGCGTCCCCCTACTGGGGTTGCGTGGCAAGGGACCCTGAACTGAGCGTCACTGTTTTGGTGGAGGCGTGCCACCTCCCTTGTTGGGGCTGCCTCTGCCTCTTCCACGACCTCTCTTGTTACCCCTGCCGTAACTCTGGGTAGACTGCTGGTTGTTATTCCATTGTGTACCCTGTCCCTGGGCATAGTTGCCTCTTTGTGAATTTTGTCCGCGTGGGCGACGAAAATTACTGTTCCCCCTCTGGTTAGGGGGTTTGTTGGTAAGCTGGCCAAGGGATTTGAGAGTCTCATATTCATCTTTGGCATTTTTAAGTGCGTCTTCGACCGCTTTCCCAAACAATAGGTCGGGTTCCACTGGCTTGTCTATTAAAGAAGCCTGGGTTTCTGTCTTGAATCCCGACTGCCGTAACCACGCATGTCTTTTGATAACAGTACCTTCTGCTATCAATCTCCCTGCGCTGTCAGCGGCGTCGAAAGTTGCTTTTAAAATGCAACCAGACACGGCTCTCCCTTCTGCCGAGATCCGAGCCAGCTGGCCCTTTAATGGTTCTGGAGCAGAGGCAATGAGCGCCGCGACCTCTTCCCATTGATGGCAATTGTAACTAGCCAACAGGGTGGTGGAATTCGCAATCCTTGCTTGGTAGGCGGACGTTGAGGCTACCTTCCTGCCAAACCCGTAAAGTTTTTTGCTCTCCTTGTCGGGAGGAGCTTCTGATGAAGATAAGGGCGTGCCAGCCCTTTTTCTAGTGTTGGTAACCACTAGGGAATCTGGTTTAAGATGTCCCCTTATATACAGAGGGTCAGACTGGGCTGCCCGGAAAATCTTTTCAATTCTGGGGTTGACAGCTCTGGTGAGGTTCGGATTCACCAGGGAAGGATCTATTCTTCGTTGGATGGATTTGAGGATAGGGATGGTCTGAGCGACTGGTCTTCTCTCTCCTACAAACTCCTCCGCGAAGTCCCTTTCCTCCTGTACACCGTGGGTGTCGATGTGGAAGTGTTCCGCTGCTCGGGCGAGAACCTCGTTAAGGAGGGGCTGGTTATCAACTGGAGAGTCAGTAACTGGGGCTTCGCTTTGTACTGGGGAATCTACTCTGTAAATTTCCTGCTCATCTTCTCCCTCCTCCAAGTCCTCATCCTCCGCATAGTAATCTGTCCCGGTTTGTTCTTCCATCATGTCCAACTCCTGGTCCTCTCTAGGCAAAACTTGTCCCTGGTAACTGGGGAGTGGAGTAGAATATGAAGTGGAGTAAGGCTGAACCTCGAAGGGTTCAGGTCTTTCGACCCGGGGCTTTTTACTTAGCGGGATGGGATCGGAGGAGCCTGAGGGTGTGGCCCCTTGAGGGCTATATGAAAGAAAGTGTTCTGGGTTCTTATCATAAAAATCAGCTAAGGAAGACATCCTAGACATAACCCTGTCTATGTCTTCACTGGACCATTCCCTGGAACAGGGTATTACTTTAGCAGGTGATTTATTTTCAAGGGTAGACTTGTGTTTGCTTGTCTGCTTAGGCTTTACAGGGGTGGAAGGCTGTGCTTTCCGCTGTTTCCCCCCTTCTCCGTGCGTGGAAAAATGTTTTCCCTGTCCCTTGGGGGCCCCAGAGACTTTCGACGCCTGGCGTCGAGGGTCTGGAAAGGTATCTGTGTGCTTCGGGCGTGGGGCCTCACTGGTGTTAACCGCGGTCTCGGTATCTTGGAGCGCGGCCTGGGGGTGGAAGTCGTCTTCGTCTCCCGACGATCGAACTTCCGTTAGTGTGTGTAGCGAGGCACTCTTGGCAAGAGTGGATGATTGCCTTGCGTCGTGAGGCGATCTCGATCGAGAGCGCCCAGAGGACACCGAGTCGGACCGTTCTTTTTGTGCCTCTTTCCGGGAAGTCGACGTCGTCGAGGTCCGGTTGGTCTTAGTGTGTTTAGTGTGTGTTAGGTGTGTAGCGCTTGCGTCGCCGGGGGTCTTCCCCATAGCCGCCTTGCCGGACGACCTTCCGAGGTCGGGGACCTGCGCTCGTCGGCTGTCTTTCGACGCCGTAATGCCCTCGCCGTCCGAAAGTACGGCGTCGCTGCCATCGCTGAAGGCGCCCTCCGCTGCCATGGCCTCCTGCCTGGCGTGGTGGGCCCAACGCTTTGTCGAACGGTCCTTAAGTGTCTTAGGTTTAAACCTACTACACGCTCTGCAGTTCGCTTCGGGGTGATCCCTCGGCAAGCAGAGATTGCACGTGGCGTGCCTGTCGACCCAAGGGTATTTGCGATTGCACTTGGGGCAGAATTGAAAAGGGGTACCCTCCATACGCACCTTAAGGCAGCGGGCTGCTAAGTGTAGGAATATATATAAATGTAACTATATATCAAGAGTGAAGAGTATGTACCACCCCCCACTCTCCCTACTTGTAAGGGCCGAGGCCAGCGGCCTACTAGGCCCGGGCCAAGGCCAGCGGCCTACCGAGGCCCAGATCCGTCGTGCAGCAGTCGACGGTCGATGACTTCTCCAGCCGTCGTCGAGGTTGAGGGTCGACGTTGGGGTGGGGAAGGGAATGAATAAGAATTAAAATTATAATAACAGCAAAAGTATGGCTAAGGCCAGGGAACTCCGCAAGATGCTTCCGACCAGTATGGCGGAAAAAAACAATCTGAGGATCCTACACGCGTGAGGGATCTTGGGTACAGTGGACGTCACACTAGGGATAGTATTACTGGCACGCCTGTGTCGACGCCCATTTTCGACTTTCGAAAAACAAACTGTAATACTCCGCAGCTTCCACTAGATGTCGGCCTATGCACAGCATGTGATCTAAGCAGATTCCACAAGCCTCAGAAATATATATATATATATATATATATATATACACACACACATATATATACGTTTAAAAAAACTTTCACCTGAAAAATATATATTACATGGCCACGGTAGTAGCCATGTAGCTATGGTTAAGTTGCTGTTTCCATAGGAAGAGCACTTTTTGGTCGGCTTATAACTCGGCACCCCCTGGACGAATCCTTACCAAAGTTTGCAAAGTTTGGCCCCCTCTGGCCCATATATATTATATATGGTTTGAAAAAACACTTTCAGCTAAAATGTGAAAATAGGAAAGTCCATTTGAGCTAAGTCACACATTACACAATGCCACCTAGTAGCCATTCCTGGAAGTTCACCTCCAGTTCTGAGTCACATCAGCAAGGCACTGTGGGTATGCAAATGTGCTCAAATGCAAACCTTTTTCTCCAGGAAATTGTCTTGCTCGTAAAGGGCAATGCTACTTTATACACAGCTAACCCACCAGGACTTTCCTGGTGGTGTGTGTATGTATGTATGTATATATGATCAATTACTCACCGTAATCGTATTTCTGATGCTTGTATCTGCTTAGATTCACATGCTGTGCATAGGCCGACATCTAGTGGAAGCTGTAGAGTATTACAGTTGTTTTCGAAACTCGAAATGGGACGTCAACAGGGCGTGCCAGTACTACTATCCCTAGTGAGACGTCCACTATACCCATGATCCCTCACGCGTCGAGGTCCTTCAGCTAGTTCTTTCTGACTTGAGGTAGCGGGAGTACAGTTGTATCCAAGCGGATACATATCAGACAAGCTCATAAGCATCCCTGTACCTGATCTGAGGGGAGGAAGGGTGGGCACATGTGAATCTAAGCAGATACAAGCATCACAAATATGATTACGGTGAGTAATGTATCCCTTCTGAGGCTTGTGGAATCTGCTTAGATCACATGCTGTGCCTAGATTAGCCAGCAGTGTCAGAAGAAGGTGGTGGGATGTGAGAAGGTTCATGGGCGAACAAATGTCTTAGAACCGCTTGTCCCACTTGTGTATCTGTCTTGGAATGAGTGTCAATGCAGTAGTGCCGAGTTAAAGTGTGTATTGAGCTCCATGTAGCTGCTTTGCAAATGCTGTCTGGAGGGCCATTTGCAATGAAAGCCAGAGTGGCTCCTGTGCTCCTTGTGGAGTGAGCTCAGGGCGTAAAAGGCAGTGTCTTGTCTGATAGGGAATAGCACAATTGTATACATCTGACTATCCACCTAGAGATGGCATTCTTAGAAATGCGGTCCTGTTCTCTGCCTGTCGCCATGGAGAGACAGTGGGTCTGTTTTTCTTAGCGGTCTGGTCTACATAGTAGAGGACAGCTCTCCTCACATCTATTGTGTGGAGTTTTACCTCAGCTGAGCTGGTGGGTTCCTGGAAGAAAGCCAGTAGCTCAATAGACTGGTTTACGTGAAATTTAGAAATTAACTTAGGTGAGAACCTTGGGTGAGTATGTAAAAACAGCTTGTCTTTGTGTATAACAAAGTAAGGATCCTGCACTGACAATGCTTGTATTTCACTAACTCTTCTTATGGAAGTGATGGCCACTAAGAAGGCAGTTTTACAAGTCAAGTGCTTGAGACTAGACTTGTACATCAGCTGGAAAGGGGGTCACATGAGCAAGTACAACACTGAGATCCCATCCTGGCAGGGGGTTCGGAATTGGAGGGCAGAGTCTCTTTACTCCCCCCATGAATGCTTTGATAACGGGTATCTTCCACCATGAGACTTTATTGTGTGAAGTGGTATAGGCTGACAAAGCTTACAGGTGGACCTTTAAGGAGTTGAATACTAACCCCGTCACTAGCAAGTGGAGCATATAAGTAAGAATGTGGGAAGGAGTAAGTTCTATGGGGTTAATTTGTTTAGCATGGCACCAAATTACGAATCTCCACTTGTCAAATTAACAGTGCCCAGTGTTAGGCTTTCTTGATTCTTTTAAGATATCCATACATCTTTGTGTACTGGTTGTCCTTCGTGCTGGGTGAGCAGATTGTACGGGCACGGGAGTTTGATGGGATCGCACATCGCCAGTTTGCGCAGATGTGGATATCGGGGTTGTCTTGCCCACATAGGAGCAACTAGGATGAGTCACCTGTTCCTTGTGGATCTTGTTCACCACCTTGCTCAGTAGAGGTGTTGGGGGGCGGGGGGCATAATCAATTTCACTGGCCAGTTCATCCATAGGGCGTTCCCCTTGGAGCCTGGCTGGGAGAACCTGGACGCGAAGTCTGGGCATTGTCTGTTTTGCTTGTAGCGAACAAGTCTATTGTGGGGAAACCCCATTGAGAGAAGAGGTGTTCTACTACCCCTGCGTGTAGTTGCCACTCGTGTTCTTCTGGTAGGGGATCTCTGCTCAATGAGTTTGCGAGAGAGTTGAGTTCCCCTGGAACGTGCTGTGACGATAGGAATATTTTCCGTCTGAGTGCCCATTTCCAAATTTGTTGAGCAAGCCTGGACAGATTTGGAGAACATGTGTCCCCCTGTTTGTTGATGTAAAACATCACTGTAGTGCTGTCTGTTAGGATCTGCACAGATTGGTTTGCTAGGTACTGCCAGTAGTTCTAGCAGATTGATGTGGTTCTTTGCTGTCGTATAAAACCACAGACCCTGAGCTGTGTGGTAAAGGTAGTGAGCCCCCCCACTCAGCAAGCGAGGCATCCGTCATGACAATCGCTTGTACTTCCAGATTGTAGAAGGGTTTCCCCTTCTGCAGATTTTCTCTTGTCCACCAGCAAAGATTTTGTACTAGTTTGGCGAAACGACCACTAGATTGTCCCACTGACCACTCGCCTGAGACCACTGTTTTCGCCAACCACTCCTGAATGGGTCGCATGCACAGTCACGTGTGAGGAACCAGGTAAATGCAAGATGCCATCATGCCTAGCAAACGCATCACTTTGCGCACCCTTATCTGGCGGCCGTCCTGATAATGTGGTATCTGCAGTAACATATTTTGGACTCTTCCCTCTGATGGAAAGACCAACCCCTCGTGTGTGTTTATGACAGCTCCTAGGAAGTGTTTGGTTATGTTTGGCACAAGGCTTGATTCTTTCTAGTTGATGGAAAAACCCAATTAGAGCAGGTTGATAGTTCTCTGAATGCATTGCCTGCAAATTAGGGGGACTCCCCGGTAATCAGCCAGATGTCCAGGTAAGGGTACACTTGGATTGCTCCCTGCGCAGGTGTGCTGCCACCACCGCCAGTACCTTTGTGAATACCCTTGGAGCGGATGCTATTCCGAAGGGTAGCACTTTGAATTGGTAGTGCTGGTTCGCCATCTTGAAACGCAAAAATCTTCTGTGCGCTGGGAACATTGAAATATGAAAATGGGCATCTTTCATATCCAATGTTGCCATGTAATCCCCTTTTTTAGTAGAGGTATTACTTCTTGTAGCGTAGTCATGCAGAACTTTTGTGGCTTGACATATTTGTTTGCAGGGCGCAAATCTAATACTGGGCGCATTGTTAGATCTTTCTTTGGCACAAGGAAGCTGGTGTTCCTTGGAATGGGTCTTTTGTCGTGGGGGGTGGTTCCGGGGTTGATCGAGGAGCTCTATGCAATATCTGCATGTTACAGTGGACAGCACCCATCTGTCTGTGATGATTGCCTCCCATGCGTGGGTGAAGGTGGATATGTGCCCTCATACTGGAGAGGCATGGGAGGGCACCTGGAGCCGATAGTCATTGCTTCCGAGGTGGTGTGCCACCTTGGGAGGAGTTGCCTTTACCGCGTCTGCAGGATCTGTGCGCTCCTCCTGGTTAATTCTGGGAGGACTGACCCTGATTGTTTCCCCAGGTAGTACCTTGGCTCTGGGTATAAGTGGAACCCCTCTGAATTTTGGCCGTGTTGGCGACGAAAATGTCAGTTTCCCCTCTGGCAAATAGGTCTATTGGTAAGTTGGCCCAATAACTTGAGCATCGTATTCTTCTTTGGCCGTCTTTAAGGCTTCCTCGACAGCCTTGCCAAAGAGCACATTGGGCTCAACGGGCAAGTTGATAAGGGTAGCTTGCATTCCTGATTTAAAACCTGACTGGCGCAACCAAGCGTGACGCTTGATAATAGTCCCCTCTGCCATTATCCTGCCTGCGTTCTCCGCAGCGTCAAGATTGGTTTTAAATAAGCAGCTTGACACTGCTCTGCCTTCTGCGGCTACCTGGGCAAGTTGAGACCTAAGTGGTTCCGGGCCGAAGATAGTAAGGCCAAGACCTCATCCCATTTGTGGCAGTTGTAACTGGCCAACAGGGTCGAATTGTTGGCAATCTAGACTGGAATGCCACAGAGGAAGCCACTTTTTAGCGAGCAGTGTTATGAGATACCCTTGTTAACCATTACCTGGTTTTCCGGGACGATCGCTATAGCGTCCTTTTCCAGCAGTGCGTTCACCTCTTCCAGCAGAATGCGTGGTTCCTCCTGCGTTGTTGTTCTTTGTCTAGGCTGGTGGTTCGGTAGTCTCTGTATGAGTTCTATGCGATAGCCTCCCGCTACGGTAGAAAGTACCCACTTGTCTGACGTGATCCCCTCCCATGCGTGGGTAAAATGACAAATGCGACCTCGTACTGGAGAAGCATGGGAGGGGACCTGGAGCAGGTGGTCATTGCTTTGGGGGGTGGAGCCTCTGGTGGAGGAGGCTCTGCCTCTACTAGACCTTCTGTGCTCCCTTTGAAAATGTTGATGGGAGGATTGCCCCTGCCAGGAACCCCAAGATGAAGTTTGTCCCCCCTGACTATTGTTAGAGGACATTGGGAGTTTTGTCCTCAAAAGCGGTGTGTATTAAACACGCCTCTCTGCACAAATGTTTTATTAGTAAGCTGTTCTAAGGACTTTAGGGTGTTGTACTCTTTGGGCTGCTTTCCCAAATAAGGCGTTTGCTTCGATAGGCATATTAAGCAGGGTGGCTTGCGTTTCCAGCTTAAAGCCGGACTGTCTTAGCCATGCATGGCGCTTAATGAGAGTACCCTCACCTACTAAACGGCCTGCATTAGCTGCTGCGTCAAGATTATTTTTCAGGATGCTATTTGCCACCTGCTTACCCTCAGCCACTGTTTTTAAAACCTGTGTTTTGAAGGGTTCTGGGACAGAGTCGATTTGTTGAGAGATCTCGTCCGCTTTGTGGCAGTTGTAACTTGCAAAAAGCATGGTGCTATCAGCTATCCTTATTTGGTATGTAGCCGAGGAAGCTACTTTCCTGCCCAGTGTATATATTGGTTTGCTTTCCTTGTCAGGAGGTGCCTCAGCAGAGGCTAGGGCGTGCCTGCTCTCTTTCTTGTGGTAGTTACGAGAGAGACAGGTTTTAATTGACCCCTGATGTAGAATGGGTCGGAGAGGGCTGGTCTCAACATCTTTTCAATACGGGGGTTAACTGCCCTCGTAAGGTTGGGTGTAAGTAATGAAGGCTGAATGCGCCTCTGGATGGACTGCAGTAGTGGTCTAAGCTGTGCTGTAGACCTCTTATCCCCAAGGATATTCTCTACAGGGTCCTTCTCGAACTGTGCCCCTTGAGTATCTATTTTAAAATGTTTGGCAGCCTTTAATAAGGAGCTCGTTATACTGCAGCTGATTATCCACAGGGGAGTCAGCCTCAGGTTGGTCATGATGGTCTGGGGATTGTATGATGCAGACATCATCATAATAATAATACTGGTCTGTGTCATCTAGGTCCCCTTGGTCTTCTACAGAACCTGGGTCTTGAGAGCCTGAAGTGTCAATGTAGTATAGGCCTTCAGGCATGTTCTGAGAACTACTAGGCTTGGCAGTGTCAAGTTGTGGTCTTCTGAAGGGAGGCTGGTTTTTAGTTGCCTCCCCTTGTGAAGCCCCTTGGAGGTTGGATAGTTGATCAAAGTGTTGATCAAAAAAAGTAAAAGCACAAAATTCTCCTCATTACTTTGTCTAATTGTTCAGGGGTCCATTCGGTGGAGATTGGAAACCCTGTGGGAACAGGGGTAGGGTTACTCTCTGATGTGAAGGTTGTTTTTGGTGCATTGACCTGAAAGGGTGTTACTAGGGGCAAAGGGTTATTTAGCCTTTGTAATAGGTGATTTAGGGAATAGGGGCATCAAAATGTTTGTGTTTTTCGACGTTTTGGACTTGGGAGTGTCTGGGACATGTTTTTGATGTGTTCCCTCATTTTGGAATTATTAGAGAGGGCCGTTGAATCGTTTTTCGACGTATGTTCACCGGTACCTGAGGATTTGACGGTTTTGTTTGCAGTGTCGGAAACAGGCTTGGGCGTCTGTTTTGGGGGCCTGCCATGTGGCAAACGCGACCATGATGGCCCCCAAGGACAGGGATTTTTCAGACCTTCCCTTCGACACCGCGTGTGGCTGATCAGTCGATGAAGTGGTCGACTGTCAGCCATGGGGTGTGTGTTTTGTGCGACGTGCAGTGTGGCTGCTTGAGCCACCAAGTGTCGTCTCCTTTGCAGAACTGCCGGCCTGCCTGATGGAGTCGGGCTCGCACGTGGGAAACAATCAGGTCCTGATCGCCCTCGGCGTCACTCAGGATGCCAACACTGCCATCGCTCGAGACACCCTCTATGTCTATAGCGGCCTCGGCTTGCATGGCGTGATGGCCCAGCGCTTTGTCTTCTGGTCCTTTAATGTCTTGGGCTGAAAAAGTTTGCAGAACTTGCAATGCTTTTCGGAATGGCCTCTGGGTAGGCAGAGGTTGAAAACTCTGTGTGAATCCTTCCAAGGAAACTTCCTGTTACAGGAAGAGCAAAATTGAAATGGTGTGTTCTCCATACTATGGAAAGATGGCAGCTTGGCGATAAAAAAGGAATAGGGAAATAGGCATCCTTAAAAGGAAAGAAGATTATGACCTCCCCCCACGCTCCCTACTGTGAAGAGCAGTGGCCCATTGAGGCCTAAGTAGACCGCAGTCAAAGTTTGCTCAGATGGTCGAAGTAGTCGTCGTGACGCTCACCTGACTCCCACGGAGGCGCTGGCCTGGTTCGCGCTGCTGTGACCTCTTCTAAGGTGATGCGCAGGGTTCGGAAGAGGGACTGGACCGGGCCCCCAAATCTGGCTTGTCTGGCTCGCAGAAGTATCCTTCTGTAGACGAAAATAAGGGATTAACTGTCTGCGGGGTAATGCAATCAGCCTCCCACTTTCCCTCTCACCCTCCTCGAAACCCTTCTGTGATTCCTCGTAGCGTCTCACCTTAGGGTCTGGAAGGACGAGCTCTCCATCCTGCTTCTGATGCAGGGGCGCGTTGGTATCCAGTTACTTCACTGGATTTTCGGATTGGTGAGAACCAAACTTGCTTGGCTTCCAGGTAAGTTTTTTGATAAGAGGTTCCTCTTTTGTCTATGCATTAATGTACTAATGGTAGTGTCTTTTTCCCCATAGGGGCCGGGGTACGGAATGCCGGGGAACAGGCACCGACCCGAGATGAGAGGTGAAATCCTTGTAGAAATCAGGTAAGTCTTTAATGAGCTTTTTTTGGTTATGTCTTTTCATTCGCTCATTAACGCTGATGTCTCTTTTTCCCCTTAGGGGCCGGGGTCCGGAAATGCCAGGATGCGGCGCGGACCCGAAATGAAGAGGGAATTAATCAACAGGTAAGTCTTAACATGAAGATTTAGCTTTCCTTATTCCCTTCTCTCTCTCACCTTTTGTTCTGGTCTTTTTCTCCCTAGGCGCTGGGGCTTGACTGCGAATCCGGATGATCGCTGCTGAACATGGAGGCGCCCTGTAAAGGTGAGTGGAATGCGGCGCTGCAGCGATCGACGCGATGAGCTTTTAAATAAAAGTCTTCCTTTTCAGGATTGTCGGCGAGATGTCTCCGGGATGCGGATTTAGCAGGTAAGGACTTTTCCTTCTTCTGGTCTCTTCTTCTCTTCCTTTGCAGGTGATCCAGGATGCTGGCAGGCGTGGCAGAAGTCAGGATGCAGGAGCAGACACGGTGAGCGTCCAGCTGCTAGATGCAGAACGACGCAAGCACGTGTGGCTGTTCGGGTGGGGTTTAAATAGCCTTGGAAGAAGTTCCAGGTATGTATCCTTCCTCCAATCAGGTATGTATCCTTCCCCGCCCACGCCCGGATGGTAAATTTGTCCCACAGGTAAAGTAGTTCCTTTCAGGCCTCAAGGAGGCCGGGATCCTGCAGCATGGTCTGCATCAGGTAAGTGCACCCAAGCACTTCCATAATGAGCCTGGCGCCTATGGCGCCAGGACTGATGTCTTATGAGCCTGGCGCCATAGGCGCCAGGACACTGTCCAAAGGGCCCCTATATGGGGTTGCTGGGTCCTTCCTTGGGGACTGGATGTCCGCTTTCGGGGACGCAGGGCTTGAACCGGCTCCCTGGGAGCGGGCATCATGACAGTCGTCAAAGATCTTACGATTGGTTGTACGGCCGTCGAAAGACTAGGAAGAAATTAATTTTAAAACTTGTATAATCAATGGCTTTAGCCAGAAATAAAGGAACTCTGCAACTTGCTTCCGACTATGATGTAGGAAAAAAACAATCTGAGGATCTCGACGCGTTAAGCACCATGGGTACAGTGGACGGCACACTGGGGATAGTATTACTGTCAAATCCTGTTAACGTCCCTTTTTGAGTTTCGAAAACAAATAATGTAATACTCTGCGACTACCACTAGATGTCGGCCAATGCATAGAAAGTGATCAAGCAGGTCCACAAACCTCAGAAATATGGGATGCATTAATCACCGTAATCGTATTTCTGATGCTTGTATTTGCTTAGATTCACATGTTATGCAAAGGTCGACATCTAGTGGTAGCTGCAGAGAATTACATTTTTTGTTTTCGAAACTCAAAAAGGGACGCCGACAGGGCATGCCAGTAATACTATCCCTAGTATGACATCCACTGTACCCATGGTCCTTCACGCGTCCATGTCCTTCAGATTGTTTTGTTTCTGACTTGAGTTAGCATGAAGTGTAGCGCGAGTACAGATGTAATAAAGCAGATAAGACTAGATAAAGACAGAAAACATCTATGCACCTTCTACTCCATAGGGGAGGAAGGGTGGGCTGAAGTGAATGTAAGCAGATACAAGCATCAGGAATACAATTACGGTGAGTAATGTATCCCTTCTGAGGCTTGTGGATCTGCTTAGATCACATGCTATGCATACAGTAGCGAGCAGTGTTTGGAGAAGGTGGTGGTTTGTGAGAAGGTACAGCAGCAAATAGATGTTTTAGCACTGCTTGAACCACCTGTGAATCTGCTTCAGAATGTGTGTCAATGCAGTAGTGCCGAGTGAAGGTATGAATAGAGCTCCATATAGCTGCTTTGCAAATGGCGCCCAGCGGGACATTTGCAATAGAGGCCAAAGTAGCTCCTATACCCCTGGTAGAGTGAGCTCTTGGTGGGAAAAGCAGAGTTTTGTTTGATAGAGAGTAGAGTAGCAGAGTTGTATGCATTTCACTATCCATCTGGAGATGGCGTTTTCTGAGACGTGATCGCCTTCCCTGCCAGGTGACATGGAGACAAACAGATGGCCTGTTTTTCGGAGCGGTCTTGTCTACATAGTAAAGGACCACCCTCCTTACATCTAGTGTATGGAGTTTTTTCTCAGCTGAGCTTGAAGGGTTTTGAAAGAAAGCTGGTAATTCAATGGACTGGTTGCCATGGAACTTCGATAAGAACTTTGGTCAAAACCTAGGGGTGTTCTTAGTACCAACTTATCTTTGTGGATAACAAAGAAAGGGTTTTGCACTGAGAAAGCTTGTAGTTCGCCAACTCTTCGTATGGAGCTGATAGCCACTAGAAAAGCCATTTTATATGTAAGTTGTTTAAGGCTGGATTTATGCATAGGCTCAAAGGGGATTCCGATGAGCTTTGCGAGTACCACAATTAGGTCCCATCACAGAGGCGGGTTTGAAATGGGAGGGTAGAGTCTTTTCACTCCTTAATGACAGGGACTTTCCACCAGGACACCTTGCTTTGAGTAGTGGTTTCCCAGATAAAGCCACTAGGTGAACTTTGATGGTGTTAAATACTAGCCCGGAGTCTAGTAAGTAGAGCATGTAATGAAGAATGTGTGATGGAATACATTCGATTGGGTTTATACTTTTTGACTGGTACCATATTACAAATCTTTTCCATTTGTTAAAATAACAGTGTGTGGTGTTTGGTTTATGTGGCTCTTTGAGGATTTCCATACACCATTGAGGTAGTTTTAAATGGCCAAATTCTATGACTTCAGGAGCCAAGCTGCCAAGTTCATAGACTGAGGTTGTGGGTGGAACATTGACCCCCCCTCCCCCTGTGCGGTTTGAGCATGTTGTAGGGGAACTGGACTTTGATTGGATCAAACATCGCCAGTTTGCACAGATGTGGAAACCAAGGTTGTCTCGCCAACCTAGGAGCAACTAGGATTAGCTTTGCTGTTCCTGGTGCATTTTGTTCACTAACCTGCTGAGTAGCGGTGTTGGGGGACAAGCATGGCACATTTTCCTGAACAGTTCATCCACAGGGCGTTTCCCCCCCCCCCCCCTTTCACCCTTGTTCGGGAAATCTGGATGTAAATGCTTGGCAATGCCTGTTTTGGCTTGTGGTCGAACAAGTCTGAAGGGGGGGTAACTCATGGACCCTCTCATCGCAACCCCATTTTTAAGCATGGAAACAGAGATACCCCGAAAAACTACTGTTTATAATCCCTACTAGACGACTCAGGGAAAATATTTGTAGGATGAATATTACGGAAAATTGAAAAATGGGCAATAAAGTAAATACTAAGCAAATTTCAAATTGGATTTCAAAAGGGCTTTTCATGTTGTCAGTATCCAGATAGTGAACACTTTAATAGAGCGGACCACCTTAAAAGAAGCCACTCCCTTGCACATCCTGTTTATAGATTTTGCAAGTGCATTCCATACCATCAATCAAGGAAAATTGTGGGATACACTGAGAAATATGGGTATGCCAGATCATCCATTATATGCTACTCTACCAGGATACGAGGGCGCAGGTGAGGTTAGGGTGAGCAGGGGACATGTCAGCACCCATAGAGTTCGGAAGAGGATTGAAAAAGGGTTGCCTACTAGCCCCTGTATTGTATCATGTGTTTAATGTGGATTTGGATATCCATATTAGCGGGAATGACACCTGTGCACCCAAAGTGGGAATAGAGAGGATAACATAGCTCGCCTATGCAGATCTGGCTATCTTTGATACCAGAGTGAGAGGCCTTAAAAAAGTGCTGAAAAAAATCATAAAATATGCTGAAAAAAAGACCTCTGTATAAATATATCGAAAACTAAGATGAGTTTTGGGAATGCAAAAAGGTAAAAAAAGAAATAGTGGCAGGGGATGGATGGAAAGGGTAGATGAATATAAATACCTAGGATATGAAATAGGCACAAATAGAAAAGATATAGGTATGGTAGCATATCGTAGAGCTAAGGCAATAGCCTTGATGACTATGCTGAAGAACTTTGTCACTTTGGCAAGAATTTTATGTGCTTGGGAAAATACTGCTCCTGAACCTCACGCAGTACTATTTCTGACGATATCAAGAACAATTGGATTTTTAGCAACGCCTGCAGCGTGGCGCCTGGAGGCCACTCCCACCCCGGAAGTGCACCTATTTCAACGCAGCGGCAACACCCTTGTGGCGTTAAGCCCGCTTGACGTAAAAGGCGCAACTTCACTGTTAGGCTGTTGGGCTATATTTGTTTAAGTATCCTGGAAAGAAGAAGTTACTTTCTTATCTGGTAACGTTCTTTTGATGGGATTTTCCTCCGACGTATTTCACATCTCTGACAGTAATGTCCACAGCTGTGCTGCTTCGGAAAAATTTTCGCCGTCGGTGTCCTGCATCAATGACGTCGATACTCTGTCCCTCGAGGGCCTCCGTCGAGAGCAGACGTCACCAGATGTTATATGTAGGACGCACGACGCCGTAGCCTCAGTTGTACTTTTTTCCCAGAACGTGTGGCACCAATCTTCTGCCAGTATGATTACAGAAAGCCTTGCGGAAACTTAAACTGCAATCGCATAAGAATTCTGTAGAGGGGCAGGCTGTGAGGGTTCGATGTGGAATACGTCCGAAGAACATCCCATCGAAAGAACGTTACCAGGTAAGAAAATAACTTGTTCTTCGAGGGGATTGTGTCCTCTGACGTATTCCACATCTCTGACAGACTACCAAAGCAGTACCAACGTATGGAGTTGGGAAAAGAAATCAGAATTTTAGAATGCCCAATCAAATTGCTGAATAGAGGTTCGCCTTACCAAAGGCCAAATCCTGCCCATGGATGGAATCCAGGGGATAGTGTCTCACAAAAGTATGGACAGAGGCCCATGTGGCTGCTTCACAGATATTAAGAAAGAGAACACCGCTCTGCAGAGAGGTGAAGGCAGCCACACCCGTAGTAGAATGAGCCCGTAAGCCTACCGGAGGGTCCTTAGCCGCCAAACGGTAACATTCAGATATCGTCAAAATTATCCATCTGGACATGGTCTGCTTAGAAATAGCTTGACCTAAACGCCTTCCAGCGTATCCAACCAAGAGCTGATCGTCCACTCTGAACCGGGACATCTGTGAGAGATAGAAACTCAAAGCTCTCCTAGGATCCAACCTATGGAGCCTCTCCTCTTCCTTACCAGGATGCGGAGGAGGATAAAACGCTGGAAGAATTACCTTCTGGCTCAAATGACATTCCGACACAACCTTCGGAAGAAAAGGACGAACCCTATGGACAACCCTGTCCTTATGGAACACTGTGAAAGGTGGCTTGGCGGAAAGTGCCTGAAACTCGCTCACTCTGCGAGCGGAAGTAACCGCAACTAAAAATACAGTCTTAAAGGACAGCAGTCTCAATGGACAAGAATGTAAGAGCTCAAACAAAGCTCCCACTAGGAACTTTAGAACTAAATTCAAATCTCATCCCGGCACCTGAAAAGGTGACGGTGGAAACACATTAGTTAGCCCTTTTAGAAACTGAGAAATCAAAGGAATCTTAAAATAAGAACACTCCTCAGATGAGCGCTTAAATATGGAAAGCGCCGCAGGTAACCCTTAATGGTACCCACTTGCAGGCCCTTGTGGGCTAATGAAAGCAAAAAAGACAGAACCACAGGAATTGAACATTAAAAAGGATCCATATTCTGTACCCTGCACCAGTCACAGAACTTTCTCAAACGGCAACGGTACAGGGATTTTGTTGCGGACCTTCTGGCCGAAAGCAACACCTCCATCACGTCTTCGGAGAGGTCCAAATCCTTATAACTCAACGTTTCAGATACCAAGCATTAAGGCTGAGGGACTTGACCTTGGGATGGAGAACCCGGCTGTCATGATGCCTACCCCCGGGGATCCAGATCAAGTCCAGCAGCCCCGGAAGCAGGCATCAAGTTATTCCAAGCAAGCCAAACAGCCCCTGCTAGGGGCCATTTGGGTGCAGTCCTGGCATCTATGGGGCCAGGCTCATAGAATAAACCTTACCTGATGCAGACCATGCTGCAAACTTACCTGATGCAGACCATGCTGCAAGAACTCCAAGCCAAAAGAGGCTTGAAAGGGACTACTTTACCTTGGGACTATTTTCCACTCGGGTGGAGCTGGGGAGGAACACTTACCTGGGACTACTTTGGAGACTATTTAAACCACGCCCGAAGAGCAGCACACGCTTTGCGTTATTCTGTATCCAGCAGTGTAACGCTCACCGTGCCTGCAGTCAGCATCCAGTCTTCTGCCACGCCCGCCTCGAGTCTGGAGCTCCTAGGAAAAGGGAGAAAGAAGGAGAAAAGGTTAGAACAAGAGCAAAACCTTTGATCCTTACCTGAATTCCTGATCCACCGCGCCTTCGAGCTGGAAGAAAAGTTATTTTATGCATGTCGCCTCACCTGCTGCAGCGCCGTGCTGAACTCACCGGCCTTCGCAACATCTTCATTATCCACCGCATCCTTCTGCATGTTCTCGCCGCACTCCGGCACCTAAGGGGAACACAAGAACAGCAAGGTGAGCCAAGGGAATAAACAGAGGCAAAATTAGTTACCCCCATAGACTTACCTGATTTTAACACCGGGGGGTACTATTCCTCCTGACGGGTCGGCGCAGCCTCCACCGCATCTTCGCCGTACCCCGGCCCCTAATGGGAACAAAAGGACAGCAAGGTGAAACAAAAGGGACAAACAAGTGGAAACCTCCTCACCACAATAGACTTACCTAATTTTACCGCCGGAGGCATTATTCCCCGAGACTTCATACTTTCTCGCAGCGCCTGAATAAGGGAGAAAGCACCAGGTTACATACTGACATTATTTTATCGAACTGTGTTGGATAATACAAATCCTTACCTGAATATTACCGGTTGCCACGAGGAACTCTTCGCTAGGGTCAAGCTGCAACCTGCAAGGAATCGGACAAGAGTGAAAGTCAGACATTGGAACTTTTACGAACTACATACTTACGACGTCTTGCCGGAAATCTCATGTTCTGGAACTCACCAATTCCTTCGAACCAGTGAAGCAACTGGTTATCTACACGCCCCTGCGCTCAATGCAGGATGGAGAGCTCATCTTTCCAAACCATCAGGTGAGACTATAAGAGGGGACATCAAAGGTGATCAGTGGGGAGAACAGCGGGGGTGGGGTTTACGCTCAACTTCACAGATGGTTAATTCCCTTTCTCCATTTGCAGAAGAATATTCCTATGGGCCACGCAAACGAAGCTAGGTGGGCCAGTCCAGTCCGTCATATCGGCACTACACATCACATTGGTGGAGACCGCAGCTGTCCAGTTCAGATCGACGCCCCTGGTGGAGCCAGGTGAGCGTAACACCGACCCCCCTCCCGTGAGAGCAGATCGTTTCGGTAGGGAAGACGGCGTGGAGGGCAGATGGACATGTCTAGAAGGTCTGGGTACCAAGCTCTCCTGGCCCATGCCGGAGCAATGAGGATCATTCGGGAACCGAGCCTCCATAACCTCCGCAACACTTGTGTAATGACGGGGACTGGAGGAAACGCGTACAGCAGTGTGAAGGACCACTCCACTATGAACGCGTCCCCTTAGGCTCCTCTTGGAGGAAATTCCCGCAAGCAGAATCTTTCGCACTTCCGGTTGACACTGGTGGCGAAGAGAGCCACTTGTGGGGTCCAACAAAGGGTGAAGATCTCCAAAAGAACTTCCTGAGCCAGCTCCCACTCGTGAGAGACCGAGATCTGCCTGCCCAGAGCATCCGGCACCGCGTTTTCGTCTCCGGCAAGATGAACTGCAGAAATCGAAATGTCCTGCTGGATGGCCCAGAACCAAAGCTGCATCGCCTCTCTGCACAGTGGGAGTGACCCTTTCCGCCCCTTTTTGTTGAGGTAGTGCATTGTCACTGTATAGTCTTTCATAATCAGGACATTTTTCCCATGCACAGACGGCAGAAAAGCCTTCAGGGCTAGCCTGACAGCCCGCAGCTCTAACAGATTGATGTGGATTCTGTACTCCGACGGAGACCAACGACCGCTGACTGTCAACTCATTGGCATGAGCTCCCCATCCCGTGAAGGATGCGTCCATCACGATCGTCACCTCCAGCAAGGGTAACCAAAATGGTGCACCCCTCATCAGATTGCCTTCGACGGCGCACCACAGAAGATCATGGGCGAACGAGGGCGGCACCTGAACGGGATCCGACATCCTGTCGGAGGACTGCGGCCACTGCATCTTGAGAGCCCACTGCAGAGATCTCATCCGCAGCCTGGCCTCTGGCGCCAGTAGAATGCAGGATGCCATGAGGCCGAGCAACCTCAAGAACTCGAACGCCGGGAGACTCTGGGCACGTTGAATCTTGTCCACCATCTGCAGAATGTGATGAGCCCTCACCTGGGAGGAGAACACTGCCTCAGGGATGTGTCGAGCACTGCTCCGATGTACTGGACCACAGCCCTTCGGGGCACCTACGGTAAATCCTCTAGGACGAAAAGGCAGATGTTGACGTACTGCAGAGCCTCAAAAGGCGTTGAGGGTGCCGATGGAATTGGCATCGACCGAGGCGCCGACGACTTCGAGAGCAGCTTTGAGGCCGGAGCCCCGAGCTTGTCCTTTGACGGCCTCAGCGCCGATGGCGTCTATGACTTCCTTGGAGCCGCAGCATCAAGAGATTCCCTCGACGGACATGACACAGACGGCGATGATGCCTTCTTAGAAGGCCTCACAGGCTCCGACGGTCTCGAGGACGTCGAGAACCGGGACCTGGACCTGGCACGGCTATGGCGATCAACCTTGTCCGATCGGGACCCCGACGGCTCCCAATGATCGCGCTGACCGCCCGAGCCCGAAGGCGTGCGAGCGGTGGCCCTAGCTCCTTCCTTGCTGGCTTCTCTCGAAGGCACGGACGGATCGGTGCCCTGCGATTCGAAAATCGCCATCATCTCCTTGCGGAATGCGTCCCATTCAGCCGGCGATGAATGCTTGGTGGGACAAGCTAACCGCCGTCTGGTGGAGTCCTCTGACGAGGAAGGCGACCGGTGACGGCGCTTCCCCGAATGCCTAGAAAAGGCAGAGGAATGGTGGGAACCACTCCGTGACCGAGACCACCTGGACTTACACCGATGCGGAGAGTCGCCCCTCGAATCGCCGGTCGAAGGTCCAGCAGATTGCGACTTACGGGTTTGGAACCCCTACCGACAGACAACTTCTTCCGCTCCCGCAAGGCCTTCGACATCAAGGACTGGCATTCATCGCAGTCGTCGGTGGCATGGCTCTCGCCGAGGCAGACGTCGTGCGGGTCCGTAAGGGACATTTTGGAACCGCAGTCCCGACACTTCTTGAAGCCTGACTACGGGGTAGAAGATGAAGATATATTCTCAATACAAAGTTAGAAGAACCGATTCAAAGGAGAACAACCGAGGCCCGCCGAGATTCCGAAGCGAACACTTTCACAGAAAAAAACGGAACTGAGGCTACAGGCGTCGGGCGTTCCTACATATAACATCCGGTGACGTCGGCTCTCGATGGAGACCCTCGAGGGACAGTGTATCGACACAGGACACGGAAAAATGTTCCGAAACAGCACAGCTGTGGACATTACTGTCAGAGATGTGGAATACGTAGGAGGATACAATCCCCTTGAATTATTCATTATCGCAGAGTTGTGTCCGTAAGTGATTCCACCTCCTGAACTTGATTGGACCACTGTAAGGCGATTAAAGTTACTTGCTGGTCAGTGTGGGGGCTTGGGGGAGGGTGAGAGACGGACTAAGGCAGCTCCCCAAGCCATCAGCGTTCCTAGGACAGCAAGTTTATTATACTTTGACGTGCTCCATTCTTAGTGGAGCACAACTCCACGCGTTATATATATTTCTATAAGGACCCTACAAGGGGGCTGCAAGGTTTTCCTCTCCCTGGTTGGATGCTCTTGTTAATATTGATGGGGTAAATTGCTGGGGTCTTATTTAGAGGTGATGAATTTGTACTTCTTTTAATTATTACTATTTTAAATTTCGCATTCGTCTGTCTTTTATGTGTTAATCCAGGGTTTTCTTTTCTTTGATATGCGTACTATTTATTTAGCAGAGATATAAAGAGTTCACATACTTAATGGTATAACTACGCTATCCAGTAAGGAGACTGTATATATTCCCTGTTATACATCCTTGTCTTATAGGATCATTTGGCAGATTGACGTAGGTCACCTTTTGGCAGCATTTTATGTATTACAGTTTTTTCCTTTTAATTGTTTTTGTTTTGTTTTTTGGGGGCCTCAATTGCTAAACTATGCCAGCTCTAAAAAGAGGCTTTGGCTCCACCGAGGAGCATGTGCCTAGTGGGCCGGACATACAGCTTGCCACATCATCTGGGGTTGTGGGTGGGGAGAAGGAGGATCCGGTGGAAGGGGTGCGGTGATCCTCTGTCACCCAAGGTCCAAAACCAAGATGAATGATGCTGAGCCTATGCTCCCTAATGATGTTGTTACAACTATATTAGATCTTAATGATGGGCTAAATCATCCGACTTTGAGTCTCCTTTAAGAAATGCTAGTCTTTCCACTAGCAGGTATGAATTAACAGATGCAGAGGAACCGTATGTCCCTGTCGCAATGTTGGGGAGAATTTCCATGAAGGGGGGGGGGGAATGCTCCGGATAGCCTGTCACCTTTGTTGGATGTGATGGTCCAAATGGAGGAGGTCGGTCATGAACAAGCTATTGAACTACCTAAGAGAGGGTTAATCAAGAGTATTAGTAGTGAAGAAACAGGTGAAGTACATCAGACCCCATTTGTAAAGGGGACTAAGTGCAAACAGAAATCTAAACATATTAGAAAAACAGTGGAACTACCACACGAGAAAGTTTTCGATTCAGAGGACTTGCACAAACAGGGGGAGGGACCATCTAATGTATCCAATTATGACATTAATGAAGTTCCCCGGTCTCCCATCCGTAGGAGGAAAAAAGGGATAAGAGGGGTGAGGATGCTTGGGAAAACTAAAAACATGCCAGGGACCAAAATTAAGGGGAGGAAGTCTAATCTTAGAGCAATCAGAAACATGTTAGTTCAAGAACCACTTAAATTCCCTAGCAAATGTAATAACCCTCCTAGAGAAAATATGGCCCATTCTGGGAAGTTGTCCAAGGGTGGGTCTGCGGTAAGGATGGAAGCAGATAATGAGATAGAGATACAAACTATACATGATAGTAATAAAAACCAACTTAGGGTACAACCTGTGCATGATCGCCCTCAGACAAAACAAAGATGATGGCCTTTGGGAAAATAGTCAGCACAAACCCATGACTATTCCAGCTGGGCAAGCAGTATATTCTCACTCTAATCAACCTGATAATTCTATACCAGTTTGTCTTTGATTTCTAATTTGTTAAACAATGGACAGGACTGGTCTTGGCTAGAGCCAGCCCTCAAGACGCTGGAGACCCTAAGACAAGGTACAGGATGTGCATGACATGACTAACATTGAAGTTATTTCATGGAATACTTCTGGGAGTGCAAATTTGAATGCATTTCTACAGAAGTATTCCGCTAACACTCTCCCCCGCATATTTTTTCCAGGAAACTAGGATTTTTGATCATTTTAGTATAGAAGGTTTCCAACATTTTCACATCCTGCCTTAAAGGATATGGCGGGACGACCATGTGGGGGCTTGACCATAGCCGTAGATTGTAATTTGGGGTTTAATTGTAAATTGGTCTGTAGCAAGGATTGGCTCCTGGGCATTACATTAGATATAGAGAATGTGCTGGAGCCAATTGTGCTGTTAAACCTTTATTGGAATCCTATGAAAGTGCTGTTTGAAAATGTGGAGGAGAGCCTCAGTGAGATCCTGGGGGAATGATGTGAGAAGGGTTTTGGGAAACGTATTGTGCTGGGAGGCGATTTTAACACTTATGTGCTGAGGGCACCCAGTGGAATGATAGGGGGGCTATTCCTTCTCCACCCCAATCTTAGCCGGGGGATGTAGTGGGATATTTTTTTGGAGGGATGGGATTTGGAGATGTTGGACCACCCATGTAATTCACAATCACCCAAGCACACGAGGGGCTCCCACAGCTCCAGGACAAGTGTATGGTAACCTGGCTCATATAGATAATGACCTTGGGGACCATACCCCACTGGTTTTCATTCTGCCTTTGGCCCACTTGGGTATTCACGTCAGGCCAGACCTTATGGGTCTTTCAGTGGTGAAACAAGGGAGATCGCTTAATTGGAATACTAATACCATTAGGAGATTTAATACTCTTCTTACAGCCTACTTAACAAAATCTGTCCAATCTGATTTGGGGGATAGTTCCCATTTACGAGGGGGGGGATCCTTACAACAACATTATACTTACCTGTGCCTATAAGATTAGCAAAATGGAAGGTAACTCCATCAACAAATCTGAGAGTTTTAGGTGGGATACTAGAATTTACAACTCTAAAATCAACAAACGTAGGGACTTGGTGGCTCTCAAAAAACAGTCCTCATCGATAATGGAGTTTTTGGTTTTAAAAAGAAAGGTCATTCTCAGACATAAAAACTTGGTTAAATCGCTTAGGATGGATTATTAGAATTCCCACCAGAACATGATGGAAAATCTCGGAAAGGGTATGGATGGCAAATTGTGGTCCACTGTTAATAGGACTTTAGACCCTTCCAACGGCAGTTCAGACTGTCCAATCCAAGCTGATGCTTGGATCGCTTATTATTCAAACAAATTTGCATTGCCCTCTAAATTTGTAAAAGGGCCAGGTACTGATTTGGGATTGAGGTTGTACATGGGATAAGCAGTCCAGAGCCCCCGGCCCAGATGGCATTTCGCCTTTTGTTATTAAGGCCGCCCCTGAGCTGTGGGCTAACCTCCTGTAACCAGTATTCAATTACATCTTCGAGACCCACACTGTCCCGGCTTCCTGGGTTCAATCTATTATTGTGCCCATATATAAGAAGGGTGATATCTTAATTCCTAGTAACTATAGACCTATACTAATACAACTATTAGGGCCCGTTTGACCAAGGAGGGGACTTTGTCTCAGGAAATTGCTACATATGTAGGGGTTAAGCAAGGTGTCTCACTGGATCACTGGCACCGATTCTCTTCAACCTGTACGTGTGCGATGTGGAGGGAGTGTGGCAGGGACCTTCCATTGCACCGGCCAGGTTGGAGAGGAAGGCGATCGAGTGGATGGCCTTTGCAGACAACTTTTCTTTTGGATCGTACCCCTTGTGGCCTCAGGAGGAAAATATATATTTTTCTACCTCTATGTGGTAGCTAACACTCTCTTGCCAAATGCATCTAAATCTTGGATATTGTTTTTTTCTAAAAGAAGAAAGATCCAGACTTATAAGTGGATCATGGGTGAATCAGTGGACCAGGTCCAGGCCCTTACCTATTTGGGGTACAATCTTACAAATAGGGTTAGTGTGAAATCATGGAAACGGTGCCTTGAGGAGAAAGCCTGCAAACTTAAATCCCAAATGAAATTTTTGGGAGTGAAGGCTTGCAGATTCTCTCTGTTTCCGATAAGGCGATATTATCTCGCCAAACGCGAGCCCATTTTACTCTAAGGCCTGGACCTACGCACCCATGATATGAGCCTTACTCTTAACATCATCCAAGGAAAGTTGTGGAAAGAGATACTGGGTTTATCTATGGCAGTGCCCAACTGTTATTTGCCATGAGCTCTGCCTTATATCACTTAAAGCTAGGCATCTTTGGAAACAACTTTCCCTGTTTAGGAATTACCAGGTTACTCACCGTAGTGACCACCTTACCCCTAAGTTCATAGTCCCCTTTCCTCCACACTTGTGGGACATCTCTCCGTCCTGTGGGACGGGACCGGAGCACTTTGTAAAAAGCATCCACATTTTTTTCAAAAATGTGTCCCTCCTCTTTCCTGTGCGGGGCCCGGCACGCGGCTGTAACCCCACCCACCTTGGCTCCGCCCCACGCATCGCCCATCAGTTCTTTTCTATCGCCGGGTCACAGACCCATTAGCAATAACAGAGGAATCTTATTAGAGGGGACGGCGGGCGGGAGTATGGAGGAAAGGGGACTATGGACTAGGAGTAAGGTGGTCACTACGGTGAGTAACCTGGTAATACTCCTACATCCCGTCCCCTTTCCTCCATACTTGTGGCAGATTCCCAAGCAGTCCTTACAGGAACTACGGGTGGATGGAAATACCCCTTACTGAAACAGGTTCTTCAGCACAGCCTGACCAAACTGAGCGTCAGCTCTAGAGCTCATGTCGAGACAGTGGTGCTTACAGAAAGCTGATGCGGAGGCCCAAGTAGCTGCCCTAGCGATGGACTCCCAGGGGACATATTTCTGAAAAGCAACCGTGGCTGCCTTGCCCCGCACCAGGTGCGCATGGATACCTTTAGGAGGTTTCAGCCTTTGGACGGTGAAAGACTCCGTGATGCAGGCGGCAATCCAGCTGGAAATAGTTGCCTTAGACGCCGGCTTGCCCTGAGGGTTACCAAAGGTCACAAAAAGTTGAGAACTCCTAAGCTCGGAAGTCCTGTCCAGGTAGAACTTAAGAGCTCTTCGGACATCAAGACAGTGTAGAACTCTTTCAGCCTCTGAGGCAGGGTTCGGAAAAAAGACCGGAAGGGAGATCGACTGATTCAGATGGAATTCGGTCACTACCTTCGGTAGGAAAGCTGGGTTTGTCCGAAGGACTACCTTGTCCTTGTGAAAGACCAAGAAAGGATGCTCCACCGACAATGCTTGGAGCTCACTCACTCTCCTCGCTGACGTAATGGCGACCAGAAAAGACACTTTCCAAGACAAGTACTTGAGGTCCACCGTAGCCATTGGTTCAAAGGGTTTATGGCACATCGCCGTCAGGACTACATTTAAGTCCCATGGAGGGTGCGGATTACGCACCGGAGGGTAGAGGCGTGTCAAGCCAGCAAAATGCCTCTTCACCACTGGGTTAGTTAGAGAATAAGAACACAGGTCTGTAGAAAGGTAAGTGGAAACTGCTGAGAGATAAGTACTGCATGACAGAACATGAACCCCTGACTCTGCTAGGGAGGACACGAAGGACAGCACCGTGTCAATCGTGGCCATCCTCGGATCCAACTTCTTCTCCAAACACCAATGACAGAACCCAAGACATTTACTCCTGTATTGAGATCTGGTCGAGGATTTCCTGGCTCCCTGGATAATGCGCATGTTATCCACAGACAAACTCAGATGCTCTAAAGACTTGAACTCGGGCACCATGCCGCCAAGCTGAGCGATTGTGGGTAGGGGTGCCACATCAGTTGTTCCCCTTGGTGAAGAAGATCGGGAGTTACTGGTAACCTGATCGGCAGATACGCCGACAGGTGTTGAAGTTCTGAGAACCAAAACCTGGCCGGCCACCACGGAGCTATCAGCAGAAGGGAACAGTTCACAGAGTTCTTCAACTTCCAAATTGCTCGATGAACTAGAGGCAGAGGCGGGAAGGCGTAAGCTCTCATGTTGTGCCATGGAATCTCGAGAGCATCCCCCAGAGAGGAGGCTCCCAGCCCCCCTCTGGAGGCATACTGAGGAAGCTTCTTGTTTACCGCCGTAGAGAAGAGGTCCACCTCCGGTGTGCCCCAACGAGAGAAAATCCATGATAGGACCTCTGCCTTCAACTCCCACTCGTAGCTGACCACCGTCTGCCGGCTGAGGGCATCCGCTGTGACATTCAGCTGGCCCGGGATTTGCACTGCAAGCAGCCAGACACCATGAAGCACGGCCCACTCCCAAATCCGGATGACAGGTCCACGAGGGGGGGGGGTGGGGGAGGGACTTTGTTCCCCCTTGCTTGTTTATGTAATACATTGATACCACATTGTCTGTTCTTATGCAGACCACCTTGTTGACAATGAGCGGTATGAACACCTTGAGCGCCAGAAAAATCGCCAGAAGCTCCAAATGATTTATGTGCAGGAGCTTGTCCTGAGGTGACCAGAGGTCCGAGACCTGAAGAAGATCTAATGTCGCACCCCACCCCAGAAGGGAGGAGTCCGTCGTGATCGTCACCATGGGGGCTGGGTCCTGAAACCCTGCGCCCACCGACAGGTTGCTGAGAGATGACCACCAGTCCAGGTCCACTCTCATGGAATCCGGAATCATTAACCGCATGGAATCCAGATCCACTGCCTGACGCCATGAATTCCGAAGAGCCATCTGGGTCCGTCTCATTTTGAGACGAGCAAGAGGAAGAGCCAGTACACACGCGGCCATGAGGCCCAGAAGCCTCTGGAACCACCAGGCCGACATGCTCTCTGACTTCGCAAACATCTGACACGTGGCCAACAGATCCGCCATTCTGTCCCCGGTCAGATACACTCTGCAGTCGATCGTGTTCCAACGAAAACCCAGGAAGATCAGGTCCTGTGAGACCGTCATGGAGGATTTCTGCCAGTTCACTGACAGCCCAAGATGGAACAGGAGCTTAAGGAGAGACTGGAGGTTGCCCGCTGCTGCCAATGGACAAGGGCTGCGTAAGAGCCAGTTGTCCAAATAAGGATACCCTGGAGACGAAGATAGGCCACAATCACCGACATCATCTTCATAAAGACACGCGGCGCTGAACTGATGCCAAAAGGAAGCACTCGAAACTGGAAGTGCTCCTCTCCCAAAGAGAGGAGCACTTCCAAATCAGGATATGCATGTACGCATCCTGAAGATCCACCACGCTGAGCCCATCGCCCATCTGCAAAGAGGAGCGTATCTGGCCGGGCGTGATCATCTTGAATTTCTCTTGGGGTAGGAAAAGATTGAACTGGGAAAGGTCTAGGATGGTGCGCAGGCCAGCCTGGTTGGGTTTGGGCACCGTAAACAGCCGGGAGTAGAAGCCCTCCCCTCGCTCCCCAAGGGGAACGGGTTCCACAGCTCTGAGGTCCAGAAGTTTCTGAACCTCCGCCTTGAGGGAGGGTGAGCCCGACAGCTGAAAAGGAAGGTTGAGGGGTGGGGTAGGTGGTAAAGCTAAGCGGAAGCCCGCTCGAGCGACTGACAAGACCCATCTGTCTTCTGTGATGGTCTGCCACGCCTCCCAATGAGACGCAATGCGTCCTCCCACCGGGGTCTCGTGCGAGCGCTGAAAACCCTCATTTGGCAGGTTTATCGGTGGCGGTGCCACCTGAACCCGATGAGGAGGCTGAGGAGCGGGAGAAAAACTGTGTGCGTTGTCGTCTACGGCGGTTATTCCCCACAGGAGTATCCACTCTGCGAGATTTGCGGTCGAGGAAACCCCTAAAACCAGAGGAGGGTCGACTTTGTGACAACAGTCTCTGGGATTTGAAAGGAAGTTTAACAAGAACCGACAAGGATTTAGCCGTCTGAGTGCTATCCTTGGTTTTGGTGAGCGCTACATCAGTAGAAGAATGAAAAAGCTCCTTACCATCGAATGGAAGGTCCAACACCTTGTCTTGCACTTCCTTAGAAAATTTAGTGGCATGCAGCCACACCTGCCGTGAGGTATCAACCCCGAGCATGAGGCCTCGAGCCAAGGTGTCTACGTGATGAGCCGCAGCCTCCAGGAGATCCTGGGCCAAGACCCTGGCATCGGAAAGGCCTCCTTTGAAGTCCTCCAGCTTCTCGACCGGGATGTGCTCCTCAAACTCCGACAGACCTATCCACATCCGCATGTTAGCTCCCGCCAATATCAATTCGGCGTTGGCCTGCCTAAGCTGCAAGGCCGAGTTGGCGAAGATTTTCCTCCCAAGCGAGTCGAGGAGCTTATCCTCCTTACCCAGAACCTGAGTAGCCGTCGTGGAAGAGGATGCTGCAGGTCTGGACTGCAAAGTGGCAGCAGCCACCACCGTAGAGGAGGGAGGCGGACAAGACGACAGAGCCACCTCTTCCGAAGAATGCAGCCTGTATCTCGCGTCAATCTTTTTATTGACAAAAAGTTCCGAGTGTGGCTTTTCCCAGACTCTTCGGACCTCGGCCAGAACGTCCTTCTGCAGGAACAGGCCGGTACGCTCCAAGGGAGACAGGGATAACGCCCCAGAAAGCACACCCTCCTGCAGAGCGGGTGCCTCGGGCACCGGAACATCTAAGAAACTCATGTCCAGTACCCATTCATGAAAGGCTCTGATAGAGCGGGGAAGGTCCTTGTTGTCCTGATCGCCTTGAGGGCCATCTGACAGGTCAGGAACCTGCTGAGCCGTGTCAGGCACTGCCTTGTCCACTGAGGACAATGGAGGCAAAGGCGGGAGAGCAGGGGGGTGCACCACGGGCAAGGGAGACGCCGGCGGAACCACCTGAGGAACAGGTGGAGCCGGAGACGCCGGTGGACATATCTCCTTTAAAAGCCCTTTGAAATATTCCCTCATGGGGTCGGTGCGCACAAGCGCTTGAAATTTACCGAAAAAGGCATCCTCAGGAGATTGTTTCGGGACCTGAGGAGGCCTCTCATGAGGTGGACAAGTCCAGGGACGTAACGGGGAAGGGTGCCACACTGGGCCCTCCACTGACGTTTCCACATAAATCAAAGGAGCCGCCCCTGCGGGCAACGAAACATTGTGCAGAAGAGGCATCCGGGCGTTCCAATCATAAACCGGCCGGTAAGGATGCGCACAAGGGACCTTAGGTTCACCCAAGAGACCGAGCCCTACAACAGAAGCCGATGGCGTAGTTGCAGGGGTAGCACCTAAAATGGCCGCCGTAGTTGTGGTGGGAACGGGCGCCATTTTGTCCTCATCTAAGGGGAACTGCGGCACGTGAGGAAGTGAGGCAGGGGTCCCCGTCGATGGATCAGGGGTCTTAATCTTAGCCTTAACATAATGAACCTCAGCCGAGCCGGTACTATGAGGCTTCTGAATGTTTTTGTGACATACCAACCGCCAACTGAGCCTTCGAAGGAAGGACCTCGGCACTGCGGGTAAAAGAAGACCTTTGCTTCTTTGCCCCCTCAACAGATCTGGTGTCACCACAAGAGCGGGAACGGTGCGCTTTCACCGACAAAGCCTTGACTGGCCTCTCAGAACTGTTGGTAACTTTAGCCTCTGTACGAGGAACCTCGGACCCAGGTCCGGTAACAGCCTTTTCTGTGCGGGCCTCGAACATCCGTTCGGTAACTACAAGCCCAGCCAAGGCCTCAGGGCGCACCCCAGTTTTGTTTTTGAGGGAAACCGACAGAGGCCTCAGAGCGAACTCCGGTACCCCACGACTCAGTAGAACTGGGTCTTCAAACAGCCCCCACAGGAGGGGCCTCGGAGCATACTCCGGTGTTCACAGGCCCCTTACGGAGACCCTTGGAGAAAACTCCGGTAGAATTATTAGGCCCAACGGGCACCTTAGGGCGAACCCCGGTATCAGAGCGATCAACACCCCTCCTGGACCGAGAGGAACCCGGGAAGGTATCCCCCAGTCGGGGTGCCTTGAAAAGTAAAGAACTTACTGGCGTTTTTTCTTCTCGTCGATGAACGCCTGAAAATGCAAAGGAGGAGTTCGTCGGAACACCTCCTCCCACCGCTCCAACCGACGCTGAAGTGCCCGGACCGAAAGGGAGTCACAGTAAAAACAGGAGTCCCAACGGTGTTCCGGACCCAAACATTCTAAACAAAGAGGATGGGGATCCGATGAACAATCGGGAAAGTCTAATTTGAAAGACATAGACAGACTAGTAAACGAACGCTAGCGAGAGCCAGAGGAAAAAAGGGAAGAAAATCTTCCGAGGATGTAAGTGTGTCTGGCCCCGATCGAGCGGAGAAAAGGACTGATGGGCGATGCACAGGGCGGAGCCAAGGTGGGCGGGGTTACGGCCGCATGCCTGGCCCCTCGCAGGAAAGAGAGGAGGGACACATTTTTGAAAAAAATGTTGATGCTTTTTACAAAGTGCTCTGGTCCCGTACCACAGGACGGAGAGATGTCCCACAAGTATGGAGGAAAGGGGACGGGACGTAGGAGTAAATAAGGGACCCTCTGAAAAACACTCTGCATCAAACACTAGGAGAAGCTCTGATTCGGTTTTATCCATGGGAAAGTTTTGCACTAAAATGAAGTTAATCTTGCTTTCCCTTGGCTTAAACATAGAAGACCTTATTCAATGTCCGGGGATAGTGAAGAGGTTTCTCTTCAGGGCAGATTGGGTGGAAACTGTGGATTGTGTTCATTCCTACACCACCTACAAAGAATATTCCAATTTTGGCCATGCTCGGGAATGTTTGCCTCTTTATCTTCAGAGGTTTCCTTGTGATAGGGGAAGAACAAGTTATATGCGTTTTAGGCTCAATCAGGTACAGACTCTCTAGAGGACACGGCACTGGGGTAATAAAGATTCGATGGGGCCCAGTCTTCTTGATTTTCAGTGTTGTTTTTGTGGAGATAACTCCCAAGAGACACTGAAGCATTTGGTGCTTATTTGGCCATACTTTGAGCCTACGCATGTCTTGATTTTTAAAGATTAAGTTTGCTAAAGATTCAGAGCTGTCAGTGAACCTTTTGTGGGGTAGATGTATGTAGGGGCTAAATATTTCCTTAATTGTGGCATTAAATGCATTTCTGCAAGATCTAACCAACGAACTGGAAATAATGAATTTGGTCATTTAATGCTATTTAATGGATGCTGGAGCTTTGCTTCAATGAACTCTGGTTAGCGTGATATAAGATCCGTTTATCGTTTCTTATATTCTGTGATGAATGTGCACTCAGAAATACATACATCTCTTTCCAGATCCTAAGTTTCGTGGGATTTTCATGCAGATAAGATGAAATAAATAACCGGTCCTGTAGGTTACGGGTAATTGGCAGAAAATCCCAAAAGAGAATAGCCAATGCAGATTCTGTGGACATATGTAGGCAATAGAATCTCTTAGACATACTGCCAGGATGTCTTGCTATGCGGAACCATTACTATAGATTCTATGGATACATAGCAGAGGGTTTCCATGAAATAGCAGAGATGTTGTGGTTTAATGGTTTGAGTGGAAAGAGCTTGAGAAGAGCAATAGCACTAATACAGGTATGGCTGGCCTTTGAAAAAAGAAATATTGCTAAAGGGAATGGCATTATAAATGTTAGTATGCATGATAAAGGTGAATGAAAATTACATTTCATACACTTTTTTACATTTTGTAAATAGGAAGAAAATTATGTAAACGTTGATATAATGTATGGGAAAAAATGATTGTTAAATATGATGTATGAATTTTTATATATGTTAAAGGAATTTAAATGAGACATTTATGTGAAAAGTTCAAGGAACTAGAACATTAAATTAAAAAAGGGGGGTAACCCCATAGGGAGAAGATATCGTCTAAGATGTTTGTCAAGCTGCCACTTGTGCTCTTCGGGTAGAGGAGCTCTTCTTAATGAGTCTGCTAGAGAATTGAGTTTCCCTGGAACATGTTGCAACGTTAGGAACATGTGCTGCTTGAGTGCTCACTTTGTGCTATCCTGGACAGACTTGGAGAGTGTGTGGCCCCCTGCTTGTTTATGTAAAACATGACAGTGGTGCTGTCCGTGAGGACTTGAACGGTCTGACCCGACAGGTGCACTTGGAAAGCTTGCAGGGCTTTGAGCACTGCTAGCAGTACAGGTTTATGTGATTTTGGGCTATGATCTGGGACCACAGGGCATGCGCTGCATGGTGAAGGTAATGGGCTGCCCACCTGGTGAGAGATGCGTCTGTTGTGACAATCGCTTGCACTGTAAGGTTGTGAAAAGGCTTCCCCTTCAACAGATTTTCCTTCATCCAACGTAGTGCTTGAACTGGTGTTAGCGAAACAACCACTAGATTGGCCCACTGACCGCTTACCCGAGACCACCGTTACGCTAACCATTCTTGCATTAGGCGCATGTTCAACGGCGCGTGCGGGACCAGGTAAATGCATGAAACCATCACCCCGAGCAAGCACATTGCCTTGCGTATGCTTATTTGGCGACCGGCTAGATACAGAGGTTTTTGCAGCAGTATGTTTTGCACTCTTTCATTTGATGGAAAAACTAGCCCCTCTTCTGTCATTATGATAGCTCCTAGGAACTGTTTTGTTTGGAACAATACTTGATTTTTAGTTGTTGATTGAGCATTCCCAACTGGAACAGAAGATGGATTGTTCTTTTGGAATCTTACTTGCAAATTTGTGGTGACTCCCCTGTTTTCAGTCGGTCATCCAGATAAGGGAACACTGGGAATGTATTCTCTGCCTAAGTGCGATGCCACCACTCCTAGTACCTTGATGAATACCCTTGGAGTGAAGGCTATGCCGAAGGGTAGCACCTTGAATTGGTAGTGTTGGTTCGCTATTTTGAAAGGCAAGAATCTTCTGTGCCCTGGGAACATTGAAATATGAAAGTATGCATCTTTCATATTCAAGGTTGCCATGGAGTCCCCCCCTGTTAAGGGATTACCTTCTGTAGCATTGTCATACAGAATTGTTGTGGCTTGGCATAGGTGTTTGGAGGGCGCAGGTCTAGGACAGGGCGCAGGTCTAGGACAGGGCGCATTGTTAGTTTTTTTTGGCACATGGCACGTGAAGACCTGCTCTCAAACCATCCTTCTGTCCTCATCCTCCACGATCAATCGTCTGCTTTTGATACTGTCGACCATGCCATCCTGCTCAACCGGCTCTGTGATAACCTGGGTATCACTGATCAGGCCCTGGCCTGGCTGACCACCGTTCTCTCTGACCGACCCTCCCAGGTCCAACTTGGGTTGGTCCTTGCCTCCATCTCCCTCTCGCTACCTGTGGTGTTCCCCAGGTGTCTAATCTTTCTCCTTGGCTGTTCAACCAATACCTGGCACCTCTCGCCCTCTGCATAGCTGCTCTCTGCTCCAACTTTCAGTGCTATGCGGCTTTCGGGCTCCCCTCAGCCGCCTCTTCTACCTCTCTCATCCCAGATTGTCTATCCGCAATCCAGGAGTGATGTGGCGACAATGATCTCTGCCTTAATGCCAGTAAGACGCATATCTTCCTCATCGGCTCACCAGCACCATCCTTTCCTCTCACACTCTGGCCGGCCACTCTGGGCCCCATTCCTGCTCCTACCTGTGAGGCTAAGAACCTATGGGTCATCTTCAGCTCCCCACTCCTCCTCTCCTCACATCTCTGACATCTCTAAGAAGTCAAACTACCAGCTGCAACTCCTCAGAGGTATTCTTCCTTTCCTCACTTTCCCCCAGAAGCTCACTGTCTTCAGAGCTCTGGTTCTGCCTAGGCTGGACTACTGCAACAGCCTCTTTCTAAATCTACCTGCCTCTACTCTCCGTCCTCTACAACTCATTCACAACAGGACTGCAAGCCTTGTCCTTGGCCTCAAATCTCTTCATTGGCTCCCAGTGGCAGCAAGCATCAAGTTGAAGACCCTCTGCATCATCCACAAGGCTTTCTGGGCCTGGCAGCGCAATACCTCCAACTCTCGCTACCGAAATAGCTTCCTACTCAAGCTCTTCACTCCTCCAACTCCTTAAGGGTCAGTCGCTTCTCCAAGCAACAAGTTGGTGGCAGATCGATTTCTTCCTGGTACCTCAGTCTGCAACAGCCTCACTGCCTCTCTAAAACTTGAGCAGAACCATCTCCAGTTCCGGAAGCACCTCAAGACCTTCCTCTTAGCTTCTGCCTTCTCTCTTCCTCTCTCCTGCTGATCTCCTGTCTGATGCACGCACTGGTCACCTGGCAACCCTCTGAACTTAGGCCCAGGTCCCTAGCTGTCCAGCTACAAACCTGCATTGCCTCTTAGCACCCCCTGCACTTGTGGTCAGTATCTGTAACCCTACAGTCCCCTATCCTACACTTATTAGGCACTTGTTGTCTGCACTTCTAACACTAGGACTTGCCACCTGTTGGCTGCACTACTTGTTGTTTCCCAATTCCTTGTCCTGCACTTGTCCTACCCTGGCACTTCTCCCTTCCCCGCTATCCTGCGCTTGCGAGAACTGAATGTCACTAGGCCTAGTAAGATCGTTGTTTTTGTGCTCCCTCTGTCTCCCCTCCCTTCTGCATAGGCGCGTTATAAATGCCATATCATATCACAAGGAAGTACATTGAATAAATACCCTTGTTTACCTGGTTTGTCGGGACGATTTCTATGGTGTGCTTTACTAGTAGTGCTTTGCCTTCTTCCAACAGGATGCATTCTTCATGTGAAGTCGGTCTTTCTCTTGGCGGGTGATTGGCTGGTGTTTGAATCAGCTCTATGCAATACCCTCTACACCCCCCACGCCATGGTAGAAAGTACCCACTTGTCTGACTCCCATGCGTGGGAAAAATGTGAAATACGACCTCCTACTGGAGTGGCATGGGAGGGAACCTAAAGCAGGTGGTCACTGCTTAGGAGGGGTTACGCCCCCTCTTGAGGAGGATCTGCCCCTACTTCTAGACCGTCTTTGGCCTCTTTGAAAACCCTGTTGGGGGGACTGCCCTTGTAAAGAACCCAGGACTAACTTTGCCCACCCTGGTTGTAGTTAGAGGACTGCTGGGAGTTTTGACAACTGAACCGGCGTGAGTTTGAACCTCCTCTCTGTCCAGAGGGTTTGTTAGTGAGCTGTCCCAGGGATTTGAGGGTATCATATTCCTCCTTTGCGCTTTTAAGTGCATCCTCAACTGCTTTGGCAAATAAAGCATTGGGCTCAATGGGCATGTTTAAGAGGGTAGCCTGGGTCTCCAGTTTGAAACCTGATTGACGCTGCAATGCGTGTTGTTTGATCAGTGTGCCTTCTGCCACGATTCTCCCTGTGTTGTCTGCCGCATTCAGGTTATTTTAAACGATACAGCTTGCTACCGGTTTCCCCTCAGCAATGGTGTGTGAGCTGTTTTTAGGGACTCTGGGACTGAGTCTATTTGTTGTCCGATCTAGTCCCACATGTGGCAATTGTAGTTGGCTAATAGTGTGGTATTAGTAGCTATCCTCGTTTGATAGGCAGCCGAGGAAGCTACTTTCCAGCCCAGGGTGTAGATTTTCTTACTCTCCTTGTCAGGAGTGGCTTCGGCAGAGGCCAGAAGGGTTCCCGCTGTCTTTGTTGTGGCGGTGACTACTACAGAGTCTGGCTTTAGCTGCCCTCTAATGTAGAATGGGTCTGAAGGGGCTTGTCTAAACATCTTTTCGATGCATGGGTTGACTGTCCGTGTAAGATCAGAGGTAAGCAGAGAGGGCCTCTGGACCGATTGAAGCAAGGGGATAAACTGTGCTGAAGATTTTATATTCCCAAGGATGTCTTCCACAAAGTCTTTATCGACCTGGGCTTCCTGGGTATCTCCAGCCTTTAGGAGAAGGTCCTTATATTGCAGTTGGTTGTCTCCCAGGGAGACAGCCACCGATGTGTCGGTATGGTCTGGGGATTAGATGATGTATACGTCATCATTATAATATTGGTCTAAGTCTCCAGTGTCCTCTGGGTCTGTGTATAAGCCAGGGTCTTGTGAGACTCAAGTGCTCTAATAATGTGTCCTGACCCAAGTCCTGATATGACGAGGTGGTAGCCTGCGTGGTGTCCAGGCGGGATTTATTGGCTGAAGTATGTGTGCTTGCTATTCTGCTCTGCAAGGAGCCCTGAAGGTTGGGTGTTCGGGTGTTTGTCAAAAAAGTTTATAAAACTGGACATTCTCATCATGACCCTATCAAATTGTTCTGGCATCCATTTGAAGGAGCTTGGAAACACAAAGGGTCAGGAGTGGGTGGAGCAGGTATAGGTGGAGGTTGTGGGACAGGGGCCTGCTTATGATGCATAGCCCCTTAATGAGTGGCCTCACTGGTAGTGTAATCCCTACTCTTTGTAGCCTGTGACTTTGTAACCTGGGGCGTCAAAGATTTGGAGTCTTTTGCCTTGATAAATAGGGGCATCAAGGATTTGGAGTTTTTTGACGTTCTGGCCTGGTACCATCGCTTGAGGCTCCCTCAACGTCCATAGCAGCCTCAGCGCTTAGTCTTGCGGTCCTTTAAAGTTTTTGGCCTGATCAGTTTGCAAGTCTGTTTTTCGGCATGGTCCCTAGGGAGGCAAATTTTATACACCCAGTGCAAATCCTTCCAAGGAAATTTCTTGTTAGAGGAAGGACAGAATTTAAAAGGAGTGTTTTCCATCGTATATGAGGATGGCAGCCTAGCGAAATAAATGAATGACAGGGAATATGCATTCTCTAGTGAGAGTGGAATATGAACCACCCCCCGCTCTCCCTACTGTGCAGGGCCGTGGCCCGTTGGCAAAGGTTTGTCGAAATGGGAGTCGCTGTCGTCGACGGATGGTCTTGTCCTTGAAGCCGTTGCTGGAGATCTTGCAGTAAACAGTTGTCCAAAGGACAGAAAGCAACACTAAGATTAAACATCTATGTAATGGCGTCAGCCAAGAAGGAACTCTGCAATATGCCTTCGACTATGATGGCGGAAAAAAAAAAACAATCTGAGGGACCTCGATGCGTGAAGGACCATATGGGTACAGTGGACGTCACACTAGGGATAGTATGATTGGCACGCCCTGTCGACGTTCCTTTTCCGAGTTTCGAAAACAAAGTGTAATGCTTCGCGGCTACCACTAAATGTCGGCATATGCATAGCATGTGATCTAAGCAGATCCAAAAGCCTCAGAAATATATATCTTATATATGGTTTTCATTGAATATATTTACCTTTATATGCTTAGTGTGTATCTATATCAAAATACAGTTATTTACTAGGCCCTTACTTACAGTCTAACTTGAATTATTGTATTTTGCACTGGGTCGACTCATTGTAGCCCTAGACCACTCACAACTTTACTGAAAATAAAACTTGGCTGCCAGTCTATATATCTAGCATAGCACCACAGGAGTTGAGTGGGTCAGAAAGGTCTTTTGGTTGATGGATAAACCTAACTCATGTAGAAGTGTGAATATTGTCCCTGCGTCCTCCTGGGCCACCTTTTATTGCCCGTCTTATTTTTGTGATCTTGTTTACATAAAACCTTACACAAATTAAATACAGTGTTAAAAAAAGAATCATTTGCACACAGTACACAAACTTTCATTTACCATACAGGCCCTATAGGTTTGTTACAAAGACATACCTACAGAATTTAATACCTTTCAATTTCAGTCAACATACGACAAGTTCAATAGTGAGTGATAGGTTCTCACCACCCATGAGACGTGACCAAAACAATTCCCATGAGCATTCTGTGTTCAAACTGTCAAATTCCCCTTGGAAACATGGTGCTCCTATCGAACTAAGGTAATTACCATACAGAATCCAGTATTTTAACGTTTCATTGGTGGTGGTTCCCTCACAAAAACGACAGACCTCTTTATGGAGACTTTCTGTGCAAATAGTGGATCATTTCTTGGTTCTTTCCCTCGTTTGGAATTGGTTCAATCTGAATCTTAAGAAAACTTTGCAGGCCTTAGAACAAGGAAAACATTTGAGATGAACAGACAGCTGTCCAGAACGGCACAGTAACCCAACATACTCCCAATGAATAGTTAAACAGGGTTTTCAAGCATGAGCCTCCAGTCATCTCTAAACAATTGACATTTTAAAGGGTCTGGATTTCTAATTAATTCAGACTCTGTGAAAACAATCCATTCCAATAGTTTAAACATTTTATCCCTGAAAGAGGAGACAAAAAGTACAGAACATTGAACCATAACTTGATTCAGATCAACATACAGGGAGTTGGACGAAAGACTAAGAACCTCGGAATAAGAAAGTAACTGTCTCCAATGTAACCTGGCCTGGAGGGAAATGAAATTCAACTCATGGCGAATAACCACATTTGGGATTGAAGGGGCAAGCCCCAACACCTTTTTCCACAGGGAACCTTGCATGGAATTCAAGCAAGGAACAAGATTTAAAGAGGCCATATCTAATCCGTAGACCAAAACGGGCTTGATCTTCCCCAAGTAATATTTCAAAGCTGGAAGAATTGAAAATCTGGAGCGTCTTCGTAATCCGCTTCATATGGGACAGCAGAGGAGATATTTTAGCCTTCAGCGTTGATGTCCTCATAGCAATTGACACAGTGTTAGATAGATTCCCAGATATCGAATAGCATGGGCCCACTCAACCAATTGGGACCCCATAAACCACTGCATCACCTTTGTTTATAAACAAGTATCTTTTGCTGCAAGAGCTCCTGTTTTTTGCCTTTAAAAACCTGCACTGTTTTGTTGGCCGATAGAGTATTCCTACCTTTCTTATAAACTTAGTGAAAATTAAGAATTCATGCATAAGGTAACAGCTTGGAAGCAATGCTCACTGTTGAAACATTAATCTTTTCTTTTCAAGTAGAACACATATTAGCAACATAAAAATATTTTGAGTTTGAATCCACACAAAAGAATCCATCACTTGTATTCTGGCTGTTTTCTTCTCCCACTCTGACATAATTAATAGTAAAATGGGCATGAATCAAAAACCCCTTCCAGTCATGTAATTAAAATGCATGTAAGGGGTAAAGAAATTCAGTCGGAGGAAATCCTGCATTCTCATTTTTAAATCGAAGTTTACAGAAAGCTTGAAATAGAGCCGATTAAAAGAAGAAAGGGACAATATTAAAGACATGACAATAGGGACAATATTAAGACGCAACAATTAGTTAAAGGAATTTGGAACAAAATGACAAGCGTTTAGAATAAATTATAGGATCTGAAAGAGCAACAAGAGCAGAGTTGAGGCACAACATAAATATACTCAAAACAAACAAGATCCGTTTTAATCCTGATTTGCACTCCAAATGTTTGAAATCTGATCACCATCTGTGGCTGCACAGTGATGCGTCACCTTGTTCTGCACAAATAATTGTTCCCGCTTACCTGTGCTTCCCTTTTGAACTAGCTCCTCCTCTGGAATGGCCTCAGGACAACCGACATCCACAACCTCCTGCAGAGATATATTTTGGAAGTCAGGCTCTAGTGGGAGGCTTAGGCCCAGCATCCGGTCACCTTCCATTTCCCCATCAGTCTCACTCTGAAGGTCAAAACCATCGTCTTAAAATCAAGAACAAAGAATTATTTATTTTTAAAAACTGTTGAATAGGATAGTTATTCAGCAAGGGACTACCAGGAAAGAAGTCATTTGCTTTATTTTTTTTAATTATATGTACATTTGGTTTACAATCAAAACCCTATGCATGTTAAAAAAAAAGTATACTTCAACTAAAATACACACTTAAAATTAACAGTTAAAAATTAATGTTTATTCTTTCCAAGTTCTGTCTACCAAGTAGAAACCTCTCGCCAGCTCCTTCCAAAAAGAGCTAATTGGGAGGATTAGAGTTAACTGACATCCATTCATACATATCAGCCATAAACATTCAGAGGACACACACACTGTCATGAACAAATCTACCAGCTTTCCACTCAGCACTTGCTTTACAGTTCATATACAATTGTTTTAACATTTGGGGGAGGGGGGCAGAGTCATTACATATTCTACAGAATCGCTTTCTTCTTTCAATGTGTGACCTAGGCACTATAATGTCACAGGTTTTTAACTGGTTCATACGAAAGGTCATCAATATAACCTCCCATGTTCTCTATTTGGATATTGTTATAAGTAGGAATGTGCATAGAGGAAGACATCCAAGATATTCCCTAGTTTGTTTCAATGAGATCAAATGATCTACATTTGTATTCCAATCCTAAACATTTGCCTTTATTTTTACATTTGTAATCTTTACAACGGATAGTCTCTCTAAAGAATGTAATCAATGATTTAAAAAAGGCTTAGTTTAAGTTAATATTTATTAGTTCCGTATTAGATTCTTAGATTCATGATCTTCAATAAGAAACTACCTATGTATTCTGAATCCCGCACTTATTGTTATTTCTAGTTCACAATTTATCAGTTGTAAGTGAACACTATGAGATAACCCTAAAGTCAGGCTCCAAAATCGTGCTTGAAGCCAATTAAAAGAGTGCTTATTATGTTGCGCAATGCTTTCCATGCCATAGAACACTGTTGGTACGTACTTTTGTTTAAATAATGTGCGCATCTGTATTGTTGAGTAACCCCCCATGTAACTTATCGAGGGTTCTAAGAGAGGCCGCTAAGCCGATTTCCTTTTGCGCTTTCTTAACCCATGTTTATATGAAATTGTATTCCTGACCTCCATTCCCAAATAGCAATATTCAGGGACCAACTCCAGGGCTAAATTTATTAATTTCCAAATCTATTTATTGGTAGATACTTAATTCTAAAAAATCATGGCCATCGTTTAGGTGATTTACATTTGCATAATCTTTCAACCCGGTTAACGCTGCTTGCAGCAGTGTGACAAAAAAAGCACAATTTTATCAGCATTTACTGTCCAAGCCACCTGAATTTTACCAATCTTGGTGGGTACTATCCTAGCTTTATCCAGTTCTACTTGCAGATCTGCCAAATAGACATTAAAAAGAAAAGGCACCAGTATACAACATTGTTTCAGCCACTCATTTGTCTAAATGCCCCTAGCCATATTGTCCAGAATAGCCAATTGGATCTTAATTCTACTACTGGAAAACAGAGCTGTGATGCACTTTTCTACCCAGCTACCCCTTTGCAGTTTCCTCCAGCAGCACTCTTGACAAATAAGATTTTTAGCTGAGGAAATGTCAATAAAGCCACATACAAAGGGGAAGTGAGATCTTTCTTCATAGAAGTTTTGGTAAGTGCTTTAAACACCATTAGTTTATGGGAGATAGAAATGTTTTACCGGAAGCCTATTTGATTCTTAGTAAAAAGTTTGCTTTATTTAGTCCATTCTTTCAATACGTTAAATGGCAGCGTACATCTTTCTCACACCATCTAAAAGGGCTATAAATCGCGAATTACTTGGCACATCTTTTTCCTTTTTAAAAATTGCGATGTCTGGTCTCTTGCCAAGAACTAGGGATTTTCTCATCAAATCCAGATCTTTGCTACGAGATCCCGGTTTACGAGGATTTGTACGGCTGACCTCACACAGGGACATGGGCCGCATCTGCTCAAGTGTTCCTTCCGGCCTTCATTATCCGTAAGGCTGCAGCTAGAGGCAACGAGTCCCTTCACATTTATGCCTCCGCATTTACTGATGAACACGCGCACCTCAATACCATAGGGCCACTAACCTGTCCACGGGCCTCACGGCAGTACAGTTAAGGAGGGTTGAAGCATTCTGAAATCCTTCCTTAACATTCCAGACATAGCTGTAATGACACGAAGACTGTCCTGAAGAAAGTGGTTAAAGTCACAAATACCAACGAAACCGGTAGACGATTTAGAACTAAAGGGAGTGACATGTTCTTGCTTCCACAAAGAGTGGGTACCTTTCCTTAGGTGTCTCCCCACACAAACTTTATTTTGGCTTCAACAGTTTCATGAATGAAACATTAAGAGTTAACAAGTTGTAGGTTCACTTACACATTTTGGGTCCTTACATCACCTGTTTTATTGATAACTTTGATTATCTTTTATTAACATCATCACACATTGTTTTAGCACTACAGGTCATTAAAATTGTATATTTACAGTGAGTAGACTGACCTTAAGTGTGTGTTTTCTAACAGTGTTTCTTAACATTGTTTTTATTACTGCTTGTCTCGTCTCACCCTGCATAGAATTAGACAGCATGGATGACAATGTCTTGCCAACAGGAGACTATCCCAACCTTTGAACACGTCTGGTTCCGGGTGCATACTAGAATTTTGGTAATTTATTCCATTCCATTTTCTGTATACCTTTAGATAAGCGGCACACCAGCGCAAACCTAGCAGTAGAGGGGTTATAGGTAGTGGTAGATAGAACCAGGGTCGGACTGGGACAAGAAATAGGACCGGTCACCCAAAAAAAAGTGGGCCACCCCTCACCTCCCGACCCTTGACCTCTGATGACATCACCAGAAGTGATGTCATTTGATCCCACCCCAAAGTGACATCCCAGGAAGCGATGAAACACAACCTTTCACCCTTTGACAAAACAGGAAATGGCATCAAATAGCATTGTTACTAAGTACACTAAATTACTGTGAATCCAAGCAGACGTCCAAGGCCAAATGATAATATGTTATTGTATAGCACTTACGCTTAAGATTTTTTTTATAGAACAAATATGCATACAATATCACCCAACCTGTGTTGGTACTCCTTTATCGACCTAAATTTTTTTTTTTCCCCCATTTTTTTTTCTTCCAAACCGGCAACCGGCCCATTCATGCTCAGAAACCGTCCCCCACTCCCCAGGCACGATTTCGGCCGGGCCATGGGCCGAAAGGCCGAGGGGCCAATCAGACCCTGGATAGAACCTTATCCTATCCTACGGTATCCTTTGTATGCACTCAACCCCTGTGTTCTCTCCTGTTGTATTCCATATCAGGGTTCCTTTTTGGTCCAACTAATTCAGGATATTGTTCCCTTATTGTGTTGTAATTGTCTCATCCCTAACACATTTCTGAAAGGGAGTAAAATAATTTAGCCCAAAATGTTGTGTTAATAGCAATATGAGATATCCCCATCTGATCCAGGAGCCTGAGATCTCTTCAGTCTTTTTAGAACTTCAAAAAAGAAATCATAATTAGGTAAAACGCTATTTGGCAAGAAGAACAGATTTTTCAAATTTGAAATGTTGTTCTTTGGCTATCGGTTTTCTCATTCATTTTTTTCGCTCTTGAACAAGTGGATCCCAAGTATAAATCAGTTTTGAGCTGGCAACTAATATCCATTTAGATCGAACTGACAATGTGTTCAGTCCACTTTTTAATTTGGTCTACATATTGTTGAACCAACGTGTCAAAATCAGTCCCATAAAACAAGAGCCCATTCTCTCAATTGTTGATCTATTAAACTACTAAAGAGGCTTTGAATATGATCTGACCAAACAATTTTCTTATTTTGGGGCAAAATCCCCAGGACACCAATATCACTACTTGATATAGAAAAATATTAGCACTTTGGGTAGTTTTAATACATCTTAATATCAAACTGTTCCCAGGATTTTTACTGACAACAAATAATCTATGGCCGTTTTACTATATGCATCACACCTTGTGATTCACCTGGTAAGGCATATCAAACTCTTCCCCTTCCGCATGATCATACCCTATACATGGAAGGGACTTGCATGGAATAATCCATTGCAATTTGTTGATTTATGCAGAAAAATTGCATCCAGTGTGTATTACGACTGGGTATTTAGTGTTACGATCACCCCCCACAAATAACTAAACCATCTGGAAACAGCTCAGTCCATTTTTCTAATACCAAAACAATGTTTATATGCAATCTTCTCAAGTTCTGAAGCTCCAGGGGAATATACAAATTAAGAAACCTTTCTCTCATTTCGACTGGGTATTTTATAACTGAATGTCACCACTAACAAATGCTTCCCAATTCTCTGTTCTAAAAATTCTGTTAGATTTATACATGTTATTAATACCAATTCAAGGCATAAAATAAGCAGTGTCGTATAGCAATTTGCTATGTAATTATGTAGGTTTGCTAATCAAATTGACAGATATGTAGCACAGCTAGCTATTTAAATTACCCTATTTAAAGAAAACACAGCTCACCCTGCATTGCTCTCTTGTCCACAGTGCTTTCCCTACCCCCTCTTCTCTGTTCACTGTAAGTTCAAGGCGCTAATGGAGAGAGTGCACCAGCAATCTCCTCCACACTCTTAAGAGCTAAAGGCCTGTATGGGTGTGTTAACCAAGAAAAGCTATAAAGTAAATCGGCATGATATTTTCATTAAGCTAGCTATATTCTGTTTGGCGCATACGAGTATCTATTAATTTATTTATTTATTTTTTTAAAGACAGTCCAGCAATTCCATTCCTAGAAATGTGACGTTACATAATGCATAATTACAGTACTTCTACTCTAAAACCTTGCATTGTCTCCATATTCTTCAGTAAAGTGTAGTGTCTAAATCTCAGGGTCAACAATATTTCATTTTGTAGTGCAAGGTGCATCCTATTGACGAGTGAACACTTTGAAAATGTACATGGTCACACAACCATATGCTTTTGAGGGAAAACCTAGTTCCATAACCTGCTGGTTACATACATCTGTGCATCTGGCACATAACCCATAAGCTGAACTCAAACACCTTGACATATCTCATCACCATGTTGCTTTATACCAGCTACCCTGAAACAGATATCCACGGGGGGCGTGGTTGCGCATGCAGCAAAATGGCTGCTCTTGTGTGCTCCTGAGCCACTCCAATCAGATAATCTTCAAATTGGTCCGGTTCTGCACGTAAATCGCCGGAAACACAGTGTGTCCTCAAGGATAAAGTGCCCGAGTTTGGACTTTGTTCGGGGTTTATTTCAGGAGTTTTGCCGTCCCGAACTGCTGCGTGTGATCAGCATGCACTACCCGCTCTCCCGGCTGCGGTGCGGGAGGAGGAGCCCGGCTGTGGGAGAGCTGCTATAGAGGCCGGTGTGCTCCGTGCCTGGGGTCTTGGCACGGACGGTCGCAGGCGCTCCGTTTCACGTAGAGCACCTGCTGATCCAACGAGGCCACCCACAACACTGCCTAGGGAACCGCGACTCCCCCTCCGGAACAGGAACACAAGCAGCGGTAAGGAGAGGGGGAGGCAGAGGCCTCTAATTGTGCAAGATAATATCCCGCACCAGAAGAGGACCCGCTGCCCACTCGCCCTCAAGCCTCGCCACACTGGGCACTAACTTTAAATCAGCCTACTTGCCCAAAAACACGGTCATTGCAACACGTGAGGCACTGGGAGACCGCGCATCGTGGGCACATTAAGGACCCAGAGGACATGGCTCGCCCAGTACGCGGGCAATTGGAACTATGAGATAACAGCCCACAAGCTTTGAGACCATGTGTGGGGGTCACAAAACAGCCTCAAAACATCCACATCAGAGCACAGTGGGCAACACGTTCACGTTTCATCACAATATTAAACCTAAGACGCTGCGCCCAATTGTGCAAAATGACAGCAATAGCTGTGTCCAAAAGACACTCCAGCAATTGGAAGCTCTTCTGTGACGGCCCCCTCCTGGAGGTCTGTGGGGACCCCACGAGAAAACCCAAAGCCATAACGGAGAGGCACCCCGGGAATGAAATAGTGCAATGTCATCAACACACGCAGCAAAGATACACCTACATAGCTAGGTGTGCTGGCTGACACTCCAAAACACGGCACACTACCCAAGAATTGGACATCTAAACCCACACCAGAGGGGCGAGGAAGCTGGGAACGACGACTCCACCTTGGCATCCTGCTAGTTACATCTTCCAGACAGATCTCAGAGAACAAGGTACCGGTGCTCAACGGGGTGGAATAAATCAAAATCTGGACTGTTGGGCTTGAATACACGATCCTGAGCGATATCACCACAAGCTTAGTGACGGTGGTCACAACACGGGTCATACCTCTCTAAATATAGCGGAATGAAGTGTGTAAGCAGCTGCCGACAAGAGGGTAACTTCTTTAGCCTTGGTTCCTTTTTGAGAGGTGAGAGCAAAGATGGCTCGTTAACGATACCGTTCCATTGTGCCCAACGCGTTCAAGGTCACCAGACAATCTCCACAATCCCGGCATAAGACACCAGACCACCATGAGGGAGGACAGGCGTAACACTGAACCCCAGAGCTAATACAAGACGATGCCTAAGGGCCCAGGTCCGAAAAAGGGGAAAGGCGCTATAGAAGAGTTCACCACAGCAACGAAGGTGATCAAGACCACTATGTCAACAGAACCAATGCCACAACCACGGACACCAACAACGACCGCTGCGATGGACCCACAGGCAGTCTTTGCGGCTATGCAACAGGGATTCACCTCTCTCAACGAGAAACTTGATGGCATAACAGCCAATGTAGCATCTATCAAGAAACAATTAGACAAGACTACAAGCCGCATCACAGAGGCCAAGACCCGAATGAGCAACACAGAAGATGCGCTGGAAGCGATAAAAAGAACTGACAACATTGGCGAAGGAACTAGGGATGGTCAAAATAAAGTGCGAGGATTAGGAAGCTAGATCACGACGCAACATACGCATAATTGGTATGCCAGAAGAAGCACTGAAAGGGCCCATGGAGCAAGCAGTAGAGAAACTGCTGCGTGACCTGTTGGGAGACCCGGGTTGGTCGCCCATGTTCGTAGTGGAGCGAGCACACAGATCACTGGCACCTAAACCCAAGCCTGGAGCCTTCCCAAGACCAATCAGAGCACGTATGATGAACTACAGGGACAGAGACTTTATACTGAAAGCGGCTGGGGAAAAACAGGAATTAAGATGAGAGGCCAACACTATACGCATATTCCCTGATTACACGCTGGCAGTACAGCAAGAACAACGCTCCTTCACCGGGGTCAAGAAATACTACGCAAGCATAACATTCCCTATGCAATGCTCTACCCTGCCAGGCTAAGGCTACAATACCAAAATAAAACCTATTTTTATACATTTCCGGAAGAGGCGGCAAGCTTCGTTGAAGCCAACATCTCATTACCAGCATCCCGTCCGACGGAATGGGGATGTAGCCTGAACCTCTAAGGAGCACACGGCTACATAACGTGAAGAGCGAATAATGGTGAGGGGGCAAGATGCCTCTTCATGGGAGCACGTCTAATACCGATAAGATCTGCACTAAATTAAGAGTATGTTCCCACCATTCAACATGGGTTCAAGTAACAGCAAGCAGGACCGGCCGTGAAGGCCATGAATACTAAGCGTTCCGGCGTTGAGCGTCGCAGCAGCACCCCTGTTGCAGGTGCACATTTAAGACATGGGAGGGAAAGGGGATGGGCAGAAGGGCATAGTTAAAGTCTGGGTAACTATGAGGGTGAGACAGGGAAAAAGCTTGTTGGGAAACCAGTAGGGGAAGGGGGGGAGTTACAGTTAAAAGCACACAGGTACTGCAACAGCATTCAGACACACACATGGTGGGGAGTGAACAGGTCACACATCAACTAATGTGGTTACGAGATGATGGCTAAGACGAACAAAGAGAATATAACCATGTTGAGCTGGAACGTCCGTGGGCTGGCATCACCGATAAAAAGAAGGAAAATGATGGCATACATTACCAGGCTGGGCCCTAAGATAGTGTTCCTACAGGAAACTCACCTGCTAGGGCATTAAGCTGAGAAGTTGGCCCCCAACTAGGGTACTCACCACTACTACACATCATATTCAAGTCACGCAAGGGAAGTAGCAACCCTGAGACATAGATCTGTTATGGTCCATAGTACCCTTCAAGATAGAGAGGCGGTGTTGCTAAACATATGGCCCAAACGTGGATGATCCCGACTTTTACTCCACACTGTTCGGGAAATTAGCTTATTTTCCCACGGCCCACTTAGTGTGTGGTGGTGATATAAACGCCATTCTACATCCAGCTCGACCGCACATCGGATCAGCTGCAAAAACTTACTAAGGCAGCCCAAAAAATACTCACCCACATGGCCGATCTGGGACTTAGGGACGTGTGGCACTCGTTGAATGGAGCCAAACACTTGTACACATTTTATTCCTCGGTGCATGATATGCACTCTAGGATAGACGTATGGCTATTATCCCACGAGGCACTAGGCTGGGTCACCAACACACACACTTATCTGAGGACATACTCAGACCACTCACCTATTCAGATAACAATGCAAATCCCAGACATTAAAATAAACAGGCCCCCCTAGAGGTTCAAACCGGCAGCATTACAAGACCAGGCCTACAAGTCATCACTAACTCCATATCCAGGAATGTTTTCAGATAAATGAAGGTTCGTTCTCCAGCTAATCGGTGCTGTGGCAGGCGTTAAAGGTGTGCATCGGGGGCACTGCAACGTCAACCGAATTCGGTGTACTAAGGGACATTCGCAGGGATATAGCGCAATTGGAAAAAGACATCGCCCATTTGGAAGATCAGTACGCACAGGCGTCGTCTGCACAACTGGGGCTTGCTATCAAAACCAAGATAGATGAATTTAGAGAAACTGCTGACCGCGAGATCCCCTACTTTTATCGGCCCGTAGCAGAGCAGCGATATGGGGAACAAGAACGCCCGGGTAGACTTTTGGCTAGGATGGTACAAGGGCCAATGGGCATTCCATGTATAACAAGGAGTGAAGGGTCAGTGACCACAGAGCAATTAGAGATTGAGGGGGCATTCTTTGACTTATACAAACGTCTCTACTCGCCTCAGAGCACCACCACAGAACAAGAGATAGATCAATACTTAGAACAGATACCAACGACACTCCTATCAGATGCCACTAGCGAGGCCCTAGAAACCCTGATCACTGAAGCAGAGATAGCTGAAGCCATAAAGGCACTGCCCAATGGGAAAGCCCCGGGCACTGACGGCCTTGGTGCAGAATTCTATAAAGAGTTCTCACAACTCCTTGTCCCCAAATTACTAGCTGTCTGGTCGGAGTCCCTAGGAAAAGGAGAGCTACCTGAAACCACCAGAGAAGCGGTCATCACGCTACTGCTCAAACCAGGGAAGCCCCCCGAAGACTGCGGCTCTTACAGGCCACTGTCATTAATAAATACAGACACTAAGTTCTTTGCAAAGATCCTGGCCACGCGACTAACGCCACTGATGCCGTACATGGTCCGTGAAGACCAAGCGGGATTCATAACGGGCAGATCCACAGCAACTGTTATTAGACGCTGCCACAAAATTCTAGCAAAGATACCCAGCGATCTACAAGCCGTGGCAGTCTCAGATATGCAAAAGGCCTTCCACACGGTATACTGGCTCTTCCTATTTATGGTTCTGCAAAATTATGGGTTCAGCCCTAACTTTATTAAATGGGTCAGGTTCCTCTATACACGCCCCTATGCTAGGATAAATATAAACGGCACATTATCAGAGCTGATGGAACTACTAGGGGGCACCCGTCAAGGCTGCCCACTCCCCCCGCCCCCCTTTTATTTGCTTTAGTGATTGAACCTCTAGCAGATCTACTCAGGGCTCGATATAGTAAATGCGGAATAATGCGTGAGAGTAAGCTAGAGATCATTACGCTATACGCTGACGATATCCTGCTATCCCCATCCCCCAGCAAGGCGCCTCTGTTTAAAGGAAGCATGAGTTATGCAAATCCTGGTATCCCCTACAAATAAACAAAGGTATCAGCACCCCAGATGGCAGAACAGAGAGCAAATAGTCCTGAAGTTGAAAATTACACTACCTGCCACAACACCATACAACATATTTAGTCTCCAGCTATGACTTTCCTTTAACATTCGTTTCCTTGAAACACTTGAGTATAGGCGCGTTACAAATGCCATATCATATAACATTGAACTTTGATTCATGACACTTCTGGACTTCTCTTTACCCAGCAAATGATTGGGCAAGCATATAGTGTACAGGACACTGTCCTGTGCAACACCGACTGCACCCAGCTGCACAGAGCATTGCAAAAAAAACCTTTTTGAGCATTGCAAAAAAAACCTTTTTTCAGAGCCTTTTTATCATATCTAAATGTTTTACTTTAGAGGTACAGACGAAGGCTGGACTATTGCTCATTTTAGGTCTTTGGTAGAAATTATTTCTGATGACATTAAAAATAATAGTACGGAATTGCTAATCAAATAAGTCTGTTTGCTAATCAAGAAACATTTAATTAGCAAAATCTGCTAATCAGTTGTTGAAAACTAACGTATGCCTTGCAATTACAAAACTCCTTGCGAGTAGAGTTAAAGTATATGATATAGCACTCATAATGGGAAGTTTCTATTAACCATGTTTCATGTATTAGGAAGATAGGAGATCTAATCCTCTTTATAACATCAGCATTGTTTATCAACTTTTTCTGCACTCTGCAAGGTAAGCACGTAGACCATCTTTTAAGTATGTTTTACATGGGCATTATTCAACCTTGCAGGAAGTCAATTCCAGTTTTTGTATCAAACTGGCTGACCTTGCTCTCACATACTAGGACATATTTTTCTGGTTTATTAATTGAACAGCTAACTCTTTGCCCTTCCTTCTGCAGATATCTTGAGGATTTCATATTTTGAAAGGCCTGAACTGACAAACATATTCTTGAACCTCTAATACAAGTCCTTAATTCGTAATTATTCCAGATGATGTAAAATCAACATCACACTTATCGATACAAAGTGTAATTTCACACGAGTCAACTTCTTCATATTAAGAAATTCAACAATACTATTGTCTTTCAACGCCATTACTCAAAACATAGGGATAGAGTGAAGTGTTTCAAGTAATGGGATCGGTTATGAGGTTCTTGTTTATTGTAAAAGATCTATTCTGTTATCAGTGTTCGTGTAACAGAAGGTGTTCTGCCATTGGTCTCAGGATCATCTTGGTTCATGCAAATGCACCATGCTTTAGAGCTGGTTGCTTGCGCAAGTACTTCCGATTTGTGTACAATTGCTTTTTCTTCCTCCCGAGGATTATTCCTTGCGAAAATCTTTCCCTTCCCATGCCCCTACCTGTCTGATAGTAAAGTGTTTATTTGGCTAAAGCATTTCAGCGTTCTGTAATGCCAGTGCTATCAAAACAATATATTAATGAAGCATTCTCTTGTTGCTAATTTTCCACAATTGATACAGTTGCTGTTTGTTCATTGGTTTTTAGCCTCCACACTTTCAATAAATCACCCTAAGCTGCAGTGTTATTTTTATTTTTCCCCTTGTTCTTTCTCTTTTCCAACCTGCCTCTTTAAATTAGGCTTAATTACCTCTAAATTAAATTTCGTTTCAAAGTACTCCACCAGAGCACACACAATGCTCCCTGTTACTGATATATATATATATATGTTCGGAAGATCCCAGCAATTACAGACCAATATTCAAACCTGCCCTACCTGGCGAAGATACCAGAGAACCAGGCATACAAAATCCTACTTATCTACGTTGAAACAAATGGAATACTCTACCACTCGCTAGTTGGCTTCAGATTAATGAGAGGGATGGAATCAGTACTCCTATTCGTATGGGATGACCTTAAAATAAATGTAGACAACAGCGCTCAATCTGCCCTCATATTAATGGACACCTCTGCGGAATTAAACACAATTGGCCAGACAACACTAATAAAAAGACTGGTGAAAAAGGCTAACCTCCTTCCTCACAAATCGAACCAAAAGAACTTACTACCTTTCACCTCAAACACCAAAAAAATCGCAGAGTTTAACAAGGATCCAGCCTCTCCCCCCTACTCTTCTATGTCTACATTTCCCCTTTGATGAAAATCATACAAACTCACGAACTGACTGCCTACAAAGACAAGACAACTGATCGTGATAACCAGGACCCAAGAACCAAACAATACCCTCAACAATTGTCCCACATACATCTACAACTGGTTGACTATGAACAACCTCAAATTGAAACTGGCAAAAACTGAAATAATCTCACACCCAGAAGGCAACAGAACCAACCCACAACTGGACTGGCCACCAACCGGAAACTTCAAATGTGATAAATAACCCAAGAATGCTCATGGACAACGGACTATCCCCGGAACCGCAAACCAACAATATCACTAAGAAGTGCTTCTATATCCCGAGACTCCTCATGGGGAATACTGCCATACCCCTCTTTTCCACATAGGACCCTTACAATCATATCCCCGATATTAACAAGAATTGACTACAAAAACAGGCTAGCTAGGAAAACCTGAAAGGCTAGTCGAGAACACTGCAGTAAGGATACTCCTGAGATTAAACAGAAAATACCATGTTACACCTTGTCTGAGAAGCCTTCATTGGCTACCAGTACAAAAAATGCATCACATTCACCAGACCAATATCAGCCGTCATCAACCAAGAAGAGATCCAAGATCAAGTAACGACCTCCAAATGGAGACGAAACAATACGAAAAAAGGAAATTCAGAGGAACTTCTTTCGCACGCTCAATTGCTAACCTATGAAAAATAATGCCTAAGGAAATTAGAAACACAGAAGAGCACCTCACCTTCATGAAACAACTAAAAGAACAAGTTACTTATCAAATGTTAACGTTCTTTTGACTGGATGTTCCTCCAACTTATTCCTCATCTTTGACATGTAATGTCCAGCTTTGGCTGCTTCAAAAACCTTTTTCGGCAGAGGGCGCGCCATGCATCAATGGCATCGAGGGTGCCCATAAACACGGGCACGACAGTACTCAGCCTTGTAGGAACGAAAGCTGTAATAACACAGGAAATTCTACAGAGGGGTAGGTTGAGAGGGCGATGAGGAATACGTTGGAGGAACATCCAGTCGAAAGAACGTTACCAGTTGGAAAGTAACTTGTTCTTTAAATGGATTGTGTCTTCCAACGTATTCCTCATCTTTGACAAACTCCCAAAGCAGTATCCATGTTTGGAGGAGGGTGAAGAATTTAGATATGCAAAGTGGTAAAGGGCAGAGTAAAGCACTGCCTTACCAAAAGCAACATCCTGAGCATGGGAAGTATACAGAGAATAATGCTTAGTAAACGTGTGTATTGATGACCACGTTGCAGCATCACAGATGTTTTTAATAGGCCATGCCCCTGGTGGAATGAGCACGTAAACCCTCAGGAGGGTCATTGCCTGCCAGTCTCTAGCATTCAAAAATAGTGGGGATGATCCACCTAGACAAGGTCTGTTTGGAAACAGCCTGGCCCAATTTGCGTCTTGTATACCCGACAAACAGCTGGTCGTCCACTCTTAATTTGGACATCCTGGAAATACAAAAAGTCAATGCTCTACTAGGGTCCAACCTATGGAGCCTTTTCTCTTTCTTACTAGGATGTGGAGGAGGATAGAAGGCTGGTAGCACACATTTATGACTTAAGTGAAAGTCCAAAACTTCGTAGAAAGGAGGGTTTTACCGTCAAAAACCCTGTGCTTGTGGAATATAGTAAAGGGTGGCTTGGAAGAAATTGCCTGCAACTGCCTCACTCTACGTGCAGATGTTATAACAACCAATAGGATTGTATTAAAGGTTAACAACCTGAATGGACATGTGCGCAAGGGTTCAAATGGCGCACACATTAGGAATTTCAAAACCAGGTTGAGGTCCCAAACCGGAACCTGAAAAGCAGAAGGCGGGAACATATTCGTGAGCTCTTTTAGAAATTGAGTCACCAGTGGGATTTAGAAATGGGAGCATTCTGTCCTGCCTGGAAGATTCTGGTGTACCCTCCCGTGACCCCCTCCTCACCTCTTTCAGATGAGCCATTCAGGGTCTCAGATGAGGTCTTGAGTCGTGTCTTTCTTGCTTCCTTGGGCTTTTTGACCTCCTTCTCCTTGTCGCGTAAACAGGGTCTGGTTACCCCAGAGGCCACCTTGGCCGGATCTGAAGACCTAGCCGAAAGGGAACCCCTGGGAGCCAACCCCAAATGCAGGAAAAAAGCTTGTTTGCACCAAAAAACCCTGCTGTGAGTCCAATCCTTGAGAACTGGTAAGGTATGGCAAAGATGTGTTCTTTCCTTCTGAAATGAGGAGGAGTGGTGGTCCTTGGGTCTGATGCAGATATAGCACTCTTGAAGGGATAGCTATACACCACGATCCAGAAATGGCCACTGGGAACCTTTCCGAACAGAGCATGCCAAAAACAGGAAGAAGAAAAGAAATATAATCAGAGAGGAAAGAATGCAGAAACCCAGATCGGTTATAGGTCGTACAGGCGTACAGAAAACAGTAACTGACTTACTTGAAACGCACAGGAGCGGAAACGGAAAGACGATGAGACGACAAGTGCCGGGAGAGGCACTGCAGGTAGGGCTGTGGTACAAAGCTACGAGAAAGCCAAAGAGAGCAATAATGACAGGGTACTAAACGAAAGGAGAAGAGAGGAACAAGGGCTCAGTAGACTCAGGGGGGGGGGGGGGGAGGAGGAGGCTGAAAACGGAACAAAGTAAGGCGATGCACAAGATGGCAAGGAACTGCAGAGTGCAGCAGCAATAACCCGGAAGAATGACAGATACAACACATTGCGCCTACTGCATAGTGCTTATTTATAGTGATGTCGGACAGCCATATTGTATGATTAGTCCGTCACTGTAGTTCTTGGGATCACAATTTGCGCATCGTACAGCTCGGTATGGATTCTTCCACCACTGCCAGACACGCCACGGCTGCCGCATGACACATTCCTCTGATGAGCGCTTGAAGATGGAAAGCGCTGCCAGGTAACCCTTAATGGTTCTAACCTGAAGACTTTTGTGCGCTAATGAAAGCAAGAAGGATAGAACATCCAGAGTCGTACATTGAAAAGTATCAACATTCTTTACCCTGCACCAGTCGCAAAACTTTTCTGGGCGAAAGCAACACCTCCATCACGTCATCTGGGAGGTCCCAATCCTTGTATCATAACCTTTCATAAACCAAGCCTTAAGGTCGAGTGTGTCGACCTCTGGATGGAGAACCCATCTTGTGAAAGAAGATCCTCTTTTTGTGGACGACGTATCGGAGGACAGATGGACATGTCCAGAAGGTCGGGGTACCACGTTCAACTAGCCCAATCCAGGGCAATGTGGAACATGTGGCTCCCGAACCGTCTCAACCTCCTGATTACTTGAGGAATGACGGGGACTGAAGGAAACGCCTACAGCAGTGGGAATTCCCAATTCACCACGTATGCATTGCCTAGAGTGCCTCTTGGAGGAAATTCCCTTGAGCAGTACCACTCGCACTTCTGGTTGACCCCGTCACGAACAGATACACTTGAGGGGTTCCCCAAAGGGTGAATATCTCTTGAAGGACGCCCTGAGCTAACTCCCACTCGTGGGAGACCGTGCTCTGCCTGCTCAGAGCGTCCGCCGCCGTGTCCTCCTCCCCGGCCAGGTGAACTGCTGACAGGGAGATTCCTTCTTGAATAGCCCAATACCAAAGCCGCATTGCCTCTCTGCATAGTGGTAGTGACCCTATGCTTCCTCATGTTGAGGTAGTGCATGGCCACTGTATTATCCATCATCAGGACATGCCTTTGCCGTACAGACGGCAGAAAAGCCTTCAGCGCTAGTCCGATTGCTCTCAGCTCCAAAAGTTTGATGTGTAGTTTGGACTCCGATGGAGAACAACGACCGCTGACATTCAAATTGTTGCCGTGAGCTCACCACCCCGCGAGTGAGGCATCCGTCACTACAGTAATCTCCGGCCATGGTTGTCAAAAGCGTTCTCCCTTCAGAATATTTTCCTCGTAGGCCCACCACAGAAGATCCTGTGAGACTCTGGTTGGAATCTGAAGTTGGTCCGACATCCGTCCCGAGAACTGGGGCCATTGTGTTCTGAGAGCCCACTGAAGGGACCTCATCCGCAGGCAGGCCTCTGGCACCAGAAAAACACAGGATGCCATGAGGCCGGGCAACCTCAAGCATTCGAAGGCCAGGAGAGACTGCGCATTCTGGAATTTAGTTAACATCTGGAGAATGTCTTGAGCCCTCTCCTTGGGTGGCGATCACTTTTCCAAGGACGTGTCTAAGACAACCCCAGTGTACTGGAGCTGTTGGGAAGTTGTCATCTGGGACTTCTTGAAATTGATGGAGAAGCCTAGTCTATGAAGGAAGTGGCAGGTAACGCTGAGATGATCCAAGGCTTGTTCGGGAGAACATGCCCTGATCAGCCAATCATCCAGGTAGGGGTAGGTGTGAAACCCCCCCTCTCCTGAGATGCGCTGCCACCACCACCATCAGTTTGGTGAACACACTTGGGGCGGAGGTCAACCCAAATGGCAGGACTCAAAACTGATAGCGCAAGCCAGCAACAGCGAACCTCAGGTATTTCCTGAGCTTCAGATGGATTGGAACATGAAAATAAGCATCCTGAAGGTCCAATGACATCAACCAATCCTGAAGTTGGATGGCCTGAAGGATCTGAGAGCGACCATCTTGAATTAGTCCTTCCTGAGGAACTTGTTCAAGTATGGTCTCAGTCCTCAGTCTTTCTTGGGGATCAAAAAATATGGGGAATACCAACCCTTGTTCCTCTCCGCTACAGGCACTGGTTTTATAGCGCCTTTCTCTAGAAGGGTTAAGATTTCCTGCACAAGGAGCCGATCCGGAATCCTCAAAGAGTGTTTCCCAGGTGAGTTGGTCTGAGGCTGCACTATAAAAGGAGGGCAGTAACGGTGGGCTATTGTTTCCAGAGTTCAAGCAACTGAAGTAATGGCTCGCCATTCGTCGAGATGCTGAGACAGTCTGCCCCTCAATGGTGAATCGTGACGCAAGCCTTCATTGTGGTTTTGAAGCAGCTGCTGCAGCCACCGATGACAAGGAGGCTGCAGCTTGAGCGTGCTTGGCTCCTCTACCTTGTCCACCACAATGACATTTTCATTGGCCTCTTTGACTGGCCAATCCTCTCGCCCTTCCAAATGAGTAGTAACGAAAAGATCGACTCGTCCAGGTTGTCGGGTAGGACGAAAAGGCTGAGGTTGCCTAGCAGCGGCACCTAAAGGCTTGGCTGCCGCTTTAGAGGTCTCTCGTCAGCCTTGCTGCCAAAAAGATGAGACCCGTCAAATGCCATGCTGAGAAGACGAGCCTGCACATCAGGTACAAAACCTGACTTCCGCAACCACGCAAACCTGCGCAACACAGTGCTCGTAGCCATGGACCTGCTGACACCATCTGCAGTATCCAACCTAGACTGAAGGGACTCACATGGCTACCTTGCCGTCCTTAACAATAGCCAGGAAGCTGTTCCTTTCATCCTCTTCCGGAATATGCTCCGCCGCCATAGATATGCACTCCCACAGAGTGTACAAAAATGTTGCCAAGGCACAAGTGGAGCTGGCCGACTTCAGCGCCAAACTCCCTGCTGAAAATACCTTCTGCGCCCATCCATCTACGTGCTCATCGTCCCCATCAGGAGAGATGGTAGGGTACGCTGCCTGTTTCGAGGTAGCCATAGCTGCCTGGACCACCAGACTCTCGGGAGTGGGGTGTTGGGACAGGTAGCCGGGGGGTCGCTACTGGAAGGGCAGTAAATATTTTCTTGTAAGAGATTTGTCCACCGCCGGATTAGTGTCAGGGGTCTCCCAATTCCTGCCCACCATCTTTTGAAGAGCCACATGGAAAGGTAACACAGGATCCGTAGGTGGACCCTGGTCCAAAATGTCGATGAGATCATCCTGATCAAAATGCACTGGAGGTCGAGACCAGCCCAAATATTCAACAACTCTAGACATAAATTGCGGGTTGGAGGAGTCTGCATTCTCCTGGGCTCTGGCTTGCCGAACTCCAGCTCAGAAGAGGTGTCAATACCACTAGCATTATACAAAATATCCGAGATCTTGCATTCTACTCTCCTCTGAAATGAGGCACATTAGGGGTCCCATACTGCAGTCCAAAAGGGGCATCTTCCTCATCCGAATGCTCTTCCTCCTCAAAAATGGAAGTGAGGGACTTAAAAAAAATCCTTTTTCGGTGGAGGGGCAAAATTATGTGGAAACCAGAGGCGTCAAAACAGTCGGAGGTGCCGACTTTGACTTAGCCACTGCCTTTTACGAAGGCTCAACGGGCCCCGAGGGCTGAACTGACAAGCTGGCGTTGATAATGGCGCTGAAGGCACCGAAGGCCTGACAGGGGTCAAGGACCCGATGGGTACTATCGAAGGCAGTGGCACCGATGGCTTCGAAGTTGTCAATGACCTTGACCTGTCACCACGTCTCGGGTGATCCTTCGATAGCTTGTTCCATCGAGGCCTCGAGGGCTCTCGATGTGGATCACGAAAGAGCACACAAGTTTCCGGCCGAGACCGCTCCTGGCTGGCTTCCACAGAAGGCACAGACGGAGCCCGACCCTGTTTGTCGAAGATTTATAGCATCTCCACACAGAAAACTTCCCACTCTGCCAGTGTCGACTTTTTGGCCGGGCATGTCACCCTCTCGGCGGTGCCACCTGATGAAGACTAGGAAGGAGACCGGTGGTGCCTTCTCCCTCCGAGCGCTTCGACGCGGATGAAGAGAGACGGGAACCACTCTGAGACCTTGAACGCTTCGCCTTCGTCTGCCGAGGAGAGTCACCTCTCGACTCGTCGGTCGAAGGCCTAGCAGGTCGGGTCTTATGGTGTTTGGACACCATGCCTACCTGAAGGTTCCACTTTCGTTCTTGCAAGGCCTTTCCTGTCATGGATTGACACTTGGAGCACGTATCCGTCTCGTGGCCCTCGCCCAGGCACCGCAGACAGACTCAATGTGGGTCTGTAATGGACATTTTGGAACTGCAGTCCTTGCATTTCTTGAACCTGGATTGAGGTGTCGTCGCAGTAGAAGACATGTCCAAAAGACAACAGCAAATACTTTCACATGTACAAGGTGCGCAGAGTTTCTCACGAAGCAAACACGTTTGCAGAAAAACTGAACTGAGGCTAACGGGCGCCGTGCGTGCTACTTATAACATCGGATGACGTCACCCTCGACAGAGGCCTTTGAGGGACATCGACTAGACGCCATCGACGCAGGGCACCCTCTGCGGAAAAAACATTTACGAAGCTGCCGAAGCTTGACATTACATTATATCTGAACCTCTCAAACCATGAGCGAAGGTTGAGAGGCTTGACCTCTTGATGGAGAACCCAACTCTCCTCTCGCGAGAGAAGGTCCTCTCTTTGTGGCAGACTTATTGGCGGATAGATGGACATGTCCAGAAGATCCAGGTACCACGTCCTCCTGGCCCAATCTGGAGCAATTAGGATCACTGGAGCAATTAGGATCATGGCTTAACTTTCTCATCCTCCCGATGAAGTGAGGAGTGACAGGGACTGGAGGAAACACATAGAAGTGGAAACTCCTAGTTTCCACTTCTAGCACCACAAACACGTCCCCTAGAGTTCCTCTTGGGGGAAATTCCCTGGAGCAGTACAGTTTGCACTTCTGGTTCACACTGGACGCGAACAGATCCACTTGAAGTGTTCCCCAAAGAGTGAAGATCTCTTGAACATCCCGAGCTAGATCCCACTCGTGGGATACTGCTCTGTCTGCTCAGAGTGTACGCCGCTGTGTTCTTCTCTCCAGCTAGGTGAACTGCTGATAGAGATTCCCTCTTGAAATGTCCAGAACCACAGCTGCATTGCCTCTCGCACAGTAGTGACCCTACACCACCTCTCTTGTTGAAGTAGTACATGGCCACTCTGTAGTCAGTCATTATCAGGACATTCTTTCCTCGTACAGTGGGCAGGAAGGCCTTCAGCGCTAGTCTGATTGCCCTCAGCTCCAAAAGATTCGTGTGTAGCTTGAACTCCGATGTAGACCAACGACAGTTGATTGACAGATTGTTGGCGTGGGCTCCCCACCCTGTGAGTGAGGAGTCCATCACTACAATTATCTCCAGCTACAGTTGCCAAAAAGGTTCTCCCTTCAGAACGTTTTCCTGGTAGGTCCACCACAAAAGGTCTTCTGCTACTCTGCTTGGAACCTGAAGACCTCCTGCCTGAGAATTGGGACCATTGAGTCCTGGGAGCCCATTGGAGACATCTCATTCTCAGGCAAGCCTCTGGCACTGGGAAAATGCAGGATGCATGAATCCAAGCAACCTCAAAAAAAAAAATACAAGAAAAAAAAAACAAAAGCCGGAAAACGCGGGGCACTCTGGTATTTGGTGACCATCTGTAGAATATCTTGAGCCCTCACCTCGGCTTTCCCCAAGGAAGCGTTTAGGACAGCTCCGATGAATTGGAGCCTTTGAGATGTGGGACTTCTTAAAGTTGAGGAAGCCGCCCAGTTTGTGACAGGAGTGACAGGTGGAGCTCAGATGTTCCGGGGCCTGTTCTGGAGAACGTGCCCTGATCAGCCAATCATCCAGGTAGGAGTAAACGCAAGTGTTTCCCCCCCCCTTCCACCTCCTGAGACTTGCGGCCACCACTACCATCAACTTGGTGAAAACCCTCGGGATGGAGGTCAGCCCAAATGGCAGAACTCGAAACGGATAAAGAGAACCGCCAACGGCGTACCTCGGGTACTTTCTGTGCCTGTGATGGATTGGCACATGAAAGTAAGCATCCTGAAGGTAAAATTATACCATCCGGTCCTTAAGTCTCTTAAGTCCAAGATGGGTCTCAATCCTCCGTCCTTCTTGGGGATTAGAAAGTAAAGGGAGTACCAATACAGGTACCGGTTCTATAGCATCTTTCTCCAGCAGGGTCAAAAAAAAGGAGCAGATCTGTAACTTTCAAAGAGCTGTTCTCTGGGGGATGATCCCGAGGCCTTTTCAGTAAGGGAATGCAGTAACCCTGGGCAACTGTTTCCAATGCCCATGCATCTAAAGTAATACCCCACCATTCTTTCAGATGCTGTGAGAGTCTGCCTCCCACCAGGGTTTTGTGAAGTAAGGGCTCAGAGGTTTTGCAGTGGCGGAGGATAAAGCAGCTGCTGCCTGGGAAGTCTTAGCCCCTCCACCCCGTCCACCACAGGGGAATCTTCTTGGACCTCTTTGATTCAACAGTCCTCTCCCTCTTCCAACTGAGGAGTAATAGTGAAAGGACCTGCCCCTCCAATCTGTACCAGTGTGGCGAGTTTGTGGTTGTCTGATTGCAGCGACAAGGGATTTGGCTGCTGCTTTGGAGGTCTGCAGCTTCTCCAGGCTCTAGTCAGCCTTGCTGCCAAATAAATATGTGCCGTTAAAGCGTATATTAAGAAGCCTAGACTGCACATCGGGAGCAAAACCAGACCATCAACCAGGCAAATCTGTGCATTACAGTGCTACCCGCCATAGCCCTGTTGATACTGTCAGCAGAGTCGAGACCAGTGGAGGGATCTACACATTGCATCTTTCCCATTCTTGACAATGTTTAAGAAGCCATCTCTTTCTTCCCCTTCAGGGATATGTTCAGCCGCCATCGCTATGCAATCCCATAAGGTGAAAGCGAACTTTGCCAGTACACATGGGGCATTTACCGATTTAAGGGCCAAACTCCCATCAGAGAAAAGCTTTCTAGCCAAAGCGTCATAACAATTGTCATCTCTCTCCATGGGGGTAGTTGGGTATGCCTTCTGTTTGGATGTAGAAGTGGCAGCCTGAATTACCAAATGTTTGGGAGTTGGATGTTTTGTCAGATAGTAAGGGTCACTGCTTGACTCTCTGTACTTGTTTGTCAGTTTTTTGTTCACTGTTGGAATTCATTCTGGCGTTTCCCAAGTGGCATTAACTCTCCTTTGTAGAGCTACATGGAAAGGAAGAATAGGGTCCTCCTGGGGTCCCTTATCTAAAATATCAGTCAGGTCATCCTGCTCAAAAAGTGGTGCAGGCCTTTTCCATCCCAGATATTCTATGACCCTAGACATTAGCTGTCTGTAAAATCCATCGGCATGGTCTGAGGGATCTGGTCTGCCAAACTATTTCTGGGGAAGTGTCCAACCCACTTGCAGATTGCATGGTTTCATGAAGGTCTTCTATTCTTGAGTCCTCTGAAATTAAGGCCTCTGGAACTATGTGTCACATACTGTAACCCAAAGGGACATGATTCATCCGAAGATGGCTCATCATCCTGAGGAAAGAGACTTAAAGTCTTTCTTAGGCAGTGGGGTGAAAGTCTTCAACCTCCTTGGAGGGTTTAGCTATTTATATCGACAATGACATCTTAGTCTTCGACAATGTCGAGGGCTTTGACGGCTGGGGCGTCGAGGCTTTTTTTAGGCATCGACTTTGGGTATTTTGTCTTCGAAGGAGTCTTTTCTCTACTCGAGGGAACTTCAGAGGGCTCCAGAGGGGGTTTCACCTGGACACCCGGGCCCCAGGGCACATGGGTATTATCCCTCGACTTTTTTTTGTCCCGTTTGTCGACATGGGCATGGCGTTAGGCAGAAGCCTGTGCAGAGAGCAAAGAGTCACTGGTGAGCCAAAGTCCAAAGGCTGGGCCCACTCTTAGAGAGAGCAGAGCACAAATGCGCCCAAGATCACACAGTTACACTAGGCTTACAAAGTCTTGTAGAGGGTTCAGTGAAGAGTTTAGAGAGGCTTAGAAAAGTTTAGCAAGGGTGTCCCAGGCAAACCCAGGTTCGAAAGCCGGGGGCTAAATCTACCCCGTACAGTCGGTTGCAAGGGAAGCCAGGCGGGACACGGTACCTTAAGTGGGAAGGATCCTCCAGCGGTGGCAGTTGTTCCTGGTAGTGGTTGCAAGTTGCGGCATCGTCCAGGGGAAGAGAGGATCTCGACGTGGAGGAAAGATGCAGGTCGTTGCACTACCAGGGCAGAAACCAGCCGCAGAGTTTTCCGGTAAAAGGTGGTACCTTTATCTCGCGGTCGTGGTAAAACGTGGTATCCCGGTTGCCGGGGTGCTTAGCACGGGCAAGGCGGCACAGGCAAGGCGGCCACGAAATACGTCGGGAAAGCGAAAAGACTGAAGCTGGTTATCCCCACCAGTCAAAGGAAGAAGACTCTCCGGCGGGAGATCTCTGTCGTTGGGAAAAGTGGTGAGACGGTTCCGCAGGGCTCCACCGGTCGTGGTGTTGTGGCAGGTCGGCTCAGCTTCTCCCTCGTCGGATTCTTAGGTCCTGTGGCGACTTCTGAAGTTCCAGTCCCCAAAGCCCTGCTTTTATGCAGCAAACCCCCATTCACTCAGCCTAACTGTCACTCAAACATGCTAAGTGGTGCGCCGGCCGGCTCACCACTTGGGTCAATCAGGACGGAGTGCGACTTGAGTTGCCTAGGCAACTCAGTCCAGGGTGCCTAAATTCCCCTCCACCCCTCCTAAGTACCCCAGACATAGTGGCACCACTTTGGAGGGCTTCTGTGGAGAAGCCTGCCAAAAAGTGGAACAAAGGGCTCGACTTGGGTTGGAGTCACAGAAGAGAACACAAACGCCATTTTAGAATCAAGTTTTGGCAAAAAATACCAACTGGAGAATTAATATTAATTAAATAAACCGGCGGTATGTTCGAGGCTACCTTAAATAATTAAATAAAGATAGTAGCCTAAAACAATGGGAAATCCCATAGGAAAATATTCGCGGTTGAATATAAAAAGCAGTATCCACTGCCACCAGCCAAAACTCGATCAGGGGGGACGGAGACGTGCCCCCTCGACTAACAGACCCTGGGGCAATCGAATTGCCCCAGCCAGTACGTCCACAATATGATGGTTTGTACTGGTTCTGTTCAGAATTTAAGACTAGTAAAGTCAATGGTGACTTTACATGCCCTGGGAGACAGTAGTCAGTCCCAGGGTATGGAGTCTATACTGGGGGGTCACTATGACACCACTGTCTTACTGCACGGAGGGTGATGTGTAACACACATCACAAAAACACATGAAACCCTATGGAGTAAAAGACCCCATAGCCCATTAAACACATCTAGATTCAAAGAAACACACTCAAATCATGTCCAAGAGTGAGGGTAAAAGAGTCTCACTCTTGGCAGGAGAAATAAAATAAACCCCAAAAATCCAGCAAAGCTGCTGGGGGACTCACTAGGTTAGAAAATTCAGCCTAAACAGAGAATTCTCCCTAACACATCGCTTATCTTTCTTTGAGGGGGTTGAAGTTACATTCTGGAATACTTTGAGCATTTTTAGTCTGAACCTCTCCCACTCAGCCGGTGAGCCCGATTTGGTCAGGCACGAGACTCGTTCCGGGGAGGAACTAAACAATGAAGGCAGCGATCTGTGGCACCTTTTCTTCAACTGCCGTACGGATGACGAGTGGTGTGCGCCACTGCATGATCGGGACCTTTTAGCTTTCTTCCGATGAGGAGAGTCATCTCTCGTCTCATCAGAGGATTGCTTTTTTGACAGGGTTGTCGAAGGGGATTTATGCAGCTAACTTCCCTCCATGCTCTTTCAGGGCTTTTGCTGTCATCGAAAGGCAGGAACTACACTCTGATGTTAATGGCCTCAAGGCTGGCACAACCTCCTGCCCGTCGGGCTATCTGGTCCTTCAGCTGGACACAACCAGCCATCTGGCCATGGCCCAAGTTACGGCGTGCACGGCTGACTCCTACATTTGCCTCCTGCTGGGCTCCATAACCCCCTCAATGGGAAGGGTCTTCCTATCGGGCGGCTGTGTGACGCGGGTGGCGGATGCCTCTTGTGCACCCGTACCGTGCTCTCGAGGAGGGCAGTGTGCCCCATTGCAGGTGGTCCCCAACAAGGCTGAGCAGAGGACGATTCCGGCATCTGAGGCCCAGGTAGGACCTGTGGTCCAGCGGGAGTCCCAGGCAAGAGCTACCAGGCCTCTGCAAGAGTCTGGGGCCCCCTGTGTTGGGATCCCAGAACACAGGGCCTTAACTGACTGGCCCCAGAGGGCCAGAGCCGAATGAACTTACTACCAAACACAGAAGCTGCAAACCCAACCATATGCTAAGGCATTCAGGGTGAGTCCCGGGTCCTGGCCAGGGCTCCCCAAGGCCAGCTGGGGCGTTTTGGGTTTGCATCCTGCAAGAACTGAGCCTGAGCGCTTACCCCCCCCACCCGGCCATGGCAGATGTCTAGGTGCACCACGGTGGTGGCCTCTGCCCCTTCCAGAGGGAAACGCTCTAAAGTTCCCCGGTTGGCCTAGGGTGCTGCCCCTGCCCTCGGGCGCCTTAGACTTCTACCAAGGGCTAAGCTCTTAACACCTCGAGGCCAGTGCCCCAGGGCCCCTCATCTGCTGCAACTGCCTTCCCCCGGTCATGGGCAACGAGCAACTGGTGTGGGCGTCAGGGTCACGCAACCCACCCTGCCAGGTTTTCCACTTCCATGCTTGACACCTAGAGCCAGTCCTGCTTTTTGCTTACAATTGCTTGCTGGAACTTGTAGTTTTGTTTTTCCCATTGCCAGGTTGGGCCAACAAGTCCCAGCATGCAGTGCAAAAATAAAACAAGACTGGTTGAAAGATTCCACATGGAACTGGGAAGCTTGGCAGCTAGGTCAGTGGTAGCCCTTGAAGACTTATTCCAGTACAAGTACAAGCACCGGATCATGCGTTTACCATCATGGCTTAGTGGAAATGACACATTTAGTTTGTGTGTTATCTTTTGGAAAGTACCCCCATAAGTCCTTCGCTCATTTGGAAGATCTACGAGAAGACGTCTTTTCCCTCTCTGTAGTATCCCCATATTTTTAGCAGTTGGCATATTTGTTGTCCATATGTATTGATTCGAGTGAATCAAACGTGTTTTGAATGTATTTCGGTTTCACATGTGTGCAGTACAAATTACATAACTCCTTGTCTTCTGCGGTATACCTTAGCTGATCTCCAACTTTGAGGCTTTAGCGCAGCCACAGTTTCTAAAACAAATCTGAGAACTGCAGCAAGGAAAAAACAAGCCTGGACAACTGCATCCAAGACTAGATCAATTTAAACAGATAAATCCTTGCAGGCATGGCCGCGGTGTTGTGACACGCAGGTGCTCAGGAGATGCTTCCTGTCGATACGCAAGGTCTACGCACCCAAACCTTTAAGAACCGAGGATCGGAACCTCGGCAGCAAAGCCCTAGCAGGACAAGGCTGCAGTGTTGTGTGACGCATGTGCATAGGAGATGCTGCACGTCGATACGTAATACGTTGCGCCTACATCCAAACATCCAAACCTTTAAGAACCAAGGATCGGACCCTCTGCGGCAAAGCCCTCGCAGGACAAGGCCGCTGTGCTGTACGACGCAGGTGTTTGCTGGCGAAGGGGTAGCAGCAGTGAGCACGTGGCGCAGCTGGCAACCAGCAGGGACCGAAAAAAAGTAAGAAAGGTGCGGGAAGTGGGAGCAGCCACTACTGCTCTCTATTAAACTTCCCGGTCTTTGCATGTATTCCCACCTAACCGTCTGACTTAACATACTGTGTCTCTGCGCAACCCTAGGCTCTCCTTGGCAGTTAGCTGTACTTTGCATCCTTCAATTGCGGTCACTGCTGTGCTGTGAACTGTGTCCCACTAGGCTCTCCCACTCTCGAGAACCCCTCCTAGCTCGGGGTACCATCTCTACTGTCGTCACCTGTCTACTCCTCCTGTGTGACCCCCCCCCCCCCGACCCACGTATCCCATGATGGGTTGTGCATCTCTGCATTCTCCCTCACTCCCTTGCTCTCCGTTTCTCCCACTGCTACTCTATCTCCTATCCTATCCCTCTCACTAAGTCTGGAAGGTAGAGGTTCAAGAGGGACATCTTGGTCTCCAACCCAGCCCTCCCTATTGCTGATAACTACATCAGCCTCTCACCGACATCCTCGTTGTCGTTCCCTCACCAGACTTATGGACCCCTCATATGGTCTTGGCTCTCTCCTTTCAAATGGATTGCGTCTTCCCATGTATTCCTCATTTTATGATATGTCCATATCCAGAAGGAGTAGGTGCGTGTTGATGCCCGTCGACTCAATGTCCCTCGAGGACCTGTGCCTTGGTGTCATCAATGGTATATAGCTTGCGCAGCAACCATTGGCTTCAGTCCCGTTTTTCCGCTAGAGCCATCGCTTTCGAAGATCGGCGCGCTTCGGTTCCTGGACAAGCAACCTTTTGTTTAGTGAAATAGCATGGTTGTCGGCATCATCAACATCTAGATCGGGGTTAAAAAAGAAAAGTGTCCCTTACGGACATCCATATCTGTGGTGCCTAGGATCAACTCATTTACTATGGGGGAGTGGTCTGCAGCCGGAGCATGAGCACGTAGCTCACTGGAGCTCCCGGAACGCTCACTTAAATCCTGCAAAAATCCTGCTTTTGGAACGGAATTGTGCCCCCATGGTTGAGCCCAGCCCTGGAGGACCCTGGTGGCATGATTCACCTGACTTTTGCAGCATAGTGATTGTGGCGCTGCTGGTGACAGTCTAGCCGCGCAGGCAGCAACAGGCCTAAGCCTCCGAAATGGCCGCCGACATGGGGAATAGCCACCAAGTCTGAATCGAGAAGGGACCTGTTGGTGTGCCTTGGATCAGGGGAGGCGGGCATGAGGCTGCCCACATGAAGCCACCCGCACGGGAAGCAGACGGTGAGTGTGGCGGTCCTCCAGGAGGAGGCTGGGGGATGCTGCGCTCACCGGCACAGGAGGAGAGGCGAGCCAGCTAACAGCGCTGGGCAATCCGGAGCGCCGACAACATTTGTCTAAATAGAAGGCTGCCCTGGGGCCCGGTGCATTGAGGGGACAGACTTGAGGTGCATCCCTTCCCCCTGGTAAGCCTGGCTCCAGACAGGGATGTTTCCCCAGAGCAGTGTAATGGAATGAGGCTACGCAAGGGTAATGTGATCCAAAGGGGTTTGTGGGGGGAGAAGTGCGCCCAATCAAGATCTGAAGGAGTGTGTTTGCAGAGGGTGGCAGGGTAGAGAACCTATGGTGCAGACCCCCTGATTTATGGTGAACAAGGAGCAATCTGTGCGAGGAGCCCCAATGACTCAGTGTGCAGAGACCTGCAGTGAGCCCAGTTGGGGGCTTGAGAGTGGATGCTGGCCTGAGAGTCTTGGACTTTGAAAGAAGGAATAGTGGAGCATGACCTCTTCACCACCCCTTCTGCTGGAGCGTCAGGGGGGTAGTGCAACACCCCTGAGTTGAAAGCTCTGGGGAAGGAGTGGAGGATCCAGAAGGGCAGTCCATCTAGAAGAAAGGAGGAGCGGATGTGCAGCCCCTGCAGTCGGTCCCGAGGCCAGGGTTAGGTCCCCGAGTAGGTGCTGAGAGCCTGGTGAGGTGGGCCTGCCCGAGAGCCCCGATTGGGGTGGTGCAGAGCAGTTTGGTGCAGGGAGGTGGGATTTGCTCATCTGAGCCATTGGACTTGTCTTGTAAGTTATCCAAAGATCGCTGGGGGAAGTGGCAGAACTCTCTCCCAACATGCAGGACGTGAGGTAGATCTTGAATTGCTGGGGGGGTGTTTGCCAGAGGACGCCGATGACAATGGTGAAAGGTCAGCACAAGATGGATAAGTATACAGATTCCAAAGGCCGGCAACAGAAGCACGAGACGACAGGTAAGGTGTTGGAAAGAGCTGCTGAGCAGGTGGAGGGAGCCGGAGGAGTGACCCTGGATGCCCAAATGGAGGCCATCCAGGACACCAAAGCTTCCCTAGAAGGGAGTATTAAAGAGGTGGGGGTGGATGTGCCCCTTATAAGAGCGGTCTGCAGAAGATGGGTAAAAGGGTCACTGAAGTAGAACAGAGCGAGTACAGTGGAGGATGACCTGCAACATTTGAAGAACCAGGCCGTGTGGGAGCAACTAGAATATTGGAGGCAAGAGCAGAGGATGCAGAGCGTTGGTCCAGACGTTGCAATATCTAGTTGGTGAGGGTCCCTGAGAGGGAGAAGGTGCTCAGTGTGGAGGTATTTGTTGAACACCATATCCTGAGACTTTATATGTGAAAGGACTTTCTAAATTCTTTACAGTCAAACAGGCGCACAGGGTGCCGGGTACCGCTCCGCCGCCTGGGGACCGCCAATGGTAATAGTGGCAAAAATTCAGAATTTTAGGGACAGAGACGCTATCCTGCAGGAGTCCTGCAAGGTTGGCTACTATGAAGTGGGCAATACGAGGCTGCGCATCTTCCCAGACTTCATATTGGAAGCACAGCGACAACAAAGAACTTCTGATGCAGTGAGACGGCACCTTCAAGAACTGAATATTAAATAAATTGTGTTTTTTCAAGGTAATTTGAAGGTTATCGCAAATGGCAAATCTTGGTTCCTTGTGTACCCATATGAAGTGTAGAACTGGTTGTAATCGATGCCACAGCGTGCGGGCTCACAGGTGGAACGAGGGGGCTTGCAGTCGGGAGATTGATTCTGGATTAGGGTTGAGACGGATTTGGGCCTGACCTATGGGGATTTGCCCTGGGACTTCGACAATTGTTGAGGGTCCTGGGACAGGGGAAGTGAGGGATGATCATATTGACGGGCGGGACGGGGAGATATGGGGGGAGAGAATGGGAGGGGGATGGGGGAGGCAAGGGAGTACCAATATTTATTTATTCGGATTTGTAGAGCGCACGTCAGCCCGGGGGCATTGTGGCGCTTGTTACAGACATATCTTAGTTGCATATACACGAGTAATACATAATGTACAGGAGCAGGTATGACATTTGTACACATTTACAGTGCAGTATATTTACATAGGTTAGCAAGTGTCACATATTATTGCGCAAGGAAGGAGGTCTTAAGTTTCCTAAGAAAAATCGGGAGTGAGTTCTCCACTCTAATGTCTGTCTGCAGGTAGAGCGTTCCAGGACTTGGCAGCAATGTAGGGGAAGCTTAGGCCAGCGGCTTTGGCATTTTTGATGCGTGGGATATGGAGTAAGTTGGTCATTCATCCACGAGGAGGGATGGGGGGAGAGTAGTGTGGAGAAAGTGAGAGGGCTCAGTTGTGGGAGGGATGCAGGGGGGAGAGATGGGAGGGGGAGTTCTAGTTGGGGGAGACAGGGAGGTGGGAGTGGGCGAAGGTGGGAAGGGGCTGCAAGTGGGTTGCCACACTGGTTTGGGTGTGGCTGATGGGGAGGGAGGAGGTGGGGAGGCTGGGAGAGAAGGGGGATGTTGGGGGCGGGGGGGTGCAGTGGGGACATCCTACTCTTCATTTGCTATAGGGGGCCTGATTTGGGTGGCGTAAGGGGTTCCAGTTAAGGTGGATAGGGTTTTGACAGCGGATATTGGGAGGACGGTGGTGCTCCTGGGTATATTGGCGGGGAGGGATCTCTGTGGTTAATTCCTATGCCCCCAATGCAGATGATCAGGAGTCAGTATTGAGTCTGGTGGGAGGGCCCCGGGAGGGGCTGTTTATAGGGAGGGGGGGTTGGGGGGTTTCAATTGTCTCTTGGAATTAGATCGCACAGGGAAGACTGGTCTATTAAAACAACAGGCAGCATCACTGCAGAGGGTAGTGGGGTATCTGGAGTTGTTGGAACTGTGGCGAGAGTCACATGGGCAGGAGAGGGGCTATTCTTACTTTTCGGGGATACACGGTTCTTATTCTCACCAGGATTACATAATTGTGGGGGCTGAACACTTTCATAATTTTGATAACACTGAATACTTGGGGATAATCCTCTCTGACCACTCGCCCTTAGTAAGACAGTTGATAGGGTTGCAGCGGCAATCACAGATACGATTATGGCGTTTAGTAGCTCTGCCCCTGGAAGATGTGGCTTTTGGGGAAACAATGCAGTTCTTTGACATTAATGAGGGATCAGTAGAGGGGGCGGGGATCCTATGGGAGGCTTTCAAGGCGACGATTAAAGAGTTTGCATTTCCAAAAGCACTTGAGTCCGGAGGACATTACAAGAGATGCTGCGAAAGATAGAGGTGACAGTAACAGACTTGGAGAAGGGCATGGAGGAGGGGCGACCAGCAGGGGAAGAGCTGGCAGAGGACTTGGTCTCACATCGGAAGACACAGGAATTATTGTCAAAGTTCGATGGGGGTAGGCAGGATGTATGGATTAATGTGGCGGGGGATAAGGCTGGACATTTATTAGCCTGGTTGATCTGTCAAGAGCAGCCTCTGCATGCTGTAACAAAGATTTGGCGGGGCTCAGGAGATATAGTCAGCACTCAGGAGATCAATGAGGCTTTCCGACTATAAAACCTTATATACTAGTGAGGGTACATAGTCTAAAGCAGATGCAAATGAATTACTAAAACTTGATTCAACTGCCAGTCCGAGCTGTGGATCTCAGGGAAGGATTGGAGGGGCCGAGTGAGGAATCTGACATAAAGACGGTGCTTCACCCCATGCGTAAGGGGAGATCTCCTGGTGAAGACAGCTTTCCGGTAGAATTCTATTGCAAAAATGCTGACCTTCTGGTCCCCTGACTCAAGAAAGTTGATGAGGCCTTCGAGTCAGGGATTCTCCCTGTTTCAATGAGGGAAGCAGTTATAACCGTCCTGTTGAAGGAGCCAAAAGACCCCATGGACTGCCCATCTTAACGCCCTATCTCATTAAACGTGAACGTGAAAATTCTAGGGAAGACCATGGCTAGTAGACTGTCCAGGGAAGCTCCGATATGGATACATGCCAACCAGTGCGGGCTTATAGGGGGCCGTAACACTACTCTGAACCTGAGCCGCTTACATCATGTGACGGACCAGGTTAAAGACTAAGGGGGAAATGGCTTTAGCTTCCTTTGATGCAATGAAGGCATTTGACTCAGTGGAATGGGAGTGGCCATTTAAGGTGCTGGGGGCCTTTGGGTTCGGGATAACATGTGCCGGTGGCTGCGGCTTTTATACAACCGGCCATTGGCAAGAGTAAAGACAAATGATTGGGTGTCACTGAAGTGGATGTTGGTTGAGTAGGGGAACGAGACAGGGGTGCCCGGTCTCCCCGATATTATTCTCGATGGCATTGGAGCCACTCGTGTGGTATCTCAGGAAGGAGATGAGTGAAGCAGGGATATTGGCGGGAGGGGTGGGGCATACTCTCTCCCTCTATGCGGATGATTAGTTGCTATATGTTGGGTACCCAATGGATAACCTGCCAATGCTGTTGGAGATACTGTGCAATTTTCAGAAGTTATCTGGATTGCGGATTAATAAAGACAAACCATTACTGTTTCCGGTGGGGTGCCTTTGCAACCGTGATTTCACTACCCTCCCAGATTGGGGGATTAGGTAGGAATGCAAGTCATTTAGATATTTTGGTATTCAAATGTTTCATAGTTGTGAGGACACATTTGTGTATAATACAGGTAGGGTGTTGTCGGGGGCAGGGGATTCGGTCCAGTTTTGGAAAAAGCTACCCATATCGTTGATGGGGAGAATAGCACTGTGTAAAATGGTCATACTTCCAAGGCTTCTTTATTACTTCACTAACATCCCCCTTATGGTATTAAGGTGTTTTTCAGGAGGCTGGATGAACAGGTTGGGAAATTACTGTGGAATACAGGCAGGATAAGGGTCTCGCTGGGAACTTTGCACTGCTCACGCCTTGAGGCGGGGCAGGAGGGTCTCAATTTGCCAAATTATTAATGGTATTTCATGGCGCCACAATTGCAAGCAGTACTAGTATGGGCAGACACGAGGGGAGAACTGTTGACAGACCTACTGGGAGCCCTCCCACCCCACTGGAATGAGATATATCTGTTGTTGGGCATGGTCAGAGGGAAAGGGGCCACTAATGTATTTCAGATAGTACGGGAGATCTGGAAGAAGCTTTTGAGGAATCTGCAAGTGCAGGGTTTGTGTACAGTGCCGACTTGCCGTGGAGTGTAGATTCAGCGAATGGGGTTCTCTGTATGGGATTTCAGGCATGGGGGGCAATTTCTTACTTATGGGACAGTGGCTAGAAGATTGGCCACCATAAGATATCCCAGAGGAGCCCAGTGCGAGCCCATTGATGCAGGCACTCCTCTCGCAGGAAGGGGAGGGGCCAGGATCTCCCGACTTTACCAGGCAATACGGGGGGCATTCACATCGAAGGAGCTTGCAGTCAAGTGGGAGATGGATGTAGGGGGCCAGATCTCAGAGGAAGATTTGGGTACAAATATGGGAACAGGTCAGGAAGGTCTCAGGAATGGCAGGTTCCAACATATTCAATTTAACATACTAGATAGGGTTTATGTCACCGTGACCAAACTACATGCAATGAACAAGAAGTTGAGTCAGGATTGTAGCAGATGAGGGATGGGGCCGGCGGGATTCTAGCACATGCTGTGGCGGTGTTAATGAACTGCTGCATTCCTGCTTGGAGTGTAACCTGAGAGTATGTTTGTGGGGTCTGCTGCCGGGGGAAAGCGCTATAAAAAGTGAGAAAGAGGTTGGCTCAGTTTATGATGATATTGGTGAAAAGGGTGTGTGGCAATTGCTGTGAACAAACCCCAGGGTCCGTCCTTGGTACACTCGTTGGAGAATGTCCATAGGTGGGGGAATGCATGGCAGAGTTGAACGTTCTGCAGAAGACCCGGGACCCTAAATTGGAAGATGGGGCGGGGGTGGACTGCAGCCAGTTGTTGAAGGAATTGCATTCTTCTGTGGACCTGAAACCACCTGGGAAGGGAGAGATGGTCAGTTGACGCGGATAAGTGAGGGGGTGGGGAAGGTGGAAGAGGTGAGGGGGGGGGGAGAGATCAGTGTATGGTTGCTTGGGTGGAAGGACTGTTGGTCGAAATATTGTCATCTGCCTTCTACTGCCACTTTTATGATGGTGTTGATAACCGTGAATACCATACTGTTTTTATGCATATGAAAAACCTGAATAAACTAAGTTAAAAAAACTAAAATACCAGTTACGAGAATTTGCACATGAAGCTGAGAGCATGCAACGTTTAAGTTAGGCTAACAGGGATCACAACAGCCAGATTTGAAATTTAGGCAGGACAGGAAAAATGCAGCTTTTAAGTAAGGCAAACATGGATCACAACAGCCAGATTTGAATTTAAGCAGGGCAGGGTAAATGCAGCATTTAAGTAAATGCAAGCATATAAATCACAAGAACAAGATTTGAAATTCAAGCAGGACAGGTAAAATGCAGCATTTAAGTAAGGCAAACATGGGTCACATGAAGGGTTCTTTGGGTCAGCACTTTATTTCTTTGAGTTCAGACTAGTTGATTTGTATCGGGCTTGGAAGATAACAGTTGAGAGAATGAGAGGTGAGCAGAGTTGACAGATGCAAGTTCCTTAATTTGTGGTGCAAAGGGGTCAATTGGAGAACCGGATGGGTTGACAGAGAGAAGGATGCATAGCATTTCAGCAGGGGAGCTGAAGGGAGAAGTCGACCAGAGGGTAGAAGAGGAATGGCGGGGAGATGTGGGCTAGAGTGGAGGAGGAGAACGGGTGGGTGTTGTAAGAGATAGAAGGGTGGATTAGTGTGGCTCACATTTTAGTGATTTTTGTGGACAGTTAGAAGGCAAGGTCATTGTAGGAGAGGCGGAAACCGAAGTTCTTAAGGGTGTGGAGAACTGTGGTCAGGAACTTCACAGAATTGTTGCATGCAGTGCAACGCTGTCCCCCAGTAGCTAGGTGGCTTGGTAAATCCATGGTTGACATGGGTAGGAGAGGGAAGGTGCAGACCGGGTGGTGATTATTGAAGGGGATGGACAGTGCATAGCTGAATTCAGTTAAAGGGACAATCATGAGGGAGAGGGATATATGAGTGGAAGAGGAATTGAGTTGGTGAAGTGAATATGAGAGAGGTCAGAGGTGGAAGGGTCAGCTGTGGAAGCACAAGGGACCAGGGTGGAAGATACAAATAAGATTGAGAGTGTTGCCTTGGGTGTGGGTTGGATGTTAAGTTGGGGGACTAGTGAATTATCAGAGCAGAGTCAAGTTGAAGCTGTTGGGCCTTAGGCATATTGTAGAGGATAAGGTTGCCCATTATGATGCAGGTACATCAGCTGTGAGAGTTATGAGAAAGAGGTTAAGATCAGAGAAGAGGTTTTAGGTGGTCAGTGGGAGGTAGATGAGAATATTAAGATGGATGGGAGCAAGGAATTAGACCGAGATATGCTCAGACATACATAAAGCCTTCAAGAGGTGGTAGAAACAAACAGCTTAGCTTGAGGTTTAGGCGGGAATAGCAGATGTCAATTTTGCCATAACAATACCATCATTTTCTTTTGAGAGTGCCTTGTTCAAGGAGGCATCAAACGGCAATGTTCCCCTGTACAGAAATAGGTCATTAAGCCATTTTGCTCTCCTTTTGGTAATTGTTAGTCCCATTGAGTTTTGGCTGGCTTTTGCTATCCAGACTTCTCTTTACTGAAGAAACCTTGTCTGAAGCCACCCTACCCTTAATATGTGTGTTTGAAAATGGTAAGCACCTATAGGACCAGTAGAAGTCATATAAAGCATATTTGTTCATATATAATGGACAGCAGGTTATAGTATTGAACTTAGAATTGTAACTCGCTAAGTATTAGTTTGCCACATACCCCAGGAGAATAGATGAGCTCTTGTACAAATACTCATCTCGATCTTGCCCACTATTTTATGGTCTCCTGCCCTAGGTATCCCAGATGGCTACCAGGATAAAGGAATCATCCATAAGTCCCATGGTGAGACTCCTCACCCTGAAAATGTCTTCAGAGTCACAGGATGGTAAGCATGTTTGTACTCTTCAGCTCACTCCCTTTGAGTTTGGTAGCCACTTCAGCCCTGAACATGAGGGACTATCATGTTGTTAAGTCCTGTGACCTAGCCATTTTGTTTGTGGCACGCTGTATTTCTGCAGTTTTTGCCTACATAAGCACGCAGAGGATACACGCTCCTTTGTGTGAATGACAAAAGGCTGCACTGAGGCTGGATGGGGGGTCACTTTCACAGACACATCCATCTTCATGCAATGGGTCCATCTGCAAATATGAAGTTTGACTGGCCAATCCTTACATTATGGCCACCACAACTTTGAGATGGCACACGGATAGCGATTGGCTGTCTGGGGTACATTCTACCAGTCTATGTGTGAGTGTTTCTACAGGGATCCCAAGCCATTTCTTGGAATCACGTACAAGTAGCGTAAAATGAGGATGCTCTGGATAACAAAGACTGTGGGCCCGTGTAGGCAGAATACCTCCCACAGGATACTCCTCGAATTCCCTTACTAGGGCATTGAAAAAAGCAAAGGGGGAAAAAGAGAAAAGAAATTGTAGAACTTAGGGTGCGCTGTGCACCTTAGATGATAGTGACTTGTCTGCATTGAATAAAGGGCTGGCGGCAGGAGCATGCATGAAAAATAATCCCACAGAGAGATAGAACGGCAAGTTCTTACCAGCACTATTTTTTCTAATATGCTACTCCCTTACATACTCTGCCCACATCCACGAAGAAATGTTTGTCCCAGCAGTATTGGGAAAAAAGGACAGATCAAAAGGAGTACAGTCGGAATTCCACAAACCATTCGGAAAACGGTCACATCGGGATCTGTTAACGACAGCCCTAGCTCTCTCGAGGCAGGCAATTTATGGTTTCGCCAGACCATCGCGTTCCCTGGCCCACTTTTTTCATTGTAATACTTTGTCACCCAGTGGTGGCAAGGCATTACTGGAAGACAAAACTAACAATAGCAAGATAAGCCAAATCCAGAATTTTGTACTTTTCCCTCTAAAATGTGTTTATTAATAGGAAAGCCAGAGACAGGACATAATCAGTACCAAGAAATAAGAAATAAAGGTTACTGCATGTGTCACAATTATCTCTAATGTGATGCAACACACAATGTTTGCTATTCAACATCTTCTTTAGTAAACAAGAATATAGAACTCACATGCCCAAAATAACCAAATACTGAGGAAAGGAAAAAGTTGGTTAGAAAACTCCATAAACAAATCCAAACGGATTATTTTTCAAGCCAATCTCTACATCTGTTTGCTGCCTTCCTCCTCCCCCATTGATAGCTGGGCTAAGCATCAAGTGAATTCACCAACCCAAACAACAAGACTACATTCTTTATTGGGTTAAGCATTACAGCGAGCAGTCAGAGGCCATGCACCCTCACTTTCTGAAAGCTCTTCCAAAAAAGTGAGGGCAGCCTTCACCTATTCCAGGATCATCCAAAGAAGGGGCGAGATGGAAAGATCTGTGCCGCACCACTTCCCTCAGGCTCGCCAGCACACCATGAGGATCTGCCTCCCACAGGCCTTTTCGCTGTCAATCAAAGCAGGCACACTGCCATCTGTGCCAGAATCACAATGCTCTGAACTGTACCCATTATCTCCCTTCAGCATGGTTTAATCAGTCCAACTATGACTGTTGAGTCAACTGGTGATTGTGTTGCAATGCTCACCGCTGTACCCTCTTGACAACTCCTGGGTGCAAGGGGGATCCCTGGAATCGAGGTTTGTGGCAGAGACTGCAGTTATCCTCAAGAAACGCCAATCATCCCCTATGGAGAGCTGCAGTTAAGCGTCCTGTGATAAAAAAAAGCCTGTGGTGAGGCTCCAAAGAACCACAGCCATCATGGACTCAGTTAGCTCTGCTCAGTCTTCTGTGATATAAAATGTTTAAAAAATTTTGCAGGGCAATGAAGCATTTTACTTTCTGTTGGAAACACAATGTGGGAAAGCTGGAGAGTCTAATTTCGGTGAGATTACAAAAAAGATATAATTCAGAGATCCACCTCTTACACCTAAACTGAACAAACCATGAGTGTACGGTTTTCGGTTCCTATTTGCTATACAAGACAACACTAGAGCGCAACAGATATTTGGCTTTTGAGGACCAAAACTCATATGTTGCACAGAACACAAGGATTGCCTAAACCTTCTATACAAACCTAGAGAACGTATGTACAGGTTTCCAAATCGTTTTCAAATTGTCCTATCAATTTACAGACAAACAACTTGCCCACAACCAAAAGTAGAAGGGAAAAGAAGTAAAATCCAGAACTCTATGCAATGGCCTATCTGTAAAGTTTTGCACATAGTATGTTCACGAGTTGCCATCTGTTGTGTATTTACTTTCATTACTATATTTGATTAACATAATAGGACTATGCCATTTCTAATGTTATACTAAATGCTTACTTGCAAAGCTACATGCCCTTGATTTAAACTGTTAACATGTTCTAATACAGTATACAACATTGTACGTAATTTACAAATTTCCAATCTCTAGTGGACTCCATTTTCTAATTCACTTTGTATTTTTCCTTGGTCCCGGGGGTGAGTAGGGAGGGGTGACTCACTAACCAGTACTTTACGTAGATTTGTTGTGCCTATGTAATCTTACATCACAGGTTTTACATTGCTAGGGGTGCAATCAAACCTCAAAAATAAAAAAGGAAATCAAATGAAAAGGCAATTTGCTACATTAGGAGGTAACTTGAAGGCCAAGTATAGACACTTGCTTAAAAAGCCATTGTTTATCCTTACCAGTGGTCTGAGAAACCAAGCTTTATGACTGATCTAAACATGCAAATGACCGAGAAAATAATAGTGACACCTTGCATCACTGAACCTTCCAAGATGGAAGAAGCAGCTGTGGCAGCATAAAGAGAAGTGGAGTTCTGGCTGTCTTCAGTCAGGAGGCTGAAAGTGGAGGTATTGGCAAAGGGTTGGGACTCTGTGCAGTCCAGCGCAGAGAGGTCTGCTGTGGCTCCCAGAGAACTTCTCTCCACTTCGCTCGTTGTCTCTTCCAAGTCATAAAGGGCCCCATCGACTGAATCTAAGGGGAGAAAAACGTTGTTGAGACTCATGTGTAATGTCTGCATTCCTCACAACTTGCTTCAGGACGCTATTAGACAATATACAAAGGTGTAGCACTACCTTTTGCCCAGGCCTGAATGCTTTCAAATGTTTGCTCCAGGATCCCTCCACTCTATAACAATGCACTGATAGTCAATATAAGAGGGGCTTCATTTTCAGAGAAATTTACCAGACTGCTAATCAAGCACTGACGGTTTAATGTTGATAGATTATAAAACAATTGCCAAATACTATACATAATTGGTCAAAGTGCCCCTGAAATAAGAGCTGTTAAGGTCTAATACATTGCAACATATTAGAATTGTGGGAGAAAGCCATTAACATGGTGCCTTGCTGAACAATGCTAAGCAGTTCGGTAAAAATCTCTGCAGACATTCAAATGCTCCAGTGCGCTTTCAGGTGCAAATATTAAAACCAAGAATGCCATTAGTACAGTTGCTCAAACCTTCCAATTTCTTTGGGTCTCTGGCGCGCAAGGCTACCAGATATACAAATGGCAGCAAATTAGTTCCAGCCAGCAACTGCTCAAACAATGACACAGGATTTAGCAGCCCTATGTGCAACCCACTCACTCCTTAAATCGTCTACCGTGAAAGAAAATGGAATCTGAACAAGAGGTCGGGAAAAAAGTATGGTAGAATTCTTTGAATTTCGGCTGTACAAAAATTACATAGAGCTGAAAATTCCGAACAATTGCACCATACGGCAGCATTATAGCGAACAAGGGGAGCAGACGTTGAGGGGGTGCCCACGCTTTCGAAACAAAGTTTAGAAGGGAGACAGGGGAGTCGGCAGCACACAACAAAGTGTGCCGCCAAAAGGTAAATAGGGCGGTGAGTGTCGTGGGGTTATAGGAGAAACGTGAAAATGTCGAAAGGGAAATGTGGTTAAAAAAATCTTCGGTTGGTCCGTTCCAAGTGACTGCGTAGCTAAAATACAAGTAATATGATGACTCTTCTGAGAACCTACACATAAAAACGCGAGTTGCCCAAATCTACTAGCCACACACGTAGGTGGAAGGTAGCCTGTACACTAGGCAAAAGGCCCTGAACGTTGCGATTTGTACTGACTGGTTTACCAAACTTTTCAACCCCAGATAAGTTCACATCCATGGTCTCAACTGAGACGGGACTTTAATGCAACATCTGAAATGCTCCAAGTGTCTGAGTATACACCCATCCTTGGGGTAAGCAAGAGAAGAAGCCTAGCAACATTTGAATGTGATGACCGCAACGTGTTTGAAAACCACCAAAAGTTTGAAAGGATGCACGTTTTTTGTTAGAAGCAGAGTAGACACTGTGCTCTCAATTGTCCAACGTAACCTGGGAGTGAGCATCCTTAAGTTGTCAAAGTCATAACGCGAGGTTCGAGAAACACTGCCAGAGTCTCAAAGAACCAAAAAGCCGAACTGAAAAGGACCATGAGTAAAACTCTGCTCCATCATGCAAAGACCCCCCTTGATGCCAAAGGTCGGCCGACACCAAGGGAGGAAACAGAGGAGCCTCGGCTCCATTCCTTTAAGCTGGTTGGCATAGTCTGGTTACACACTTCAAGGATCCTCTGTTTCCAGAGAAGATTTGCAGCTCATCCATGAACTACCTCATACTTTCAACAGAGATAAAGCACTACATATAAAAACATCTTCATGTGGCCATTGCCTTATGGAATATGATGCATATTCTAACTATACCCCAGCGGGTCCGAGTCATAATCTACCCTGTGAACTTCAACTAATTCAACTTCAAAGGTCACCAAAAACTTCTAGTTATAGTATGCTGGTCCATCAGTCCCCTTCTCCATCTTTGGTCGATTTTGCAATATTTATTTATTTATGGGAGACTATTTTCTTTTTGGAACCAGTTTATTCAAATTTTCCAATAAACATGTAAAAACACAATTTCAGCAATTACATCCGAAACATCCTTAAATCCCAATAATAAATATACCCAGAAACCACCCCCAAACAATCAAACTAGAATGTAATGTCAATCTCAAGATCTGGGTGAGAAAGAAGAAGATTTTCTTTTTTTTTTTTTAAATTAACATTTATATGCATACACATATTACAGTTTGACTTTTGAAGCTGTGCAATAGCACCTGGTGCGTTACAAGTGCCGAATGGGATCACCAAATAAATGATCTCAGTCCCAAATAACCAGAAAGATTCAAATAATATGGCAAAATATTACTTTATTATCAATTCAATTATCAGAGATTTTAATGTTAAGCCTAATAGCTCCTTTGACATTCATGCAAAAAATGTGATTAACACATTGGCTGACATGGGGCTTGAGTTATGCAATTATCTCCCCACACATGCTTGATTTGATTTTTGCTGAGAAAAATATGATGGCAGTATTTTAATCCACTGCCATTTGTAAGGAACTCATGGTGGTAACAGTAAAGGCTGACAAGTGATCACAGTTCAAGGGTGTTTATTGAACTGTATAATGGGTGAGAAAAACGCCCAATCTAAACCTAAATCTAAAATGGGAGCAAGCTACGACTATCAAATATTAAGGCAGTTCTAGTGGCGTCTTGTCAAATACAAAGGGCCTATACTAAAAAAAAATATTGCCACTCCTTACAGCTAAGTTACAAATTAGTGTGCGACAATGTTCCCAAGGAAAGAAAAAAAGTGTTCACCAAATGATAAGTCAGGTTGGGGTCCTCCTTCCAAGTTTTTAGCATGGGACAAGGCAGGATCTTGGAGCACTGCACACTCCTGGGCCCTGCCAGCACGAGGTTACAGTTTTTTCAACAATGCCAGGGCCTTCCAGGGTCAAGTCTCTTTCTGCAAAAGTCTCTTGCCTTAGAAGGCCTGCTGTACCATAAACAAACAAAAGTTCCTTTGGTAATCCTTTCACTCTGGGCGATTGCTCTTCGTCCCTTGGATCCCCCTCAGCTGGGCTCTGATCCTTCTTGCAAAGTTAGACTCCCTCAACCGGGTTCACTAAGGCCTTTCACTCCACAGTCTCCATGTCTTTTTCACCATTTTTCCATTGTGGACATCCTTCAGCTGGGTTCACACTTGTCGTCACAATGTTTACCCTCAACTCACAGGCATCCCTCTGTCGGGTTCGCATTTGCCAGTTTTACAGTTCATTCCGTTTTCTCCAATGTGTAAAAGACTTTCAAGTGTACGAGGGGTTTTGCTCGACCCTGGTAGAACCACTTCACACTAGTCTCTCCTAAGACCTTATGTTTTTCATAGTTTCAACAAAACAATACAACCCAAAAAGGGCTTCAGTCAGTCCTTCGAATAAGTGCCCCTGCGACGCCTGACCACTCTGCTTCTGAACCTTTTACTAGGGTTTCTTTAATGTTCAATTACACAAGTTCTTTATTCAGCAAGGTTGCAGCCTGCAACCTTGGACCCAGCACAGTTAGTTTTTACTATCTATTTCCTCCGACCCACCGGCTGTGCTGAACAGTTGGGGTTTCTGGTCTCGGGAGTCACAGCGGCAAACGCTTCTCCCCGCTTTGGCCATCAGCGTGGGAGGGGCCCGTGTGCCGTTGACAACACACAAGCTGGACTTCCCGGTCTTATGATTTCCCTTTCAGAGGCTTCGCAGGTCTGATTTGACAAGACCAATTCCCTCCTCATCGTCCCGTCAGGTCTCTCCGTCTATCTCCTCTGTCTGAACTGCCGGTCTGGAATAGCTGCTTCCTTGTGCATTCGGTCTGAACTGCCGGTCCGGAATAGCTGCTTCCTTGTGCATTCGGTCTGAACTGCCGGTCCGGAATAGCTGCTTCCTTGTGCATTCGGTCCTGCTCGAAGTGTGCTCTCGTGCGCCACCTTTTATCCTGGGGGGGTGGGGGGGGTGGGGAGGGAAAGGGCCATCAGGTGTGCGTAGTTATTGTCAAGTGCCTGACTCGGCCTGACCCTTGTGTTGGGACAAGTCAGGTAAACTGCTCTGGTGTTAGTCCATTGTCCATCACGGTGTATGAAAGTGTTTGTGTTGGAAAGGGGGAGAAGGGTAGAGCTTCTGAATATCTATGGGGTAGGATGGGGAAAATGTGTTGTAGGGAAGGGGGTACCGTGTCACACCTGTCTGTGTCCCACTCCTCAAGGAACCCCCCTACTCCCATTCAGGTGATCCTCCTGCACTGGTCCACCCCCAGAAACTGGATCCAATAGTGATGGCCATGTCCTGGCCACCTGAACGACAGATCCCCGGGACTAGTAAGTGAGAAGCCATCAGGTTTCTCACACAGTCCTCTGGTCGGGCCATTTTATAATTCCGGTTTCCATTTCTTGCTCTGCCTCCGTTTGTTGTGCGACAGTATCTCTTCACAATGCCAGCACTGGGGTAAGGTTTCCCCAGAAGCCGTAGCTAAGAATCAGTTGACCAGTACAAATCATTTTACTTTCAATGACAAGCTAGACCCTTGCCATGTTCTGTTGAAGGCCATTGTGGATGCTGCAAATGTTTATGCACCTGCCAGGTTTAGCAACACTTGGGCTAAACCTTCAGCACCTTGGTTTAACTCTGAGCATATGATTTTCAAGCAAGCCTGACGCCAATCTGAGGGGTAAATGGTGCCTTGAATATTATGTCTCTCTCACTGGATTTTAACAGCTCCCTACCCAGCCCGTGAACTTTTCTAAAGTAGCTAAGGAGCTTTCAACTGTAATACCTCCAGTTAACCCACTGCGTTCACAAGTTCAATTTGATCTAATTGGCTCTTTCTTCGATGAAGATTCAGAACAATGGGAAATACATCTCTGGCAATGTGATGGGTAACCTAGAGGGGCTGGTCCCAGAGCAAACTCGGATGAGAATAAATGCCCCCAGGATGGTTCAGTTTGAGAATGTTACGGATGACATTATCACGGTGGCCCTGCGGAAGTTGAAGTCGGTCTCCCTGGCAGATTAGATTCTTTTCTGGGATATCCATTCACTGCAGTCAGAGGTCGTTCCGCTGTTCACAGTAGCACTTCAGGCTTCGTTTGCCATGGGGTTCGTTCCTGTGGCCTTGAAACGCGCCCGTCTCTCCATTGTTGAAAAAGCCACAGCTCTAGCAGCGAATGAGCGGCCTCTCACTTTTACCCAGTGTCATGAAGTTCACTGAAGCTATTGATAATGATAATAATGATAATGTGTTATTTATATAGCGTCTTAATCCAAAGCACTTTACTCAACTCTTGCGCTACCTGGAATCCCATGCTCTTTGAAAAGAGCGTTAAATCAAGCTTCTGCCCCGCCGCGGCCACATTCTCTGTGATGATCTCTGTTCTAGATGACCTCGTCCTGATACAGGGCCGCGGAGTGGTCAGTGTTCCAATTCTTCTTGACCTCTCTGTGGCGTTTTACACTATTGACCATAACATCTTGCATAAATGTCTTTAGAGGGCATGAATCTCTAACCCTCTGCCCCCACAGCCTGGTTACACTCATTCCTTTCAGAGAACTCTCAAACTGTTTCTTTATTTCCTTTTCAATCCTCCTCAGTGGTTCTTTCATGTGGTGTTCCCCAGGGGTCCTCTCTTTCCCCAGTTAACTTTATTTAAAAACTAGTTGCAACAAATTACTTACATAACTTTTGAGCGTGGCAGTAATGATACAATTCATTTTTGACCCAATATCCCCCAATCCAATTCCCCGCATAAAGTTCATGGGTTCAGGACCCATCTATTAGACGTTTTTTTTCCTCGGACAGTAGGGAGAGTCACGCTTGTTGTGTTTGGAAGGTCAGTGCTGGTAAGGCCCTGTCGTATTCGATGACTGGGGCCCAGCAGTCTAAAGCGGTCAAGCACACCTTTGGCGGCTGTGCCCTTCTCTGCCAGAAAAACGTCACAGATTTAATCCACCATAGCGATAGTAGGGGACCCTCCCGTGTCTTCCATTTGTGGGCGAGGGTGATCTTTGCCGCTAGGAGTAGCCGCCTTGCGTTTGGTCCCGACCTCGGGTAGCATTCCGGTAGTGGTGTTCCTAGTAGGATTATGTCCGGGGTCAGTGGGAGTTTGCAGTGAGTAATAGCTTCTAGGGTCTGGAGCACCTTCTCTGTGAAGGATTATGCCGCCTGGCACTCCCACCACACGCAGAAGTATGTCCCTCTGGCCCCACATTGACTCCAGCAGTTAGGGTCAAGAGAGTAATTACAATGATGTAGGAGTTCTGGGGGAATAGTACCAGCGGTAGAGCAGTTTGAGAGCACATTCTCTATTGGTGGCACATCTAGTAGATGTGCTGTTTCTAGTACAGATGATGACCCATGTTTGTCTATGGGGTGCCCCAGGCCTGCTTCCCAAAGAGCCATGTATGAGGGTCTAGTGGTTAGCATGTCATCTTGTAGGAGTTTGTATATTTTAGTGATGTGCCCTCATCAGGGGCCTTTCTTGTAGCGTCAATTTTAGGGGGTGGATCTCCCTAGTGGCTCCTTGTTTGACCAGTGGTTCGGTGATCCAGTGACGAATTTGTGCATAGGTAAATCTATCTGTTTCAGATAGAGTGAAGCAGGTTTTAGATTCCACAAAGGCTAAGGGGGATCCATTCTCAAACAATTGGGAGAGTACGTCAGTTGGGATGCTACGTAATAGTTGCAGAGGTTAGGCACTCCCATTCCTCCACATTTGGCTGCTCCTGTCATTACCTTCTGCGTGATTTGAGCCTTGCCCCTTCCCATATGAACTGGGAGATCTGTTTTTGCTGCCCCCCCCATCTTTTATGGTCAGCCTCCAGGTCACTGAACAGGTGGGGTAAATTCGCTGCATGCATGTTTTTGGGGTATGCCACAATATGTGCCCCCAGGTATTTTGCTGTTGTCGTGCTCCATTCCAATGGGCAGGTAGGTCGCAGGCAGTTTATTGTCTCATTGGCCATGTTCACTTCTAGCGCTTCGGACTTACCATAGTTAATGGCAAACCTGCCACTCGTTCAAATGCTTAAAGTTCTGCCAGGGCTACCAGAAGGGACGCTCGGCTGTTAGTGAGCGAGAGCATTGAGTCGTTTGTATATAGGAACACCTTGTATTGTTCGCCTTTTAATTCCATTCCTTCGATAGTGTTATTGTTGTGGATACTTTGGGCAAATGGCTCCATAATTAGGGCGAAGGTTAGTGGGGAGAGCGGACATCCTTGTCTCGTCACGAAGGAGAGTGGGATGGGGGACGATAGTTTCTGGTTTACCGTAAGGCTTGTTCTTGGGGCTCTGTAGTTGGCTAACAGAATTGTGCGAAACAAAGGGCCGAATTGAAATTCTTCGAGGGTTAAGCGCATGAATGTCCAATCAACCCAATCAAAAACCTTGGTTGCGTCTAGGGTGAGTAGGGACAGTTCTTGGTATTCCATCAATGCCACTTCTATTAGGTTCAGAGCCTGGCGGATGTTGTCCCCGGTGCTCCTTCCCGCAATTAATCCTGTTTGGTCAGCGTTAATGATTTTGGGGAATACTTTCGCCAGTCTGTTCGCCAATACTTTGGAGTAAATGTGTGTGTCCATGTTTAGAAGCTAGTTGGGCCTATACGAGTCTTTTCCAGGCTTTAGCAGCATGATGGTGGTGGATTCTAGCATAGAGGGAGTTACCTTGCCTGTTTCTCTGAATGAGTTCAGCAGCTCTGTCAATGGGCCCATGAGGAAACATCTGAAGAGTTTGTACAATTTTGGTGAGAATCCATCAGGACTCTAATTTTCAAGGCTTTTATCACTAATTCTACTTGCTCGATGGAGAGAGATCCAAAGTCTTTGTCTCCGATAGGGGCAGCAGGGAAGTTTCCGCAATGTACTGTTCCTGTAGGTCTGAGGTCTGGGAGGGGGTGGCCGTCATGGTGTTACTGAGGTGTGATTTTGCCAGTTGTATCTTTGCTTCTTCCGAGTATTGGGTTGATACCTGTAGGTCTTGTAGGCCTGTAATCGGATTCTGAAGACAGGTCTTTGCTAGTTTTCTGACTAGAAACCATTGGCATAGTAGCTCTGAACAGTTTCTTCCACATAGTGTGCTTCTAGTTTGTTGTGGGCGAGTTACAGAGCGCGAGCTACTTTCGGCGACCAACCCTTCTTGTGGTTCATCTCAGCTGCAGCCATGTCCTTTTCCAATGGTTCTTTCCCCTTCGAACAGCGTTTCCTGTATGCTGCCGCATGGGCTATTGGCTCCCCTCTGATGACCGCTTTCATTGCCTCCCATCTCGCAGCAACTGAGGTCGGGGTAACAGGGTTTTCCTTAAAATTGTGGATTTGGTTAGGGCATTTCGAAGTACCATTTTGTGTAGAATAGGGGCCCACTGAGGTCTTGAGGGGCGGGGGTTTGGGTTGTGGATCACTGAGGCATGATCAGAGAACAACTTTGTGCCTATCAGCACCTCGTCAGTGTAGGAGAGAAGTTGGGGGCTGGCTAGCAGCTGGTCAATGTGGGAGGAGGTACAGTGCACTTGTGAAAAAAAGGAGAAGTCTTGTCATTGGGTGAAGGACACCTAGGGATTTGAAATGTCGACAGACCCAAGACGATTTTAAAGTCTCCTGGTGTCGGTTGGTAAGATTGATCAGTCAGGGGGTCTAGGACACTGTTAAAATCTCCTATTACGGTTTGGCCCTCCAGGAAAGGGAGAAGTACGATATCTAGTTCATTGAAGAAAGCTTCTCTTCTTTCATTGGGGGCATAGACTGAGACTAAGGTGTATAATTGGCCAAACAGCTCACCTTTCACTGCAATATATCGTCCTTTAGAGCTCTGCAGGATTTCCCGTTCTGTAAATGGGACGCCTCGCCACTAGGATCACTGTGCCACCTTTCTTAGAGCCACTGGTCACCAGTTATGGTCTTGGGAAGGTTCTGTCCTGTAGACCTGGGAAGTCTGCTGCGGTTAGGTGAGTTTCCTGAAGCAAGACCACTGAGCTGGTCAGGTCGTATAGGCATCAGATAGTTGATTTGCGTTTGTTGGGAGAGTTCAGGCCTCTAATGTTTAGGGTCACAAAGTTTCTGGTGTGGTGGCATGATTTCCTGTAGTTTTGTCTGAGCTATTGGGACAAGGGGGGGTTCAGGAACTGACAGCCTTCTCCTGCCATCCGGGGCTCTAATCTTTGTCCATTTCCATTGCGACCATGGTTTTAACTTTTGTGAACTGGTGGTGAACTTAACCAGATAACGAAAATATAACTGCAAACCCAAGTTGAAACGGGGCCCGTGAGCCCTTTGGCTGGGGAGTGTATCCACTCCCTTGGCTGGAGTAAACCATGGGAAGTCCGAGCTCCAGGGATGCGTCGTCACGAAGAGCCAAGGTTAATTTCATTGAAATACTTGGTGGTGCAATATCTGTAGCTGTGTTTGGCGGAGCAGCTCATGTCTGCTTTGGGGAGTGTAGAGCTTTCCCTCCCGTTGCCATTCTTGTCTAGGCGTTCCGTTGAGGTTTCAGGGCCTCTCCCGCTCACCCCAAAGGGGACATGTTCATCAGATCTTCATCAGGGGTTGAGGGTTCCCTTTTCAGGATGCCCCCTACTTCCTCCAATTAATTGATTGTGTGTCTGGCCTACAAACGCTAATTGGGTGGGTTGCTGGAAACAGCCAGCGGTATTGGATTTTTTCTGATCCTGGAGGAAGGTTGAGAGAGATCAGTGGGCTTTGCGTCTGTGGACTGTTGCCGCCGCCAGGATTTGGTAAATTTGTATCCGAGTCCCTTGGTAGATTAGATCTCACTGTGTACGACTTGCGGTCAATGATGTCTTGTTTAGTGGAGAAGTAGTAGACCCGGTGGTGATCACATCTGGTGTGTCAGTTGTAGAGGATCCCTTGCGACTCTGCAGTCTGTGGGTGCGATCTAGTAGCAGCATTGCCTTGCTGCAGTCTGGGAGGAGAGTTTGAAAGAAGTTGCTCACACAGGCTTGTAGGGTCTGGTCAGGAATTGTTGCCGGAACCCCGCTAATACAGATTTTGTTCCTGTGGCCCCGAATCCCTGATGTCCTCTTGCTTGAGCATCATTTCTTCATTTTCTTCCTCCAGGGCCTGAGGTTTTCTCTGCAAGTCTGTCAATTGTGCCACATGGTCTAGGGTCTGGTCTTCAGTTTCACTGATCCTGTGCTCCAGTGCCCCCATCCGGTTGTCCAAGCCCTCCACTCTTGACGAGACGTCTGTCATACAGCTCTGAAATTCAGATTCTATGTCCGCCCGGGGGGATAGAATATCTTCTTTCGTGGCCCATTGACCAGTAGGTCTCTCTGGGGAGTGGGCTAAGGAGTGCCCGGCATCGGGCTTCTTGCATTTATCTTGTGGCAGCAACATGGTGGCAATGTCTGCTGATTTATGGGGGTTTCTGATGCTTTGACATTTCGGCCGAGCTGGCTGGGATGAGCTTGCTGTTCCGGGGGTTGGGCTCCTTTAAGTGTAAGGTAGCAGGTTGGTAGGTCTTTTGCCCCCGACTCCCTGCTGGTCAAGCAGTTGGTTAGACCGTTGGTAGTGGTGGCTGGTGCCCCTGTGTTTGGAGGCTCTCTGGGAGGACAGAAGATCTTGGTTGTGCTGGGTCCAGACCCCACTTCCCGGCTTGCGTTGTTGGAGCGCTCTGAGCCGGGTCAGTTTCTCTCCTTGGCAGGTGTTGGTTGCCTAAAGATCGGGCTTTCTCTGGAGAGAAAGAGGCAGCTGCCCCCAGCTGGCTGGCTGGCTCAGCGTTAGAGTTAGAGGGGAGGGCTAGTACTCACTGCAGGTGCTTGGTTGTTTAGCATCGCATTGTCTCTCTGCTGCCCCTGCTGGTGTGCTGTCACTCCGTATTGCTGCCTGCGGGGATATGCTGCTGGCTCCACTGTGCCTCCTCCTCCAGTTTGCTCCGTGTCATGGAGGAATCCTGATTAGAAGGGGATGTTTGCTTCTGCTTTTGTCGGTTTCTCCTGGGCCGCCCACCGTCTATTTGTTCACCGCCTCGGTGAGCCGGGGTGGGTTAGATAGTTCTGTTTTGATACGTGGGTGCAGCGGGTCATTACGGTTGTTGTGGGCGGATACGTGAGTGCCACCTTGAGGGTGTTACGCTCACCTGGTCTCTGCGGAGGCGTTGGGGAACGGTTGCAGCCCCCCCGGGGATTAGTTCACCCTTATCTGGCTTCTCCCTCTGCACTTATACAGTTACTGCGGCAATTGGTAGCACTGCTCAGGACGGCTCCTGTGAGAACATAAGGGGACGCGAGTATGCCAGTCTGTGATCCAGGTCCCCTTCCATACCCTTCCACCCAGGACGTCGTCCCTGTAGGTTGCACTGCCCCTTGGAGGCTCACCTGATTATCTTGATTTATGAGCTCTCCGTCCTGCTACTTCTGGCATGGGCGCTTGTCTGACTGGGACCGAGATCCTTCACTGGTCCCTGCACATGGTAGTCCAGGACAGCTGTGAATAATCCACTTCTCTCCAGGTGAGTGTTTGTTTGTCCATCTTTCCTCGCCTGGTGGCTTTCGTCATGTTTGTATAGTTTTTTTTTTTTTCAGCCTGCTTTTGCTGTGTTTGTTAAGTTTGTTACTGTATTGTTTTCTGCTCCTTCTTTAATGTCGTTCTTTTGCTCTCTCCCCGTGTAGGTGGTATTGCGGGCCCAGGACCAGTTGCGGTGCTGATAGCAGCCGCAGCGAACAAGGAATGAACCCACAATGGTCCGGTAACAGGTTAGTGGTCTCTAGGGATGCGCGTGTCTTTCGAATGTGGCGTGACCCAATGCTGATGAGTGTTCGCTGTCTAACCGTGTCTTTCGTATTCTTCACAGGACCCAACTCCGTGGATGAGGAGCGTGGCATCGGGATCAAGATCGCTGGGTTCCAGAAGGTGAGTATGCAGGATAAACGATGGGTTCCAAAAGGGTAAGTAAGCTGGTCCAAGCGGCTGTGCGCATGACGTTGCATGACAATGCAAAGTAACGCGAAGCGCTGGCATTGGGGATGGAGCATCTTATATAGCTGTGCTCCTGGGGCCACGCTCACTAGTCCTGCCTGCTTGCCACACCCTGCCACTCCGAGAGTATGCACGTGCAGTCTGGGCATGGAGAGCTACACCCCAACAGTATGCTCATGGAAAATGTTCTGAATAAAAGCAAGTGTAAAAGTTCTTGTGAATGAAGCACTCTTGCACAAAAATAAAGTGTTCCTGCTTACATCCTTACATGAGCCTGGCGCCTGACTGAGTCCAGCTAGGCTCCCTGTGTATATGTGCCCTGTGACACACTTGATGGTGTGGTGCCTGTGTTCTTGGGCCAGTGCTCATGACAGCGGGTCACCGGGATAAACGTGGCTCATTTCTCGGCGGATTTAATAGCTCTTGCCGCCGCCGGTTCTCTTCGTGGACTCCGCCATCCATTTACCCGTTCTTCTGCAGCAGGTTCTGCCGATTAGGACGGTCAACCCTGCACCCTATCTGATAGAATTTCATTGGAGTCTCGGGATTCCAAGAGAGGCTCTCAGTGAAGCGACCGCATTGCCGGCGCTTCAAGCTACGCCCTGCTCCACACTTCTTTTAAATCCTTACTTACGTCCTCTTGCACACTTTATCCATGAGCACAGGGTATGGTTCTATACCTACACTGAGGATACCAAGCTACTTTTTCGGTTGGATTTTCCCAAAAGTGAACCCCCCCTTCTCAGCTGAGAAGCTGCATGGCGGCAATAGGGGACTGGATGGCCAAAGACCATCTTAAATTAAATGGAGAAAACCAAGATCATGGTAACTGGCTCTGGGGCATTGCAGGCAGCTTGGACGAATGACTTTTGGCCAGACTCCTTGGGCCCATGTCCTGCACCTTGTGAAAAGTCGTGGCATTAAAATTCTTCCCTCCGGCTCTCAGGAGCTTCACATTTTGTCAATTTGTATTTCTGGCTTTTTGAAGCTGAATATTTTGAAAATAAAACTGCTATTTTGGCCTCCCGAGACCCGTGCTAGGTAGCTGCATCGATCTGGGGGTCCCTAGATTACTGGAAATTCTATCTATGTGGGCCAACCAGCCTGTCTAATTCAACAACTACAGCTGCTTCAAAATGCTGGAGCCCGCCTGGCACTTGGAGATGATTGTTTTTCCCCATTCAAAGGGTCTCCTTCATCAACTTCATTGGCTCCCAATGGGCAGTCGCATTAAGTTTAAGATTCTTGGCATTGCCCTTCAGCACTCTCGTGCCGAGTACTTGCAGGCCAAGTTGACTCCCGATGTTCTAGCCACGTCTCTTCGATCTGCCTCTCAAGTTCTTGACAGTCCCTCGAGCTGCGACCAGGCTTTTTCCTCTCGCCCCAGTCATGTGCAACTCTCTTCCATATCTTTGAGAGGTTAGGGACCACTTTGGTTTTCATAAAGCTCTAAAAACATTTTCCAGTTGATTTCTGTCACTTCTTCATGCTATAGTGGCTCTCTCATCAGCTGTCCTTAGTGCCTAGCTGCCTTTGGCCCTTAGTTTAGCACTTTACAAATATTGTTACATTACATCTTGAACGTCCTTGGATCTCCTCTCCTAAGAACATCCCTTGACGGCCAGCCATTGAAACCACTACGGAAACCGGTTGTCTAGCTACTGCTCAGTTGATCTCATCCCTTAAAACAGATCTAAAAGAAACAATATATACATATATTACATGGCCTGCGGTAGTGCCCCTGTAGTTATGGTTAAGTTGTACAACCCAAAGGTAGAGCACTTTTTGGGCGGTTTAGAACTTGGCCCCCCTGAACAAATCCTCACGAAACTTTGCAAAAAATACACATGGCCAGTCAGATCGATCCTGCGAAGATTGGTGAGGTTTTGTGAAGGGGGGGCAAACTTATAGGGACGGGGGTGCCAAAATGTGTCGTTTTTCCCCACAGACACAATGGAAAATTATGTTTGCTCACGTCTACAGCCCAAAACCCTGGATGGATTTTCATCAAATGTGTGGCAGGAGCGGCAGCTTGGTCCGAAAGCGTGCTTTAGTAAATCTGGTGTAAATCCGTTCAGTAGTTTTTGATTTTTAAATGACCAAAAAGTAGGGCAAAAAAACCTAGTGTTATCTGGGTTCAGTCCGCAGACTCCCTTCCCTTTTCGGTCTGTGGACGGGTCTCCGATTGGTCTGGAGGGCGGGGTGAGGTCTGCGGACATCGGACGCACCCGCCGATTGGGTGGTGAAAAGCGTGAGGTACGTCAGATTTTTGGAAATGACTATTGCTCTTTCCTTCAAAATAAAAAGTTTCTATGATTTTTGTAAAAAGACACAAAGGTATTGCGCTTGTTGTGGATGCCTGCGTTTAAGTTCCATGTTCTGCCTTACATATCCTTATGACGTTGGTGATGACCGGGTATGTTTGGCTACGCTGCCCACTAACGTCCTTGAAAAAGGTGGAGCTCATTCTGAGCGTATAGTAATTTTAGCGTTAGGAGCGTGCGAATGTAAACAGTGCCGCGAGGGCCTTTGAAGATCAGCTGATAGAATCGTATTGAGTTTATCTAGTTTATCGCAAAATGTAAAGAAGACAGATTCTTTTAGTTCTATTTTTTAACTCTGAACGGTGGTTCCTAAAGGAATCTTTTTTGTTTTCTTTTTCTTGCCTGAAAGGTCACAATATAAGGTGGGGTGGGAAATGTGGGAATAGGCACCAAGCAGTAATATGGAGGGGCAGGGGGACCAGGGAAGATGTTGCACGTGTGTTACATCAAAGGTAGGGGGCAGTGTTTCTCATGCTCTTTGATTATAGCTTCAAAAGCACTTTGAAATTCTTCCCCTCTGCAGAGTAGTGCATTGCAGTATATACAGAGGACTTTTGTCTTCGAAAGATATGTATCAAAGGCCTCTTTTATTGCTTGCAAGGTAGCTGGGTAGCCTCTCTGTCTATGGCTAACCAGGTTACGGTCGTTTGTCAGTCCACTCATCAGATTCGGGTCTTTACGAGGGTCATGCCGATTATCCCCCGAGGCCCTCCGCCCTCTTGTGGTGGCTGCGCTAGTTCTCTCACGGATGGACTATTGTAACTCGCTGTACTTGTCACAACCGATCGGCCTTAGCCACCGCCTTCAGCGTATGCAGAACCTTGCAGCCAGGTTAGCCACTGGCTCTCCCTATGGGGCTCACATCACCCCAGTGCTACGCCAACTCCACTGGCTTCTGGTGAAGCAGCAAATTCATTTCACGTCACCGTGCATCGTCCACCGGGCAATTCACGCTCAGGGAGCCAAATTTGTTCAATACATTCCGGATCAGGATCTCAGTTCTGCTACCTCTAACCGTCTTATTGTTCCTAGAGCTAACTGGGAAAGGCTTGGCGGCAGAGCGTTTTCTATTGCTGCGCCCAAACTCTGGAACAGCCTCCCCCCGCTACTTAAAGCCACTGCGGACCACCTTGGTTTTAGAAGAGCCTTGAAAACTTAGCTATTTTAATTTCCGGCTTCTCCATTGGTCTCTCCTCGACCGAGCAGCTTCCTTCTTAGCGCCATGATGCCTTTGGGCGACCGTGCGCTTTATAAATTGTAATAACATAACAAAAGTAGGCTGTGTGGTTACGGTACTGGTTGCGCAATATGAGGTGGAGGAAGACAGCCTTCTATTTGCTAATAAAGCAACAGCCTTTCTGAGAGCATTGCAATGGTTGGATTTGGTGTGGTGGCGCATGGATATGGTCCTGTAGGAGCACTGTTCAGGTAGTCCGCAACTAAGTGCATTTCACTTTCGTAGCTTTAGCCTTTGGTACATTCCCAACAGTGGTAAAGAACTGCCACACCCATGATTCTCTCTTGATGCTAGAGGTAGGCACTTCCTCTACCTCATTTTCTTGGTCCTTTTCATTGCCTTTTGAAGTACTCCGCTTTTGTTGTTGTCTATGTCCTCCAGCTGGTAGTGGTGACGGTGCCTCTTGCGGAGGAGTAATGGCAATAGATGATGCCATTTATAAGATCAATAGCAGTTTTGCTAATAGTGTTTGAAGTACGTGCTGTGTGCTATGTGCTAGATTGTTAAATGGATGAGTAAGAATAGGTGTAGGAGCTGTGCAAGGGTACATTTTGAGCTTGAAAGTTCCTAGATCAGTAGAAAGTGCAGTTGCATACTGCCTGCAAAGCACAGACCTGATCGCAAAGTGAGGACACCTTTGTGGACACGTCATGCCACATATGGGGGAGTGATCGCGTGACACTATTCGGAGGCTCCGCAATGACATCAGACTTCGTGAATGTCGACGGACACAAAAACTGTAGTGGCAAAAGGTGTAGAGAAGTGTTAAAAATGATGCTAGAAGGTGGGAAAAGAGTTTTAAGGTGAAACTTTGTAAATTGGGCACAAATATTGCTATATTGGGGTAGTTGTTATGGTTAAGTTGCACTCCCAAAAAGCTATGAAATTCAGTGAAAAAACATTGTTAAAGGGACATTATGGTTACAAGTAAAACCAAAAAACCTGTGAAATTCACCAGTTATGGTACGCTAAGCAACCATAACTCGCGCCACCTCGGTGCTAAGACTAACACTCAGGATATTAAAGATTACATCACAAATGTCATTGATGACATCCCCGATGACATCACATCTGAAATTAATTGCGAGTAAAAAGTCTCCAAAAGGGGTTGTGTTTATAATGTTAGCAACAAGATGTGAGGGGTGATCAGGAGATCTATCATGAACTTCTTCATCTATTAACTACGTTCTCATCTCGGGGGCGCTGTTGTGCACCTGCAAAGATGGCCGCTTGAGGGGAGTGCTCCGTAACTCTCAATATCCTGCTACTGATATCCTGCAGAGTGGTGCTCACACTGGTGTGAGTAAACACAGGGGTATGAACGGTACCCGAGCAGGCACCTTCAGTGAAAATTTGGGAGAAAACCGGACCATCCAGCACCCGTGGGGAGCCGAGTCGTAGCGGACAGCTGAAAAACCCAGCCGCACTTTACGGGCCAAAACTACCCGTATCCAGAAGATCGCATCACACCGTTGGCCGAGGGCGGCTTGGGAAGCCGTTGTGAGCGGATGCCTGGTGGGGCAAGGATTGAGTTGCAAAGATCCACCCGGCAGCAACCCGGGGATCGGAGGCGGAGTGGTTGAGGCAGACGCCAGAACACCAATGGAGAAGAAAACATGACCGGACCGACCAGCGTTTGAGGCCCTGACATACCGGGAGCGGACTCGGCCAGACGTGATATGAGCAGAACCAGTCCAGCCACAGACAGCAGAAAACCAGCAGGAAACCTCACCTCCGGGTGCCTGTGGCGGAGCAGAGTTGCAGCAGATAATCCTGGGTGCACTAGGCCGCCAATAACAGCCTGCTCCTCGGAGCTCCCCCCGGCTACTGGAAGTGTGAGGTGCCATGGCTGGCCGACAACGTAGTGGACAAGCACCCGACCTAGCGAGCCTGCCCGGTCAGTGACCTGCATAGCAGAGGAGGGAGAGGAGACACAGCGATCGAGACCCCACTGGTGAAGGCACGTGACCTGGCTGAAGAATGGATGGGCTCTCCGTACACTGCATGCTGCTGCGGCCCTCTGCTGTGCTGTCCCAAGGCACCTTCATAACTACGGTGGGCATCCTCTAGTATTAATCTTCCGGCTGGGTGTGAATCAGCGACAGTCTGTCCCACGGCGCATCCGGCGCCCCGCACCATTCCACAACATCCAGACACCCTTCGGGTGTAAAAAGCAAACCTCCAGTCCAGACATATAAGGGCAGTAAAGGGTACCATACCTCACAACTGTATGGACCAGGCTGCTCTAGAGATGAGGTCCTACATACAGAGGCAGAAAGTCCCAGAAAGCCCTTAGTACTGCACAGGAGAATAGCGCTGGGGCAACCAACGCGCTAAATAGACAACTGCCCCAAGCAGGTTCCTCCTGGATCGCAGGGGCCAGCAAAGTCAAACTAACTGCTCAATCTGTCGCACAAACACCCGGCTCTCACGCAGCGGAGACACCAGCATACCAGCCTTGGGCCAGCATCCTCCAAACCAAGGCACACAGCGAGGCAGTCCTGGGCCATGTCAGTCTGGGTTCGTGGCAAGGGTATTATAAGCCCAGGTAGACACGAGCTAAGTACCAGCACCTAAGTGGATCCACTGAGGCAAGTACAGAAGAGAACTAGAGGAGCCCAATACGCCATTAAGAACCAGACGGCTGCCACGCGCCCTCAACACTGCACCTAAACATTAGGCCCACCATACTTGCCATAACAAGTAACACTGGAGTGCAAACAACCCTCTGAACCACACGAAGTACGTCGCCCACTCAACGCTGGCATGACAAGGGGTGCCAGGGGCAATAAGAGACGACAGATGGAAGCCTTCACCAGTGCGAACGGCATGGTCATATCACAGGGCTCCAGCCACACCCCCACAGGTACCACCCTACCACACACTGAACCAAACATGGAGCCATACATGACTGCGCTGCAGGCGGGTTTTGCGGCCGTCAACAACAAATTGTACGAAATCGGAAGCACCATAACCTCCATCAGGTCCGACATTCAAAAAGTGAATGCTAGGGTCTCAGAAACAGAGGGAAGGGTGAGCAGCCTGGAGGATACATCAACCACACAAGGCAAAGCAATCGAGCAGATCAAAAAAAAAAAAAAACTAAAGACAATCCAGAATAAGTGTGAGGATCTCAAATCCATGTCCCGTCGTAATATTAGAGTGGTAGGGATGGTGAAAAGAACCATGAATGTACCAATGGAGCAGTTTCTTGAGCAAGCCCTCCGCTCTCAACAATTTTTAGTGGAGAGGGCCCACAGATCACTAGCCCCAACTCCCAAACCAGGGGCTCCCCCATGCACGATAATAGCTCAACCGGATATATATGGGATACGTTACTCACCGTAATCGTATTTCTGACGCTTGTATCTGCTTAGATTCACATGCTGTGCATAGGCCAACATCTAGTGGAAGCTGCAGAGTATTACAGTTTGTTTTTCGAAACTCGAAAATGGGCGTCGACACAGGGCGTGCCAGTAATACTATCCCTAGTGTGACGTCCACGGTACCCAAGATCCCTCACGGGTCTAGGATCCTCAGATTGTATTTTTTCTGACATGAGGTAGCATGAGGAGTAGCGCGAGTACAGATAATCCAAGCAGATAGATAGAAAGGTAAGACTACAAGCAACCTTGCGCCTTCTCTCAGAGGGGAGGAAGGGTGGGTCGCATGTGAATCTAAGCAGATACAAGCATCAGAAATACGATTACGGTGAGTAATGTATCCCTTCTGAGGCTTGTGGAATCTGCTTAGATCACATGCTGTGCATAGATTAGCGAGCAGTACCTGAAGGAGGAGGTGGGATGTGAGAAGGGTCATGAGCAAATAAGTGTCTTAGAACCGCTTGTCCCACTTGTGTATCTGCCTTGGAATGGTTGTCAATGCAGTAATGCTGAGTAAAAGTGTGAATAGAGCTCCAAGTAGCTGCTTTGCAAATGGTGTCAAGGGGTACATTTGCAATGAAAGCCAGAGTGGCCCCAATGCCTCTAGTAGAGTGGGCTCTTGGCGTGAAAGGCAGAGTTCTTTCAGAGAGTAACACAGCTGGATACAGTTAATAATCCACTTCGAGATGGCACCTTTAGGGACGCGATCCCCCTCTCTGCCTGTAGCTACGGAGACAAACAGTTGATCTGTTTTCCTTAGCGGTCTGGTTTTATTTACATAGTAGAGGACCGCCCTACGCACACATCTAGGGTGTGTAGTTTCACCTCAGCCGAGCTTTGAGGGTCCTGAAAGAAAACCGGAAGCTTGATGGACTGGTTTATGTGGAATTTAGATATAAACTTAGGTGAGAACCTAGGGTGTGTGCGTAAAACCAGTTTGTCTTTATGGACAGTAAAGAAGGGATCCTGCACTGACAGAGCCTGAATTTCACTGACCCTTCTTATAGACGTAATAGCTACTAGGAAGGCCGTTTTATAAGTCAGATGTTTGAGACTGCTTTAATGCATGGGCTCGAAAGGGGGCGCATGAGCTTAGATAACACCACATTAAGGTCCCACCCTGGTGGTGGGTTTGAAATAGGAGGGTGAAGTCTCTTTACTCCTTCCATGAAGGCTTTAACTACTGGTACTTTCCACCACGAGACCTTGTTATGGGAAGTGGTGTATGCCGACAGGGCTGCCAGGTGTACTTTCAGTGAGTTAAAAACCAATCCTGCATCTAGCAGGTGGAGCATGTATGTAACAATAGTGGAAGGAGTGCAATCAACTGGGTTGATTTGTCTACTCTGGCACCAGATAACGAATCTCTTCCACTTGTCGAAGTAACAGCGCCTTGTGTTTGGTTTCCTAGATTCCTTTAGGATGTCCATACACCTCTGTGGTAAATTGAGGTGTCTAAACTCTATGACCTCAGGAGCCATGCTGCCAGGTTCATTGAGTTGGGTTGCTCATGCACTGTTTGACCTTGGTGCTGGGACAGTAGGTTGTACCAGGCTGGAAGTTTGATGGGCTTGCACACCGTCATCCTGCGTAGGTGTGAGAACCACGGTTGTCTTGCCCACATGGGAGCAACTAGGACAAGCGTCATCGACTCTCTGTTCATCTTGTTGACCACCTTCCTGATGAGGAGTTGGTGGAAAAGCGTACGAAAACATCCCTGACCAGTTCATCCACAGGGCGTTCCCCTGGGAGTCTGGTTGGGGGAACCAGGATGCAAATCCTGGGCATTGTCTGTTTTCGCTTGTGGCGAATAAGTCTATAGTGGGGAAACCCCACTGAGAGACGATATCTTCTACGACCTCTCTGTGTAGAACCCATTCGTGTTCCTCTGGGAGGGAGTCTCTGCTCAGAGCATCCGCTAGGCAATTGAGCTCCCCTGGAACATGTTGTGATGACAGGAAGATGTTCCGTCTGAGTGCCCATATCCAGATTTTCTGGGCAAGCTTGGACAGATTTGGCGAACGAGTTCCTCCTTGCTTGTTCAGGTAGAACATGGCTGTTGTGCTGTCTGTCCGGATTTGCATTGACAGGTTTAGTAGGTGGGGCTCGAACGCTTGAAGCGCTCTGAATACTGCCAGAAGCTCTAGCAGGTTGATGTGGTTCTTGGCGACTGAGGGAGACCAGAGACCCTGAGCTGTGTGGTGGAGATGGTGAGCTCCCCACCCCGTCAGACATGCATCGGTAGTGACTACTGCCTGTACTTTGGGATCGTAAAAGGGTTTTCCCTGTGCAAGATTCTCTCTTGTCCACCAGTGAAGGCTTTGTACTAGTGTTGGCGAAACGACCACTAGATCGTCCCACTGACCACTTGCCTGAGACCACTGTTTCGCCAACCATTATTGCATGGGACGCAGGCGCAGGCGCGCGTGGGGGACCAGGTAAATACATGACGCCATCATACCCAGCAAACGCATTGCTTTGCGTACCGTTATTTGGTGACCGGACTGATATTGAGGAATTTGCAGTAGTATATTCCGAATTCTTTCCTCTGAAGGAAATGTCAACCCCTCTTGAGTATCTAGGATAGACTTTTTCTCGTTGATTGAGAAGCCTAATTCATGGAGGAGGTCGATAGTCCTTTGGATGTTTGTTCTGCAAATTACTGGGGTTTTTTGTTTTTGGCACAAGGAAGTAAGTTGAATAAATACCCTTGTTTACCTGGTGTCCCGGGACGAGTTCTATCGCGTCCTTTGCTAGCAGATTGGCGATCTCCTCGAGGAGAATCTTCTGATGTTCTAAAGAGTGTACTCTTTGTCGTGGAGGATGGTTCCGGGGACGCTGCAGTAGTTCTATACAGTACCCTGCGGATACTGTTGACAGCACCCATCTGTCTGATGTGATCCCTTCCCAAACCTGGGTGAAGTTGGAAATGCGTCCCCCTACTGGGGTTGCGTGAGAAGGGACCCTGAGCGTCACTGTTTTGGTGGAGGCGTGCCACCTCCTTTACTGGGGCTGCCTCTGCCTTTACCTCGTCCTCTCCTATTACCACTGCCGTAACCCTGGGTAGACTGTTGGCTGTTGGTGTTCCACTGTGCACCCTACCCTTGGGAATAGTTAGATCCTCTCTGGGAATTTTGGCCGCCTGGGCGACGAAAATTACTATTCCCTCTCTGGTTAGGGGGTTTATTGGTTAACTGGCCAAGGGACTTGAGTGTCTCGTATTCGTCCTTGGCATTCTTCAGCGCGTCCTCGACCGCCTTACCAAACAACAGATCGGCTTCCACCGGTTTGTCCAACAATGATGCCTGGGTTTCTGCCTTAAAACCAGGCTGCCGTAACCACGCATGTCTCTTGATAACAGTACCTTCTGCTATCAATCTGCCTGCGTTGTCCGCGGCGTCAAAAGTTGCTTTTAAAATGCAACCAGACACGGCTCTACCCTCTGCTGCAATTCGTGCTAACTGGCCCTTTAAGGGTTCTGGTGCAGAGGCTATGAGTGCCGCAACTTCTTCCCACTGATGGCAGTTGTAGCTGGCCAACAGGGTGGTGGAGTTTGCAATCCTTGCCTGATAGGCGGACGTTGAGGCTACTTTCCTGCCGAAACCATATAGTTTTTTGCTCTCCTTGTCTGGAGGAGCTTCGGACGATGACAAGGGTGTTCCAGCCCTCTTACGAGTGTTAGTGACAACTAGGGAGTCTGGCTTCAGATGTCCTCTTATATAGAGAGGGTCAGACTGGGCTGCCCTGAAAAGTTTTTCGACTCTGGGATTGACTGCTCTGGTGAGGTTCGGGTTCACCAGGGACGGGTCTATTCTTCGCTGAATAGACTTAAGGATAGGGATGGTCTGGGCAACAGGCCTCCTTTCTCCCACTAACTCCTCGGCGAAGTCCCTCTCCTCCTGGACACCGTGGGTGTCAATATGGAAATGTTCTGCTGCATGTGCAAGAACCTCTTTCAGGAGGGGTTGGTTATCGACACGGGAGTATGTAACCGGGGCTTCATTCTCTACCGGGGAATCTACTCTGTAGGTTTCAGGGTCTTCCTCTTCTTGGTCCGCATCATCCCCATAGTAGCCCGTCCTGGTTTGCTCTTCTACCATGCCAAAATCTTGGTCCTCACCAAAGGAAGCCTCTCCTTGATACAGTGAGTATGGCCGCGAGTATAGTTGTACCTCGAAGGGGTCTGTAGACCTCATCAGTGTCTCATACCGGGGCTTCTTACTCGGGGGGGATAGGATCATTAGAGCCTGAGGGTGTAGCCCCTTGTGGATCATATGAAAGGAAATGGTCTGGATTTTTATCGTAAAAGTCTGCCAAAGAAGACATCCTTGACATGACCCTTTCTATGTCATCACTTGACCATTTTTTGGAACTGGGAATGACTCTCTCAGAAAGTCTAGGAGATTTATCTTGAGTAGATTTGCTGGTTTTAGAAATATCAGCAGACCTGGTCTTGTCTGTCTGTTTAGGAGGAGTGGAGTGTTTCACAGGTGTGGAAGAGTGCAGAGGCTGCTTCTTCTGCTGTTTTCCCCCCTCCCCGTGAGTGGAAAAGAGTTTTCCCTGTCCCTTTGTGGCTCCGGAGGTTTTCGACGCCCGACGTCGAGGATCGGGGGTAGAGTCCCTGTCCGTCGAACGTGGGGCCGCGCTGATTTTGTCTGCGGGCTCCGACTCCTGGAGCGCAGCCTGGGCGGTGGAAGTCGTCTTCGTCCTCCGACGATCGAACTTCTGTTAGCCTAGGGAGCGAGGCACTCTCGGCAAGAGTGGATGATTGCCTGGAGTCATGCGGCGATCTCGAACGAGAACGCCCAGAGGACACCGATTCGGACCGTTCCGTTTGTGCCTCTTTCCAAGAACTCGACGTCGTTGAGTCTCGGTTGGACTTCGTGTGTTTAGTGCGAGTGGTGTGTGAAGCGCTTGTGTCGCCGGGGGTCTTCCCCATAGCCGCCCTGCCGGACGACCTTCTGAGGTCGGGGGCCTGCGCTCGGCTGTCTTTCGACGCCGTAATGCCCTCGCCGTCCGAAAGCACGGCGTCGCTGCAATCGCTGAAGGCGCCCTCTGCTGCCATGGCCGCCTGCCTGGCGTGGTGGGCCCAACGCTTTGTCGAACAGTCCTTAAGTGTCTTAGGTTTAAACCTACTACACGCTCTACAGTTCGCTTCCGGGTGGTCCCTCGGCAAGCAGAGATTGCACGTGGCGTGCCTGTCGACCCAAGGGTATTTGCGATTGCACTTGGGGCAGAATTGAAAAGGGGTACCCTCCATACGCACCTTGAGGCAGGTAAGTGTAGGAAATGTATAAGGTGTACCTATATACCAAGAGTGTAGAGTATGTCCAACCCCCCACTCTCCCTACTTGCAGGGCCGAGGCCAGAGGCCTTCCAAGGCCTGGGCCGAGGCCAGAGGCCTTCCAAGGCCCGGGCCGAGGCCAGAGGCCTTCCAAGGCCCAAATCCGTCATGCAGCAGCTGACGGTCGATTTCTTCTCCAAGCCGGCGTCGAGTGTCGAAATTCGACGTTGGGATGGGGAAAGGATGTAATTTAATCAATATCTTAGCAAAAGTATGGCTAAGGCCAGGGGACTCCGCAAAATGCTTCCGACCAGTATGGCGGAAAAAAACAATATGAGGATCCTAGACGCGTGAGGGATCTTGGGTACAGTGGACGTCACACTAGGGATAGTATTACTGGCACGCCCTGTGTCAACGCCCATTTTAGAGTTTCGAAAAACAAACTGTAATACTCCGCAGCTTCCACTAGATGTCGGCCTATGCACAGCATGTGATCTAAGCAGATTCCACAAGCCTCAGAAATATAAATATATATACAGATTGTTCCAACGGGGTCCATGCAGCCAGACAGACATTTGATCAAGTAAAAAAGAATCCTGGTTTATGCCAGACGTAGGACGGATATCCTATACATGCAAGAGAAACATGCAACAGCTAGGGTCCTGGAATCCTTTGCCAGAGACTGGGGTCCCCTGAGAATTGGCACATAATATTCCTCGCACTCCAGAGGGGTGCTAACCATCATACAACGCCAAACCGGCTTCCAACTCACAAAATCGGCAATAAACACTGAATGGAGATTTGTTATCATATGGGGCACACTACAGAACCAAGTAGAAATCTTAGTGAACACTTATGGCCCAAACATCGACAACCCGGCATTTTACTTGCACGTCATGTCCCAAATATCACCCCACAGTGATACCAGGATTATATGGGGAGGTGACTTCAATACAATGCTCAACCTCCATAAAGACAGATCTAGACCTCCTACACCCCATTCCAAAGAAGCCAAGACAATACTGCAGGGCATGTCTGAGATACCACTGGCAGACGTGTGGAAAGAACTACACCCGGCATCGAAGGAATTCACATTCCATTCAACCGTGCACTCCTTCAACTCACGGATAGACTTTTGGCTACTCTCACCAGAACTCATCCCACAGGTGAGCAGATGCTCCATCCTCCCACGAACATTATCAGACCATTCACTGGTGCAGGTGGAAATAAACATGGGCGTCACGGAAAACATTCAGACCATTCACTGGTGCAGGTGGAAATAAACATGGGCGTCACGGAAAACATTCAAAGCACATGGTGGATGCAGCCGTCCCTTCTACGAGACGAAACAGTTATGGAACCGAGTAAAGAGCAACCGTTTCTTTGACAACAAGGGCACAGTGGCCTCGCTCGCCACGATCTGGAAAACATTCAAAGTCTGGACAAGAGGGCACCTCCTATCCAAAACACTGGGCACATTAAAGACCACCAGGTACGACCTAAACCAAACGGGAACCACCCTCTGTTCATTGGAAACTGCACAAGTGCCAGGCAACGAGACCCTTAAGCTACTGCAGGAACAGCTGGAGAGATTCTGTGTCTTGGGCCGAATGAGACATAAAATACATTACGCAGCCAATCAGAATTAGGGGATACGGAAGGGCAACAAAGCCGGTAGGATGCTGGCGAACCTGATTAAGTCGAAACAGAGATTCAAACCGGCAGACAGGTCAGTCCACACAAAGCCAGACAAGAACAAAGTCTTCCTAGACTTCTACTCCGAGCTATACAAGAATACTGACCAAGTAACGGCACAAGATCTAGACCATTACACATCCTCCATTCCACCTCCCAGGCTAGAACAGAGGGACAGGGAATTACTCGATATCCCCTTTACAATGGAGGAAACTGATTAAAATTGGCAGTTAAAGATCTAACGGCGGGCAAAACCACAGGCCCGGACGGCCTCCCAGTAGACTTTTATAAATGGTACTCAGCCGAGCTGTACCCACATTTCTAGAAATATGGGAAGAAGCCCTATCATCCGGCACACTCCCGGAGTACATGAGGGAAGCCACCAGAACCGTCCTACTCAAACCACACAAACCCCCACAAGATCCCAAATCGTATCGCCCCCCCTCTCGCTAATCAATATAGACACCAAAATATACGCCAAGGTCATAGCAAATAGGCTTCTCACATATATGAACAAATTGATACATCCTGACCAATCTGGGTTCATACCTACTAGATGCACATCCTTGAATCTGCGGAGAATCTTCACGATTATAGCGCAGCTTGAACCTGACACTGATGCAGTGGTGGTTACGCTTGACACTGAAAAAGCATTTGACTCAGTTGCTTGGGGATATATTTATGCTATACTGAACCGAATGGGGTTTGGCCCATGCTTCCAAAGTTTTATCCGGCCATTATACAAAGATCCCAAAGCTAGAATTAGGACTAATCATACCCTGTCCCCCGCTTTCACCCTATAGAGAGGCAAACGTCAGGGATGTCCTCTTTCCCCCCTAATTTTTGCCCTCACGATAGAAGGGATGGCGGCTCACCTACGTCATAAGCACTCAAACCCTGGGCATTCAGATCCGAGGTCCCCCCCAGCTCGTCTCGCTCTACGCGGATGGCACCTTACTATTCCTAATGAATCCAGAAACCAACCTTCTACCGGTCATGCAGGATATTACAGAGTTTACTAAATTTTCTGGCTATAAAATCAATCAAGCTAAAATCGGAGCTAATCCCTCTGACACCTAGCGCCACAAGATCGGTGGCCACGACACAACTCCGCTGGTCACCAAACTCAGCTCGCTACCTTGGTATAATCATAGCTACCGATAGAGATATGCTCTATAACACCAACTATGGCCCCTTCATTTCACAATTAGAGACCAAGCTGACGTTATGAAACAAACTGCCCATTTCACTAAATGGCCGCATTGCCCTCCTTAAAATGGTAGTCGTCCCCAAGTTACTCTACCCATTTAATAATATCCCAATATGGCCGGGCAAAGCGTTTTTAGAGAAACTGCAAAGAATGACATCCAACATCGTATGGGGCAGGTGTATGGTCAGACAGAGTTGGGCCAAATTATGCGAGAAATGTGATACAGGGGGACTGGCTGCACCAGACTGACCCTATACTACCACGTGGCGCAAGCCCACTATGCCAAATATCGGTTTCAGGGCACTGAAACATACGCCCACATACAAGTGGAGAAACAAGCCGTTGCCCCCATCGATATAAGCTCTATGATATTTGCCATGAAGCACAGAGGTTTGGGCGGTCTAGATCTGGTGGCCTGCACTACACGGGCATGGGCTGCACTTTCTCGCAGAGTGGGTTGTACACACCCATACTGGGCCCCCTCCCCAATGTGGCACTTCCTGGGCATTATCCCCACACTAGACACCGCAATGCAAAAGAAATGGGACCCTGGAAAAGACCTGAAACTAGGGGACCTGTTCCGATGGGGAATTCTTCGATTTGGACGCAGCACAAAGAAGATTCGGGCAAGGGCTCACAGTAACCCTACAATACCACTGCCTAAAGGCTGCACTAAAACACACATGGCCATCGTTCCCCACGGAGCCGCCGCCGCCCCATTCATTCTAGACAGAATGGACCAAGATGGGTTCAAAAGGTACCAACTCGAAGATATATAGCACGGCCCAATACCACACCCCCTCCAGGAATACAATGAAATCCGAATTGGAAAGGGATTTGGAAACAGTAATTGAAGACATTCAATGGGCCAGATACTGCCAAGGTCACACCTAGATTTCAGGTGAATCGGTTTGTAGTTTTTTGTATACTGTCTAATATACGGATTCTGTTCATCTTGCCCTCCTACCAGAATCTTAAACAAAATATTAAAACTGCCTAGCAGATGAAATCTTGACAAATTTCTCTGGACAGCAGAATTTTTAAAAATTATTTTAAAAAAAAGTTTTGGCCAAGAACAAGTAAGAATCGCCCAAAAATTGCTGTGTTACACTCTGGAGACAGAGTTGGACAGAGTACCGAGATTGCTCGGTGTATTCTCCTGTACACTATGAAACAGTCTCAGAGGTTTTCTCTACTCGGTTCACAGGATACAGTCCATCTTCATCCTCTGTTTTTGATCGCCAAGAGGATCACTATCCGACCTTCCACCGAGTTGCTGGTTTATCACTCGTTTGACAGGTCGAAGAAAAAAGCCTACCGGTTTCGGTGGTGTTAGCAAATTAGAACCACTTTCATCAGGGATAGAGATCGAGCACTCAATGGTGTGCCGTCTTGGAGGTTGCTTACAGCATGTTCATTGATTACAGGAGGCCCCACCCTCATGTAGTTTTCCCAGGACATTCAGTCCAAATGGGCAGGGAAGCAAACTTCTTTCTCCTGGGTGGGCACTCTGGTTAGATAGTGCCAAGGAACCTCACGATTCTGTGCGGCAGCTCCTGGAACATCAAGCCATATGGGTTCGCAGGCTCGTAGAGGGCTGCCAATATACCAACTCCATATCGATAAACGCCAATTTAAGGCTAGTCCAATACAAAATACTAAACCATTTGCACATTATCCCCGGCAAAATCGCCAAGTATGACTGTTCCACACAATCCTTGTGCCCCAAATGCAGACTCCCTGAGGCCAATTCCTTCCATATGTACTGGGAGTGCCCACGTATAAGACAATTCTGGGAAGAAGTGTCCTCCAACCTCAGCACCATCCTCGAGGTATAAATACCTGCTACACCCCTGAAATACCTCCTGGGGGATATTGTAAAAGCTCCCACCAAGACAGAGTTTCTCGGTTGCAACTGCAGTGGCCAAACGCAAAATATCTTCAGGCACTGGAAGGCGAAGGATGCCTCCACAATTCAAGCATTGTTTTGTGACCTGATCGAAACATACGAATGCGAGGACAGCTACGCAAGAGGCATCACACCTTCAAACTGACCTAAAGACATCTGGGGCCCGCTTTGGCGGTACCTGAACTCCGATATCCAAGATCCTGAAGCAGCGGAGTAGCCAGTGTTCCCTTTGTCAATCCACAAACTTCATCATGTTCTTGTACTCATCTCAACAAAACCTAATATTGGAGTGGTATTGTTAATACAGGAACCTAATCATACATACACATAGGCAATGGCTGCAGCATGCACTATAAAAGTACAATATTGTTAACATTCTTACTTAGTACACTTGAAACAGTTGCAAAGTATGAGAACAGCAGAAGAGTACAAGTTCTATAGCAAAATATGTCAGGTTAATCATACATATCACAAATATACATGGTGCCACTCTACCTCTTCATTAAGCCCTTTAATGTGGCTCTGACATTTGAATATCATCTTCTGTTCAAAGGTGGAAAGTCTCCTGTCTGTCTCTTGTTTATTTGAAACATGATTTTTTTTAAGAATGACCCATCTTGGGTCCTCATGTGTATGCCCCCGTTTGTTTAAACTTGATATGCAGGTCGTAAATCCAGAAGGGCGAATTGGAGTGCCCAGTGACTGAAAGAAAACTTGATACAAGAAGTTAGATGCTATTTGATGGGACTGTGTCCCTAGCGCTACTCACCAACACTCAGAGGTACAGTAGCTTGTGGTTTTTAGGGGAAGATCCAGTTTTTGGTCTTCCTTGGTAAGCCTTTTCTTTGGGCAGCACTTGTGCGGTCTAGATGGGCTCTTTGGATAAGGATAATCTCATGGCTCACTGTCTGATGTTTGTTGTTTGGATGTCATTTTTAGGTGACTCCTTGCTTGGATTTTCGCTCTTGTTTACTCAGGATCACATGGTGGTGAAAACATATGAAATAAGGTTCTCCCCTGAAGAAGGCATTTGAAAGCCTGAAGAACTCAAACATGTCGGGATATGTTGACAATCGACACGTGTAAATGTTTAGCGGATGTTAAATGTTAGGTGTCAAATTTTTGATGTTGTAAAAAAATTGTTTTTGTGGTATATTTTTCCCATTAGATTGGTGTTATACCCACCATGTGGGTCATAATCTTGAGTGACACAGTGTTTTTAAACAAGTTGTTCTAACAATGTTTTATTGAGTTTTGAATATATAAAAATTAAAAAGATCTAATGTTAAAATTGTGTTATAATCCTAGTCCATTTTGTCAGTACCAAAAGGTATGGGTGACCTTTTCATCTCCTCTCAGACAGATGAGTAATCCAATAGATTAAGGTTTTACACTCTTCCTCTGTGTACACATAGTATGTCATTAGTTACATGATTAGGATCCACAATAGGTACATTTGTCTTCACAGTGCTGCTGCTTCTACTTTTAACAACTTCACTTCTACTCAGGTTTACCATGAGAACAGTCTCCTTTGCCTCAGTGCTCCACTACATTTGGCTACTGAAATGTTGCATCTACTGACAACCAGATATACCACTACAGCTTCAGTACTTTGGACTACTACCACACCTTCAGTAATTTGAATTTGTGATTCAAGAAAGGTTTTCACAAGATTCACTTTACTATTCTTCAACACCTTCAAGTAAGCAAGGCACTCTTCATCTGAATATCTCTCTTCAAAAGGGGCAGACTTTTTCTGGTCTGTCTGCCACAATAAGAACCTAGATTTGCCTTTATTACCTACTTCTCTCTTTCCTCCACAGTCTTTGGCTATAAAGGTTGTGTCAACTCCGAATAATCTTTACAAGCAGCAAGTTCTCCTTCCCCAACTGTGCCTTCACCTCTCTGCCACCTGTTCTCACACGTAATTACAGAGAAGCCTTGGTGCCACTCTTGGCTTCAAGTAATGCTTGCACACTTGTATCTTAGGTAAGGTTGAACTGTTATTGGGATCACAGTAATAGATTGCTTTTTGGCTCTGTGAAAGGCTGCATTCAATCTTAGAATGGGGAGACACTTCGCTTGGGAAATGCTTGCTCTTCTCCAATTGTAGATACAATGTTTAACTGCTTAACTTCTTGTATAAGAAATGAATGCCTGCGTGAAATAAAGGACAGAGTTCAGTCTTTCTTTGGAAAGCACAATTAGGGACACACGGCTACTTCTTTATGTAAAATAATTAATGAGAAAATAGTCCATAGGCGCCCCTCTTCAAAAACGAACACGGCCATTGACCTGTTCTTTGGGAAGGTACCCCACTCGAGAGTCCGCAGCCACACTTTAGCTCACTCTACCTTTCACAGATGGGAAATATTCATTTGCATATCAGCCTTTGTCCCACCCACATGGGCATTCCAGCACCGAAATGCTATGGCAATTCCCTTCTGATCAAGAGTACCAACAACAACCCCATACATGTGTTTCTCTACTTCTTTATGTAGGTTACAGTCTTTAAAGGGTTTAACAATGGTCTTTCGCAGCGTTTGCTATTCACGCAAGTAAATGGGAAGTACCCAATATACGCAAGTCCTACTTTACCATTGTTCCCTTATTAAATATTCAACAACTTTTGCTCGCTTCTGACTATACCCGAGTGAATAGGAAACTGGACATTGTTGCTAGTAGTGCTTGAGAAAGGAATCAGAATGCCAGGTTTCACTCACCAACATTGCTCTGTGAGTTGCACAACTTCCACGACTCCAGCCACAACCTCTGTTTCTGGCTTCGTAGGAACCCACACCCTTACTCGCTGAAGGGGTCTCCAGTCCGGACACTCATTTAAGGGGCACCACTCGCTCCTGAGAACCACGGCTTGACAACAGATCCTCGCCTTGGTCTCCAACACGTTCCCCTGCATGGCAACCACAGCAATCAGGCTAACATGGGGAAAGACAACCTTCCTGCACCTCTTCCGCTGTGCAGCCTCTGCACTTCCGAGTTTGGGGGAACAGGACCCTCTTAGAACAAGCAGGTGAAATGTCTCCTCACCTTCCTTTCGGAAACTATTGAAGACTTTCTTATTCAACTAATGGCCTGTTAGGCAGAAACCTGTGCAGTTCCCTTAGGGACCACTGCAAAAGATTTAGGACTACAGGTGTTTGGCAGTAAACCCACTTGGTAGCAGTCTGTACCACACAGATTCACTTGGTAGCTGTGGCTGAGCAGTCAGCCTTCCCTCAATAAGAGTTAGGCAGTATACAGAGTATTCACAATAGGTCAAGAGCACACAATAGAACAAGTAAACACTGACCAGGGCTTGGTGTAAAATAATTATGTATTTAAAACCACATATAGAAAAACACACAGGCACTAATAGTAAGCAATTCAAAAACACGGTCACTAAATGATATACACTCCCTTAAAAGAATATTAGACAAGTCCTAAGTAAAGCCCCACTTATTTTCAGACAGCGGTGAGCGCTTAACGTAGATGGCACTCTAAAAATTCGTTTTTAAAAAGGGAGAGAAAAGCAGAGAACAACTTGAACCACCAGATCCCAACACTTTTACAAGAACAGAACAAGAGGGGAAGGCAAAGTAAAACCGTGACTTCAGAATCAGTAGGCCGGATCCGCTTTAAGAGGATCGAAACGAAATGTGTCCAAGGTCACACGGTTGCAGTGCACAAAAGTCTTGTAATGGTTCAAAAAGGAGTTGGATCAAAGAAAGGGACCAGTTAGAGGGTCAAGGCGGCCACCCCAGTCCAAGGTTAAGGAGTTATTATTACCTTGTTGCAATCTTTAGAAAGGGAGGCCTGGCGGACAAGGTACCTTAAAGTGGTGAGAATGCTCCAGCGGGGGCAGTTGTTCCTGGCAGCGGATGCAAGTCGGTGCTTCGTCCGGGGGAAGAGAGGATCTCGTCGTGGAGGAAGACAGGAGTCTGTTGCACTGCCAGGGAAGAAACCAGCCGCAGAGTTTCTCAGGTACAAGGAGCAGTCCGTTGATTCGCGGTTCAGTGGTGAGTGGCTATCCGGCTGCCGGGGTGCTTGGCACGGGCAGTTCGACCACAAACCGGGCTGGGGTGTGAAGAAAGGTAAACTGGTTGTGCCCACCAGTCAGGGGAAGAAGCCTCTCCAGCCGGGAGATCTTCTCTGTCGTCGGGAAGTGGTGAGTCGGTTCCGCAGGGCTCCACCGGTGGTGTCGTCGTGGTAGGTCGGCTCAGCTTCTCCCTCGTCGGATTCTCAGGTCCTGTGGCGACTTCTGAAGTTCCAGTCCCCAAAGCCCTGCTTTTATGCAGCATACCCCCATTCACTCAGCCTAGCTGTCAATCAAACATGCTAAGTGGTGAGCCGGCCGGCTGACCACTTGGGCTAATCACACAAGAGTGCGACTCTCAGTCCAGGGTGCCTAAACCCCCCCCCGCCCCCCCTGTGGTACCCAGACAGAGTGGCACCACTTTTGGAGGCTTCTGTGGAGAAGCCCGCCAAAATGTGGAACAAAGGGCTCGACTTGGGTTGGAGTCACAGAAGAGAACACCAACGACATTTTAGAATCGAGTCTTGGCAAAAAATACAAACCGGAGAATTAATATTAATTAAATAAACCGGAGGTATGTTCGAGGCTATGAGAATTAAATAATTAAAATAAGTAGCCTCGAACAATGGGAAAATCCCATAGGGAAATATTTGCGGTTGAATATAAAAAGTAGTTTCCACTGCCACCAGCCAAAACTCGATCAGGGGGGACGGAGACGTGCCCCCTCGACTAACAGACCCCGGGGCAATCAAATTGCCCCGACCAGTACGTCCACAATATGATGGTTTGTACTGGTTTCTGTTAATAATTTGGGACTAGTAAAGCCAATGGTGACTTTACATGCCCTGGGAGACAGTAGTCAGTCCCAGGGTATGGAGTCTATGGTGGGGTGTCACTATGAAACCCCTGTGTTACTGCACGGAGGGTGCTGTGTAACACACATAAGAAAAACACATGAGACTCTATGGAGTAAAGGACCCCATAGCCCATAAAACACATTAACATTCAAAGGAACACCATAAATCATGTCCAAGAGTGGGAGAAAGAGTCTCACTCTTGGCAGGAGGAAAAAACAAACTCCAGAAATCCAGCAAAGCTGCTGGGGGACTCACTAGGTTAGGAAATTCAGCCTAAAAGAGAGAATTCTCCCTAACATGGCCCCCTTTGGTAAAAGTTATACCTCCCGAATTGTCAGTCTTTTCAGTTCTTGTCCTTAATGTGCACCCTGATGCCTTCGGGCTGCGGCAGGTGATGAATACATACACGCAAAATAAATAAATCCACGTTCCGGCATCCCTCTGGTTCTCCCACTTCTGCTTGGTTTGCCAGCTCTGTGCCTTCTTTCTGCTTCTACTACTACAGCACACACCCCAGTCACAGTTCCAGCTCCTTCCAATTGCCTGCACCTGAGTGAGCCTTTTATGACTCACAGGTTTCTTCAGGTGTGGGCTGTTGGGTTGAATCGCCCGACTATTGCTACAACATACCTCTTCTATAAAACATTGAAGTGTTTATAGAGTTTAGTAGCTATTAGTAGCTATGTCGCTCCAAAGGGCTTACATTAGTGAGCCCATGCACATCCTGAACAGGGTTGCCTTCTATCTGCTAATGTGAATCTGCAAATATATTGACCATTCTTTTGGACAATTTTTGTTATGTTTTACAGGAGTACATGTAATGCAAATACATGCACAAATAATGAATATGTACACTAATTTGTAACCTTTATACACAGTATAGTGTGAGTTTTTCTTTATATGACAATATGTATATATGCTATTGTTCTTATGTTTGTATTGAGTAATAAAATGATAAAACAATCAATTCAAAAAACAATTTACCAGCCTGACTAATAAAAAGCTGTGTAATTTGACATAAAAAAATTGTCAATGTATTTGCAGATTCGCAATAGCAGATAGAAGGTAACCTTGTTCAGTATGTGAATGGGCCAACTAATGTAAGCCCTTTGGAGAGAAATAACTACTAAACTCTATAAAAACGTACATGAATGAATGTGAGCCATCAAAATGTATGTGGCAGGACGCCCCCAATGTTTAATAGTTTACCCAGCCCATAGTCCTCCCACTTCTAGGGCTGTCCCTCCAGTTACCCCATAACATACCTCTACAGCCCTCTTCCTCGTCCCAGTACTTACAGGATTAGGGGACTTGGAGTCCCCAACAACAAAGTTAGTTCTTTTAAATAATGTTTATTTTTGAAAGGTAGATTTAGTCCCCTTAAAGTTATTTAAGGATAAATTATTAGAATGTGTAGTTACAGAGGAAGACAGTCTATTTAAGGGAATACTTCTAGATTCCTTTCCATTACACCTTTGGGAGTAAGGAGGGTGTTAATCCTGGAATACTTTGAAGGGTCTTTCTGTGGGTAAGGCTTGTTCAGGTTTTATAATACTAGTGCTGAGAACCACATATTTTATGTGTGGTTCAGATATATTATAATGTCAATAAGCCATTACCTGCTATGGAAATTTAGAAAGATGTTCCCGTTCAAAAGACACATACCGCGTCTCATCCCACGGGATCCCCTCACCACACTGGGCCTGATCTCCTTCCTCCCACAATATACCACCACCAAAGTCAGGATCAGGAAGCGTCTGCCTTTCCCTGGCCACCTGGGAGGAGACTTTAGGCCGGGGGTTCAGTGAGGAATCCGAAGGATTCTTCATACTCCGCTTGTCAAACTATGTTGGGCACCGATACAACTTTTGTTATTTTTTTTTACTTTTGATGGATGAACCCCCATGATGTTGTTCCCGAACACAGTGCCTTCTGCTAGGAAGGGAACACAAGGGTCATTGGTTCTATGGAGAGGTCATTGTTGCTGTGGGTGGTTGCGCATTGTACTCTCTGCTCTGCTGGGATATCTGCTCAAATTGATGTAATTTGCCCATAGGGTGCCATCGAGGAAGTTTAATGTGTTGCTGAAAATCATTTGACCTGACTGCAGGCCTGAGAAAATCGGTCCTCTTCAGGGACACCAACCTTAAAGGTACTCATCCGTCCTTCTGCTCTCCTCCCTTTCTGTTAAGATATCATTCCTATGTTTGAGGATACTTAGGCCACTTTTTAGGGTCTGTCAACTTTTTTGCTTTCTTCCCTTTATAATTTGGATCACGGACTTCTCTTTGGTGGCCAGAAGGACTTCTCCCTGCCATTGCAATCCTTTTTACCTTACTTAAGGTGTATGGAATTGGGTTGCATCTAAAGCATCCAGCACCAGGCACCCGATTTTTGCCTCCAGTAGGGGGACAGCACAGGGGCAATGGGCTGTCTCTTGGAAGCAAGACCACCCAGAGCAACAGAAGTTCAAATCCCAAATCCACTCTTAGAAATTGAACTCAGGTACTGTATTAGGCGTGTTATAAAAAATAAAAAACATTCAATAAATAAATTAAATTACTTCGCATTGCAGTGGACTTAGGCACCGCTTTCCTCTCTTGTTACTTTGTTTTACAACATGAAAAAAGGTGACCTGCTGGAGGAGTTTTTCTTGAAGTTTGTGCCACTTTAAAACACTTACTGGCCATACTGGCTGGGTACAGTGGCTATGGCATATCCCAGTCTGTTTCCTGCCACTGGAGGACCAGCTCATGGCTTCCTGAAGACCCCTGTTAGCTCCCCCGTATCTACTAGGTCAAGCCTTACATGCTGCAAGCATTTATTTCTGAGCGTTTTAGCATTGCATCCTGCCCTTTCCCGCCAAGATCTTCTGCTTGGCCGTGGGTAGCTGTGATTGTCGAGTAGGGGTGACACGGTATTGGTTTTATGGCGGTATGATAACCTTCTTGCCAAATGACGCTAGATCATGGTTATCGCAGTATAGCTGGTGGAGTTAATAAATCTTAACAAATATTTTATTAAAGGTCATGAATTGTCAGCATTTTGAAACTTGTCTCTGCACATTATTAGCTGATCCTCCAGGAATCTGAAGCGGCTGCAGGTCTGGTCTTTCATGACGCTCACTCGTTGATCCTCTTGAATGAAAGAGTGACTAGTAGAAGTGTTAAAATGCACATTTTGAGCAATGAGCTTGCTGCTCAGTCACAGGTCATCGCTTTCAAAATCGGCCTCGACCTTCATTATTTTGGAACCACATGGCATGGGCATCATGACCCCTTGCTGCGATCAGTCATAAAAGTTTGTTTTGATAACGCTTTATCCCATTAAAGGAAGAAAAGTCACTCATATGAGGTCTGAAAGACCATGTAATTGTGTTTCTTTTGTCAAAATGTCATAGCCAACACACACTCACCGAAAGGTTGCATATTGATCAAATCACTATAGCTTGTTAACCATCTCCCTGGTGTATTATAAAGGTCTGATGTTGGAGTCACCATCGACCATGTAATTAATCCTAACAGGACAGCGTTCAGTGGGCGCTGTTGATTTCTTTCTTGATTCTTGCAATACATGTTCATTTAGCTTCTTAAAGATAGTGGCACAAAAACGTTTTGAAAATGACCAAGTTAAAATACATATCGGCACAAATATGGCCTAGACCACCACATCACCACAGCCCCATCATTACCATTTTCCCCAGGTCTGAGAGCATTAGGAACCTTGTCATGTGAGTTGAGACTGAGGAATGCTTTCATGGGTGGTGTGATACATCAAGGATAGACCTGAGAAATATCTCACCCCCATTGCTCTGAATACTTCAAATTGAATGTAGAATCTGTCCTGCCTGCCTGAGTCCAGTGCCATATGCAGAAGGCAAGTGAAGGATCAAGCAAAGCAACAACTCTAGTGCCAATGTGTAAATCTACACTGAGGACAGTTGGGAGGGGGGGGGCAGTTTATATACTTGCACAAAGCACTGATAGGGTCAGTGTTCATACAGTCTACAGAGCTAACATTTTTTGTGGACATGCATCAGAAGGGCATCCAGTTCATTCTCCCCTTTGAATTCTGGAATGTGTAGTTCCCCATCTTTCAAATTGGGAGAAAACTAATTTGGCTCTTCTTTAACCCGTCTCTCCTGATCACAGAGAAAGAGCGGTCACTGCATCAAAGCTGCATTCACTAATGTGCCTCACTTTCCCTATGCTCTTGTCTGCCAAACGCCACATCCCACAGTGCAAGATCCAGAATGTGCAGCACTTGCTTACTGCAGCTTTCCAAATCAGATTGAAAAGCTCACTTAATAGCTGCAGGCCCTAAAACGGTATACCGGTATAAACAACGCGACGGTTATTATTGTTCAATTAATCTGTTCACGGTATCGATAACGGTATACCGTTATAGCATTACACCCCCATTGTCGAGATAGGCGCAGACACACAAACACCACACCTGATCATCTGCTTGGGACAGAGGGCCTCCAGCCATTATTCCATTGCTTGTATAGTTTTCTGCAGAGCTGCGGTGGCCTTTGTCCACCAAGCTGCCAGGAACCCTCTTCTCTGTCGTCCAAGCCAGATGTTGTGCTTCACTATTGAATATAGACATCATAGGAAGGTGCTCTGTTCTTTATCTTGGTTATCGCAGGCTCAGAGGCAAGCCCCTTGGCACTTCAACCTGTAAACCATACCTTGGAAAAATCAATTCTTGGCAGAATTGTTTCGGGGAGCTGGAGCAATTTTCTCCAAAATGACCAATTTGAGTACGTATTTTGCAGTCCCGCGTTAGGGGTTTACTCAAGATACTCACCCTCAGGGGTCCCACTGGCTCAATATTTTTTGGAGGGTAGTCTCATCTGCATTTCTTGCATTTCTATTGGTCGTATCTTCCATTGTCTCTTCTGGCTCGTCCACCAACCTATGGATCTTTTGTTGGGATTTCTCTGGATCTTCACTAGATTTGTTTGCACGGAATCCACACCTGTGGGGTAGAACAGATTTTCCTCCATTAAAGTAGATGGCCCGTTGGCTGTTATCCCACTGATCACTATGAAACTTTCTACCTGTCCTGGAAGTCTCCCAAATGGATATTGTGGGCACTTGCTTGTCCTTGGATGTGTATACTGTATTCACAATAGGTTCTGTAGGCTCTGCACAAAAACAGAATTTTAGAACTTACCTCTGCTTAGTAATGCATTTTTTAAGTCTTGCTCTGCATTTCTTTAATGATGAATGCATGATGACAGTAGCTATTTTTTGTCACAGCAACACACTTCTGTGAAAACTAATTAAAAAAGTACAAGTTGCTGAAATGTAGTCTTGATTCTTGGAGGCCTTTGTAATATGCGTGGGCTGTGTCTTTAGGACACAGTACATAAATGTGCAGGGCCATAGCCTTACCTGTTTTGCTAGACTATGGCTCACTTGTTCTCACCCTGTTAATTTATGTTGGGTGCCAAATGTGACAGAGGACCAACATATGGGCAGTGGCTTGAGGACTCTCCTTTTAAATATTTACAGTGTATACAGTATGCCATGTATTTTTTAATACCATGCATTAAGAACATGTTAAGTTCTTATTTGACTTGATAAAACGATGCATACTTAAAGTATATATTTTTCAGTATATTGGTAGTGCATTCTCTAGTGATAAGTGTGTGAACTAATTGCCCCTGTGTCAGCCTGCTACATCTACCAGAATTAAGCCTCATTGTGCTGTCCACGTTACCTACCTTAAGAAAGGTTTGGCTTCCCTTTCTTGTCAGGTGGGTTATCCCCTAATTATGGACAGTGGTTGCAGATCCCCAAGAGGGTTGTACAAAAACGGACCAACTTCAATCTACCTTCCCCCATAGAAAGGAAAAATCCGTACCAGGCATAGGGTTAGTGGGACGGTTTATAGCCGGCAGAAATTTGCTATCCCATCTTAAGAGCTTACAGTTGCCTGTTTGGGACCATGGGTTCCAGACACCCTCCCTGCCCCCAACCCAACCACCCAGATTAAAACTTTCTTTTGCATGATGCAAGGTCCTTTTTTTTGCATGCAGGGTCCTGCAGCAGTTCAGGAGCAGCGGAGATGCTGCAATGATTCAGATCACACCAAATTGGCTTGTCCGCTCTGGAATCCTCTTCCTCCTGCTTTCTCGCCATCGCACACCTTGCTCCCTCCTCCTAAATACAGAAAGAACTGTCCATTGGCTCCCCACCTCATGCCTGTCCCGCCACCTGTTCCTCCTCTCTCCCTTCTCCAGCTGTCGGCCCACCCCTCACCTCACCTGCCGTCTCCTTACCGCTGGGCTCCCTGACGCCACTGGAAGTTCCCTGTAAGCACTTTTTCATTCACATACCCTCCCCATCAAGCCCTGACGTTCAGGCAGGGAATGGGATCGTGAAAGGAAATCTGCCTGAGCCAATAGCTTTCCCGGCATATGCACTGTCGTGAATGAAAAAGGTTGCAGCTAAAGAAACCATTGCAAAATTCTGGGATTAGAGTCTTTGTTCCTTGACATCCAGACTAGAGGGGCATAGTTGGTGACCAGTGTGAACTACCGCCCAAGCAGATTATATTGCAGGAACTCAATGGCCCACAACTGCCAGACACTCTCTCAATCTTGCATAGGCCTGTTCATGCAGCTTACGACTGATGAAGAGGATAGATTTTTCCACATTATCTCTGCTCTGGAAAAGCAGCGCTCCAACACCCACTCCGGAGGCATCCTTATGTAGGAAGAATGGTGCCGAAATATCCGGACAATGGAGCACTGCATGGTCAGCCAGGGCTCTAAGAGCTTCAAAGGCCTGTTTCAGCATCCTTTAGGTCTGACGCCGCACTTCCCGGCTTGGACGACTGTAGCGTATCGGTCGAAGGTGCGGCCAGGGGTGAAAAGGTGTGGAATAAATATTCCGTAATATCCCACAAACCCCAGGAAGACCCGAATTTCTCTGGCATTAGCGGGAAAAGTCTGTTGATGGCCTCAAGTTTATCCTGTTGAGGTTGAACAGTTCCCTGACCCACATAATATCCTGGGAGAAGGCCATGGAGGTCTTCTTGGGATTGACATGGAGTCAAGCCTGTTGCAGGGTCTCAGATACAGCGCTCAGATGTGTCAGATGGGCCTCTGAGGTGGTACTATAGACTATGTCATCCAGGTATTCTCCGGTTGAGGCTTCATGTCCTTTTAGAATTTAGTTCATCAGCAGTTGGAAGGTCGTGGGTGCCCCATGCAAACCAAAGCGAAGTACCGTGAACTATTATAGACCAGTGAGGGTGGCAAAAGCAGTCTTCTCCTTGTCGCTAGGCCGCAATGGAATCTGCCAATACCTTTTTGAAAGATCAATAGTTGTGAGGTACATTGACTGTCCAAGTGATCCTCTATACGGGGCATGGGGTAGGCATCAAACATGGAAACCTCATTCAGTTTCCTGAAGTCCATGCAGAATCGGAGGGTGCCATCAGGTTTTGATACCAGTACAATGGGAAAGCACCACTGGCTGCAGTAGGGCTCTATCACTCCCGTCTTCAGCATTGAGTGGATTTCCTGGTTGACTGCTTGAATTGTGGCCTCCGGTACGGACGGAGTCTTACTATGGTTCCAGGCGCAGTGTCCATTCCATGATGTGTTTGCAAGGTGCTCACTTCTTTGCGTTCCTGCTTCTGTAGCTATCAGGTATTAATATCGCCACATATATGGTCGCCGTAAATAATATCGCCGGGAAAATGTTGTGGCGATATTATTTGGGTGACCATATATATGGCAACAGGGGCAAAAAAAAAATGTATTTAAAAAAAGAAAAAAAAATGTGGGGGTTGCGGGGGTGTCCCCCGCATGTTCCATGCAATAATGTCGCCACAAAAAACGACAATTTTTCGGCGATATTTTTGTATCGCAATATTTTTGTGGCGACTTTATTACATGGAACCCTTCTTTAGTCCCGGGTTGATGTGCAAGGTTATCTGGTCTTTCCATCAAAAGGGTTTCCATCGAAACCCTTTCCAACAAATATTTTGCATCACATTTTCTTGCATCGAATGCATATATGGATGGGTAAAGGGTTATTTTTTCGTTGGGGTGGGGCTCTAAGGGTAAAAAACAGGTGGTTGGGAGAGAACCCCCCAAAAAATCATTAGATGCAAAAAAAATTAGATGGAAAAGATGGTTTTCCCATACATGGTAACCCTTTCGATGCAAGGTCTCCATCCCACTGTCATCCCCATCCAAAATGCATCTCAGTAGGTGTACACAAACGCACCTCCGTACTGATCAGGTTATAGAAGGAGTGGGCTCCACCCATTTTTTTAAGGGAGGTTGACATGGTATGTTTGAACTGGGAATTTCTGGTCTTGTCTCACCTTATGGGTGACAGGTCCTACCACTTGTTCTATTGTATATGGACCCCCTCCTCAAGGCCCTCATCTTGTTCTCCGAGGTGGGTATTCGCACTAACACCTTGTCTCCCACCTGAAAGCTCTGCATCCTTGTCCCTTTGTTGTACTGAGCTTCCTGTATCCGCTGGGCCTGCTGTAAATGTGTTTGTGCCACCTCTTGCAGCTTCTCCACCGGTTCCGCTAAATGGTGGGCATACTTTGTGAGGGTAATCTCCTGCTGTGGTTGTTCTTCCCATTCCTCTCTCAAAATGTCAAGCAGTGTACGGACGGGTCGTCCGAATAATAGCTCGAAGGGAGCAAACCCGGTAGATGACTGGGGTGTTTCTCGGGGTCGTGAGGATCCATGGAATCAACCGGTAGCAATTATTCTCGGCGGGAGTCAGTTTTCCTTAGTATCTGCTCTATTGTCTGGCTAGATCTCTCCAGCAACCCATCATTCTGGCGCTGCTATACCGAGGTCTTCAGCTGTTCAAAGTTCAGCGTTTGACACACTTGCTTGAGGTCGGCCAACAAAGTTTGTGCCTCAATCGGTTACGATTTCCTTGGGAATCCCCACTCGGGCAATAAAAGGTATTAACCCATCACAAATTTCTTGGGCTGAGATGGACCTCAATGGAAATGCTTCTGGGTACCACGTAACGTAATCGACAATTAGCAGTAAATATCGATTACCTTGGCTGGTTGTATCCAGGGTTCTCACGATATCCATTCCCATCCGTTGGAAAGGTTCCAGTGTCAAGGGCATGGTCTTTAACAGGGCCCTTGCACATTTGGTTTATTCTTCTTCTGTCACTCCTTCTCTGTCAGACCATGCTGCAAATGACTCCAATCCAACATGAAGCCTGAAAGTGACTATTTTTCTAAAGGGACTATTTTTTACTTGGGTGTGGTTCTAGGGACTTCTTACCTGGGACTACTTTTGAGGCTATTTAAACCACGCCCGACCAGCAACACACGCTTCGCGTTATTCTGCATCCAGCAGCGTAACACTCACCGTGCCTGCAGCCTGCATCCAGTCTTCTGCCACGGCCGCCTCGAATACGGAGCTCCTAAAACAAAGAGGAAAGAAAGGGACAAGGTTAGAAAACAAACTTATTTCTATTCCACACCTGATTCTGGATCCATCTTGTCTCCGGACCTGTAAAGAACATCATTACTGCACGCGCCACACCTCCAGCTGCAGTGTCACGCCATACTCGCCAGTTTTCACAGCATCCTTCGGGTCGGCGCTGCCTCCATCATTTCTTCGCCGAACTTCTGCACCTAGGAGACAAAATAAAACCACAAGGAGAGCTGAGGGAACCAACAAATATAATTCTTACCACCATAGACTTACCTGATTTACCACCAGAGGCATCCTTTTGTGACTCTCCATATTTTCACGTGCCGCATCTGTAAAGAGACAAAACACGTTTTCCTCGTGCAACATTTACTAGACAGCGCAGGGTAATACAGACTCTTACCTGAGCGCCACCAGCTGCCAAAAGAGCATCTTTTCACGAGCCAGCTGCAAGACAAGAAAGGAAGTGGGGGAACAAGAGTGAACATCGGACATATTGAACTCTATGACCTTAATACTTACTGGTCCTCACCAGGAACCTCAGTCTCAATACTCTCCGGAACTCTCCCGAGCCTTCAAACCAGTGAAGTAACTGGAATCGACACGCCCCTGCAAATCCACACAGGATGGAGAGCTCATCTTTCAAGAATATAAGGCGAGATTGCTGTGAAGGTATTTCGGAGGTGATTAGTTGGGGAGGACTGTGGGGGTGCCATCACTTGAATCCACAAGTGGCTAAATCCATCTCTCCACTTGCAGGAGAATATTTCTACGGGTTAAGCAGACACGATTAGGAGGGCAGATCCAGTCAGTCATCGCTGCACTACGCATCACGTGGGTGGAGACCGCAGCTGTCCGGGTCCGACCGACGCCCCTGTGGGAGCCAGGTGAGCGTAACACACAGTTCCCCCGTCAGGCTGTGGTATGACTCAGTAGTACAGGCCTTTGTCCTTGCTAAAATGCAGCCCTTGCCCTTTCCTTTCCTCTTGTATGGCCAATCTAGCATTCCTTAAGGTGGGATACAATTCCTGAGCTAATCGGTAACTGTCGTCGAGTTTCAAGTCCACTGTCACTGGCAGCATGACTTTCTCATGCCACCTGCCTTGCAACTTTCTCTTCTCCGCTCGACTTTTCCTCGATCGCACCGGCCGGTCTTCTATGGTCGCTTCATGAAAGGGGGCACTGTCCAACCAATTTTCTTGGATCTGTTGAATGATTCTTGGCATTACGACCACAGCCGACCCTACCACGAGGGGTTCAGGGAGCACTGGTAGCACAGCAGTGTTGATCTTTAACTGCTCCCCAGCTAGCTTAACCCTGATCTCCTTGGTAGCATAGGTTTTTACATCCCCATCGACACAGCTAATTTAGATTTTCTTTCTCCTCACTGTCTTCCCACCTACCAGCTGGGCGCTGACCGCTCTCTGCAAACCTGCGGAAACCACCATCGCTCGGGATGGAATCCCTTCGACTTTGGCCTCACCGATATACGGATATCGCTGCAGGGTGCGATATCTGAATATGATCCGCCTCCAGGCACATCCAAAAGACCCATTTTCCACATTCATAAACATGCGGGCTTCTGGGTTGTACCACCTGGGATCGGCCATACATTCCTCCCTTCATTTTCTGTCTTTTGCGTTGTAGGGATGCTTGGCCTTCCAGGTCCCATCCCTGATCCGAATCTAGGTGGGCCAATCGAGGCCATAGTCTGGCTGTGGTTAACCGCTCCATACACCATCATTCCTTCCTTGACCAGCCTTTTGATAAACCGAGGTGATGTTAACTACCTCTGCCAAGCTAGGCCGCTGATGTTGATTCCCCCACCTCTGGTCGGGCCCCAGTAGTGCTTCCACGAACTGCTCCAGGACGATTCCCTAAGCCATCTCCTGAGTGTTGTTGGTGGCCGTCTGTAGCCACTTGTCGGTTCACTCTTTCACCCTGTAATATAGTTGCTCGGGGGTCTCACTTTGCATTAGTTTCGTCTCTCGGAACTTCACCCAATACATCATGGCCAAGTCTTTCCAAGACAACTTTTTTCATTTCTACGTACGGTGTATCCCCTGTGGGATTAGTGGCCTGGTAGGCGCTTTGCATTTCCCCAGTCATCTATGGTATGATATGATGTGGCATTTATAACTCAAGTGTTTGTAGGCACGAAAAAATGTGACTCCATCTCTCATGAGGCCACTGTGCATTCCAGGCACTCTCTCGAAATGAACAAAAAAAATGTGCCAGGTCTTCCCCTGATGTATATTACTGCAAGGCGGTGGCTGACACCTGGCCCTGCCTCCTTGTGTTGGCTGCATCCAGCAACTGTATTTGCTGCATCTGTAATGCCTGTTGAAACGTCTGCCGATCAGCCGTGGCCTGTTGACTCTGGATTTGGAGTGCCTGCTGTAGTTGGTGTTGGCCCTTGCAGAAGGCTTTTAATTTGGCCTCCATGGCATTCTCTTCCCGATCCAACTGCTGCCACCACTTGTTACCGGCTGGGATTGCCAAGTCAGTCAGTCTTCTAGGCCAGTCCTGCACTCTTCAGGTCTGGGTAGATCTCCCTCAGTGGCGGCGTTCCGCAGCCTCAGCTCCTCTGTGCTCTTCCTTGTAGCATGCCCAGGAAGTAGAGAGCACTCCCCTCCACTCCTTCTCTGGGACCGATAACCCAAAGAAAAATAGAACACACGTTGTCCCTCGGTGTTGGCGTTCACGTAGGCTCCCACTCGTCTGCTGGGTCCTCGTGCTATCAAACTTCCTTTACGGACGTCCCTGGACTCCAGCTCCCGTGTGGCTGGGCCTCAGTTCCTTTATAACATGCCCAGGCGAAAGCCTCCTCACAGGGGGCCGCTTGCGGTTCCTTATCCTCTTCCTCCCGCTTTCTCGCCATCATACACCTCACTCCCTCCTCCTGAATACAGAATAAACAGTCCTTTTATTGGGCTCCCCATCTCACGCTTGTCCCGCCACCGGTTCCTCCTCTCACCCTTCTCCGGCTGCCAGCTCGCCCCTCCCCCTTTAGCACCCTCACCTGCCGTCTCATTACCGCTGTGGCCCCCACACCCCTGGAAGTTCCCTGGAGGCACGTTTTCCTTCACAGTCTAGCAGAGGTTTTCTGTATCCTTTTTAGGCAAAAGGGTTGTTTTTCACCACCCGCACCATTATGAGGAGATAGTGTACGGTGACAAGGGTATTTCGGACCAAACATTCAGATCGTGAATAGTCAGGAGAGTCTCCATGAAAAAAAAATGAAAAAAAGAAGAAACCACATATAGTGGTCACTGGACTTTGGATAGAAATCATTCATTTTGAGTGCACAGACAAAATGCTCTTTAGGGTTTATTTGGCCACTTCAGGCATTACGATGCATTCTTATTAACATTTTTGTTGGTTAAAGCAGCATACGTCAGAGGTAACATTTATCTTTTCAAAATGAAAGCAAATATTCACTTTGATGGGCTGCGTTTATCTTTTCCCCATGCTACAGATCGCCCAACATCAGTGGGATATGAATTTGGTTGTCGGTCTGGCCTTCTTTCTTGGAAGACTGCCTTTTTGGTTGTGGTCGCCTCTGATGGGAAGTACGCGTGACTTGCAAGCATTAATCCTGGGTTCTTGGATTATGGGGTTTTAGATAACTCCATAGGCATCATCTTTTCATGTGTGTCAAAACGCACCCTCAGTGCAGGGACAGGGAAGTTTTTTAGGCTGTCCCAAGGTTTAAATACCTTCTCTGGGATAAACTACTGTTTCCCAGAGAATGTAAGGTTAAATTGACTTTAGTCTTTTTAAATTCCTAGACCCAGCACACCTCATCTTACAATAGAGTGCTGGAAGGGGTTACCTAGTATCCCCTATGTCTAGAAACTCATGTATCAGTCAAATGCTACCCTTTCCTATCGAAATGGCTGGTGGCAGTGGTTTTACAATGAAGTACCATGATTTTTCCTGAACGCGAACACCAGTAGCTAAAAATCGCGGGAGCCATGTTTTTCAAGACGGCGCCTAAATCCCCTTTGTTTAAACAGGTCCTGGTCTTCTTTTTTCGCCATTTCTTTTTGGAAAGGTCCTTCTAGAGTTTGTCTCTGCGCGCCAAACTAGGTTTGGTCCCTTTGTTTCTATGCTTTTGGCGGGCTTCAGGACTGAAGACCGCCTCTGGCGCCCGAGTGTCTGGGTGGGCAGGAACTGAGGGAGGTCCCTGAAACTCCCTGTGCTTAGTCTCCTAGGAGACCCAAATGGGTTTATAGACATAAATTCGAAATCAAAAATTTCGAAAGTCAAAAAGTCGAAAAAAAAATGTCGAAAAAAATAATGTCGAATTTATTTTTTATGACGTTTTTTTTTCGAAATGGGGGGTTCCCCCCCCAACCCCCTTTTTTTTTTTTTTTTGTTTTTACCTTTTTTTTTAAATATAAACTAGAGCCCAAACAAAAATATCGAAAAAAAAAATAATTCGACATTTTTTTTTTCGACATTTTTGATTCGACTTTTTTGACATTCGAAATTTTTTTTTCGATATTATGACTGGACACCACCCAAATGCACTCTGGCGTGATTGGCTGGCTGACTGTCCGGCAAGGACAGCCACCCTGCTGGGTGAGTGGCAGCTAGGCTGGAATGAATGGGTGAAAACTGGATATAAGGCAAGTCTCTTGGCTTGGAAGGCAGAATCGACCACTGGAACGAAAGAACCGAAGACAAGCTGGAAGAGGACGGCTGCTGCAACTACTCGACCATTGGTTTGCCCGGTGGAGCCCTGCTGCAGGGCCAAATCACCAAGTTCATCTTGACAGAGAAGCCCTTCAAGGGCAACTTCTTCTGAGTTGGTAGGACCAATCAACTCGTAAGCCACCTGGACACCATTCTCAGAGCTCGCTGTATTTTCCTCAGAGTGCTGCAGGAAACCAAATAACCAGGGAAAAGGACACCAGCTTGTGTGCTTGAAGACAGCTACCGGAATCTAAGAACTGCCAGTTTGCCAGCTGTACGACCAGTCCTTGTGCAGTGCTGGAGTCCCCCGACGTCCTCCCTCTTGTCCCCACGACTGAGGCTCAGGAACAGCGAGATCTGCAGGAACTGCCGGGAAACAGAAGTCTTCAGCTGCATCTTTTTCTTCAAAATAAGGTACTGTGAAAACCAGACAGAGAACTTACCTCTCACTGCGAAAGTTCGTGGAACTTTGGCAACTTGCAGGCCTAGTCAGGTTGTGACCCGAAATATGAGCCTTTCTTCCGTGAACTACTTCCGAGGACCGTCGCAAAGACTTTTCCATTTAAATACCAGAACCGTTTTTACCTATGCAAGACACTAGTCCATTGACTTTGGCCTACCTATTGCATTGAATCAACTCCTCTGGTGAACTCAAACTATTTGCACTGTTTTAGAATAACTGCACTATTTGTTTTATTAACTTATGCCTTTTTGCTCCTACTTCCACTGCTCTAAATGCCATTTTGCTCCTCCTTCAAAGTAGTGTAAATGTTTCAGAACCGGTGAGTGTGAAGTATTGTAGTATATTTTTGTGTGATATTGATTGCTTTCTTTTAGTGATTGTTTTCTGACTGTGTAATAAATTAAGAAGCGTTTTACCAAGAAACCTTGAGTGGAAGTGTATATCTGAATACTTGTGATTGTAGACCTCTTTGTAACATCCTTACAAGCTCACATTCCCTCTTGAGATAAGCCTGGCTGCTCAGCTTGCTACCAAAAATGGTGTGGTACAGACTTATACCAAAGGTTGGCTTTGCTTACACCTGTAGTCATAGTCGTGTGTAGTGGTCCCAGAGGGTACTACATGAAAACTCTGCCTAACAAAAGATAACACCATCAGTGCACTACATGAGAAAGGGTCAATATCCTTATCCCTACACCAGCTGCATAATTTGTTCCAACGGCAGCGGTATAAAGATTAAGTTGCTGGCCTTCTGGCCGAAAGCAACACCTCCATTACTTCATCCGGGGGGTCCCAATCTTTGTATCTCAACCTTTCAGAAACCAAGCGTGAAGGTTGAGAGTCCTGCTATCCGGATGGAGAACCTGACCTTCCTCTTGCGAGAGAATATCCTCTCTTTGTGGAAGTGGATTCGGAGGACAGATGGACATGTCTAGAAGATCCGGGAACAACGTTCTCCTGGCCCAATCCGGGGCAATTAGAATGATTGGTTTCTGGAATCTCCTGAGCCTCCTTATTACGTGAGGAATGACAGGGACTGGAGGAAACGAGTACAGAAGTGGAAACTCCCAGTCCACCACAAACGCATCTCCTAGAGCCCCTCCCGGGGGGGGGGGGGCAGTGGGGGGTGAGGGGGGGGGGGGGATTCCCTTGAGCATTATCGTTCGCATTTCCTGTTGACACTCGTTGAAAAAAGATCTATCCGAGAGGTTCCCCAAAGGGTGAAGATCTCTCGAAGGACTTTCTGAGCTAGTTCCCACTCACGGGAGTCTGGCCTGCCTGCTCAGAGCGTCTGCCGCCGTGTTCTCTCCGGCTAGGTGAACTGTCGATAGAGAGATTCCTTCTTGAATTGGCCAGAACCAGAGCTGCATTGCCTCTCGGCACAGTGGCAGTGACCCTACACCTCCTCTTTTGTTGAACTAGTGGCATGGCCACTGTGTTGTCCGTCATTATCAGAATTTCTTTTCCCTGTACTGATGGCAGAAAAGCTTTCAGTGCTAGTCTGATTGCTCTCAGCTCTAAAAGGGTGATGTGTAGTCTGGACTTTGATGGAGACCAATGACCGCTGATGGTTAAGTCGTTGGTATGGGCTCCCCACCCCGTGAGTGAGGAGTCCGTGACTACTGTTATCTCCAGCCATGGTTGCCAAAACTGTTCTCCTTTCAAGATGTTCTCCCGACAGGCCTACCACTGAAGGTCTCTTGCTACTCTGTTCAAGATTTGTAGGAGATCTGACATCCTTCCTTAGCGCCCACTGGAGAGATCTCATTCTCAGCCGAGCCTCTGGCACTAGAAAAATGCAGGATGCCATGAGGCCGAGCAACCTAAAAAAGATTTTTTTTAAAGAAATTTAAATAATAAATAAATCGAAGGCTGGTAGACGCTGGGCATTTTGAAATCTGGTCACCATCTGTAGAATATCTTGAGCCCTCACCTCTGGTGGCGAGGCTTTTCCCAGGGATGTGTCCAGGACTGCTCCAATGAACTGGAGTCTCTGTGATGGAATAATCTCTGACTTCTTTGAGTTGAGGGAGAAGCCCAGCTTTGGCGAAGTGGCAAACATAATCTATATGGATCTGAGCTTGTTCAAGGGACACTGCTCTGATCAACCAGTCGTCCAGGTAGGGGTAGACAAGAATCCCTCCCCCCCTTAGACTTGCTGCCAGGACCACCAATAACTTGGTGAAGACCCTCGGGCGGAGGTCAGCCCAAATGGCAGAACCCGAAATTGATAGTGAGAGCTGCCAATGGCGAACCTCAGGTACTTTCTGTGCTTGAGATGGATAGGCACATGAAAGTAAGCATCCTGAAAGTCCAGAAATACAAACCAATCCTGAAACTGGAGTGTCTGAAGGATCTGAGAAAGGGTTACCATCTTGAACTTGTCCTTCCTAAGGAATTTGTTCAATTCTCTTAAGTCCAAGATGGGTCTCAATCCTCCATCCTTTTTTGGTATTAGGAAGTAAGGGGAGTAGCAAGGAACAAGTTACTTACCTGTAACTGTTGTTCTCCAGCATGGGTCTGGCATGGATTCACATGCTCATGAATAGTCCCCGTCGTCAGGCTGGGAATCCTCGGTAAAGAAAAAATCAGTATCAGTTTCGTTTCTGATCTGTCTTTCGTAGTAGTAACCAATCACTGATCTCTGCGTCATACTGACCACAGCCAATGACTGCCATCTCCCTAAGCCCCGCCTCTGGCAGCCATCTTCAGATTTGGTAGCACGTGAAGTGGCAGTATGACCAAGTGAAGAGCCGCAGAGGGGTAGGCTGGAGGGTTCGCATGTGAATCCATGCCAGACCCATGCTGGAGAACAACAATTACAGGTAAGTAACTTGTTCCTTCTCCAGCATGGGGTCTGGCATGGATTCACATGCTCATGAATATAAGAATACATAGCAGTACACACATGCACAACCACGGGAGGTGGCAACAGGCTCAACATTAAGCAATACAACAACTCAACATTAAGGGTCTCTTACCTCCTCACCAAGCTCACCTCAAGCGAACAGGTTGCGCAGCACTGCTTGGCCGACCCTGGACTCCTCCCTGGAATCCCGATCGACGCAGTAGAATCTCGTGAAGGTGTGCATCAACCTCCACGTAGCAGCCCTGCAGATGTCCAGCAGGGGCACACCAGATAGGAACGCCGTAATAGCAGCGATCGCTCTGGTCGAATGGGCTCTCGGACGGCCTGGCAGCGGTCGGTTAGACAACCGGTGGCAGTGCATGATGCAGCCGGAGAGCCATCTCGAAATAGAAGACTTCGAGAGAGCCTTCCCTTGATTCACAGGTCCAAAGTTCACAAACAGCTGTGATGTCCTCCGAAAACTCTTCGTGCGGTCCACGTAGAACTTCAGCGCTCTAGCCACATCCAGCGAGTGCAAAGTCCTCTCGGCCGGCGACGAAGGAGAGGGGAAGAAAACAGGTAACACCAGGGGCTCGTTAAGATGGAAGTCCGACGGCACCTTGGGCATAAAGGAGGGGTGCGTCCTAAGCACCACCTTCGAGGCATGGAAAGTCAAGTACGGTGCTTTGCAGGATAGGGCCTGGATCTCTCCCACCCGTCGTGCGGAGGTAATGGCCACCAGGAATGCAGTCTTCCACGACACAAACTTCATCGGTGCGGAGTGCATCGGCTCGAATGGGGGCCCCATGAGCCTAGTCAGCACCACGTTAAGTTCCCACGCCGGGGCCGGGGCCTTCACCGGCGGGAACGACCGGAACAGTCCTTTCATAAACTCTTTCACCAGTCAATGGGACCACAGGGACGTCCGTCCTGTGGTTCTGGTATATCTGGAGATCGCCGCCAGATGAATCTTAATGGAGGCATGGGCTAGCCCAGCCTTTGCCAGCGATAGCCGGTACGGCAGCACCTGAGGGGCCGTAATCCGTAGGGGGTTGATCTTCTGTGCTCGGCACCAGATAGAGAACCTCTTCCACTTGTGACCGTAGCATTTGAGAGTCGAGGGAGTCCTGGCCTTCGCAAGAACCTCTCTGCAGTCGGCCGGTATATCGTACCCTCCAAACTCTAGCGCTGCAGGAGCCAAGCCTGCAGGTTCAGAGACGCCGGGTCGTGGTGGAAGATGGCGCCTCCTTCTCTGGAGAGGAGATCGGCGTCCGCCGACAGCTTGATGGATGGGGACGTTGACAAGCCCAGAAGGTCCGGGAACCAGATCTGCCTCGGCCACGCCGGTGCGACGAGGATCATCCTGCACCGGGACCTCTTGAGCTGGTTGATGAGTCGAAGCAGCAACGGCAACGGAGGGAACGCAGGGAACGCATACAGGTATAGGCCGTCCCAGGGGAACGAGAACGCATCACCCATGCTTCTCGGCTGGGGAAACCTGCTGGCGAACCTCTGGCACTTCGAGTTCGTCGCTGTTGCGAACAGGTCGATTTGGGGTTTGCCACATCGTCGGAAGAGTTGATCCACCTGATCCTGGCGCAGCTCCAACTCGTGACACACGCGCAGCTCCCTCTCATGACTCGCGCGCAGCTCCCTGTTGAGCGAGTCGGCAATGGCGTTTCTTTCTCCTGCCAGGTGGAAGGGAACCAGGAACATCCTCTGGGCGACCGCCCAGTGCCACAGATCCTGTACCTCCTTGGATGGGGCTGGGGATCTGGTACCTCCCTGCTTCCGTATGTAAAACATTGTCGTGGTGTTGTCTGTGAAGATCCGCACCACCTTGCCCTTGAGCGACGGGAGGAACAATTTGAGAGCCCAGAACACGGCTCGGAGTTCCAGGATGTTGATGTGCAGGAGCTTCTCCTCCGGGAGCCAGAGGCCTCTTGCGTGGAGATCTCCGATGTGGGCGCCCCAACCTTCCAGTGAAGCGTCCGTCATCACCGTCTCCTGGTACGCCGGCGTCTGAAAGTCCTTGCCCGCCGTGAGGTGCGCTCGAACGCCCCACCACTGAATCGCCCGCCGGAACCCCTCGTTGAGGGGGACCCTGTCTTCGAAGGTGCCCGTCGCTTGCATCCAACAGGCGTCGAGAAATTCTTGAAGAGGGCGCATCCGTAGTCTGCAAAGGCGCACCAGGTAGATGCAAGAGGACATCATCCCCAGGAGGGACTTGATGGACCTCACCCTGGCCACGTCCGTGGCTAGCAGGCGCTGCACTTTGCCCAGAATGGTCTTCTTCCGTTTTTCTGACGTGCCGCCAGGCGCCTCACTGTATCGAGCTTCGCTCCCAGAAACAGGGCCACCTGCGACGGCACCAGGTGGGACTTTGGGTAATTTATGGTGAATCCCAGGTCTGAGTAGCTGGACGGTCCTCGCAGTGTGTTCGACGGCGAGTTCCCTCGTCCTTGAGCGGATGAGCCAGTCGTCCAGGTAGGGGTAGACGTGAATCCCCTGCAGGTGCAGCTGCGCCGCCACAGGTGCCAAGCACTTGGTAAAGACCCTGGGGGCCAACTTCAATCCGAACGGCAGTGCTCTGAATTGGTAGTGGCGTCCCTGGACGACGAACCTGAGGAACTTTCGGTGACCTCTGAGGATGGGAACGTGGAAGTATGCATCCTCCAGGTCCAGCGACGATAGGAAGTCGCCTTCCTCCAGCTGTCCCAGCACGTTGCTGGAGGGTGACCATCCTGAACTTTTGTGACCTGATGTATTTGTTCAAACGACGAAGGTCCAGGATGGGGCGCCAGCCGCCCGTCTTCTTCCTGACGAGGAAGTACCTTGAGTACACCCTGGAGCCTCTTCAGGACGGGCTCAATGGCGCCTTTCCTGAGCATCGCCCGTACTTCCATCAGCAGTTGCGGGACGTGATTTTCCTTCCTGGCCACAGGTGGAATGTGAGGGCACTTCTTCAGGAATTCGATCGAGTGTCCTCTTGCCAGGGTATCCAGCACCCAACAATCGGTGGAGATGGACTTCCACACACCGACGAACTTCGTCAGCCGGCCTCCCACCAGGGTGCTTTGGTGGGGGCCCGAGGCCATGGCAGGTTCAGTCCTGCTTGGAGGTGGTGGCCTTGCCACCCTGGCCACCTTGCCGACGGCGGCGAGGCGCTCCGTGCTTGCCGCGACCCCTGTAGGCCTCCTGAGACGAGGAGCGTGCCGCCTGGCGGTAGGACGACGAGCCACCTCTGGATCCCTTGGAGGCCCCCTGTCTGCCTCCGGAGCTCCGAAAGGGCCGTCGTTGCTGAAGGGCTCCTAGGGCGCGGGCCGTCTCCGTGTCCGTCTTTATGGCTTGGAGGGATTCGTCTACCGCCTTCCCGAACAAGTTGCTGCCGTCGAACGGCATGTCCATCACCCTGGTCTGGACGTCCTGACGGAAGTCGGTCGCCCGGAGCCAACCCCGTCATCGTAGGCAAACTCCGTTGTCCAGCTGGCGGAACACGGTATCGGCAATATCGGTTGCCACCGTTATGGGGTGGTCCGACGCCACCTCGCCTTCTTGAAGTATTTCCAGGGCCTCGGACCTCTTGTCGTCCGGTAGGAAGTCCAATATGGGGGCCAGCTTAAACCAGAGCTCCCTGTCGTAACGGGCCACGATCGCCAGGGCGGTGGCCGCTTTGATCGTCGTCGCCGCCGACAAAATGACCGTCGCCCCATGGCGTCCAACTTCTTTCCCTCGCCGTCCGGAGGGGAATTCGACGTTGAGGCTCCTGACCCCGCCGCTTTCTTCTTCGCCGCCGCCGAGACGACCGAGTCTGGCGTTGGCTGGGACCTGAGGCACAGCGGAGCGGTCTCGGGGACCCGGTACTTCTTCTCGTACCGGTCCCGTTTGGCTGGTGCCGTGGAGGGGTTCTTGAGTACCGACAGGCCCTCCTCCCAGATGTCATCGATTAGAGGCACCGCGATGACAGTCTTCCTCTTGGCCTCCCGGCGCTGATAGAGGAAACCTTCCTTTTTCTGCTCCTCCGGGCAGAGCTGGAACAATTCGGACGCCCTGGCGATCATGGCGTGGAATGAGCCAATCTCGATCGGGCAGAGATGCTCATGCGACGGGAGACCCGTTCCGTCGTCGTCCTCAGAACCCGTCGTCGAGCCCACCGCACCGTCATCTCCCGACTCGTGGGAGGATGAGGAGGGAACTGCAGGCCTTATGGGGGCGAGCGGAGGAGAGGGTTGGGTCCTCCGTCGTTTGTTCTGAGGACTTCCCGACGGGCCAGGTTGCGGGTCCTCCGGCCTGGGCCGTGGTAATCTCGTCCTTATCTCAGAGCATAAGGACTGGATCGCAGACAAAATGGCAGCCGAGCTATCCTGAGTCCTAGGTTCCGGCTGCGCCGGAAGGGAAGGCTGCTCTTCCTCGCCATCGTCGTCTTCCTCGGTTATCTCCCGAGGATCTTCCTTGCGGGACTGAACCTTCTCGAATTGTACTTCGAGATTCCTCGTGACCTCGGTCAGTTCCTCCTCCGAGGCTGACTCCGAGCTCGAGGAGGCTACCGTGCCCCCCCCCCCTTGTTCCATCATGGCGGCCATGACGATGGGCTGAAAAGAGGATTCCCTCCTTGGCGGCAGGGAAACTAGTCCCGGAGGCAGTCTCCGCTGGCGGGGTCTCTGCCGGCTTGGCCAGAGTCGCCGTGATCGCCTCGATAGAGGCCTTTGCCTGCTGGGTAGGGGCCTTCACCACCTTAGGTGCGTCCTGGGCCTTCTCCTTAGGGGGAGGGGCGACGCCTCACTCCCCCTCTCCCGAGATCGGACGGGGCTTCTCCCGAAGCTTACCCGGGGTCTCAGACTTCCTCTTCCCCGAACCGGAGCGCTGGCTCGTGGTTGACGGTGCCGGGGAAGGTGCGCCCTGCCTGGCAACCGAAGAGCCCGACCTTTTGGCGCTCCCGGAGCCACCGGACTCGCGGCGCTTGGCCTGGTGTTGGGCCCCCGTCGCCGGGGCGCCCGCACAGGACTTAGAAGCCCGCTCTTACCCTTTCTTCTTCTTCTCACCCGTTGGGCCCTTCTCCAACCAGCTGGCAAGACGAGATCGACGGTCCCTCATGGTCCACTCCGACAAGTTCTTGCAGAGCTGGCAGTCCTTCTCTACATGAATCTTGTCCACATGAAGACAGTAGAGGCATCGCAAATGTTCGTCCTCCTTAAACACATTCTACAGCCCGCATCCAGGGCAGCTGCGAAACAGCTTGGGTCCGGGTGACGAACTCGCGTCCTGGACCATCTCGAAGTAGGCCGCGAATCTTCTGGAATCCTCCAAGAGGTTGATTCGACCAAATCTTCACCCTTGAGGGGCGTAGGAAAATCCCGCAACGGGTACCCGTTAACGGGAGTAGAAATGGTGGAGCTTGAGGCTCGATTAACCGAAAAAAAATGTGAAAATGCACCTGAAAAAGCGCGAAACACGCAGCAAAAGCTCGAGAGCTAAGCAGGAGGACTCCCAACACTTGAACGTGCGGTAAAAATCTGAAGATGGCTGCCAGAGGCGGGGCTTAGGGAGATGGCAGTCATTGGCTGTGGTCAGTATGACGCAGAGATCAGTGATTGGTTACTACTACAAAAAACAGATCAGAAATGAAACTGATACTGATTTTTTCTTTACCGAGGATTCCCAGCCTGACGACGGGGAATATTCATGAGCATGTGAATCCATGCCAGACCCCATGCTGGAGAACCCTTGTTACTCTCTGCTACAGGTACCGGTTCTATGGCACCTTTCTCTAGCAGGCCTAAAATCTCCTGCATAAGGAGCAGGTCTGGAAACTTCAAAGAGTTGCTCCCCTGTGGATGACTCTGAAGTGTGTAGGAAAGGCAGGCAGTAACCCCCGGCAATTGTTTCCAATGCCCAAGCATCTGACGTAATAGCCTGTCACTCTGTCAGATGTTGAGTTAACCTGCCTCCTACTGGTGTTTTGTGAGGCGAGACCTCAGAGGGGTTTTGGAGCGGCTGACGCAGATGATGAGGGTAAGGCAGCGTTCTTGCCAAATAGAGAGGTGCTGTCAACGGGAATATTTAGAAGTCTGGCTTGTAGAGGGGCGCTATTGCGCACGACGGAGATGGCCGCCTGATTGTAGAGTTCCCGCTCCACTGAGAACTCCTGCGCCTAACTATCCATTTCAGAACTGCCTGCTGAGCCCAAACTACATGTACAGACAGCCCATCCACCCGTGGCGGGTCTGGTAAACTCCTGAGGTCCAGAGACTGTAGACGCCAAAGTTACAGTGGCGCAAAGATCAGCCGGCACACACGGCAAACGCGATCTGACATTGAGCACCGAGGAGTGCTACTCGAGAGCCGCGGGCATGGCTGAGAGGGAGGCTCCAGATGGGAGCCTGAGACTGTAGCCCGGGTCCAACATCCTGATCCGTGCTACTCGATTGTCGGTGGAGTCTGCCAGGGAGGGAGAAGTGAGATGAACCGGCACACGTCCGAGGGCGGCCCCAGCCCACGGCGGTCCTCGGCTTCTGGGCTCCAGAGGTCCCCCCCCAGATCCTGCTGCATACTACGGAGCGAGGCGGGCGGAGAGACCGCGACACAAAACCACACAGAGCCTCTGAGCCACACTATATAAGCCTTGGCGCCAAGTAAGGAGGCATGGTGATGCAGCGGAGGGGGGGGCACAAAGGCATACATTTGTAGGAGTGTGGCGACGGGCTATGGCCTGGGGACAGCTCCCTTTGATCTGACACATGTGATCTGTCCACGCTGCAAGGGCAGGGGGACCCGGCGGAACACACATTGTTCCAAGGTGTTTGCAGCGCATCCCTGGACTGGGGAGTAGTCCCCTGAGGACTCCAAATCCTAGCGGTGACTCTCCTCCTGGGGCAGCACTGTGTGGGCTGCGGTGGGGCTCCCGAGCAAAGAGACCACACACCAGCGGCAGGTGCAAGACGCCAGCCGCACTACAACACGTGGCATAGGACCTCAAGGGCGCACACTGGCGGCACCCTTTCCCCGAACTGGGCAAAACACTGGTATACACGCCAACCCAGGGGACTGGTCGGTGGTGCTGTTCTAAGCCTATAAAAGCCAACTGGCGTGCCGGAGTGGCTCAAAACCCCTGAATAACACTGAACTATAAAGCACCACGAACGTGACAACCCTAAAGTGCAATACGTGGTGAGACAAAGTCCACTCGCAGATACTAGGTACTGACAAGTGGTACACCGAGGAGTGAACACAACGCCTCTGACCCCTGAACCTGATCCTGTCCCAGGGCTGTGACATAACACAAGGAGCAAGAATGAACGACACATGGAGATGCGGCAAGCAATATATCGTATTGCTGCAGAAAAATATAGTGGAAAACAGCTCGACAGCATTATGGGGGAACCACACAAGTTGGGGAAGGGCGCCAAGACTCCGGGAAACAAAAGAAAAGGCCAAATGGATGCCTACACAGGCAGCCAGAATCAAAACACTGTCGCGGACATCCACACTCACGCTAACAAGGCCCTTAATACAGAGGCTGGCAATCAAAAGGACAAGTTTACAACAATAGTGCAGAATGGATTTCGCGCAGTCAACATGAAGTTGGATGACAGTGTCCACCATCGGTTCTTTAAAGGCTAGAGTGGAGGAAGAAAGTGCGCGTGTAACAGAAACCGAAAAGAAGATAAGCACTAATGAAGACAACATTGCACACCACACCCGTGACATCACCCAGATCAAGCAAAATATGGCAAAGCTGCAGAATAAATGCGAGGACCTCAAATCACGCTCAAGGAGAAACAACATCCGTGTGGTGGGCATATCGGAATCCTTTGGTGAAGGTCAAATGGAAAAACAACTCGAGGCACTGCTCAAATCCCTGTTCGGGCCAGAGACATTCTCCGAACACTTTTTGGTTGAGCGAGCACATCGCACACTGGCCCCAACACCTAAACCAGGCGCACCGCCGCGCACGATAATTGCACGACTCCTTAATTACAGGGACAGAGACAATCCTACGAAGGGCGAGAGAGGCGGGAACTCTCCAATACGAAGAAAGCCGCATACACATCTACACAGACCTCTCTGCGGGAGTCCAGGCAAGCAGAAGATCCTATGAGCCAGTCAAGAGGCTCTTGTGAGAACGCCAAATCCCATATGGTTTGATGTTCCCCGGCCAAGATGAGGATCCAACATGCAGGACGAGCGCATTTTTTTGAGTCTCCAGCCGAATCTACGCAATACATTGAAACCTCCATACCCCTGCCTCCCAGAGGGGGCGGACCAGCACAAAATAACAGGCCCAGACCGGCAGACTAAGAAACGCATAAGAGTCAACCATGTGCAAGGGCTGCTGTATCTCTAGGGCAGTAGTCAAGATGATTTAAAGGTTAAGCGGTGCCAGGCAATGTGGTCAAGTGGAGTTGTTGGACCTAATCGGCAGCCATGTGAAGCAACATGGCTACCCTTGGAATATTCCATGAGTTTGGTTGGACACATTGTCAAGTTGGGGGTGATGAGGGTGGTGGGGAGGGACGGGGGATGGCGTGAGAAGACTGGGAGTTTCAGCTCTAGAATGGACTTATTGTGGTATGAAGTTGGAGTTTGTTGCCACTTTATGAAGCTATGTTAAGGTGGAAAGTTGACAGTGGTAAATAATTGTTTGAAAAGTAAAATCGTGGTTACATTGAGACTGTCGCCGACCAAATTGCGCGAATACTGTAAACCTGCTAAACGGGACAATGTCAAATATCCACTCGCAAAGTACTGGTGATGGGTTGAAGATCAAACTGTTGACATGGAACGTACAGGGATTAAATAATCACATGAAAGTTAAGAAAATTGGCAAATCCTAATGTTGCAAGAAACCCATAAAGTGGGAACGGGTAATGCTCACATATTGCCCAAGTAGGGTCACCTAAGGTTTCACACAAACTATTCATCCCAATCTAGAGGGGTTATTACCCTTATTCATCCGGGCTTGGGGTTCAAGGTGGGAGGCCACAAGGTTGATCATCTGGGTAGATATGTTATGGCATGGGGGGAGGTTGCTGGCCAACAACTACTCCTGGTTAACACATACGGTCCCCAATATTGACGACCCTGCTTTCTACATGGATATTATCAGATAATTGTGTTACTCGATGTATCTAATGTTCTTTTTGGGGGGGTGGGGGGACTTCAATGTGGCCCTGGACCCAGTTCTTGACAGATCCTCGAAAATTGTTAGAGCCCCGAGTAAAACAGTCCTAAATCTGAGTTCTATCACAACTTCTATTAGTAGATGCTTGGCGGGAGACTCATCCTGGTAGCAGGAGATACACGTTTTATTCTTCGGTGCACGACTGAGTCCTGAATTGATTATTTGTTTGTCTCCACTTCCATGGCGGTTGTATTGAGGAGGTGTGAGATCCTGCCCCATACATTGTCAGATCACCCCCCAGTGCTGTTGGAACTAGAGTTTCGGAATGTCCCAGGTCCTGCCAGGAGGTGGAGCATGCCAGGTTGAATGCTGGGCGACCCTGGGATGGTCGAGACACTACACGTCGAAATTGCAGAGTTTCTGTCTAATAATGTGGGATCGGTTGACAAATACTCAACAGTTTGGGAATCCTTGAAGGTTTGGATAAGGGGAGTGTTGGTGTCCAAGTCTGCGGGCATGTTGAAGGCTGTGAGAACCGAGTTATCAGTTATTGAAAGTAAACTAGATGCATTGGAGAAAACATACACAAGCACGCAAGATAAGGAACTACTAGCTGACATACACACACAACTTCAAGAATTCGATAAATTCGCCATAAGGGAGGTCCCCTATGTGGCAGCTCCTATACGAGCACATGGATACGGCGAAGGTAATAAGGCAGGTAGAACGCTGGCCAACTTACTTAAGCACGATAGACAACACGGCGCAGGGGAGGGTGCTGCTCACGGATGAAGATATTAATGGGGAATTTGTTAACTTCCATAAGGAATTATATTTGATAACAAGATAACAAAACACTTGCAGAAATTAAGGTATATCTGGCTCTCTCCCTTCCTAAACTCCCCGATGAAGAACGTCTAGCAATGGACCAACCGGTAACTACAGAGGAGATCACAGAAGCAATCAAGGTGCTGGCAACAGGTAGGGCACCAGGGTCGGATGGGATAGGGGCCGAAATTCTACAAAGAGTTCCACTAGGAACTTGTTCCGATATTGAGGCAGGTGTGGGAGGAAGCCCTCAAGTGTAAGATACTACCCCCAACTATGAGAGAGGCTGTGATAACTGTACTCCCTAAGCCTCGGCGACCACCACAGGATGTGTTGTCCTATAGGCCTCTGTCACTCATAAATACAGATGCCAAAATATTTGCAAAGGTTCTGGCAAATCGGCTTTTGCCGGCAGTCCCTACCCATGTCCTTCCTGATCAAAACGGGTTTATCCCCAAGAGATCCACGGCCCTGAACCTCCGAAGACTTTTCGGCGTGATGGCGCAGCTAGACCCTGCGAGAAGCGCGGTGGCCATATACCTCGACGCTGAAAAAGCATTTGATTCTGTCTCATGGGTTTACCTCCTTGCGGTGCTGGAAGCATTTGGGGTGGGCCCCAACTTTGTAAGATATGTAAGGCTGCTATACACTGAGCCCGGAGCTCGGGTGCTAACTAATAGAGCCATCTCCGAGATGTTCCTGTTGGGGAGGGGGACTAGACATTGAGCCAATGGTGGCTGCGGTTCGACTGAGACATGCGGATAGAGGGATTAAGATGAAGGGATCCACCCAGTTGATCTCACTTTACGCGGACGACACACTACTATATGTTCGGAAGCCTGAGATAAACATAGCACCCATTATGGGAGAGATACAGGAATTTGCAAATTATTCTGGGTATACTATAAATCGGGCTAAATATGAACTATTTCCGCTCACACCGGCCACCAGATGCCCTGCAGTGACAGATGGACTCAAATGGTCGGAACACCATATCAGATACCTGGGAATCCTGGTCTCCAGAGATAAACTCACATTATACACAGATAACCATGAAAGCGCCTTACAAACTAACCACAAAGTTTCAGATGTGGGGACGGCTCCCTATTTCTCTAGCCGGTAGAGTCGCTATTCTTAAAATGGTAATCTTGCCCAAACTGCTTTATCTTTGTGTTAACATCCATATATGGCCTGGTAGAGCCTTCTTCACCAAACTCCGATCCATGGCGGTGACATTTCTCTGGAATGGTAAGACAGCGAGGATAAGATGGGGAAAAAAACGACAGGACCCTATTCTTCGGGCGGTATAGCGGCCCCCGGTTTTGAGCTTTATTATTATGTGGCCCAAGCACAGTTCGCAAAATACTGGTACAATGATGCGGATAGTACACCCCACGCATGGATAGAGGAATACACCACACACCCCACAAACATACAGTTATTTTCGATTCACACTACAAAGACACTTGTGAATACAATCCGGTGAGTTGCACAGTTAGAGCATGGGAGGCTATATACAAAAGACAGACTGCAGACACCCTATAACCCGGAGATACCTTTATGGGACTTTCCGGGTATACCCCCACACATGACATAAGCATACAGGAATCCTGGGACCCCAATAGCGAAATGAAGCTTGGGGATATGTTTGTCAATGGGAAATTTTTGGACCTGGGGCTCTTGTTGAGGGCACTAGGAGACGGGCTACTTAAAACACTCCAATATTATCGTATGAGGTCCGCATTTCAGAAAAATGCCCGCTTTTTCCAGATGAGCCCACACCACATCCGTGTATACAACTAGTGACAGCCAAAGGGAATCTCTAGGCTGTACTCTGCGGTTCAGGCCCACACCCCCACATTGAACCAGATTAAGGAGAAATGGGAAGCAGATTTGCAGGTGCCCAATGAGGAGGAGAGATGGGCTAGATATTGTCTGCTCATCAAGAAGGTTTCGCTTAACTCCCGGTTGAGGTTGATTCAATTCAAAATTCTGAATAGGCTACATTACACACCGGCCAGGGTCGCAAAATTGTCACCAGATACCTCTGATGCCTGTCCCAAATGCAACGCACCCCAGGCCGGTTCTTTTCATATGTATTGGGAGTGCCCTGTGGTGGAGGGTTTCTGGAGGGCCGTGGCAAAATTGTTGGAGGAAATCACTCAGGTTCCCCCTGAACTGAACCCCCCAGAAATACTTGTTTGGTGACACAGGCAAACCTTCTGAGAAAATTAGAAGACTTGTTTAATATCTCTTGCGCTGTTGCCAAAAAATGTATTCTACAGAAATGGAAAAGTGCCGCGCCACCCAGCATGAACCAATTCCTACAAGAATTGACCATGTCAATGAATCAGAGGGACACTGTTTCGACCCAACCTGCGACATGCATGACCAAAGACATCTGAGGCCCTTTTAGAGTCTACCTGTGCAACATGATTACTGATGATGACATATGGCCATAATGTTGTATGTAGAAATGTATTAAACAATGTACTCCTGTTGTATATATGAAATGAGCTGTGCAATGGTGCCATTTATCTTTCTGTGACCACTAATAAAAAGTTTTTTTTTTTTTAAAGTCTGGCTTGTACATCAGGAGCAAAACCAGACTTCCGCAACCACGCAAATCTGCGGATTGTGGTACTGGCCGCCATGGCTCTGCTGATGCCGTCAGCATAGTCGAGACCTGTTTGGAGGGACTCACACATTGCATCCTTCCCATCCTTGATATTCAAGAATGCGTCTCGGTCTTCCCTTTCTGGGAGACGGTCAGTCGCGGATGAAGCGCACTCACAAAGGGTGTGGCTGGATCTCGCTAGCATGTAAGTGGCGTTAACTGACTTAAGTGCCATGCTGCATGCCGAGAAGACCTTTTTGGCCATGTCGTCCCTATCTTATGGTATGCCGATTTACTGCTTTACTAAGTCGCAGCCTGTACTACCAAGCTCTCTGTGGTTGGATGCTTAGTTAAGTACAGAGGATATGAGGCCGACGTTATGTTATCTTTCTCTGTAATGCTGCATTAAAAGGAACTATAGGGTCTTCTTGAGGTCCTTTATCTAAGATGTCGGTTAAGTCATCTTGTTGGAAAGAGGGTGCAGGTGCTGACCACCCCATAAACTCCATTATTCTCGCCGTAAGAGATCTATAGTACATCTATGCATGCTCCCCAGGTTCTGGTCTACCGAAGTCAGCCTCTGGAGAGGTATCTTTGCCACTGGCATCCTGTAAAGACTCCTGAAGATCTTTCAATCTGACTTCCTCTGATATTAGCTCCTCTGGAATAGGAACTTGTAGTTTGTAAGCCAAACGGCCTTTCATTATCAGAGTCTTCCTCTTTCTCATAAATAGAGGCCAAAGCTCTGAAGTAGTCAGAGCGTAGGTAAGGGGTAAAACCCATTTCAAGTGATGGAGTCAAATTGGTCGACACTGCTTGAGATAGGGTTGCAGTGGTCGATGTAGACACAGGTCGCGACAAACTTACAAACGGCATCGATATACTAGAGTATGGCCTCAATGTCATCGAGAGAATGATAAATCTACTCTATGTCGTCCATGTGGCCAAAGCCCCTTTCGACGCCTTCCAGTTATCCTTCGACATGCCGATGGTGCGGTAGGGGCATGAGACTTCGATGGTCTCTCGTTCATCGGGGTCGACGACGGCGTTGATGACGCAGCCTTGTGCGAATGGCCCTTGTCTCTACTCAAGGGTTCATGACACCCTCAAGGGTTATTTGCAGAAGTCGACGACTCACAGCGTTTCTCTTTTTTGGGTCTTTCACCCGGGGTATCACCTCCAGGCATCTCCGAGGGGGACAAGACCGTGTTCTCGAAGACCCTTAGCATTTTTTTGCGGAATTCCTACCACTTAGCTGGAGAATTGTGTTTAGTGGGGCAGATGACCCTTTCTGTTGAGTTGGAAGATGAAGAGGAAGGTGATCTATGACACCTCTTCTTAGTATGCTCGATCTGGATGAGTGGTGAGAACCACTACGAGATCTCGAGCGGGAATGTTTTCTCCGATGGCGAGGAGACGAATGTCTCGGCCGAGGACAATTTCGAAGGGGTAGAGGATTTAAAAGTTATCATTTTCCAGCTTCCCCCTATGCCCCCTCAAGGCTTTCGCCGTCATGGACATACATTCCTCACACTCCGAACACTGGTGCTCTGAGCCCAGGCACTACAGGCAGATCCTGTGAGGATCGGTTAACGACATCTTTTTTCCACAATCCCGGCATTTTTTTAAACCGGATCGCAGCGTCAATGCGGCCGAAGATGCCATCGTCGATTTGAAGAATTTTTCAATAAAATTGAAGTTTGGGAAAGATTCACTGAGGAACCGATCGAATCTGAGGCTTACGAAGCGCGGAAAAACTGAACTGAGCAACGGACGCTGTGCAAGACTATATATACCTATGATGACGTTGGCGCCGATACGGAGGCCTTCGAGGGACAACGACGCGCAGCGCCCTCTACTGGGAAAAAAAGTTACGAGGCCAGCAAGCTGGAAGTGGATTTATCAAAAATAAGGAATACATGGGAGGACTGAATCCATTTGAAATGTTTGTACTGCATGTGTTTTTCGGCCTACTTCACAATTCTCCAGCATAAACTGACGTGTCCGGGACGTCAACATTTTAGACAACTTGCATATGGCCCGATTATCTATTTACTCACAGTAGTAAGTCAGTGATATAAGGCAGACAAAGTCATTAACTAAAGCGTCTAGCATAGACCTGGGAGCTTCATAATATGCATAGCATCTTTAATGAACTTGATAAGGTGGTTGATGTAATGTCACAATGAGTTCTAGGGCCTACAAAAGGCAAAATGTGCCATCTCATCTTTCCTCGCTCATTAGTTCCCCCAACAAAAAAATGTCTGAAATATTTGCTGGCATTGTGTGTCAACTCAATATTTATGATTTCCTCTAATTATTAGGGTTGGATTCCATCCTTATTTAAGCTCTCACCTGAACACCCATGGTGGTCATCTTACCTGCCTTATGAAGGAAGAGACCAACAGAAAAACACCCCCTCTGACAGTCACTTCAAACAAGAGATTACCAGGTCTAATTTCTTTGCAGGGCATTCAATGGTTGATCACCATTTGAGATTCCTCCATTGCACGATTCCCCTTTTTAAGAAGAGAGCTCCTCCAATGTTCTAATCGCCTGATCAAAATTGCATCCTAGATGCTTTCTACGACCTTCCATCGAAGGCATAGACACCCTCTAAAAACCAATAAGCAAAACAAAGTACCAAAATATGCCATATTACATGATGTAGGAGACAATTTTCTTTAGAGTAATACGGCATGCAAGATGCTAAAGGAATTCACTAACTCAGTAAGGCAATTTTGCGAATTTTGTATTAGGAATTAGTAAAGTGCAAACATAGCTAGGAAGCAACAAAATGCTGGACAACTCTTTATCACAGACGGCTCAAGAATCACTCCAATGGCTTTTATTGAAATCCTTGTGGGGCATAGGGCCATCCCTTGTCTCTTATCTGGATTTGAACCTCCTACCTAACCCACGCATCCCTAACACCAGGTTAGTAGATAGAGAATTGCCCCCCTCCTCTCTAGAGCGGCCTTAAACTAGATGTGAAGACCTTAAAGCAGAACAACCTTTCTCACTAAACTCCCTCCTGGATTTCCTAGCTGTCCCTGCTCTATCGAGTTGTTCACCTTCTACTGGGATTGGACATTGTAATTGTGCCTTACAGACACCCTGTTGGATTCAATCCTATAAAGGTCACCATCTCTGCCTCTACCACTCTTCCTTCCTCTTCCCTTCTGCCACTTTACCCACTTCTCTTCATGCCACCCTCCAATATTTTTCCCTCTGTTGCTCCTCATTCGCTAGGCCTCTCCTCCACCGTTAAATGTTGCTTCCCCCTCCTTCCACCACACTATGACTCCCTCATCCTGACTCCTCAGAACTACTACTCCCTTCCAACTACTACTTCCTCCTCTGCACTACTACTCAGCCACCCCTTCAACCCAGTATGCTCGGTTTCACAATCACTACTCACACAGACTCCTCCAACCACACTCGCATCACTCAGACTGCAGTAATACCTCACAGTCTCCAGAAATCGCCTGCACACTTTGCCACTCATTCCTCCCTCTTACTGGTCTCTTGGTAAACTACCTGCTCTATCCTCTGACTTTATCTGAACCCATACTTCCTACAGGGACCTTTAATCCCCCTCTCGTCTGGGTTGGACCTCTACTCCTGCACTGGCTGAGTCGTGACTGCTGCTATGGTTGCTTTTGGTGGTCGGGCCTTGGTTTCAAGGCGGTAGGTGTCTGGTACCATAATACTTCCCATAGGGTGTTTCTCGCTGGTTTCTCTTGGGATTCGGAAGACTGAGAAATTAAAGAATACTGAAAAGTATGTTGTTGAAGTAGCATGGCTGAAGACAAAGGTGGACGGCTTAGATACATGCTGGCGCTGGGGCGGGTAGGGTGAATTGGAGTTCTCAACTGCCACTGTCCTCGAGGATGGGAAATAAATCTCCCTTCTTGAAAAGAAAGTACACAAATCAAATATCTAACCCGTTCACCAAATTCAAGTTAAGTACCCAAGTTTGGCAATTTTGGTAGCATTCAATCGTTAATCAAAGTTCTCCTATAGTGGATAATGGGGTTCAACGCAGTAAAACATGCTAGAGTCAAAGTTCAAAATTGTATGATTTTAAAAGTGGGTTTCTTGCAAAGGAAAACGGCAACTAAAAATCCCAGTCAGACAAAGTGACCCCAGACAGGATCCTGTGTCCAGGTTCTGCCACCAAAGGCAAGGGCAAAGGTGGCTGCAGGGGAAGTACTTCAAGCTCTATGTTAAGCAATGGGACAGCAACACAGGTATGCAAAACAAGCCTTTTTACAGTAATCAGAAAAATTACCTCAGGCAATTAAGGGCCATTGGTGAAATCTGCTCTCACCATATGTCGAAGATCCAGAGATCGCAAGGAGCAGAGGGTTTTCTGAAAAGTGACACAGCCGTGTCCAGCAGTTCCAGCCTGTCAGCCACCTGACTATTCTGGGGAGAACAGACAGTACTCGGGCTGATGGTGAAAAAGGGGCTCTTCTTTTGAATCCATGATGTAGGATCCACAGGTGGAATTTAAAGTTGTGAGTAGCCCCGTATAGAGTCTGCAGGCATGACGACTTAGTACCTAAAGGTCTGACTCCAGCAGGACTCTTTCTTGATGGACCGCATCAGAGCACAGATGTCCAGGGACCAAGCGGGGAAGTGCTGTGAGTTTTGCAGCACAGGGCTGTGAAAGATCCAGGGTACAGTAAAGCCCCCAGGCTGGACAATGGATTACAGCTACAGGCAGCCACGCACTCTTCAGAGAATGACCGTATGATGCAGGACTTAAAACTGGTTAGACAGGGAGGAGTTTGAGGAAGGCCACGTGGAAGGTCTTCCCTGTCTATGCAAGCGATTTGCCTTCCAGTAAATGGCGTGGGCAAGGGTGCTCCCAGCAGCAGTCTTCCAGCATCCCTCTGCAGCCTCTTGTGCTTCGGGTCCTTCACTTCAGTGGTCAAGTGAAGAGCTCCTGGCCGCCACTCACAAACCCCACCTCCCTTGCTCCAGACATACAAAATCCTGGGTTGGAGGACCCCAGCCCATCTATCAAGGGACCAGCAACCTTGAAGTATTTGGCGGCTACCCAATCATGAGACAGCCAGCTCAGGTAAAGCCATGATCTTACACAATGTCCAGGATGTGTATTGGGGATGTCTGCAGACCCAAACCTGCCTGAACCAGTTCCAAACACGCAGAAGGCTACTTTGTGATATCTGGTCAGCACAAACAAAGGGGATGCCCATATATGGCCAAATCCATAATCTGCCTGAGAGAAAGATGGCTGAAAGGACAGCAAAGCACCAACACAAGGCTTAAACAAAATGATCAGGTGTTTTGAGCAATGTAGTGCACAAATGGCTACCATGCTGTACAAAACATAAAAGGAGCACTGGAGTCCACCCAAAAAGCTAACAAGCATTTGTAAAGCCAAAGGTTTTAGCTTTCGTGTAGGCATGGAATGGGCTTTTTCCAGGTACTGCCATAATTGTACTTGTCATAAAACGGCAACCTATGATATTTCTGGGCATATAATGCCCATTCAACACCTTAAACTGTTGTCATTACCAATGCTTGTTTTAAGAGGAATTTAGCAAAGGAACATATGGAAGGACACACACTGCTAATAAATCAAGTTGCTGAAGGCACACCTATCAGACATTATTATTACAACAAGAGCGTATTTCCTTCTGAAATTAAGCCATTACTTTTCAGAAGACTCCTTAAAAATAACCATGGATCACTAAATCACTGATCCCCAACGTGCAGCACAGGAGCAACATGTTGCTCGCGGCACCATACATTGTTGCTTGCCTGTTGCTCTGGGCCATGGTGTGGAGGCCTAGAAAAAAGGCGCTGAAGGTATGAGATCTTATGTGCGACTATCAGTATATCCAGGACAGTGTCCTGGACTGTGCGGGAACACTGGCTAAGGAGCCTGCAGTGTTTCTAATTGGCTTATTTTTGTAGATGCAAGATTTGAATTTGTTGCAACAATGCAAAATGTCTTTACTTATTATAGCATTGTCATTGGTAAAACCCTGTCATCTTCTGATACTTTGCCCAGCTGACAAATGATTTGATGAGCAAAATAACTGAACCATGTTCCCATGTTTGTGTCCTGGAGAAAATAGTAATATTCTGTTGCTTTGAACAGATAGTAAGAGCACAATCTACAAATAAGTGGCATGCATACCCAACTTTCCTTTATTAAATAATGTGCATGTACTGCTTTTTGTACAGGTGAGGTTTGTGTTTGATGTCACCATGCATTATATTTATCAGAAATCTTACCTTTAGTGTCACCTATGTTTATTATTACATAGGGTCCTAGCGGAAAAAACAGTCATGGTTTGATACTCTGCCCGTGCAAAAAAGCAAATGCCTGCCATATTTGTCAGAATTTGCCCAATTTTCAAATCCTATTAAGTTACTGTTAATACGTTTAACTAGCCAATTAATCCAAATACCTAGTTAAAAGCCACCTCACCCCTCATTGAAGTGGTCATTAAATGCTCAAAGTTGTGTTTAAAATGCCTTTTCGGCAGAGAAGAGAGGCTCAAAATCCTTCCCGAAAAATAGTATTTGTATTCCTAACCACTTTTTCACCAATGTAACAGGCCCCAGGTGCGTTAAAATGCACTATTTACCATTCAATGCCAAAAGAATTCTATGTCAAACACGCTCACATTATGCTTCTCTTTCTTTATTGTAACATAAAAGAAAAAGCTCAGCACCAAGTATTTTTGTGCACCTGAGCGCAATAAGTAATATGCATAATAAAGGTGCACCAACATATAAATAAACAAAAAGGACAAGAAAACATTAGCTCCAATCCGTAAATGTCGCGGGGAGAACAACAAACTCGATTTCCCAGGAGGCTTCCCTAGAGTTATCCAAAAGGTCACCAACATGTGACCTCAGCCCCCCAATAGATATGAAGGTATCCTCAAACAGTCCTGAACATGATGTAACTTCTTCCTTCTTTGCTGCTCACAGCAAGAGATGAGTACATTTCATGTTCAGCACGGTTTATGACGTGTTTGCATTGATGTTTCATTATTTACCTCATTGAGTTTGATATATATCATATTACTGCCTCTATGCGATCATTTGTTTACGGTTTTATAATTGTGTCTTCTGTCCGCTTCGCGGCCCCGTGATAAGTTTCCTTGTCTGTCTCCAACGCCGGCTATTTCCTGCTGGCATCGGAGAGCGATGAAGCAATTGAACTTCCTATTCGCTTTATGACAACTGCTTTCTTAGCAATCGGAGCACGTCTCATTTCAGCGGTACTGTAGCGGACCTGCACGTAATCTTCTGCTTGCTTCCCCGGCCCAGCATACCTTCACCGGGGCTCGGGGAAGCCCATTGCAGGTCTCGCTCTGCCCGCGGCACCGCTAGCGACCACCAGGGGAGCCCCGCTCCCCCCTGGTCCTTTCCTCAGCTTTCTGGCGCTGGCAAGCGCATTTCCGTTAGATTATAACGAATTTGCGAACGCGAGCGCCAGAAGCCCCCTGCAGCATTCTCAACATTTTAATTTAATTAGCATATAATAAAAAAATTAAAAATTTCAGTAAGAGCAAGACGATCAGGAGCCTGACAGGGAGAATCTTAGCTCCTTTATTCTTACTGGTGGGCTAAAGAGAAGGCAGTCAGTAAGCCCAGAAAAAAAAAGAAAATGAAAAAAAGGGAAAGACAAGGTGCATTACAGAGACCATGGCAGCTCAGTACTCCCCTCAAGCGGATCAAGATTGGTCTGAATGTGAGGAGGATACATGTTATATTGATTAAGTGGCAATGGCAAGAAGCCTTCAAGAGGTGCTGGGATCTTCTGTTGAGACCAGCATTAAAAAGGCTGTAACAGAAATGCTCCTGCCTATACAATAGCGCCTGGACACTATGGAAGAGCGCATGCAAGAGACCTCCCCGCCTGGGAGAAAAAAGACCCAAAAAAGGAAGCACCTTGCAAAAGGGGGATGTATTCCGGCTCGTAAGAGCGAACACTCTCTGACCTCTCCCACCCCCCCCCCCCCCCCCCGAGCCAGCCAGAACCAGCCACTGCTGCCCTATCGGACGCCTTCTCCAGGCTTAAAAAAGCCTTTATGAATAGGAAGGAAATCCCTTCCCATGATGGACCCTCTTACCACGAGGAGAAGAACAGGGGTACTAGACCCTCAAGCCCGGATGGAGCAAGACAGGGGAGTGTATGATCAAGATCACTCCCACACCCACCCCTCCTCAGATGAGGACATTCAAACCATGGGTTCAAGACGCTCAACCTTGGGGATTGCGGCCGCCTCCATCCCCAAGACGACAACCAGGAAGCAGTCTCCTTCAAAAGGGATGTTTGCGTCCGAGGACCTAGTGCATCCTAGATCCACTGACTGGGAGCCGTCGTCTAGGACAACGGAATATATAATGACCAGACTACGCAAGCCCCTCGATAAAGAGGTCAGAGCCAGAGTCCGGGCCGAATGCCCCCGTCTAGAAATCCCAGGCAAAGTGGCTCCATCTCCAGAGCTAGACTCCAAAATGATTACCTTTACGGCCAAAAATGTAAAGGATCCAAGGAAAGGCATAGTCCGTTCCTGGAAGTCCTGTCAGGACAAGGTTCTGGACATCACTGGTCCGTTGGCAGAGATCTTGGACCTGGCGGAAGCAGCCATATTGACCCAGTGATTCTCTCGGGCTGGGCTCAACAAGCTGTCTACTGGGAAATACCAGCTGTGCCATATCAGCTGAGTGTTGAAAAGGCATCCTGTTTAAAATGGACGCCAAGTTGAGTGAGTTAGCGGACACCCAATCCGGTGGCGCTACCCAGGGCTTACTTTACTTTTCGGTGATCCTTTCATGAACGAGATGTCAAGGTTTGGCGGTACTTTCACCGTATTGGACAAAGCTCAAGCCTCCATCAAGAGTCTTCGCTTCAAAACTTTTCTCCAGGGCCGGATGAGGTTGAGGTCGCTCCTCCGGCTGGTATTCTTTCGACAGAAGACCTCAACACTCCAGGGACCAGCATAATGCCTGGCAAGATTGCACTGACACCTTCTTTCCTTCAAGAGTACATGGAAGAGGTCATGCCTGGAGGAAAGCCGCAAGATATCCGGGCCAACAACAAACCCCAGGTCAGTGTGCTCATAACAGCGCCAGTGCCGCAAGCGCCCATAGGGGGGAGGTTAGCTATCTTTGCGAGAGCTTGGGCTACCTTATCAGGAGATGCTTGGGTCAAGGATGCAGCTCGCGGTCTGCGCCTAGAGTTCATCGCGCAAACCCTTTCAAGTCTATCGCCCCTACCCTATAACAATGTCAGAAACAGATCGGATAGCATTAGACAGCGAGATAGAGAGTTTATATCAGAAGCAAGCGATTCGCTCCTGCTCAAGCCAGGGCGGTTTCTTCAGCCCCATTTCTAGTGCGCAGAAAGCAGAAGGGGTGGCCGGTGATAAATCGAAAAGCTCTCAACGATTTTATCTACTACCGCCATTTCAAGATGGAAGGAATACATATGCTTTTTTGGTTTTTATAAATCAGGGCTCCTGGAAAAGCCCTATTCTGCCCAGGAATACATATGCTCAGGGACACCTTGAGACCGAAGAATTGGCTCATGCGTCTAGATCTGAAAGACGCTTACCTCGCAGTGCCCATCCATCAAGCACACGCAAGTTAGCCGAGGCTCTCATGGGGATGCCAGGACTGGGAGTTCACGAGTCTCCCTTTCAGACTCTCCTTAGCTCCTTGGGCCTTTACCAAGCTTTTAAGGCTCGTAGTAGTTCATCTAAGAGAACAGGATGTCCAGCTGATAGTTTATCTGGACGACATTTTCATGGCCGAATCTCAAGCGCTCGTAGAACAGCAAACCAGGCTGGCCATAGAGTAACTACATTCTCGGCTTTCTCATAAACTGGGAGAAGTCAATTCTTTGTCCATCCAGGAATCTGGAATTTCTGGGGTTCGTAGTTGATGCCCAAAATTCGCAGCTCCATCTCCCTGCATTCAAGATACACTCCACCCGGCGTGAGATTCGCAAACTCCTGCAGCGGAACCTCACTTCTCTTCGAGAACTAGCGAGTGTGATAGATCTACTATCCTCCTCTATTCAAGTTATTTTTCCCAGTCCCCTTCATTATCGAGAACTTCAAAGGCTGAAAGGTCAGCATTTAAGGCGCAGCCTCTTACTCCCAGCGCCTGATACTTCGCCAGAGGCGAGAACAGAACTCAACTGGTGGCTCACACACATGGAAGCCTGGAACGGCAGAGCCATCTTTGAATCCACCCCAGATATTGTCATCAAGTCAGATGCCAGTCGCTCCGGTTGGGGAGCAAGATGCGGCTCAGTAGCCACGGAAGGGACTTGGTCCCCCCCGGAGCTAGAAATCCACATAAACTGCCTAGAGCTCCTTGCAGGCTCTTTCACAGTTTTCTCTTTTGCCAGAGACAGAGTGAGTTACTGTATCTTGCCGAAAATGGACGTTTCCACCGCAAGATACATCAATGATGTGGGTGGTACCAAATCACCAAAAAGACTTGGCATTTCTGTCTGGAGCACTGGATCTCCGTCACGGCGGAATAGCTAGCGGGACTCAGGAACGTGGTGGCGGATTGGCACTCCCGTCATTATGCTGACCCCAGCAACTGGAGGCTCAACAGAGACATCTTTCTCCACCTCCAACAGATTTGTGGCCCCATGTCCAAGGATCTCTTTGCCTCCCGCCTCAGCACTAAGCTGCCAGTGTTTTTCAGCTGGAGACCGGATCCAATTGCTGCATCGACAGGTGTATTTCTGCAGCTCTTGACGGAAGGGAGTCACTATGCATTTACTCCCTTTACCATAATAGCGAGGACACTGGCAAAGGCACGTCAGGAGCAAACAGAGCTGGTCCTCATAGCCCCAGTCTGGACCTCTCAGACCTGGTATCCAGTTCTTCTGGAACTTTCTACGGATTTTCGAATCCTCCTACCCTGCTTTCCAGATCTTCTGTGGGGTCCACTAGAACAGTGTCACGCCCTGCTTCTCAGCGGGTCCCTGACCCTGGAAGCTTGGAGGATTTCAGGTCGATATGGAGAACTCCAGGTATGTCGCTCAAGGTGATCAGTCTCATCGAGGAGAGCTGGGCACCCGCTACCCTCAGAAGATACTCCAATTCTTGGAACGCCTGGAGGACCTGGTGCGAGGGCCGAGGTTTTCACCCGGTTTCATCACCTATAGAAGAAATTCTCAATTTCCTAGCCTCTTTGGTAGAAAGAGGTCTCGCCTACAGGACGGTCAATGCCTACCGCTTGGCGATTTCAGCAGGCCACGACCTCGTCCAAGGAGCCCCGGCAGAGGAACATCACCTTGTTTGCAGATTGCTCAAGGGTATTAGGCTTACAGTGCCACCTCCGTCCAGCTACGACAAGCTTTGGGACATCAACAGGGTACTTAATATGTTTCTATCATGGCCACATAACAAAGAGTTATCACGTATGGCCCTCTCCGGCAAGCTTACCACACTACTCTGCTTGGTCTCTTGCAGGAGTGTTTCGGACGTCAGAGCTCTAGACCTACCAGGCAGAACCTTTTCTCCTGACAGTTTTGCCTGAAAGCCTAGGAAGTAGTAACTGCTCCTCTCAGAACCTCCCCTACTGGTCAGCCTTTGACAGCTCTGCGCCAACCCCACAGAGCGGTTTCCGCCCCTACATTAGTGCGATGGGTGTGTTGGACTCTAGCGCAGGCAGGGATAGACACGCTTCACTTTGGCGCCCACTCATTAAGAGGGGCAATGGCAGACTTCCAAGATGGCCGCCGGCTTAGAGTGACTGCGCTGACCGAGCTCCCGTACCCCGAAGGCAAAGAGGTGCCCACCACCCCGCCAGCGGGATAAACTACACTGAAAGGGTCCCCCCCCGTGTGAGGGACTGGGAGAGCTGGCGGTGGCGAGTGCCGGCGGGTCGGCATCAGAGGATCGAAGAGAGGCGGCTGGCGGCCGCGGGTGCTCGCAACTCCCCGGGCCCGATCGCGGGGAGAGAAGAAAATCTTCCGAAATTCAAATCCCCGCAGCAGAGGAGGAGCTGTCGGGCCGGCCCCCTCCCCGGCGTGAGACTTGCGGGGGGCTGGCCCTGTGGAAGCGGCAAGCCCCATAGGATTGCCTGCGGCTGAGGAGTACGATCGCGGGAGCCGTGGAGAGGCCGTGGAGGAGCTGGTGCTGCGTCACTGTGCTGTCCCTGTCCGGGGCCTCGGGGGACGGCAAAGCAGATCCCGCGGGACGACCCTGCTGGCGGAGGGGCTATCGGCCCCGCGCGCCATTCCCTGCGGATTCTCGGGGGACCCCGGTGAGAATTCTGTGGAGTGGGGGCCCAGGCCCAGCCCCCGGCTATTCAGGAAAGAACTGTCCCCGGATTTGGCGGCGCTGAGGAAGGGAAGGAAGAAGCCGGCAGAGGGTGGTGAGTGAAGCCATTTACGGCTCCCCCATGGGGGGAGGGGTGGAAAGCTGGTGGCCGCTACCCCGCCGGGGAGGAAGTCACCATCGGGGGTGATCTGGCGGGCCCAAGTGCTGGGCTGGCTTTGCAGGGGGAGTGCCCCTCACATTTCAACCAGCAAGCTGCATAGAGATACGGAGACTCTCGGAATTCTGGAAGCAGGCAGCTTGTTTTTGACCACCTGAGAGGCCAGACCTGGAGCGGAAAGACTTGGGCAGTGGACCCCGGCCGGGGGGGGGGCAGTGAAGTCTAGAGGGCAACCTTAGCGGGAAAAGGAACCGCCGGGACACAAGAGGCCCGACCCCTGCGGTGGGGGCCTTCCGCAGGCGCATCCAGAGACAGGGGCCAAGGAGACAGAAGAGTGAGTGCAGGAGGCATGACTACAAAAGCGAAGGGTAAAAGTGGACGTGCCCACCTGGGCACGAGCGAGATGTCCGGCTCCCTTTGCTCTTTATGGGCCCCGCAGGACACTGGAGCAGGTGATAAAATACCAGGGCCGGCAAATAGCGCTTTATCAGGATTTGGCGAACAGCACATTAGTGAAAAGGAAACTGATGGGACCCGTCCTGAAGGTACTCAGCGATAAAGGCATCCGATACAATTGGTCCTTTCCGTTCGGCCTGGTGTTTGAATGGGAGGGAATGTTAAAGCGCATCACAACGGTACAGGAAGGAGCCGAGCTTCTGCAGGTCGACCTGGAGAGTATCCCCGACCGGGGTTCCGCCCATGCAGGTGACCCCAGGCCTGGGTCGAAGCCTTGGAAATGGTCTACAGTGGGGGAAAAAAGAAAACGACCTCAGAAGGGAGCTCAGTCACGTCTCTCAGGGATGACCGGGGAGGTGGAGGGAGGAACGCAGGGGGGGTCCTTAACGATAGGAGTGATAGGGGTGGTGGGCATCGTAAGCTTTCAATGGAAAGGGAGGGGGGGGAGAGGCGTTTAGTGGTGATCAGACCATCTTGGGACGAATAAGGGCAGAACTGTCCGTGAAGGTTGGGAAGGGGCGGGACGGAGGGAGGGGGGAGGTGGGATGGGACGGACTCAACCTAAATTGGGGTTGCAGGGTGGGGAGGGGGGAGGGAGGGGAGGTAACCACAGCGTTCTTTGAGCGGGGACGAGCTTGGGAGAACAGTGGGGCAGGGATGAGGAGGGGAGAAGGGGAGGGCAGTCTCCTGTGCCCGCTGTGGGAGAAGTGGAGAGGAGGGCTGACGGGTGCTTTCCGGATAAGGCGAGCGCCGAGTGGAGGAAGGGGCCAGAGACCTTTCCGGGGATTTCAGGTGGCTAACACAACGTGAGGGGGCTGAATTCCCCCCTCAAATGGAAAAAATTGGAGCAATTTGCCAGAACCCATAAACCAGATGTGTTGGCACTGCAGGAGACCCACCTGCGCAAACAAGACCAGGGAGAGGCATCAACTTTAGACCCCAGGATATCCTTAGGGACAGGGACGGGAGGTATATTATGGTTAGGGGGGAGATACAGGGTGTGTGTTATACCATCACTTCAGTGTACGGCCCCAATGCAGGTCAGGATCAATTCCTGCGGGAAACTTTGAATACCCTGGAGGACTTCGCGAGAGGGCAAGTGATATTGATGGGAGACTTCAACCTTGCTTGGGATAGAGGGTGGGACAGATCGCGGCGGGAAAATGCGGGAGGTGGCGCGGTGGCGTCTCCCCAATTAAAGGAGAGATGGGAGGAGGCCGGGTTAAGAGATGTTTGACTGAGCTCTCAGGGGGGGAGAGGAGGGGTTTACCTTCCTGTCTGACGTCCACAAAACCCAGTCACGTATTGATTACATTTGGGTATCTGCCAGTTTGCTGGGTAAAGTGGAGGCCGTGGAGGTGGGCCCATTGGGGATAGCGGACCATAAGGTAGTAGAGATGACCATGCATCTCAGGGGACGACAGCCGGGGGTCTGGAGTTGGAAGTTTCCGGGGGAACTCTTGAGGGATCACGTGTTGAGGGAGGAGATAAGGGACAGGATCCAGGATTTCTTTGTGACAAACAAGGGTTCAGACACCAGTCAGATTACGAAGTGGGTCGCCTTAAAGGCGAGCTTAAGGGGGGAGCTCATCGCTATGAAGGCGGAGAGAAACAGGCAGTTGAGGGGGTTGGAGACTCAGTTGGAAAGGGAGGTTGAGGAGGCCAGAGCACGGGTACAGGAAAACCCCACGAGAAAGACCTATAGAGAGTACAGGCTGGTGGAGGGACAGTTGGGGATCCTAAGGACTAAACTAGCAGAAGGCGCTATGTTGAGAGCGCAGTAAGGATTCTACGCCAAGGCTAACAAAGCGGGCTCCCTTTTGGCCCGCCTTCTGAGAGGGCAGAAGGAGCAGAAGGTTATTTCAGTAATCAAAGATGCTGAAGGTAGGAGGCTCACGAAGGCTGAGGAGATACGGGAGAGGCTAGTGGGGTTTTATGAGGCGCTGTACTCGTTGCAGGCCCCGCACCCTCAGCCGCAGAAAGAGTTCCTGGAGAACATGCTCCTCCCACGCCTATCTGAGGAGGAGGGTGAAGAGCTGGGCCGTCCCATTTGCGAGGACGAAGTGCGCTCCATTATCGCGTCCCTTCCACTCAATAAGGCCCCCGAGCCCCATGGCTTCCCAGCCTCCTCCTACAAAATGTATTCTCCCCAGCTGGTCCCGCATTTAACAGAACGATTCAACACATTTCGCGGTGAAGGTGGGATCACCCCCACTATGGAGGAATCCAAAATCTCTTATCCATAAAATGGGGAAAGACCCGGAGGACTGCACCTCCTACCGCCTGATCGCTCTTATCAACACCGAGGCCAACATTTTCACTAAGATATTAGCGAGGCGCCTGGAAAAGCATTTGCCTTCCCTTATTCACCAGGACCAGGCAGGATTCGTGCTGGGAAGACAAACTTCCGATAACATCAGGAGGGTGGCCCATCTGGTGGAGAAATCCCGTAAAACGAACACTCCGGCGATCCTGTTGGCGCTTGACGCAGAAAAAGCGTTCGATCAGGTGGAGTGGTCGTTTCTATTCCAGGTGATGGCGAGAATGGGCCTAGGGTCGGGGTTTATAGACTTAACCGCTGCCAAATATAGAAATCCCACCTCGCGAATCTTGGTGAATGGTGAGATGACTAGGTCATTCCGGTTATGGCGGGGGACAAAACAGGGGTGTCCCCTCTCCCCATTGCTTTATGCAATATATCTGGAACCGCTTCTCCAGGCAAAAAGAGAGGCAGACAGAGGGATACCGTTCGGGGGGGCCCAGTATAGGGTAGCAGCGTTTGCGGACGATATGTTACTCTCGTTAACAAATCCTAAGGGGTCCATTAAGGCCAGCATAGAACTACTTGCCAAATTTGGGGAGGTGTCTGGGCTGCGCGTCAGCCTGCAGAAGTCCGAACTATTGAACTTGTCTTTGGGGGAGGGGGAAGCGGAAGAGATAAGATCACTCGCTCTGTTTAAGTGGAGTCCGGCTGGGCTTCGTTACTTGGGGGTTCGGATAACGCCCTCGTTATCGGGCTGGGTTGGGGCAAACTATGAGCCCATATTAGGGGCAATCAAAAAGGATTTGAGGAAATGGGGGGCCCCGAAGATTTCCTGGTTGGGGAGGGGGGCGGTTCTAAAAATGGTTACTCTTCCCCGTCTTTTATATTTGTTCCAGGCTATTCCCTTACCGGTCCCAGAAACCTTTTTTAAAAAACTGGATCGGGCGGTCAAGTACTTTGTCTGGGAGGACAAGAGGCCGCGCCTGTCCAAACGCTTACTAACGGCCTCTAGGTGGCGGGGGGGGGGGGCTGGCTTTCCCAGATTTTCGTCGCTATTACGAGGCTGCGCAGCTTAGAGTCATCAGGGAGTGGTTCTCGGCGGAATATCTCAAACACTGGGTAAAAATGGACAGAGCTGTTGCTCGGCGCCATTTAGGAGAGGTGTTGTGGCTCCCACGAAGGTTGAGACCACCCCACCTTTACTTAAGCGCAATCACGAAGGCTGTAGTGGATAATTGGGATAGGGCAGTGGTTAGGAGAGGAATCACGACCCTCCCCTCTCCGTTTACCCCGATCTTTAAAAATGGTGGCTTTACCCCAGGACTAGAGGATGGGGTGTTTTGGAACTGGGAGTCCGGGGGTTGTAGCACCCTGAGGGACATGTTCAGCGGGACAGGAATTAAAACGTTCGAGGAATGCAAGCAGGAATTCGGGGTAGGAGAGCGGGAGAGACACCGATATTTCCAGATCAGGCACTGGGTCATGTCTACAGAGATATGAAAGGCTGCGACCCGGGATCTGTCTCAATTCGAAAGATTCCTTCTTACTCATGGTGGATCTAAGGGGTTAATATCCGACCTTTATAGGCAGCTAGAGCTCACCGGCTCGCACCCTTCTTGGGCATATATGAAGACCTGGGAACAACAATCAGGAGTCAGTTTAGGGCCTGGGGGATGGGAGAGGCTGTGGAGACAGATGTTATGTTATTTTGCATTTATATAGCACCTTATATACCATTGGTATGGTCTGAAGGCGCTGGTAGGTTGAACACCCTTGGGAACCGAAGTTCATATCAGTAGAGAGAGTAGAGAGAGACAAAAGGTGCGTGTGAGCACCGGGTATGTGTACAGCTCGTGCGGTAACAGTGTAATAGCTGCTTTCTAGCGGTAGGTGTGGTGGTTGAGAGGTCAGGAGTATGTGTTCGTTCTGGCAGGATTTATCCAGATCGGATGTGGCTGCGTTAGGCCTGAGGAGAACGCCTCGCTGGGGGGGGTGTAACCAGCAGTGATTACTTAGAATGATGTGAAGTGAGCGGCGAATGTTGATATGAGACCGAGTATACCGAATGGTGTCATAGTATCTCTGTGTTCTAGTTGAGTGGTGATGTAAGGAGAGTAAGCGTGTTGGTGAGATATGATGGGTTACATGCCCTATCAGAGACTTCTAAATTCACAGAGGGGTTATTCGCAGGGAAGCTATTGGGCACACTTCTATATTCAACTTTTCACAGAGAGGCTATTGGGCACACTTCTAAATTCAGCGGGGCTGTTGGGCACACTTCTAGAATCACAGAGGCTATTGGGCGCACTTCTAAATTCAACTTTGTAAATGTACTTCAAATTCAACTTTTCACAGAGAGGCTATTGGGTGCACTTGTAAATTCACTTTTCACAGAGAGGCTGGCTATTGGGTACACTTCTAAATTCACTTTTCACATACAGGCTATTGGGTACACTTCTAAATTCACTTTTCACAGAGAGGCTATTGGGTACACTTCTAAATTCACTTTTCACATACAGACTATTGGGTACACTTCTAAATTCACTTTTCACAGAGAGGCTATTGTGTACACTTCTAAATACAACTATCACAGGAGGCTATTAGAGATTCCATCTAAGTGTGGCATATGCTAATAATCACATTTCTGCCTAGATTTGGTGCAGGCTAATCTGTGTGGTTCTCTTGGGCTATGGTACTGGTTAACATTAGACTGCAGGCCATTGAAAGGTAGGTTAGAGTGGCAGGAGATTTCTGGAGTAGAGTAATTGCTCTACCCCCCCCCCCCACTCATGCCAGCACTTACAGTTTTGTCGGTGTCTGGTGGCTTCCTTGGCTTCCCCTGCTGACACCTGCAAACACATCTCAGAGCCGCCAATGTAGGAGCCGCCCTTGGTTTTGGGCCCTTAGCCGCAGAGGCTGTTCTGGGAGGACCAGTGATGAAGTGTAGGTGGACCAAATAGAGCGGATCTGGGCGGGTCGGGAGGGGGGAGGGAAGGGAGAAACAGGAAGAGGGTGCGCGGTGGGACCGGGCTGCAGGGGAGCCTCCAAGATTTCAAATTCAAGCCGCCACTGGAGGGGGTTTGCTACTGACCACGGTCCACTGCAAATGGGCTGTGGAAGCCAGGAAGGGGCTGCGGGGAGGAAGGGGACGCAAGGGTCTGCTCCTGGGCACGGGCCCACGAACACATGGGCAAAATTGAACAAAAAGGTGCTTTCTGGGCCACACACTCACCGCACTCCTCGGATGGCAAATGGAGGCGGTGAGCAACACGCGAGTCGGTAGAATCAATGGCTAAGGGGCATGGACCAATGGGAGGGAGGGAGGGCGGATCGGGAGGCGGGCGGGCTGGGAAACCAGGAAGGGGCTGCGGGGAGGAAGGGGACGCAAGGGCCTACTCCTGGGCACGGGCCCACGAACACATGGGCAAAATTGAACAAAAAGGTGCTTTCTGGGCCACACACTCACCGCGCTCCTTAAGACACTGCACTGGCTTCCAGTAGCCGTAGAGTGGCTTTCAAAACCTTATGCCTCTCCCATCGAGCACTGCATAAAACTGGACCTCAATATCTTCAAGACAAGCCAATACCTTATCATCCCACTCGCACCCCAAGATCAAGCTCAGCCGGCCACCTAGTAATTCCTAAAACAAACTCAGTCAGGTTAGGCGGATCATCATTCTCAGCCCTGGCCCCAACCCTGTGGAACTCGCTCCCACCCCACATCCGCCTAACTGAGGATTTAACATCCTTCCGCAAACTACTGAAAACCTGGCTCTTCCCCTAAAACCAACCGGTTTTCCAAACTAACATCATCACAATAACACAGACCCAACAAACTACCTGAAGCAAGAAATTGACAGCTAATAAACTTGAATGTAAACTAGAAAGACAAACAACAAGTAATGTAGATCAAAACAGTGAAGTGGACAATAGGAATAAATCATTGGGAAAGTAAGGAGATCTAAACTGATGAAATGGACATAATGAATGAGGAGGGAACGTAGTGAATGACAGATTAAATAGTTAGAATGGATGAAGCGTATAGAACAGATGAATGCACTAAATGGAAGAGTGCAGGAGTGGAAGAACAGATGACTAGAAAGACCAAATGAGTATAGAGATCGGATGGAATAAATGAACATACTAAAGCCAATGAGTGTGTAGAGTGGTTGGGTGTGTAGAGCGGACGAGCTGTAGAATTGATGAGTTTGTGTAGAGTACATAAATACAGAGTAGCGAATAGAACGCAGGAGGGCCTAGAACTTATGGCTGCGGAGAGCGGCTGAGCAGCCGAAAGCGGCTGAATGGGGAGACCGGATGAGTGTAGGGAGCGGATAAGTGTGGAGAACGGATGGCTGTGGTGAGCGGATGACTGGGGAGCGGATGACCACCCACCCATCCTAATAAGGCCAAAAACTTTGGGGTCACCTGCGAAGCCGCTCCCCTTCACCCCTCACATCACGGACCTTACTAAGAAGTCCCATTTCCCAGCTCCACCTCCTCGGGGGCATTCTTCCATTCCTCACCTTCCCCCAGAAGCTCAACGTCTCCAGGGCTCTGGTCCTCTCCATGCTGGACTACTGCAACAGCCTCTCACATCTAAAGATCCCGAAACTGGCAAAAGTGGTGCAGCTACAAGAAGCATGGTATAAGTACATATACGGTTGGCATTACACCCCGGCCCGCTTGCACGATATCTATCCGGCTACTTCGGGGGAGTGCTGGAGAAGGTGCGGGGGGAAGGTACTGCGGCACACATATGGTGGGATTGACCGAAGCTCCAGCTGTTCTGGAATGATCTCGCACGGGCCCACTTCCAGTATCTGGGGGCGGGTGATCGCTATGATCCCCGGGAGGTACTTTCGGGTAGGGGTGGTCAGGGGGAAATGGGGGAGGCGCTAGGTCATCCTAAAGCGAGAGTGATCTCTACATTGGCGGCGATGGCCCTCATCGCACAGAGGTGGAAGTCTCCCTAGATCCTGACAGAACAAGATTGGCTGAGGAAAATGTGGGACATTGTCTCGATGGAATGGGCTGCGTATGCAGTCGATAATAAGTTGGAGAACTTCTCAGCGGAGTGGGGAGACACGCTGGCCTATTTGAGAGGGGAATTTAGGGAACAATGGTGTCCTCAAAGACTCAAACTGCTGGATATATATGGTTAAGGGGTGGGAAAAGGACGAATGGGGGGGGTCCGGAGGATGCTGTGGAATGGGGGGGGGTGGAGAGGGGGTTGTTCGAATTGGTTCACAGTTCATTTGTATGTATTACGGTGAAAATAATAAAAAGAAGTTAAAAAAAAAAAAGGAGGGGCCATGGCCTCCAAAGCCTTCCAAGTCGGTGTCCGTTTAGAGGACATCATGAAGATGGCTGATTGGGCAGGCGAGTCAATCTTTAAGATGTTTTACCTGAGACTGATAGAGCAGCCTGCATAGACTGTGGTAAGTAAGCTTTGAACGAGCACAATGTGAGCCTCCGGTCTCGACATAGAATAAAGATTTTCCATAATAACTTACTTTAAAGTCTTAATTATATTAAAGACACAGAGGCAAGCATTATCCCACCCGACGAGAGAAAAGAACGGCACGTACCACGCTTAAAAGAAATTACATGCATTGCTGTAGATGATTGATGATTTGGAATTAATGTATGTTTCAGAATAACTCAGATTTTTTTCTCCCACCCTGCAAGGGGAACTATGGTTGCCATACGCTTGAATACCAGTCTTTATTTCTTTCTTGACAGCGCCTACAGACAAGTCCGTCTGACCTGCAGCCCGATCACGTCTCCTTCCATAAGAGGACTACAGTTGCAATTTATTTTACCGGTTTATGGACAGCCAAGTTCGCAGTCTCGAAAGAAGAAGTTACATCATGTTCAGGACTGTTTATGAGGATACCTTCATATCTATTGGAGGGCTGAGGTCAAATGTTAGTGACCTTTTGGATGAACTCTAGTGAAGTCTCCTGGGAAATGGAGTTTGTTCTCCCCAAGACATTTATGGACTGGAGCTAATGTTTTCTTGTCTTTTGTTTATATTTTGGTGCACCTTTTTTATGCATATTACTTGTTGCGCTCAGGTGCACAAAAATACTTGCTGCTGAGCTTTTTCTTTCATGTTACAATAAAGAAAGAGAAGCATAATGCTCGTCTCCGTGTCTTTAATAGAATTAAGACTTTCTAGTAAATTATGGAAAATCTTTATTCTTAGGCGGCAACCTACAAAGCTCAAGTAAAGTGACCTATAAAACCTGTACCAGTATTACTCAATTTTTATTTAATCATATTTCTCCATTGTTACCTACATTTAAAAACATGTCTCATTTATAAAATTCACACAGAAGCACAAAATAAAAAAGCAGCTTTAATATATTCAAACAAGCTATATATTAAAACCTGATCAATACAAGTAATTATATAAAAAGCAGCTTCCATGCACGTCCACGCTTACACAAAACAGGGAAACAACAACAAACAGAAAATTAACCAAACTGACACCCATTTTGAAGGCACAATTTGTGCTTCCTGCTGCACATCACCTTCATTTATTGAGGGGTGGCTAAATTTAAACGTACCATTAGCATCAGTCTCCTGCATTCTGGGGATCTTATTTCTCAAGATTCTCTTTGGCATCTTGTAGCTGAACCAATTCTGTAAATGCAGCTAAGGAAGGCAGTTTATGCATATTTTGGGCATCTGCCTCTCTCCCCATTGGACAAGCACTTGCTATAAGATCTATTTTGAGTTGACTTAATGTGCAAAATGTAGTTCTATTCCAGCCCCCTAACCAAATGGACAGTCGCCTTATAACCCCCCCACACCCTACCACAAGTATTTTTCTTTACCAGGTGAGGCTGCAATCGCGCTTACAGAGAAATTCACTTAATGATAACAGAAAATCCCAGATGTGCTTTTAAAAAATAAGTAAACTTAACAGGGCTGACACCTTCAAGCACCCACAATTCAGCTCATAAGGATACCTGCCATTTAGGACAGGAATTCATTTTGCAACCTCTCCATGCCATGACAGTTCATACCACCCCAGAATTTCGCTGGCATAAAAAATCATGGACCAGACCTTTGCCTTATATACCTTTGGGCACGTATCCAATCTGAATGCCCCAAACTTGAAATTCAGTTGTTAAAAGCCCTTTAAACCTTAATGATGCCCTCTCAGCTGTCTTCTTAAAATGATTGACCCAAGCATCACTGAGAAGATTCGGCTCAAAATAAAATGAGACTACCTCCTCATCTCTACATTCATTTAAAAATCAACTACAAGGTTTCACCCATTTCCCGAAGACCACTGTTAGGGAGAATTCTCTGTTAAGGCTAATTTCCCAAACCTAGTGAGTCCCCCCCAGCAGCTTTGCTGGATTTTTGGGTTTATTTTTCTCTCCTGCTAAGAGTGAGACTCTTTTTCTCTCGCTCTTAGACATGATTTGAGATATCCTTTGACTTTGTAAAGTGTTTTATGGGCTATGGGGTATTTTACTCCATAGGGCTTCATGTGTTTTTGGTATGTGTGTTACACAGCACCCTCTGTGCCGTAACACAGGGGTGTCATAGTGACCCCCAAACAGACTCCGTACCCTGGGACTGACTACTGTCTCCCAGGGCATGTAAAGTCACCATTGGCTTTACTAGTCCTAAATTGTGAACAGAACCAGTACAAACCATCATATTGTGGGCGTACTGGTAGGGGCAATTCGATTGCCCCTGGGTCTGTTCGAGGGGGCACTGTCCAGTCCCCCTGAGCGAGTTTTGGCTGGTGGCAGTGGATACTACTTTTTATATTCAACCGCAAATATATTCCTATGGGATTTTCCCATTGTCCGAGGCTAATACTTTTTAACATAGCCTCAAACATACCGCCAGTTTATTTATTTATTAATTCACCGGTTGGTATTTTTTGCCAGAATTCGGTTCCCAAATGGCGTTTGTGTTCGCTTCTGTGACTCCAACCCAAGTCGAGCCCTTTGTTCCACTTTTTTGGCGGGCTTCTCCACAGAAGCCTCCAAAAGTGGTGCCACTCTGTCTGGGTACCACAGGGGGTGTAGGAGGGGGTTTAGGCACCCTGGACTGAGTTGCCTCGGCAACTCAAGTCGCACTCTTGTGTGATTGGCCCAGTGGTGAGCCGCCCGGCTCACCACTTAGCATGTTTGAGTGACAGCTAGGACTGATGAATGGGGGTTTTCTGCATAAAAGCAGGGCTTTGGGGAGCAGGGACTTCAGACGTCGCCACAGGACCAAAGAATCCGAAGAGGGAGAAGCTGAGCAGACCTGCAACAACGACACCACCGGTGGAGCCCTGCTGAACCGACTCACCACTTCTTCCAACGACAGAGGAGATCTTCAACCCGAAGAGTCTTCTGCCTTTGACTGGTGGGGATAACCAGTTTGCCCGCCTTTTCGCCTTCCCGGATCATCTCGTGGCCGCCTTGCCTGTGCCAAGCACCCCGCCAACCAGAATACCACGTTTTTTCACTACCACGAATAAAAGGGTAGTACCTTTTTACCGGAGAACTCTGCGGCTGGTTTCTTCCCTGGCAGTGCAACGACCTTCAGCTTTCCTCCACGTCGAGATCATCTCTTCCTCTGGACGCCGCCGCGACTTGCACCCGCTGCCAGGAACAACTGCCCCCGCTAGAAGATCCTCTCCACTTTAAAGGTACTGTGTCCGTCTGGCCTCCCTCGCAACGGTCTGTGTGGGGTGACTCTTAAAGCCTCAATTTACCACTTGGGTTGGCCCTAGGCTGGCTAACTGAACTTTTCTAAACTGAACTAATTCCTTTCTGAACTCTCTGCAAGACTTTCCAAGCCTTTTAAACTGTGTGATCTTGGGCGCATTAGTGTTCTACTCTCTCCAAGAGGGAGCCTGGCCTCTGAACTTTTTGCTCACAAGTAGACTTTGACTTTCCTGCCTTGCTGAGTGCTTCTAAAGGATTGTGTTGTGTGCTGTTCCTAATTTCTGCCTTTTTCTTAAACTTATTGGAGTGCCATCTTTAGTTAAGCGCTCACCTCTGTCTGGAAATAAGTGGTGTTAACTAAGACTTGTCTAATAAGGAATAAGGGATGTATATAAAAAATAGTGACTGTTTTTGAACTTACTTATAATAATAGTGCTAGAGTGTTTCTAAGTGTGTCTTTAAATAATTATATACTGGATACCAAAGCTCTGGTCAGTGTTTGCTTGTGCAACTGTATTTTGGTACCTATCTTGTATACTCTATATACTGTCTAACTCTTCTTGAGAGAAGTCTGGCTGCTCAGCCACAGCTACCAGGTAAATCTGGGTGGTACAGACTGCTACCAATTGGGTTTACTGCTAACACCTGTAGTCTTAAGCCTTTTGCAGTGGTCCCAAAGGGAACTGCACAGGTTTCTTCCTAACAACCACGATTTCTGTTTTTGTCATTTAATAAAAATCTATAGTTCCCAAAACAGTAATTGGTGTACAATAGGCCCTGTTGGAGACCTGCCGGGGTTAAGTCCAAAATAGCTGCGTCACCGGCATAAAGAAGCATGCTATAAAATTACCCGTCAGAGGGAGGATTAACTATCCTAAGAGAAGTACTAGAGTCAACGTCTGAAAAGAATAAATTGGGCCGGACATCCCTGCTTTTCAGCTTTATTGGTGGAGAAACACAATTTATAACTATGATCTGGTATATCAGACAGATGCTGAGATGTCTGCGTATCACAGTTGGATACAATTTAATAGACCATTCAGGACCCCAATCAAATGAAAATTACTCCACAAGTTGTCAAATGAAATGCTCTCTCCAAATCTGAAAAAAAGACACAATCTCCCTCCCTCACCTATTTCTCCGTGATGGTGCTCAGACTGAAGCAGTGGTCCACTCTATTAAGCCCTACCCTGAAACCCACTTGGGAGGGCTCCAAGATATTGTTTCTTTGAACCCACTCCTCCAGTCTGAGCAACAAACATTTGGAGAATATCTTACTTGCAATGTTCAGTAAGGAAATTTGCCCACAACTGGTAAAACAAGAGATTCTTCTCATTGGGACGCCTGCTCCCTCATCCTCCCCCATTTCTCTGGCCACTCTGGCCAGTGGCGCCCCTCAGGGCTCTAGCCTAGTGCCATGGCTCGTCAACATCTATCTTGCCCCTCTGGCCCACTTGATCTCCACCTTCTCCCGGCACTTCCAGTATTGTGCAGACGACACACAGCTCTCCTTTAAACCTGCATCCTCTACCTCCTTTCCTTCCTCTCTCATACCCAACTGCCATTCAGACGTGGTGCTCTGCTAATGATCTCTTCTTTAATGCCAGTAAGACAGATTCTTCTCATTGGGACGCCTGTTCCATCTACCCCACCCCTCTGGTCTCCCTCCTTGCCCACCCCACCCTCTTGTGAGGCTAAAAACCTTGGGGTCATCTTTCGACTCCTCCCTCTCTTTCTCCTTCTTCTCTCTACGCATCACAGACCTCGCCAAGAAGTCGAACTTTCAGCTTCACCTCCTTAGAGGCATTCTACCTTTCCTCACCTTCCCCCAGAAGCTCAATGTCTCCAGAGCCCTGGTTCTCTATAGGCTGGACTACTGCAACAGCCTCCTCCTCAATCTGCCCCTTTCCCCCCTTGGCCCTCTGCAATTAATCCAGAATAGGGCTGTGAGACTTATCCTTGGCCTCAAGCCCAGGGACCGCATGTCTCCAGCACTAAAATCTCTCCATTGGCTGCCGGTGACCGTAAGGATCAAATTCAAAACCCTTTGCATCATCCACAGGGCTGTCTGGGCCTGAGACCTCTACATCCCGCTTTCTCTCCCTAAATACATCCCTGCTAGAGTCCATCGGTCTCCTAGCTCCAACTCTCTGCAGGACAGACGTTTCTCCAAGCAGTGAATGGGAGGTAGCTCTCTCTCCTCAGAAAGGAGCTGCCCTCTGGAATGGCCTCCCTGCCTCCCTCAGACTTGACCCGGATCTTCTTAAGTTCCAGAAACTTCTCAAGACTGTCCTTTTCTCCTCCTCCTTCCCTCTCCCCCTAGCATGCTACTGTCCCTCTGCTGCCGACACTGTTGCCTGGTCCCTTGCGAGTCGTCGTGGGCCAGGCCCTTCCTTGACCAGTCTCCCCCAACATCCCTAACCAGCACTTGCCTACGGGCATCCTTTCCCAGACTAGCCTAAATCTAAACCACCATGTCCACTGCACTTTGTTTTCCCTCTGCCACTTATCCTCTGGCACTTGCCCTCTGTGGCTCCCTGCTGCACTTGCCCAGCCCCCTGCTGCTGCACTTCACACCCTCCCCCCCCTTCACAGCCCTTCCCCTTACTTCCACCCCTCCCCCCTGCACTTCTTGGTCTCTACTTGCACAGTAAGAATGCCACGAGGCCTAGTACAACCGTTACGGTTTTATTTTCCTATGTAGCCCCTCCACATTTTTTTGTCTTGTGGCGCATGGAAACACTTGTGTATAGGCACCATACAAATGTCCAATAAATAATACTGTGGGGGAGCTGGTGGTCCAAGGACTTATCCAAGGAGATGGCATAAGGCCTGTCTCGACAATTGCATTAAACATAAACCAATTTGGTGTCATGTGAAAACACTGCCTTTTTCAAAAGCTCCCATTGTTTCTCAATATATCTTTTAGCTATTTGTATATGCCCTTTTTAAACTTAATCTAGCAAGCAATGTATACACCACTCAAACCATGGTTCAATTTTAATTTCGAGTTTCTACATTGTACATTCTGCATCAAACCATGGTGCAACCCTTTCTAGACCTGGGCCTCCTGAATTGGGGGATATTTGCCAATAGCTCTGTCCGAGATAGTTTAAACCAAGGTCTCAAACTGGCACTTTTCTTTGTGGCCTAACAGCTTTGAGAGAATATCCTTTCATTTCTTGTGAATTAGTAATTCTTTCCAATGCCTCTTTGTTGAACCCAGGAATCGTCAACGAGCCGCTCCGGCTGTTGGACATCATCTTCGTGGTGTCTACCCGTGGCCATTGGAAAATGTACTCAAGAGCATAGTGATCACAATGTTCATTAAGAAATGAAAAATGTTATACCACTCCTGAAGACAAAACAGTCCGCAATGCAGGAATACATGACAGAGGACAGTATTACCTGTCTTGTATGCTTAGGAATGCACCATTTGCCACTAAAGATCCCGGAAAGTCCACAGGCAGAACCTCAAAGTACACCTGGAAATCAGTGCTCCATTTGTGACCAATTTTAGTGTCCAAACATTTGCACTGACTTACTTTAAAATATGTTGATCGAGAACCTGAAGCCCTTGGTAATGTTTAGTTAGTTATATGTTTTTGAACACTTGATTGGTGCTATAGGTCTAAAAATGTCCCACTGACAACTCAATTTCCTCAACATTTCCTGTTAACGACGACTTAATGTCAAATGAAGTTAAAGACCCGGCAAATGATCTTCACTACGTTTGCAGTGGTCTAGACAACTGTTGATTACTGCCAAATAAAATGTTCGATTAGCAGTCTTAAGTTTAATACATTTCCAATTTGTGTTGCAATCATTTTTCCGCCAAATGAGCGTGATGTGTTCCATCAAATAATCAATGTTGCTCACCATTTCATTTGATGTGCATGGTTTGCTCATTGCGCACAAAAAGGTTGGAAACCCCAGACTAAATAGCTAATCCGTTAGCTCGAAGAGATTCCAGGGGGAGTGGTTTGGCCAAAAAGGAGCAGGAAATGAGTGGAAACAGCCAAAGAGACTAGCATGGTCATGGGCAGTCAATGGGTGAGTAAAATATCAAACACCGAAAGACTGTTCGTCACATCCTACATTTCCAATTTCACTTCCCATGCCAACAGTTTGGGATTATAGGCAGTTACAGCGCTACCTAGTACCCAAAAATAAAGATGCCACTGCCACCAACCTGTCTGGGCTTCAATTATATGGTAGAAAACGCCCACTCTCCAAAAAGAATTGGAAAACAGGTTACCCCAGCACTACTTTCCTTATTGAAAGAGGTGGAGGAGCTTCAATAGACTTAAATGGTGGATTCAGTCCCCCTGCATTCGTAGACTACTGACCACTGCTCCCAAAATGGAGTGAGTTAAGCCATGTAGTGAGGTTTAAAAATAACTAAAATAAATCAGGGTGCAGGTCTCAAAACTGTCAGCCGATATGCTCTGTGTCCCATTGAAGTAGATGGGAACATTTCAAAAATAAACCACTCCCAAAAATCATTGAGGAGCGCTCAATGTAAAGGTTAAAGATGAGCAGACACCAGATGAACCCTTGAGGATTCAGACACTCGATTAGCAGCATAATGATTTCAAGTTCCACATCTAGACTAGCAGAGTCCATACGACAGGTAGGAGGCGAGCCAGACAAATACAGAGTCCATATGGTGAGGTGTGAGGAGAGTTGTGTCATTAAGCGTGTTAATTGTCTAGACATGCAAGACACCACCAATGACTTGATCATTTTATTTATTGAGTGTTTTAGTTAAAAAAAAAATTACATCTAATTCATCATAACATTGCAGTAATGATCAAATACATAAAGATATAAACAGACAAACCATACAGAAATAGAAAATAGAAACATCCGCTTACACATATACAAACCCAACGAAAAACGATCAAAAATACATTTTATTACGTTTCCCCAGAATTGATCGTCTCCTAAAATACACTAAAATAAGCTACGGTCGAATGCAAAATACTCTAAAATACTATAAATTTAGGATCAAATGACACAAAACACACAATTAACAACCATCATTAAAAATTAGATTTAAAAACGTCATTGCTAAGGCATCCGTAGGCTCACACTAAATAGTGCCAGAGCCTTTTTCAAGCAGCTTCAACTGGCGATGCCAAGAATGTCCCCAACTCCCAGCGAGCTATAGATAGATGCCTGCATTCTACAAATAAGTGAGGGAGAAATTAAGGTCCCAGATTACAAAATAGGCATAGTCTCTCCGTCCTCGGAACTTGCTCTCTAGCTCCTAATACAGCTTTTGTGGGATATAAATTAAACTAATTGCAACATTGCAAACCTACATTTCCTTGAGTGGCGTTTTTGCATTAGGGCTGACAAACAGTTGTAATGGTTCACGTCATAAATAAAACGTCTAAAATGCTTGTAAATCGAGAGCCTATCTCTATTTGTAATCCAGTCTTGTTCATAAAGACCCTTCTTTACTTTAAGCGGGCAAAAGGTAGATCTTCCGTTGCCCCCGATGCCTGAAAGAATGAATAAACTGGTATCTGCCCAGCTAGATTAAGGTTTACACGACTGAAAGACCATCTCAGCCCTCAGTTTAGCAAACAGTGTGCCAGCAGGGGGTACAATGGGGCCTCTAAACAGCTGCAGACGTCTCCAATCTATAGAGGCCTGCAAAGAAGTGAGCCTCAAAATATGCCTAATCGCTGCTGTGTTCCATGTGACAAAGCCAATACCTCCTGCCAAAGTTTTCCTCCATTCACCCAAACCCTTAAAAGTCTCAGCTCCATGAATAATGTTCCGGAGACCTTCTGGTGGTAGTACTGAAGAACTGGGCTAAGGGAGAAACGGCCAACATATTTGTCTAGTTGCCGCAGTTGGACTGCAGAGGTGAGAACAGCTGTTTTAACAGTGAAGTTGTAGCATACATAGTTTTATTCCTACACATAAAAACCCCTAAATATTTAAAGAATTGAAAAATCTCAAGTTTTTGACCCTGAACTGCCCATTTAAAAACCGTGTTACATTTTCTTTTATTAAAAGAGTTAAAGATTAAAATGTTTCATTTCTTAATATTTAGTTCCAAGTCTAAATTCCTAAAATAATACTTCACCACGGTTAAATATCACTGCAGCCCCAGTGATGTGTAGTCAAACTGCACTTCATCATCCGCATAAAGCAGATTGGGTATTGGCAAGGATCGTAGTTTGGGAGGGTTGGACTTCACACCTTGTAGACTACCCCACCCGCCCCAGATCTAAAATATACTTATTAAAAAGAAACTGGACCAATATGCACCACTAGCGCAGGACCCGCTCACTCTTAATCCAATCCGAGCAAGTGCCTCTCTGGACCAGCCTAATTTTCAGCCTGGTGTCAGAGTGCAGAATCTATAACATACTCACCAAGGTCCCCAGGCAGCCCCGCTTCCTTAACTTGCACCACAATCTACTTCTTCCCACACGATAAAATACTTTACTAATATCTGAAAACGCCACAAATTATTTTTTGGCACAGCAGGTATTTCTAGTAAACAGCCTAATAACCAAGCAATTTCCTCGTCTTAAATATGCTGGCCCATTTTTAAAGGTCCCTCAGAAGAAAAGGAGAACATATTTTATTGGACGCATATAAAAGATCTTGGCCGGTAATTATTGGAGTTTGCCCTGTCCCCCGTTTTATCAATTAAAATAATCACTGCGTCCTCGTCAAGATGTACTGAATATTCATGGGAAAATAACACCCACATTAAAAGTTTGCTCTAAATAGACGTCAAACAAATCACTGCTCGTCTGGCCTCGTTCATACTTTGTGGGACGCATCACGCACGTCCTGTACATGGTTATCATCCAATTTCGGCAATTTAAATGCCCGTTTTGCAGCTTGTAAAGGCACTTTGATGGCTTTTTGTAGCGGCGTCCCGAATTCAGGCTTGTAAGCCACATTTTGTCTTCTTAGGATAGGAAGACAGGTGACGATCTCTCCTCCAATGGCGCCTTCAGCACTGCTGGGATAAAATATTTGGCTGTTGGCACTAGACAGGACACTGCCATCGCCCCTAGTGTCATCTGAGAACAAGGTTTAACCAGCACCCCATTCTCCCTCCCCCTTGCCACTTGTGAGGTGGGCACCTCTGTAGAGGTCATGTCACCTACAAATAAATCAGAGTGCGTAGTCATGATGCTTAAATCCCAACGTACCATTCAACTCTGTAGCTTGTTTTAAAAAGTTGGTAATCGCACCTTTACCCGTAACAGGTGATATATGATTTTTCTTTTACCCTTTTATAACTGACATTTCCTCCTGGTAGAGCCTCGTGGCCGAAATCCACATGGCCACAGACCTCCCTCTGCTGCCCTACCTTCTATAAGTCAAAATTTGCAACTATCATCTTACTTATACGAGTGTCCACCTGTTGCACTCTCCTATATTTCCCAAGTCTGGGCCTTCAATGTTTGTAAGAAAATACGGGATCCTTGTTTAGGGATATTTTTCTCTTTTTTCTTTACAAATACCTTTGCAAAGAGCCTCTTGTTTCTGGATTATCTCAGTAGTAAGCCTCACCGGAGCCGACAATGCAGCTGCTTCTGGCTGAGCATGTGGAAAAGGGTCCACATGCTCATCTTCAAAGGTTGAAAATACTGAGAGATTTCCCACAGCCACAACATTCTCCCCATCCAACGAAAGCCCAGCAGCCACTTGGCAAGCCCTGGTGACAGACAAGGGGCCCTTCATACACACACCACTTCTAAATGGAACACTGGTAAGGGGGCTATTTAACTGCGTCTACATTTTTCTGTGGTCTACCATACGCCATTATAAAGACCCCCAGAAGTTCATTTTTGCACTGAAATCTTAACGCTGATCTTACTTCTCGCAATTCATACTGTAGTGTATCATGTTTATCATGACCTGCCTGTTGAGTTAAGGATGTGTGAAAAAACAGGAAAAGAAAAAGCATCCACAGCTTGATCCCCAGAGTTGAAAATGACATACGTATTGGGATGATTAATGCCAAAATCAGGGGATACACGCCCAAACCTGCAGAAAGGAAGATTTATGGATGATCAGCTCTTTAATCGACCCAGACAAGCACCTTTTAGTAGGGATTTGTGAAATAGAATTGGGGATGATTCCACAGTGGGATTAACTGTCATTCTGTGTAAAGAAACCCCCTTCCTTCCATCCCACAGTGGAGTGCGTGACACGCCCAAGTCCAGTGAGAATCGCACAAGCTGTGCAAGTTCCTGAGAAATTATGGGAGCCACGATTGACACATCAGAAATTAAGTCCTTATTCGGATAGCTCATCAAGCCCTCCAGATCTATATGTTCCAATGAATGAGACGCAGATACCGTTGGAATCCACCCCAGCTTCCTGTTCCTGCCCCGCCCTCGCAGGCATATTCATTACCGTCCCTGATGGTGAGAATATCTGATTTATGGAGCATGGCTTAACCTCCTCTGCCAAACAAAAGGGATGATGGCAGGAAGGTTTGGAATTAATCCCAACCACTGGCATTGCTCAGGGCAACCTTCAAGACCATCGTCCTTTACCTGCCAAACCATTATAAAAAGGGAAAGACCATAAGCAAATCATGCTTGGCCCCACCCCAAAAGGGGCATTCCAAATCGCAATTTATCGATTTTGCAGAGTTTCACAAAAACTAAATCAACACAAGGGTCACAAGCCTGTCATTTTCAACACTTCATATCAAGAGGTTCCCAGCCAACCATGCAGAACTTCGAAGTAACACAATCCTCTATGTGGCCTTTCCATGAAGATCAAGTGAAAATGACAGTATCTTACAACACAAACATGTGTTGCCTCAACATCAATAACCATCAATTAACCCAAGTCCCTCCCATACCAAACCCTTCCCCCCCCCCATGAGTCCGCTCCCCCCGGAGACTTATCAACCTCATTTCAAGACCTCAAACTTCGATCAGTCACCAAGTGTTGGTCTCTAAATTGCACTCCTTTGCACTACGTCCTGCTCATCAGTTCCACCACCCCCTGCTAAGTTTACATAGTTTGTCTCAAAGGGAAACCACTCTAATTTGATATTCCGAAGCAATTCATGCAGCATGCGAGTCAGCTGTTCCATACTAAACAGATCTCTGGCCACCAGTAACCACTCCCTTTTATAAGGCAACACAGCGTTTCCATTTTCCAATTACCTCCACCCGAGCCGCTGAAGCAGATTTTGTCCCATGGCGTCCAATAATTCGTACCTCCTTCAAATTCGAGCAAAAAAAGAGCCAACCACGAGTTGCGCAAAATGCTCCAGTTCCTTTACCCAGGACAAAGCATAGGTCAGAAAGAGCCATTCCTCTTACCACCTATCCAGCAGTGGGGGCTAGTGCCCGGAATACATGCGTGAAAGCATAGCCAGCGTATACTGCCACTGGTGCAGAGGTTTAAATGCGTGGAGGCTATACAAGCCTTTGCAACCCCCCCTACATAACGTACCCCAGAGTGGGTCTCCAATATCCTTCTGTATATCATCCTGCCATCGTTCACTCACTTTCAAGGGTTCTCAAGGCTCAGCCCCTATCAATAATCCATACATGTTCAAAATTTGTCCCTTTCCCCATCGGGAAGAGAGCAGGCATTGTTCAAAAGACTTTGTCCCTTTTCAGATCCCACCCCCCACAACCTACCATCCGGCAACAACCACTTCAATTGCAGATCTTTAAAAACTTGCAATGGTTTGATGTTTAGGAGGTCTGGACACCAGCACAGGGTTAACAATTCCCTACATTACCATATTTGCCCTGCCCTCTTCAAGACCTCCCTTGTACCACCTATTCAAATCAATAATGCCATACCTCATCAGTGGGGGCCAAATACAACTCAAGGGCAAAGGCCACGTCAACAACCATCTGGTGTCTGATCTCCCACGCCACAGATCCCATAGAACTGCTAGCACAGGTGCTCAGGAACTCTTCAGAACCCTACTCCCTAGAACCCATAACCAGTCGATTACCGTAACAGGGTGTAACACTGCATTCACAAGAGCTACATACTTTTACTTGGTGTGGGGATCAAGGTGACCTACAATCACTTGCCGTTGGGCTGCCCTGTAATAGGACTCATAATACCACACGCCCTCTTGGTCTTTGGACAGGACCAGGGTAGCACAGCTAATCCTAGGTTTAGTTTTACGACACAAAACAGCCAACACCTCCTGCTGAACGGTCCTTAAGAACCCCCTTGGAAGCACAATCAGCAACATCAGAAAGATTAGAACTGTGGAAGTGCATTCATTTTAAATGGTATTCAGGTACGTTGTCCACAAGAGAGTTCTTTGTTCTTCTCCCCAGTCTCTAAATCCCTCCTAATCTTATCCCAGAGGGACATAGTTCTAAAGAAAGAGCTCAGTAAAGTCCATTGTCACGGTAATACCTAGGTATCCAATGCCCTTATCTGACTGCACAAACGCCATCTCCATCAGGAAGGCATCAAGACGGTCAGAGAGTGGAGCCATAGAAAGAATGATAGATTTTGCCCTATCCATTTTAAATCCTGAATGCCTACCATACTCGTCAACGTCCTCCAAAATGTGGGGTAGGGATTGCACCGGCTTCCTCACATTCAGTAGCATGTCATGAGCAAAGGAAATCCCTTTTTTGTACTTGCAGCCATGTGCCTGGAAGCCTTGCACTCCAACAATGTCCCTCAACCTAACTTCCAGAGGTTCCATTACAAGGGCATACAGGAGAGGAGTCAGTGGGTACCCTTACCTACTTCACCTACACAGCGAGAGGTCCTCCGAGAGCACTCCATTTACAAGTACCTTTGCGTTAGGGGTGCAGACCAAAGCCAAATCTCACAAAGGTACACTGTAGAAAAGCCCAACTGACTGTTGAACACTTTCTATGTGTCTAGCGGGGGGCGTGGCTACATGGCCACGGGCTAGGACGTGATCCCTACAAGCTCCTGCTGTTCCGACGCTGATCCGACCAAAAAAACATACTTTGAGCCTGCGGAGTGCTGCCTTATTGGAACTATGAATATGTGAATATGAGAGGCACACAGAGGTCGTGGAGCTGGCAATAACTGTGCACGGAGTGCTGCGTTGTGAGTTAAGGAAGGTGGCGAGCTTCGGTCGGCAAGAGATACAAAATGGCGTTCATGCGAGAACAAAGGGTTGAGCCTTTGGACAGCCACATTGGGACACCGCGGAACGGCGTCGCTCGCTACTAAAAGCGGATCTGAAATATTGGAGGAGACTTGGATACAAGTGAGCGGCTGCAGCAGGGATAGTTGACACGCTTCGGGAGTCTGGCAGATCAGCGCACACTGCGGCCTACGCGTATCAAAGCATCAGCGTGAAGTGAAGCAGCGGAAAAAGGTGTATATTCAAACAAGATGGCGCCCGCTCCTACCCGAAGGTCGGTATCTACAGACCGTAAATAAACGTAACGCAGGCTGGGGCGTGGAGGCCAGTCACACGAACACTGCTGGTGAAAGGTGCTGCATGTAACGGAGGAGCAAACATGCACGCATAGTTCACAACCCCCACAGCCATATCAGTGCTGGTAGACATCGGGGGAGCAGAGACCAAAATTCGGTCAGCACAACGCACAAAGCAGTACTGATTTTGGGTCCAGGGCAAGCCCCAGGTGTTGGTGACTCGCAATCACTCAACCAAGAGTGGGATAATGTCGGTGAAAGGAGGCAAAGCGAAGGCTAAACAATCAACGATAGATATATTTTCTAAGACCCCCGACTACCCCGGCACAGAACCCCCACCAGCGGGTCAGCGGAAATCATCCTCTTGAGAAATGACCAGGCAATCCTGGCTGCTATCACAGGACTGAAAACCTCGTGGGGGACAACGATGGCGGACTTAAAAGTGGCGCTGGAGACCAAAATAGATGCAGTGGGAATAGAGGTCAATCTTTCACGGCAAGACAGGAGGGCACTAGCGGAGAGGACAACTAGTCTGGAAAGTTTGGTGAAAACCAACACACAAACCAGCACCAGCAATGCTAAGGAGGTCCACGTACTAAAGCAGCAAGTATCGAACCTAGAGAACCGAGCAGAGGAAGCTGAAGGAAGAGCGAGACTTAACATACGTGTGGTGGGCCTTCCAGAAGGAGAGGAAGGCCAAGATCCAACGGACTACGTGGAGAGCATGATTATGCAGGAGATTGGGGCCGGAAAGCTCTCTCAAGGATTCGCAATTGAACGCGCACATATAGCCCTGATGCGAAGGCCGCAACCAGGGGCTCCACCCCGAGCAATCATAGCGAAAATCCTGAACTATAGAGACCATGAGAAGATCCTGGAGTTTTTCAGGAAAGGAGGGACGATAAAGAGTAGCAACGACCATAACTGCATATCCCGACTACACCATGCAAGTGTCAAAAGACAACGCTACGAATTTGTAGCCGTGAAGAGGAGACTACGTACAGCTGGCCTTAAATACATGCTTCTGTATCCTGCAAGACTCAAGATAATACATAAGAGCAAAATACATTTCTTCGACAACCCGGAAGAAGCGACAAACTGGCTGGACGCCCAAGGTTGCTTGGACGATGATGAGGATCAGGGACGAGGCACAAGATAAGTGATATGAGGCAATGCTATGGGTTGCCGAGAAAGGGATATAATGGGGGCAACCTTATGGCATGACATTGATTGGCCAAGATGAGTGATGCTTGACATACTGGACTGGAATATAGATGGCACTGTTAAATATTGATATTCCAATGTGATTGCTAATGCAGGAGGCACAAAAGGGACGTGACCTACCCCCCCCGGTAAATAGAGTGAGGAGAAAAGTCACTAGGGCTGAATTACCCCGCTGAGCCCTGGGCACGCGCATTGTCGGGTAAAGGGCTAGATGCGGGGGTACCTGAGATCCAGGGATGGAGCTGGGCAACAGTTGGGAGGGTTGGGGAGTAGTGGAGGGGTAGACATTGTGTTTGGGCAAGTTGGGGAAGGGGAAAGGGAGGTTGGGGTCGGTGTTGGGGAGTTGAGTGTGTTGTTTGCAGTTGGGGGCCGAGCCTATGAATCTACATGCGGAAATAAATGTTTTGAATAGGAACTGCACCGGTAGGAGGATGAGAGACAGATTGACAAATAATGGGAGAACTCAGAATTGCTACGTGGAACGCAAGAGGGCTCAATAGTTACCTGAAGAAGAACAAGGTTATGATGTACCTGCGCAGACAAGAAATAGATATAGCATTGATACAGGAGACACCTCACGCGCGATAAGTTAGAAGTGGTACGGAGAAAATGGAGGGGGACTGTGGTAGGCGCCACGTATTCGGCCTATGCCAGAGGAGTGATCACATGGGTGGCGCGGCATGTCCCTTTCTAGCTGCTACAAGCCGCGGAGGATGGGAGGATGGTAATGATAAGAGGGCTGGTAGAAAACAGAGAGAAGTATTATCAATACATATGCCCCGAACCAAGATACAGCAGCGTATTTTAGGTCTCTGTATAGTAAGATGGGCAGGTGCCTGGGAGGGGCGGTGGTATGGGGAGGTGACTTTAATTGTGCGCTGAATCAGAGAATCGATAGATCGGATAATAAAATAGATACACCTTCCCCAGCGGCCAGAGCGCTGCAGACACTGCTGACGGACTTGGGGTTTGAAGATGCATGGAGAGCACAACATATGCCAGAGAGACAATACTCCCATTACTCAGCCCCACAAAATATGCACACTAGGCTGGATTACATGTTTGTCACGCATGAACTAATGTCGGAGGTAACACTTACGGAATATAAAGCGAGGGTCCTCTCGGACCACTCACCTTTAATACTGGGATGGCAATATCAGCCGCTGCGAACAAGGATACCGACTTGAGGCCTCCGTGCTGAGGCGCTGAGAGATACTATGTTTAGAGAAAGTCTGAGAGACGACATAGTAAGCCATTTTGAAATTAATACTGGTAGTGTTGAGTCTGCTGGTACGCTGTGGGAAGCCTTTAAAGTAGTAGTAAGGGGAATGGCCACAGCGAAATACAAAGGAGGGCTAGTGGCTGAACTACAAGAGGCCGAGAACGAGTTGGAGAAAGCGCTGGGAAGGGGTGGCACCACTGAGGCAGAGAACGTAGAGATACATGGGCTGCAGCAAAAATGTCTGGGATGCTGGGAGAGACTGAGTAATCTGAATTATAAGAAGTACGTAGAGAGACTGCATGCGGGAGGGGATAAACCAGGAAGAATGCTGGCATGGCTCTATAAAAATGAAACCCCCAGACCCACAATTAGGACAATTACGAGAGATGACGGGAATACGGTGGACACCCAAGAAGGGGTTAATCAAGAATTTGTATAATATTACCGAACCTTATAGATAAAGTAGGGAGTGATCATGGGAGAATAAATGAAACACTAGAATATATTGGTCTGCCACAAATCAGTTCGGAAGAACGGGACGAGCTAGACGCCCCCATACTTTGGAAGAATTGGAGGAGGTAGTGGTGCAGTTGCCCACAAACAAGACCCCAGAGGCTGATGGACTCCCGAGTGAATTTTACAAAAAATATAAAGACGAGGTGCTTCCCCCCGCTGTTGCCAATGCTTAACGAGGCGTCTGACAAAGGTAGGCTCCCGGAGTCCCTGCGAGAGGCGATAATTATACCACTCCCGAAACCTAATAAACCAGCCAAAGAATGTGGATCATATAGACCACTGTCAATGCTAAATCAGGATAGCAAAATACTCACAGCGGTTCTAGCAAATAGGATGAGAAGAATTATCACCAAACTCATACACCCTGACCAGACTGGGTACGTCCCAGGCAGAAATATCACGAATAACCACAGGCGGCTCCATTGAGTCATTGAGTATGCGAATGAAGAAGAGGGAGAGATGGTAATCCTATCACCTGATGCAATAAAAGCATTTTATTCAGTAAAGGGGCCCTGGATGATGGCTGCCTTGAACAGCTATGGGATAGGGCCGGGGTACCTTAGATGGGTCCAATTGTTATATAGCGTGCCTCTAGCCAGGGTGAAAACAGGAGTGATAATCTCCGAGAGGTGGCAGATTAGCAGGGGCACTAGACAGGGATGCCCATGGTCCCCAATGTTATATATTTTAGCTCTAGAGCCACTAGCAATATACCTACGGCAACAGTACAATGTGATAGGTATCACCATTATAGTAGAGACACATTTAATTTCCCTGTATGCAGACGACATACTGTTGTACTTGAAATACCCTGAAGAAAACCTCCAATACGTACTAGAGGTGATGGAACAATTCGCGTTCCTTTCCGGTATAGCAGTAAATCCTAAAAAGTCATGCGTGTTCCCGCTGGGCAGATATAAGGGGACCCCACTAGACCTGTGTCGTCGTGATCCAGAGAAGCATAATACTACCAAATACCTGTCCATTTTAGTGGGGTCCCCATCTTCCTGCCTAGCATGCAACCCCTGATAGCAAAACAACTTACTACACCTTCAGGTTGCGTCCATTCGACTCCACTAATTTGCGCACCTTTGTCTCTAAGCGCAGTTCCCCAAGTCTATTCACCAGTAAGGCACCCTCTGTATTCCCTCTCTCATACTATTGCTGCTTGACCGCTTGTAGGTCTCCCATAGACTTTACTCACATTTTGCTTATGCAGTGCTAATCCTGCCTGCTTGATATCTTGTAACAGCCCGCACTTGTCACCCTCTCCACTTTTAGATCTCTCCTCCAGAGCTCTTATGTCCCCAATAAGCTTAGTTAACGCCCGGCTCATCTTTCTTTCAGATCCTTCAGCTATAAAAAGGCCTCTGGCGGCAGCCTTGGCTGCGTTCCAGACCATATTCAGCCCCAGTTCGCCAGTATCGTTAAACTGGAAAAAGAGTTTCAAGTCTTCCCTTACAGCTTCAGTAAATATTTGGTCCGGAAAGAGTAGGATTACACCTGCAACCAGTCTTACCACCCGTGGGAACATCTAGCGCCATCATAATCAGAACCCTATCATGAACCAACCAAGACACAGGAAGAATAGCCTCCCGGAGGAGATGCTCGTTCCCAGCCTTAAGCAACAAGTAATCTATTCTAGTGTCGGTCTTATGGACATTGGATAAGAAGGTATATCCGTTCATCGAGAGGTTTCAGATCTCTCCATGCATCGCACCAACAATTTTCTGATAAATGTTCTCCAAATCTAGGGTCACCGACATAACTAGCTACTTGGGACTCCGAACACCTGCAAGCCTGACCAAGCCCGGGTCACTGATATTAAAATCGCCATCTATAATTAAAGTCTCCTCCAACCAGTGTGCTATGCAACTCATTGAGTCCTTTATAAAGAGTATTCGGGGAGAATTGGGGGCATACAATGAGACCAGGATAAGCCAGCACCCGTGCAATGTGCCCTTAACCATAAGGAGTCACCCCTCCTGAGCTCTCTAAACTGCCATCCCATCCAGAAGAACATTGTTAACAGACACTGGCACCACAGACACGAATTTGGACGCGATATAGGTAATTATGCATTACCAAGCAATTGTGCAATAGACCACATATGCTGGCCTTCAGACAGTAAACTGTGTACTGGCACGCTTTCTTTTTTGATTTCAGAGTTTTACAAGCACTAAAGAATTAGTGCCCCGTTTTGAAAAAGACTGGAGTTAGGTCGAAACACCTGTCAACAGAAGGGCATTCTATATAATAAAGGCACTTTTGTACACCTATTTTCAATGTCTCATTGATGCAATACTTGCTAATTAGCTGCACTACAACTAGGAGGGACCAGCGCTATACTCGTGTACTCAACTGAATCTATTTAGCTGAGAGTAAGGCTTGGGTATACCTTCCAGCCCTGAGAGAAAGCGATAGTCCACACCTTTTCAGAATTTCAATGTTTAGCACTGTGAGAAACCAAAGGTTGTCTCACCTACTAGTCCCCACTGATCTCTCTCTCAGATGGCCAGGGCACGGCCATCGCCTTTGTATCCAGACCCTGGGGGTGGACCAATGCGGGAGGATCACCTGGGTGAGTGGTCTTTGGGGAGCGAGGGTCAGGCAACCGATGGTGAGATGCGGTTTTCCCCCCTTTCCCATACCCATCATCCATCCTATAGGATCCTCCAACGTCCCAACTCCCCCCCCACCCTCTTTCTACACAAACACTGGGCAGAGAAAGAGGGTGACAGAGTAAAGAGGCTAACCCTTACATATCTCTTTGGACATGTCCCGCAAATCGGGTCAGGCAAAGTCAGGCACTTGTATGTAATTAAAGTCAACTGATACCCATTAGCTCTCCCCACACGGATAAAAGGCGGAACAGAGACACGCTCTGAGCAAGGTGGAACACAAGGAGCAGAACGTCCGGGGCGAAGGCAAACCTACTGGAGCAAAGCGACCGACAGACGGACGAGAGCAAAGGGTGTAGAAACCCAAAAGATTCCCTCAAGGTGGTCTTGCCTCCAAAGTGCCGTGAAAGATATGCAGAGAACAAAAAATCCCAGACAAGAAGACTGCATTGTGTTTCAAGGGTGCCAGCGAGCCTCCCGGGTGAACCACAGAGTTGGGGAGGCGAGGCCAAGTTTGTGATATTAACCTTGACTCGAGAATTATAACCGTAAAGACAAGAATGTAACGCACACAGCCGGTGAGTTCGCAAGCAACTTGAAAGGCTGGTGTGTGCTAAGGAAAGATTGAAGTTGCAACAGTATCTCTCACAGTTGAAGGCTGCACGCGTGTGGATGAGACGCGAAGGAAGAGAGTTATGGTGACCCTTAAATTACCGATAACTGTGAAGCCAGTGATAGAGTAGCAGAGTGGTCCGGCAAAAGGAAGTAGCCCACTCGAAAGTCTCTGCGAAAAGTGAAAGGTTTTTGTTATAAAGCAACAAAGTGAACAAACTGTTAAATGCATAATGATCAAGAATAAGCCCTGCAAAAGGGGAAGTGAAAAGATAAATGTTGAACTTTTGTGCTTACGATACTGAACTACCCAGACCAAGAGACACTAGGTCAAATAACACAAGAGTGTGAGCTGAAGGGAAAATCGAAGGGGTCCTGCGGAGGCCTATAGTAAAAGCCTTGCACATTCGAAAGTCTGACATCAGGAAAAGCTCTGAGCCCGACTGAGGGAGACCGGACGTGTGGTAAGTTAGGGGAAGGGAACACCACAGGAATGTGAATTAAGCTTAGGGAAGGGAACCCCTGCAAATGCTGTGATTGAAAGATCCGAACCCCACCGAGGGAGACCAATTCTTTTTTTGCTTTGAACTGTTGCTTTGAGAGGCCCAGGCCCGACCTACGTGAACTTTTGTTGAACTGTGAAAGAACTTTTGAAAGCAGGAATAAGTGACTTTAACATGGACGGCTAAGCGGACGTCTATCCACGTTTTGAACTGCCTTTGTTTTCAGAACCTGAGCCAGAGTGTGTGATCTTCCTACGGGGCCTCCTTTCTCTGTGCTGTCGAATGTCGGGAAGAAATCCAACTAAACCACATTGATTCTTTATGGTCCAACACTGATTTTCCTTTGCATTCATATTCCCCTTTACACACATTTTGTATAAGTGATAGGGCAGGCATTAGGTTTTGTTAGTATAGGCCATCTTTGATTTGACTGACTAGGACTGTGTTTTCTTTATTATTTTATGGTGGCGACTACTCCCATCAAACTTATAGGGCAAAGTAGGAGGTTTTCCACACCCCGTAAATTGAATTAAGGTTTTACAAATCTTACTTCTTGTGTCAGTGTCATACTTGTGATACCATGCCTCCCTTACAGTGCAGAGTGAGCAGAACTAACCTCAGACTGTACTCAACCCATCCAGAAGAACATTGTGTCACAGCACCGCAACTCCTCTTCTGTGCAGCTGAGAACCAGTATGCCCTTAGCAACATCTTTGCCCCAACTCCCTCACACACTCCTCCCCTTTCACGCAAGTCTTGTGAAGAGATATTAGGCCCCTTTATGTTCATTGACGCAAATGTCAGCGTCACTTTGTTTTTCCTAACCATCACCCCTTTTGTGGCGCTTCTCAACTAGTATTCCATTCAATACAACCAGTACCCATCTCGCTGGAATACCCTGTACCATCATATCAAAGCTGCAAACTCCCGCTTCGTCCCCCAACCCGTCTAAATACCTTACCCATCCCCACCCCAATCATCCTCATATCCACCATCTACCCAGGAGGTACCCATCCCTCCTCAAAATCCAAACACAGACCAGACACCTGGTGCAACCCAGGCCAGCCAAGGAAGCACTGCCCCTCACCACTCACCTGGACGGCAACCATAGTAACAAAATAAATCAAAAATAAATACATTTTAAAAAACCACTCCTCCCCGTCCCCACACGATTCAACTAAACATCTAGGAACCTACCCACTCCAGAGCCCATCACAGGAAGACTATATATTTCCCCCCACCATTGTAATGCGGCCTCCCTCAGCCACTGCAATGCTGACCTGCCCCATCATGATGTCTTACGAGAGGATGTTCACAAACTTCCTAAACCTCTGGGTGCCAGCCATTTTCTTACACCCGCCAGTTCCTGCAAAGGCCTTGAGAAGTTTTCTTGTTTCGCTGTGCCCTGCGACCCGCTCTGAGAGGAAGGTCCCTTTGGCTGTCTTTCAAAACTTGCGCCGCCTCTTCCATGTTCAAAACAGTATATGAGGTGCCACCCACCTCAAAGGTCATGGAGAAAGGGTAGACCCACTGGTATCTATGACCCTTCTCAGTAAGCCCAACAGTTTCGGGCCTACACTGGCGCTGCCTTTTGAGATTAGAATATGGCAAGTCCTGAAAAACCCTGACCTCAGAGAATTTGACAATCACCGTACCCTTCTCTCTTGCCCTTGCCAGAATGTCCACCCTCTCCGTATAATAGTGGCATTTCACTATGATGGATTTGGGTCTGCTCGCCAGGCCACCACCCCCGTTACTCCCATCTATTCTAATGTCTCACCCGCCACTCAGCCCCAAACAAAGCCTGCCAGACGAGTCCCACTTTTCTCTCCAGCTCTTTAGCAGTCATCGTAGTCCTGAAGGACGCCCAGCAGGCAGACATTTTTGTCTAACTTCACACCAGTCTCTCTCTCTCTGAAGTTTCCCTCCTTCTATCCAAAACTCACCCTACTGCTGCTCCCTCTGATCCTCTCCCCACATCTGATTCACAAAATCTACCCTCTCCTCATACCGTACCTCCTTTTTCAACATGTCTCACTACCGCAACCATTCCCTCTGCCTTCAAACACGCTACTATTATGCCAATCATGAAAAAACCCTCCGCTAAACCCCTCCTGGCATCCAACTTTCATCCCATCTCTCTCCTTCCCTTCCTTTCCAAGCTCCTTGAACGCCTCGTCTACTACCAACTCTCATCATTCGTCTCCAACCTCCCTCTCCTCCCCCCCTACTCAGTCTGGGTTTTGCCCCAAAACCTCCACTGAAACTGCTCTCAACTTGGTTCTTAACTCCCTCCTCACCGCACGCTACTCTAAACACTCTTCTGTTCTCATTCTCAACCTCTCAGCCGCCTTTGACAAAATTGACCATCCCTTACTCCTTGATACCCTTTCCTCCTTTGGTCTCAACTGGTTCTCATCCTACCTTTCAAACCGCTCCTTTGCAGTTTCCTGGGGCGGCCGCACCTCCACTACCCACTCCCTCGACATCCCCCAAGGTTCTGTGCTTGGCCCTTTTCTCTTCTCGCTATGTAACTCCTTCCTAGCCCCAATCATCTCTTCCTTTGGTATTTCTGACCACTTCTACGCAGATGACGCCCAACTCTTCCTCTCCTCCTCTTCCTTCACTCCCGACCACCTTAAACTCTCTTCATGCCTCACTGCTCCCACTTTCTCACCCTGAACACTGATTAAAGTTTTATTCCTCCCTGCTAACACCCTTCCTACCCCCAACCCCCTCCTCACATCCTCTTTCCCCCTGCGTAACTCCCCTTCTCTACCTCTACCCGCAACCTTGGCTTCCACTTTGACTCTAACCTCTCCTTTACCCACCATATCTCTCTCACCTCCCGTGCCTGACGCTTCCATCTTTACAACATTTGCAAAATCCGATCTTTCCTTACCTTTCACGCCACTAAGGTCTTAATATCCTCCCTAATCTTTTCCAGTCTCTTCTACTGTTCAGCTCTCCTCTTTGGCCTCCCTGCCTCACAACTACCCCTCTTAAATCCCCCTACCACTCTGCCATCCGTTCTCTCTGTCACCTCTCTCCTCATGGCTCCATCTCCTCCCTCTCCACACTCGGCTGGCTCTCCTTTCACTCTCAACTCAAATTCAACTTCCTCTGTCTCGTCTTCAAATCTATTCACAATCTCGCCCCTCTCAACTTTTCCTCCCTCCTCATTCTACTCCCCCTCTCATCCACTCCGTTCTGCTGACCACTTCCTACTCACTGTCCCACCTGCACCATGTGCCCCTTCCCGCTTCCGCTCCTTCCAACTCCTTGCCCATCTCCACTGGAATTCTCTCCCTTTCCGCTCAATCTCCTAATATTCTTCTTTCCGCACCTCCTTAAAATCCCACCTACTTCAATCTCCCTCCTGACTCTTCTCTACCATTTCCCTCAATTGCTTAATCCCACTCATGTTTTATTCTAATGATCCTGGCAAATTGTTCTGCATATTGTTCTTGGTTACTTGACTCATGAATTGTACTTTGTTGCTTCTTATGTATTCCGGTTTCATGTAAAGTGCTTTGGCATAAAGCGCTATATAAAATTTAATAAATACAATACAAATTTTGCAGCTCCCCATTTGAGATCCTCCAGCTTCAGGGACGTGCCTCTAGACAAACTCCTTAATTTTGACCAATAGGTCTGCCTCCAGTACATTGCCTAAGATGTAATTGTTCTCTATGGATTTCACACGTTTCTCCACCCAGTCCACTCGCCCTGTTAGTTCCTTCATCGAGGCATGCATGTCCGTCCTGAGGACCTTATTTCCTGGAGAATGCTTCAGGACATCTTTGGAGGCTGCTTCCATTCTGGTCCCTGTTGGAGCTCTCCCACTGCCCCACACCACAGGATCAAGTGCAAGCGGGCAATGGCCAGACAACTGTGACTGGCACCCCGATGCAGTGCCCAGACCAGTCGTCATCAGCCTCAGGGGCACATTGTGCATTAAACAACGTCCTATATATGAAAAGCACCCAAGTCTCCTTCGCGTGTCCTCAACGGGCAGAGCACCCAGATCCCACAACCGCATCCCAGGGAGCACCCCAGCGGTCCCAGTCCCTGTTAGGCCTTAGCAGGTGCACAGGTGCCATCACCTAGCCGGGCCTACCACGGGATAAGGCCCCTCAAAGAACTTCAGCACCAAATGGTTACCACAATGGGTCGTGCATAGGACATGCATTACTTACCGTAAAAGCATTTCTGATGATTGTATCTGCTTAGATTCACATGCTGTGCATATGGTCCAACATCCAGTGGTAACCGCAGAGTATTGCATCTTGTCTTTCGGGGGACCGAAAGGGGGCGTCGGCATAGGCGTGTCTGAAACACTATCCCTATCGTGACGTGTGTAGTATCCAAAATCCCTCACGCGCCGAGGTCCCTCCAATTGTATTTTTTCTGCCATGAGGGAGCCCAAGGCTATAGTGAGTGAGTACATGAAGAGAGAAAGTAGTAAGAAGTCTACGTTCCTTCCACCCCGAGCGGGGAGGCAGGGAGGGCGCATGTGAATCTAAGCAGATACAATCATCAGAAATGCTTTTACGGTAAGTAATGCATGTCTTCTGATGCTTGTTAGTCTGCTTAGAATCACATGCTGTGCATAGACTAGCGAGCAGCACCCGGAGTTGGAGGTGGGTTGTGAGAAGGAACAGTAGAAAAAAGATGTCTTAGTACTGCTTGTCCCACCTGAGAATCAGACCTAGAATGAGTGTCTAGGCAATAGTGTTTTGTAAAGGTGTGTACAGAACTCCAGGTTGCCGCTTTGCAAATGGACTCTAGGGGAACATTTGCAATGAATGCTATGGATGCCCCAGTGCCTCGAGTAGAATGTGCTCTAGGCTTGAAGGGCAGTTCTCTCTTTGCAAGAGTGTAACATAGTGTGATGCATTTGACAATCCACCTTGATATTGCTGATTTAGAGACAGGGTCCCCCTTCTCTACCAGCTGCCACTGAAACAAAAAATTGTTTAGTTTTCCTCAGTGGTTTAGTTCTATCCAAGTAGAACATGACTGCCCTGCGCACATCTAGTGTGTGAAGGCTCCTTTCGGCCATGTTAGTAGGTCTCTGGAAGAATGCGGGTAGTTCGATTGACTGGTTCACATGGAACTTCGAAATAAATTTCAGCGCAAATCTGGGATGAGTGCACAGAACTACTTTATCTTTGTGGACTGTAACAAAGGGGTCCAAGACCGAGAGGGCCTGTAGTTCGCTAACTCTTCTGATAGAAGTGATAGCTACTAGAAAGGCTGTCTTGTAAGTCAGGTCTTTCAGACTAGCTTTATGCATAGGCTCAAAAGGGGGTCCCATGAGCCTAGTTAAAACCACATTTAGATCCCACCCAGGGGCTGGGTGAGTGATGGGGGGGATACATTCTTTTAACCCCTTCCATAAAGGCTTTAATCACAGGTGTTTTCCACCACAACACCTTCTGCTGTGACGTGGTGTAGGCTGACAACGCCGCTAGGTGAACCTTTAAGGAATTGAAGACTAACTCAGAGTCCAACAGATGGGTTAGATATAACACAATGTGTGAAGGTGAACAATCGGTGGGATTGACGCCTTTGGAACTGCACCAAATGACAAAACGTTTCCATTTGTCCATGCATCTTTGAGGAAGTTGCAGATGTCCAAACTCTATGACTTCAGGAGCCAGGCTGCTAAATTCAGAGTTTGTGGGCATGGGTGCAGAGTCTCCCCCCTGTCCTGAGAGAACCTGTTGTACGGGCAGGGCAGCTTGACTGGTGGGGAGAGGGACATTTCCATCAGGTGCGCGAACCAGGGTTGGCAGGCCCACATGGGAGCCACCAGAATCATGGTGACTGGTTCCTGGTGCATCTTGTGCACTATCTTGTTCAGAAGGGGAGTCGGGGGGCAACCAAGTAATCCACAGACCGTTCCCCTTGGATCGGTTCTGGGGTACCTGGAGGCGTAATCTGGGCATTGGGCGTTCTCCTGAGTAGCGAACAAGTCGATCTCTGGAAACCCCCATTCTGCGAAGACATTGGATACAATGTCTTCGTGCAGACGCCAATCGTATTCCTCTGGCAGAGGAAAATCTCTGCTGAGTACGTCTGCCAGAAGATTGAGTTCCGCTGGAACATGTTGAGATATCAGGAACATCTTGTGTTTGAGAGATGTTTTGGGACAGCTTGGATAGCCCTGGAGAGTGAGTGCCCCCCTGCTTGTTCAGATAATACATTGCTGCTGTGCTGTCAGTTAGGACCAGCACTGTCTTCCCTTGCAGTTGCTCCTGAAAGGCTTTCAATGCTTTGAACACTGCTAGTAGCTCCAGTAGGTTTATATGGTTGGACGCTACCTGAGGGGACCACACTCCGTGCGCTGTCTGTTGAAGCAGGTGAGCCCCCCCCCCCCCCACCCTGTGAGAGATGTGTCTGTCGTGAGAGTGGCTTCCACTGCAGGGGTGGTGAAGGTTTTCCCCTTCAAGAGGTTCTCCCTCGACCACCACTGCAGTGAGAGAACGAGGGCTGGCGAGACAACTAACAGATCTTCCCATTGTCTGCTGGCCTGACACCACTGGCTGTTGAGCCACTCCTGCATGGGACGCATGCGCAGCCGCGCGTGGGGGACCAAGTATATGCATGACGCCATCATCCCTAGCAAACGCATAGCTCTGCGTACCGTCACCTTCCGACTGGCTACATACTGAGGAACTTGAGAGAGCATGTTCTGAACCCTCTCGCTGGAAGGGAAGACTAGACCATCTTCCGTGCGAATTAGAGCCCCCAGGAACTGTTTTACTTGGCTGGGGACTAAGCTGGATTTCTTTTCGTTGATAGAAAATCCTAGGCTGAACAGTAGGTCTACTGTCTTTTGGGTGTTCGAAAAACAAACATCGAACGAGTCCCCCGTGATGAGCCAATCGTCGAGGTAAGGGTAAACTGGAACTGAAAGTCTGCGCAGGTGTGCTGCTGCCACTGCCAGGACCTTGGTAAACACCCGTGGCGCCGAGGCTATGCCGAAGGGGAGTACCTTGAACTGGTAGTGTTTGTCCTGAATCACGAACCTTAGGAATTTTCTGTGCGCTGGCAGCATTGAAATATGAAAGTATGCATCTTTCATATCCAATGTTGTCATGAAGTCCCCTTGTTTTAGCAATGGGATCACCTCTTGAAGTGTTACCATGCGAAACTTCTGGGGCTTTATGAACTTGTTCGCTGGGCGCAGGTCTAGAACAGGACACATGGCGAGATCCTTTTTGGGAACAAGGAAGTATATTGAATAAATACCCTTGTTTAACTGAAGAATCGGGACGGCTTCTATGGCGTCCTTTCCCAGCAGCGCCTACACCTCTTGGACCAGGATCTGCAGATGTTCCCGTGAAAGGCGTCGATGCTTCGGCGGTCTGAACTGTGGGGGTCGGGCGAATTCCACGCAATAACCGTGGGCGACCGTCTTTAAGACCCACTGGTCTGAAGTTATCCCCTCCCATGCCTTGAGGAAAGATGTTGATCGCCCCCCGACGGGGAGACATGGGAGGGGACCTGAACTTGGTCATTTTTGACCCGAGGTTGACGCACCTCTGGAATTGGAGCCTCTGCCTCCATTCTTTCCGCGCTTCTGACCCCTCTGGGGGTAGTAGGTGGGGCTTGCAGCCGGTTGACTTGCGTTGAAGTTGCCCGTGCCGAAATTATTTTGAGCGGCGCAGGCTTGTCCTCGAAAGGACTGCCGAGAATTGCTGCCCCTCTGTGAAGAGGGTTTTTGGGAAATCTGGTGCAGTGACTTAATAGTCTTATGCTCCTTCTTGGCTGTCTCCAACGCATCGTCTACCGCCTTCCCGAAGAGGTTGGCCTCTTGTATGGGTTTATTGATGATGGATGCCTGGGTCTCAGGCCTGAAACCCGACGTGCGCATCCACGCGCGTGTCTTTAGGAGAGTACCCTGTGCGAGAGACCTGCCTGCTGTCTCTACGGAGTCCAGGTTATTCTTTACAACATTTTGATTGGAAAGATTGCCCTCAGAGACAATGGCGAGAAGCTTGGCTCTGGTTGGTTCCGGAACCTCCTGGAGGCCTTCCTGGAGTAGGTTCAATTGGGCATCGACGTAGCTTGCCAGCAAAGTCGCGTTATTGGCAATTCGGACAGTATAAGCAGCCGCCGACGTGACCCGTTTGTCTAAGGCATACAACCTTTTGGAATCCTTGTCCGGAGGTGAATCTCCCTTGGCAAGGGGAAGCCCTGCTCTCTTGCGAGTGTTGGTCACCACCAGCGAGTCTGGGATTGCGTGCCCTTTGATGTAAAGCGGGTCGGTGGGGGAGGGCCGGAAGAGTTTTTCGACCCTTGGGTTCACCGCCCTCGTCTGAGCGGGTGTGAGTAAAGAAGGGGCCAGCCGTCTCTTTACAGAGCTCAAGAGAGGGATAGACTGGCTAGCCGGAGGCTTGTCATTAATAATGTTTTCCGCGAAATCCTGTTCAGGCAAAGCCTCAATCGTGGCAATTTTAAAGAATTCTGCTGCCTTTTTCAGCGTGTTGTTGAAAGCCATTTGATCATCCACTGGGGGAGCCTGCCTAACCAGTGTGGATGGGGGAGAGTCTAGGCAAATGATATCAGAATTGTGATCGTCCTGCTGGGTGTCCTCCCAGTTGTCCGTTGCGCCTTGATCTTCGCCATAATTGTCCAGAAAAGAAGTCTCCTCTTCTTCTGTATAGATGTCTCTATACGTGTCCCTCTGGACATCTTCTTGATAATCAACATAGTGTTGAACATCTAGGTGTTGGGCAACTTGTGTATGAGGGTTAGGGTCTACCCGAGCTTTTTTTGGCAGAGGTTGATCAGAAGCCCCGAAAACCTGCTGCAGCCGATCCATATACCCCTAAAATTGCTCCGTGGTCCACTTGGATGACCCAAATGGACCCAGCTGAGCAGGAACCGGGTCCTCCGCCCTAAGGCGTTCAGAGGATCTCCTCAGGGTGCTTGAGAGGGGTACCTGGCTCTCTTCGTAAGAGTCCTCGGGATCGTCTTCCAAAACCGTGGAAAACCTTTCGGCGGATTGGCCCATAACTGTGGGCGAAACCGGTACTAGGCCCACCGCCGTAGCAATCCTGTTGATGCTCTTACTGATAAGTTACCAAATCTTCGGGGGACAACGCCTCCGATGATGGCTTCCCGGGTAGAGGCCTAGTTAGAGGCCTACTCGTAGTTTTCGGGCCTGCACGGGCCTTGGAAACCTTGAAAGTTGTCGAAGTTTCTTGTTCAGAAACTTCGGCGTGTGTAGTTTGGGGAGTAGCGCCTTTGTTAAGTTTATAAAGCCCAGTCGTCATGCGCTGCTGCGGATGCGGGAAGGCTTCGGATCAGATCGATCCGATGGCGCCTTCTTCGACGTCGTCGAGGAGGGTGCTTGTGTTGTGTGGTGCGATTGTACGCCCCCATCACCGGGTGTGGTCCCTTGTAGCAAGACCGGAGTCGAGCCTGGAAGGGTCGGGGACGGGCGTGGCGGCTCTAGAATCGTCCGCCTCAAGGTCTACAACGTCCGCGTTGGACGTTTGGTCATCCGATGTAACCCCGTCACTCTCGGCTGGTGTCACGGCAGGGGAGGGAGGTTCCACGCGTGACATACCGTATGCGGCCCTCCGCTTCAACCGGCGCTACTTAAGTGATTAGGTTTAGGAAACCGCTTCAGTGCTTTAGGGGGAGACAAGCGTACACGAAGTGTGCTCGTCTTTCCACGGATATCGGACACTTCACAGAGGGCAGAATCTAAATGGAGTCCTTTCCATAGCAGAAGGGAAGGGTGACCAGACCAAAAAGGAAAGAAGTGGAAAAGAGTTAAGACATCATAGAAGTATGGCAAACCCCGAGCCCACTCTCCCTGTGTAGGCCGGCCAGAGGGCCCGACCACGTAGATGTCCGAACGCCGGATCTTAGGTGCCGGAATCCACAGCCGTAGACGGTACCCCCGTAGTCTTTGTCAAAGATGTTCTTGATAGGCGAAGTGACTTAACGGGGATTAAACCGACAATTCGTAAGATAAACAATGTCTCATGAAGAGCTCCGCTATAGGGCGACCAGTTATCTGGGTGGAAAAAAACAATCTGAGGGACGTTGGCACGTGAGGGATTTTGGGTACTACACGCGTCACGATAGGGATAGTGTTTCAGACACGCCTATGCCGACATCCCCTTTCGGTGCCCCGAAAGACAAGATGCAATACTCTGCGGTTACCACTGGATGTCGGACCATATGCACAGCATGTGATTCTAAGCAGATTAACAAGCATCAGAAACTAAAGTATCTTGAGCCCCTAGGATATCTGCCTGAGGCCCAATGCAGCCTCTTCGCATTGCGTTCCTCCTGTTGGGCCGCTCAGCCTGCTGGGGAGCCTCTGGGATTATGGCCACCTTCCTCATATCGCGGCCTTCACAGCTTCACTGGTGCCCCTAGCACCTCAACAGGGGTGTCTGACTGCTCATTACTGCTGCCGCACAGAGACAGGCCATCCAGGTTGCCTCAGTCCGGAGACGCTTGTAGGTCCCAACTTCAACCAGAGGCCTGATTCCTGATGCGTATTAGACACTGTGCCACCACTTTCTTCTCCAGTTCTTTAGTAGACTCACCGTCCGCCAGGACGACGCCCAGCAGGCACACATTTAGTTGCTCCCTGTTTGAGATCCTCCCGCTTCAGGGATGTGTCTCTATCCCTCTTTCCCAATCCTTGATTTTGACCAAAAGGCCTGTCTCCAGTACATTGACTGAGGTTTGATTGTTCTCCATGGATTTCACCCCGTCCACTCAGCCTTTTAGTTCCTTCATCGAGGCATACAGATCCGTCCTGATGGCCTTTATTTCCTGGAGAATGTTTCAGGACATCTTTGGAGGCGGATTCCATTCTGGTCCCAGTTGGAGTTCTCCCATTGCCCCACACCACAGGATCAAGAGCAAGCTGGCAATGAGCCGGACAAGTGTGTCTGTGTAACGCTCACCTGGTATCCACGGGGACGTCACTTAGCCTGTTCTGACCTCTTACGACCTCGAATCCTTCCCTGGAGGCTATTCGACTGGAGACTGGGCCTGAAACACAGGATTGTTAGAGTTTAACTCCCTATTGTCTCTGTGTGCTTGAACCCCTTCTTCCGCGGGGTCCAACCCTTCCCTTTGATCCACAGCTCACCTTGTTTTCTTGGATAGTGTGCTCTCCGTCCTGCCTTCAGCTCAGGGGCGCGTTGATTGATGCAGGCTCGTTGCTGAGTAGTTACTTCACTGGCAAGAGTCCGACAGGTAAGTATAATGAGTCTTTTGAACAGTACTGCAACTTCGTTCCTTTCCTTCCTTAGATGATGGCCGGCATACGGGGATGGCGGCGGGCTGCTGAGATGAGTAGCGCTGAAGGTGAGAGTGTGATGCACAATGCACCCCTTTCATAATTGCATTGAACTGAGTTATTTTTCTGTTTCTTTTAGGTGCCGCGATATTTTCAGCGTGGATGCCGGTTATGAAGAACAAATGTGGTGGGTAAGCACAGTATGCGGCGCCTCTAGATGTTTCCACGCTAACCTGGAGTGTCTTTTCCCTCTTGCAGATGGATGAGAAGTTCCAGAGACAGAGTTCCCTCAGAGCGGCTGGGATTCAGATAAGCGTTTGAAGCTCGTACAGTATTTAAAAATAAGCGAAGATTTGCAGAATGCTTACTAATGCCTTTTTTCTGTTCTTTTCCCTTAGGAAGCGGCGTGCCGGGATGGGAATGACACCGCCGAAGATGCCCGCAGAACAGAAGGAGCAATAACTGATGGGCAGAAGCGCCGCAGGGTAAGGCTGTTCCTAATGGTGTTCTTGTTCTTGCAGGAGCTGAGCGCAGAAGAAAGATGCAGGCCTACTGGAGACTGATCCGAACACAGTGTCACGCTGCAGGTGCAGAAAACGCAAAGCATGTTTCTCACCCTGGGTGTGGCTTAAATAGTCTCTGGGTATCCCAGGTGCCTCTGGGCTGAACCACACCCAAAAGACTAGACCGCACATGGAGTTCTGGGAACCGAAATTTGTGGGGGCATCCATCTTGTCCCCATCAATGTACTCCAAGTCCAATCCCCAATGTTATCCTATGGGAGTGAGTGAGTCTGGTGCCACAAGCGCAAAGTCTGACTCCAAGTGGGTCTTTGGAGGGATGGAGAGGCCCTGGAGGACCATGTAGGTGATCGTGGCCTGGCTCCAGCCTGACATCTTGGAGGGCTGGGGACATGAGGGGCAGGAATCATGACAGTCTGGCAGCCCTATGCAGTCCCCAGAACAGTCGCCCATCAGCCTCAGGGCCACGTTGTGCACTCAATGTCCTACTGCCTATCCCCACATCCAACAGGCTCGATGTTCTGTTGAAAAGCACCCACACCTGTCCCTCGCGTGTCCTCAATTGGGAGAGTACCCAGATCTACACCACTGCATCCCAGAGACCGGTGCCTCTCCCCGTTAGGCCATACCAGGCACCGTCACCCAGCCGGTAGCACTATGGGATGAGGCTCCTCAAAGTACTCTAGCACCCAACCGTTACCACACTGGGTTGTGTAATAATGTACCTTGAGTCCCTAGGATATCTGCCTGAGACCCAATGCAGCATCTTGTTGTTGCGCTCGTGTTGGGCCGCTCAGGCTCCTGTGGAACCGGTAGGCTTATGGCCACCCTCCTCCAAGTGCAGCTTTCACAGTTTCACTTGCACCCCAGGCACTTCACCAGGGGTGTCTGACTGCTCGCCACTTCCGCTAAACAGTGACAGGCCATCTAGGTTACCTCTGCCCCCAGTTGCTTGCAGGTCCCAACTTCCACCCGGCTCCGATTCCTCATGTGGGTTAGGAACCACGCCGCCACCTGGTGGCTTCACGTGGCCTCTATGCCTGCATACTCCTCAGGGCTCCTGTGCCACACAGCAGCACAGCGCGAGGGGGGAGCGAGATCTGCAACAGGTCAGATATCCCTGAAACCTGCATCCTTGGCGGGGGGTTTGTAGCCTTTTAGACCCTGGGGGAGATGGAGGGGTCTTCATTCTCTACCTCAATGGGTACTGCAGGGGGGAGGGGAAAGGTCACCAACAATGGCCGCTGCCCACGGAGCTCGACGTTAAGGCTGGCATTATGTCTGCGCCTCTGGCGGTCTCCCGTTTCCCTTCTTGATCTTTTCTTTGATCGCCGCAATGACCATCCAAGAGTTCCATCTAGCGTTTTACTCAACTTCAGCAAGACTTCATGAATCACCTGTTTTGCATTTCTCCAAGCAAGGTCAGTATATAAGATTCAGAAGAATGCAATATCTCATCAGCACCCCATTCCCCACCCCCCCACCCCATTTGTCAATTTGAGTACCTTTCTTGTTAGGGAAACACATGAGTCAGGCCGGTAATGCATTTGAAAAACCAGTTTCTCATTTCAAAATTAATGCCATCCATATGCTCCTTTCCTCAGAGTGGATGGCAAAAAGATTTAAGAGACATTCTCATTCCATAAGGTCCCCATCTTGCCACCACACCAATCATACATTCAATGATGATGGCAAGGAAATGACCTTTTACCTCTCAATTTTACTCCAAATTCCGCTTCATTAGCCATCACCAACCCTTTTCCACCGGCTCATTTCCTTTGTGATGCCTCAGAGTAAGAATGATCGTAAATCTAGACAAAATATGTTGCTACCATCTCCAAATCAGTCAACGATCAAATCTCCCAAGTCATTTCACTTTTCAAAGTTTTGGGGTGTGAATACACTTGTCCTAGCCTTCCCCAACCACCACCCCCAAAACATCACCTTTTTGGATTCTCACTCAGCCCACTCTTCATCACACACATTCATGCTTGACAATAATAAGGAAGGTGAATAATTAAACCCTGCAAAGCATACATTTTCCCTCTCCTTCCATACAGATATATCATCATTATGTTTATTCCAGAAATGCGATTTACATTCCATAAAAACAGTACATAATGCAAAATACATAAATCCATTATTATAAAAATCATTTCCACAAAGATTCTGAGATTCAAAAACAATCACAGCCTAGACAGATATCTACATATAATTAATGTATCCAGTCATGCTTCTTAGCATACATTTCCTCATGTAAAGTGCAGTTAAATTTCAAAGAACCTCTGTTAACACCTCTTCAAAGGTTCATAGTCCTTCCACATTCAAAATGTTATATTCAGACTAATTTGCTATCTCAGAATGGTAAAGTAGAACTTCTCTGGCAGCACAAATACCAGAAATCTCAACAACTCCAAGACTCAAGAGACTGGATTCTGTGCAGCAGAAATAACAATGTATCAATCTTTGTATGCAATCCATTACATGTAGATTTAGTCACATCCTGTCTAAATTGCCAAATTCCATGATTATTTAGATCTTACTACAAAAGCAGAAGCCTTGGATGCCCTTATTCAAGAGTGGTCCAACAAGAGGCTTTCGTATTCCCCATTTCTCTGTGATTTGCAGGCCCCTTCACAAGTTGCAATAACATTATTTGTGGTGCTAGTAACCCTGGTTTGGCCATCACAAATGTGGCTCCCAAATCCATTAAAACGGCCAAGAACAGTTACTCTAATAGCTTAATAGATTTCCAGTCAACACCAAGCACTTTTAGCAGTTTCTCTGCCTTAGCAAAGATTCAAGGGCTCCTTCAATCTAATCAAAATACAGGTCAGCATAAATGGTATTGGCTCACTGGTGCAGGGATACAGATCTTCAACCCATATCTGCCAACCCAATCCAATCCAAGTATTAAACTTCAAAGATCACTCACTCTTCTGTTTCCCTTTCCCGACCTGTTGTGGGCGAAGTGTGTTTGGTTTTGTGTCCCTTTTCCCACTCAAATTTTCCTGCTTTCCTACAACCCATTTCCTTTTAACCCCACACACAACAGTCTGACTGTCACCCTGGACGAGGTCACAATTTGCCTCTGCATAGACTAGGCTAAGCTTTTTAAGACCATTCTGGTGGTGATGTGAGTATTAAAGACTATTAGCACATGGAAACCATTATGGACCTCAGCTTAGCCAATCAGAATGTCTAGAGTGCTGTCCATAACTACTGGTATTGACTGCATTCTGAAAATTCTGTGTTCAGACGCAGAAAGGGAAATAAGGAACACTAACTAACTATTGTTCTCCAGCATGGGTCTGGCATGGAGTCATATGCTCATGAATATTACCAGTCAGGCTGGGAATCCTTGGTAAAAGAAAAAGTTTCACTTTCACTTATAAAACAATTTCTCCCATTGCCAATCACTGTCCTCTGAATCATTATGCCCCCAGTCAATGACAGCCCTCTCCCTAAGGCCCTCCACTTGCAGCCATCTTCAGATTTGATAAGCATGAAAAGTGGCAGCTCTTAGGAAAGATTTCATATTTGAATGCAATTTTCCCTCTATGTGTCAACCCCCAAACTTTTTGCTGCTGTTCTACATACACCCTGATGTAACCTTTGCCAGAGAAGGCAGCCCTCAGCCGCACTCCTTTGGGCTTTCGCTCAATTCTTATGGGAAAACTGACATGCCCTTAAAACAGTCAGTACTGGGAGACTTCGTTTCCCTTAGTCCTTTCCTCATGTTGCAGCTTTTGTGCAACATGTAACAGGTGTATAATGTAACTTACCTTACAGTACACTTGGGTCTCTAGTCATTCCAAAGGCCCTAGAAACTCTCGCCGGACTTATAATGAACTGTGCAGGTGTGTCACGGACAGGACTGGTGGCAGCTATCGTTTATCTTCTCTTTTGAACCCTTTTTACCATGTTATCCGCACTTAATGCATTTGGCATGAATAGGTGTCCTGGCTCCAAAATGGCCATGCCACGAGGTTCTTTGTCCTGTCCTTTGGCCATCTTGCCCCTTCACCTTCCCCAGGTCGAGCCGACCCGGGCCAGTCCTTATTTGGTCATGCACTTTCCCGCGAAACCCAATGCTTTGGCGGGCTTCTGCATGCCTTGTGTGTGCCTCCAGAATGTGGGCTGGGATGTCTGTTCCCAATACACATCCTGGGTGCCAGAGAGTCTGGAGTGTCCTGAATGCCTGGGACCACTGTGGTCCGTGATTGGTCCACTATGGAGTGAGTGTTTGTGAGCAGATCTCCCATTGGGTCCTCTCCGTTTTGGGCGAATGGAACTTTGGATAAGAGGAGGCTGGAAACACCACAACCATGTCGATCTCCTGAGTTCACACCGAACAAGGGATAAGGAGCCAAGTATCCTGCAACAAGAATCTGAGTCGAGGAACCGCTGGTGGTCGTCCTGCGAGACCCCGCTGCATCTTATCGTCCTAAAAGATCTGCGAAGGCGCTTCGACTCATTGGAATAGTGGGACCAACTATTCTCGGCACCTTCATTAAACCCTGCAAGTAAGCCTCTTCGGAAGTGTCCCTGGGCCAACCAGTGGGCTGACCAGTTTACACGGGACGTTTGCTCTGTCCCCGCCGCCGTTTCGAGGAAGCCTTCCCATGGTTCACAGAAGCAAAGTTCACGAACAGCTGTGAAGTCTTTTGAAAACTGTGTGCCACGTAGAACTTCAGGGCACGAGCAATGTCCAGTGAGTGCAAGGCCCTCTCAGCCGGAGACCAATGTTTCGTGAAAAAAGCAGGCAACATGTTGAGGTGGAATTCCGACAGAACCTTCGGCATGAAAGAGGGGTGCGCCCGCAGCACCACCTTGGATTCATGGAAAGTCAGGTATGGCTGTTTGCAAGACAGGGCCTGTGTTTCACCCACCCTCCTGGCAAAGGTGATGGCCATGCGGTGGGCCGTTTTCCACGAGATGAACTTGAGAGGGGCCTGATACACAGGTTTGAAGAGGGCCCCCACAAGCCTCGTCAGAACCATGTTTGAGTTCCACGCTGGGGCAGGCGCCTTCACCAGCTGGAAAGATTGAATAAGTCCTTTGAAGAACTACTTGACGAGCCAATGAGACTTAAGTGAAGACCTTCCTGGATACCTGGTGTAGTGGGAGATAGCCGCCAGATGCACTTTGATCGAGGTGTGTGTGCCAGTCCAGCCTTCAAGTACCAAGAATATCAAGTACGTAAGAATCTGCGGGGCAGTACCCTCTTAGGGGTAATCTTCTGCGACCAGCACCACATAGTGAAACGCTTCCATTTGTGACCGTAGCACTTCAGAGTCGACGATGCCCTGGCCTTGGCGAGGACCTCCCTGCAGTCCACCAGCAACTCATATCCTCCAAACTCTAGGGCGCGCAGGAGCTAAGCCCTCCGGCTGAGCGGTCCTGGGTTGTGATCCAGGATTGCGCCTCCTTCTCTGGTGAGAAGATCTGCACCGCTGGTAGCTTGACTGGCGGTGCCAGACAGGCTGAGTAGACCCGGTTACCAAATCTGCCTCAGCCCCTCCGACACTGTCAAGAGTGTGTTGATGACTCGTAGCAGGAGAGGCAACGGAGGAAACCTTTACAGAAACATACCTTCCCACAAGAAAGAGAACGCGTCCCCCAGGCTCCTCGGCTGATGGAATCTGCTGGCGAACTGCTGGCATTTGGAGTTTGCCGCTGTTGCAAAGGTCGATCTGGGGCCTGCCCCACTTGGCGAATATGTGGTCCACTTGATCCTGCCGAAGTTCCCACTCGTGGCAGGAGCGCAACTCCATGCTGAGGGATTCCACAATGGTGTTCTTGACTCCCGCTAGGTGAAGAGGGATGAGGAACATTTCTTGTCCCACGGCCCCGCGCCACAGTTCCTACGCTTCCTTGGAGAGGGCCAGTGAGCGAGTGCCCCCATGTTTCCTGATGTAGAACATCGTGGTGGTGTTGTCCGTGAAGAAACGGAATGAACAACTTGAGGCCCCAGGACAACGACCGCAGCTCCAGGATGTTGATAAGGAGATGCTTCTCCTCCGGCAGCCACAGACCTATGGCGTGAAGGCGTCCGGTGTGGACTCCCCAGCCTTCCAGGGAAGCGTGGGTCTTGACCGTCTCCTGGAATGCAGTGTTCTGAAACCCTGTACCACGAGCGATGTTGGTGCCGTCCCCCCACCACCTTATCACACAATGGAACTCGTCGCCCAGAGTGATCTTGTCTGCAAAGTTTCCCCGACACATGCACCCAGCGTCCAGGAACTCCTGAAGAGGATGCATCTGTAACCTGCAGAGCCGAATGAGGTAGATGCAGGAAGACATGCCGAGCAATGACTTGATGATCACCCACCGTGGCCATCTTGATCGGCCGCAGCACCTTCCCCTGAATGGCCACTGCCCGTTCCTCTGTTGGCAAAGCTAGGCAGGGCACTGTATCAAGCCTGGCTCCCAGGAACAGAGCGTTCTGCAATTGTGTAAAGCAGGACTCACTCTAGTGGCCGATTTTAAATGGTACGGCTGTCTCTGCACTACGGAGCATAGAAACATGTAGTGTTTCCTGTGGATAGGGACGTGGAAGTAGGCATCCTCCAGGTCCATCAACGTCAAGAAATCCCCTCTTTCCAGATGGCCAAGCACGTGCTGCAACGTGACCTGCCCCTCCTAGTTTTCTTTCTTACTAAGAAATATCTTGAGTAGACTCTGGAGCCCTGGAATCGCTGGGGAACCAGCTCTATCGCCTCTTTTCGCAGCAAGGCCTGTACTTCCTCCAAGAGCTGAGGAACGTGCTGCTTCCGACAGGCCACCGGCAGGATCCGCAGACACCGGTGCGGAAATTCCAGTGTATGTCCTTGGGCAAGAGAATCCAGCACCCATCTGTCGATGGTGATCTTTTCCCACTAGCTGAGGAACCTTGTCAGTCGGCCTCTGACCAAGGTGCACAGGTTGGGGCCTAATGCCTTGGCCAGTTTAGGCTTGCCTCGGTATCCTGCCTTGTTGGCGACGACCCCGACGACCTCCGTAGGCCAGTGAATGGCCTCTCTGGGCTTCCTGGGTTGTGGATCTGGAAGGCTGACAACACAAGGTGGAGAAGCCTTTCAATGACCTGCCCAACTTCCCTCTGGAAGAACGAAAGGAAGAGTGCTGTTGGAGTGTGCCCAGGGCATGGGGAGTCTCTGTAGCTGCATTGATGGCCTGTAGGGACTCATCGACAGCCTTTCCGAAAAGGGCATCTCCGTCAAAAGACCTTCTGACGAAAATTCTTGGCCTTCATCTAGCCTTGGCGACGAAGGCAGACACGGTTCCCCTTCTGGCGGAACACTGTCAGCAACGTCCAGCACCACTGTGATGGTGTGATCCGACGCATTCTCTCCCCTCCTGGAAGAGGGCGATCGCTTCCATCCTTGTCGGGGAGGAACTCCAGAATAGGCCCCAGCTTGCACCACAGTTCCCAGTCATACCTAGCAAGGGACTGAAGACGGGGATGGGTTAGATGACTGCTTCCTCACGGTCGCCGAAACCACCGAATACAGCGATGGGTGCGAACTTAGTCACTTGGGTGTGGATTCCGGTACCCGGTACTCCTCCGGCTTATCCTGTTTGGCTGGAACCATGCAAGGGTTCTTCAAGAGGGCCAGGCCCTCCTCCCACACATCTTCCAGGAGGGGTACCGCCATGATAGTCTTCCTCTTGGCCTTGCGCCTCCGGTACAGGAAACCCTCCATCCTGGTCCCCTTGGGCACAAGCTGGAACAATGTGGAGGCTTTGGCGATCATAAAATGGAACAATCCCACCTCGTCCGGTGGGGACCCGCTGCCTGCTCCGATATCGTCATCCGTCGTCGTGGCTGTATCCGTCCCCATGTCCAGGTATGCTGGGAGAGATGGGACCAGACATGGGTGTGGAGGCTGAAACGAGGACGTCCGATGGCGCTTTTTCTTCGTTGGTGTTTGAACGGGGGCCTGGCAGACCATTGGAACAAGCCCTTGTGGCATTCGCTTCTGGATCTCCGACACCAAGGTGTGGAGGATTGATAGGATGTTCAGAAACCCATCTCTCAGCAGAACTGGTGTGATCGGAACACTGGGCCCTGCGCCCTTATCGCCCTCTTCCACGTCCTTGTGGACCGTGTGCAGAGACTCCATGTCCTCATCCTCTGTGGATGAAATTTCCATGGCTTGAGCCCTGGCCTGAGACTGATCCAGGGTCTCTCTGCTGCCCCTTTTTTCCCACCCTGAGGGGCTGGAACCGGGTTCTGAGGGGGTGTCCCCTTCTCCGGAGTGCCGGCAGACCTTGTCAAAGTAACCACAATGGCTTCTCGCCTCAGAGGGACACCTTCAGCGTTGTGGGGGCTACCCTCTCAGGGTCAGCCCCTTTAGCTTTCGAAAGAGCAGCCACCGCCAGCTCTATCGTTGATTTAGACTTTTCTTGTGCTGCCTGGGCCTTCTTGGGAAGCTCTGCCTTCTCTCCATCCAAGGCTTCTCTGACTTCTCCCACAGCTTAGCCGGGTTGGATGACTCTGAGGAGGAGCTCGATTGCCAGCTGGCAATGGAGGGGCAGGGTGACGTTGATCGCGCCCTGCGTGCCATGGGACCAGCTTCCGAGGGGGCGCCTGGAGGAGCCAGACTAGCAGTGCGTGTCCTTATTTTGGGCCCCCACGGATGAAGCGCCCTCACAGATGAGGTGCCCTCACAAGACTATTAGAAGCTCGGACCGAACGGCCTTGGGTGACCAGCCTGACGATGCTTGTTCATGTTCAATCTGTTCCAGTTCAACCAAGCTGCAATTAAATGCCTAACTTATAAAGACAACCATGTTATTTAAATACTGCAAAATAAAACCAAATTTTAATTTCTAATTCAGTTTGTCCATTTACATTTCCCACTCTTAAAGCACCATTTTTAACATCACCACAAAAACTCCAAAACATGTATTGCTACTACACCATGTGCTAATAGACTTCTAGACCTTGGGAGTAATCATTATCGCTTGGGATAAGGACCCTTCCTCAGTGGTCATTATCCCGTGATAACGACCCCTCCCTTGGTCTAAAAGACAGAACCACAAACGGTTACAGATCAGTGACTGACAGAGGTCTTTCTCCAGTCCATTGTGAGGATGTCCACCCATCCAGCTCAGGACAGACAGCCTAACGGGCGTGCTCCCTGGAGGAATTATATGGAGCGATGCTGCATACACATGGAGGAAACCATTAACCCTTTAACATGGTGGATATTATCGGCACGCTACATGCAGGGCAACAAGAAAAGGAGATCTGAAGTCAAAGCTACCAAGGTTAGCCCGTGGAACAACCCTTCCACACCAGGCATCCAGCTAGCATTGAAACCAGTGGAGATTCAAAGTCAAGACGACACGTGTCCGAGAGCCACAGCTCCATATACAAAGGGAGAGAAAGGAAGTGGTGACCAATGACGTGCTCCAGATGTTCCATTTGAACCAGCATACAAACACTGTTCACGCTGAGAGAGAGAGGAGAGGAAGTAAAGCAAAAGACAGCCACCACCTGGCATAAAACTGCCCATCAACATGTATTAGGAGGTGCCTGTCTTGAGAACTTTCTTTACAGTGCGCAGGAGAAAGCGAATCACAGCAGTTGAAGAAGCAACAATCTCCCGAGAGCGTTGCAGGACAAGTCAGGAGCCGGGCCAAGTCAATGGGATGCCTCGCAACAGGCAGGACATTCGACCTAAAAATGGCCTCACGCAATGATCTAGGATGGGCTCATAGGGGTAGCAGGGAGAAGGACCACCAGTGTCCATTTCGAATGAAATGGGCGCCAGAAGTTGGGGAGGGGAAAAAACACTGTCAAAGAAAGCTTAATTGGTTCTATTAAATGGTAATTTTGAGTCATCAGCTTTTCTACTCACTGTCCTCATTTGGTTTGCTATGCAGAAGACAATAAACATGTCATGTGATCATCTGCACGCCACAGGCATCCTCCTTTGCTTTAGCAATGATTTAGTCAAAGAGTGAAGACACAGGTGTGCACAGTCCCTAAAGAACCAAAACTGCTCATAAACGAAAGGGTGGAAGTACAATTAACACAAGCTTGTTTCCAACCGGTTTTCCGCTTTTTGGTTTGGGACAACTAAAATTCTTGGAAATTAATGAAGTTCAAGCAAGGTGCGGCTCATATTTTGCAACCTCAGTAATCAAACCCAGGCAATCACTTACTGCAATGTCCATTAGGAAACATTCTCAATGATAATCTATAAACTACAAAGCCATCTGCCCCAACACAACTCCTTTACCATATTGCACTGAATTATGAATTCCCATTCCTTATAGTGTATTGATTAGACTATCAAATATTGGATACAAAACTGCACCAACAAACTGCTTGCACTTCACAAAAACGTAATTCAATTTTCCATTGCCCTTTTGCATTTGAAACCTTAAACTACACCACATCAATGCACTGTTACCATATGCAGGCAGGTTTGTGAGCTGGAGGAAAGGGGGGGCAAACATTTTGAGATGGTCCCTACGCATCTTGAGCCTGCCCTGGGGAGGAGGAACGAGAAGGGCTGCTAATCCAGAAAGGCATTACTGAGCGAGTAAATCCAGCCAATCCGAGCAAAGGTGAAGGTAGGACTTAAGAGGTCGAGGCAAAGGGACGATCCGGCAAGGAAGCAAGAGCAATAGAGTCCATGAGCAGCAAGTAAAAAGACTGGAACCCTTAGACAGTTTGGAGATGACAGGACTGCAGAAAGGGTCGAGATCAGCAGTGCCAAGTGTGCAGAAGTGTAAAGTGCCGGGAGCAGCAAGCCTCCCAGTTGTGGAAATCCTGGATGACTACCTCAAATACTGGAGCCCTTTTTCATTCTTAGCATTGAGCACACACCCCGGTGGGCAGTGCACCATATGCCTTGTAAGTGTAAAAGGTACTAAAACCCCAGATTAGGAGAAGAATGTCAGCCTCTGTAGCGGGAAGGGCACTAAATCCCATAGATAGTGAGTGTGCATAAGGGGCACCTAACACAGTGAACTGTGGCACTATAATCCCATTGTTAGCAAGCAGCATGCCAGACACTACACTTTCGATGTGGATCACAAATAGCCGTCGGGGCCCTATACCATTGATGAGAACCAGCACAAATAAGGAGCTTTGTGCCATGTCCCCATGACTGGTCATAGTAATCGGATTATGCAACACCTGGAGACCTTTTGCATCACTAGCATAGGGCAAGACAATAAAAAACTAAAAGGGGAAAAGTCCAGGAGATAGCAAAAACACCAAAAACCGCATCTGCGGCCAGGAGGAGCATCCATGCTCGTGGGGGTGGTGCAAGAGCCCTGCTCTCGGATGATGACCCATCCCACAAAGAGGGGGGCATCTACATACCCTTACCCATCCAGCTCCTCACCACTTACTCAGGAATCTATCAGTCTTTGGACTTTGCCCTTGGGGGCTCACACCATGCTTTCCCATAAAGCCCCCCATTCCTCCATGAAGGTGGCCAGATCGCGTACAAAGCATGTCAGCTTCTCCATCAAATATACCTCCCAAACCCTTTGTAGCCATTCAGACGGGGGTAGAGGGTTGCCTCCAGTTGTGCGTAATGGCTATTCTCCCTGCACATATAAGGGTCTCATACATTCTTGGGAATCTATATGATGCCCAATTCTTTAGGGGAATCCCTGGAAGGAGCATGAGAGGATCCATCTGCAGGGTCACCTAGTTATGTCCTTAATCTAGCAGCAGTTCAGCTCAAAAGAATAAATTGCACCCTAGGACATGTCCATCACATGTGAATAGAAGTCCTCATTTCCCCACATCCCCATGTGGACATTGGTGACGTTCCTGAAAACCTCTTAAAGTGCTTCAAAGGATCTTTGTGCCACCCGCCTATGATATTAATATTGTGTCCCATTGTGTGTGTGGAAAGGTTACCATGGAATGTGACCCTGTATCTTTTCTCCCACAGCCCTCTGGCATGTCATCTCCCAACACTTGGTCCCAGTAGGTCTTACATTTCGGTGTATCCCCTACAGCGGGTTCAGCACCAGGACCTTATACAGCTTGCAAACAATCCCTTTCCTTTATTGCACCTTTTCAAAGACTGTCTCCAACGGTGTGAGCTCACTGAGCAACCCTTCCCTCCGCCCTGAGCACAGAACCGGCCCTTTGAGTCTAAGGTATTCAAATATCCCGGTGTTCTCCTTCCCAAACAGCTCCCGGACCTCACCAAAGTCCTTACATGTTCCACTGGCAAGGAAATGACCCACCCTCTCTAGACCCATTTCTGACAACCTTTGGGTCCTCTTGGCCCATATTTGGTTAAGCCGGAATGGAGGCCCCACAACAAGCTCTAAGGGAAAGGCCATGTGGATAAACCTCTATTCGGACCATTTTGTCTACACACTAGTCAAAGAACTTCCAGCATTGGTTTGTCGCGTATCTCGGTCCCTTATCTTTTTCTGGTATGTAATACAGTCTTCCAGGTATGTCCAGTAGGTCCTCAGATCCTGCAACATCTGTTCCAACATCACCTTAAGTTGTGCTGCCTTGCAATATGAGAAGAAATCAGGGACTACAAAGCCCCCCGCCCATCCCTTGGGAAGCACCAGCACTCTCCTCGCCATAAAAGCCCTTTTATTCTGCCGCACAAAGCTAAAACACATGTGGTCAACCTCCTTAAAAACATAGCCGGCAACTGTGTGGGGAGCATCGTAAAACTAAATAGCAGACAAGGGAGTATGTCCATTTTAACCACTGTCATTCTCCCCACCCAAGAGAGCGTGAGGTCAGACAATCTCTTCAAATTCCCTATAAGGGGGCCATTGTTGAGCCTGTGCAAAGCCATAAAGTTCCCAGAGACACTAAAACCCAGATAAGTTATACCCTCCTCCACCAGAGACTTTCCGTACCAGTACTGTGTGGGACCAGTGAACTCCCTAATGACCCCACCAGTAGAATAAAAGACTTGGAAGGGATTAATTTTAAAGCCTGCCAGAGCATCATAACCATCCAGCGTTGCATCAGCTCCTTCACAGAGCCCCTCGGATCCATCACTGGCACAAAATATCATCTGCAAATAATGAGACCTTAACTTCCTCCCCCTCGTATTCGATGCAGTGTACCCCCGAATTAATCTGAATTGCCGCTGCCAAGGGAAATATCACCAGCACAGAAAAGAGAGGGGACAAAGTACAACCCTGTCTTGTTCCTCTAAATAGCCCTAAAATGCTCACAAACCCAAATCTGATCAGTACCTCCCCCAGAAAGACCCTTTTCACCCGATAAAATGTCTTCTCTGTCGAGAGGCCAGATATGCCTCCCCGTTTTGTTTTGGGTGCAATAGATCAGGTTCAGCATCTTCCTAATGTTATTCGATCCTCAGCTACCTCAAATAAAACCCACCTGGTACCTGTGAATAAGCAGCAGAAGAAATGTATCCAGCCTCTTCCCCAAGATCTTGGCCAGGACTTTACCATCTGTGTTAAGGAGGGAGATGGGTCTATATGATGGAAACTGCTTCAGATTAGGGATGTAACGGTATAACGGTATACCGTTAAAGATACTGTGAACCACTTAATTGAACAATAATAACCGTCACATTGTTTATACCGTTTTACCGTAAAGTGTGCTTTTCAATCTGATTTGGAAAGGCTGCAGTAAGCAAGTGCTGCGCTGTCTTGGTCTTGCACTGTTGGATGTGCCATCTGCCAAGTAGTTTCAGTTGGAGCAGTTTTTAATGCCATTCCATAAAGCACACGTGCCTGACACAAAATCAATATGTTAGCAATAGGAAGAATAGATACAGTGCCAAGAAGGAAAAGGGTTCACTTTGGGTTGGCGGCTTTGGGGTTTATATATTTATAATGGATAATGTTGTCTAAACATATGGCAATGGAGGATTTCCCTAGTTCTATCATTGAATTTACATATAATAAGTCACACTGCGAAATTCACTCATCTCTGTGGGTATTCCCTGCTGCCATACCAAAAGGTAACATGTCCGTGATTACTGAACACCTTTTGGCCCGCAAGTAAACTAAAGGCTGTAACGTAAAGAGAGTGCGTGTGTGTGTGTGTGTGTTTCTGTGTGTGTATATGCGCACAAGCGTATACTACCATCAGCCTCCATTGATCGGTGGCATGCAGGTTATCAAGATGGCAACATGTTCATCTTCGCCAGTAGCCAGTGGGGGAGCATAAAGCCTAAATGATCGCTTAAGAAAAACTATTCAGTTTGCTTTGCCAGTTGCAGCAGGGCTCCCCCCCCTCCTCTTCTCCACACGTGTGTTTGTGTTTGGTGGAAGCAAGGCATTTCAGTGGAAAGTATGTTGAAAAGCCCAATTCTGGCCCTGGGTGCCTGGTTTTGTTTGTGATGCCAAATCTGTCAATTTATGACCTTTTAGAAAATATTTGGTAAGATTAGTTAACTCCACCTGCTATACCGCGATAACCATGATATACCGTCATTTGGCAAGAAGGTTATCGTACCGTCATAAAACTAATACCGGACATCCCTACTTCAGATCATTCCCCTCCTTGGAAATGACCATAATAGTGCAGAGCATCAGCAGGGGGTCGGAGTGGGGGGCAGGGAGGCGGTTTGCCCAGCAACACCACATTAAAAAGCTTTGGCAATGTAGGGGCCAACAGTGACAAACATCTTATAAAACCAAACTGTGTAGCCGTCCTCTCCTGGAGATTTTCCACTTTTCATTCCCCTTTATGGTCTCCGTAACTTCCTCCGCCATGATGGGAGAATCCAGCAGGGCAGCACCCTTGCAAGGTATTGTTGGTATCTCCAACCCACTAAGAAAGCGCTTATCTGCTCCACGCCCCCCTCCCACCCTGATGTGTAAAGGTGGGCACATAACTTCAAGGATTCTCCCACAATGTCCAAAGCTGCTTCTTTTAGCTTCGCCCGCAGCCGATTGCAAGACATTCACACCATTCGGGACTGCATCTGCATCCAGGAGGTGCCAGGCTAACAGATTGTCCGTTTTTTCCCCCTTTTCATAATATTTCTGCTTAAGACGTTGCAGCGCCCAGTCCGTTTTCTTTGCCAGGAAGGCCCTAAGCTCGGCCTTACACTTTTAGATCGTTAGTTCCACTTAGTCAGGCTCACACTGGAGATTCCCCAACCTCTTAGAGTGTAGCTCCTCAATTGTGCCCCTCTGGAACTCCTCCTTTTGCATACGTTTGCGCTTCTGTTGTGAGCCCATTCCAATCAGTTCCCCACTACGTCCCACAGTGTGGCTGTACTGACCTCTCCCATTTCATTAAATTCAAAATACTCCTTAATTTTTGTAAGAAGAGCCTGGCCCATCTTCCTGTCTTTCAAAAGGTCGTCACTACAGTATCACCTCCCCGCCCATTTGTACCCCTCTCCGTACTCCCACCATTGCCGAGACCAAGTCGTGGTCTGGCCAGGGGATTGAGCTCGTCTCAGCCTTCTGAACCCACTTATGCGTCACCAACACAATCAATTTGAGAAAAGGAATCATGTACCACCAAATGATGTGTAAATGGGGTGCTGCGACGCCCTCCCGGAGCAGGTGCCAATGCTGCCGCCGCTTCCCAAACGTCCATTAGCCCCAAGGCAGTGTTAACATCCTGGAACATGGCCAAGTCTCCCCCTCCATCTCCCTCCTCCTGGACCCCTTTAGTTTTCACCCTCCAACCCACAGGTATGAACCACCAGGTAAGACTGCCCCCCCCCAAATAAACACTCAAAACAATAGAAAGATCATGTTAAACAGTTCCTCAGCAAAGCCCCCTCCTTGCTTCTCCAAGTTTACCCTGCAAGATTCCCCCAACGAGAACAATCAGAAAGATCTCTGCACCAACGACCGCCCCCCCAAGATTCCCTCTGTCCCATCTTACCAACAAGCCCCCGCTTTCTCAGATCACCAACCAATGTATGTCCCTATCCCCTCCCCTTGGAACCAACATGATGACTCCTCTTGCTCCAATCCATGAGGTCCGTGATCCTAGGCCAATCTCCTTCCCTTGCCACACACAAATGTTGGTCGCTTTCGAGGGGACGATGTGTTCAGCTTTTTGAATTTCCCTGCTCCCTGGATTTTCCGTCTGTCTTCACTTCCACGCTCCTCAGTCTGCGTCCTGATAACTGGCCAAGGGCTTGGTGCCGGTCATCTCCCACTTTAATCAGTTCTTCCATGACACGCTGGATATCATCCTCTGTAGCTGGAATTTTAGTCCTTCCCACTCACAGGCCAATATGAAAGGGTACCCCCCATCTGTATCTCACCCCATTTTGACACAGACAATGTGTGAAGGTTGCACTCTGCTTTTGGCAGGCCAGGGTATAGGATGAAGGGTCCTGGTAGATTGTGACCTTGGAGTTGCCATAGTTAAAGGAGACCAGTTCTCTGGACTTTTTCAGGATCCAGGCTTTCTCTGCATAGCAGTGGAACCAGACTATAATTGAACAGGGTCCCTTACCTCCTCCCCCCACTCTGTGGGCTCGGCCGATCGTGCAGCCAGGTCTGTCAGCACCTTTAAAGACCAGAGTGAGAATATGCTGAAACAACTTTTCTACCTCCCCAGGTTCTCACCTTCCTTTTCTTGTACCACGACGAACCGGAGGTTGTTACACCATTCTCGGTTGTTGTCATCGCCCAATTTAAGGCACAGTACTTTTCATCTTTCCAACTCGGACATGCTCATATCCAGCTGTGGTTCGAGCATCTCCACTGAGGATTGGTTGGTTTCCAGTCCTTTTAACCGAATCTCCATCCCTTCCATCCTTCTCGTTAATTTCTGCCACCTTGGTACCAATGTCAGCTTTCATCCCCCGATATCCTCAAAGATGGCCCTAACCTCACTTTTCGTTGCCCCCTCCCCCTCCATGTCTGGCGCACTACTCACTGCCTGGTACATTCTCACCTCCTTGTCCGCCTCAGCCCTGGTAACTAAATTGTTGGAGTGTTTCCTTCGAGTTAATCGAGCCACGTGCCTCAGACCCAAATTTTCAAGCTGCTGTCCCAGGTGAACTCCAGGCGCGACCTGTGGAAAAATAGGGTGGTCTTCCACTCCTAAGAACTCCTAGGGCCGCCACCTGCATTTTCCCCAGAGGTTTACGGCACCCTCTCCAAGATGCCTCTGTGGAGGGAATGGCGGGGTGGGGAGGGGAGGGTTAATTCAGGGTCCCGTGTCCCCACTCCTGCACTCCTCCAAACTCTGTCTGGACCCGTGAGCTTCTCCCGATGGGCCCGGGGCAGTGGGCAGATTACCCCTTACACTTTCAGTCGGGTTCTAACACCCATTTGCCTCCCTCTGTTCTTACAGGTCACACTAGGGCTCTCAAGGTGGTCAGCCCTCCTGCGACTGTCTCACTGTTCATTGCTCTGCACCATCTTTTCCCCAGCGGCTCTTTTTGCCAATCTGCCCCAGCCTAGACCTGAGCGCACTCAAACTCCACGGTTTTCTTAACCTCCTCACTGTCTCAACGGGCTCTCCAAGCCCAGCTTTACATAGGCCTCAATGCCTGTCTGCATCAATCCCAACTTCCTCACCTCCGATCCTCACCGGGGGCAATTTCCCAGGTAGGGTCAGCACTTCACTGCGTATGCTCCTCAACACCTCCAGGAGGGGGGAGCGTCAGTCTCCACGCCTGTTGGGTCTCAGCCTTGTGCCCCATGGCTCTGCTCAGGGTGTTACGTTTCTCCTCATGTTCGTCCCAGGGCTCCTGTGGGGTCCCCTGCTCAGTACCCCATCGCAGGTGTTCAATGGGGTCTCTGTTGTCTCCAAGATTAAGTGTTGTGAGGGGCTGTGTGGAGCCTCACTAGCAGGCAGCTATCTTGCCTGCGCCCCCTGGTGGCCACCAACTTCAGTATTTGTATAGGAGTCTCTGATGTGGGTGTTCAGGGCTACAGTGCAGTTCGCTGCCTGGCGGTTTCAGCTTGCTTCGGCTCTGATAATAAGATGTCATGTCAGAGGAGGGTTCAACAGTGGTGTAAGAAAAACAAAAAGGCCTCATCATATTTCCAACTTCTCTTGCCTCCATATAGGCGGAGAGTAGAGTTTTAACAGGGGTTCTCATTACACCAGGGTAGGCTTTGCCCCTTGGGGCAGGGGGGAGGGGTTGAGTTACTCCCAGTGAGGTTCCACTTGGCCAAAACCCTAGGGAGGGTCTTGAGGAGCGGGCTCACCCGCTTAGCCTCTGGGGGAGGTATGGGGGGAAAGGAGGGTCTCCCCCTTGGGTAGCAGGGACAAGTTACTTTGATTTGTCACAGATTCCAGACTGATCGGCGGGGAGCAGGAGCCAGTGCCTGCCCACTCACAGCGCCGCCCACGCCACCAGCGAGAAGCGGAATAGCGGGCATTGGAGGAGGCGCCCAGTCGGAGCCTCACACCCTCGAGGAGAGCGGCTCGCATTGGGTACAGCAGTGTGCGTGGGCGGGAGAGGCAAAAAGACCTGGGACCAGCCGCGCAGTACAGGCCCCACCTGAGCAGCAGAGGATGCTGCACCCCAGGGAGCATCTCCTGCATACAAGTTGAGAGGTGAGAACGTTAGCCCCTCCCCTTCCCTGGGCCTACTTCCACCATCGTCCACGAGGATAACCCTCCAAAACTGCCCCAAATTGGGCTTCTCGCCCCCCACTGACCCACCCTCGCCTGGGGTTGGAACCTAAAGGCTGCTGGCGAACTGGAGGTCTACAGAGGGGGAAGGGAGAGGAGCGGGGGGATAGGGCGACCCCCCCTCTCTCGCGAGCACCCTTGCCCTGGACTGAAGCTCTCTTGTAATTACACTAAACGGAGTAGCACAAGCCCCCTTGGGCCCCCCACAGCAACATACACTGCCCCAGCCCTGCGGCGCCTGGAGCGGTTCACCAACACGCCATGGGCCAGACGTACACATTCCCGGGCAATCGAGGAGGCCCCACCTAGAGCGCGCAGCCCAGATTGACCATGGGAAGCGCAGCTGAGATCAGAGAAATATCAAGAGCAGCAGCACCCACAAGGAGATCCCTCCAACGGACGCCCACCCGTACGAGCCCAGTTCTGCTGATTGCGTGGGGAGGCCCCCCTAGGCAGAGGCCCGGTTGACCTCGCAGGCTCTCCCTCCTACTGGAGAAACCTGGAAGCCCAAACACTCAGCACAGCACCCTGAGGCGCCGTCACCATGTCCAAGAATAAAACCAAGGACACTCAACCCCTCCAAAGACCTCTGAGGAGACCGCAGGAGAATGCACTGACCAGGATATGGGCCAAGGAAACGGAGGACGTCCAGGGATCAACCCCCAAAGAGGGGCCTGCGGGGGAGCCCCAGGTGGACCTGGAGGCCCAAGAACAACACGTTACGCAAGAGGCACTGAAGCTCCTCTTGGCCGATATAGTGGATAAGATCACCACAGCAGGTCAAAAGCAAATGGACGCCCTTAGGGAGGATCTGGCGGAGGGTCTCCAGGAGATCAAGAGAGATATTAGCAAGATAGAAGAAAGAGTGGACTCGAATGAGAGGGCGATTCAGGACTTAGGCGAGGACGCACGGAAGACGGACTCCCTCCTGGACACGTTGGCGACTGCCACGCATAACCTGGAACTCCAGGTGGAAGACCTAGAAAACAGGTCTAGGCGCTCGAACATTGGTATTAAGGCCCTTCCGGAGGACAACCAGGACCACGACCTGCCCCAAGCTGGAAAGGGCATTTTTGTGGATCTCCTGGAAGCACCAGAGATGGAGGACTTGGTCTTCGATAGGATACACAAAGTGGGTCCCAAACAAGCAGAGCCAGGCGCTAGACCCAAAGATGTCCTAGTGGCAATGCACAGCTACACAGTGAAGGAGTGAATCCTCTCAGCAGCACGGCAGGCCAACTAACGTATAACGGGAAGGAGATAGCGTTATATCAGGACTTGGCACAAGCCACTCTAAACAAACGCCGAAGAATGGGCCCAGTTCTCTCCCACCCAAGAGCCCAAGGTACCAGTTACAGATGGCTACACCCCTTCGGCCTGGCCTTTGAATGGCAAGGGAAAGCTCAGAAGATTACCACATGTGAACAAGGTCTCGCCCTGTTGGGGCTGCAAGAGGATCCTCCGCCTCCACCCACTCCACCTTCAACCCAGCGGACCGAACGTAGAGAGTGGGAATGGTCTATGGCCCGGTCAAAGTAGTCGAGGAAAAATGATAACCAACCGCTCCAGAAAGGGCCGGCACCAAGGAAGGACCAGGATTTCCAGAAGTGAATAGACCTTCACTGAGAGCAAGCTTCAGCATAGGATCCGGAGGACGGAGCAGGAAAAGGATGCCTGGGGAGGGAATAGAAGCAGATAAAGGGTTTGGCAAGCTTGAGAATTTCCGAGGGATGGGGACTCAGTTCTTGGAATGGGATGGGGCGGTTCTGCGTTGGAACAGTTGAAGGGCATTCGATGGGACTCTCGAGGTTCTGATTCGAGGGGGGCTGAGGCCAGTCATCTCACACTGCCAGAGGGAAGAGGCAGGAATGAGGAGGGGGTTGGGAGAACCAGTGTACCAGAAGCAAAGGAAGGGTTGGTGCAGCGAAACCCAAAAGGGGGAGCCCAAGGGAGGAGGTCCCGACGCTAAAGGGGGTGCTGGGCGTTCTATATTATGGCCATTGAACCACCATGTCTAGACAGCGAGTATTGAGGATCTTCTCCCTCAATGTAATAGGTCTCAACTGATTAAATGCAAGAAAGTAGAGCGCTTTATTAAGTGCGACCGGCCGGACATTATCACGCTCCAAGAAACTCATATTAGATCGGCTGATCGAGGAAGGGTCAAGCTTTGGGGCTACTCCAGGTCATTACAAGCGATTCAAGCTAAAAAGAAAGCTGCCGTCCTACTGGCCCTTAGGGATGGGCTGGAAGTACATACCACTGAGAAGGTCACAGACGACCAAGGAAGGTTTTTGGCGGTTTCTCTGGAGGGCAACGAACACCCTCTCACAGTGGCGACGATATACGCCCCCAACACAGCACAAGATCTTTCTCCAGAGCGTATTGGAGAAGCTCGAGAAATTTGCCAAGTACACTATCGTTCTTACTGGCGATTTCGATATCGCGTGGGACCCTGCGAAGGATAGAACGGCGGGAGGGACTAGACCACAAGGGAGACCAACACACAACCTAAAGGAGAAAATCAGTGACCTGGGCCTGGTGGATGCCTGCAGGAGATGCAGGGGGATATACCTTTTACTCACATCCTCACCGGTCCCATTCGAGAATAGACTATATCTGGCTGTCCGTCATCATTTTGGGGAGGGCGCTAGAAATCTCTCTGGGCTCCACAACACTGACCATGCCCCCCTGACTATAACCCTGAAAGTGAAGGGCAGACCCCCAGGGCTGTGGAAATGGCGCTACCAGAGTGCTCTCTTCAAAGATAAAGTTCTGGTCCTAGAGATTGAGGAGGAAATAGAAAGCTTTTTCGCTGAGAACTCTGCAGGGGACAGGACACTCCAGGTTAGGTGGGATGCCTTTAAGGCAACCCTGTGAGGAGTAATAATATCAATTAAAGCGAGACGGGACAGGGAATTAAGAGTAGAGGAGGTGCAGCTAGGGGACGCACTAAGGGGATAACTGCAAAAATGGGAGAAAAAAAAAAAATCAAACTCAGGCCACCAAAAGGGAGTAACAGGGCAGTCTGGGGCCAGCTGGACCTGATCGACTCGAGCTGCTGAACGGAGCTTATATCTCAGGCAGAAATTTTATATTAAAGCTAATAAAGCAGACTGGTTGCTCTAGAGAATGCTCAGAAAGGAGCAGAAGAAGACTATATTAAAAATGGTGGGGGGAGGGACCACCAGCATCAAAAATGAGGACATTTCAAGGGAATTCACCAGATTCTATTCAGCTCTGTACACATCCGACACTCCGGCGCACTCTTCCCAACTAAGTTACCTAGATAGGGTTAAATTGCCCCGCATAACACAAGAAGAGATGGAAACGCTGGAGAGGGATACCACAGAGGATGAGGTTAGGGACGCAATTAGAGCTCTGCCTAATCTTAAATCGCCGGGCCCGGACGGCTATGTGGCGGAATTCTACAAACAGCATAAGGAAATACGTACCCTTATGTTAACTGCGCTCTTTAACCAAATAGGGCGCAATAGCGCAATCACGAGATCTATGGAGGAGGTGAAAGCGGTCCTCATTCACAAAAAGAGCAAGGACCCAACCGAGTGGACCTCCTACCGCCCCATAGCTTTGATCAATGTCTACTCCAAAATACACGCTAAGATCCTAGCAAAAAGATTATATCACCTTGTCCCTAAGCTAATCCATCCAGACCAATCGGGATTTGTCAGAGGCAGGCAGACCACTGACGTCAGGAGGTTGGCCCACTTAATAGAGAAGGCTCACAAGAGAGGAATTCCTGCTCCCCTGATGGCAATTGATGCTGAGAAGGCGTTTGATCGGGTGGAGTGGGGATTCCTCTTTGCAACCATGCTCAGGATGGGTTTCGGCCCAAAATGTATGGACAGGATTAGAGCCAATTATAGACATCCAACCCTCATACTAGCTGTGAACAGGCAATTGTCGGACACGGCGCATGTCGAGAGGGGTGCCCACTGTCCCAGATACTGTACGCCCTTCATTTGGAACCATTCCTCGAAGCAGTGCGAGCCAACCATCTCATAACCAGCCTCCCTTTCGCAGGGGAATCGCATAAAATAGCTGTATTCGCGGATGATCTGATACTCTCTGACCCTCCCAAGTACGGCTATACCAGCAGAAGCCGAACTAGCGCACTTTGGCAGCATGGCAGGCCTGAAAATAAACTCCTCTAAAACATAAATCCTCAACCTTACAGTCCCGACGCCAGCAGCCCACTCCTTGAAGCTCACTTCCCCCTATAGATGGGTGGAGCACTCTCACCTACTTAGGAGTAAAATTGTCGACAAAGGTGGATCAGTTGTTCCATGCGAACTATCCGCCATTGCTGGAGAAATTAAAGAGTAAGATGATTGACTGGGGCCCCTTAGCGATTTCTTGGCTAGGACGTATTAACACCCTAAAAATGACTATACTCCCAAAGCTCTTGTACCACTTTGCTGCCTTGCCAGTGCACGTTCCCCCAGCTTTCGTCAGGTCCCTGAATAAAATTACTAGCAGGTTCGTGTGGGCCAATAAATCCCCAAGGATAGCGGCCAGGGTGATGAGAACCCCCACTGAGCAGGGGGGCATGGGGCTACCTGACTTTAGGGGATACTATAGGGCGGTTCAGCTGAAGGTGCTCCGGGACTGGCAAAGAGACATCCGGGGGAAGTATGGAGGTCCATGGATAGGGCGGTGCTGGGGGAGGATCTCGAGGGGATCCTGTGGAAGCCAAAACAGGACAGGCCGATTTGTATTAATTGTAGTGCAATCCTAGCCCTGGTAGCCCATATACCTGGGATGATCCGGTGCAGCTGGCCCACCTAACGACGCATCCATCGCCCTACACCACCCTGTTCACTAACCTGCAGTTGACCCCTGGGCACAACACCACTACCTTTCAAGACTGGCAACAAGGGGGATGCAGGATGTTACGGGACATGTTTGAGGGGAGCCAGGTAAAGCAGTTCGAGCAGTGTAAGACAGAATTTGCACTGAGTGAAAGGGAAAGGTTTCGCTACTGCCAACTTAAGACATTGGCTCAGCCATCTCATCCTAAAGCAAGCTGCAACTCGACAACTAACCCCCTTTGAAAAGTTATCTCAGCAGGGAATCGGGGGACAAGCACTTGATCACAGCCATATATAGGCACATGAAGGCATGAGAGGATCCTCCACTGCGGCCCTACATGAAGAATTGGGAACTAGCTACCGGGTCTGAAATTGAGGATAATGACTGGAATTGGTTATGGAAGCAGATACCAAAGCTAACAAGATCCCTTCAAATAAGGGAGATGTGGCTGAAGTTGCTCACTCAGTGGCACATGACCCCCTCCAGACTTCACAGAATGTACCCAGGGATCCCCCCCCCTGTGCTGGAGAGAATGTGGCGCTGTGGGTACGTGTGAGCACATATGGTGGGAATGTCCAAAATTCAAGGATTATGGGGCGGGGATCTGGGACGCACTTAGCCAAGTCCTGGGACTCAACCACGGGGGTAACAAAGGTCTGGCGATACTGGGCTTGGGGGGACCCTGGCATCAATTAAGACCAAGGCGGACCGCAAACCCTACGCGATAATGATGATGGCCGCAGCAATGGTTCTAGCCTGTAGATGGACAGCAAAGGGCCCTCCACAGGATCACGAATGGGTGGCAAAGATGTGGTCCCTGTTGGCACTTGAGTGGCTCACATACTCAATACAAGGAGAACATCTAAGGTTCAGGTCAGACTGGGACTCCCTACTTTCATATCTGGTGGATGGTACAAGGCAGCGGTGGTGCCCTCGGAGCATACGGCTCTTGGGCATAATAGAGGCCCCCGATTTAGCGGACTCATGAAGGGCCATGACAATTTAGCTCAGCCCATCCTATAGGGGCTTGGTAGGGGGGAGGTGGGCGGGAATGGCGCGTCTGGGGAAGCGATGAAACACTGGCCTTCTCTCGAACCCTGGGTGGGGGAGGGGCATTTTGTTCAAGGTGTTGCTCTGTTTATGGAAATGCCAATAAAAATCAAATTTAAAAAAAATGTTTCTTTTGAATTAAGTCCAAAATAGGAAACAATACTTTTCATCAATATTATATTAGAACAAGAACGCGCTAAAACATAACTGCCCATAAATCATGTAATACCATTAATACTAATCAATCCAACACCGACAGTTCCAAATGAAAAGCCAGTGTGCAGTATATGTACATAACTGTCAAAATAACTCAACATAACTATGTTTACACATGTTTTGGACAAGAGCCCTATATCAGGGTAAATTACAATACAGAGATATTTTGTTGCAACTTGTTCAGCAACATTTTAGTTGGAAAGGTTATGTTTAAAGCACTCGATGAAAAAGGTTCTCTCGCTTTCACATTAGTGCATCGTCAGGACGAGTTGCAGATACAACTCTTCAGCAGTGTATCTGGCATTGCACATGCTTCTCGGCCACCATAACAAATTGTCCTTGCTTACTGAAATACTGCAGTTTATGAATATATTTGAAGAGACATTTCAATTTCGAAATTAAAACACGATAAAAGTACAACTTGCATCTCTCTGGAATGTATACGAATCTTGTGTAGCGCATCCGAGTCCATAATACATTCCATTCAGTTTAAGGGGTTATGCAGCCCTGAAACCTACTTGCAGTGCGCAATTCACTTACTTTGATCTTTCAGTTAGTGTGGTGTACCCACTTACATTGCTCATTCCGAGAACACATGTAAGAAGAACTTCACATTAGAAGTTGTTCCTCATTAGGCTAGCCTATAAACAATGGCAATTTAAGACCAGGTGTATCCAGCAGACAGCAAGCTGACCACACTAGCCACCACAATAGAGGCCAAAACATACATCAAAAGAAGTACCCGACAGCAGCATCTAGAGAAAATAACTTTTGGAAGCATAAACCTTGTTCACTTGACATTACGTATGTAGTGGTTTTGGACATGGTTCCAGGGCATCAGAAGTATGCCAACAATCACTATCATAACAACAACGTTTATCAACATGTAGATCAGATCACAGAATTGTTTTTGAAAACTCAATATGACAATGCATGTTTTGGAAAAAACGCTATTAAGTGGTATGCATGTCAGACTACTTATAGGCTGGGCCAAAAATAAGACCATTTTACATTGGAAGGCATGCAACCATCATTCTTCATTCCGTTGACAACCTTTGGAGTGGGCAGATGAGTTTGTCCATTTCAGACCTACCTTGGGATAAATCTGTGCCAAAGGGCTCTAGCCCTTCTGAGCTTAGGAGGTGAGAGTCCTCCAACTGAGACGAGAGCTGCGAGGAGTCATCCAAACAGCTTGTTACATCAGGGGGTGGCTGCAAGACAGGGACATCCAGTGGGTCAATCTGTGGAGACGTTCCATTGTAGCTGCCAAGGTTAACATCTAAACAAAACAAAAAAAGCACAGATTGTCGTGTGCACAAAATACGGACAGAATTTCAGACAACAATGTATCCTACATTTGTACAAGACTAGATGCAAATTTCCTCTTGCCTGACGTTTTCGCCACTCCATTAGTACTGGCAAATTTGTAAGAGACCACATAGGTTTAATGCAACAAGAAAGTCATAATCATTTTATTTGCGATGCACAACCGTTTGAAAACGCTTTCGGAAAACTGAAAATAAACTGAGCGAGAAGATACTATTTTCAGTTGTTTCAAAACATAACTAGTTGAAACGATGCATATAGATAAATGCTTTGCTGCCAAAACTGATTGCTTTAATAAATCTATTCTCCAATCTAAAAGTTGTGCAGCCTCACTTAAAGTGAAGAGCGGGTGTTTTAGATCAGCCGGGAAGAATTTCAAGAGTAGCTGGCTTCTCCTTGCACTGTGACAAGCATTCTGAAAGCAATAACAAAGAATGGAAGTGACCATTTCAACTACTTTGTTCTTAGAATATCAAACATAAGTCCAATTATTACGAGGGAGCCTTTTACTGTAGCTCAGATTTCAAAAGGGAACCATGTAGATTTTGGTTAAAAAGTCATACATGTCAGAACCTTTGGCAATGCAGAATAAATCCGACCCTGGAAGCCTTTACATGGCATTTAGCTTTACCCATAATTTTCTAGTAGACTTGAGCAATAGAGATATCTGAAAATGGTGTCTTGGATGACTAGCAGACTTCCTGGGCCTGCAAGTCCCACCATTTTATAGTACTGAAATTATTTCTGTTTCTCTAACATAATAATTCGCAATTATAATTATTCTTTTATAACATGCTTAATAACAACGAGTGGTTTCCAACCTGTGTTGACTGCGTTGTCTTGCTTCCAAGACAAACACGTAGCCCCCAAGCTATCCTTCCTCCAATGAGACGGATACTCAAGTCTAGGACCATAGAAGAGATTTTTGTAATCCGTATACGGTGTGTGAATCTGTTGCAGACACTACTATTACCCAGTAATAGTCGTTCTGTGGCATGGAACGGTGTAGTCTTGCATACTTTGCATATTGCGCCATCTAGTGGTTGGTTCAGAGTATTCAAAGCATTCCATGTTGTTTAATTCCAAATAAAAAAAAAGGGCACAGACAAGGGTGTTTCTGTCTCCTTATGTACATGTACATGCACCAATGATGCGCCGCCACAGGTCGTCGTCCTCAGATTGGATTTTTCTGGAATTACATGCTGTATCATATGATAAGTCATTTATAATGCGCCTGTACACATGTTTTTCTAGCCGCGACAAGACAAGGAAGGGGAGGATACAGGAGAACAAAACAAACGATCTTACTAGGCCTTGCGTCATTCAGATTGTGCAAGTGTAAGGGGAAGAGTACCAGAGGGAGTGAAGCGAGAGTGCAATAAGCAAAGCTAAAGTAAGTGCCACAAGGGTAGCCGGCTCTAAGGAAGTGCAAGGAGGCAGGGGACTGTAGGATTGTAGATCCAGTCCTTGGTGCACAGTAGGCCTGGAGGCAGTGCATGGGGCTACTGTTCATGAAGGAGCCTGGTCCCCATAAGGTTCAGAGGGAGACCAGGTAACCAGTTAGTGCAGCACACAAGATCATCAGCAGGGGAGAGAGAAAGCAGAAGTGAAAAAGAAGTTCTTGAGTTGCTTCTGGAACCTGAGGCGGCCCTGCTCAAGTTTGAGAGGCAGAGAGGCTGTTCCAGAGAGAGGCACGAGCCAAGGAGAGAGATCTACCCCACACTCTCTGCCTGGAGAAACATCTGACTAGCAGAGAGTTGGCGGTGGATGAGCAGAGGGCTTGAGAAGAAAAGTGCTTAGGAAGATTGAGTAGGATGTAGTGTGGTCCCCAGCTCCAGAAAGCCTTGTGGACAATGCAGAGGGTATTGAACTTGATCCTTGCAGCCACTCACCGAGTGCCAGTGGAGAGATTTCAGGGCTGGAGAGATACGATCCCTGGGCTTGAGGCTAAGTACAGGTCTCACTGTCCTATTCCAGATTAGTTGCAGAGGGCGAAGAGTAGAGGCAGTTGCAGTAGTACAGCCTAGAGAGAACTAGGGTTCTGGAGACGGTGAGCTTCTGGGGGAAAGTGAGAAAAGGAAGAATACTACTGAGGAGGTGCAGCTGGTAGTGCAACTTCTTAGAGAGGTTGTGATGTGAGGAGAGAAGGCGAGGGGGGAGTCGAAGACGACACCAACGTTTTTGCCCCGCAGGATGGGGCAGTTGGAGGGCCCAAAGAGGGTGGCCAGAGTGAACGGGGGAAAGCGGGAGCAGGGGTCCCAATGATAAGGAAATTACTGGCATTAAGGCAGAGATCGTTGGAGGCACACCATTCCTGAATCGGGATAGACAGCCAAGAAGGATCGAGAGAGAGGAGAGGAGGCAGAAGGGTGCCTGAAGGAGAGCTGAATGTCATCTGCATAACACGGAGGAACATAAGCAAAGGAATCGGTGAGTGTGTGCCTAAGTTCCTATGTGGGGAGGAAGAGTAGGAACATTACACTCTAAACATATACAAGCCACAGAAATACTATAACTGGTTAAGTAGCATCTGCCTTCTGAGGCATGTGAATTTGTTAAGACTTGCATGCTTTACATGGATTAGCAGGTAGTACCCAAAGAAGCTGGCAGTGTGTTGCAGGAACAGCTGAAAATAAATATTTAAGTAGAGCCTGCCTCACCTGCGTGTCTGCCCATGCATGTGTCTCTGCACAAGAGTGTTGTGTTAACATGTGTACAGAAAGGCAAGTGGCTGTCTGGCAAATAACATCTAAAGGAAGGTGTGTTCCTCCTTGAGTGAGCTTTAGGAGGTAAAGGAAAGTTTGACTGCTAGTGAACAGCAAAGTTGAAGTAAATTTACATTCCATTTTTCAATGGTGTTTAGATATCCCTTCTGCCCTGTTGCAAAAGAAAGAAATGGACTCGTTTTGAGAAGTGACTTTATGTTCAAATAGAAATGCCTGGCCTACAGAGGACAACCCTATCTTGATTCATTGCAACAAAAGGTTGGCTTTGGAGTGCATGTATTCTTCAAATGGATGTAATTGCATGGAGATAAGCAACTGTGTAAGTGAAGTCCGATGTGCTATGCATTGCCACAAACCAAAGTCTCAATCTTATAGAGGACAGTAATTAAATCCCACCTTGGTGGCAGAAGAACCACGCAAGACTTTGTTCTGGTGGAAAGTTCCAATGGTCACTGTTGCATGGTGATGGATGCCACCAGAGCAGCAAAGTATACCTTGAGTGACCTCTATATTAATTCTGAGTCCATGAGGTACAGAAGGTAGGTGACAATGACTGCTAGTGAACAATGAATAGGATTGATTTGCCTCTTTTTGAACCAGATAAGGAACCTCTTCCATTTATTGAAATAGCAGCGTCTGGCGTTTGGTTTTCTGGCCTCTATAAGTATGAGCATCCAACGTTTAGGCAGGTTGAAGTGACCAAACTACAACCTCATGAGCCATGCAGTAAATGACAGTTTGGTGATTCAGATGAGTTATCTGTTCATTCCGTTGCAATTTGATTATCAGCTGTAGCGAAGCGTAGGAGTTGAGGACACCACACTTGCTGCACCAAAACTGGAGCAATAGGGATGAGTTAGTCTCTCCAAGGGGATATATAAATCATTTTGAAGGCTTTTAGGGGCCGTCTTAAATGAGATGGGGTTGCCTTGGGGCCTGCAATTGTACATTTTGATCCAGGAGGGCGCTGAAGCGGTTGTGAGGCACAGAAGGGGTGCCCAATGCACAGGCCCAATCCAGGTCAAGAGGGGAGTGAGACAGGGGTGTGGGCCCGCTCTCCTATTGTTCAACATGCACATAAATGCACTACAAGGGATGCTGGACAAAGTGTTGCTGTTGTTTCCTAGTTTGCCACCGGTAGGCTGCCCATGCTGGCATTTCAGATATGGTGTTAATTTGAATCAATTAATACACCTCATTCATGCAGGAGAAGTCCCTGGAGGTATACTCCGTTAAATGGAAGTGTGGGCTCTGGGTACAAAAACAGATTGCATTCAGACTGAGTTTTACTGCCGAATGTGGCTATGCTAGATTACCCTGGGGTGTTTTTTCAGTTGACATAACGTCAAGCAAGCCACAAGAAGGGTGCAGGAACTGGTTGGTATTTCAAGGTGGGCAAAGAACTCAAAATGCCAACAAACGGTGGTTATACTCTGAGCCTACAGGCCAATGTGTAGTAGCTCGCCTGTCATGGGGATTTGAGCATCTCGCACTGTGGGCAAGAATGAATTCTGTTGAATTACACTCAGCTCCAATAATTGTCATGCATTCTGAAATGTATTAATGACTTGGTAGTAACTGCTAAGACCCTATTTGGGCTGAACATTTTGAACACTCGAGCAGCCCTGGCTAGATTTCTGTGGCATGATCTAAAGCGTAGTACACATCCATTTCGAATACTGTGGTTAAAGGTCAAAATGGACGTCTGTGCCATTAAAGGTGAAGAATATTTATTTCCGTCTGGAAATTATCACTCCGGTTACCAAGCAAATTGGAAAGCACTTAACTGTTGAATAGCGGTCAAATAGCCAGAGAAGATACTAAAATGGCCAAACTAAACAGTACCAAATCATGGTTAGTGCATTTCCAGACTTACAACTGCATTTTGTTTGGTGCGTTGAACGTAACCAGCTATTTTATATGTCCAGAGGCATATTGAGTAAGTTAGTTGGAAATGGTAGTGGGATGTTAAAGTGAACAATGCAGTGACTTCAGGGAGAAGGGTCAATGGATAGGTCAGAGGATAAGAGGGAATTAGAGAGAAATACGAGATCAAGAGTACCCACCAGCGTGGGTAGGATGGTAGTAGAGAGAGTGGCCAGATAGGAGGGAGTTAAGTTCTAGGCAGGTGATTGCAGAGAGATGGGAAGGTTTAGGTCCCCTAGCATGACTAGGGGAATGTGAGTAGGAAGTTACTCAAGGAGAGGGGTCAGATAAGGAAAAAAAGGAGATGGGAGGACCAAGGGTCAATAGAGAGCCAGAACGTTGAGGAGTAGGAGGGAGGAGTTGAATAGTGGCATATTTAAAAACGAAAGTTGATGTCTGAGTTGAGGGCCATATTGATAAGGAACCCTACACCACTGCCGCCTACCAAACAAGTCCGAAAGAGTGGAAGAAGGCAGCAGAGTCAATTTGGAGAGCTTCTAGTGGAACAGAATCAAGAGAGGAGCTACGCTGCGAGGGCACGCTACGTGCGCAGACGTGATCAGGAAGTGAAATATACATGTTGAAGCCTTTCGCCTTCGGTTGCACGATCTGAAGGACACAAAGCCTAGTAAGATGCTTTGTTTTGTCATCCCTTTGTCTACCCCGCCTTGTTGCACCTAGAAACACTTCTGTAGGGGCATGCTATAAATGACCGATAATAACATATCATGTACATTGAGCAGTCAGGCAAATGGTGCTGCTTGGGCAGTTTTTACCCGATTTGCTTGGGCGAGGGCTCATTGGAAAGGGGAGAGAGTGCCCTTTAAAACCAGCTCTCCCACAAGCAGATTGCTGACCAGCAATCACCACTGGACCACCAGGGCATTATTTTTGGGGGTGTGGGGCTGTTTGGCCTGGGGGTCCAAAAAATAAATAAATAGGGTAGCACAATGTTTGGTCTTCTTTGGGAGCAGGTTGGTGCAGTTTAGCACCCATTTGCCCCCAAGGAAGGCCAAAAAAAGCCATGTGACAAAAGGGCACACTTGTGGGCATTAGGGGGCTGACCCTGTGCCGGTTGGCCAGTCATCCCAGGAATCCCCCCCACCCCCAGGAAGGAGCAGATTCTTGCTGCTTTCCTGGTGGGGCACAATTGAGGGTCAGACCCCCATTTTGCGACCCCAGGGAAGCAGCAAGCACTACTAGGCCACCAGGGATATCATTTTGGGGATTTTGGGGGTGGGGCCCCCATGTCAATCAGCGCCCCACCCCCCAATTAATGACAACCAGATGGCTTAATGTTTTGCCTTCTTTGGGGGAAAATTGGTGCAGTTTTGCACAGCTTCGCCCCCAAGGAAGGCAAAACAACGTTACACTCCACATAGTAGAGCCTGTGCCCCCCCCCAAAAAGGACTGGCAGACCCTTGCTGCTTCCCAGGCAGGGGTGGTGTCAGAATTGGGGTTCACGCCCCATTTTGCCACCCATGGGACTCAAAATGGACCACTAGGCCACCAGGGATATGATCTTGGGGGTGAGCTCCCTGGGTGCCAACCCCCCTCCAGGCCAAACAACCCTCACCCCAAAAAATGGCAACATGATGGCATACTTTTTTGTCTTTTTTGGGGGCAAATTAGTGCCATTTTGCACCCATTTGCCCGCAAGGAAGGCAAAACATTGGGCAATTTTGCCAGAGGCACGCTTGGGGGCATCAGGGGGCTGGCCAGCCACCACAGATATACCCCCATCGAGGGGCAGATCCTTTCTGCTTCGGGGGGGTGGGTCAGAATGGAGGGTCTGGTCCAATTTTGGCAACCCTGGGAAGCAGTAAGGAGCACTAAGCCACCAGGAAAAACATTTTGGGAGGTGGTGGGCTGTTTCATCCGTTGCCTGTCACAGTACCCCTGGCCATGCCGCTTTAGAGCCTTTACCTCCAGGGGGAGGAAGGGCTGGGGACCCTGCCAGGGCTCACTGGGACTGCCGCTGGACTTTGGGTCCGTCGTCCCACATGGGAGACTCTGTCCAAAGCCGGGCACATCACCCCCGACCATTATGGCACTCTGGCCTGGCTGCATTACAGGTTTTCCCTGCAGGGATGTATGGGGACCCTGCCGGGGCTCCCTGGGACTGCTGCTGTACTTGGGGACAGTCGACCCACATGGGTGACGGGCGCCTAAGGCCGGGGCCATCACCCCCAGCCGTTCTAGAGCTGTGGCTGGGCTGCGTTACAGTTTTTCCCTCCGGTAAGTGATGGGGACCCTGCCGGGGTGCTCCTTGGGACCACTGCTGGACCTTTGAACGGTCGGCTCATATAGGAGACAGACGCCCAAGGCCGGGGGCAGCGCCCCCAGCCACCATGGAGCTCTGGCCATACCACGTTACAGCTTTCGCCATTCGGGGAGGGACACGGACCCCGCCGGGTTGCCCCATGACTGCCACTGGACCTGGGAAAATTCGACCCACATGGGAGATAGGCGCCCAAGGCCAGAGGCAGCAACCGCGGCTATCCTGGAGCTCTGGCTGGGCTGCATTACAGTTTCTCTCTCCAGGGAGTGGTGGGGACCTTTCCGGGGCTCCCTGAGACTGCGGCTGGACTTGTGGATGGTCGACCCACATTGGAGACAGGCGCCACAGGGCGGGAGCAGCATCCCCGGGAGCCCTTGAGCTTTGGCCATGCTGCGTTACAGCTTTTCCCTCTGGGAAGGGACAGTGACTCTGCCGGGCCTCCCTGGGACTGGCGCTGCAATTAGGTGCGCACGACCCACATGGGAGACAGGTGCCCAAGGCCAGGGGCACTACTGTGTCTGTCCAGGAGCTCTGGTCATGCTGTTTTACAGCTTTTCCCACTTTGGAGGAAAGGGGACCCTGTCAGGTCGTCCGATGACGGCTGCTGGGCTCGGGGCGGTCTACCCACGTGCAAGGCAGATGCCCATGGCGGGGCAGCACCCCCCGCTGTCCTAGTGCTCTGGCGTTGCAGCATTACAGCTTTTACCTCCGGGAAGGGATGGTGACCATGCTGGGGCTACCTGAGACTGCCGGTGGACTTTGGGCCGGTCGATCCACATGGGAGACAAACTCCCAAGGCTGATGACATCACCCCCAGATGTCCTAGAGCTCTGGGCTAGGTTGCATTACATGTTTTCTCTCCGGGGAGGGATGAGGACCCTGCCGGGGCTCCCTGGGACTGCCGCCTAACTTGGGGATGGTCGACAAGGGATACAGGCGCCCAAGGGCAGGGCATCAGCCGACCGTCCTCAAGCTCTGGCTGGACTGCGTTACAGTTTTTCCCCTCCAGGGAGGAATGGGACCCTACCGGGGCTCCCTCTGACTGCCGCTGGACTTGGGCACAGTCAACCCACATGGGAGACAGGCGCCCAAGGCCGGGGGCAGCACCCCCGATCATCCTGGAGATCTGGCTGTGCTGCGTTACAGTTATTTCATCCAGGGAGAGATGTGGACCTTGCCGGGGCTCCCTGGGACAGCCGCTGGGCTTGCAGACCATCAACCCACATGAGAGACAGGCACCCGTGGCCACGGGCAGCACCGCTGCCCGTCCTAGAGCTCTGGCTGGGGGCTGCGTTACAGCTTTTCCCTCCAGGGAGGGATGGTGACCCTGCCGGGGCTACCTGGGACTGACGCTGGACCTTGGGACGGTCAACCCTTTCTTTTCCGTCCAGGTAAGCGCACCCATGCATGTGAGGTACCGTTTTTAACAGGACACCTGGGGGAACGTGGGAATGTAGGACACGTGTTGTTGCCAGCGTGTTTCGGTGGTTTCCTGGTGGCAAATGTCTGAAAATTTTCTTTTTCCTCTACATTTTGGACTTTCTCGATCTTGTGGGTAATACATTCTAAGACTATTTGCGCAAGTCGGACCTCATTGGATTCCCCTGGGTGTCTGCTTTTCAGAAATGCATGGGTTTCCCAGTTTTCCTTGGTGGCGGCGACACCCCAAACCTTACCTCTGGCGTTTGATGAACCAGTGGTTGAGCCTTTTCCCTTTGCGCCCAAGCCAGTGCACCCACACATGAGGTACCATTTTCATCGGGACACCTGTGGGAATGTGGAAAGTTAGGACATTTGTAATTTTCTTTTGGTTGTGAGAACGTTTTCATATATTTCCTACTGCCCTTTGTTACACAACCCTTTAAATGCCCAAATGTGACCTACATTTAGTCTCCGCTTTAGGCACTATATGCTTTTGTAACCTGTGCAAGTCACCTATGCTTCAAAAGGTCTGCCTGGCTCTTTCAAAAAATGCATGCTAGCCATTCCTCACCACATTAGTTTTCCTTATTTTCAAATGCCAAGTACGTCTGATTAGGCAGTCAACATAAATATCCTGTGTACCATGGCTCCGTTTTTGGCTTGAGGTTTTGCTTGTTTGGTGAAACATTACCAAAAGTTTTATTTCCCAAATTAAAGGCGTCGGGGGGGTGGGGACGGAATGTAGCGGTGCATTGCTTTTCTCAATATTCACAGAAGCCATTACCTTACAAGTGCAAACATGTCCAGCACATACTTCTTTTTGTCACTTTTCCAATTTCTTCCCAAACAATGGGAATTGTAGGTACATATTTGTTGCCTGACCTGCGCAACTGACCCCTTCCTGAACTTGGAATTTTGTCTACTTTTCAGAAATGTATGCCCTTCAGTGTTCCCATTGAGCTTTTCTACGTCCTATTACCAAAAAAAAGGGAAACAAAACGGTTGGTAACCTTATGACAAATGTGTTTGTAGGGTTCCACTCAACCTCTTCTTGAAAGGTTGGAAAATGGCAAATTCAGAACTGCAAACCATTTGTTCGTAGCTCTTACAAGAAATAGAATCACAGGGTTCTTTGTACATCCTTTTATTGGCATTTTCTAAAAAAACACAACATTCACTTTTGTGTTACTTTCTCACACCCCCTACAGAAAACGACTAATCCTTGGTGGGGTTATGACCACCTACATGTGGGAAGAAAAGGGTGCACATTTTACCGGGATATCGCTTGTGACGAAAATGTTACAAGAGATCAAATACGACATACCAAAATGTCCAAAAAAGGGCTCGGGACTACAGCGAAAACCTCCAGCAATTAAGGGGTTAAAAGAAAATCTACTTCTTGCAGTGTGGACATCCTAAATCCTTGAGGCTTGACAAACTTGTTTTCTGGGTGCATGTCTAACTCTGATTCATTGTCTCTTTTTGGAACTAGGAAATATACAAAGTAAATACCTTCTCATCACAGGGTGCTTTCTCAATGGTCCCTTTAGTCCACCTCTGCCCTGAGGAGTTGAAGGAGATGTGTTAACGTATGATTGGGGTGGTGGTAGATCACAACGTCTTGTTAACAGTTCGATATGATAACTTGCCTTGACTGTGCTTAACACCCACTTGTCTACTGTGATTTCCCCCTGCCCACCATGTGTGTGCCAATGAGGTTATATTTTCCCTTAGTGGGGTAACATGGAAATGAACCTGAAACGGGTAGTCCATGTTTAGTTGAAGAGGTGCCACCTGTGGTGGGTGTACCTCTTCCTCTCTTCCTACCATGGCACTCATCTGTTTAATGATTGTCCTTCTACAGTGCTTAGGCCACAGCTTCCATAAGATGGTTGAGAGAATTAAGACTAAACAACCGTGCAACCTTGTCGACTATGAAAAGGACAGTGATTTGAAGGTGCTCCATGGAGTTGGAACAGTCTGCCGGAAATATGGCCTACTGTCTTTAATTTCTCATGCCTCTCAGCCTTTTCCAACAGCTTGTTGAAGAGGGTAGCTTGAGTCTCTGGACTGCAGCATGTACCTATAACCAGGTATCTTTTTTACAGCTGTTCCTTCCATCTAGTAGCCTGCTGTATCCACGTAATCCAGAATGTTTGATTAGGACGTTATCTGAGAAGTGCCCCACTTGGATATTGCCTGTGCCCATACCTAGAGGTCAGCTGGCATCTTCTTGATAAGATCTCAGATCATCCCAGTGTGCTCTGTTGTAGCGGGCCATTAAGGACACACTCCATAATTAGCAGAGGTTGCCATCTAACGTGCAGAGGTAAATATTTGCTTGCCTCCCCTCTTGCTTGGGTGTTCTGAAGATTAAAATGGGGGCAGAGCGCCTCTTTTTGGCTGTTGTAACTACCAGTGAATATGGTGTTAAGTGTCTCTGAATGTCCTCAGGATCAGCTGGTGCTGGTACTATTTTGTCTGATGCACATATTCCGCACCCTTATGGAGGGAGGCTTTTCTAAGGAATTGGAAATGCGCTTAACTGAATTGATCAGTAGGATACACATGGCAATAGGTTAATGGTCTTCCAAAGTGTCCTCTAGGCAGTCACTTTTCCTCTGCCTCCTGAGTTCCAATAGAGAGCCTAACAGCAGAACGTTTTAGAAGGGCTGTAGAGCCATAATGGTTTTTTTGGGCGAATTATTTACAAGGGGATACAAATCCTCAAGGGGATTCATGGACTAACCCATGTTTCGGCACAATCCTATCGTTAAGGAGTTTCACCCTAATTTTCGTCACTTCTTCCTCTCGGTCATCCGGTAATCCTTTTTGGGACCTAGAGCAGGGTGACGAGGGGGAATCACATTTGTAGGAAGCGGATGCTTCCTTACAAACATCCTGTCTCGAATGTAGAAAGTTAGCAATCCTGGTCAGAGCAGTGACAAATGTCTCTTTCCAATCCGGCCATGTGGACTTGAGACATTGAAGGCTACCTAGATCCACTGGAGTCGGTCTCTCCTCCATTTCTTCTTGTGAATCCCTCGTTGTTCCTCAGAAGAAGCGTACGATATTCGTCCCTTGGCTTAATTCACCAGCAGTGAGAAGGTAGGGGTACGTGTCTCTCGGTATGGGAAAGTGTTGCAGACTCATCTTTTGTTTCTGTAGCAGTTTTATGGCCAGGAGAAGGGGTCTGGAGCTGGAGGCAGACTAAAGAGTACCCCTGAGATACCCTTATGTGATGGCTTCTTGTGAGCAGCATTGTCTTCTTATCTCAGTTGTTCAACTTTGAGGATGACAAGTTTTAGTGTGTTCCATGGCCTCCAAAGATCTTTCATGGTCTTGGGCTTAGACATCTTGCATGCTGAACACTTTGGCATGGTCCCTCGGAAGTCAATGACTGCAGACGTTGGGGTATTTTGCCAAGCAAGCTTGGAACAACATCTTGGACAAAAAACAAACTCCATTTGGAGTGAACTAACCAAGATAGCCTAAAAGTACGAGTGTAAGGATGTGAAGGTATTCTCAAAATGATGTTGTGCCCCTACCTCCGCACTCTGGCGTCAGTGCAAGACCACCGAGTTGGGCGTTGTCGATCACCATCTATTTTCAGAGACACCTACTGCGATTGAAGTGCACCAGAGTTTGGGCTGTCGATCTGTGTTGAATGTCAGTGCCTGTCAGCACGGAGCAGTGTGTGACGTCAACTTGTGTTCTCTGCCATGCTCCCCCAGCCTACAGATGACTAAAAAAAAAAAAAAACAGACACTGGAGGGTGATGCATCATGGGTATTCGCAGCATAGGGATAGTAAGACTGGAGCGACACCAACAATGCCCTTTTAACTTTGGAAGTAAGCGTCTTGCAATTCTCCAGGCCAACCACTAGATGGCAGCCTATACAAAGCTTTCAAATCAAGAGAGACTCAAGCCTAAAATACGTGAGATATATAACAAATATTACATACCTGTTAATCGTCTTTCTGATGCTTGTATCTACCCAAGCCAACACAGTACCTTAGGAGAAAAGAAGAGCTTCTGGGTGGATGCCTTCAGGATATGAGGCATTTACAACGTGCCTATACACAAGTGTTTGAAGGATGCAGCAGAACAGGATCCGGTCCTTGGGTTCTTGGTCTGAAGACTGGAGAAATGGACGCTGAATGAAAACTGTCAGCAGTCATCAACAGGGGAGGATTCCAACAAAGGATTCTTCTCGGATTCACGCGGCTCTGTGGATTTGGCAGCCTTTTACATGAGCCAGATGAAGAACGAATATCGCCAGTCGGATTCTCTTCACTTTCTCGTGCCTGCACTCTGGTGAGGGGCCTTCAGGGATTCAAATCGTGTCTCTGGAGGTGCAGCAGTAGTCCAAAGTTTTAGACGAAATCGGACTTTGGAAGACCATGCACCGCACACTGGCTCGAGATCGCTGGGTATTCTCGTTTTGCAGCCCAGCAATGTCACAGCATGTCGATGGATGGCATGTTTTGCAGGTCTTCTCAAGACTAGTCGATCTCACCAGCCTCTGGGTAGGAGTCGTCTCATTTGGGACCCCCAGGTCGCTTGGAAGGAAGGGTTACATCAGGCCTCGGTTACACAGAAAGCTCTCTGGTTGCTGGAAATGGTTATGGCCGTCATATCTTCCTCTTCGAATTTGGTTCCAGTGGTCGACTTGTCAGCAGCTTCCAGTAGTTATCAGGAAGTTCAGCACAACTTCTGCAATCTCTCCCTGAAGTTTACAGAAAGAGGCAGTCTGGCTGTCCAATCGGGAGACCCAGCCACGGAGTGGGAACTGGTTCTTTTCAGGTAAGGTGAAAGATAAACGGCTGCTGAGTTTTGGACTCTCCCCTCTCTTCCTGCCTTCTCAGACACTCTGGAGCATCGTCGGAGAATACCAAGGATTCCTGTCGAAGACAAAACTCCAACCAAGGTCGTTCTCGCTTAGAATGGTAGAAGACGACCTCAAGACCTTAGAAACAACAAACGAGAAATGGCAAATAAGGAGGCCAACATTCTAGGAGAATTGACAGCCTGCAAGTAATAATTACTAAAAGTCATAAAAGTAGTTTCACTGCCACCAGCCATTCAAGTAAACTTGCAATTGTGACAAATGTTACGAGGTAGGTAACAAACGGTATACAGTGTATCTCCAACACTCTACATAAGGTTGGGTGTGCAGGCTCACTATATAAATTGTCCATAGCTGGGCTGAGAAATTTTGAGTCTTGTTTAAATATTCATCAGGCTTTCGACCAGGCTCTGCAACTACACACAATATAAAGGATGTTGGATATGTTAGCCAGGAGAAAGAACAGGCTTTCTTTATATATAGCATATGTAGATTTTAAGACTACTTTTGACTGTCGACCGTGCAAAGTTATGGCAAAAATTACAACAAATGGGTTACCCAGGCTGGCTTGTTTATGCAATTCAGCTGCTCCATACAAATACCGAAGTTAGAGTTTGTTTGGACAAATGGGGGAGAATGTAAGGTTTGATAGATACTAGCAGGGAAGTCAAGCAAGGGTGTGTGCTGGCTCCCCTGCTATTTAATCTTTACCTGACGGATTTATCTGCACGCCTATTGGTCAAGGCCAATTCTGCACTGAAAGTTGGGTTAGAACACATTGGTAGCATGTTCTATGACGAAGATTGTGATATTCGATCACACATTAAGTGGCATGAGAAAGTTGTTGAATGAAATGAGGGAGTATGCCAAGGAAAAATGGGCTTGTGGTCAACGTCACTAAGTCGAAATGTATGTTCTTGGCAATGAAGACTGAACAAGGTATCTATGAAAACACATTTGGGCATGATTGATTATATTGAAAGCTATGTCCATCTGGGCCTTGAGATGAGTAATGAGGATGGGTATATTGTTATAATCGAGACCAAAACTAGAAAGGCACGGCAATTGATTCTGCTTTTGCGTAGGTTTGCACACACGACTGCAGCTTATATTGTCCAGGCTATCTTGATATTCTACAAGCAGTGCTTTAGCATGATGCTATTGTGCGGCCGTGAAGCCTTGGCTATGAAGGACCTTGGTTGGTAAACTAGTCTGTCGGGCCGATTTTGGCATACATCCTTAAATCTAGCTACCTCAGTGTCTATGGAATATCAAAGGCTTGAACTGTGGATTGTCTCATCGAGTACCCAATTAAGCAACCAAAAAACCAAAAGAGGGAAGCATTGTATATAAAATCGTAAACCAGCCCGGCATGTCCTCTTCTAAAGGAATAAGGGGTAATTATGAATATGAACAAGGTGCTCAAGAGAAGGGCTTTGAAACTTTCAATCTGGATTTTTTTCAGGATATAAATATAAAGCCGGAATCTTAGTTCAATTTTGAGGTGGTAAAGACCTCCCTTTTTCATAAGGCAGATTCATCGGACTGGGCAAAGAATTATTCCCATTTGTCAAAATTGCATAATTATGATGCAATATCCAGGGCTATGCACAAATACATGAAACCTCAAAGGTATTTACTGCTCAGCCCAAGTGCTGCCGTCCGCTATTTTATGCTGAGACTTAGGATCAACCAGCTCCTGTTATCGACAATTAGGGGTACGCAATGGGGAATCCAGAGTGACTCAAGGGATTCTCGGCTATGTAAATCTTCTGGTTTCCTAGAACTGCGTGAAAGGAACAAGTTACTTACCTGTAACTGTTGTTCTCCAGCATGGGTCTGGCATGGATTCACATGCTCATGAATATTCCCCATCGTCAGGCTGGGAATCCTCGGTAAAGAAAAAACAAGTATCAGTTTCGTTTCTGATCTGTCTTTCGTAGTAGTAACCAATCACTGATCTCTGCGTCATACTGACCACAGCCAATGACTGCCCTCTACCTAAGCCCCGCCTCTGGCAGCCATCTTCAGATTTGGTAGCATGTGAAGTGGCAGTATGACCAAGTGAAGAGCCGCAGAGGGTTAGGCGGGAGGGTTCGCATGTGAATCCATGCCAGACCCATGCTGGAGAACAACAGTTACAGGTAAGTAACTTGTTCCTTCTCCAGCATGGGGTCTGGCATGGATTCCCATGCTCATGAATAAAGAATACATAGCAGTACACACATGCACAACTACGGGAGGTGGCAAAGGCTCAACATTAAGCATCACATCAAACTCAACATTAAGCAAATCTTACCTCCTCACCAGGCTCACCTTAGGCGAACAGGTTGCGCAGCACTGCTTGGCCGACCCTGGACTCCTCCCTGGAATCCCGATCGACGCAGTAGAATTTCGTGAAGGTGTGCGTCGACCTCCACGTAGCAGCCCTGCAGATGTCCAGCAAGGGCACACCAGATAGGAACGCCGTGGTAGCTGCGATCGCTGTGGTGGAATGGGCTCTCGGACGGCCAGGCAGGGGTCGGTTTGCCAACCGATGACAGTACATGATACAGCCGGAGAGCCATCTGGAAATGGAAGCCTTCGAGAGAGCCTTCCCCTGAATGACAGGTCCAAAGTTCACAAAGAGTTGTGACGTCTTCCGAAAACCCTTCGTGTGGTCCACGTAGAACTTCAGCGCTCTAGCCACATCCAGCGAGTGCAAAGTCCTTTCAGCCGGCGACGAAGGCGACGAGAAGAAAACAGGCAACACCAAGGGTTCGTTGAGGTGGAAGTCCGACGGCACCTTGGGCATGGAGGAGGGGTGCGTCCTGAGCACTACCCTCGTGTCATGAAAAGTCAAGTGCGGGGCCTTGCAGGAAAGGGCCTGGATCTCTCCCACCCGTCGTGCGGAGGTGATGGCCATAAGAAACGCTGTTTTCCACGACAAGAACTTCAACGGAGCCGAGTGCAGAGGCTCGAACGGAGGTCCCATGAGCTTGGTCAGCACCACGTTGAGCTCCCACGCCGGGGCCGGAGCCTTCACCAGCGGGAACGATCTGAACAGTCCCTTCATGAACTCTTTCACCAGACGATGAGACCACAAAGACGTCCGCCCCGTGGTTCTGGTGTATCGGGAGATCGCAGCAAGATGAATCTTGATGGACGCGTGCGCCAGTCCAGCTTTGGCCAGCGTCAGTAGGTATGGCAGTACTTGGGGAGCCGTAATCCGCAGAGGGTTAATCTTCTGTGCGTGGCACCAGACAGAGAACCTCTTCCATTTGTGTCCGTAGCATTTAACAGTTGAGGACGCCCTGGCCTTTGCAAGAACCTCTCTGCAGTCGGCCGGTATGTTGTATCCTCCAAACTCTAACGCTGCAGGAGCCAGGCCTGCAAGTTCAGCGACTTCGGGTCGTGATGGAGGATGGCGCCTCCTTCCCTGGAGAGAAGATCCCCGTCCACTTGCAACTTGATTGACGGGGACGCTGACAAGTCCAGAAGGTCCGGGAACAATATCTGCCTCGGCCACGCAGGTGCGACGAGGATCATCCTGCACCGTGACCTCTTGAGCTGGTTGATGTGCCGGATCAGCAATGGCATTGGAGGGAACGTGTATAGAAACAGGCCCTCCCAGGGGAACGAGAAAGCATTGCCCATGCTCCTCGGCTGGGGAAACCTGCTGGCGAACCTCCGGCACTTGGAGTTCGTCGCTGTCGCGAACTGATCGATCTGGGGTGTGCCCCACCGTCGGAAGAGGCGGTCCACTAGATCCTGTCGTAGTTCCCACTCGTGGCACGAGCGCAGCTCCCTGCTGAGTGAGTCTGCGATGGTGTTTTTTATCCCTGCCAGATGAAACTGCACCAGAAACATCCTTTGGGCGACGGCCCAATGCCACAGATCCTGCGCCTCCCTGGACAGGGCTGGGGACCTGGTTCCGCCCTGTTTCCTGATGTAGAACATGGTGGTGGTGTTGTCGGTGAAGATCCTCACCACCTTGCCCTTGAGGGACGGAAGGAAGGAAGGACCTGAGGGCCCAAAACACTGCACGGAGCTCCAGGACATTGATATGGAGGGACTTCTCCGTCGGGAGCCAAAGGCCTCTCGCGTGCAGATTTTCGGTGTGCGCTCCCCACCCTTCCAGGGAGGCATCCGTGGTCACTGTCTCCTGGTGGCCGGGGGTCTGGAAGTCCATGCCCGCCGTCAGATGCGCGCGGGTGCCCCACCACCGGATCGCTCGTCGGAAACTCTCGTCGAGTGTGATCCTCTCCTCGAAGCTGCCCGTCGTCTGGATCCAGCGCGCATCCAGGAACTCCTGCAACGGGCGCATCCGGAGCCTGCACAGGGGGATGAGGTAAATGCAAGAAGACATCATTCCGAGGAGGGACTTGATGGACCTCACTCTGGCCGCGTCCGCAACCAGCATCTGCTGCACCTTGCCCAGAATGGCCCTCGTTCTTTTCATCCGACGGAGAGGCCAGAAGCGACACTGTGTCGAGCTTCGCTCCCAGAAACAGTGCGTCTTGCGCGGGCACCAGGTGGGACTTGGCGTAGCTTATGGAGAATCCCAGGTCCGTGAGAAGTTGGACGGTCCTTGCCGTGTGCTCCTTTGCGAGCGCCCTCGTCTTGGCTCGGATGAGCCAGTCGTCCAGGTAGGGGTAGACGTGGATCCCCTCTCGGCGCAGCTGCGCCGCCACCGGTGCGAGGCACTTGGTGAACACCCTGGGTGCCGACCTTAGTCCGAAGGGAAGGGCTCTGGACTGATAGTGACGCCCTTGGACCACGAAACTGAGAAACTTTCGGTGTCCCTTTAGGATGGGAATATGGAAGTAGGCATCCTCCAAATCCAACGACGACAGGAAATCGCCCTCCTCCAGCTGACCCAGGACGTGTTGGAGGGTGACCATCTGGAACTTCTGTGCCTTGATGAATTTGTTCAGTTGTCGTAGGTCCAGGATGGGACGCCATCCTCCCGTCTTCTTCTTCATGAGGAAGTATCTTGAGTAAACTCCGGAGCCCCGAAGCCTCTTTGGGACGAGCTCGATGGCGCCCTTCCTGAGCATCGCCTTTACCTCCAAGAGAAGTTGAGGGATGTGATGTTCTTTCCTGGCCACAGGGGGGACGCGCGGGCACCTTTTTTGAAACTCGAGCGCGTGACCCTGGGCTAGGGCGTCCAGCACCCAACGGTCGGTGGAGATGGACTCCCACACGCTGACGAAGCTCGCCAGCCGGCCTCCCACCGGGGTGCTTCGGTGGGGGCCCGACCCCACGGCCGGTTCAGTCCTGCTTCGACGAGGCTTTGCCGCCTTGACCTCCTTGGCGACGACGGCGGGGTCCGTCTGACTTGCCTCGTCCCCTGTAAGCTTCCTGCGACGACGAACGGGCCGCTTGACGGTAGGTGGAAAATCCGCCGCCGGAACCTTTGGAGGCACCCTGTTTGCCTCCGCCGCTCCGAAAGGGCGGCCGCCGTTGCTGGAGAACCCCAAGAGCCCGGGCCATCTGCGTCTGCTTTGATGGCTTGAAGGGAATCGTCCACTGTTTTCCCAAACAGGTTGTTTCCATCGAACGGCATGTCCAAGACTCTGGTCTGCACGTCTTGACGGAAGTCAGTAGCCTTGAGCCATCCACGCCGCCTAAGGCACACGCCGTTGCCCAACTGGCGAAATCCAGTGTCAGCGATGTCCGTCGCAATCGTAATGGCGTGGTCCGACGCCACCTCTCCTTCCTGCAAGATCTCTAGGGCATCCGCTCTCTTGTCGTCCGGTAGGAAGTCCAGCAGGGGGGCCAGTTTGTACCACAGCTCCCTGTCGTAGCAGGCTACGATAGCCAAGGCGTTGGCCGCCTTAATCGTCGTCGCTGCAGACGAGATGACCCTGTGTCCCATCGTATCCAATTTCTTTCCCTCGCCGTCCGGCGGGGAAGTCGACGTAGAGGCCGCACCCCCCCCCCGCTTTCTTCCTGGCCGCCACGGAGACGACGGAGTCGTGGATGGGTTCTTGAGGAGGGCGAGGCCCTCATCCCAAATATCGTCCAGTAGAGGCACGGAGAGGACCGTTTTCCTCTTGGCCTCGCGCCGTTGATAAAGGAAACCTTCCTTCTTCTCTTCCGGGCAGAGCTGGAAGAGCTCGGATGCCCTGGCGATCACGGAGTGAAACGATCCAATCTCGTCGGGCGGTGAAGCCCGGGTGGGAGGTGACGACGGCAGATCCTCGTCGTAAACCTCGTCGTCCGTACCCCTCGCGGCCGTGTCAGTCCCCGTATCATCCCCACGAGCCGTGGACGGGGAGGAGGGCTGAACAGGGCGCTATGGCTGAAAAGGAGGCAGAGGATGAATCCTCCTTCTCTTGGGGGGAGGGCTCCCAGAAGGGCCTGGCTCCGGGTCCCCCGTCGGGAGCGGTTCCTCCGCTGGTGGTAACAGCAGTCTCGTCCTTCTCTCAGAGCATAAGGACTGTATAGCCAACAAAATGGCCGCCGAGTTGTCTTGCGGCGCTGGTTGAGGGGAGTCCGACCGGCGGTCAGGGGCCCCGTCGGCACCCTCGACGTTATCGTCGTCTCCTACGTCGTGATCCCTCCCGACGGGCTGGTCTTCTTCCACGCCAATGCCGTGGCTTAAGACTTCGATCAGCTCTTCCTCAGAGGTTGAGGCTGAATCCACGACGACCTCCTGCCCCCCCTTTTTCTTCTCCATCGGAGGTTTCACGGGGGTCCTGTCGATGGGCATAAAAGAGGACTCCCTCCGCGGTGGCAGGGAGACTGAGCCCGAGGTTGCCACCACTGGTGTAGCCTCCACAGGCTGAGCCAGGGCCGCCGCGACTGTCTCGATAGAGGCCTTGGCCGGATGGATTAAGGCTTTCACCACCCTAGGTGAGCTCACCGCCTTCTCCTTGGGGGGAGGGACACTGCCTCGCTCTCCCTCCTATGGGGCCTTCGAGCTCGACCGGGGCCTCTCCAGGAGCGTCGCCGGGTGCTCGGCCTTCCTCTTACCCGAACTAGAGCGTTGGCTCGTGGTTGATGGTGCCGGGGAGGATGCGCCCTGCCTGGCGCCCGTAGAGCCCGACCGTTCGGCGCTCCCGGTTCCAGCGGACTCGCGGTGGTTGGGCTTGTGTTGGACCCCCGTCGCCGGGGCGTCCTCAAAGGTCTTAGAAGACCGCTCGGATTTCTTCTTCTCGCCTGACGTGCTCTTCCCTTCCAGCCAGTTGGCGAGACGTTGATGGCGGTCCTTCATGGTCCGCTCCGACATATTGCCGCAAAACGTACAGTCCTTCTCCACGTGCGTCTTGTCCTCATGTAGGCAGTAAAGACAAAAAGGAGTGGTCGTCCTCCTTAAAGGCATTCTGAATCTGGCATCCAGGGCAGACCCTGAACAGCTTTCCGGGCGTCGAGCTTCCCTTCTCCTGGGCCATGTCCGAGATGGGCCTGAGAAACTTCTGGAGTCCTCCAAAAGCGTGGCTCGACGAAATCTTCACCCTTGAGGGGCGTAGACGAATCTGACACGGGTCCCCGTTGATCGGATGAAGAAACGGTGGAGCTTGAGGCTCTTTTTGACCACAAAATCCAAGTTTTTGAGAAAAAATGTGAAAAAATAGCACTGACGCTCAAGAGCAATAGCACGAGGATCCCAACACTTGAACGTGCGGTAAAAATCTGAAGATGGCTGCCAGAGGCGGGGCTTAGGTAGAGGGCAGTCATTGGCTGTGGTCAGTATGACGCAGAGATCAGTGATTGGTTACTACTACGAAAGACAGATCAGAAACGAAACTGATACTGTTTTTTTCTTTACCGAGGATTCCCAGCCTGACGACGGGGAATATTCATGAGCATGTGAATCCATTCCAGACCCCATGCTGGAGAACGTTATGACCAAGTGTCGAGTCTGTCGGCCTACATGTGCTTGTTGGGAGACAAGATTTAATAATTATGACACTAATAGAGACATTTTTGTTGTATTGCCTTAAATCAGATTCTAATGAAATGCACACAGCACGTTATTGGGTTTGGAAACTAGTGGAAAAGCGCTTAGAAATCAATGAAATCTCAAAACAAGTGATCATATGGAATTTTTGCTATACTTAACCCTCTTTTTACGAATTTTTAAATGACTCTGCGTTTGAAATTAACATTCTTAGTTTTTCTTCTGGGATTTTACGCCCTGGCATGTAAGGGATTAATATTTTAGAGATTTATACAGATTTTTATAGCACAGTCTTTTAATCGTTGAATTGTTGAATTGTTTGGTACGTTCTTTGCATGGGAGGAAATTCTAGAGCAAAACTTTTATTCGAATTACAGTCATCAGGTTACAAGACATTGCAGAAAATAAAGAAATCAAATACATAAGAAAAATCGTACAGTCAAAGTTACATAGCTAAAAGGGGAGCTTAAATTAAAAAAAGAAATATGACACTAAAAAGGGTTGATGTGACAGTACAGGGCCTCTTTTATCACTAACAAGTGGGCTTTACCATACCCCCGGACAGTTAGGACACCAGGAGAGGAATACTTGCAGCATGGAGCCTGGTTAGGGTGCTGGCATTCTTGTCCTCAGCAACCATGCTCTATGCAATTAGCGGGCCACCGAGCATGACCTCGAGGGATTGAGGCCTTGGATCAGAAATTCTATGGCGTGACCCCATGTAGTAATACCCACCTCCGACAGAACAAGTCTCAAATAAAACCGCCTTAGCCACTGGTAGGGCTTGCAAAATAAAAGGAAGTGCGTCATTGTCTCCACGTTCACCTCGCACAATGGCCAACTGGCTAGGTTAGTGCCCTTGCATTTAGAGGTAAAAGCGGTAATTGGTAGGATCCCTAATTTAAGCCTCATGAAGAGGGAATGAGCATAGGCAGGCCTGATCTGGTCCAGATAGGATTTAAAGCCCTCTGTGCGACTCTTATCCAGATAACCTGGGACCATCTTTAGTTTTAAAGCTTCAAGGAGGAGGAGGTGCCTTGCTATTTTAGAAGGGGCTTAAATCTGCTCCAGCTCGATGCACAAAGGCTTCCAGGGTCCTTCCAAAACTCACCCATGTTCAAACAGAAAAGTAAATGTTTTAAATGAGTCATTTCAGTCGACTAGCTCCTTCAAGGGACAGGATATGTGAGAACGCATCCCTGCATGGTTTCAAAGCTGGTTTTGACCAGACTGACCCATAGTGAGAAAGGCCGAAAAATAATAGCTCTGAGAGGGAGGGTGCTGCATTACAAATTAACCCATGCGGTAGGAGCACTAGATGGTAATAGTAACAGTTTCTTCAGAAAGTGGTTTTCCATTCTAAGAATCGACTCAACTTCCTCAGACCCCCCATAGCTCTGAACCATAGAGGGTGGCATAGACCGTCTGTCTTTGGTGAAGTTCTAATAAAAGGAGATAGTGCACCACTCCCATGAGGAATAAAAAGAATAGAATAGCCTGCTATATTTGTTCCATTCAACTGCAGCTCTGTTTATCTGGTGGACCCATCCTGGAGTAGCCTGAAATCTCTCGCCTAAATAATCAAAGCTATCAACTTGTTCGATTAAAATATCAATCTTCAATTGGAGCAAAACATTCTTTCCACATTTCGGTTTAGCTACCAGACTTAGTTTTTGCTGCATTAATTCGAAGAATCAGCTCCCTGGATTTCCTTAGGAAGATTGAAAGGGATTTCTTCAGACCCTGCGGTGTTGTTGCTATTAAAACAGTGTCATCCGCATAGAATAGTGCCAGATATTTGGTTGTGGACAGCTTAGGGCAGTCTTGGCCACCCCTTAATAGCTCGTCTATCTCCTGTAGATAGAGATTCAATAAAAGGGGGCCAGGGCGCAGCCCTGCCCAACACCCAGAGCCATCTCAAAGAACTATGTTTGATCATACCACACATTATAGCGTACACAGGACACAGTGTTTGAGTAGAGTGATATTATACTAATCAAATAATCTGCTACTTTACCCTTCACAAGCACCTCCCACAGTCGCTCTCAGAGCACAGAATCAAATGCTGTCCTGAGGTCCACAAACAATATGTACAAACTTCTTTTCTGTAGGACTGAGTATTTTTGAAGGATGAGATGCCATGAGTCAGTGATCCACTGTCCCAAGGCCCTTTTGGAACCCCTGCCTGATGCACACTAATCCCCCTGTTTTGAGGAGGTTCAGAATTGTTTTTCCTAACAAATTCCCAACCCCACCTAGCAAGGATATTGGTCTAAAGTTGGCGGGACGGTCCCTGCCTCCCTTCTTATGTACCAAGATAACCCACCTACGCCATGAGTCTGGGATCCTGGCTGAACAAAATACTGTGTTAAAAAGTCAACAGAATATGGGTACCCAAATGAGAGTCTCGTCATTGTAAAAGGTCAGATGGAATTAAGTCTGGTCCTGCCACTTTGCCATTTTTTGTAGATGATATTGCGTCCTCTATATCCTTGAGGGTGATACATGGGTTATTGAAGCTTAATCTGCTGCGAGTTCATGAGGGGCAGGTTATTGAAGAGTCTGCAGCATACAATTTGCAAAAATGTGCCATCCAGCTGTCCCCACCTATGCTGCTAGCCTCTTGAGGGTCCCCCCTTATGGTCACTTTCAGAAACCAATTTACAAAACAGGACATTTTCCTGCCGATGATGGGCTCTATACAGCCCATCCTATTTCCCTATTAAGTATTCAGTCCTTTTGGTGTGGGTTAAGCTTTTATAATGAAATCTCAAGAAACAGAGCTTTGATCTACCGATCCCCATTAGGTCTCTGATGCAACTTTCAATAGCTCTTTTTGCAGCTCTACAGGCGCCATCAAACCATGCCACCCCCTTGGTGGGTTTGGGTTTAGATTTGGCCCCAGGATCCGAAAAATGCGGCTGAACATTAGCTTTGAGTTTTTCAAACTCGGCCAAGACAGAGGCAGGACGTGAACAGGGTTATCGATTGCCTCGATGTTGATTAGAATCGAGACATACAATCTCCGCTTCATCTCGGGCGTTAGGATCTTAGTCCATTCCAACGATCTTCGAACTGGGTCCGTAGTCCCTTCTGAGCAGGGACCCTACGTAGGGTCCCTCATTCCCTTCTCTGGCATATCTCAGATTATGAAAAGTGGAGCAGACACTGAAGCAAACATTGGTGCATCTTTTTGAAATGAGGGGAGCCTCGACAAAAATGTTGCTGTATCGTCAGAGATGTTGTCACTATCAGTGTAGGGAACCCCATTGTTTGATGTTGTTACTGCCAAATTGGGGCTTCATGCTTTAATGACAGTTGCAGGTATAGGGTATCCCAAGGTAGGGTACCATAGAGTTCAGTCTTAGGCTCTCACACATAAGAAGGGAGCCATTGTTGTCAATTGTTGGAGAACAGAGATGTTGGTAATCACTGTTTCATCTGCAGTGATGGCGGTGATGGCCCTCAGGTTGCTGGTAGAGAATTCATCGCTAGCAGTTTTTAGAGAAGAATAAATAGGGGCCAAGGTCAGCAAGGTCTGCAAAGATATAGGCACTTCTTTGCAATACCTGGTGATCTTTGTTTGAGCCACTGTGTTAGGCAGAATCACCTGCAGTACCCTTGGGGAACACTACAGGCAATTAGGACTACAAGTGTAAGGACAATTTCACCTTTGGTACAAGCCTGTACTACACGGTAAAGTGGTAGCGATGGCTGAGCAGCCAGACTTATCTCAAGAGTTTAAGTGAGCAGTAGAACAAGTTACACAGAGGACCAACCAATACAGTGATTCAAGTAAACACTCAAGGTTTCTTGGTAAAAGAATATACATTTATTTACTCAGTCAGTTAGGAAACATTACACTAGCATAAGCAGCTCAATATCACACTAATAAACCACAAAAATCCAACCGGAAAGTAAATGAACACGTTTAGCTCCAAAATTAAGTGGGAGCAAAATGGCACTTCAGATACTTAATAAAAGGAGGGAAAAGACAAGGCTATAAAGAAGAGACAGCCCAAATATATTCATAGGCAGGGCAAAGGGTTTCAGTTAAATACAACCAGCAATTCTTCTCAATAGGCCTGGGGCAAGGTCAATGGTTCAGAGTCTTTTGCATAGGATAGCATAGTTCTGGTAAGGAACGGTTAAGTCCTTGCCACAGAGATTAGAAGAATTTGGCTAGGCGAAAAGTTTGACAAATGTTTAGGGAAGGTCAAGCCTACGTAGTTGAGGAAAGTTGCACACACTTTCTCGATGGCCGAAAAGATTTCTGGACCACCTTTGCACAGTACCTCGTCAATGAAGAAAGCTGTAGCTGAGGCAGTTATTCCTGGCATTTCGAGCAGATCTCGCTGTTCCTGAGCTTCAGTCGTGGGGACAAGGACGACGTCGGGAGGTTCCTGCACTGCCCAGGGAAGAGGCCAAAAGCGGTAGCAAGACGTCGGTTTAAGGTGTGAGTGCCTTAAAGTCCACGAGCTGGTTTCCTTCCCTCTCGCTATCCGGTTTTCAACAGCACTCTGATGAAAATTCCACCAGATGGGGACGGTGTCCAGGTGGCTTGCGAGTTGGTTGTTCCCACCAAACTCAAGGAAAGAAGTTAACCTTGAAGGGCTTCTCTGTCGTCTGAGTTTCAGGCAATTCGGACCTGCAGCAGGGCTTCACCAGTCGTCCAGGAGTTGCAGCAGTCCTCTTCCTTCCTCTTCGGTTCTTTCGTTCCAGTGGTCGACTCTGCTTTCCAAGTCCTGGAGACCTGCTTTTAAACAGTTTACCCCCATTCGTTCCAGCCTGGCTGTCACTTACATAGCAGGGTGGCTGTCCTTGGCGGACAGCCAGCCGGCCAATTACGCCAGAATGCATTCAGGTCTCCTAGGAGACTAAGCACAGGGAGTTTCGGGCACCTCCCTCACATCCTGTCCACCCCAGACACTCAGGGCCAGAGGAGGGCTTCAGCACTGAAGCCTGCCAAAGGCCAACAAACAAAGGGACCAAACCAGGTTTGGCACACAAAGAAACACAAGAAGGACCTTTCCTAAAAGAAATGGCGAAAAAAGATGACCGGAATCTGTTTTTACAGATGGGTCTTAGGCGCCATATTGAAAAACATGGCTGACCCGATTTTTAGGTACCGTTGTTAGCGGTTGGGAAAAATCATGTTAGTTTGATCTAAACCACTGCCACCAGCCATTTAAAGTAGGAAAGGGTAACATTTTACTGTTACATGAGTGTTTTGACTCAGGGGAAGCTAGGCAAGCCCTCCAGCACTCTATAGGAAGATAGTGTGTGCTGGGTCAGTAAATTTAAAGAGACTAGTAAAGTCAATGTAACTTCACATGCTCTGGGAGACTGTAGTCAGTCCCAGAGAAGGTATTTAACGCTTGGGAAGTCTGAAAGATATCCCTGTGCCACTGCACTGAAGGTGCTGTGTGACACACAGAAAAAGATGATGCCTATGGAGTTGTGTTCAAACTCCATAACCAAAGAACACAAAAGTAAAACACATTGAAAACCTGCTCTCCAGAGATGGCGGGTCAGTGCTGTACCATGATCCAGCATCCCTCAATTTGACAGCTTTGCTCCTGCATCCATAGAATTTGGAGATATCCCTTTGCCTCCTGAATGCAAATTCTGGCCAGGTCTAGAGCATCCTCTACACGGTCATGTTATAAACACAAACGGAAACCTTTTATAGCATCGTGTGAATCTCAGCAGCTGGCCCTGTTCTACGTACAAGCCACACATTTTGCTTGCCATATCTAGCATCCTTGGCTAACGCAGGTTTGGCACACTCGCCTATTAAAGTACATTTGGCAGCCATTTCCAGCTACACAAGTACCACAAACTAGCCTTCTCTCTGGTCAGAGGCTCATAAAGGAATTCCTTAAAGGACTATTCTGTGCTTTTCCCCCTAGTCAAGCCCCAGCTCCAGCTTGGGAACTGAATATGGTCCTCGCAGACATCCCTATGCCACTGCACTGAAGGTGCAATGTGACACACAGAAAAAGATGATGCCTATGGAGTTGTGTTTAAACTCCATAACCAAAGAACACAAAAGTAAAACACATTGCCCTCCGTTTGAGCCTCTCCGCGGTGCTCCATTAGAATTCCTCTCCTGGAAAACAGCTTTTCTGGTGGCCATCACTTCTGCCAAACTAGGGGGAACGGCAAGCAGTATCCTGAAAACCACCATATCCGACTTTTCTCAAGTCAAGGTTGTACTCTAGATAAACCTTTCGTTCATGCCAAAGGTACCCTCAGCATTTCAACTCCATTAACCTCTTATACCGCCAGTGTTCTTAGGCTCTCCTTCCCCGGCAGAGCAAACCTTGCATTCTCTCAATGTTGCACGAGCCCTCAAGTTTTATGTAGCTTGCACAAGAGAATTCCGTGCGTCATTTCAGCGTTTTGTTGCTTTCGGACCAGGGATAGTGAAGGTTTCTTTTCTTACTAATAAAATTCTTTACCAAAAACCATGACACCTGTGTGTCAGCATCTTTGTCCCCTTCTCTTCCGGCTGCTAAGGAAACAAAGAACTGTTCTGTCTTTCCGAGTGGTTTAGTTTTGTTGAGGTAGTACATGAGTGCCCTTCGAACATCCAGAGTGTGAAGTGCCCTCTCCCCTGAATATTGAGGATTTTGAAAGAAAGCTGGCAGTTCAATTGATTGGTTGACATGAAATGTAGAAATGTATTTAGGTGAAAATCATAGATGTTATCTTAAAACCACTTTGTTTTCGTGTATTGTGACAAAAGGTTCTGCCAGTGAAGCTTGCTTACTCTTCAAATAAATGTTATCACGATCAGAAAAGCAACCTTGTAAGTGAGATCTTTGAGGCTTGCTTTATGCATAGGCTCAAAAAGGGTGGCCCAGGAGCTTAAGACAATATTCAAATCCCAACGAGAGGGTGGGTTTGCAATTGGCGGGTAAAGTTGTTTGACTCCTTCCATGAAAGCATTGACTGAGACGCTATACTTTACTCAGAGAAGTGGTATAAGCAGATAGAGCTGCACAATGGACTTTTCATTAAAAATAAGACCAGTCTAATAAGTGCAATAGGTAGTGCACTATATGCGACAGAGAACAGTTGACATTTCATTTTTTTTATATCATACTACGAATCATTTCCACATTAAAATAGTAGTGTCTTGTGTTGGGTTTATGGGCATCCTTTAGAATGTCCATGCATCAGACAGGTAAATTAAGGTGATCAAACTCTAGGACTTCAGGAGCCAAGCAGCAAAGTTGGTTACTTAGGGTTGAGGATGAGGGTTGACCCCTGATTCTGGGTCAACATATTGTAAGGGCATGCCAGTTTCACCAGTAGGCAAATGGAAATTTTGAGGCGGTGGGAAAACCATGTTTGAAAAGCCCAAATTGGAGCCATTAGGGGCACTGTTAACTTCCCCCTGGTGCAGCTTGTGGATTACCCCATTTACAGTGCGGTCAGAGGAAAAGCGCAAACAACTATCCCTGACCAACTGATCTACAGTGGGTTGCCCCTTGGATTCTTTCTGCGGGAACCTGGAGGCATGGTTTAGGCCTTTTGCACTTTATTTTGTGGCAAATGGCTCTTTGTCTGGTTGCCCCAACGTGTATAAATGTTGCTTATGATGTCCAAATGTAACTCCCATTTCTGTTGGAAAGGCTGATATATGCTACTGCTTAGAGTGTCTGCTATGCAGTTGTGTTCCCCTGGAACACGTTGGAGATGTATTGGCTCTTTGGAGGTTCCAGATCTTCTGTGCTAGCGTGGACAAACTGAGGGAGTGAGTCCTGTCCTGTTTGTTGATGTAAAACATGGCTGTTGTACTGTAATGATTAACACATTTTTCCCAATTAATTGATGTCGGAAAGCTTGTAGCGTCTTGAAAACTGCTAGAATCTCGAGGGTGTGAGGTGTTTCATGGCACGTTTTCGTGATCAAATGCCCGGTGCTGTTTGGTAGAGACCATGGGCTCCCCAACCTGAGAGTGATGCATCTGTTGTGATTGTAAGGTGTGCTGGTGTATTGACAATGTTTTCCCTGCAACATGTTAACAGGTGTCCACCATTGAAGAGCCGACACCAGTGTTTGCAAAACTAAAACTAGATTGTTCTAACTGCCCTCTACCTGCGACCATTATTTTGCTAACCACGTTTGCATCGGACACAGATGAAGCCTTGCATTTGTCACGATGTAGATGCATGACGCCATCATGCCGAGAAGACGCATAGCTTTTCACACTGTTATCTGTCGACCAGCAGCATAACAAGGTATTTGTTTGAATTAGGTTTCAGACCCTCTCGCTGGAGGAGAAGACCAAGGTGTCTTTTGTTCAAATAACAGTCCTAAAGAATTGTTTCTGCTGACTGGGGATTGGGCTGGACTTCTTTTCGCTGATAGAAAAACACAGTTTGTGCATAAGATGTATGGTTTTCTGCATGTTTAACTGAGATATCAGAGGAAGACTATTGACCTTTGTTTCCGGACCATGAGGAGGACCCTGCACCACAGCAGTAAATTGGCTGAGCTGCAGATCTTGAGTAGCCTTTGCCACGAAAACTCTGCCGGCTTGATTGTGCTCCCCTTTGCTGAAAAGGATGGTTTGAAATCTGATTCCATGTCTTCAGTGTTTCACGGCCTGTTTTTGCCGTTTCTAGGGCCGGATCTCCTGCTTTGCCAAATAGAACCTCATTTTCTACTGCCATATTTAAAAGGGTAGCTTGAGTCTGCTCAAAAGCCTCAGTTCCTGAGCCACACGTCTTATTAATTATGTGCCCTCAGCAATGATTCTACTAGCAGTATCTGCTGCGTCTACAGTGTTTTTTAAGTACTGCATTAGCAGTTGGTTTCTCCTCTGATAAGGCTTTAAGTATTTCAGACTTATGGGGTGTTAGCAGGAAGTTCCTCTACATGGTCCCACTGAGCTCTATTAATGCTAACCACTAAGGCTGTGTTGTTGGCAATGCGCATTTGATATGCTTTAGAGGTTGCCACTTCTTTGCCTGGGGCAAAAAACAGGAGGGGCATCAGATGTAGCTCAAGGGTTACCTGCCCTTTTTCGTGTTGTGGTTATGACTCGTGGCTCTGGTTTTAAATGACCCTGATAAAGAGTGTGCACTGGTTTAAATATTTTGTCTACTCGTGGGTGAACTGGTTTGGTTAACACTGGAGTTAACAAAGAGGGGTCTAGTCGTCTTTACAGATTTAAGAAACGGGATGTAGAGACCAATTTCTTTTGTCTCTTTGAGGAAGCCATTAATGAAATGAGTCTTCTACAGATTCATGCGTGCATTTTAAAATAATGGGCCGCTTTTTTTTTTAACCAGGTCATCAAGTCAGATGGGGTCCTCGACATCTGGTGAGGGCACAGGGAGGTCATCTAGGTCTGTACCTGCATTATCCTCCTCAAAATATTCATCTTCGTCTGTGTAAAGCTCCATTTCTACTGGATACCCTTCAGGAACAGAAGTTTCAGTTCTTAACGTCTTAGATGGTATCTCCTCCTCTAAAAGCCATTGTTTGTGTTAAAGAGGGTCTAGAACTCCATAAATTAAGCCATTGTGTTCATGGTTGCCTCAAACCTTCCTTTTGCCCATTCCTCCGAAGAGCCTAAGGGTTCTTGCAGTGGAAAACTAACATTTTCTATTGTTCTGCCCTGTTCTTGTGGTCGTCTCTTCTTTTTGAGACGATCAGACAAAGAAGGACTAGCTTCGACAAGTGTATGTTTTCTTTATTCAACATGCGCAGAAAAAAGTAGTTTTCTGCGTGTTTTGGTTTAAATGCAGTATTCCTCGGTGTGGAGCCGGTTGGTGTGGACGTAGGCTTTGAGCCATGTGTCAAGTGAGAAATGTTAGGAACAGGTGTTCTTTGTTCAACAGGCCTGGAAGGTGCATAGGTTGCCGTCTCTGCTAGGATTTTAGACCCTTCGAAGGAAGTGTTAAAGAAGTTCCAGTGGGCAAAATGTGTTTTGAACCTATAATGGGTTTTAATTTGCCCATTGTTCCTGCAGGGGGCAAAACATTTTTGCAGTGAGCAGATTTAGTGCATTTAGCCTTGTTGCCAGCAAGTTTCCAAAGCAGAGCCTGGCGCTTCCGATTCGGAGCTGGGGACTGGCCTGTGGTAATCCCAAGGCGCCCGATAAGATATCTCTTTAGCTTCTAAAACAGCGCTGTCCTGTTCCGACTCTTCCGCTCCAGCAGAGTAGCCTGAAGATGCCTCAAGCCAGCATCGCAAAAGCCACCCAACGTTTTCCACCGTCAATCTCGCAGTGTTTTAGGCTTCAAAACCTTACACAACTAGCATTTGTCTTCCAGGTGGTCTCTAGGAAGGGAATAATTGCAGACCTTGTGTGTCTTACCACAGAAACGTTTTGTTGCAAGAGGGGCAACATTTAAAGGGGGTATTTTCCATTTCGGAAGCCGGAGGACAGCAAGATAAGATATTATAGGGGAAATGAAGCGAAGCATTCTCTTGACTGTAAATGCAAGTGTCTCTCCCCCACTTTCCCTAATGAGATGGGCGAGGCCTGGAGCTGTAGTAGTCGAATAGCTATCTCCGAAGTTGCTAGATGTCCGATGCGACGCTGGTTTTGCAGTGGTCATGCTCTGACGAGAACCATTGACAGAACGGTTATTCTATTTAATATATATCTCGAAAGTGTGCTCAGTAACGAGGAAATAATCACTTTGTGAACTCTGCAGAGAGCAACCAACCAGATGGCGGGACTAAACAATCTGAGGACCTTGATGTGTGAGGGATCATGGGAACAGTACACATCACAGTAGGGGTAGTATTACATTAGTGCCCAGTCAATGGCCCTTTTCAAATTCAGAAATAAATTATCTTGGAATAATCTGCACCAACCACTAGATGTTGGCCTGTGCAAAGCATGTGATTCTAAGCAGATCCACAAGCCTCAAAAACATATATTACCAGTAATAGTCAGGTTCATATCTGCTCAGAATCACATGCTTTGATGCAGAGTATTACGTCTTGTTTTTTCAAATTCAAAAAGGGGGCATCTAACAGGGGCGTGCCTATTACCCTATCCCTCTCTCACATGTACCCATGATATTTTACACATTGACATCCTCAGGTTGTTTATTTTATAACAAGATGTGCGTAAAAAAAAGATGAATGTACATATCGGTGGAGCGGAAATCATGTCTCCCGACGCCCAGGACATATTTTTTTTTGTTGCTTTGGTTAGCAGGCAGCAGCAGAAGTGAGCCCCGAGCTTTAGTGGCTTAGGAACACTGCCAAAGAATAAAATATATCTATTTTCCCGCGGCGCCCAGGTTACAAAAAGCGAGATAGTCCCGAGGTCTGTGGCGCATGCCGGGGTTTCCCTCGACTTGGCTGGAAGAGTTATGGCACATGGAAAGAACCGACTGTCAGCGCAGAAACGAGCGTGGGAGTTCCAGCCGGATGCCTCACTCGTAAGTAAAGTTCAGTGCTGGAATGTGCCTGGCGACAGGGGCTGGCGGGGTGCTTTATTAGTAATTAATTTTACCATGTGCATGTTTTCATTCCAGTGCAGGCCCAGGCTCGTTTAAATCCTGAAGAGCCGGCATGTGCCCCTCTGATTGGTCATCCGAAAGTCGATGTACTACTGGACGTGGGACGGTGTACATTTCAGGGTTTTGGTTCCTTGAATTACCACTTACGGGTTTTGTTAGCAAACACTGGTTTGTAATACATTGGTGTCCGACTCACTTTGGCAGTGTAAAAAGCCTTGATTTGATCCGTTTTGGCGGTTTTTTTATTTTTATTTTCGAGTTACAGCGGTGCTTGCGATGGCTTGGTGGAAGGCCGCTCTGTCGTGGGCAACTTGGGCAACTGACCTGGGAGTGTCACAAGGCGGCATAGAGGGGTGCCTCAGCCCTTGTAAGTAAAGAGCTGTAATGGGTCCAGTGACGCAGACTAATGTGGTGCTTTATTAATAGTAATGTATTTTACCACGTGCATGCTCGTTTAAATCCCGAGGAGTCGGCATGCCTGGTCTGATTTCTAATATGAAAGTAGATGTACTGCACTTGGTAATGTGTGCGGTTTACTTCATTCTTTCCTTAAATAAGCCTTTGCAAGCAAACACTGGTTTGTACAGCAATACTGTCCGAATCACTTTGGCAGTTTCAGAAACCCTGGTTTATCCGTTTTTGTTGTGTGCATTTATCAAGATCGAGGTTGCAGCTTTGCTTGGGCTGGTTTGGGGGAGAGGGCACCGTCAAGGGGCAAATGGCCTGGGTGTCTCATGTGCCTGACAGCGTGTTAACACAGTAATGTGATACGGCACGGAGTACTATGCTGCTTTGTTAGAAGTATATTCTTTTTACCACATGCATGCTTCGATTCCATTGCACACTCCTTGAGCCCCGAAGAGCCCCGCAGATCTCATCTGTGATTTTCCATAGGTTTTGTCTTTAATGCGAAAGGCGATGTACGCACACTAGACTTTTGAGGGTGTGCAGTTTATTCTTTAAATTTCCACTCACAGTTTGCCAGCCAAGAATGACTTGCAATGCGATCATTCACGTTGCCGGTGTCAGGCATGATTTCGGCAGTTTTGGTCCTTCATTTGGGCAGAGTTCGGGGGGACTCTGGCACTTGGAAAGACCCAAGTGGCACTGCACAGCTTTTCTTGCCTGCTTATTTAAAGTACAGCATGGAGAGTCCGGTAACACTGATTATGGATGGCAATGTATCGTGTTGGTGCTCCTAAAGTACTGGCCCAAGCAACACACGTGGCGTTGTGTAAAAATGGCCAAACGCAGCTGCAGTTCTGCTGTATTCGTTTAGGAAGTTGGCCACTTAAATTCGTTATCTCGCACTCAATTGTATTGCGATAGCTGGAGGGACAATAGCAGCTGGCAGCATTTGCCGTCTATGTGCTGCTTTAGAAAAATGGACTGCTGAACATCGCTACGTATTAAAGAAGTTGTGCCAGGGGTGGACTGGGAACCAAAAGAAACCCTGGAAATAATGTTCAAAGTGGCCCCATAGAATACATTTTCAGCAAGGCCAAGCCTTTTACTATGAGAAATTTTGGAAATAAAATGGATTACCGTGCAAAAGAGGCCCAGGATCCAGAGGCCTACCAGGAAATCTCCCGGGCTCCCTATAGGCCAGTCCACCCCTGAGTTGTGCACTCATTAATGAACGATGTCTCGGTAAGATGTGAGGATTGCAGTGACTTAAATAATTCATATGTGCATTTTGCACCTTCTTTTAGCCTTGAAGCATCTGGTTAGCTTGAAAACTGGTACCAGGACCTAGACCCCCAGAACAACAGGTGTCATACAAACCTACCTATCACATTAACTGTGTTTAGGAGTATGTAAAGGCAGGGTGATTGTTACTGAAAGGGGGAGATTTGCTCATCAGGCCCCCCACTCCCTTCATAAATGATCCATGGCAAAGTGATCCACAGTTTTAAAATTCAGAAAATATAAAATATAAAATGGTTGAATGCGGCTCTATCCAGAGACCTTGTTTGGCACGATAGAAGGGAACTCTTGTTCTACAAATTCATCCCAGACATGGTCGAATTCGGAGTTATAAGCACAACCGTACACTATTGCACCGTCATGCCTATAAACAGTTTCTGGTGCAACTATTTCGACAAAATTTGCAGAAGCATTACTTCAGTTATTGCATTGCAACCTTCACTACGTAGGGTAAAGCCAGAGACCAAGTAGGTACTTGGGGGGAGGGGCTCAAAACTCAAACAGTTCAAGGTAGAGATTTGTGGTTTTCCTTTGTGTGCCTTGTGTTCTTTATTACTATTCTGTAGATTCAAAATGAAAGGACTAAAAGGACGTATATATTGATTTATCATCCTTCTTTCCTCAACCTCTAACTGCTTCAGTTATTTTTCATCATATACTTGGGACATTTGTGCTTGGCAGTCACATTTATCAAGACCTTTTAAAAGACAGTCATCCATTCGGATGACCATGGTTAAACATACCTATACTATACTTAGGATAGCTCGAGACCCTAGAGCTCCCAGACTTTACATATATTTAGTACAGTGATTTCGACCCATTTACCCACCTTCTCATGCAGTGCACCAGATTTTACTTCAACACATTTCCTATCCGAACTGGGACCCGCATCATTATCGAACCCGGTGGAATCGGCCTTGCGGTTCTTGGCCTCGTCTTGGACCCCCACAGATGGTGCGTCCTCAAAGGACTTCAACCTCCTCCCAGGGGGATAGTGCTCCTCAGACCAACCGGTCCTGGGTGAGGCAGGACCCTGCTCGGAGGAGGGGTCAGGGGCCTTGCTCTGCTTGAGCCATGCCGCCAGCCTGCTATAGCCGTCCGTTTTCTTCGAGAAGCCCAAGCATATCTTGCACCCATCCTTCTTGTGGTCCGGTGCAGGCAGTACAGACACTTGATGTTTGGCCTCCATGAAGAAGATCCTTAGCCCACATTGAGCGCAGGGCCTGAAAAGGGTCCTTCCATCCTTTTTCTCCTCCGTCATGTTCGGAGGGCACGTAGTAGGCCCAAGTCGGCCTTCCAGAAACTGCGACGAACAACCGCCCTTCAGGGGCACGCAACTTCACCGACAACAGATCCCCGTTACCGGCTGATGAAGATAGGAGCACAACGGCTCTGATGGAAAAAAAATATAACTTTTCTGTGAAAAAGTACAAAATTGCTCAGAGAACAACTCGTTGACTCCCAACACTGAAGCATGCAGTAAAAATGTGAAGATAGCTGCCAGAGGCGGGGCTTAGGGAGAGGATTGTCATTGGATGGGGGCAGTATGACCCAGAGGACAGGGATTGGTTTAGAGGAGGAATACAGTTTTAAAGTGAAAGTGAAACTTTATTTTACAGAGGATTCCCAGCCTGACAACAGGGAATATTCATGAGCATGTGAATCCATGACAGACCCCATGCTGGAGAATACTCTCGATTAGTCACAATGTACTGTGTTGGTAATTGTAAGTGTTCAATCTCTATGACCTCTGGAGCCATTCTGCCAAGATGGTAGCTTATGGGTATTGTCACGATGCCCGCTCCCGGGGAGCCGGCTCAGGCCCTCCGTCCCCGAAAGCGGACATCAAGTCCCCGGGGAAGGTCCCAGCAACCCCTTATAGGGGCCCTTTGGACAGCGTCATGGCGCCTATGGCGCCAGGCTCATAGAAAACGTCAGTCCTGGCGCCATAGGCGCCAGGCTCATTATGAAAGTGTTTGGGTGCACTTAGCTGATGCAGACCATGCTGCAGAACCCCGGCCTCCTTGAGGCCTGAAAGGAACTACTTTACCTGTGGGACTCATTTACCACCCGGGCGTGGTCGGGGAAGGATACATACCTGATTGGAGGAAGGACACATTCTAGGAATTTCTTCCAAGGCTATTTAAACCACACCCGATCAGCCACACGTGCTTCGCGTTGTTCTGCATCTAGCAGCTGGACGCTCACCGTGTCTGCTCCTGCATCTTGACTTCTGCCACACCTGCCAGCATCCTGAATCACCTGCAAAGGAAGGGAACAAGAGAACAGAAGAAGGAAAAGGCCTCACCTGCTAAATCTGCATCCCAGAGACATTTCGCCGACAATCCTGAAAAGGAAGACATTTATTTTTAAAAGCACATCGCATCGATCGCTGCAGCGCCGCATTCTACTCACCTTTACAGGGCGCCTCCATGTTCAGCAGCGACCATCCAGATTCGCAGTCGCGCCCCCGCGCCTAGGGAGAAAAAGACAAGAACAAAGGTGAGAGAAAGAAGGGAAAAGGGAAGCTAAAACTCCATGTCAAGACTTACCTGTTGGGTCATTTCCTTTTCATTTCGGGTCCGCGCCGCATCCAGGCATTTTCGGACCCCAGCCCCTAAGGGGAAAAAGACATCAGCGTTAATGAGTGAATGAAAAGACATTACCAAAACACTCATTAAAGACTTACCTGATTTCCACAAGGATTTCACCGCTCGCCTCGGGTCGGTGCCTGTTCCCCGGCATTCCGTACCCCGGCCCCTATGGGGAAAAAGACACTAGCATTAGAACATTAATGCATGGACACAAGGGGAACCACTTATAGAAAAACTTACCTGGAAGCCAAGCAAGTTTGGTTCTCACCCATCCGAAAATCCAGTGACGTAACTGGATACCAACGCGCCCCTGCATCAGAAGCAGGATGGAGAGCTCGTCCTTCCAGACCCTAAGGTGAGACGCTACGGGGAAGCACAGAAGGGTTTTGAGGAGGGTGAGAGGGGTAAGGGGGAGGCCAATTGCATTACCCCGCAGACAGTTAACCCCCTATTCTCACCTACAGAAGGATATTTCTGCGAGTCAGACAAGCCAGATCTGGGGCCCGGTCCAGTCCGTCTTCCGAACCCTGCGCATCACCTTAGACGAGGTCTCCAGCAGCGCGAACCAGGCCAGCGCCGCCCCCGTGGGAGTCAGGTGAGCGTTACAGAACGCAAAGACTTCCTACAAATTCCCACCCAGGCGCTATGGAAACTTCTGAGACTGATCAGTTGGCCCAATTATTGGGGGAATTACGGGCCGAAGTACATGCCGCTCGTCAAGAGACTAATGCCCTCAAGAGGGAATTAATAATATCAAAGGAAAGAACTGATAACCTGGCCAGACAGCTTTTGCAAGGTCAAGCTGGACAAACTCCTCTACCTTGTTCCGGAGGGAACCCCGCTCCTGTGGTTCCCAGTAACCCTGTGCAGATTAATCTACCTGGAAACATGCCGCTGGCCCCACCTGAACGCTTTGCTGGGGACCCCAAACGATTCGCCGTATTCATGAATCAGTGTCGTTTGCACTTCCTATGCAGACCTGGGGCCTTCCCTAATGATCAGACCAAAGTAGCCTTTGTATTGTCATATCTCAGCGGCTGCGCTGCCGATTGGTCAGTTCCACTGGTTACTCAAGATGACCCGATTCTCCGTGATTTTCAAGGATTTCAAGCAAGCATGGAAAGGTTATTTGCTCGACACTCTCAGGGGCAGGCTCTGGATGACAAACCTCTATCCCTGCGACAGGGCAATCAGGACCTCCTATCCTATATTGCAACCTTTAATAGACTAATAGTGGAAACGGGATGGCCAGAGGATAAAAGAGTCACGTTATTTTATCGAGGTCTACGCAGAGAACTTAAAGATGTCTTGGCCCAAGTTGTTAATCCGCCCCAAGAATGCACAGAATATATAGACTTAGTGGTCCAATTGGATCACAGACTTCAAAACAGAAAAACAGATCGGTCCTGGTTTGAGACCTGGGTGTTGGTCAAGACCCACGCTAACCCCAAGGGAGTTGATGTCTCTGAGCCTATGCAAATTGGAGGGGTTAAAGAACCCTTAACTCAAAAGGAACGTGAAAGGAGGCGGCAGTTAAAATTATGTCTTTATTGTGGGAACTCTGGACACTTTCTACGAGATTGCCCGGCAAAACCGCCCCGAAAAGCGGTAGGAGCTGCTGATAAAAACCATGAAGACTCTGTTTCGGGAAACTACTCAGCCCGACAAGCGTAGGGGTCCGCTTGCCGAGCTTGAAAACTAACTCTCAGACCTCGCATTTCATTGTGCCAATGGTTCTCGTAGATCCAGAAAAGCCTAAGCGGTTGCATGCAATAAAGGCATACATCGATAGTGGGGCTATTGGAAACTATGTGGATCGTGAATTGGTCTCTAGGATTAACCTCCCTCTCCGTCCTAAAACCAGCAAAGATGTCATCACCACAGTCGATGGAACTGAAATTGCCTCTGGACCGGTAACACATTCCACTACTGAGGTGACTCTTATTGGTCCTGACGGCCATCGGGAGGCAGTTGTGTTTGATGTAATCAAGGCTCCATAGTTTCAGGTTATTCTTGGAATTCCTTGGTTAGAGACACATAATCCTCGAATTGATTGGCAAGCGAAGAGAATAACCTTCACGGATTGTGCACAAACTTGCTACCCAGAAAACCTTAAGATTAATCTAGCATCTGTAACCTCTGCCTCCATGCAATTACCTCCGGAATACCAGGACTTTCAGGACGTCTTCCAAAAGGAACAGGCCAACACGTTACCTCCTCACCGATCGTACGATTGCCAAATCGATCTGGTGCCCGGTGCACAACCCCCTTGTAGCAGGATTTATGCCCTTACCGAACCTGAGAACCTGCATTTGAGACAATATTTGGATCAATACCTCGCCAATGGTTTTATTCGCCCGTCAAAGTCCCTGGCATCCTCGGCTTTGTTCTTCGTGCCTAAAAAAGAAGGCGACCTTAGAACTTGTATCGATTACCGCGCATTGAACCAGATAACGGTTAAAAACCGTTATCCTCTGCCTCTGATTCCTGAACTCCTTGACCAGGTGAAGGACGCTTGCATATACACCAAGTTAGATCTCCGGGGGGCATATCATCTGGTGCGAGTAAAAGAAGGCGACGAATGGGAAACAGCCTTCCGTACAAAATATGGATTATTCGAATACCAGGTAATGCCTTTCGGGTTGTGCAATGCGCCTGCTGCCTTCCAATTCTTCATGAATGATGTCCTTCGGGAACTCATCGATGTTTGTGTTGTCGTCTATATCGATGACATTCTAGTGTACTCCTCTTCGGAATCTGATCACAGAAAACACGTTAGGGCAGTTCTGGAAAAACTGCGCCAACACAAACTATTTGCTAAACTGGAGAAATGTGTTTTCCATACCACAGAAGTTGAGTTTCTCTGTTTCATCCTGACACCCAAAGGAGTCCGAATGGACTCAAGAAAAGTGGATGCCATCCTCAAATGGCCATCTCCTAGCTCTGTAAAAGGGGTTCAAAGCATGCTCGGCTTTGCCAATTTCTATCGCAGGTTTATCCCGGAATTTTCACGCATAGTACAACCCATTACTGCACTCTTGAGGAAAAATAAACGTTTTGAATGGTCTGAAGAACCCGAGCAGGCCTTCCAGGATTTAAAAGCTAAGTTTACCTCCGCACCTATATTGAAACACCCACATCCAGACCTCCCGTATGTCGTCGAAACTGACACATCAAGCCTAGCCATGGGAGCAGTTCTGTCTCAAAGAGATCCTGAAACCAACCAACTGCATCCCCCATAGCATTTTGGTCCAGAAAATTCTCGGCACCAGAGATTAATTACGCAATCACTGACAAAGAACTGTTAGCCATAAAGTCCGCTTTTAAAGCCTGGCGGCATTACCTGCTTGGCGCTCGACATACCATCACGGTGATCACTGATCACCGGAATTTACAGTATTTGAAAACCGCCAAGGCTCAGTCATCACGGCAGCTCCGATGGGCTTTGTTTTTCGCCGAATTTGATTTCGTGATTACCTATCGACCTGGCTGCAAGAACGGCAAAGTAGACGCCTTATCCCGAATTGGAATGGGAGAATCTGATACAAACTCAGAACCAGTACCAATAATTCCCGAACAGAGAATTCTAGGCATGACTTCGTTAGACGCTTGAAGACATTCAAGTCAGAGTGAAACAACTCCTGGACCCTACAGTCCTACAAGATTGGATACAAAAGGGATCAGACTTTACCATAGATAATGGTTTACCTTATTACCAAGGACGCTTATTCCTGCCGCACAAGGATTTACACAAACTAGTTATTTCAGGTTATCATGATACATTAATAGAGGGACACCCCGGTATTGCCAAGACAATGGAAAAGGTGAAACGACAATTCTGGTGGCCCTCTTGGCGAAAAGATGTTAAATCTTTTGTGATGTCCTGTGGTGTTTGCGCCCAAAATAAAGGTCAAAAGAAAAGACCAGCCGGTCTCCTTCAACCTCTAGACATACCGCCAGCACCCTGGCACACCCTATCAATGGATTTTATTACGGACTTGCCTCCTTGTTCGGGATACAATACCATTCTGGTAATTGTGGATTTGTTTTCCAAAATGGCCCACTTCATTCCTTTGAAAGGTTTACCTTCAGCTTCTGTCCTAGCCAAAGAATTCCTCGAAAATATTGTTCGGCTACATGGATTCCCATCTATACTAATCTCGGACCGGGGAAGCCAATTCATTTCCCACTTCTGGCGCAAATGTTGTCAAATGGCACAAATCGACGTAAGATTATCGACCAGTCACCACCCTCAGACCGATGGTCAGACCGAGAGGACAAATCAGACCCTTGAGCAGTACTTACGGTGTATGTTACAGCAATCTGAAAGCAACTGGAAAGACATTCTTTGGATAGCCGAATACGCATATAATAATTCGGTACACTCTGGAACTGGCCATAGTCCTTTTTATACCTTGTTTGGACATCACCCTCGAACCTCAAACCTCGACTCATCTCAGAACCTCGGAGTGCCCGCAGTAGAACATCTGCATTCTACCATTACCCGAACCTTCAAAGAGGCAACCACGCATTTACAACAAGCCAAGAGAAAATACAAGGAGAATGCTGACCTACATCGGAGTGAAGCACCTCCGTATCAGATTGGGGATCAAGTGTGGTTAGCTACCAGACATTTACCGCTCAAAAGGCCTCGAACTTTTAACCCAAAATATCTGGGACCTTATTCTATTACGGCAATAATTAACCCAGTAGCGGTTAAACTTGATTTACCAGCTAATATGCGAATTCACCCTGTTTTTCATGTGTCACTTCTGAAACCAGTGGTACCCGGAACCCGACTACTTAAACCTCCAGAACCTATTCAAATAGATGGGGAACCCGAATTCGAAGTGAAGAACATTTTAGATTCAAAAATGTTTAGGTCAAAGCTTTTCTACCTAATTGATTGGAAGGGGTACGGACCTCAGGAGAGGTCGTGGGAACCCAGTGACCATGTGCATGCACCTCGATTAGTCAGGAAATTCCACCAACTCTTCCCAAACAAACCAAAACCGCCAGAGGGAACAACCTTGGGAGGGGCCTTGGGGGGGGGGGGCGGAGTGCTGTCACGATGCCCGCTCCCGAGGAGCCGGCTCAGGCCCTGCGTCCCCGAAAGCGGACATCAAGTCCCCGGGGAAGGGCCCAGCAACCCCTTATAGGGGCCCTTTGGACAGCGTCCTGGCGCCTATGGCGCCAGGCTCATAGAAAACGTCAGTCCTGGCGCCATAGGCGCCAGGCTCATTATGAAAGTGTTTGGCTGCACTTACCTGATGCAGACCATGCTGCAGAACCCCGGCCTCCTTGAGGCCTGAAAGGAACTACTTTACCTGTGGGACTCATTTACCACCCGGGCGTGGTCGGGGAAGGACACATACCTGATTGGAGGAAGGACACATTCTAGGAACTTCTTCCAAGGCTATTTAAACCACACCCGATCAGCCACACGTGCTTCGCGTTGTTCTGCATCTAGCAGCTGGACGCTCACCGTGTCTGCTCCTGCATCTTGACTTCTGCCACACCTGCCAGCATCCTGAATCACCTGCAAAGGAAGGGAACAAGAGAACAGAAGAAGGAAAAGGCCTCACCTGCTAAATCTGCATCCCAGAGACATTTCGCCGACAATCCTGAAAAGGAAGACATTTATTTTTAAAAGCACATCGCATCGATCGCTGCAGCGCCGCATTCTACTCACCTTTACAGGGCGCCTCCATGTTCAGCAGCGACCATCCAGATTCGCAGTCGCGCCCCCGCGCCTAGGGAGAAAAAGACAAGAACAAAGGTGAGAGAAAGAAGGGAAAAGGGAAGCTAAAACTCCATGTCAAGACTTACCTGTTGGGTCATTCCCTTTTCATTTCGGGTCCGCGCTGCATCCAGGCATTTTCGGACCCCAGCCCCTAAGGGTAAAAAGACATCAGCGTTAATGTGTGAATGAAAAGACATTACCAAAACACTCATTAAAGACTTACCTGATTTCCACAAGGATTTCACCACTCACCTCGGGTCGGTGCCTGTTCCCCGGCATTCCGTACCCCGGCCCCTATGGGGAAAAAGACACTAGCATTAGAACATTAATGCATGGACACAAGGGGAACCATTATAGAAAAACTTACCTGGAAGCCAAGCAAGTTTGGTTGTCACCCATCTGAAAATCCAGTGACGTAACTGGATACCAACGTGCCCCTGCACCAGAAGCAGGATGGAGAGCTCGTCCTTCCAGACCCTAAGGTGAGACGCTACGGGGAAGCACAGAAGGGTTTTGAGGAGGGTGAGAGGGGTAAGGGGGAGGCCGATTGCATTACCCCGCAGACAGTTAACCACCTATTCTCACCTACAGAAGGATACTTCTGCGAGTCAGACAAGCCAGATCTGGGGCCCGGTTCAGTCCGTCTTCCGAACCCTGCGCATCACCTTAGACGAGGTCTCCAGCAGCGCGAACCAGGCCAGCGCCCCCGTGGGAGTCAGGTGAGCGTTACAGGTATGGAGTGATATTTGTTGTTTTCTTTGAAGAGTAAATTGTGTGTTGGTAGGATTTTTGGTGGGCAAATTGAAGTTTCCAGGAGGTGCAAGTAACATGGCGGTCTTGCTCACATTGGGGATCATTGCGAGTTTGTTGTGGTGTAATCTTTGGACTACTCTGTGTAGCAGAGGAGTTGGGGGGTGGTGGGGAGCATAAGGAAATATCCCTGACCAGCTCATCCCCAGTGCATTGCCCACTGACCCTGGTTGTGGATACCTGGATGTGAAGTTTAGGCATTTTCAGTTTTCTACTGTTTTGAACAGGTCCCACGATGGGAGAGCCCGTGCTGTTGAGTTCCCACTCCGGTTATAACTCTATTGCTCTGCTCAAAGTGTCAGTTAGGCAATTGTGTTCCCCAGGGATGTGTCTGTGTGGCAAGAAGGTTCTGAGTGAACCAGTGTCATGTTTTGTGCTAGTGCGGACAGTGTGCCGCCTTATTTCTTGATGTAAAGCATGGGTGGAGCATGCTTTGTATTGACGAAAATGATTTTTCCAACAATGACACTTTGGAAAGAGAAGTGCTCTCTTGATTGCTGGGAGTTTTAGACAATTTATGCGGTGTTTTCTTTGTTGAATGGACCACTTTCCTTGTGTTGTGAGGTGTTGCAAAAATGCCCCCTAACCTGTTACAGATGCGTCTGACATGATAGTTAATTGTATTGACAGTGGTACAAAGGGTCTCCCTTGTAACAGGTGTACTGTCCACCACTGAAGGCTGTTTTCTACCTTTTGCAAGACCACCACTGGATCATCCCACTCTCCTGAGCCATAATACCAGTCTTCTGCCAACCACTGTTGTATTGGGCGCATGTTGAGACGCGCATGTGGAATGATATAAATATATGATGCCATCATTCCTAGCAGGTTCAATACTCATACTGTCATCCGCCGACCTGCTGATTAGCATGGTATTTGTGCTTGCAGGGCTTGTACTCTTTCTAATGATGGAAATGCCTTTGCTAAATGGGTGTCTAATACTGCTCATAAATGTTTTAATTTGGGGTTAGACTGGATTGGCCGTTTCCTGCATGCGTTTTAAACACTGCCATGCACTTTTCCCAGTTAGCCAGTCATCCAGTTAAAGGTATGCAGGAATCGCTTTGCATCGCAGGTGTTCTGCCACAAATGCTAGCACCTTGGCAAATACCCGCAGTGCTGATGCAACCCCAAAAGAGAGCACTTTGAATTGGAAAGTTCTTTGTTCTATTTTGAACCCAAGATATTTCAGATACCCTGGAAACATTGGAATATGAATGCAAGCATCCTTCATAACTAGTACAGTCCTATTTCTCTAACTGCAAAAGGGAGATAACTTCCTGTACGGTAGTCATTCTGAATTTTTGTGGTTTTACATATGGGTTTGCTGGACTTGGATCCCTTTGTTTTGTCTTTTTTAATGCTAAGAAAAACAATGAATACATTCCTGGATTTTGTCGAATTTGCTTTATTGCTCCTTCGCTCACGAGTGTCTGAATCTCTTCCTGCAACAGAGATAAATGTCCTTGCGATAGTCTCATTTCATGGCAGTTGGTTGCATGGTTTGGATAGTACCTCTACGCAATACCCTTTTCGTACCGTACTTAAAACCCACTTGTCTGATGGTATCCCCTACCATGTGTGGTCCTATGAAGTAATTCGACCCCCCCTACTGGGAGGAGGGGGCGGGGGGAGACAAGGGAGGGGACTACTACAGGGAGTTATTTAGCAAGCTGGGGGCTACCAAGGGGTATTTTCGCTGCCGCTTGCCCTTCCTCTACACAAATTATGCTGGGTTCTTGAGAATCCTGCTGGCAGAGACCCTGATATATGATATGATATGTCATTTATAATGCGCCTATACACAAGTGTTTCAAAGCGTGACGAGGCAAGGGAGGGGGACAAAGGGAGGACAGACAACTATCCTACTAGGCCAGGTGTCATTCAGATCGCACAAGTGCGTGGGAAGGGGCAGGGACAATGCAGTACATGAGAATAGATAATAACAGTAAGTAAAGTAACGGCCAGCATGTCGCAAGTGCATGGGTAAGTGCAGACATCAGGTGTCAAGGGCTGGTAGGGGGACTGTATGGATACAGAAACAGTCCCCAAGTGTGGGGGTTGCCGGTGGGTAGTGCAGGTGTGCGCCGCTGGCGGGGGGAGGGACCTGGGCCCGAGATCAGAGGGTGTCCAGGTAGCCAGTGCAATTGTGGTTACAGCCAGGAGGTCAGCAGAGGAGAGGAGGAGAAAAATCTGAGGCAAAAAGAAAGGTTTTGAGGTGCTTTCGGAACCAGAGATGGTTCTCCTCAGGTTTAAGGGAGGGGAGGCAGGGAGGCTGTTCCAGAGGTTGGCACCAGCCGAAGAAAGAGATCTACCACCAACTCGTTGCTTGCAGAAGCGACTGACCCTGAGGGAGTTGGAGGTGGAGGAGCGAAGAGCTCGAGAAGGAAGATATTTAGGAAGAGAGAGTTGAAGGTATTGAGGCCCCAGCCCCCAGAAGGCCTTGTGGACGATGCAGATGGTTTTGAACTTAATCCTTGCAGCCACTGGAAGCCAGTGCAGAGATTTCAGTCCTGGAGAGAGATGATCCCTGGGCTTGAGGCCAAGGACAAGTCTTGCAGTCCTGTTCTGGATAAGTTGCAGAGAGTAGAAGCAGGCAGAATTAGAAAGAGGCTGTTGCAATAGTCCAGCCTAGAGAGGACCAGAGCTCTGGAGACATTGAGCTTCTGGGGGAAGGAGAGGAAAGGAAGAATACCTCTGAGGATGTGCAGCTGATAGTGTGACTTCTTAGAGACGTCAGAGACCCTAACCCGGAAAACCTGGTGCTACTACCGGATGGGTCGTTTGACTGGTTTGAAGAATAGCTGGATGATTGGACAAGGGTCCACCCTTCAATTTGGCTTATTCTTTAATTGTCTCATGATCTTTTATGGACTTCTCCAGGGCTGCCTCAACACAACACATACCCCCAAAGATTGGATAACTCAATGGGTTTATCCAGCAGACTAGCTTGAGTTTCTGGCTTGAAGCCTGAATCCCTGATCCATGCATGCCTTTTTAAAATAGTGGTTCCCATCACCATTCTTCCGACTATCATCTGCATCCAATGTATCTTTGATTACAGTATTGGCTAACTGCTTGCCCTCATTCATTATTTTTCCCTTGGATTTTTAAGGGTACTGGAACCTCATCTTTAAGGTCATTAAATGTGTCCCATTGAGCTCTATTATATCATTAGCCATAAGGTCTGTAGAATTATATATTCTGAGTAAATAAACTGCAGAATTTGCTGCTTTCCTTACGAAAATGTAACATTTTTTTACTTTATTTTTCAGGGGGTATTCACTGTTAAACTGTTAAATGCATAGCCCTTTTCCTTGCTGCCAGAATGACAAGGGAATCTGGTTGCAAGTGTCCGCTGTATTCTGGGATTAACCTCCTTGGTTTGTACAGGATTAATAAGTGATGAAGTTACCCTCTCCTGAATACCTTTTAGTAAAGGGATTTTCTGTGAGAAAAGCTGCTTTTCTTCTATGTCATCAAAGTTGGATTCATCCTCAGACTCGTGTTATGATATCAAACCTTTCTGCTGCCCTTTTCAGGAGGTCTAAGTAAAGGAATTGATCCTCTGTGGGTGAGGAAGTAACATGAGGCTCACTATGTCAGAGGACGGGATGGTATATTCATTTGGTTCAATATAGTCATCCTGTAAACAATCTCTTCAGAATATTCCTCCTCATGTTCAAGGTCTTCCACTAGGCAGTGCTCTAGTGGCAGCGAGCGCACAACTGTGCCCGTGGCCTTTAAATCACTGAAGCAAGAGAAACAGAGAGGCTGCTGGCAGGAGCGGATTGCTCTTCTCCATTCAAAATGAAGTCCTAGGGCAGTCCAGCACCGAAATGCTAGGCAATTCTCCTCTGAACAAGAGACCAAAACATGTGTCTGGGTTTGCTGTTGGTACTCTTGTTCAGAGGAGAATTGCCTAGCATTTTGGTGCTGGACTGCCCCAGGGCAGGACAAGGACTAATATATGTTTTGGATATTTCTCCTCTGTGAAAGAAAGTGAGCTAAAGAATCTGGGTAAGGCACTCGTAACCAGGACTAATGTCTGGCAGAGGGACTCCCAGGACCCCCCCCCCCTTGTTAATTTGCAGGAGAGTATACCAGGCAGCTATACGGTTTGTGCATTTGAAAGAAGTCCTGGCAGGTGAGTATACAGATCATGTGTTAAAAACGAAATCCAAGACAAACCCCTTGTTGAACATTTCAAAAAAGCCAAACATACATGCAAAGATATCTTTTAGTGTATCTTGCAAACAATAAATGCACACCCAAGAGGTGGGGACCGAGATCTGAACCTCTCCAAATTGGAGCAAAGATGGATTTATGAATTGGACTCGGTCAATCATGGCTTAAACTTGTGTATTGAGTGGAGTTTGTTTCTACACAAATAGCTGTGCTATCCATGTAAATTTGGTTCATTGAATTGCCTCTGAAAAGACCAACAATGGATAGGTGTGCCTTTGTTAAAAAATACACACAAATCATATGATGTAGATCTGACAAACATGCATTTTGTATACATAGGATTGTCCCAATCCAAGATGGTGACCAACGCCAAACTAACGCCGCTGAGGTTTCTTAATTTAAAATTCTCTCGGAATTATATCCAATACGAAAAAGTATGATTTAGTGCCCGAAGTAACTTTGCACACGGATCCGCTGTGTTGTTTTGGAAATACACACGAGGCAGATTTCTTGGTAAAGCACAAATTAGATACACACGAGACGGTCCCAATTCAAGATAGCGACCTATGTCCCATGCACAACGCCGTCAATGACGCATACAATATGGAATAAATAGATCACATGACTATTGGTACGTTGCAATGACATCAACGCTACGTACCATTTTCGAAAGAACAGGCACTGCACCAGTCGTCCTACAAGTAAGTTATTGCACGCTGAGCCATATTAGATGCCATAGATTGTCCCGGTTGAACTAGTTCTAACAGACGGCCCAACTGTTTTCCCTCTTTCGTGTTTCTGCTTTAGTAAATGGTAGACGCGAATATAACCCGGGCCTTTTGACCACGCCACCCACTCGCCGTGACAGTTTTGCACGAGTCAGAAGATGGGATTGAGTAAATAATAACAAAGGTAGGAACAATTAAATATGCCCCTCCTTATCAATAATAATAATAGGGTCAAGGTGGGATTAACAAAGAATGTGTCTTCTACACATAGAGGCTGCATGCTAACAACGGCACCGAAAAAACAGAACGAGATTGGGCTATATTGTAGGATCCAAAGTTTTCCATGCAAAATCAGCGATTCCTTACGGTAATCCATCTGGTGATTAGTAGATCACTGTTTGACATGTGTTGGTTTTTCTCGTGCATGGCAACATGAAAATAACAAACCTCTTTTGAAATGATGAACCACACTGAAGCCAGTAAAACTAGCAAATAGGAGAAAGTCATGTTAGAAACAATGCTCTCAAAAAATTAAGACGAGAATAGAAAGTAACAATGATGTACAATTAAATAATATGTTGGGTGAACATGTGAACTTGTAATGTGAATGTTTTAATTTTAAATAAAATGGCAGATGATTGCCAGACCGGAAATATAGTGTGTTATAATAGTCTATGTATTTTGTTGTAGAAAAATGTATGCGGTTTGATGAAAATCAAGATTTAATATCGCTCCAACATTGGGGTTCGTGTGTGTCCTGAAGAAAGCCTTGCACCAACCTCTATCTATTGACTAAACAACTTGAAGGCTTTTTTTGCAACCAAGTGTCAAGCCTGGAAACAGTCTAAAACCCGTTGACACTTCTGTAGATGTGGGAACTTGCAAAAAGAATTGGTTAGGTCACCCACTAACTACTAACATCACTGTATGGTATTACTGACTGTGCACAATGAAAATAATGGATGTGTCCTTCGTACACAATGATTGCACATGAGATATTTGTCTGACTTTCTCCGATTGATTCTTTGAAGACCATCATTTGAGGTCTCTTATTTAATTTCTTAATAAATTGTATTTTTCTTTATTTCCCGTTTCCTTTTTTCCATCTTTTGATATATGTTTAGGAAGATGTTTTTTTCCACATTACTTGTTTGATCATAAGTCCCTAACTATTGCAGCATCTAAGGGTAGCCAGCTGGGCTTTTGTTCTGTCTGTACCTAAGGTGAGTATACCAGGCAGTTCCAAGTAAAAAATGACAGAAAGCTCTGGCAAGAAAATATACCAGGCAAATACAAGTGTGTGCTTTCAAGAAAGCCCTGGCAGGACAATATAACAGGCAATTGTAAAGATGTGAACCCAGAAAGCCTGGCAGGGGAGTATACCATGCAGTTGCAAATGTGTAAAGGACGTCCTGGTAGGGAAATGCACCAGGCAAGTTGGAAGTGAATGAGATACAAGAAATAGCCTGTAGCCTGTGTTGATTTAAGAAACTTTGGGAACCAACAATTATGCAGGAGAGTACACCGGGCATTCCAACCACGCACAGAAGAAAGACAATCAGTTTGAAGATAACCTTTGTGGTTGGGTTGACCCAAGGAAGAACTGTACTTTGTAGCAAAAGAAAGCGACAGAGAATACAGGGGAAGGGAAAAACCCTCTGAAGCAAGATATCCATCCTTGATGAACTTCTTTTGTGCAAGTTATATACATTTCAGCTCTTTTTAACACTTACAAAATACTCCAGGCCAAAGACATTATCCTTTTCACTTTAGAATTCCTTTGTTTAGGATGTGAGGCACAGACAGATCCTTAGTTTTGAGTTTTGGAAGGTAAACTGCTAGTGAAGGGTCAGCAAGGCCTTTTACCAACCCCTTTTATGTTCTAATAAAAGTATTTAGCCAAAATCATGGCTAACATGTGTCAGATCAGAGTATATTTCCAGACTCCTCACACAACCCTAAAGAAATAGGTTCTTGAACCTCCTTCCTTTTTTTTATATTTGTGTGTTCTTAAATAGACTAATCTCCTTTTCGGTGTAGAAAGTCTTATATAAATTATCATTAAATACTTTATTTTTATTTTTTATGGTACCAAACCTATACTTTGACAATGTGTCCCCTTGTGTCTCTCTCTTCTATATAGGAGTCTTAATAGGTATGTCTTCCTCAAGATCTTCAGATTCTGAGGGTGAAGATACCCCTTTTTGCTTTAAAGATGAAGAAAGTGCGTTTCCTCATCCTGTTTATGCGTGTAAATAGGCCCAACAGTGGTTTTCAACCTGCAAGTGTTGTCTGAGTCGATTTGGGGTTGTTTTTAAAAGAGCTCCATTTAATGACTGCCCTCAACTTTGTTCTGTGTTCAGTCATCTTTAACTTTAATTTTGGTGCATTCCCTGAATGTTCTACTCTCGCTTCTGGCATGCCTAACTCAAATATCCTGACGTTTGACTTTGAAGGGCGTCATCTGGCTTATATTTGGGCCTGTGTTTTTCTACTGCAGCATTATGGACACCAGGTGTCGCCTCCACAGCACGACTGGACGTCATCCCTTCAGAGCTGAGGGCCAACTGCAAAGAAATCAGTTTCCTCCATATCTTTCTCCTCTGTCACTCTTGAAGCCGCTGGTCTGTTCCTTGACCTCTAGTTGTTCAGCGATTAACGGTTGATTTCAATAACAAATCTTTGCCTTTCTCAGCATGCATTGCATAGGCTGGCCAGCGCTTGATCTTTCGTTCTTTAAGCGGTTTCAGCTTAAAGAGCTTACAGACTCGACATCGCCACTCATTGTGGACCCTTGGGAGACAATCGTTGCACATGTGGTACGTGTCTTTCCAAGGGAATTTACCGTTGCAAGAGGGACAAAACTCAAATGGAGTATTCTCCATCGAGGGCGAAGGAACCAGACGAGCTAAAAGCTACTGGTATTCGAGGGTACATAGACATTTGAAATACTGTTATTTAGCTGTGAAACTCCTCCCGCCCCCCGCCCACACCTCACTCGCCCAACATTATGACTTTCAGTGTGGTGCGCCTTCTGATGCATCAGTCATTCAACGTTGCATGTGCCATAGTCAAGATGTACTTTGATGGAGGGAAATTACTCAATGTTTGATTTCAACAGAGCAATCTGTTTGCACCCAACCTAATGGCGGAAAAGAAACACTGAGGACATTGAGATGTGAAAGATTGTAGGTATACATAAGATAGGATAACAGGCACACACCTGTTTGTTGATCCTTTTTTAATTCAAAACCAAGATGCAATACTCTATACCAAATCACTAGATATGCAAAGCATGCAAGTCTAAACAGATTCACAAGCTCTAAAAATACAATACTTTAGGCATGAGAAATGCCCCGAATAATGCTGCTGAAAAATGGAGCAAGCTCAGTTAAAGAAAAAAGAAAAATAAATAAATCACATTTTACAGCAGTGAAGGAGCAGAAGCTCCAAAGTATCTTTCCATGACCCTAAATACTCAATACAAACTTTACCACGGTCTTCAGTTGAATTCTTATCTCATACATTTGGTATGGTTGGCTGGTTAACCTCCAATTGACCACATGTTTCCCTTCCAACAACTATGTGTATTTATAATTAAGAAAATATGAATCTGAACAAAAGAAACAGTCCTAGTCTTAATCTCCATCATCCCTGCCACCCCTCCTCCTCCCCCAACACTGGCCAGTCATATCCCATGAAGAGAGTTGAACACCACAGTCAACAATAGCACACTGTACCTATCTGTGCATCTGAAGGTTCCAACGTTTCCAATTCAACCGTCTCCCCAACTGCGATGGGCAGTATGTCCTTTACACAAACCTCCCCAAGCTGGCTGCTCTCCTGCTCTGGACATTGTGTGGTTGCAAAAGCCTGGATACTAGATGACAGCATGGGCGACGGGCGAGGAGTGCTGTAGAAATCAGTGGGCCCGTTTTGCAAGGGTCCAAATTTCTCATCGTGGAAGGAATCATATAGTTCAGGCGAATGGAAACCCAGCTCCATGGTCCTGTGGGAACCTTTGCCTTTGTGCTCTGGATCATGCACAGTACTGCCCTCTGTGCAGGCAGGCTGGAGAGACTCAGCAAGGCCATTCAGTTGATAAGCAGCAAGTGCATGGAGATGGGGAACAAGCTGAGAGTCTTTGGGATTTGCAGAATTTGTCGGCTGGCACTGTGTGTAGTTCCATAGATAATCGCAGGCTACATTGGGATGTTGCACAAGGGAAGAATTGCTGGAATGAGTGGTTGAGGCAAACGTCCCTGAAGAATTTGTGGGGGATACAGCAGCTAAACCATTTACATTCAGGTCACCATTCAAACCTGGGGAAAGAGTGAAAATAAAAGTCACAATTATACTTCACAGAAAAGCAGTCAGGTTATCTCCTTACTACAAAGCAAAGATAATGACAGCAACTGATCTTAGATCACTGTAATATGGAAACTCTTGCACAATTGTATCCACACTCGCAGAAAATTAGACATTTGACAAAGCTATCATTTTGAGGTACTAACAATTGGAAGACAATTAAATTCTCGGAACATGGCACGATCATTTGCAGACATCTTGAAGTGGATGTGCAAACCTTAAGAGAAGGAGACTTGACAACTGAATTTGGCTCAAACTCATACATGGTTAATTAACCATCCCACTTTGTGAAACATGGTTTGCCCTCCAAAGTAGCAGTTTGTGCTAAAAAAAAAAAAAAAAAATGTAAAACGGAATTCCCTCTAAAATCTTGGGTCTGCCAACTGTGCAAGGCCCGCATTATCTTTTCTCAAATAACTGAAAACAGCCTAGTGCATTTCAACGTTTTTTTTTTAACCATTTTTTATTTTTTATAACACACCAAACATTATAACAATTAGGACTTCCATATCCGTGTTTAACAAAATAACATTACAAACTCTGTTCTTCAGTCCCGTTCCCTCCCGCCCCCTCAACTTGAGCCATAGTGTCCATATCATCAATTTGTATGTCCTCAGGCGGGTCTATTGTCCTCCGCTCATCCACATCGTCCTCACTGTAATTGGGCTGGGGGGGGGGGGGGCCCACCATGGTGGCCACCAATTGCCTCCATTCAATTAAGGGTCCTACCTCCTCCTCGCCTCCCCTGCTAACCGCTTCATACCAAACCACCGTTTCCGCCTCGGCCCATTTCAAAAGGTCAGCCCACCACAACTCTATCCTGAGCCTGTGAGCTGCTTTCCAGCACATTGCAATCCTTCTTTTGGCCAGGATGTATGCCAGGTCCTTCATTTTGCTAATGTGCCTCAGATGGCGCGGCCTAGGGAAATCTAGCATGCATGCCCAGGCTGACTCCACCTCCAGCTTAATACCTTTTTCAGCCAGGCGTATTTTCAGTTCAACCCAAAACCTGCCCACCTCCAGGCAAGCCCAGAACATGTGTAACATCCCAGCTTCCTCCTCCCCGCACCTGGGGCATCACTGGGTCATCTGGCCCTCAAACCTAGCAATGTTACTGGGGGTCAGATATGCCCTATGCGTAACATAATTGGATTTGTTGGAGCCCCGCGTTTCGGGACACTTTATGATATCTCTGGGCTCTATCCCATGAACCATCCGACATAGGCTCTCCCACCTCCTACTCCCAAAGCCGTCTCAATTGGGACAATTCCTTCTCCACCTTGGACCCCAGTAACTCGCATACGCGGGATATCTCATGCCCACCCTCCGAGATGTCATATCATTTCCAAGGTGACGTCCGGTTGTTCCGTGAGCACCACCACCGGCCATTTCTCCCGCACCCGCTTAACGAGTCTGGAGTGGGTTATATGTTGCCCTCTATGCACCCCTGTGTCCTCCATCAACTTCTGGAATTCTAACGCCTCTCCATCCTGCCATATGTCTCCAAAAGTGGCCAGACCCATGGGTTCCCAGTGTCTACGGACTCCTTGCATCAATTGGGGGTCCTCTCTGCATAGCGCCACTAACAGCACCTGCATGGAAAACGGGGCCGGGTATCCCACCAACCGCCATGCTCTATGCCACACCTCCCAGCCAAGCACCAACAGCCACGCCATCTCTAGTATCTTAGGGTTGGGCAGCCACACCACCTCTCTCTAAGGAAATAGGGGGCCAGTTCCATGCACAATAGCCTAGTTTCCGCTGTTTCCTCATCAGACAACCATCTAGCCACGTATTGTAATTGACCCGCTAGGTAATATAACTCTAGGCTCGGCAGGTTTATTCCTTCCCCCTATTACACGAGTTCTGTAATTTCCAGAGAGCCACCCTGTTCCTGGAGTTATGCCATATGAAGCCCCTGCACAAGCTGTGGAGATTAGTGAAGAAACGCCTAGGGATCACATGTGGGATAGTTACGAAAAAGTTTAACAGTCTGGGCAAGACTACCATCTTGATTAGAGCTGGTCTCCCCATCATGGCCAGGGGCAGTCTGGACCAGAAACCCATGCTATTTTTGATACCTTCAACTGCCTTCAACGTGTTATGTTTATGTTCTTCTCCCGTCGTATGGTATTGTCAATACCAAGGTACCTGAACGACTTGGTTTGCCAGGGTATTGGCAATACCGGCAGACCCCCTGGGGGAACAAGTCTATATCTCCCCAGGGGAAACATACTAGATTTCTGGGGGTTTACCGATATGCCGGAGAGGGCAGCATATCGTTCCATCACCTCCAGGATGTATTGGGTGTTCTCTTCTGGGAAGCGCAGGTACAAGAGTATATCGTCGGCATATAATGAAATGAGGTGCAGACCTCCTGCGGTGCATATCCCAACTTCTCCATATTGTTGTGTAAGGCAGACAACCAATGGCTCCAACGCTAATATATACAGCATAGGTGACCAGGGGCAGCCCTGTCTGGTGCCCCTGCTAAATTGCCATTTGTCTGAGATCACGGCACCCGTTTTAACCCTAGCCATTGGGGAGCTGTATAGCATATTAACCCACCTAAGATACCCCGGGCCCATTCCATAGGCCTCTAAGGTCGCCAGCAGCCAGGGCCATCTCACCGAGTCAAAAGCCTTGACCGCGTCGAGGGAGATGATCGCCAGCTCCCCTGGGTCCGCCTCTGATCGATTATGTGATGTAGCCTCCTATGGTTATCCGTTATATTCCTACCTGGGACATAGCCTGTTTGGTCCGGATATATCAGTTTGCTGATAACACACTTGAGCCTGTTTGCCAGTACCGCCGTAAGGATTTTGCTATCTTGGCTGAGCATCGACAGGGGTCTGTATGATCCACAGTCTGTGCTCGGCTAACCTGGCTTTAAGAGCGGGATAATCGCAGCCTCGCGCAAGGACTCCGGCAGCCTGCCTTGCTCATACGCCTCATTAAACATAGCCAGCAACGGGGGTAACAGCTCCTGTTTATAGGTTTTGTAGAATTCGCTCGGGAGCCCATCTGACCCCAGAGCCTTACAAGTGGGTAGGTGTCGAATTACTAACTCAAGCTCCTCTATTGTGATTGGGGCGTCTAGATCTGCCCGTTCTAGGTCGTCTAAGGTGGGCAAGCCCAGGTCTTCTAGCGCGTCCCGGATTTCTCGGTCCCTAGCTCCGCCTGGGTCCTCAGAGCCCTTTGTAGTATCTGAGGAACTCTTCATTCACTCCCTCCTGGGTGTCCAGGATCCACCCTCCCTCTCCTCCGATTTCCCTGATCGCGGGCCTTGGTGACTCGCTTTTATAAAGCCAGGCCAGCAACCTTCCTGGTTTGTCTCCCCCCGCATGCTGCTTCTCCATGTATTTCTTGTAGCTTAATTTACATAACCTGTCCCAGTGTTCACAACTAGCTTGTTAAAGCTTTCTCATCCTGACCCAGTCTTCCTTGGTGGCGCCTCCCCTACGGAAAATGTCTTACAGATCTTCCTCCGTTCCCCGCAGCTCTCGTTCTATGCCCCCCTGGATTTTGACATAGCTACCCCCCGCACTAATACTTTAAATGCTTCCCACACAGTTCCCATCGATCGGACACTACCAGTGTTAATCTCAAAGTACTCTGTCATCTCCTCCCTTAAATCCTCCCGGAATCCCGAGTCCTGCAGAGCTTCAGCTCCGAGCCTCCACGTTGGTATCCGCGCTCTAAGGGGCTGGTGGTGCCACTCCAGGACCAGCGGGGAGTGGTCTGAGAGCACACTAGCCTTGTATTCCGCACTTCTCATTTCACTTACCATATATCGGCAGTGGCGAACACGTAGTCCAGTCTCGTGTACAGATCATGTGGTGCCGCGTAGTGCGAGTATTGCCTATCGACTGGGTGCAATTGCCTCCAGACATCCACAAGATCGAAGTCCCCATGGAGGGCCTTTAGCACCTTTGCAGCCAGGGCAAGCTTGTCTATCTTATTGTCTGACCTGTCCAGTTTAGGGTTCAGTACACAATTAAAGTCTCCTCCCCACAGGATCCCGCCACCCAGTAGGGGGCTAATCTTACCATACAGGGTCCGAAAGTAGGCCGCTGTATCCTGGTTAGGGGCATATAGGTTTACAATACTCACTTCCCGGTTTTCCAGCATCCCCCTCACAACGACCAGTCTACCCTCTGGATCTCCCGTGGACTGAAGCAATTGGAATGGTACGTGGGGTGCTACCCACGTGATAACCCTTCTTGCGTAGGCCGAGTATGTGGCGCCAGCTATGCTCCCCCTCCATTTCCTCTTCACCACCTCCAGTTTCTCCCTGGTGAGGTGGGTCTCAGGTACATCATAACTTTATTGCGCTTCAAATAACTATTGAGGCCCATAACGTTCCAGGTAACCACTCTAAGGCCCCCCCGACGCCATGTTTGCAATATCCTGCCCTCCCTCTCCGCCCAGTGCATTTCAACGTTAATCACTAACGACTTGTTTTGTGTAGTACCACTTTTCCCAGATGCTTCGGAATTCAGCCAACTCTTTGTCAGTAACATTAAGCCGAGGACAGAAAATGTAAAAAAGTAGACAAAGGTACACAAAAGAATAATCAGTCCTTATGCTCTATGCGAGAGATGATACCACCACCACCACCACCACCACCACCACAACCTCCCCCCTCTACCACCACCACCCGTCTGGCTGTGCTGGGAAGGAAGGATAGCGGCAACGCAGCGCAAAACAGGTTTGAATGCCGATCCCACGCTTAGAAACCACATGCTAGTATTAAGCGTGTTATAAATGAACAATAAAATAAAAAAACAGTTTTACCAGCGCAGCTCCGACATCAGCAAGGTCACCATGGACAGGGAGAAGGGACTACTTATAGTCTCTTCTCCACAATCCATGGCAGCCATCTTTTTATTTTTTTTTAAGTTGCGAAATTCAACTTCCAAACTAGAAGTATTCCGAGCCTGTAACTATGGATCCCAGCATTACCAGAAGCGGTAATGCCCCCCACACCTAGCTTGGAGCTTATTGCTCGAGTGTGAAACAGTAATATCCTGAACATCCCCTGCCTGAGTAAGCAGGCTGGTGACATCATGGAAGAGCAATCTACTGGCTAGATGGGTGCTCCGTGCGAACAGTTGAGAGCAGGGCTTCAAGTGAGGCAAGAAATTGAGGGTGGGCCCTCATTTGGGGGCGTGACTTGTGGGATAGGCGTATCCTACAAAAAGTACACAAACAATAGTAAGGTACACAAACAAATATATAAATGCATGTAAACATGTATATATTTGTATGCGTACCTTACTGTGGTTTGTGTACTATGCAAGTCATTTCTTTTATAAACATAGAAATATGTAGCATAGGTCTATGTTGATAAAAGATGGCTTGAAAAGTACACAATTCAAGCCATCTTTTATAAACACAGAAATTAGTCCCCAGGATCGCCAAGGGTCAAAGACACCTCTGTGACCTGGTGAGGGAGTGGGAAACAAAAGGACAGTAACTTCCTCTGGTGACAACTCGTGTGAGGGGTCACCAGAGGAATTTACAGTGACCAACACAAGTGCCAGCCAGCCACAGCAAAGCTTGCCTGACTTAATGGCAGGCACATTTTCCCACTTTTTGGAGACTGCCGGAGCCCAGCCCCGCCTGGCCCCGGCCCACTTGAAGCAATGGTTGAGAGACATGACCGGTGGCTTCTGCTGTATACTTACTTCGATGACCACTGTTTGCTGTAACCACTAAGTAGCCTTACATTGAAGATTCTACATTGAAGATTCGGTCCAGTAGTCAAAACTTTGTGCATCATTGAATACTACATTTTGTTGGTGAGGTGGTCAACTCCAGTTGCTTCAGCCAAAAGTACAGCCACCGCCCCCAAATATCATCCAGTAACCCTGCAGTGGAAATGCTGCTAAAGGAGGAGCCCAATTGGTACCCGCATGAGCAGGTCAACTGTTGTAATGTGTGTAGAATTCCACACTTGCTCTTGCTGACTTGTATACATCTGTTTAGGGTTCCACGTTCTATGGGAGCCAGTTGGGAGTTTTACTGGAGAGGTGAAGTGCAAGCTGAGTACTGCTGGGCTCTGGCTGGTTACTATTAAAGGAACTTCACTTACCTCTCGTGTGTGGCCTCCTATGTTACAGTCAACCTAAAAGGCGAAGAAGATAAAAGGAGCCAGTGGGGCCCAGAGAAGACCACTAAAGTGTCAGTGAGCACAGTAAAATTAGGCCAAAGAGCAGAAGAAGTGTCAGAGAGCACAGTAAGTGCCAATAAGCTATGGAAACGTATCCAGAGAATTTACAGAGAGCAGAAGAGTCCAGTGAGCGCACTAAACCAGGACGAAATCAATCAAAAAAGGCATACAGAGAACAAGAGCTCTGTGGAGTAGAATAAATCTAAAAAGAGCATCACGGGTCATCTGATGCACAGCAAGTAAAGCGCTATGAAGGGAAATCTAGGCACAAACCAGAATTGCAATCGAACATGCAACTAAGTGTACCATGTGACCAATGAGGGTACCAAGGTTCACTGGGAACAGTACAGAATTATAATGAATACAGCCCTGAATGGTCATTCTATATTAACTTGTAATCTGACATTGAGTTACATTCAGCACAAAAAGATTCACTTTTTAACATGCCAGTGTGCCCACGGGAATCCATGCAAGTTTGAACGATGCAGATCTAAGGTGATGCCATCGTCCCTTTATGTGCAGAGAAGTGGCACGAGAACAGTGACTAGAGAGCATTCGGAAGCTCTCGGCACTGCAAGAGCAATTTAAAGGGAAGACGCTGAGCTACTGCCCAGCATGAAGCTAGAGAAGAGGGTCTTCTTGCCTGAAAGTTGCGACGACCTATCGCATTAGAGAAAAGAATCGCAGCGTGTTGCGGCATCGCGGTGATCGCTTTCGTCTGTAACTGGTATGCAAAGCAGTGAGGTGCCAGGCCTCTGGACCCAGACAATGTGAAAGCACATGAGCAAAGAAAACACAATGAGTAACGAAGTCAATAAACGAAGCGAGGCACTGATTCATGTAAGGAAGGGGATGTGGAAAAGGAGTTATTTATTAGTGTATAAGAGGAGGTTCCTTCAGGACATAATGGACATAGCATGAATAATATAGTTCTCATCGGTTTACAGTAAATCAAGGAGCAGATGGGATAAGATATTTATAATGGTCAAGAAAACGCATATGTGTGGATTAAGAAATTAATATATGCCGCAGGCAGATTGGTTACATGTTTGACGATGTGTGGTTTAATGTAACTGACAATTGCAATGTACAAAGTACCATAGCTTAATTGTTTGAAATAATTTGAAATATTGAAATTATGGCACGTGGCAATGGGAGCAGGGCACATAAATAAGTGTGTTGAATTAAGTTATGCAATAGTGGTACATTATTGACAGATTGCCCACGTGGTGAAATTCATATTAAGTGATATACAAAATATTCATTCAAATGCAAAGTTCATGTATAGGATCAATTAAGATCAGAGAATTGTGCATGTATTAATGAATGTGGATTAATGAATGTTGATTAATTAACCCAGTGCCACCAGCACGGTAAGAAGGGTGGCACACTATGTACACCCGTGCATCATATTGCAGTGCGGATGGGAGCAGAGAGATGACAAAAAGAATATGTGCAATGAGCATGGTGAGCAAGGGTGTCACACGATACGCACCCATGCATTATATACTGCACTGTGGTTGGGAGCAGAGATGCATCCCAAGAGTATGTGCTACGAGTAGTGAGAAGGGGTGGCACACGATGTGCATCCCTGTTTTATCTTTTTTTTTTTATTATTGATTTTTACAACAACCCCAGCAGTGCTTGTCATAGCATTTTAGCATTATGAAAACATCTTAAGTATCTACTGCTTACCCCTATCCCAGCCTCCAGCTCAAGCCTACTCCACTTCGCCCTCCGTCTTTGTCCCCTGAAGTATCTCCTCATCTGTATTCTCAAAGGAGTCATCGCCTGGGCCGCCCTGGGTGGGCCCCGATAATGTGGCCACTAGATGTTTCCAGGCTGTCAGGGTTTCCGCTTCTCCTCCCCTCCCCCATTGGCCACCTCACTCCATACTACTGTTTCTGCTTCAGTCCATTTACAGGGATCGTTCCACCAGACCTCTATCTTAGGTCTTTTAAATGATTCCACCCCATGGCAACCATGGGGTCGAATCATGTAACCAAATCTTTGAGTTTACTAACATGTTTCAATTGGCGTGGTCTAGGGAACACCCCCTACCATGCATGCCCACACTGATTCCACGATTAAATGGATCCCTTTCTCGTTTTATCAGTGGGCTATTTCTCTCTAGAACTTCCCAATTTCCGGGCATGCCCAAAACATGTGCATCAGCCCTGCATTTTCTTCTCCACACTTGGGGCATGTCTGTCGTTCTGCACTTTTCAATCGGGAAATTCTCTGGGGAGTCATATATGCTCTGTGGGTTATATATAGCTGTATGTGTTGCAGCCTCGTGTTCCTAGACACTTTTTGGTACCCTTGAACCCGCTCCCACAACCCATCAGTCATAAATTCCCCTGCTTCCTCCTCCCAGTCCTGCCTCAGCTGGGTTACTTCCCTTCCCACTCTGGACATCAGTAATTTGTACATTTGGGAAACCTCGTGCCCTCCCTCTGCGACATCATATAATGTTTCGATGGCCGTGTCTGGTTGTTCGTCTAGCATTATTTCCGACCAGGTCTCCCTTACCCGCTGTACCAGTCTGGTATAGGTAATATACTGCCCCAAGTGTAAACCAGTTTCTTCCACTAGCACATTAAATTCCTTTATTCCTCCCTCTTGCCATATGTTTCAGATTGTTGCAATTCCCACCGGTTCCCAATGCATACGAATCGTCTTCCTCAGTTGCACGTCTCCTCCAGTCAATGCCACTAGCGGCACTTGCGGGGAACACAGGGTCGGGTTCTCTACACCATATTTTCCATCCTAGTTCCAACAACCCCGGGCACCCTTTTATCTCTTGTTTAGGCAGCCATATCCATTCTTTCAAGAAAAACGAGGCACATTCAGATCTCAACAGTCTGGATTCTGATGTTGAGTCTTCCGCCAACCATTTAGTCACGTATCGTAGTTGACTGGCCAAATGATAGATCTCAAAATTAGGCAGCTTAATACCCACTTTGTCATATGTGTTCTGTAGTTTCCATAGGGCTATCCTATTCCTGGTTCTAGCCCGGAGGAAGCCCCTATATATATGCCTTGAAGTTTAACAAAGAATTGCTTAGGTATCATGTATGGTATGTTCCCATAAAAGTTTAGAAGCCTGGGTAATACGACCATCTTCAGCAGCGCCCCCCTCCCCATCATGGCCAAGGGGAGCCTAGTCATGCTATTCTCGATGTTTGTCACTGCTTTCTCAGTGTTATATGTATATTCTGCTTCCGCCGTGTGATAGATGTCAACCCCCAGGTATCTAAAAAGGTACTGGTCTCCCAGCGTATTGGTAGCACTGGCAGTTCTCGCAGGATCCCTATGTACCTTCCCAGGGGGCATATGCACAGCCAGGAAGTGGCAGGGTCCAGGCAGCAAAGTTTTCCTTTCTGTGAGTAACTGGAGAATTTATCACATGGAAGAATATCCATCTAGTTTGCTGTCTACACATTCCTCTATCTGGGTCAGGCAGGGAGGATTGGGCATACTTTAGACTACATATCCATCACAGTAGTCCTAGTCAGGTCGTAATTTTATGACAGCGACGGATGTGTAGTATATAGGGGCCTCATTGTGGTGTTTGGTTTCTCTAAATGGTATAAATGGGGAGGATGCATTATATCCTGCACTTCCCTGCCTGAACATGCAGGCTCATGACATTATGGAACTCATCTGCTGGCTAGATGAGTGTTTCATGGGAACAGCTGAAAGAGACCTGACAAGGGAAGGGATGGATGACTACGGCTATATACATACTTACCACTGAAGGTTGCCGAACCAACAAACTGCTTTACATTGAAGATCCTGTCTCAGAATCACTGGGCGCATCATTGAATATAACAAAAGCAATCCATGTTAACAAAGCGGAGCAATTTGGCTTCACTCTTAAAGAGTAAAAGGTATCAAGGTACAGATATGCCCACATAAACAACAGATTATACTGTAAAATGTGTTAAATATAACTATTGTGACAGGGCCAACTCTGTGGCCCTGTCGGGGGGCGAGGGAGGGAGCACTTCCCATCCCCACTGGTGCCTGGATGCAGGCAGACCCCCCTCCTTACCTGCAGCAACGTCGGCCTCCAGAGGAAACGAGGACACCTTCGTGGGGTGCCGCCAAGCAGTACAACACAGGTTGGCATTGTAATGAGGCTCCAGCTGACAACTATCAGGTGGAGTCCGCGCGAAGAGGACACCACTAACCAACCAGAGATTTCATTTTTATTAATAAATGGCCACATGAAGGCTTAACCTGCTATGCCACCAAGGACCATATTATTTTAAAGGGCTTGCAGGCCTTTATTGTTCCAGCTTCCTAGGGCCTCAGCAGGGTCCATGTTGAAAGAGGGAGGGGGGGAATTAACATCTCTTAAGCCCTGCCTTGGCCTTCCCTTGTCACAACCCCTGGAGACAGGTAAACTATTGGTTGAGGTAAGTGGCCAATCCTGGGAGGGGTGGGGTATTTAAGGAAGTTGTGTGAATGTGCAAGTGTAGTTTAGTTGGATGAGGACAGGAGGTCGAGGGCGTCCGAGAGACCAGTGAAGGAGAGAGCGTTTTGAAGTGCAGAGAATACTGTTAAGGAGGGGGTCTGCGGAGTGTCAGAGAGAGAGAGGGGAGTCTGAGTAGTAGAAGTGGAGTAGGCATAGTGGAGTGGGGTAGTGGTAGTGACAGCGGTAGTAGTGGTTGGGTTTAGAGGTGGTAGGTAGAGGGAGTAGCCAGTGCAGGACATTAGTGGTAGAGTGGGAGTTAGTGGTAGGAGTATGAGCAGGGCATCATTTCCCTGGGTTTGAAAAGGGTGAGCAAGGCACCATATCCCTGCGAGTCCCTGAGGGTTAAACAGGTACTAGTATAAGAGGTGTGCAAAGCACCATATCCCTGAGTAATCTAGAAAGTGGTAGTGATAATAGCGGAGTCGGAACAGTATTGGAGGTAGCAGTGTGAAGAGCGACAGTGAGTGGGAGAATAGGAGTAGCCATTGGTACAGAATTGAAGAGGGGTTAGGATTAGAAGAATAGGGGGCAAAGAAATAGAGTGAGAGGAAGGAGGGAAAAGGAATAACAGAAGTAGAAGGATAGTTGGGCGTAAAAGTGTTAATTAGAACGAGAGTGGGAAAGGAAGATCAAAAGGGTGGAGGTGGAATGGCACAGTGAGTGATTGGAAGGGACAGTGATGTGGTGGGAGGAGAACCGTTGAAAGTGATTTGCATTGCGAAGGTTCAGGAATGAGAGATTGTGTAAGTGACGCCAGGTGAAAGACGGCACCATTCCCTATTTTCTCAGCAACTAACCAATGATAGGAGAGGGAGAGTTAGAAGTTCCCTATGGCGTTAGATAGCCAACGACTTAGGGAGAACACCTTTAGTCGTAGTGAGAAGAGACAGTTAGGGGTTACCGATCACTAGCCTACTAACAACCCGGTAGGGGCATCTGAGGTGGGGTCCCAAGCCTGGGTTGAGAGGAAAGGGACAGCCCTAGCCCCAATATTCCCCAGTCCCTTAAAACCCCATGAGAACAGAAAAGCAGCTATCCTGACAAACTATTTTAAATAAACATTCTTGAACTTTTACTGCGGAATCAGCGTGGTTATTTGTGGCGGGCCGCCCCATCACACAATACTTTGGCCCCCAAAATTAGCATTATCCTTTGACGAATAATAATTGACTAAGCAAGTAAGACATGTGCACCACATGCATATAGAAAAAAAGAGGGGGGAGGGTGACTTTATGCCAGGCTAGAAGCTTGCAACTTGAAATGCTTACCCTTGAATATATACTATTTATGTATACAACAAGCCTGAAGTAGTTAAGCTAAGAAAGCAAAGCAACAGTATACAAAGAAAAATATTTAGTGGATTATAATAGTCCGTACTCACTCCAATACTTAGTAGAAAGACATACCCCCAAGAGCAAAGTAAACTAGAGGTTATCGCAGGAGGGAGCAAAAGGGGCAATACAGTTAGGAAATCCGAAAAGGGAAGCAATCAAGTAAAATATAGAAAAATGCAGTATTGGGTCCATCGATGGACACAGTTGACACACAAACCCAACGGTAACAGATGCAGTCGCACACAATTTAGTTACAATAGTAGATACATTATGAGTGACTTGCAGTGATTTATCACCCCTAAATCAATAGAAATCTAAACTACCAGTACCATCAAAAATACAAATTGTCCTGAAAAACCCAGTGGCTCAAGGAAGAGCAGAGAAAACGCCAGTTCACTGTTACAGTTGGAGTCAACTCTATTCCCAAAAGTTCTCCCGCAGTGAACGAGAACAATGGGCTCAACCCAATAAGTCTCCCAGGCCAATAGCGCATAGTAAGATAAATTCTAGTTATGCTGGAGAGTAGAAGTGCTGGAAAAATGGCAACCACCCAGTTGACGATCCCCGGGGCGCACCAAGCCCCTTCACCACAAAAAAATAAGGAGGTTCCAGACCATGGTTCCAAAACCATAGGTCCAGAGAAGGATGGCTGCAAAGTGTGACTCACAGTTACACGTAATACAGATGAGATCCAGGTTGGCAAATAAAAACAACCATGCTGTTGAAGCCAGTCCTATACATAAGGGTGTATCAGCCACTTTTACTCCCTAAAAATAAGCAAATACTGCAACAATAACAAAATAGGGAGTAAAAATACTCCCAACAAAAAATAGGATACTGACACATCAGAACTTGTTCTTCTTTCTCCCACACAGATTCATGGATATTTTTGGACCAGTTGTACACATAATAACACGCAAAGAACTATTATTACTGGCTGGCTCGAATAGGTCAACTGTAGTATCTAGGTATTGTAATAGGTCAGAACTGTGGAATGGTAGGTAGGAATGTAGAATCAATGGAGTGAAGGTAGAGTTCTGTAGGTGACGGTTGGAGGAAGAAGGTAGCATCTGTTGTGTGGGACCTATTGTAGTTTACAAGGAACTTCAAGTCATAAATAAATGAGCATCAACCCTCTGATATAAGGCGCCCTCACCATTCTTCAAATGGCGACGAGGATGGGATCAAATCGTGTCCCACAATGAGGAAGTAGCCACCGGAGTCAAGGCCCCAAAGTGTTGCTGGTACATATTTGCGCATCTTTTTAAAGGGCGCCGGCATAGACATAACGATGTTCAGTGATTGTCAAGGCGTAAATGCGCATGATAAACCATAGCTGAGAAATATAAAGTGTGAGCGTCAGACATATTAACGCTCATTAGCCAATTACGCTCTCCTTATGGTTCGAGTAAAGACCCTCACAGCATGATTCTGCGTGCAGCGGCCATCAATGGTGCAGGCATTGACTATTGCGGACAATGTATGTACGCCACAGCACGTTTGAATGTGGGAGTTCAACAGTGAAATCTGTGTTGGTATTACAGTAACAGCTGCAACATTGAAGTACGCAGCAGCACTATTAAAGGTGCAAATTCAATGGTGCAAGTGAATCCAATACTGCAAACCACCTTAGATATTACTGTGAAGACAGTGACAATTAAAGCGCACGATCTAGTGATGTAATTCCATTAGCCATTGCATAGAATTATTTCTCGTCACTATTACCACAGGAGTGTGAATTGTCAAAGGGGTCTGAATGATCAGATTCATCATAACTGACCAGGAAATCACATAATTGCAAACCTAAGCAGTGAAGCCAACATAATCCCTTGTGAACACGTTTTAATTTTGTAAAGAACTATAACGCTGCACGTCAATTTTTGTACAAGATTGAGAAAACAAAAGTCCAATCATTTAACTTCTAGGCATCAGTGTGAACTATGCAACAGGTTACTATCCACCCTCCTCAACCATTTTTAGTAGCCACAGTTGGTGAACCCTCCATTCCATGGGGATAATGGAAGGAATACTGGAAGAATTATATTGACACCATAGATAAACAAACATTCACAGCAATACAAAAAGAAGTTGCTTCTGCATTCCGTAGGCCCAGAGGGTCACAGAGTGTATAGGGAACTATCCCCTCAAGTATCTGAAGGTAATGATGCAGAGGGCGATGGTGCTGATGAACATGAGCTAGCTTTGCAAGCTTTGGACATTTACTATCAACTCAGGACTAATGTAGCTATGAGCAGTTATTTCTACACAAGGAAACAAGATACAAGCGAAAGTGTGGATGAATATCTTAGTGCACTAAAGAAGTTAGCCACAATTTGTAATTTTGGAAGAGGTGCAACTCAAGACGAGTTGATCCGTGATCAGATTATTATTCATACCAACAGTACGGTAGTCCAGGCAAGGCTATGGATTTGTGATGATCCGTCAGAGGAGGCAATAGCACACACAGGGACATGCAGTAGGATCGAACTGTGATTTGGGTACCCAAGTGACTAAAGTAAATGCAGTAATAGAGGATGAAGTATCCAAGGAGATCAATTCTGTGAGAAATGAAGATTGGGAAAACAAAGATGGCAAGTATCTGACGGAAAGGCAAGAAGAGGATGCTAAGAAAACATAGGAAAATGTTTTCGATGTGGAAAAATGGTACACTATGCCAACTCACAGCATTGTTTGGCTCTGAATAAAAAGTGTTCCAATTGCAGAAAACAAAGATCATTTTGGCGTAATGTGCAATAAGAAAGGTAATCCAAGGATTAAATGCATACAGGAAGAAGATGAAGAGGAGGAGATAAGAGGAGCAGATGTTGCTATGATGGTTAAGAGTTGTAACAAAAAGGGGTACTCCTAAAACCATGTTAAAGATTGATGGCATAATTAACAGTGGACTCTGGTTCTAAAGGTTTTAATCCTGTCCGGAAGAAGTCTGATATTAAAAATCCCAATGCTTTCGAAGGTTCAATAATTCAGATACTAGACTCGTGTTAATTGAATTTTGGGGGAGGTTAGCTGAGGTCAAAGTTTATGTGGCATCAAAAAGTGTTGGGATGGGAAGATCATGCCAAATTACGAATTAAGTTGAATGCTGGAGGTCTGGAACCCATCTCCATGGTGGTAACCAACAGCGAAAGTGTGGAGTCCAAAATAATGAAAAAATATTTTAGGGGAAAAGTAGAAAGAATTTCCCAAGGTGTATAGTGAGAAAACTGAGAAACTTCAAGGGTATAAACATAAGATATTGGTGAAACCTGATGTCCAACCTATGTCACATACTGTGAGACACATCCCTATTGGTTTGAGGGATAAAGTTAAGGCGGAAGGAGATAGGTTGAAAAATGAAGGAGTGATTAAAGAAGTAGATGCATCGGAATGGGTATTTCCTATTGTAGTTGCTATGAAACCGAATGGCAAGGTTAGGATATGTATTGATCTTAGAGAACTTAATAAAGCTATAACAGTAGAGAAATTCCATTACCTGTTATCTCTGAAATGCTGAACACGATTGCAGGAGCCGACACATTTTCTACTATTGATTTATTGCCGGCTTATTACCAAATACAGTAACATCATGAGTCTAAGAAATGTACTACCTTTATTAATCCATTTGGAATGTATAGATATGCCAGGATGCCATTTGGTTTGGCTTCGGCCACAACTATATTTCAGAGAGTAATGTCACATTTATTGGAGTATGTGTTTTCCAGGATTACAGTGTGTGGATTGGGTGCAGATGAACACGAACAAAGATTGTGTAGAGTTTTAAAAACATTCGAAGAAAAAGGTTTAACTGTAGAATACACTAAGTGTACATTTGGAAGTGAAGCTAAGATTATTTGGGGCACATTGTCTAAAGGTGGTTATAAACCCAAATCTAAGGCTATGAAAGCCATTGAGAAAGCGCCTTAGCCTAGTACCAAGGATGATTTACGTTCCTTTTTTGGATTAGCAGAGTACTACAATAAATGTGTAGAACATTACGCTGAAATAACCCAATTTTCGAGAGAGATGATGAAAAAAAAAATGTGAAATTGGTTTGGAACAATGAACATGAGAAGTGTGTGGACACTATTAAAGATGCATTGTTGATACGCCATTATTAGGAGGTTTTGTACTAGAGAGAGAGCGGGAATAAATCATAATGTTTGCCTCTAGAGCTATAAATGACACAGAAGCGAGATATTCTGTGGTGGAGAGAGAACTATTAGCATTTTGTTGGGGAGTAGAAAATTATAGGGAATATGTGTGATGAGAAATTCAAAATTAAAAAACAGACCAAAAACCCGTTAGAAGGGGTGTTCACTGTAAAAGGTATGTCAAAAGCTACACCAAGAATTGCCCGGTTAAGCCTCACATTATTAAAATATAATTGTGAAATTGAATATGTTCCAGGAAAATTGAACTGTGTTGCAGATTTTCTATCTAGAATGCCTTGTGAAAGAAGTGAAATGGAAGGTATTACAGAAGAGGTGGATATGGATTTGAATGTGCAGGTATGCGGTGTGCTCAAGGCTGCGAGTATGGAAAGATGGAGAGAGGAATATACCAAAGATATAATACTTAATCAAGTGACTGAATGGATAATGAATGGTTGGCCAGACAAAATTGATGAAGAATTTAAGGGTTATTTCATGGTTAGGGATGAGTTAACTGTTGAAGTTGATTTGATTATGAGAGGCAGTAAAGTCATTCCACCAGAGGTATTGAAGGAGGAGATCATAAAGTTTGGAAGGGGCATAACCCCAGGATCGCAAAGAGGATGGTTGCCAGGATAGACCTCCACCAACTGGATCCACGTAAATCAAAGGCACGGACATAGGAGGGAGCAAGATCGTGCGGCAGCAGAGTCCGAACACGATAATCCATTGGAGGGCGGAACAGGTTCTGGTTATCCACAAAACTTGGAAAAGGCTGCTCTGCCCCGAAAACAGACCCCCCCAGTACCAGCCGGGGTGAACGTTGGTGTGAGGTAGTCAAAATGGCCACCATGGACCGCGGGGGTTGGGCCGCCATTTTGTTAACGCCTGAGGCGAACTGCGTCACAGGTGTATGCGAGGCTGTGGTCGCCACAGGGGAGTCAGGGGACTTATGTTCCACAAGGAACCTCGGCAGAGCCAGTGCTAGCAGATCTAGAGTGTTCCTGAGACACCTTAGAGAATGCTGATGAATTAGCCCCAAGTAAGGGAACCTCAGCAGAGCCGGTACTCTAAGACTTAAAGGTGTTGAAGCGGCTTGTTCGGTTCCACCACAGGTCTGAGTGTGGGAAGGCTTAGAGTCACCCCCTGAAGCCAGAACCCTCAAAGGGGGACCCTCAATCTTGCTGATCTTAGATATAGCCACAAGAAGGGGAACCTCAGGATAACCCCGGAACTTTTAGTCAACTTGACAGGGACCTCGAGCCGAGACCCAGTCCCAGTCCCCTTCCAAACAGGTTGTTCCGTCATTGAGTACATTGTAATTTCAGCCAAAGATTGGGCAAGTATTAATTAATTTGAGATGATTCAGAGGGTGGAGAGTGACCACCTCCCTCTGTCCATCTTTCTCAACATCAAACCCAGTTTGTCCCAAAGTCTGTTCTGCACCTTGTTCCCAGCAGATAAGGGTTGAGGGTAAAGCTTGACATTTTTTAAAATGGGCAAATCTAATGGACCGTAACGTGGTGCCATATATTTATGATGTAATTCGAATGGATTGTGTCCTCCCACGTATTCCTTATCTTTGATATTTCCAGCTTGCTGCTTCGGAAATGTTTTTCCAGTAGAGGGCGCTGCGTATCGATGTCCCTCGGAGGCCTGCGTCTCGATGGCGTCATCATGGGTATAAGTAGTGCCTTGCAGCGTCTGTTGCTCAGTTCCGTTTGTCCGCGCTTCATGAGCTTCGGGAACGTAACACTCGGTTCTGTGAAGAAATCGAAGAATTCTTCAATCCTTCGATTGCGATGGCCTCTTCATCGGCTCCATCTACGCCCCGATCTGGCTTAAAAAAATGCAGAGATTATGGGGCAAAGATGTCCTTGACAGACCCACACAGGGTCCGTCCGTGGTGCCTCAGGGCAGAGCATCCATGTTCAGAATGTGAAGTGTTTGTTGATGACGGCCAAAGCCTTAAGAGAGCGCAGAGGGAAGTTGGAGAGAGGCAAGACCCAAAAATCCATTAGCCCTACCAAACGCACCTCAGATGAGTCGAGACCAGCATCTCCTCGATGTAAAAAAACACTCCCGTTCACGATCTCGGTGTTCCGCGCCTAACACTCCAGGCAAAGAGAGTGGGGATCCGCCCTCATGAAACGACGTTCGCACGACGAACAGGACACGAATCCCAGATGCTCCGGCATAGACGGAAGAAAGATGACCGTGTAACTGGAGCAGGAAATGGAAAAGTGAACAAAAAGAAAATTTATATTACCTGTGATGCACGTGCATCCGACCGCGTGAAGAAAAGTACTGAAGGGCGATGTGCAGGGCAGAGCTCAGGAAGGCGGGGCTACGGTCACGTGCGGTGGCCCCACGTACATTTGTAAGAAGGACCTTTTTTTGTTGATGCTTTAAAGTGCTCCTGTCCCATCCTGAAGGACGGAATGTCCCACAAGTATGGAGGAAAGGGTACGGGACATAGGAGTATGGTTTCTCCCTGGGCTAACTTACAGAGGTCGGGCGGGAAGGGGTGTGGTGTCAAGTAATAAAACCATCAAGTTTAAAATAAAATTCAGATTTCATTAAAGACTAAAAACAATAGACATGAGAATTTTTGGCACACCTCAAAAACAATTACACAGATTACTAAACAAACAAAAATAACATGGAGAGAAAAGCTCACAGCCTTAGTAAATAAAACACCAGAGGTAGCTAGTTTTCCTCATGTTCAAATTTAAAACTTCTTTCTCAGCAGCCACGTACGATAGCTATAGCGGGCTGCAGCAAACATCACTGGGGGAGATGGAGAATAAGTTAAACACAACATAGCAGCATTTAAGGCGCAAGTGCCATCTTCTCTCAAAATATGTTTTAAATACAATAGTTTCAAACTCTGGGATATTTTGCATAGCAGGAAAAAAAATGTAGAAGTGTATTTCTAGCATTTCCACATATAGGACAAATATCAAATGCTGAAGTGCCCCACACGTGTGTCAGCGCAGCAAATGGGAAGATGCCCAGTCTCAGGCGCAGATACAAGGATCTCTTGAAAGTCGGACTAATTTCATCAAAATATTGCTTAAACCCAAACTCTTTACAGCATATTCATGGTCAAGGTGATTTTTGGCGGCATCAACAAAAAGTCATTCCATTGCTCTATGCTTTGCAGAGATTTTAGCTCTAATAAGTATGGTGGTGAAACTGCCCCTTGGTTTAAACTTATCATGGAGCAATAACAATGTGGGCAATCCATTTGAGGATTTGGCCTCCATTTAAGGACATGAGTTGTAGCAATGCCTCCCTGGATTTTTCAAAGCCTGGTTGGAACCAAACCATTAACCAAAAGAAAACTGGGTTAAACATAGCCCGGGTGACGATGGGGAGGATATAAAGTTCCAGGTCAGTAGATGCAGAGGGAGCATGTTATGTCTTGTGATTCCCTTGCTTTGGCCCTGCATGAATGCTTGCTTGATGGAATGCCTGGTGGAATGAATGCCTGTGGAATGTTGTGCTGGGAGTGCCCCTGAAAGTTCCATGATTGTCAGATGGAGCCACCTGTGAGAGTGGAGGCCGGTGGATGCCTTCTTGTACTTCCGACTTACCTACCTTTGGATCTACCTACTGTGTTATCTCGTAACCCGGAACCCAGTAAAAAAGTTTACTTCCCTACCGGTGTCTCTGGAATACTTCACCTAGAGCACAATTTAACAGAGCACTCTTAGGGAGCAATAAAAGTTGTTTTTAAAATGTATTTTCTTTGATATTCAATTGACCCATCTTTACATGACCCCATAGCTCTGACCCATATTGTACAGCTGGTATGACTTGTTTGTTATATAGGTCAAAAGCTGTGGGCATGGCTCCACTACCATGGCTATGATAAAAAAGATTTTGTAGCACCACATAGTTTTTCTAAGTTGATTGCTGCCTTATCAACCTGAGCCCCTCATCCACGAACCTGGATACTACTGTACCCTTACCCCAAGATAGTCGAAGTGGGCCGCTTGTTCGATTACCTTTTAGACGGACCAATTTGCGTTTAAAGGGGTGAGGGCTAAATACCATTGATTTGGTTTTGCCGACATTCAGTTTTGGATGGAGCACAGACAATTTAGCCAGAAAGATGGATAGTGATTTTTCTAGCCCCCGACGGGTGGATGACATTGAAACTGTCACCTGCGTAAAAGAGGACCAGATGATTACAAGAGGCATCATCAATTATCTCCTGTATATACATTTTAAAAAGGAGGGGCCAGCACACAGCCCTACAAATTGATCAGTAGTCTCTCCACACAATCCATAGCGAACACAAGCAGTTGTAATTTAATACAACTGGGCTAAACATGGCTCATTTTGGATGGTGCCTCTCGTCTAGACAACATTTCCCACAACAGTCCCCTTGAAACAAAATCAAAAGAAGTACTTGGATCAAGAAAAAACAAATTAATTTTAAAGAGCACTGCATTCTTTTGAATTATCAAAGATAGAATTTAACACTGGACAATCGTGCCCCTGTTTTTCCTAAACCCTGCCTGCAAATCTGATATGATATTGCTATTCACCCAATCTTGATGTTTTAAAATGATCGTACCAAATAACTTGCCCACAACAACTAACAAGGAAATCGGGCGATAATTTGCGGGTTATCCCTACCTCCCTTTTTATAAAATCGGGACAATCACTGCTTTAGGCCAAGGGTCGGGAGTGACTCCTGCAGAGAGGATGGCATTAAAAACTTTAGTTAGGACCAGCACCCAGATTTTACTCTAATTTTTTAATAAATCTAAGGGTATTAAATATGGGCCCGGTGCTCTACCAACCTTGGATGTAGCTAGTACCTTATCCACCTCATTAACTGTGATGGTCAGGGGCAGGGGAGCAGAATCACTCAAATCAGTGAAGGCACCAGAAAGTGGGGCAGCAAGGGCATTGCAATATAAGCCATAACAATGGGATTTCCACACCCACCAATGATGCAGCATAACAAGGGCTGATCGAAATTGGAATCTCTGTTAGAGACCAGTTTCCAAAAAAGTAGAGTGTCCCCTAATTCTAGGGCGGTATGCAAAGCCCCCATCTCCCTGCTACAAGTTATTTCTTTTAAAATGAAAGTTTGCCTTTGTAGTTTGCTCTTAAAACACAGAGTTTAAACCTATCCACCCCAGAGCTCAAACCAACACACTCTTCAATATCTTTCTTTGCTAAACGGCACATCATACCAACCAGCCTTTCCAATGGTGCCCTTTCTTGGGGCTTTGGTGGGGACATTTACAAGTGGCCGAATCCTTGCCTTCATCAATTCATGGTCGTCTGCGCACACCTTTACAAGATTCTATAGCTTGGATTCCTCCACTAGCCAAAAAACTAAAAATCGGGAAGGCAGTATTGCATTCTGTGTATTCTTATTACCTTTTTACTCCCTCCTCCTATATACATTACTGCTTTGGGAGTCTATCAAAGATAAGGAATACCTGTGTCAGTCTAGAAAAATGGATACCTCTACTTTGTGACCGCAAACGTATTTTGGTGGCCGTGGGCCAACCGTCTCATGCACGATATAACAGAATATAGGTTTTCGAGTTTGCCAATGAACGGCCATTTTGATGTAACAAGATTCGCCATTTTGTTTTCTAACCATTGCTCATTGCTTTCTGTTCCTATTGCTTCGCAGTATATTTTCCGCTTACACTGCTCGACTGTAAAACATTGTATGTGAAAAGGACAAGGCTGCTGGGCCGAGAGGATAACAAGAGTTCGCTGAAACACAAACGTAGGCAGCGCCAGGAAGAATGCCCGTCTCCCTCCCGAATGTAGCCTTGAAGCAGAGCTGCAGGGCATTTAATCATTTCGCAGCTGCCAGCCAGTCGTTATATGGTAGAATATGTTAGAATAATACCGCTAAAGGCTTGAATTATGCTTTTCTTACGGCCCCCCTTTGCTGAGCCCGCTAGAGCGTGTCGGCACCCAGGACACAAATAGCACCTAATCGATAGCAAGGTCCGGAATGCAACTCTTCCCCCCCCCGTATGTAGTTCGCTTCCAAGAACAGAAGCGCTGTGTTCTATTCAACTGAAAGATGCCTTTGCACTCACAAATTGCAAATTGTTACTAGAATAGATGTTTGAAGGTGTCCTAGTAGTCGGAGATGTCCATCATCACACCAAGTTCGAAGAAACCCAATAAAGGGGGGTGTTAAACATGTCATAGCTGATTGTTTGATATGCATTTTGTATATATGTAACTGATGTACGTAATTCACTCTCTTGCGTCCCTCGAGACCGAGTTGGTCAACTGAGACTTTTGCTTTGCAATAAACCCTACCTTTGGGAATACAACCTTGTGTCTGGCGTATCTATCGTGTGTGGTGACTCGCCTTGTTTCCATAGACGTCAGGGTCCCCTAGGGGCCCCTTTCACCTGGGAGGACTCAATCCATTCGAAGAACAAGTTACTTACCCATGGTAACGTTCTTTGGACTGGATGTTCCTCCCACGTACTCCTTATCGCCCCTCCCATCCTTCCCGCAGTAAAACTTCCCATGTAATTGCAGTCTGCGCTCGCTCAAGTGTAGTAACCGTCTCATCCTGGACAATGTCGAACACTCCAAAACGGAACTGAGCAACGGACGCTGCGTGCGACTACTTATAACCATGATGACATCATCATCGAGACGGAGGCCTCCAAGGGACATCGACTTGGCAGACATTGACGCGCAGCGCCCTCTGCTGGAAAAATAATTCTTAAGCTTCAAGCTGGATATGGGAATCCTGACTGCCGGGATCACCTCTGGTGTTTCCCAGTTTGTAGACACGATAGGATCTTCTTGTGGTCCCTTATCAAGTATGTCAGTAAGGTTATCTTGCTCGTATACAGGAGTGGGCCTAGACCACCCCCATTTATACCATCACCCTATTCATACGTGTCCTGTAATTATTCTCTGCATGATCCCCTGGTTCAGGCTTACTAAACTCAACCTCTGGGGAAGTATCAATCCTGCTTGCTTACTGCAAGGAGTCCTGCAGGTCTTTCAATCTGACCTCTTCTGAGATCCGTTCTTCTGGTATGGGAGGCCTCCCACATGCCAGACCAAAGGGTCTTTCTGCACAAGAATCCTCTCCCTCCTCATAAACTGAGGATAAAGTTTTAAAGTAATCTGAATGGGACAGAGGAATATAGCTTTTTTCTAATGAAGAAGGGGCAATAGCAGTCACTACAGGTGGAGAAATACTTGTAATCGTCAACGTCATTGGCCTCAATGGATTTGTGATTGGCTTCGAGGTAGTCGATCGAATAGTCTTTGACAACGACGTCTTCGATGAACTCGTCAGGGGTATTGAAGCGATTGGCGTCAAGGGGGGGGGTCGTCATTCGGGGTGTCGATTACCTCTCCTTCGACAGAGTTGCCGAGGGCGTCGATGACGCAGTCTTCAGCTTCGACATCTCAGTCGATAGTGACAACGTCTTGTACGTCACAGAGGCTTTTTCTGGACTCAAGGGTTTTTCACGCTCTCAAGGAGTTTAGTTTTGCCGAGTTTGAAGACTCGCAGCTCTTATGTCTACCAGGATTTTCTCCTGGGTCATCTCCTCTAGGTGTTTCTGAGGGGGGCAAGGCCATGTTCTCAAACACCTTTAGCATCTTTTTACGGAATTCCTCCCACTGAGCCGGGGAGCTGTTCTTGGTGGTACATGTACATCTCTCCGATGAACTGGAGGATGAGGTGGAAGGCGATCTAGTACGCTTTTTCTTACAATGCCTCGAAGCAGATGAAGGGGAGTGTTTTTTTTACATCGAGGAGACGATGGTCTCGACTCATCTGAGGTGTGTTTGGTAGGGGTAGTGGATTTTTGGGTCTTACCTCTCTCCAACTTCCCTCTGCGCTCTCTTAAGGCTTTGGCCGTCATCAAAAAACACTTCACATTCTGAGCATGGATGCTCTGCCCTGAGGCACCACAGACAGACCCTGTGTGGGTCTGTCAAGGACATCTTTGCCCCACAATCTCTGCAGCCAGATCGGGGCGTATATGGAGCAGATTGAAGAGGCCATCGCAATCGAAGAATTGAAGTATTCTTCGATTTCTTCACAGAACCGAGTGTTACGTTCCCGAAGCTCATGAAGCACGGACAAACGGAACTGAGCAACAGACGCTGCGCGCGACTACTTATACCCATGATGACATCATCGAGACGCAGGCCTCCGAGGGACATCGAAGTGCAGCGCCCTCTACTGGAAAAACATTTCCGAAGCAGCAAGCTGGAAATATCAAAGATAAGGAATACATGGGAGGACACAATCCATTCGAATTACATCATAAATATATGGCACCACGTTACGGTCCATTAGATTTGACCATTTCAAAAAATGTCAAGCTTCACCCTCAACCCTTATCTGCTGGGAACAAGGTGCAGAACAGACTTTGGGACAAACTGGGTTTGATGTTGAGAAAGATGGACAGAGGGAGGTGGTCACTCTCCACCCTCTGAATTATCTCAAATTAATTAATACTTGCCGTTAGGGAGAATTCTCTGTATAGGCTAATTTCTCAAACCTAGCGAGTCCCCCAGCAGCTTTGCTGGATTTTTGGGGTTTATTTTTTTCTCCTGCTAAGAGTGAGACTCTTTTTCTCCCACTCTTAGGCATGATTTGAGAATGTCCTTTTACTTTGTAATGTGTTTTATGGGCTATGGGGTCTTTTACTCCATAGGACTTCATGTGTTTTTGGGATGTGTGTTACACAGCACCCGCCTTGCAGTAACACAGGGGTGTCATAGTGACCCCCCAAACATAGACTCCATACCCTGGGACTGACTACTGTCTCCCAGGTCATGTAAAGTCACCATTGACTTTACTAGTCTTAAATTGTGAACAGAACCAGTACAAACCATCATATTGTGGAAATACTGGAAGGGGTAATTAGATTGCCCCTGGGTCTGTTTTTCGAGAGGGCACTGTGCAGCGCCCCCCCCTTGTCGAGTTTCTGGCTGGTGGCAGTGGTTACCACACGAAATATTCCACCAGAATATTTCCTATGGGATTTTCCCATTCATTTTAAACGCACCACTTTTTTGTTGCAATGTTAAAGATACCGCCAGGTTATTTATTTAATATTTATTCCCCGGTTGGGTCTTTTTGCCAGGACTCGGTTTTAAAATGGCGTTTGTTTTCGCCTCTGTAACTCCAACCCAAGTCGAGCCCTTTGTTCCACTTTTGGCAGGCTTCTACACAGAAGCCTCCAAAAGTGGTGCCACTCAGGGTTGGACTGGTGGCATCGGCCCATCGGCCACTGGCCGATGACCTTTGGGACCTGGGGGCCAGTTTTTTCCTGAGGTGGGCTGTAAGTGTTTGTTTATTATTACCGCAGCTGGTCGGCACCGCGCGGACTGCGCAGTGCTGTGCGCGCACGGTGCATCATATCCCGTGCCATGCCCGTGGCGGGCTGGGCCGCTGAACGCGGCCCGAGCAGCCAGCTGGCCTCGGGCGCCGGGCCCGAAAAGGAAACAATTACAATTTGGAAACTGACACGCTGACTCCGTCAGCCTGTCACGCACACCCTCTTACTCACTCACTCTCTGGGGGGCCGGCCCACCCAGCCAGGGGGAGCCTCAGCGGCTCAGCCTGGAGCTGCCGCCGGTCCTCCTGACCTGGAAGATGGAGCAAGCATATTCATCAAAGCAAGGTAACAACAACACACACGTTGTTACCTTGCTTTGATGATTTGCAATGCATGATGCATGCATCATAATCATGATGCATGATGCATCATGCATGTGAGAGGGCCGGCGGCGCAGTGGCTCCCCCCCATCCTCCCTGAGAAGTTGAACTCTAGTGTGTTTTACGAACGAATACACAAATACAAACACCGGCGGGGGCTGTCTGCAGACTGCAGCACACAGTAGGAGGTTGGCTGGGCTGCTCGCTCCGGCTCCTCTGCCTGCAGGGCTGGGGCTTGGCTGCCGGGGGCGGGGCTGCCCAAGAGTTCACACACAACAAGTTGCTTTCAACTTTCAGGACGTTTCAACAATGAATTTGTTGCCCTGCAAAGTTTAAAGCAACTTGTGCCTGTGGGAGGGGGCTGGGGCCGCGGGGCGGCGACGACAGACAGACTCCGTGCCACAATCTTGGAGCTTGAGAGTCGAGAGTGTGGACACGTGGCATGGTGACTCTCTCTCTGATATAGTGGGCCTCCTCCTGGCCCTGGCATTATTTTTTGCCCACAAGTCGACGAGGCAGGCAGCCCACAGAGAGTCAGCCAGCTGAGCCAGCCCAGTGCCCATTGCCCAAGACTGACGACGACTCACAGCCAGCAGGCAGCAGCACTAGAGTGGCCATGGTGCCCATAGAGCCAGCAGCCAGCCCTGAGCCTGGCCCAGCAGCAACAGCAGACACACTGACCCCGGTAAGGACGGACCCAAGAGCTGCATGGGGTGTGTGATGTTTTCCACACGTGTTTTTATTGCAGCCATCAGATTAGGCAAACACAGCAAATTCTGGCCAGTGTGCTCATCCCCTTTCAACCCACGTAACAAGTTTATTTCGCTCAGAACCCACAATGGGCTCCTAACTCGGCAGTTGACAGTCTCTGCAGGGAGGGCTAGGACAGGGGTTTGTGTGTGGAGCTCATGCACTAGGACTCTGCCAAATAAACTCGCAAGCGCCTGGAAGCAGCCCGGCATAACGCCGCTGCGCTCTAAATGTTCAGTCGCTCACCCGGCTCAAGGTATGCCTCATCCTTCACTCCAAGTGATCGGAGCTGCCAGTCCCCTCGAAGATGTAACTTTGTCGGGTGCACAAGGGCCGCTACGGATAGCGGGGTGTAACTTGTAGGACATGCTGGTTTCCGTTCTTGGCAGGCGACCTGAGGCCTCCTCTTTCAGAGGTCAACAAAAGGAAAGCCCCCGGCGGCGGCCCGAGATGGGCAGTATAAACACTTAACTTTTAGGTCTGCTGTGCTGCGCAACAAGGTTATTCTTCAGATCCTATCAGCAGTGGCGCACCTCCCCCCTTACTCCCCAAAAAATGCTGCAGCCCCTCGTACCCCCCAAAATGTCAGACTGCTTATAAAGGCCCGGCAATTACTAGCGTAAAGCATTGTGTGTTAGCACCTGCATTCATATGTATACATTTTCAGGCAAATAAAATCGTTATCTGGGTTAGTACTTGCATGCCAGGGGGGTGTGATTGGAAGGGTAGACCCCTCATTCTCACAGCAGTCCTTAAGTGAGGGCTTCCAGGCTTAAAGGAGAGTTAAGTGCTTGTAACATTGAAGCTGCACTAGAATTGTCTCACTAGAATGCGTAAATAAGTTAGATACCCCACCCAAATAAGTGTGCCCCTCCCCCATGGTCTCAGCAATGTCATTTCCGTTGCGCCCCTGCCCGACGCAAAGCAAAGTCACTCCCAGAGGGGCACATAATGATGAATTAATTGAAATGGGTTGGTTTCAGCCCTTAGCTGTTCGTTACTCCTCACGGCACCTTCCTCCATTTTGTTCATAACTGTGGAATAGTAAATAAGCAGCCAACCCACTTTACGACTGACCCGGGCCCTTCCTCATGGTGCACCTCTGGGTCGCCCAGATGACATGGTGGCGAAAGCCCAGACCTTTGATAGACACAGCAGTGTCAGACCAGGCAGGGGCTCACATGTGATGGTAGGCAGTGCACAAGGACCTCAGTGAAACCGGTCGTGGTACAATTAGCAGTAGAGTGAATTCACCCAGGCCACCTGTTAAACTGCGTTAACATTGTCTCCCCCTTAATTTAAATCTTTTTTTTTTTACATAGCGCCTTGTGTTGCATTAATCTGGTCTTCAGGTGCTGATTTGGATAAAATAACGTGCAGAATAATGCATTGTACTTCTATGTTAACCATGCATGCTTCCCCAGTCTATTTGCCTCACTTAATTGCGTCGCCTTCCATGTCCCTGGCTTTGTTTTATTGTATGTAATTCAACATGAAAATGACCATGACCCCATCAATCAGAAACACTGTGCAGAGTGTCAAAAACATAAATCACAATCCCTAAGAAGCGCTCTGGTCTACAAAGGGGTTGAGACAAGTGAAAACGCTTGTCTGATAAACACGCCAAACTGTCTGTGTGACTCGTGCATCTCCCTGGCTGGCACGTATTTGGTGGCAGGTTTGTTCGGTGCTGGGTGTGTGTGAGCAAGAGGTGTGGGGGTTGGTGGGGGGACGGGACAAGGCCGGGGTGCTTATATTTATTGCTCCCTTTGGTAAATTGTGGGCCCCCGAGATTGGGGTCTGAAACCATTAGCTTCCCTTATGTTTTGGACTACAGTCCCCTCAACCCTAGCCAGCATAGTCAAAGGTGAGGGATCCTGGGAGGTATAGTCCAAAAGATGCATTTATTGCGATTTTTCTAAGAACATCCCAAGGAGCATGACTCGCTTAAAGACGTTCACAAAAAGTTAAGCATGAGTTAACATAACATGGCACGTATGTGGTCTTTGTGTTTTAGCAGCAGGTCATGTGCATAGTTGTTAAATAGCTATGGTTGGGTGTCACTGGGTATGCAGGAGTGTTGTGTTAGATTAAGGATGATATGGTTTCTGGCCTGGGCATGCTGTATTGGTGTAGTGAGGTTGCATTTGGTGTTTTACAGCATTTTTTAAGGTTGGCTGTGGCGCAGCCTGGGGAATGTCTTGTGCTGGATGGTGGCTTGCAGTAATGAGGAAGCATTCAGGGTTCGGGAGGGTATCTCGCGCTGGGGATGGGAATGGGCTGGTCTCAAATGGCGGTTTATGTTGGAATTTGGGTGGCCACATTAGGGTTGAATTGGGGTGCAGGAGAATATGGCTTGTGATGCTTATTGGGTTGCAGTAGTGGGGTTGGACTGCTACACAGCACCTTGTAGTGTGTCTGCATGCAATATCATGGCTTGAAGTGGGATGCACAGTGGCGTACCGAACGTGGGTTGGAGGGTGGTCAGAGGGGGCAAGCTGCCCAGCACAGGCTCTTTTGAGAGCCAGAACGGGACTTTTGTCAGTGAGACACTACTCCAGTTCGGCCCCTCACCGAGGGTGCCCAGCAGGAAAGGTGTCCAGCTGGGTGGACAATGTGTGGGCATTGTCCTGGCAGCAGGACGTCACACCAAGTGTGTCCCTGCCAGGACAATGCCCCAAGGAGCTCTGGGCAGCAGAGAGGCTCTCACACTTTGCTCTGTGCAAGGGGGACTATTAGCAGCAGGGACTTGTGTCCCTTAGAAATGTGCATGGGAGAGAGGGATCAGCAGTGAGAAGGGTGCATAATGCTGCAGGCTTTATGAAATAATGACTATGGTTTTACCCAAGGGGGATTCTTTTAGGCTCACATTCATCTGCATGATGCTATTGTGATCTTGCATGCAGAACGGGATGGGGAGAGTACAACTAAAGCCATCCTTTTATTACTCAACATATTTCTATGATGATGTATTTAGTGTAAAGTTAATTATGTATTATGTGATATGCTTTGCTTAAAAGGCATTGCTATAAATAAAGTATTATTTGAAGTACGTGAAATGCAAAGGGAAACTCTAATTATCTATATCAACTAAACATGGGAATTTAAACAAAGTGTGTGATCCTGGGAAGATCACTTAATCACACTCTCTTATCTGCAGCTCTGTAAGTGATTCACTTCAGAGCTTTTGTTAATATATCATGCTGTTATTTAAAAAAAAAAAGCCTGACTATGGAGTTGTCAGTTGCATGTGGCCCTGTTCTGCCTAAAGTCCATTTGAGTGGCATTTTCCAAAGCCATGATTTCCTCCGAGCCCCAGGGATAATTTGGCGAACCTTACCACCTCCTCTCTCAGGATTTTCAAGAAGCTGGAAGCAGGATTTCCAGGAGCTGTGGACCCTGTCACAGAACTGTATGCAAAGTTATGTTATTTTATGAGTTGTGCTGTTGATGTGTCATCATTTGGCTGTACTGCTTATTAAATTCTACTCTATTTTCATTACTAGTGGCAACGAGTAGACATGCTTTGAGTCTGGTTCTGCAAAATAAGTATGTTACTATGTGATGATGTTTCTTTAAAAAAAAAAACAAAAGGAATGTTATCACTTTCTCAAGCGTTTACACAAAACATAACAACTTGCAACAGACACATGAACCCTCCATAAGTAGCATTTTCTGTAAAGTCATGAATTGACGCGATTCACGGATGATGGTTTGAGGGCCACTTTTTGAGGTGAAGAGTGGCCACTTTTCTGAGGCGAGGGGTGGGCCACTTTTTTTTGGGTGTCCGGGCCTATTTCTTGTCCCAGTCCGACCCTGGTGCCACTCTGTCTGGCTCTACAGGATGTGTGGGAGGGGGGGAATAGGCACCTTGGACTGAGTTGCCTCAGCAACTCAAGTCACACTCTTGTGTGATTGGCCCAGTGGTGAGCCGCCCGGCTCACCACTTAGCATGTTTGAGTGACAGCTAGGACTGGTGAATGGGGGTTTTCTGCATAAAAGCAGGGCTTTGGGGACTTCAGAATTCGCCACAGGACCTAAAGAATTCAAAGAGGGAGAAGCTGAGCCGACCTGCAACGACGACACCCCACCGGTGGAGCCCTGCTGAACCGACTCACCACTTCCCAACAACAGAGACGATCTTCATCCTGGAGAGTCTTCTTCCTTTGAACTGGTGGGGTTAACCAGTTCGCCCTCTTTTCGCCCTCCTTAATCGTCTCATGGTCGAATCGCCCGTGCCAAGCCCCCCGGCGGCCGGATAGCCACGCTTCACCACTACCGCAAATAAAAGGGTAGTACCTTTTAACCGGGAAACTCTGCGGCTGGTTTCTTCCCTGGCAGTGCAACGACCTCCAGCTTTCCTCCACGTCGAGATCTTCTCTTCCCCTGGACGAAGCACCGACTTGCACCCGCTGCCAGGAACTGCCCCCGCTGGGGCTTTCTTACCATTTCAGGTACTGTGTCCCGCCTGGTCTCCCTTGCAACAGACTGTTCAAGGTGTCCCGTAAATCCTTTACTCTCTATCCTGGGGTGACCTGGGAGCTGTTAACTAACTTTTCTGAACTGATCCAACTCCTTTTGAACTATCTGCAAAGACTTTTAAAGTGTACTTCAACTGTGCGATCTTGGGCACATTCTGCCTTGCTCTCTTCAAGAGTGGGCCCGGCCTAGGAACTTTCTTTCTCTACAGTAGACTCTGCCTTTCTTGACTTGCTGTGGTTCTTTTAAAAGTGTTGGTAGTGTGTGCTTTCCTAATTCTGCCTTTTCCCTCCTTTTTTAAATAATTATTGGAGTGCCATCTCGGTTAAGCGCTCACCTCTGTATTGATAATAAGTGGTGTTCTTTTCCTAAGACTTGTCGAATAATTAATCAGGGAGGTGTATATATTTCTAGTGACTGTTTGAACCTGCTTGACATATGGCACTGACTAGTGCCAGTGTATTTTTACAAGTGTGTTTTTAAATAAATAATTATATACTTTTATACCCAAGCTCTGGTCAGTGTTTGCTTGTGCTACTGTATTTTTGTACCTAATGTGTATACTCTATATACTGCCTAACTCTTCTTGAGAGAAGTCTGACTGCTCAGCCACAGCTACCAGGTAAATCTGGGTGGTACAGACCGCTACCAATTGGGTTTACTGCCAACACCTGTAGTCTTAAACTTTTTGCAGTGGTCCCTAAGGGAACTGCACAGCTTTCTGCCTAACCTTTGTCCAATCTTTGGCTGAAATTACAATGTACTCAATGACGGAACAACCTGTTTGGAAGGGGACAGCCCCATCCCTCCCCCCTCACCCGGGTGCCTTAAAGTAAGGCACGATGCACTCGAGGCACTGTAATTAACCAGGGGGAGAGGATCAGTGAAAGGGGCGCTTTCCTGTCCCGCGGGACCCCATGCTAGCATCAATTATAGCATATTCATATGGTGCGGCCGGCATTGATATTTTTGCATAGATATTAATATTCTTAGGTAGACGAGACGGCTTGCGCGGTGAGCATGGTAAAGGCGGCATTGCACGTGCTAGGCCCAAATGCACGAAGCTACAGAAATCCCCAGTCATGCCCGAGCTTCCATGAAGACAGTTTGCATTCCCTCCCACCACACCGTTTGTCCATTGTTCTTGAAAGTGTTGCAAAGATGTGACTTTCATCCAAGAGGAATGAGCCCTGCAAGGCCGCGATCAGAGGCCAGCGCCCGGTATGCACGTTATCTCACGTTGGCCCATTCCCAAATGACCACGAGTTATAGACCATATAACTGACTGAACCCTAAGATCTCCGAATTCCATGACACCAGGTGCCCTTTGACCATCGACCCAAACGTAACGAGTCCTGAAATGTTCAAAGAGGATGGACAGGAAACGTCTTTTTAGAAAATTGTGTTATTTGTATTGCAAGGTGCTGGGAGGGATACATTATAGTTCAAACGAGGGTCGAGACCTTGGAGCCAGACGGTGCAGAGGCAGTGTTATGTGCGGGTGAAGGTTAGAGTACCCTGGAACCTTCTGTGTGTCTGTTTTGAAGCCTGCCAAGCACACGGTATGAGTGATAAACAAGCTGTATAGTTTATTTGTTTTCTGACCTTTGACGTAAGAAGATGATGAGCCCGGCAGTGCCCATGTGATGGAAGATAGACGGACTGGGCTGGGCCCAATAAACTAATATCCCATATGGATATAGGCAGCACCTGTATAGGGTTTATCCAATCAGCCGCGTGGGTTGTCACTTTATGTATTGCGTCATTATGATGATGATGTTGTTGCCTTAAATGTTTCTGCCAAAAAGAGGTACAAGCAGAAGGTTCCTGGCAGCAGAGTTCTTTGCTGTTGCTCTCTGCGCATGAAATTAAAACTTGTTATCCTTACAAGATCGACTTGGGCCTTTCTTCCCTAGCGGGTTGTATTTTCTCTGGTGTGAGCGTAGGCCAAGGCAAGGCAAAGGCAAAGGCAGGGATCCCCTCCTAAGGAAGAGGAGGGAAGCTGGTACCACGAGGCAGAATAATATTTAAACGAGGTTCTAGGAAATACAAAGTAGTGGTCTCATAAGTAGTAGTCCTGGAAAAAGAAGCGGGTGTTAGCATAGCTGGTTGGTTTAGTTTGTGTTAATAGTGTTTTGTGGGTGAAGAAGCAGTCTCAAGAAAGGGCAGTAATTGTGCGAGTCACGGTGTGTGCTGTCCGATCTCTTGGAGTGGCGTGTGTGCATATGGAAGGGTGAGAAAGAAGGGGGCGGGTTGATTCCTTTGTTTTTATAAGTGAGCGGCAGCGTGCAGAGCGCATTAGAGGGGCTTTGCGGGGCTAGCATGGGGGGGGGATCACCAAAAGAGCACATGTACAAGGACCTGCCACTCTGACAGGGTGGAGAAATATGAGCAGTGGATAGCGGAGACAGGAGGAGGGGGGATGCCCTGCCCATGGCCAGGGCAGGGCTCGCACAACAAGAGCATTTTGGAACACATATCCACACTTTTAGTAGCAAAATAAAAGGGGACGCAGTTCCAGAAGAGAAAAGAGATCCTCGATCTTTGGTGTATGTTCAAAGATGCAGAGGATCAAGCTAACGGAGTGGAGGTGCCGAAATAGAGAAGTGAGAAGTGCAGGAAGAAAGAAGGGGAAGTTGGGGCACAGGTAGGAACCAAGGGATTATATCCCTTTACACCATATCCCAGAGAAGGGTACACTAATCCAAGCTATGTACCCGCTACGATAGGAATCCCTCCCGCAGCAGCAGGGTCCCCTGCAATGTCCGTGACATCAAAGGCTACCACTCCCCCACCTCCGTATACCCACCCGCCTGGAGCACCAGCATCAACGGAGTACAGGTCCAGGGAGTTTCAGGATAGGTTGACAGGTTTGCTAATTTAACTACAGAGGTTACAGACATCCCCAGAAACAGGAAGGGACGGAAGTACACCAAGAAAGGGGGAGGGAGAGTAGAATTCAGGGGAAATATTGCTCAAAATGGACGATGAGGGTATAAAAACACGTAGGGGTTGAGATGGAAAACAACCTTGGTGGGTAGATTGTCTTGGGAGAGGAGACTAGGGTGCTGGAAGAATATGTGGATGCAGGGGATGCTAGCAGGTTCACAGAGGACCAGAGTGAAAACAAAGGGAGAGGTGAAGAGGCGGCTGAAAATACCCCCCCCCACCCCAAGTAGAAGGTATATGGGCAGGGGCAGGTTCGGAACAGAGCTGGCTGGATGGCATTGGTGAAAAGAAGAGGTACTGTGAAGAAGGGTTTGGGAAGTGGAGCAAAGATGCAGATGCCCCTTACACAAGGGGGAGGGGCAGGAGGACACAGTATGTGCCTTGGCCCCAAATGGACAAGAATCATTTAAGACCCTCCCACAGCTTACATCAGGGGCAAGTGTGGATATATGAATTTGAAAAGCAAACGGCAGGGGTGCCCCTGTCAAAAGGGGATTTTAAGAGCTTGCTGGTTGCCGTAGTTGGGGATCAAGCTGGAGATGTATGGGTTAAGGCTGGATACCCAGGGGTAACCTTGGGGGACGATGTGCATGATGGGGCATCGTTCAATGGAGTTAGAGCATTGTCTGGGGCACATTACATAGGGCCTTTCCGTACACTCCCGATCTACTATCTTTGATGCAATATACCATGGGTGATGAGGACCCAGCTGGATTTATTCTTAAAATGCAGGAGAAGTGGGGAGCAGAGATGGTAGGGCTGTGGTATCAATCAATACAGTGTTTCTATTTCATCGTAATGAGGGGTTTGCCGGAGGAAGTGCAGAAGGCATTGGATAAGATTGTGGGTATTGAGGCGAAGGGTTGGCCGGAAATACAGAGCATAATAGTGCATCATTGCAAGAGGATTAAGGAGCGGGAGAGAGAAACAGCGCAAAGGCGTCAAGGGGCTGAAGCAAAGTTGGGGCGGAAAAGAATTTGCAAAAGTGGCAGTTCAGGTGCCTGTGCCAATGACAGTACAGGTGGAGGGAACAAAGTACACAGCAAGTTGCGAGTGCCACTATTGCGGCACTCTGGGCGGAAGGAGGACAAGGACAGTGGGGCGTGCGGCAACAGTACCCCGGCCCACAGTGGCAGGAAGCAGGGCTGCAGCGAGGAAGAGGGGGATTTCGAGGATCAAGAGGAGGAGGGTTTAGACCATGGGGAGGTGGGTTTGGACAGTCAATGTTGGAATTGCTTATTGTGGGTGCATTTCGCAAGGGAGTGCCAGAGCAGGTGCGCGACGGGGTATAGTTCCCCAAGGACCTCAAGCATTAGGGTACCAGCAACAGGGTCAAGGGTACCAGAACCAGGAGTATCCTCAGGGACAATACCAAACTTACAATCAGCAACCCCATGTGCCAGACACACAGGTGAGGCACCCACCGCAACAGGGCAGTGTTGCCCTGGTAATTAGGGCACCAGGTGGGGGCAGCCACTTCTTTTGGGGGAGCAGCAGTAGTAGGACGTAGCCCCTTCTCGTTTCCTGGAACGAGCATGTATCCCGATTAGGACAACCCACAGAGAGCACTCACATGTCTGGTCCTGTCGACGACTATCCACCTTTTAGAGGAACCGTTGGTGGGGGCAGAGATGAGCAATTCATATTTATTGTGGATTCTGGTGCAACTAAATTGTGTATTAGGGAAGGCAACTTTCTACAATCCGGAAAATATTTTGACGCGCAGGGGTTTTCTGGGGCTATTTCCAAGGTTTCATACACTGAGGAGCTGGACGTAAAAGGTGGGAGGGAAGATATTACGGGCGCTCTTACTATATTCCGAGAGTTCCCCTGTCAATCTACTGGGTAGAGATCGGCTCAGCAACTTAAATAGGACCATATCCTTCACAGGCCATGGAGTAGTGTGTTCCACGCCTGGGATATGTGCTGTAAGGGCGATGTAGGCTATCCACACAATGACAAGAGAAGTGGTGGTCCGTGGGATTCCTGTAGAACCGGATGTGTTTATCTATGGTATTGCGGTACTTGTAAAGGCGGTGCCCCAGATTGCCAAGCAATATTGGCGAGTACCTACGGATTTCATTTTCCGTCCAGCTGTGTCGCTAGAGGTGGTGGCAGCAACAATACCATCGCTGGACCTGCAGGGGTTGGTATTGTCAGACAGAAGGATTGTCCTATTAGGGCCGGACAGGTACAGGTGCGAGTGGCGCACAGTGCTCTGTGTAGACCAAACAGTACAGCTAAAGATGGTGACGGATGATTAATTGTTTGAGACGAACAACAAAGAGGGGGAAATAATACTGGAAATGTGCATCCCTTGGGACATGATGATACAGTACCGTAGAGTGTGGTGTCCCTTAATGGCAGTAGTAACTCCATCCCCATTATTCGAAGAAGATTTACGGCACGTGCCGCTGCAGTTGAGGACTACAAATCCACATGATGTAGGGTTGCTAAAGGATGACACCTGTATGTATAACCCTAAAACAAGGTGCAGTGCTGACCCAGGTAAAACAATATCCACTGTCAAGAGAGGCGGAGGAAGACATTAGAAAGACCATACAGGCTCTCATAGACCAGAGGATTATCATGCCATCTACGTCCCCATGCAATACGGCGATATACCTGGTTAAAACATCAACGGGGGGAAATTGGAGAAGGATCCAAGACTTGCGCCACCTAAATGATGTGGTACAGAAAGTTTCCAGGAGGCTACATATTTCACTGTGGTGGATTTGAAAAATGCATTTATCTAGATTCCACCCCATCCAGAGTCAAGGTACCTTACGGCACTTACACAGGGCCAGATGCGGTTCAAGCATAATAGATTACCTCAAGGGTACTGCGAGAGCCCAAGCTGAGGGAACAATCAGGTGCCCAGCACGTTATCCAGTACGTAGACGATCTGCTAGTGTGTAGTGACAATGAACAGCATTGCCGAAGAAACTCGGTTGCATGCTACAATTACTAGCTTGTAACGGGTACAATGTTGATCAGGCCAAATTGCAATAATGCTAACAGGTAGTAATTTATTTGGGGACGTTTATATCAGTGAGTGGGAAGAGGATACTACCTGACAGGGCAGCATCAGTACGCGCCACCCCAAGACCTGCCTCAGTTAAGGAGATGCAGAGGTTCCTGGACCTGTGCAATTACTGCAGGGCCTGGACCCTCGATTGCGCGGCATACACCAGGCCACTTTTGCAGGGCCTAGGGGAAGCACAGAAAACAAAAAGGAGCACGAGTTGTGGTGGACAGCAGAAATTATTAGACAATTTGACGATTTAAAAGAAGTCATCAGTTCGGCACCCATACTGGCCAACACATGAATTCTATTTGTTTTCACATTCTGATGGTCATCTTACGACAGCAGTGTTGACACAGAAGAGCAATATGGGCCATAAGCCATTGGCCCATTAAAGTGGTACTCTAGGTGCAGCGATGCAATGGCAGTTCGCGTGCGAACAAGTATTAGCAGCTGCTGCCTTTGCTATAGCGAAAAAAGTTCCACAATTGTAACGGGATGTTCAGTACCATTGTATGTGGAAGATTTTTTTTTGTGCTATTTTGAAGAGGTCAAAGTCCACCCCGACTACGTAAAGGTCATCCGCATATGATCACCATCATTTTGAAACCTCACATTCACGTGGTTAGGTGTAAGACGGTGAATCCTGCCACCTTTTTAACAGACATGCCTACGGCAGAGGACTTGACAGCACACAACTGTACCATATATGAGGGGGAGGAGGACAACACTCCCAAAGCAAGGGATTGTGCATTGACAGAGGGTATGGTACTTTTCGTCGATGGGTCATCCACAATTGATAAGGTCGATGACAGAGACGGACAGGGGCAGCAGTGGCATGACTTGAGGGAGGGGAGCACAAGACGGTCATGAAAAGGTTGCCTACACACTATTCCGCACAAGTGGCAGAACTCGTGGGGCTCATCGAAGCACAGAGCATCGCAAGGGTGTCATGTTACTATATATTCCGACTCAGCGTACGTTACAACAATGGTACACGCGGGTCCCTCCTGTTGGAAGAGGGGGTTCAGGAGGGCAGATGGATCTCCAGTACAGCATGCTTTGCTGTTAGAGATGCTGCTAGAAGTGTTATCACAGCCATCTGCTGTGGCAGTCATCAAGTGTGCCGCCCATCTGTAACACTTACCTTGAACTCTGCAGGAGTGCTTGGACACTGATGCAGTTTCGAACTGTGGGGCCCTACAAGTGGATTCTCCTACCAAACGTTTGAGGCAGGGCAGTGGTGTGGGGTGCAGCTGCAGGGCTTTTTGGACTTCCTCCCTAAAACAAAAAGAAGATGTGTATCATGTGTGTGGGTATGTCAGGCCGGTGAAATGCACCCCATTCGACCCCCTCCCGTGGAAGGCTGGACTCACCTGTTGGTTTGTACTATGGTGCTCTCCTTCCTGCTGACTGTTGCAGGGGCGCTTGATTCTGGCTCTTTATCTATGCTTAATTCTTGCACCAGTTACTTCACTGGGTACGCATGCAACAAAATAAGTTCCCAGTTAGGGAACTCCCGTCCCCTGCAAGCTTTCAATAGCCCAATATGTGGGCCATATTCATAATCAAATGTGTTACTGTCAAGAAAACAATGGCAGTCATTTTTCATTTTTTTACATAAATATTTAATATTCATATAGCCCAATGTGTTTCGAGAGTGTTTTCTTCAGGGGGCAAGTTACATATTCAGCATACATCTAGAGAGAATTAAAGAAAACATACAATTACTAATAACATAATTTAGATTCTTAAATCCAATACAATGTCACTCATACTACATACATCGTAACCCCTATTCTACCATCTGTGGATACAGGTAATGGAATTGGAGTACAGGAAATTCAAAAAATTCATCTAAGGTACTGTCTCAATGACTCTTCCAATTCTCATGTATCCATCATTTGATCCGACCCTCATATTTACTGTCTTAGTTTCATAATCAGCGTGGTGGTCATTAGTTCCAGTTTAAATCCATTTAACTGAATAAATTACCTGGAATATATAAATATTCTCTTTTCTAAGGGGATGCTGGTCTTAATAAACTATACATTGTGTACTGAATCTAAAATAGATAATGGATAATCTAGGGTATCAAAAAGAACATTGTTTCAAACTAATTGTTCAACATGTAAGTATTTACAATAAGAAAGTTCATCATGAATAGAATGTAAGGACTCTAGCTGGCTAAGGCACTAATCTAGTATATTGTGTTTAGTGAAGGTTAGCTTACCATGCTGGTTATAACACTATTTGCATCTTGGGGAGGATTAAGTTAGGGTTCCTCTCATTGCTAAAAGCAGTAGTCTGTTCCCATGGTCATATCATCTAATACTGGAGTGGCACATTTATCCTACGGAGAGGGGTAAATATAACTTAAGTCTGTCGTGCTGAACAGTCCAAATTTGTGTTTAAAAGAGGGAGCAAAAATGGGCTGTCACTCACCCATACTTGGCCCAATGTCTTTGTGGAGACTCTGATCGGCGAGGTAATTTAGTTGATCATCTCTTGCTATCCTGTTAAATGACACAATAATGTCGCTAAAAATAATAATAAACTAGGTTGGAATACTTCACTGGGTAAGCCCAGACCGGCCGTGATTTAGGTTAACTTCACTTTGCTTGCTGACTTTGTTCTGAGTATTTCTGCCTTGTTCCCCAAAGTCTTGTGCTACTTCCCTGTTCCCTGGTGAGCGTTATGGAGGGTTCAATACAATGCTGATCCCAGGTGCGCAAAGCGCGTGTCCTTTGCAACTGCTTAGTGTTGCTGGGAATGATTCAGTTTAATGCTGCTGCCTTGTGCGCAAAGCAAGTGTCTTTTTTGCAGCTGGTTAGTATCACTGTGCGTTTCTTTCCTTTTCCTTTCCGCTGCCGAAAGCGACTGTGCGCTCTTACTAACCTTCCCTTTCTTATCTTTATAGGTGCCGAGCCAGAGCCTCGGGAGCCACTGAGGGACAGGAGGAGTGCCAGAGCTGAATGAAGCAGATGATCATTTTTGGAGGATAGATGCAGGCTGTGAACTCGGGAGCTGCGAGGGATAACTCGATAAGTGTTCCAATAATGCCGTTCTCCGTTCCAATGTTATCTGTCTTCTAATCTTTGTTCTCTTGTTCCTAGGATCAAGTTCTGGAGCCGGGGAGCCTTCAGTAAGTGTCACGCTGCTGGAGGCACAGTAATGTGAAGCGAGGAGACAAGCATGGGTGTGGTTTAAATAGACACTCACCCATGCGCAATATGCCGCCAAACTGTAAAAGATTAAAATGGCCCTGTTATCGGCCATCATGGGGGTAGTCTGGATGGGTTTTCAGAGTGGCCATCTTGGAGAGCCTGCCATACAATGTTAAAAGCCGGACTCAAGTCCTTAATGAGCGTCGGATGTGCCACAATGAAGTCCAACCTCCCCTGGTGCAGGTGGGCGAGTGAAGGGCCCCATGGAGATCAAGACACCATACTCACGGGACAGACGAAATCTCAAGGGGGGGGAATGCACCAGCTGATGCGGCAGCCAAAATGGCAGCGTACCAGTCAAGTGAAACATCCACTGAGTATGTTATGACTGTCGCACCGACAGGAGAGCGTCCAGTGCCTTACACTCAATAGCCCATCACCCAGATTATTGAACTTCAAGGAAGGGCACTTGAGTGGGAGAAGAAGTTGTGGTTATGGAGAGGATGTAAGCGATCTGTTGCGTAGGCAGGAGAGCTCTGTGAAGACAGTGATGCCCTGGGAATTGCTAGCAGTAGCATTTGAACAATTGCACTACCCCATCCCATAGCTCGAAACACATTGCTGCAGATATACAGGAGGATTGGTTCACACCAAATATCCAGGAGAGCATCACTGATATGGTTGTCCATTGTACCACATGTCAAAGTTTTAGCACAGGTGACACTACAGACGTTGCGGGGCAAACTGCACCGCCCTGTTGGGCCGTTCCGTGAGTTACACAGACTACGTCGATATGGGGGAGCATTGAAATGGATCCAGGTACCTCATCCTGGTGGTCTGTCCCTTCTCAAGGTGGGTGGAAGCATGGCCATGTGCGCACCCAGACCCCAAGTGTGCTGCAAGGTTTTTGGTGCGGGAGGTAGTTTTCCCGCGCTGGGGTGTGTGCAAAGTTTTGAGGTCAGATAATGGCACACATTTCTTCAATGCATTATTCCAGCATGCTACAGCACGCACTACTTGGTATAAAGCATCAGATGTGTTTGATTTATCACCCACAGGCCAATGGTGTTGTGGAGAGAATAAATGGCCCCCTTAAGAGCAAATTGTCAAAACTGTGCACCACATTGAAGAAAAATGGAGTGTACGGTCTGCCCCTGGCCCTTTTTAGCTTACGCACGCAGCCAAGCAAAGACCACCTCTTGTCACCTCAGCAGGTGGTTACTGGTTGGCGCATGCATACCCCTTTGTCCCCTGTGAGAAGGGTTTCTGACGCGCATAGGTCTGCAGCAGTGTTAATTCAAGGATTATTTGACAACATATTGCACCTCCCAGCACCGTGCCTACGCAGACACCCGATGCTGCACAGACACCTGGAACAGATGCTGAGCATGTACCAGCCAGACCATTGCTGCCAGGGGATTACGTCTACAACTTTGTGCATCGCTGGAACAATCCCCGGTTCCAGGGACCAGACGAGGTGGTGTTTTGTTCTCCCCTTGTGCTTCAAGTGAAGGAATTGCGCTACTGGGTCCACCTCTGACATTCGTAGGGCACCTCCAGAAAGTACAGCGGTGCATCAGTTATCTTACTAACAGGGGTAGCTGTACCTGTACCCTGAACACCTTACCGGCCTTGCTGCTTGCCCTGTAATTTTCTTCAAGGGGCGCTTTTTCTCCCTTTTTCTCTTTTTCCCTCTCTCTTTTTCTCTTTCACCCTCCCTCTCGCTCCCCTGGTTCCTTTAATCTTTTTTTGTCTTGTACAGTGTATGTTTTGCACATCCCACCCTTATGTTGTCTTGTGTGTCTGTGCTTCTATTGCAGGTGGAAAGGGAATGGATGCAGCTCATGTACATCAGTTAAGTAGGGACCCGAGGCGTAGAGATGCAAATGAAAGTATATAGAAATATATCTATTACTGTTGGTTAGCACTTGCTGGAGGAGTGTGTGTGATATTGCTAATACTATTGGGAGTGTATTGGGGAGGGTACTATAGGGGGGAGGTCCTATAAAGGGGGTTGACTGGAAGAAATAGGATTGTATATTATTCAAATGGAACGATACATATAAATGTCAATAACACAAGTGTAGTTACATATATTAGTACTAATGTGACTATGAATAATATTGGTAATAGGGTCAATGACTCCAATATACAAGTTCCATCTGTAAAGGAAGCAGAGAACAAGTCGGTTACAATAAGTAGGGGATTGTCTACCAATATGGAAGGATACAATGTTCTTTCTGACAGCATTACTAAAGCGACTATCCTTCAGAATAAAGAGAGAAGTATGATGAGAAGTATGATGAAAGTAGGACACACATCAAGGGTTGGGTTTTGATGTTATTGGGGAATCTATAAATCATCATCAATTCTCTCATTCCTGGTATTCTGATATGAGTGGTGTGGAGAGAAATGCGGTAAATGGGAGCACTTATGTGTGTTGACTCATTCCGCACGAGTCAGTGACTCCCAAGGAGTTAGTACCGCAAGCAGTCCCAATTATAGAGGCCCAATGCCTGGTCCATCTTGCACTATGCAGAATAAAAGGAAAGTTCCAGACACACACTGAGGAATTGCAAATGGTGGGCCCGGACTTCGTAAAATGTCCAGACGACCAAAGAAACATCAAGTGTATAGAATCTGATGGCGAAGGGACGGAAACATTTCAATGGTAATTGGCAGGACAGCACACTACCTTGCTTGGCAGAAGGACTGGTAACATAGCAAGGACAGAATAGCACGAGTGGTCAACTTCTGTGCACAAATCTGGACAGAGCATATCACAAAGCTAACGTGGATTGCAGCGATGGAAAAGCCAGTGCAAGTGCACAAGGAAGAAGAATACAATTTCTGTTTCCACAGCAAGGGTACAGTCTCTGCTGGCACAAACTAACATTGTAATAAGACTCTTGATTGCAGACATGAAGAAAGGAACGGCGGCATTGATTGATTACTAATGAATCTGGTCGTCAAGCTTACTTGCACCTGCCAGGGTTATGGAGGGGCAGTTGTTCGCTGGCCACATTGCATTCAGCACTATTGGTAATTCCAGAAGAGCACCCGAAAGGGGGGGGGGGGGTTTGTATGGGGTGGGGTGCTGCCTTCAGAGGGCCCAACGAGTTTCCCCACAGCGCAACCTGAAGATAAGAGCCTGGTGCCCACGCAAGAGCCTCCCATACGGCTAGGAAAATGGCAATTCCAGCAACCGCAGAGAATGAAAAGATCGAACTATATTTCTAAAGACTCTTCCACTTTTCTTGCTATAATACCAAAAGAGTATCGGCTTTTTAGCCCAGCAGAGTATTTCTTCCCTACTCTTGCCAAGGGTACAGGCGGCAGCCAATGCCAAATGGCTGCAGGTAGTGTGATGGGAACTGGTCCAGCATGCGAACGATACAGAGAATGGGTTCAACATGATCAAGGTGGAGTTCCGAGCACTAAGACTTATGGCAATGCAAAGTAGATACGTGCTCGATATGTTGATAGCAATGGCACTAGAGAGTCCAGAGAAAATGGCAGCAGCCTGTGAGCTCCCGCTTCACCCATCACTATCCAGCTTACTATCCTGCTTTTGCTGCAACGTACGGAGCCACGAGGAACCCATCATCTGGGGGAACAGTTAGGGCACAAGCGTCTAAAACCTGGGCACCTACATAGCTCGGCGTCCTGAGAACGGAGCACAACAGATACCCGGAGTGAGGGATGGCAGAACTGTGCTGTACATGCAGAGAGACAGCAGTGACTACAGAGACGTGAGGGCGGGGCGCTGCCATCTCCCCAAAGCACAGAGAGGAGCTCGACAACAGTGACCCTGCTCCCTGCGCAACATACAGCCTCGGGAACCACCTGCATCAGCTCCAGACAGCAACAGCGAGGGGCAGTATGCGAGTCCCAGCCTCGTAATACAGAGCCGAAGCGAGATCCACCCTGGGGAGCCCCGCCTAGGACAAGGTGCGGGCCGGGAGGCAGCACTGAGACACGCAAGGTCACCGAAAGGAGGGCCTGCACAGATCCAGTGGGACTTACCCTGCATACCAGCCGGCCCACCTCAGAAGGTGGCAGAAGCCCAGGGTGAGGGACAGCGGGCTAGCGCCACACGCGCAAGGGCACAGCAGCCGCTGGAGACAGGGCAGGGTGCTGCCATCTCTCCGAAACACAGAGCCCAATATTGGGCAGGCCTGCTCCCAGTGATACACACGACCCAGGGGGGTAGCCTGTGTCGCCCCCCGGCCACCTACAGAAGCTAGAGCGGAATGTGGGCCCCCAGCATCACCAATACGGATCCGGGCAAGGAGGGTCCCTGCATAGACCCCCGTGGGGGCACACCACAGCTGGTCCCTCATAGAGACGGAACAAAGTCGACACCCCCTTGGCCACGTGCACAGCCCCCGCGAAGGATTGCGCTGCTGTGGCTTATCGCAGGTGGGAGGCGGCAGATGTGCAATCAGGCTAGCCACATTGTGGGCGCATTCCCGGAGGGGGATGTGGCCCACACTTGGGTCCTAATCGGAGGTTCCCTGCAAGTTAAAGTGCAGGAGCCGCACAAGGCCCATCCCAGGCCAGCCATCAGGACACATATGACGGCCTCTGCATAATCACCCCCAAGTACCCACATCTCGCTCCGGAGGACACCGGGGGTAGACAAGAGCTGTGCTTCTGGTGCGCTCCTGGGAGAGGAGGTGGCCCCCACCTGGGATGTAACAGGCAATCCCCGGCAGAACTCCTTTGAGAGGATCATGTGAAACCCGGCCCGAGATGAAGACCGGGCTATACGAGCCAACCTCTACATAACCACTCACAGGGTTGAATTGCAGGTGGCAACCACTAGTGTACTTGAAGCATAGACAGTGCGATTTTACACAGGCGGATCTGCAAGGCCCACTACTGCATCATGTCTAAAGCACAGAAATCGCATAAAGAACAATCCAGGCTTTCGATTTGAGGCTGCAACACCATCCACACACTCCAGAACTGGAGATGGCCCCCTGGAGAAGTCGCTGCAAACCTCCATTACAGTCCCTGGCGAGATGCTCTGCGACATCAAGGCTATGCTCGGCCAGGTACAAGCGAGCATTCAGTTGCTAGATGGAAAAATGGACACACAGACCTGCAAGGTGGAACACATGCAGGTCCGTCTGGAGAAGCATGGGGAACGTATCGAAGCTGAAGGAAGGATATCCACCATCGAGGATGGGACCAGCACTGCAATAAGTTCTCGCAGAACTCAAGAGGGTGGTGAAATCACTGACGGATAAACAGGACAATCTTGAGTCACGATCCTGTCGGAATAATCTAAGGATTATAGGAGTGCCAGAGAAGGCGGACCAACGCAACATGGAAGTGATGTTAGAGAACATACTAAAGGATGTACTGGGCGACAGAGGCTTTTAGCTGTATTGATCATAGAACGGTCTCATTGCATACCCTTTGGCGGGAAACCTAAACTCGGAGCTCCTGCTCGCCCGCTGACAGCACAACTACTGAATTACCGCGACAGGGATGCAGCACCCAAGATGGCTAGAAAAAAGGGCCCCCGCAGATTTCAGAACACACAAATATGTATTTTCCCTGATTTGTCGGATAAAGTTCAATCATCTAGAAAGACCTTTCTGGACGTGAAGAGAAGGCTCAGAGAAAAGGGCATCAGATACGCAATGCTGTTCCCATCCAAACTCAGGATTGAACATAATTGGAGAGCACTTTTTCTTTTTACACCATGGAGGAGGCAAACACCTTTCTTGAGATATTACCAAGAACCCCATGAGACAGAGGCAATGAGGGATGAGTGGGAACCCCCTCCCAGCCCCCGGCAAGCCTCTGTGGCGGTACACCGGAGCAAGAAACGGTGCGACTTGCAAGGTTTCATGACAGCTACGACAAGCAACTGGAGACTGGGATTTCTGGGCCCTGGTAAGCACCCCCCACATCCTCCCCTCCACCCCCCTCCAAGCGTGAGCAATGGTTATTAGGGTGGGAGGGAGGACACTGGTAGGTTGGGGCTGTCGGTGGGGGAGGATGGGGATGGGTTCATTTCAATTACTGATAGGTTGGAGGCACATGAACTTGAGATCTCACTATATATCACAAGATAAAGGAATACAAGGTTGGGGCATGCACAGCAATTTGTAACCAACGTGGTCCGATAGAGACATGGGCAGGTAATGTCTGGGTCCCTTAGAAGCATCACATGGACTGTGAGGGGCCTGAACTGTCCGTCCAAATGCCGCAGGGTTCTACTATGTATGCAAAGATAAGTCGGGGTAGCGTTTCTACAAGAGACACACCCGACACTTGGCTCGGAAGGGCAATTTGGGAAGAGCTGGGGATGCTATTGCCATTTCTCCTTGTATTCATCATACTCCAGAGGGGTGTGTATTTTAATCCAAAAATGTCGGGTTTCGTCTAACAACAATGGTCAAAGACCAAGCGCGGAGGGGACTGGTGGTGCAGGGATTCATACAAGGCAAATTGTATACTTTCCTCAACTACCATGGTCCTGATCAGGACACGGTTGAAACATTAGAATGGATTGACTGTCAATTGGGGAAGCTGGCGCCCGGGGACACAATCTGGGCTGGGGACTTTGCGGCCATGGCACAGGACTTGGACAGCACCGGGTGAACTCATCGCCCAGCATCTAAGATGACTAACAAACTCCAGGACGTGCTCGGGTGGGAAATTGCTAATGTCTGGAGGAATAGGAACCACAACATATCACAAAATACATTTTACTCAGCACACAACTCGGCATCCGACTGGACTACTTTCTGATCTCTCATACACTGATGGGGTCGGTAACTGACGCGTCCATCCTGGCACACACACTGTCAGACCATGCACCAGTGCTATTGGCTATCGAATTATCGGGCAGAGGATGCAAGAGGGCACCCTAGGTATTCAAGAGTGAGGGGTTGACCGATACAGTGTTTCAGAAGGGCCTAGAAGGGGCCATAGACACATTCTTTGAAATAATGTTGGATCGTTGGGTTCCGCCATGACTATGGGAGAGTTTTAAATATGTGGCCAGAGGGGAATGCATATCAAGGGAATCTGGGGTAATAAAACAGATAAGAAGGGAAATGACAGACGCCAAAAGCCAGATTCGAAAACCGCAGACACAGACACCAACACCTCCGGAGCAAGCTGAAATTAGGAAGCAAATGCAGCTGTTCAATTTTATCGGGGCAAGCCGCGGTACGGCAATATTGGGTGGGGGGCGGGGGGGCAGGAGGGCAGACCAGGAAAGCTCTTGGCCATCTTGGCCAGAGCTGCGAGGATGAATGGCTCCAGGAATCGCATGCTGTCTATAAAAGGACACACATGGCATAGAGAAAGTCACAGATGCGGAAATAGTCAGTGAATTCTATCAATTCTACGGTAGACTATACTCCTCGCGGGTGCAGGTCTCTCAGAGTGAAGTGGAGGACTATATGCAACAGATGTCCCTGTACTGGTGTACAGATGAGGAGCGAGAGTGGCTGGGGCGCCCAATATCACTGGAGGAAGTACTAGGAGCCAGCAAATCTCATCTGGGAAATCCTCTGGGCCAGACGGGTTCACTGCAGAATTTTATAAAATATACGCAAGGAAACTTGGCCCCTACTTACTACAGATGTTCCATCTAAGCCTGAGAGAAGGCCAACTATCGGAGTCTCTGCGGGACATGGTGGCCGTAGTGTTACTTAACCCAGACCAAGCCCGAACGACTATTCCTCTTATCGACCCATCTCCCTTATTAATTTAGACAATAAAATCTTAGCCAAAATACTGGCATCCAGACTTGCACCCCTGATGCAGAGGACGGTGGTAAGGGCGGATCAGTCGGGCGTCTTACCTGGTCGGTCCACATCCCATGGCCTCTGCAGGATGTTCGGATTGCTGGCCGCGGTGTCGAAGAACAAGCCAATTCTGGTGGCACTTTTAGATGCCACAAAAGCATTTGACACAGTGGAATGGCCCTTCATGTTTGCGTTTCTGCGCAGAATGGGACTTGGGGAGCAGTTCATCTCACTGGTGTTGCGGTTATACACACTGCCCAAGGCCAAGATCAGGGTGAACGGTCAACTCACTCCCAATATTATGCTGGAGCGGCACCCGACAGGGCTGCCCCTTGTCACTGCTGCTGTTTGCACTGGCCATCAAACCAATAGCGGAGGCACTCGGGGAGAACCACCTACACAGCGGAGTTCATCTGCATAAACACAGGGTGATGGTGTCTCTGTATGTTGACGACATGGTGATATTTATGTCTGACCCCGAGCACAATCTCAACCCAATTATGCCGGATTTAATTAAATTTGGGGAGGTCTCCGGACTTAAAATAAATCCAACGAAGTCGGTCCTCTTCCCGTTGACAGACAGCATAGTACAATTTGAGGATGAATGGGGGGGTTCCGGTGGCACACTGATCACATGCGATACTTACGGGACAATATAGCTCATGATCCAACAATCCTATACACACATAATTACCAAAAAGGTTTTGGTCAACTCCAGTTGGCGATGGGACGAAAGATGAACCAACCCCTTAACCTCTATGGTAGGGTCGCCTTTATAAAAATAGCAAATACCCAAATTTGGATACGCGTTTTGAAATCTCACTGGCACTACCTAGAGAATCATTTAAAGACCTCAGATCCGCGCTGCAGGGATTTCCCTGGGCTGAGAAGAAAGCTAGGGTCTCATGGGACAAACTGGTAACACTGCTGCATGAGGGGTGAGAGAGGGGGAACTGGCACTGCCCGATTTTGAGATTTACCACAATGCAGCTCAGGCCGGCTTCCTGCTCTACTGGTTCAGAGATCAGGGAGATCAGCAACATGTAGAAGTCGAAAGGGCGAGGTCGTCGCCGTTCCTTTTGCAGTCCATTATCCCAACTGCACCCAAACGGACACCTAGAGCAAACAATATGGTGGAAATAACCTGTAGAGCCTGGGCCCGACTAGAAGGGCGGGCAGAAAGCGGGATCATCTACTCCCCAGAGTTGCGGAAAATCTACATCCATGAGGTTCCCGTTACCAGCGAGAAGTGTTATGTCGCCTTCACAAAAAGGTTGGAACTAAAGTGCTTCAGAGATCTGTTCCCAGGCAGACAATTCATATCACTAGCGGAGTTGCGAATCAGGGATGAGCTCACTACCCTGGATGTGTTTTTGTACTTCAGACTCTAGAACACTATGAGACCGCTGTTCCCGTCCTTTCCTGGGCAGCCAGCGGGGGGACTCATAAGAACACTTAAAATGGGTGCCTGGATAAGGCGGTTTCAATACTGTATTCTATGAGCCTCGCCACCAGGAAAGAGACATGCACCTCCCCTCGCGAGAAATAGGAAATAGCACTGGGACAGCCAATAACGGGAAATCTGGAGTACTGCGGTGAAGGTACGAAGAAAGTGGCCCTAAATGCTAGGTATAAACTGAATAATTTTAAATACCTACATCAGATCATACGCCTGCTCGGACACATTGATTTTGATGTGTGAGATGCCTTGGCGCTCCAGCAGACTTCCTGCAACTGGCATGGAGCTGCCCACAGATTGCCACATTCTGGGGACAAGTGTTGGACGCTATAGGCGAGATAACAGGGGAAAAACTGAACCTAAACCCACTGACAGCACTCCTGGGATCCACTAAACCAATCCGGGGGTACATGAGGAAGCTGGTCGGGCTGCTCCTGGCTAAAAGGAGGGTGGCGATGACATGGGGCAGCATGCAATCTCCAACGATGAGACAATGGCATGCAGACATTTTATAGTGCCATGACATGGAACTAGAGTATGGTAAAACGCTGAATCACCATACCACTCCCACTGACATATGGAGCCCATACACAAACTACCTTATAAAGCAGTCGAAAGAAACAGAAAGCCACCTATCACAATCCCCAGCTGATAATCCCAACACAGGGGCGGAGGGAACCGAGATCCAAGAGTAGGGGGGCTAGTGCAGCAAAATGGCGGTGTAAGTGATTTGCATAGTCTGAATCCCAATGTTGCTTAAAAAGGGATCTGGCAAAATGGTACCCAACCACATTCGGTATAATGCATTACATTTCAATATCAGTTGATGAACCAATGTTTAGAATTGTATGTTGTAGGTGGCACACTGGTGCTGGTTATGTTAAAACACGAATAATAAGTTTTTAAGGAATAAAAAAATTATTATGAAATATGTCCCATCCTGTATGGAGATGAAGTTGATCCTTTATACCACACAGTCCTTTCCCAACCCCCTGATGTGAGGGGAGGGGGGGTTTTCCCACACCCTTCCTCTTCTTTCTATGCAAGACAGTCGTCCAAGGAGGAACACTTGGAGCAGGATTAGCAGGGATGGAGTCAGGCAATGCTAAATTAGAGGCCAAGGCCAGGGTGGGTGGAATGCATTCTGAAAGACAGTCAAATCGATTGGAGAGGGTAATAGATGTGCTAGAGTTGGCACCACCAACGCTGCCCTCAAAACCTTCAACAGTTGTAGACATGACGCTCTCAGGACGGCTGGATGCCCCGCCACACCTCCGCCCCCCTTAGGATCAAAATCAGTGTAAGAAACATTTGTTTTGTTTAAAAATGGGGCAGGCTCCTGATCACCTTCAAGGTCAGCCAACTCAGACATGGGTGACATTGATAGCAAGAACTTTTCCATCTGAAGAGTTTCAATGATGATGGGCCCATTACCCACCATTGAGGGCCCCTTAAGATTCACTGGGTTAATAAAATGACCCCTGCCTCTTGGTCCTACGAGGGGTGGGTGGCAGTTTCAAAGGGGGCCAGACGATCTAACTCCTTCCGAGGCTGGATGGCATAGCCTCTCTTTCCTATGTCTTGCTCTGCATCCATTTCGCAGAAGGCGAAGAGGTCGGCATCCACCGAATGAAGGGCATAAATAGATTTTCGAGTTAGGGGCAGTAGTTACCTTCGAAGGGGAACCCCCTATGGGCTTCGGATGGGCACTGCCCAGGCCATCAACATCCACTAAGAAGTCTTTTATGTCCTGATCAGAGAGTTCACTTCCTTGATAGACTTGGACATCCTAATAATCTTATTTTGGCACCCGCCCACGGTTGAGCCCCCCCCTGCGCTTTCCATTTCCCCATAATAATGGGAAATGTGTAAAATCGAACAAGGTAGGCCAGTGTTACCAGCGCAAAGCTCCATAGTTCGACTGCATCGCTTTCTCACCTTCTCAGTTCGGCTCACCGGCTCATCAGATCATTAGACTGGAACAAAGATCATTGTCTGCCAGCAGACAATTAGAAAGCAAAGCCTGAATATGAACAGCTGGGGAATGCTAACACCCGAGCGGGTGCCAACATCTACTACCTTAACTCCCAGGGGGCTTCACCCTTGCGGGGAGTATGGCAGTTCTTGTAGTTGCCGGTGGGCGGATCCAAGAAGCAGAAAGACAAAGAGCAAAGAAATCCACAGGCGCCACCTGCACCCGTGACTCCCCGCGGGCTTGTTATCAAACAGTTTGTTCCCTATGGTAGTGCAGAAAGGGAGAAACTGTCAGGATTTACCTGAATGCTCGTCGAGGCCGACGAGGACACTGGCGCATCTGGCTGCTCCGAGAGATTGACTCAGTCAGCGCACATTGCCACAAGCAAGATGGCGTTAAGTCAGTTTTTGGTTTGTCATATGCGGACGCCAATATTTCTTCCGGTCTCAAGCCAGGGTAGATGAGCCTTATTGCATTCCTTCCTAGTTTTTTCTTGCTTCTGTTTTCTCGCCTAGGAATCTGCTGGTCCTTCAGCCTCTGCTGTGGATGATCCCTTTACACGTGGCCTCCTCTTGGTTGTGGTAGTGCCCTTTTGCTAATGGCTACAGAAGTCTCTATTGTGGTCAGCCGTCGACAGCCCCCTTCCTGCTGTGCTCCATGTGGCTGCAACTTTATTGTAGTAACCTCATTCGACTGTCTCCCAACGGCCCTTAGACCTTCGCCTCATTAGAATCCATGTCTTACCAGTTCCTGCATCTTGAATTTGAGGGTTATTCTTCATCTGCGTTTTCCCTCCGACATTGGTCCCAGTCTTCCGGGCAACCAACCTGGTCGGTATTGTATCGCAGTAAGGTGGCTTTGACGGACGGGTGACCACATTTCGGCAAAAAGAAGACAAAGCCCCCCCCCCCCCCAAGGAAAGGCAGACCAGACCAATCAACTTGTTCCAAACATGGTCAACCCTCAGGAGGCACATCATATTTGACAGACTCTCTGGGAGCTGTGAGTGATGAATTCCATACGAAGCATAGGGGGATTGGAGTATCAGGTGTCTGGGAAAGGCCTAAAACCATGCACCTCCTAGATGAACCCAGATGGGCCATTTATTCTCAATGTCCCCCTTCAAGTGGCACCTCTTGTTGTGGTTCAGACCAATGTCCCTAGGTTAAGTCCCACTGCCGAGCAAAACACAATCTCATGAATGTTTTTGGTATATCCCTATGAATGTGTCATGATCTCCTGATGGCGAAGCGTTCATCTTGGGTTGGACGCAGCAGTAAGACAATTTATGGAGACTGTACTACTATGAATCATCCGTCTATAAGGCTTCTGACCTGCAATGGAAGGCAAATCATCACCATCTAAATCATGTTGGAGATAGTTTTTCTCCCACTATGCTTTTTCCATAGACCAGGTGAGTATCGGATGAATAGGGACATGACTGACTGTAGGCGCCTACCTCCCAACCTTTCTGCCCCGCCATGAAATACTCTATAACCCCATCTAGCGGTAAGGCATCTGAATTAAATGAGTTTGCAGCTATACATGTATCCAACCGATTCAAACGCTTGCGGTCTGGAGGTAGTAGACCGACTTCTGGACTCGACTGTAAGATCTGATCATCCTAGTATCTCACCTTTACATATACAGGACACAATAGGGAGCAAATTGGGGTGGGCGGGGTTTGCTCAGGGGAAAGGATAGTGGGGCACCTAAAATAGGACAAGAGGGAAATGCTATTTCTGATCATATGGACAAGACTGTTTTAAATTCCTTGTTTGGAATATAGCTGGTTTATTTGACAAAGTTCAAGATGGCACACTGAGCGACCTTTCCCAGAATTATCAGATTATAATGTCACAAGAAACCCTGGCAATGGAGCCCATTCAATTTCAAGGCTTCTACCTGTTTCAGGCTGAGGAACAAGGAAAGACCATCTGGGGGTTTAACTATTTAGATAGCTTTTACGCTGGGCTGGGCAATTAAGGAACCTACCCGTTTAAATGACAATCTCCAATTTCGAACTGCTAATATTAGGGGTTATAAATCACTTGGTCTCCTAAATCTTTACAATAGAAATGGTGTAGGTCTTTTGCTCCACTGAACATTTTTAAAACACTTGCAAAATGACCAATGATCCTGACCTGACACATCATCGGAGGGGACTTCAGACTGGGTTCAGGTGAAGACCTCATCGGTAAATATGAGGAGCGTTTGTTTTCTATTCCAAGCCCTAGCCTGATGGATCCAGCCACCTCAAATAGTGCCCTTATTCTCTGCGACATAATGCTGGAAACTGGCTATCGAGCCATTAACGGCAGGCATGATACACTGTCTGCTGGTAATTTCACCTTTAATAAAGGTTGGTTTTGAAGCATATTTGATTATATTTTGGACCCGATCAAACGTTTGGGCTTGTATAAATGATTTTGAAATTCTCAATCTCAGAGTTAGTGGCTACTGCCCATTATCCCTACCTTGAGCTTGGGGCTGCAGGAAGTATAGTGGTCAAGGTCCTTTTTATCTTATATCCTTGGAATCAGGAACAAAACAGGAGGGTTTTCTGCTGGAGGGTAGACAAGGAAATTGACCTTATGGGGACAGTGGTGAAAGTGAACAAAGTTGACCAACTGGCTTGTTTAAGCCCAAACATCCCACTGCATTTGACAATAGGGGCTTTTACTTATTTTATGACAAAGTGTAGGGAAATCTTTAGTACAACAAAACGTTTTGCATCAAAAGAAACTGTTAAAATGAAGTTCTGGCTTAAGCTGCAAAGAAAAAAGAAATCACTTCTGGGTGTCTTGAAGGCGGATGACCCAGATATTGCAACTATTAGAAAGCATTGCAGAGAGTATGAGCAGGAACTAGCAACAAGAAAACGGGAGATTGCCAGAGGTCACTGGGACGCACAGTATACAGCTACTACGTCTCATTATAGTAAACACTTTGAGGATTATTTTTTAGGAACTGCTCTGGGTTAGATCTCGGATGTCCCCAAGTCCCCAAAATATTCACCTTGGAGCAAGACTGGGTTGAACATTTGTGAAGGGTGAGAAAAGCGAGTCAGACAAGTAGATCCTGTCAAACTAAGACTAAAGGAAAAACACTAATATCAAAAGGTATCTGTCCCTCACACTTACACATAGAACAAAATCATAGAGATATATTGCCAATCAAACTCAACAAAACCCATTCAACTATAATCTTTGTAAACATATATCCTTGTAACCCGAGTCGGATCGCGTTCCCCAGGATTAATCAAGGATTTTCTAAACCAAAAAGGTCCAATCAAGAAAGTTTTTTAATAGCCAAGTTCTGTTCTAAATGCAACACACCACTCCAAAAGCCTTTCACTTGGCACTTGGATTAGCTAAACAGGATTTGTCACTCTTCAACAAATGATTTTTCAAAGTTTACACAAGCTCTTACTTAATAAACCAAAAGACTGCCTTCACATTTCTTCTTCATGAACAATGTTTTGTCAGGATGTTTTTACCATAGTTCATCATAACACAATAGTGGGCTTGCCACTTTCTTTCCACCACAATCTTACGCCAGAGTGCAGTACTTCAATGTCTTCTTCCTGGTCCACTAACCTGTCGGGACTAACCACTAAAAAGTCCCTTTCCTGGTACACTCGCCTGATAAAACTCCTACCACTACTACAAGTGCTCTGTGGTGAAGCTTCCTTCAAACTTCAGAAAAGTCTTTGACTTTCAACAACATTGATATTCACAACTTCTTTCATAAGGATACAATACACATTGATGCCGTTTTTTCCACTGATTTGTTTGCCACATGCAATGCAGGTTATATTCCTCTCCCCCTTGATGATCGCTACAAGATGGGCTTCTCTCCCGACACCTTTGGGCTCCTTCTACCACACCAGTTAACTGCTGGTAATGTCTCCTATTCAAGTTTCTCTCTTTAGGAAACCGTTTCTCTTTTTATTCACAATTGCCCTTGTTTGACTTAGGTAACACTGGTTGTCATCTTCCCCTTCAGGAAAACTCCTCCTTAGTAAACTATTAGGGAAACAATATCCACTTTTATAAATAACTAGCTGTCCCCCGGCCACTAAATAATTGCCTCTCTTTGACTGAGGCAATGCTGGTTGTAATCTTGTTCAAATATTACCCCTCTTTACTTTGGCAATGATGGTTACAATCTGGTTCAAAAATTGCCCCCTCTTTACTTCTGCAATGTAAGAGACCTTCATTTGATCTCGCTCAATATAAGTATTGCTCCAATAAATGCTTTAAATGATTAATTCGCTATTCAAAAGGCTCATTTCCAGGTTGCGGTCCATTGTGGAGTCACGTATCAAAGACCAACTCCACCGTCTTTCCCTGCGCCTGCGTTCGACACGCTGCTGCTTCAACTTCTTCTCTCGTCGGGACTTAGGCCTCTGACAGTTCTGGTCACACTACCAGTGCTTGCGCCTTCTGTACAGGGAGCCTGCTTCGCTTCTTACATACTCTGGTGCATGCCAGCCACTGGTGCAAGGCACAGAATTAGGAGCGCTCCTCTCTCCCGAGGGACAGTCAGTATTTGCACCGCTTCACACTGCGCAATCTCTGCACTTCCAATTCCCAATTCCTACGACTATCTTGGCACTCCAACTCAGCAGCGGCTCCAGCGCCATCGTCCTATTTTGGTTGCTTCCACTGCTGCTGCTTTCTCCTTCCAATGGCCTGCACCTGAAGGGACTTCACATATTTCACAGTCCCGCTCAGGTGTGGGTTATTAGAACCACAAGACCATGCACTACAGTTCTGCACCTCTGAACTCTTCTTTCTTGTCCCAGTACTTAAAAGCATTATGGGACTTGAAGTCCCTAATATTCGTGTTCCTTTTTACATCCACTAATTAATTCTTTTTAAATGATTCATAAAATATAATCATATGGGGAGGTTTTTAAAAAGACACCAATTGTTGGTTTTTGCCTATATAGTTCAAACCCAAGGGGGAATCCCAACTATCAGAAATAGTAATATTGATTATTTGACCCTTACATACATCATTCCCCTGTTGACCATAAGGGTTTTCACTACTAACAATTTGGGTAATTTTGGGAAGGGAAGCCTTACTCTGACAACAAGCCATTAGATATTACGGTATTATGGAACTCACCCTCCAAAGAAGAATACTACGTCTCTCCTAACAGAGTAATCCCATTCCCTTGGTGGTCTCCCCTCCCCCCCTCCATGTGATCCACCCGGGTAATACCACTTCCAGGGTTGGATCAGGTAGCCTTCCCCTAGCCACCTGGGAGGAGACTTTAGTCAGGGGTTCTGTGAGGACTCACACATTTTAGTAAATATTATACAACAAGACTGGTATGGAAGTTATTACGGCAATTGTGTACTCTAATGGTATGAAATAAGATCCATTCTCAGTCAGGGAGCTTGAATCGATCAAAGAACGGCAGAAACCTAAGCACCTGGGTATCAAGCTGTGGACCCCTTTTCTCACACAGGTATTAAATGCCTTTCTTTCTACCAATACTACTGCTGCAAGCTGGAAAATTGGTACTACTGTACCCATTTATAAAAAGGGACCCAAATAGTTACCATCTTCTTACCATCCAATCATAATTTTGGAATGTAAAAGATGTTCTTTGGCGTCATAATGATGAATGGGTCTTGGAAAACAAATGTTCTTTCCGATACCCAGTTAACCTTGAGGCTCGTGATGGGCACCATCAATGCATACATTTGTACTCGTTACTGCTAAAGTATGTTTTTCTCACTGGGACCCTGGTCTAGGTGGCATTTATGGGCCTTAGTTAAGCCTTGGACCACATAGACGGGGGCTTCCTGTGGAGTACTCTGGGTAACATGAGAGTTACCAGATCACTTCTTTGAGTTCTAGAGTCCCTAAACTCTGGTTTGAGTCTGGTGTGGTAACAGAAGTGAAAACCTTGTAGAGGATGCAAAGTTTATCAACTATAGGTAAATGCAAATAAATGCTATGTAATAGGCTTCACTACCAAATTAATGCGTGATCCATCGATCTCCCTAGAAAGCCGAAAACAAAATGTCTGCAAATCTTTTGAGAAGCATAATTTGATTATTAGGAGGAGGAAAATTAAACCAACCTCAGGTATCCATGCAACAATTTTCATTAAGGTACATGCTAACTGTAGATAGGGGGAAAAGTGGGGCAACAGGAGACTGACGTAGTGCACTGTGGGATGTAGGCAAGTTGGAGGGATTCCTAGCGGAGGAGAATTCTTTTCTCTTCCAGCTTCCGGGAGTCCTTCCACCTACGACATCATACATTACACACCTCGAAACAAGACTTGCCCATATGTAATACCCAGAAGCTCAAAACCCTTCTATTTTGGTTTTTCCTGTGGACAAGCAGAGAAGAACATCTAACCAAAGCCATTTACTGTCTTTGGGAAATCACCACAAAATATAATGGTTATTTTTTATATAAATAAATCTCTTGGTACAGTGGGTCTGGAAGGTGGCTTTTCAAATCCATCTAGTCTTGCTGCAATGTCTGTAAAAGAGCCAAAAAGCAGTTATCTGATCATCGGGGGAAGTACGAGGGAGGACTAGAGTCTTCTATAAGACAGTATCAACCTATTTCGCCACCTATAAGAATGGCTACGAATCTTGAATTGGAGACCATTTGTTATCATAGCTCATTTTTGTCTAAAGCCAGACTAAATACCTTGCAGGTTAAGGCAGTAAGTTGCAATTGTTCTGGCACAAAGTATGTAAACACATGCTGTTTCTGTATTAATGTAGAATCTTTTGCCCACTATAAAATGGCTTTCGGAGAAAGTACCTTTAACCCTGCTTAGGGGATTTGGCATAAATTACAAGGAAACCTTCTTTTATGCGGTTATTGAATCATTCTGATGCTACAAGTGCTTTTAAACCTGCCTGCCACAAATATGCATGGATATGTAGAACTCCACTGTCCTCTCAGAGATGTTAATTATCAGTTGCGATATTATATGTGTTGTATATTTTAATCATGCTGTATATGACCCGTGTTTTATGTATGTTGATTATTTTTGATTAGGTTTTATGGATTGTTTTTGAAAATCCGAAAAAAACAAATTCATACATTCATTCAACAGCCCTTTCTGCCACAATAACATGCTTCTGCAGGGGCCAAGAAGAGAGGAGTGAGCATACTCTTCAGATTCTCCAATCATTTGTTCTGGGGAAACGGGCTGATAAAGCAAATACTTATTTTTGGCAAGGTACTGTAGGGACATGAAGTGAATTTTGTCCCCATAACCCACAACTGGCGTATACATGAATTTCTTGCGTTTGCAGTAGGCCCCTACTCCTGTTTGGTGAATAAAACCATTCTGGCCCCAGCCATAGGCAGATCTTGGAGGAGATTGCTGGGGATTTGGGCAGGCCCCTCAGAACACAAACCCCCCCCACGCTTTTTTTTTTTTTTTAGGAAGCGGGCCATGTGATATATGCCACAACCAAGACCCAGTTGAAAGTGTGCACCTTTTCTTCACATAGGATTGACTAGTCGTGCAGGGAAATTCTTTGGTGACTGAAGCACAGGGATTTTACATAGGGGATATCACTGACAACTCACCCAAGTCTTGAGTTTTAATTTGAAAATGTATGGGGTCCTGGACCTTCACCCTAGAGGCTGGAAGCTTACTGCTGAGAGACACTATTTGCAGGTAGGTGATGGAAAGAAACATTTCTAGTTTCTATAGATAAAATCTGGGAGCAGAGCGCAAAATCTCTGTTCGATGGAAGGACTGAAGGAACGCTGAGGGAGCATATATTGGAAAGAAACTAGACTCAAAAGACTACAGTCAGAGTGTGGAAAGCTTCATGAGGAGCTTTCATAATTAGAAGCGTTCTTCAGCAGCAACATGTGTAGAATCAGATACACAACATCTGAATCAACAAGGCTGAACATCTGCTACTTAAGGTGAGACAACAATGTTCTGAATATGGTGGGTCTGGAATTGACCAGATTGAATAAGGCTCTAGAATTGGACAGGTTATCTGCCATTTACTATTTCATTCACATTACTACATGTAGTGCAGTCGAACACACAATGAGTCTGGAAGGAGGGCTGTGAACTTGTGCAGCTCATAACATAGCATTGCACTGTTAAATTACGATGTTAGCCATGATATTGAATAACAAAGTAGAAACTGTTTTATTCTATTTATTGATCATTTGTAAGGTGCTTTATACAACAGAATTGTGTTACAAGGTGCCACAAGGCTAAATGGGAAGGGAACAGGGGAAATTACAGTGGCAAGAAAACAAAAAAGCAACACTAATATGCATACAGTCGTGGTCCTATTAGGCCTTGAGGCATTCGCCCATACAAGTGTATTGAGGAGAAGTGCAGGGGAGAGGGGCTGAAAGGGGAAGCAGCGGAATGGACAAGTGCTGGAGGAGGGCCCAAAAGGGAAGTGCTAAGGGGAGCCAGGAGGAGCACCTCAGGTTAAGTGCTAGTACAGGCAGCTCTCAAGGGTGGTATTTGGAGCCACCAGGCAGCGGCCCGCAGACGCAGGTAATGACTCGGAGGAAGGGTTTGAGATCCTGTGAGATTCATGAGGATCGGGCCACCGGTCACAGCGGCAGTGGGATGATTAGCAAGGAAGGGAAAGATGAAGAGCAGAGCTTTAAGTCGTTTCCGGAACTTAAGGAGGTCTGGCTCAAATCAAAGGGGCAGGGAGGCTGTTCCAAAGGGAGGCATCAGCCACAGAGCGAGATCTGGCCCCCGCTCTCTGCTTAGAGAAGTGTTTGACAGTCAGAGTTGGAATTAGAGGAGCGTAGGGCTCTAGCAGGGGAGTATTTAGGGAGCGAAAGTTGGAGGTAGAGTGGTCCTAAGCCCCAGACGGCCCTGTGGCTGATGCAGAGGGTCTTGAATTTGATCCTTGCAGCCAAAGGGAGCCAGTCGAGAGATTTTAGGGCTGGAGAGATATGGTCCCTGGGCTTGAGGCCAAGGACAAGTCTTGCAGCCTTATTCTGGATTAACTGGTGGGGGCGACGAGAGGGAGATCGAGAACGAGGCTGTTGCAGTAGTCCTGCCTGGAAAGGACCAGAGCTCTGGAGACATTGAGCTTCTTAGGGAAGGTGAGAAAAGGAAGAATGCCTCTGAGGAGGTGGAGCTGGAAGTGGGTCTTTTTGGTAAGGTCCATGAGGGGAGGGGTAAAGGAGAGAGCAGAGTCAAAGATGACCAAGGTTTTTGGCATCACAAGATGGTGGGGTTAGAGAGCCCAAAGAAGGTGGCCAACGGGTAGGAGGAAAAGAGGGCACAGGTGTTCCGATGAGGAGGATCTCCGTCTTACTGGCATTGAGACCGAGATCGTTTGCTGCACACCATGCGTGAATGGCAGACAGACAGGGATGGGAGAGGAGGAAGGAGAGGAGGAAGGAGGGGAGGTAGAGGGAAGTTTGAAGGAAAGCTGTATGTCATCAGCATAACACTGGTAATGATGAGAGAAGGAGATCAGGTGTGCAAGAGATAGATATTGAAGAGCCCAGGAGATAGGATAGAGCCCTGGGGGACACCACAGGCAAAGAGGGTGGTGGAGGAAAAATTGACCAATTGCAGCTGGGAAGGGCGGTCGCTGAGGAAAGAGGTCAGCCAGTCCAGTGCCCTGTCAGTAATGCAGAGGTTATCAAGCAATCGTTTTATGAGGATGGAATAAGTATTTGTCAACAGTAGACAGGCTGCTCATAATGTAAGGATTGGACATTTAATTGACATCACACAAAGAATGCAGACCCCAACAGCACTGACACAGAAAAGGCGTTCAATCGCGCTGAGTTGTCTTCACTGTGGGATGTGACACTGAACTTGGTGTAGTCCTTCCTCAGAGTGGTTTATGCTATTGCTCTATGTCCTAGTCCTTCTCTTACTAGGGGAAACAAGACAGCAGTGGCACTTGTTCCTTTACTGATTGCTCTGGTGGTCAAACCCCTGGCCGCCAAAGGACGCCATTTAAAGATGCAGATGGTCTTTGTTGCAGAAGTACAGAACATAAATTAACAACATTTGCAATCATCTTTATCCGTGTGATCACTGATCCGATTTCCTAGATCTCCCTCCCCTCAATAGCATGGCTACGAGCCGTTCCAGTCAATGTACTGCTTTAAGGTGCCTCTGGATAAAAAGTGAAGCTCTAAGGATAACTTGCAAGAGAAGGCATATATGGTATTAGGTTCTGCTACTCCATTTTAGATGTCATACTCCAAAAACCTTTCAGTTTAGATCACTAAACATACTAAGGGCCTATAAGCTGCTGACTTTCCTCTGCAGAGTATAAGCAGGGCATAACTTGGTCTCATTGCGCAGTCAGTCAGTCTTGTGGTTCAGACACCTAGCATCGATTAAAAAGAACATTCTTCTGCCTAGGTTTATTTATTGCAGACCCTTTCCATTAGGCTACCTGACAGGGTCTTCATTTCCTCGAGAGGGGAAATGCCCATTCTTTGGTGCAGAAGTCGTAGCAGGATCTGCAGGAAAACACTGTAGAGATACTACTAGGCTGCACATCTACATGCCTTTAACGATTGGGCTAATGCATACTTGCAGAATTTTGGGAAATAAACGGGTCAGATAAGGTCCCTCTTGTAAACTCCAGGGCTCCATAAGAAAGCTAGGTCTGTCTTAAGTATGACCGCCATTGGCTACTATGCAAACCTGGGATAAAGTAGCATGCCCAATCATATTATACCACAACCCAAGCTTTATTCCGGCCTACCGGCAAAAGGGCTCCAAGAGATGAAAAGCAGGAGGCTGTGATTTCATATTGAATATTTTCTGTGAGGGAAAAACGTGCATGTTTAAAGACTGCAAAACCCTGTTCAGGGTGGGTGAATGGTAGTGCCTCTGTAATTTCCAATGGGCCTACAATGGGGACATGAGAAGGTGCGAGGTATGCACTGATTGGTTTTGAAAAGCTCACCTTCCGCTCCCAGCCACACAAGAACATAATTTCCATTCTCTATAAGACACTTATAATAAATGGCAGCCTGCAATATCCATATGATAATGGTGGAAATAACTGTCCTATTACATGCTAGTTGTGACACTAACATTGACCTGTAACCAGTTTTTATTTATTTGTGTTCTTAGTTTGAAATCAAACTTTATACAAATAGCATCTGCAAGCAAACTATAAATCACATTAAAACAACCAAACAAAAAAAACTAAAAAACATGTCAAATGTGCAAGCAATTTTGAGTTAAAACAGTCTCTTCCGCTCCTAAAACCGAGGGACAAGCCCCAACATTCAAAGATCACCCCAATTAATCCTAAATAAAAATAATTGTAGAAGGGAATTCATGAGTGCAATGGAATGGCCATTGGAAAGCCTTTCCCATATCCCATAAACCCAGGGATCACCAACATAATTGCCAATAAATCAGACAAAACATAAAAGTCTTAAATGTTAAATGTTTTATATGTGCTACACGTTTTGCACAAAATCTAAGTGGATTGCACATATTGGTACGGTCCCATATGCTTATGTTTTCCCTGGTATAAATTAGGGCCATACAGGTTTCACACCAGTCTAGTTGCCAGAGTTTTCTCTTGTACATGTGGGGATTGGCGATAACATCATCCAGCAGCATACCACTGGACTGCAGTAATTTCTGACAGTTATATAATCGTTAGTAACACCAAATGTATTGAAGGTAAAATCCTCAAATTGAGAATGGGAGACAGTGAATAGAACATACTACATAGAAGTCGTTCCCACAAGAGCCTCATGTTTAGAAAGAAATTCCTAATTCATAGTGGGATCACCGACATAGGGATCCCCATTGGCAAAATAAGCACATTTTTCGAGAGAAAGCCCTCCAACATGGTTAGATCATATTCCAACAGTAAACGATGGGTCTCCAGGCCATAGATTAGAGATGGTACAACCTTCCCCTCATTAAATTGAATGACAGACAAGTTTGAAAATGTTCCATAATTGTTATTAAAGTGTTTAATTTGTAATAACAGATGGGAAGTTTCATTTTTTAGATGGTTTGTAAGGAACGTTTTGCTACACTGTGTTGAAATCATAAATCCAAGGTACTTCATTAACCACCTGCAACCTATGGCACTGCAGTCAGCAGCCATGTCTCCATAGTGTGCATCTGTTGGTGTTACTTCTTATTTGGTTCTTGCGCCATAAACAGAACAAATATCAATATACAATCTACACAATTCTTTGAAATCATAAGGGGTTTATATTTTTATCCGAAAAGCTTGTTGCCCTTTGTGATTACACGTGTTTCGGCGTGAACAACTGCCTTTTTCAAATCAGGGCCAATTTTTGTAGAAATTTACTAATTATTCTTAAGTCTTGTGCTCCTGGTCATGGGTTCAATCCCAGCCTCAAAAGTATCGAACTTTGTCGTCCATGCGTGCAGGTCCGCGTAATAAGTCGCAGTGGTCTATTCACAGTATCCACAGAGAAGGTTCCTCAAAGACGGCGGATGGCTCCATAGTGTTCTACCAGCTGCAAAATGCATTACCTTTATTTTTTTTAGCGTTTATTGCCAAATAGTTTACTTACGTGTAGTTTTCAAATGAAGCAATTAAGCACCGAAGACCAATTTGTGTGCAGTGTAAAAGAATATCGTCTGCATATGATAACCAAGCTAGCTTAGTACCATACATTTTTGGGGAAATAAAAGCAGTCTTAGATATTACAGATCCCATGTCTGAGAGAGAAATTAAGTGTGGGGGCCAGGATACACCACTGGCACAATCCTCTTTGTTGGGTCAAGTTACAGAGGAAATGCACATACAAATTTAATCTAATTCTTAAATTTGTATCTGAAAGTAGATGAATGTACAAATTTACCAAATTGCCTGGTATACACCACGCACTCAATTCTGCCCATAAAAGGTTTCTATTCACTTTATCAAATTGGAGGCAAAGATATATACTAGCCACGGACACTGGGTCGCAATCATTTATTGAATGGAACCTGAAAGATTGGTGCCAATTCAAACAGAAACTGGTTTATTTATCAGAATGCCATTAGCCGCTGCCCATTGGTTTGGTTCGTTTAACCACTCAACTGCTGAGTGTTTTCCCTCCCGGTGCTGAGCCCTTTTTTGGATATTTCGGTATGTCGCATTTAATCCCTTGTAACATTTTCTTCCCATATTTAGGTGTCATAACGCCACCAATGAATCCTAGTTTGCTGTAGGGGGGGTGAGAGAATTTTTAAAAAGCAAAAAATAGCAAATTGTGTGTTTTTTCCGAAAAGGCCAATAAAATTATGTACAAAGCAACCTGTAGTTTTTTCTTGTAAGAGCTAGGAACAAATGGTTTGCAGTTCTGAATTCGCCATTTTCCAAGCTTCCAAGAACCAGTTGAGTGGGGAAAAAATAACGTATAAGGTTACCATCAGTTGTGTAAAGTAGGCGATTTCCCAGCCCCTCCCACCCCCTTTTTTTTTTTTTTTTTAAATAGGACCTGCTTGGAAGGAAGGGGAGGGTAGGAGAGCTATATGGGAACCCAGAAAGGCATACATTTCTGAAAGGTAGACACAATTCTAAGTTCAGGAAGTGGCGATTTGTGCAGGTCAGGCAACAACTATGTACCTAAAATGTATATATTTTGGGGAGAAATTGGAAAAGCGAGTGAAAAAAAAATAAAATAAAATGGATGTGCTGGACATGGACTGATAACGTAATGGCTTCTGTCAACAGTGAGAAAAGGAAATGCACGGCTACATTCCCCCATGCGTTACAGCTTTTCCCTCCGGGAAGGGATGGGCCAGGGCTCACTGGGACCGGCACTACACTTGGGGAAGGTTGCCCAACATGGGAGACAGGCGCCATCAGTCGGGGACATCCCCCAACCCCCATGCCCCCGACCATCCTGGCTGGCCTGCGTTACAGGTTTTCCCTCCAGGAAGGGATGGGCACCCTGCTGGCGCACACTGGGAAAGCCGCTGGACTTGGGGATGGTCACCCAACATGAGAGTAGGAGTCATAACTGAGCAGACTGGTTGCCCAACGGGCAATTCTTGGAGATATATGAGAATAGTTGGAGTGGCTAAACGGAAATGGCCTGGGTGGCCTGAAGAACCGGAAGTGACACCGCTACTGTCCTTAATGTACTCTGGGGGATGGTTGGCGCCCGGTGTCCAGGTTGCTCGACAACTTGTCTAATAGGCCCAACCCTCAAAGCGCTAAGCTGAAATCATACTGGGAGACAGCCATCAGAGCGGATAGCGGGAGTGGGAACGCATACACAGCTAACCCAGGGAAGTGACTAGGAACCCTCGCGAAATTGAACCAACCATTCTAAGATGGCCGCCGACACTAGGTATACGTGCCGGCGGAGCTCCCAGTACCTTCCAGCAGCTACTGCTGGACCTACCACCTCGCAGCGGTTGCCTTACGAGGCGAGCAGAGGAGGATCGGCAGAGGTGTCTCTGGGGAGCAGGGGAAGCATTGCGCCCCACCCAGGGCTCTGTGAGGAGTCAGAAGGAGCACGGAGCGGCCCGAGAGTGGTGGCCGAGGAAAGACGCGCTGCGGCAGAGGCGGTCAGCTTGCTGTCATTCGAGGAGTGCGGCCTGCGCGGTATCATCGGAGGTACCCCTCACGCCCCCTCCATCCCTGGCGACGTTCCAAGCAGCGAAACGGCAGAGCCAAGTCCGCCGAGGGAGACAGAGGCGGCTTCTGAGGGGAGGACCTGGGGATCCGGTGGCCCAGGAGCTAGGGCTGTGGCGGCTCCCCGTGAGACGCGTCGAGGAGAGGAGGAGCTCAGGGCGAGGAACCGGCATCCCGCCACTGGTCCCGCGGAGGGGAGAGAGAGCCTGCGCTGCCAGGGAGCAGATCCCTCGAAGGAGCTCCGAGGTAAGGAGCACTACGGCTGCACCTCCCATCTCCCACTGGCCTTCCCACCGGGCCTAGGTCCCGAGCGCTCGCGGGGCACCACCAGCAGCCCTTGGGAGGGATAGTTGCCAGTCACGGAATGGCGTGAGGCGGCCCCCACATCCCCTGGCATACTAACACTGGCGTGGCTTGCTCACAGGCCCTGGGCGCAAAGGTTTCAAGCAGAGAGGCCTGCATAAACGGGACTCAAAATCCAGCACAAGGGGGCAGAGCATTGATCAAGACAACCAGGGTAGAGCCGGACGGATTTTAAGGGCCCCAACTGAAGCTTCGAGAAGCAGTGGGGGGTGGAATGCATTCTTGACAGGCCCTGGGGGCAGGGAGAGTCATTAGCCAGAATTGACAAGAAGAGGGCAGAAGCACCCCCTCAGCAACACAAGTGCAAGAGAGTGTGTGCTCCACAGGAGTATATCAGAGAGAAGGAAGGGGCTGTGGAGCACCCCCCAGAGGATAGAGAGGCATTGGACAAAGCAGGACGGAACACAGGAGTGGGTGTAGCATCAAGTGGCTGCCGCCGCCGATAGAGGGATTTGGCACACACTCCAATATGTCTAACAAACAAAGGCAAAGTGAATGGAGGAGTGAACCCTCAGGGAGACACGTCCGGTACATTACCCACAATGTGGACAGTCGGGGAAGCCACCGAAGCTCCCAGGGGTCTCCAAGAGTGGGTAATGGGCAACAACGCTCTGGAGGGACAGACCCTACAGCTCCAATCACACGTCAGGACTTCCATGGAGAAATGCTGACCTTACAGGCTAACTTGGTTAAAACATTGCAGGACGGGGGATTCCAAGATGGCCGCAGACGCAGGGAGACGCGAGTGAGTCTCGCTCCTGCCGGGCCAAAATTCAGCACTTAACTTAGCACCAATCCCGCGAGTTCCAGACGCAGAACTCGGCACCAGGACGCCACTGAGAGCACCCGACATCGAAAGAATTGGGTAGGTGCCCCAGAGGAGCACTCGAAGGTGGAGCTGCCCCAGAGGAACACCCCTCCCCACCACCGGAGCGCCAACACGCCAATACACGGCTGGCCGGGGAAAAGAGGGAGGCCCAGGCGGGGACAGCGGCAACAAGGACACTACTCAGCTGGACATCAGAGCGCCGCTGGCACCCCAAAGGGGCAGCGGGAATCGGCCGTGCCGGACCGGCTGACAACCGGCAGGAGGACGAAGCCGAACAGCCTGACCGGAGGATCCCCCACCACCAGCTGAAGCGCGGATCTCACCGCGTAGAGAAGAGAAACCACCATTTGCGAGGGGAACTCGCGAGGGGAACCCGCAAGGGGACCCCCCCGTGGTGATCCACGAGGACAAGCCCAACCGGCCTCACACAGGGACGGGGAGGACTCCGCTCTCGCTGGTGCCATGGAGCGAGGCGGCAAGCAACAGGTGGAGGGGCCGTGTACCACCCCGTAGTGGGACTGAATACAGCGACGACTTCGAGTGACTCACGCGGAGCCACAGGTGAGAGGCCTCCTTCTGGCCCCCCCCCCCAGCATTGAGGACACAGAAGGCCAACTCGGCCCAATAACAGTAGGGCGGTGAGGACAGGAGGGGGGGGGGTGGGAAATCGGGTCCAGGCTCTCCCCCCAGGCCCTCTACCAGCAAAGAGGCTAATAGCTTGGGAATTTTCAAGCGGTGGGAAGGAGCGCACCCCAACATAGGACAAATTTCCGGGAACCCATTAAAAGCAACGTGAAGCGGGCTCACCCCCCCTAATAAGAAAGCACTCCGCACAGCCTACGCCACGAAGGCACATCTTGCATACTCCCCTTAAAGGAGTGGAGAAAAATAAAGCCACAACTACTGGGGGCAATGTCTAAGGCGAAAGGGAAAGGGGGTGCATCCCACCGAACCCACAGGCAACCAAACAAGACTCAAGCATTCTGCACATGCGGGCATCGGATACTCCAGTGAATACGAGGGGAAGGACTCAGGAAGACACCAGAACAGATATCATCCCTCCCAACACAAGCAATCAACCCCCGTCAAAAGACGACATGCATGCCTGGTTCGTGGAAATGCAGGACAAATTCATGTCGACCGTACATGACCAATTTGCCACATTGAGGAACGACACATGAAGCAGGCAGTCCAAGAAATAAAAATAGACGTAGCCAAATTAGAAGAGAGGACAGACATTTGGAAAAAATCGTACAAAATGTGGAAGATGAAGCACTACAGACAAGCGAAACTCAAGAACAATTAGTACGATTAACCCACAACCTTGAAATCCAATGTGAAGACCTGGGAAATAGGTCCCGCAGGTCTAATATCCGCATTAAAAATATGCCCGAGTCAGTGTTGGACAGAGATCTCAAAAGTGCAGTACAGGAAGTGTTTAGACACATAATTGACGCACAAGCAGCAGACGATATAGGAATAGACCGAGTGCATAGAGTGGGTCCGAAACGCACAGGAGCTCCCGGGGAGAGACCCCGAGATGTGCTAATAGCTCTCTCCTCATACCCGCAGAAAGAGAACATCTTAAGGAGAGCGAGGGAGCCAGACCAAATAAGGATGAACGGGGTGAACATCCAATTGTACTAAGACCTGGCAGCAGGGACACTTCTAAAGAGGAGAGAAATGGCCCCACTGATCAAGGAATTGGTCACAAAAGAGATCAGATACAAATGGACCTTCCCTTTCGGCCTGCTATTCGAATGGGAGGGAAAGCAAAGGAGGGTGACAACCTTTGAAGAAGGACTCCACATAATGGACATACAACCAGAGGTAGTAGAAGGCAGGAGCACAAAGGCAAAGGGGGAAATACCAAAAAGACTGAAGGGTTGGGAGGAAGTTCGGCAGAGAAAGAGGCGAATTGGTAAAGGGGGCACCAAGCCGGCAACAGTGGAATAAAGGAAGCACCAAAGCATGGCTACAACAGGGAACAGCCACCACCCACTGATCCGGGAGAGATAATCTTGGAATACATGGAATAGGATCGGAGACAACTTCTCTCCTGCCCGGCTGGGGATCTGGAACGAACACTCAGGAAGATGTGGGGTTTAGGACTCCCCGCAAAGCTCGACCCGAGTTCACAGAGGGCAGGGACCAATAGGCGCAACACCGTACCTACCATAGGGACCCGGGCCCTCCTCGGGATCAAAGTTGGGTTATGGTTGAAAGTTGAGGGGGGAGTTAGGGAGATTAGGGGGAAGAGAGGGAGGGTACTTCCGGAAGAGGGAAGGGATTACAGCAATCGGGCTCAAACAATATTCAATCTGGGCTGGTAGACATGGGTAAGATTAGAATTCTAACATTAAATGTAAGGGGCCTGAACTCTCCTGTGAAGAGGAAAATAATAGAGAACTTAATTAGAAGGGAGAAAGCGGAAATCCTGCTGCTCCAGGAAACACACATTAAAGCTCCAGATAGGGGGAAAATATATCTCACAGGGTTCAAGGTACTGGCACAATCAAATGCAGAGGGAAAGAGCAGGGGCAATGATAGCAATAAAGGGGGGAGTGGATGTAGCACTCTTAGACAAGCTGGCAGACAAGGAAGGGAGATTTGCATTTGCCAATATTAAGCTAGACAGCACCAAGCTAACCCTAGCATCAATATATGCACCGAACATGGGCCAAGATGGTTTCCTGCGGGATACATTGGGGAGGCTGAGGGGTTCGCTAAGGGAGAGAATTCTGGGAGGTGATCTTAACATGGCATGGCATCCGCAGTTGGACAGGAGTGCGAGAGGCCTCACAACCAGGGCGCTCCTTCCAGCCACCTCAAACGAATAACGGATCAAATGGCACTCTGCGATGCATGGAGGGAGCTAAAGGGACAAAACAACGGCTTCACATACTACTCGCACGTACATAATACAATGTTGAGAATAGACTACTTCTGGGCGTCGGTAGGATTAATAGGCAAGGTCCAGGGTCTAGAACTAGGCCACTGTCAGACCACGCCCCGCTCTGGCTGGACATAATGACCCCAAGGAAAGGGGGTGGGCTTTGGTGCTGGAAGCTCCCACAAGATCTTCTTATGGACCCTGTGACGGGAGAGGCAATAAAGGACAAAATAACTGAATACTTTGAGCAAAACGACACAGGGGGTGTCCCAATGGGAACAGTATGGGAGGCATTCAAGGCGGTAATCCGGGCTCATATGATTGCCTTGAAGGCCTCCAAGGATAAACAGAGGTATAGTTGGGAAAGAGAACTTGAAAGGAAACTTGCAGATATTCGTGAGGAACTTATGACACACCCCACCAGGAAACTCAAGAAGGCGCTTCGACACACGCAACAACAACTAGAGCTCCTCCGGAACAAAAAGGCAGAAAAATCCCTCAAGCAAAGATACTACATAAAAGCCAAGAAGGCAGACAAACTTCTAGCAAGGCAGCTATCAGCAAAACAAAAATCTATGACCATTCTAAACATCAAAAACACACAGGAGAGAGACCCTTACACGCTCAAAGGATATCGGGGAGGCATTCAAAGTATTCTATCAAAAATTATATGCAAAAGAGCACCCAAACGAGGATGATCAAGATGGTTTCTTGCACTCTCTCCCCATCCCAAAAATATCAGGAGGAAGCCAAACTCACACTGGATACCCAGATTACCGAGGAAGAAGTGAAGAAGGGAATAGCAGATCTCCCAAATAGTAAAGCACCCGGCCGAGATGGTTTCACAGCCCAATTGTATAAAAAATAAGCAGACATCCTCACCCCAATTCTGACTAGACTGCTAAACACCTTCAAAGAAAGCGGAAACGTAACCCCATCCATGAATGAAGCCAAAGTCCTGGTGTTCCATAAACCATGTAAGGATCCCTCCCTCCCCGGCTCGTATAGACCCATAGCATTGATAAACCTGGACTCTAAGATATACATGAGAATCCTGGCAGCTAGGCTCTCCCCACTGCTCCCCTCTCTAATTAACCCCGATCAATCAGGCTTTATCCCGGGCAGGCAAACCCACGATAACTTAAGAAGGCTAATCCATCTATGAGAAAAAACAGGCATCACGCCAGCAATATTACTGTCACTGGATGCCGAAAAGGCTTTTGACCGGGTAGAATGGTCTATACTATTTAAAACCCTGGAACATATGGGATTCGGGAACCACTACATAAACATGGTTAGGGCCAACTATAACTCCCCTTTGATAAGAATTGAAGTGAATGGGGAAGTCACAGAAAAGGTACTGATAACTAGGGGAACAAAACAAGGCTGCCCGCTATCCCCCCTTCTATATGCTATCATTCTGGAACCACTACTAATCAAAATAAGGGAAGATATCCACGTCAAGGGGATTGAAATGGCAGGCAGACAGCACAAAGTAATCGCGTATGCCGATGACATGCTATTGGCACTCGTGGACCCGGGGAAGACCCTGCCGAACACACTACAGGTGCTAGAGGCATTTGGGGAAATCTCAGGCCTAAAAAAAATCAAAAAAAAAAAATCGGAGATCCTACATATAGAAGGGGACAGACAGGTCCTGGAGAGGGAGCTGGGTCGGTTGGGCCTGAAAATAGCGGAAGACAGAATCAAATATTTGGGGATAACTCTTACACACAGGGTGAGCTATCTATACAAAGGGAACTACCCCCCACTACTCGCCAGAGTAAAGAAAGACTTGGAAAGATGGTACCCGCTGAAGATATCGTGGTGGGGAAGAATTCAATCGGTGAAAATGAACACTCTCCCCAAGCTGCTGTACTACTTCCACGCTCTCCCAATACTAGTCCCCAATTCTTTTTTTAAGGCTCTATCTGAGACAATCTCATCATTTATCTGGAACAGGAAGCCCCCTAGGGTAGCAAGAATAGTCCTCACGACACATATCAGGGAGGGGGGCCTGTCACTTCCTCACTTCAAAAATTACTACCAAGCGGCGCAATTGCGGGTGCTGAAAGAATGGCTGGGGGATGACCAACATACGATCTGGGTGGCCCAAGACAGGGTGGTAGCGCGAGCCCCACTTGAGGAGGTGTTATGGAAACTCAAACACAGACACCCAAATCTCTGCATTAGTGAAATCATGAAAGCCACCCTGAAAGCCTGGGACGAGCAAACTAGAAAAGGCGCCATAACCACGGTGAACGCCCCATTTACACCCATCTGCAGAAACCCCCAAATCCCACCTGGACAAGAGGAAGGAGCCTTTGAGAAATGGGAAGACGCAGGGTGCAGGAAAATAGGGGAAATGTTTCATGACAAGGAAGTAAGAACATTCACAGAGTGCAAATCGAGGTGGAACCTTACAACAGCGGATAGATACAGATATGAACAATTAAGACACTGGTTATCAATGCCAGAAATAGCTCAGGCGGCCACAAGGGAACTGACCACTTTCAAAAACTACCTCCTAACTAATTCTGGTAACAAGAAGCTAGTCTCCTCTCTATACAACTTTATCAATACACAAGATGAGAATAAAATGGGTCTACATGAAACGATGGGAAAGCACAGTGGGGGAAGAAATACCAAGACAACAGTGGGAGGCACTGTGGGCGGATATCCCTAAAATCGTCACAAGCAGTGCAGACCAGGGAAATGTGGATTAAAATAGTCACCCAATGGCATTACACACCAGAGAGGCTCAACAGCATGTATCCACACTCGACAGACCGCTGCTGGAGGGGCTGCCCGGAAACCGGCACCTGGAGGCATATTTGGTGGGACTGTCAAGGGGTCAAAGGATTCTGGAAAGAATTGATTTCGGAAATGAAAAAGATGTTTCCAGAGGCAGACCAAATGGGAGAGAAAGTGTGGATGTGCGGATAGAAAGAACAACTAGCCAAGAGATATAGCAAGGCGCAATGGCGCAGCTTCATGGGCCTGGTCATCGTGACCTGGGCAACAATCGCACAGAACTGGAAGAAGTGCGACCCTCCACTAATATACACTTGGCTACAGAAGGTTTGGTCGCAAATGGCCATGGAAAAGATCACGCACCACCTACAGGGCTCGAGCGGATCCTTCACGAAGGAATGGGGGGGGGTCATAGAATATCTCCAATCAGACTATACGGAACAATGGTGTCCGCACAATATTAGACTTACAGGCATATTTTCCACATGATTAGTCCTGAGAACAAACGGAACAATGAGTACTCTCCCGGAAGGAGGGATCGTTGGGGGTTGTTATGAAATTGCTTCATGTTTATACTGTAAATCAATAAAAACAAGTTAAAAAAAAAAAAACAAGGAATGAGACCACTACGGTTGGGGTGAAAAGGAGGAGGAAGGACACGTTACGCGGCCAACCGTATAAGGAGACAGGTGAAAACCCGAACGGTGAGGAGAAGGGGGCAACGGGCGGAGGACAGCCATGAATAGTCACTTGACAAAGGGGTGGTGGGCAAAAAAGGGAAAGAATATAGAGCAGGGGAGGTGGGGGCGAAAACATCTTGGGATCAGAAAGGGCGATGAGACCCGCTGGGGAGAAATGGAGGGGGCGGAGAGGATTGGGGATCCAGTTGGGGAGGGTAAGGGGGGAGGGGGCGACTCGGTCAGAGGGGTTTAAGCGTATAAAAGGGGGGAAACAGAAGGTGGGGGCAGGGCGGCGGAGGCAAGGAGGAATCTCAGGACGAAGCAAAAGAAGGGGGCCAAAGGGCAGAGCAGGGGCGTGACCAAAGTGAGGGACTTTTAAGTGGGTGATGCACAACATTAGGGGATTAAATTCCCCCCTCAAGAGGAAAAAACTAGAGCAATTCACGAAGGAGGGACCGGATATCCTGGGGCTCCAGGAGACGCACCTCATGCATAAGTATCAAGGGTGACTGAAACTGAGGCGGGTTTGACCAGATTTGGCATGCTTTCGGGAAGAACAAAACAGGGGGAGTAGCCTTGGCCATCAAGAATACGGTTGACTTCAGGATAATTGAGACCATACAGGATAAGGGGGTAGGTATATCATAGCTATTGGGACATATCAGGACCTCCCCTATACTTTGGCAGTGGTGTACACACCAAATGCCGGACAGGAGCAGTTTCTGCGGAGGGTCCTGGGGGTTCTTGAGGATAAAGCGAGGGGACATATCATTCTGATGGGGGACCTCAACATAGCTGGGGAGAGGGGACGGGATAGGTCGGGGGCCCGGCAAGGGGCAGGGGGGTGGGGCAGTGATGTCAAGAGAAAGGATTGAGAAAGCAGGGTTACGGAATGTGTGGAGGGAATTACGGGGGGACGAGGAGGGCTACACTTTCCTCTCGTGTGTCCATGGGTCAAAATCAATGATTGACTATATTTGGGTCTCAGTGGGTTTGGTGGGTAGAGTTCAGGAAGTCAAGACGGGCCCCATCGGAATAGCGGACCACAAGATGGTTTCCATCCAATTGAATTTAGGATGACGGGAAGGCGGGGTGTGGGGTTGGAAATATCCAAAATTCTTAATCAGGGACCCAATCATCAGAGAAGAAATAGAAAGGAAAATTAAAACCTTTTTCACGGATAACAGGAGAGGGGATACAAGAGAAGACACAAGGCGGGACGCCTTTAAGGCAACGATCAGGGGGGGGGCTGATATCGGCAGCAGCACAGAGGGGGAAGCAACTGAAGGCCCTTGAGGCTCAACTCGAGGGGGAGGTTGAGACGGCAAGACAGATGGCTGGCACAACCCCGACAAGGGCTTCTATGAGAAGATATAGACAGGCATTAGGGCAACTAGAAATCCTCCGAACAAAAAAAGCTGAAGGGGCGTTACTGGCTGTTCGCCAAAAGTATTACGCTAAGGCAAACAAGGCAGATGCTCTCCTGGCACGTCTATTAAGGGGGGGAGAGGTCAAAGAACGCAATTAGAGCCCTGAGAACAGAAGCAGGGGAAAGGGTCACGAAAGCAGAGTAAATCCAGGAAACATTGGCAGAGTTCTACGAATCCTTATATACTTCAATGAACCCCCAGTCCCGCCTACAGAAGGAGTTTCTAGACAAGGTGCATATTAAACAGATAGGGAGGGAGGCAGAGGAAAATCTTAATCGGGAGATCACGGAGGAGGAGGTCCAGAGGGTGATTAGTAACCTATCGCCAGTCAAGGCTCCGGGTCCAGACAGCTTTACTGTAGCTTTCTATAAAACATTTGCTACAGAACTAATCCCACACTTGACATTTCTCTTTAATACTTTCAGGACAACAGGTAGAATAGCTCAGTCTATGGAGGAAGCTAGACTACCCCTCATCCTAAAGCCTAATAAAGATCCAGAGGATAGAACATCCTATAGGCCCATCGTGTTGATAAACGTTGATGCCAAGATCAATACAAAGGTCTTGGCGAATAGGCTTGAGCCCTACCTTCCGGATCAGATCCATCTGGAACAGGCGGGTTTTATAAAGGGTAAGCAGACAGCGGACAACATAAGGCGGGTGGCTCACCTGGTGGAAAAGGCACAAAAGACAAACACTCCAGCGATCCTTCTGGCCCTCGACGCGGAAAGAGCATTTGATCGGGTAAAGTGGTCCTTTTTGTTTCGGGTAATGCAGATAATGGGTATGGCAGGGGAAGTCCTCAAAATGGTTCAAGCCAATCACCATCAACAAGGGTGGCGGTCAATGGGGGCAAGTCAAGACCCTTTAGGCTCAGCAGGGGCACGAAACAAGGATGTCCCCTGTCCCCAATGCTTTATGCAATTTATTTGGAACCGCTCCTACAGGCCATAAGGAGGCAGAGGGAATTGGGGGCATCCCATTCGGGGGGGAATATTCAAAAGGTAGCAGCATTTGCTGATGACATATTGCTTACCCTCACAACACCATTACAGTGTATACTGGCAAGCAGAACACTGCTGGAGGAATTTGGTGAAGCCTCGGGCCTGAAGATCAACATAGGCAAATCTGAACTCTTGAATTTGACTCTGAAGGCAGAGGACAGGGAAGCGTTGAGGCTATCCACCCCCTTTGTATGGAGCCCAGGGGAATTAAATATTTGAGAGTAAGAATCACGGCCACGTTAAAGGGCTGGTATGCGGCTAACTACCCCCAGTAATTGAAGGAAGTAAAGAGGGACTTCCACAGGTGGAGGAACCTTAGGGTTTCGTAGCTGGGACGGTTGGCAGCAGTCAAAATGGTCACGCTCCCACGATTATTGTATTTCTTTCAGGCGTTCCAGCAGGGAATACCAACAAGCTTCTTTAGGGAACTAAATGCCGTGACCAATTAATTTATGTGGGAGGGAAAGAGAGCGAGACTCCGTAGGCACCTACTGATGGCACCCAGAAGGGAGGGAGGGTTGGCGTAACCGAATTTCCAGCAGTATTACGAGGCTACACAGTTACGGGTAATTAGAGAATGGCTACGGGAAGGGGACAGCACATCAGACAAACAATGGGTGAAAATGGATAGAGCGTTGGCGCACCATGGTTTGGCGGAAGTATTGTGCCTATCGAAACAACAGACCGCAGCATCTATACGAAAGCACCATAACCAAATTGGTGGCGGACAACTGGGACAGACTACGGGGAACCAAGGGAATTACGACCTTCCCGTCCCCCTTGACGCCTATTTTTTACAACAGTGACTTCTCACCAGGGCTAGAGAAGGGGGCATTTAGGCAGTGGCAGGAAGGTGGTTGTAGGAAGTTGGGAGATATGTTCCAGGGAGGGGAAATATGTACGTTTGAAGACCTTAAAAGGGAATTTGCGGTAAGGGAGGAGGAAAGACTTCGGTATGCCCAGATCAGACATTGGGTGCTGCACCCGGGGAATAGACATGCGGCAACCAGTGTAAGGCTCACCTGATTCCCACGGAGGCGCAGATCCCGGCTGGGCTGCTATTGTTTCTTCAATTGAGAAGCGTAGAGCTCGGATGACTCTCAGGACTGGGCTTCCTCTTATCGAATGTCTGACTTGCAGGGTAAGTTTTCTGCAGGTGGAAGAAAAAGGGTTAATCACCGTTTGATGGGATTCCTTCTCCCACCAATCGCCAGTTTCTCCCACAGCCTAGCTTTCTACTTGTCTCGGCGAGCTCTCACCTTAGGCGTATAAATGCTGGGCTCTCCATCCTGCGACTTATGCAGGGGTGCGTGGGTTCCAGTTACGTCACTGGAGGTCCTCAAAGTCTTTTGTGGCCTTAGAAGTGGCACAGGTGCTGAGATGCCAAAAGGTGATGCCGCCGTTACTGCACGAGCAGATGCCAGTAGGTATAAAGAGTTTATAGTCTTGAAGAGATGGGCACCTTTAATGAAGTCTTTGCATTGTCTTTTTCAGGTGCCTGGATGCTGAGGGCGTGGTCACTGAGAGCGCGACATGTGCGGTTGTTCGTAGGTATGGGAATTTCAATGACACCTCAATAATGTCCCTTGTTTTCTGTTTTCAGGTCTTAAGATGTTGCGGGCGTTGTTCGTCCGTTGCCGTTGCACGTGCGAAGTACGCGAGTATAATGATCTGTGACCTTATTATAGCACCTCTAACAATGTTCTTTTCTTATTTGCAGGTGTCGGGACCTTGCGGGCGTTTTCCCAGTCGCAGATGCACGTGGGGAAACACGTAAGTGTTAGGCTTTCTTGCAGTCTTTAATGGCACTTAAATAATGTCTTTTCTTGTTTTCAGGTGCCGGGCTGCTGCGGTTGAAGAGATCGTAATACGCACACAAAAGCAGGTAAGAAAAGTAAATGCGGCCGCCTTCACCCGATTCCTACTTAACAAAGTTCTTTGTCTTTACAGGTGCCGTATGGCTGCTGAAGAGAAGGCCGCGAAGAATCCGTGAAAGCACAGATGGATCAGGTAAGCGAGCGCGGCTACGAACGTGTTGCAACTTGCTAACCTTATGTTTCTTTTGCTTGCAGGTTCTGCCGGTGTCTGGATTCCTGGATGGTAAGTATAGTTCTCGTGTCTTTCTTCCACAGGTTGCTGAGCTGAAGCTGGAGATGTCACTGGAATGCTGGAGCTGACTCGGTGAGCGTCCTGCTGCAGATGCAGAATAACGCGAAGCACGTTTTCCCAATCGGGTGTGGTTTAAATAGTGTTGGAGTGATTGGGTGTCTTCTTCCTCAGCCTCGCCCAGGTAAAAGAGTTCCTGTGTTCCAGAGCTAAGGAGTGGCACCAGCCCCACCCAGGTAAGAAAGTAGTCCCAGTTCAGGGAATAGTTCCTCCCAGCAGAAGGCTGGGGACTTCATCCTGCCAGCATTTGCAAAGGTGAGTATGCAGCATGGTCTGCTACAGGTAGGTCCACCCAAGCACCTTTGCAAGAATTATGAGCCCGGCGCCAGGACATGGTCCGAAGGGCCCCAATAGGGGTTTGCTGGAGCCGGGGACGAGGGTCGTGAGCCTGCTTCCGGGGATGCTGGGCTTGACTTGGCTTCTCAGGAGCAGTGCTCATGACAACCAGGGAAACAACTCAGTTTGAAAAATTCCTCCTATCCAACGATGGGTCAAAGAATCTCATATCCAACCTGTATAAGGTACTAGATGACTCAAATGCCTGGCAGCAGTGGCCGTACATGCGGAGGTGGGAGGGAGTTTTGAGGAGGGACATTGGTAGTGAGGAGTGGGAGAGGTTGTGGAGGCGGATCCCCAAGTTAGTTAAAGCTTCTCAGCAGGAAACATGGTACAAGATATGTTGGAGGGGCTGTGGTCTGGAGGGCTTGGCAGAGCAGATCTGGTGGGGGTGCCCGAAGATTGTACCGTTTTGGCAGGAGGTGTAAATGGCGCAAGAGCAGGTTTATGGAGCAGAGGATAAAAGATCACTGGTACAGATACTACTAGGAATTAAAGGGGACGTTGGGGTGGGGGAACATGGATCCGGTGAAAAGGCGAGGGTAGTACTCACACTTGCAGCTATGACAACAATAGCTCAGAGATGGAAAAGTCCAGGAGATACCACAGTTGCAGGACTGGTTGCGGAAGATATGTGAAATCATAGCTCTAGAGTGGGTAACCTATGCCATGAATGATAATTTGGTCAACTTTGCAACGGACTGGGGAGAGACAATGACCCTCAAAGATGATTTTCGGATTGCATGGTGCCCTCAGCGCCTAAGACTTTTGGATTTGCATTAAATTCCGGTGATTAGTTGAGGACAGGACTGAACTAAGGACAAAGAAGGAGTCGCCTCTGGGGAGAGTGTGGGAGGGGGTAGGGAGGGTGGTTGGGGAATGGTTTAAAATGTTGTAAAATCAATAAAAAGTTTTTTTTAAAAAAATTGATCCAACCGAATGTACTGCACCACACCAACATTACACCGAGCAGAGTGGCCGAGTTTAACAGGAGACGGCACCGATTTGATCTATATGTTTTTGGAGCTGCACCAAAACACAGGGCTTCTGGGCTCGATTCGACCAGGCATGTAGGGAGGCCGGGGTGGCAAGATACAGCTGGAACCCGAAGGAATGTTTGCTGGGGGCATATCCAAGCAACAGCAAACCTAAGCATGTTGCTAAATTTATGGACATAGCGTGCATCCTTGCTAAACGATGCGTAGCTATGGCCTGGAATTTAGCTGGGAGACCACAAGAATAATAATAATAATGATTTGGCATTTTATATAGCGCTACGAACCCTCAGGTATCTGAGCGCTGCTTATTACCCACAGTGTGTGGTGCTCATTTATCGACCTCGGAAGGATGAAAGGCTGAGTTTTGGCCCTGCCGGGATTCGAACCTGCGTTAGCAGGCTCTGCACAGATGTCAAAGCGAGCGCTCTACTTGCTGTGCCACTTGACAGGCTATATATATATATACACACCAGATGGTACAAGGATTTTGAGACTTGGGCTGAGTCCGAGACCAGGGTATGGTTTAGGTCAATGCAGAACCTGGACGCAACTACAGGGGGAACATACGAGTCTTGGAAAACGTTAATATGAGACATGTTTCACCCCCTCTGACAATAAACCACCATGAACACCCCGCTCTCGATTATGGTGTTATACTATTTTAACTGAACTCCCTCCTCTCTCTCTCCACCTACAGAGGGTTCCAGTGCCCTTACACTAACACGTACATGGGCTCAGCCCAGGGCAAGCGTTACTGGCCCTTTGAGTGTCCTCATACTCAAGGACCGACAACAATTCTACTTAACGTTATGGCCTAGTTTATGTGCATGGAAATGTTTGTTTTGTTGTTACACCCGGTTAACTTAACTGTGTTGGTGGACTGCTCGAAAGGTAAGTTAAAAATGTGCTCGATACTACTGCATAAAGGAATACTGCCTGTACCCATGTTATTACTAAATGCCAATAAACAAATTTAAAAATAAATAAGATTCCGTCAGCCACATTGTATGCACCCAACACAGGCCAGATACGTTTCCTGCAACAGATTTTGACAATGTTAGAGGACTGGGCTGAAGAAGGTAGTACTCTCCTGGGGGGATGGTCCGAGGAAGGCTAGCAGAGACAATAGTGATGTTGGAAACCTTTTAACAGATGGCTTTTGGGTTGATGTATGGCGGTATCGTTTTGCAGGCCCGGGGGCGACATGTTCTTCTCGCCTCCGCACAGACCTATATAAAGATTGACCTGCTGCTACCGCAGGAACAAGCGGTTGAGGTATGGGGCACCCAAGGTGGAGGGTTTTTGTGGTGAGAACACAAGCTTTTAGCGGAAGAGAAGGTGGCAAGACCTTACAGGCGAGTGCCTAGATGGAGATGAAAGGATATCCTGCGGAGGGACCGGGTCTTCAGGGACTTCCTGGGAAAGGAGATAGTGGCGTACTTTGATGTAAATGACAACAGGGAAGTGACCACATTATGGGACCAGCCAAGGCAACGATTAGAGGACTACTTATAGCAGAGGGGACGAGGAAGAACAGGGAAAGGGGTTTCCTCGTAGAGATGAGAGAGAAAAGGCAAGAACTACACTCGGTTTGAATAGGGGAGGTGGTCAAAAAACTAAGATACACCAGGCAGAAGTACTATAAAAGGGAGACACTGGGGACTCATGAGCACCTAAGGGAATTGCCAATCCTGCGACTTACAGAGACAGAGGGTGCCTTATTGGAGGCACAGATCACAGGGGAGGAAGTAGCAGGCACCATAAAGCAGCTAAAGAATACCAGGATTTGTTGGTGAAACCCCCGGGGCAAGCTCTTTAATTCAATCGCAGGCAGGAACAATACCACTGTCATTCCTACAAGCGCTGATAGCAGTCATCCCGAAGCCGCAGAAGGACCATGCATACTATTCCTCATACAGGCCCATCTACCTGTTAAACGTAGATGCTAAATTCTTCGCTAGAATACTCACATCCTGGCTCAAGCTTTTTCTCCCCAGACTGATTCACCTGGATCAGACTGGCTTTATTTTGCCGAGACAAGGATGCAAGAACTTGACCAAGACGTTACATATTCTTAATGCGCAGATGGTGAAGAGAAGGAGCCCTACTCCTAGTCCTGGATGCCGAAAAGGCTTTTGATCGGGTTAGGAGGTGGAGGAGGAGGGGGGATGGGTTGGATTCCAGACTTGAAAAACTATTACAGAACGGCCCTACTCCGTATACTGGTTGATCACCTGGACCCTGAGTCCAGAAAGCAGTGGGTTCACATGGATAATGCAATATTGGCCCCAATCTCGTTGGGGGAGTGGTTATGGGTTCCCCAATCCCAGATTCCAAGGACAGTGGTTCTGCGTCCGGTCGTGGCAGTCCTGTGGTCTCTCTGGAGGGAGGGTAATGATACTCGGTGGCTCTCCACATGGCCGTCGCTCCTAAGCTGTATATGTTCCCCCTCCCCTGAGAGATGGAATGGCAGAGCCACTACAGTCTCAACCCTGGTATGAGGGGGGATTGAGTAGGGAGTGTCAAATGTGGATAGAGGGAACCTTTGTCACCTTGGACAAGTTGGAGGAGTGCCTACATATTGGCAAGGGGTCCGTGTTCCAGTACCTCCAACTAAAAGGTTTGTTGGCGGACCGCAAATGGGGGATAACCTGCGCTGAGGTCTCACAGACTTTTGAACAGCTGTTGCTTGACTAAGTAGGATCTAGAGGGCTTATAGCAGGACTGTATAAAGCCACCCTGTTAGCAGAGCATACTGATAAATGCTGACTGTGGTTAGCGACTACTGCCACATGTGGTGGGTGTGCCCTTGAGTACAGCAATACTGGGCGGACGTCCTTTCCTGGATCAAAGGGATCAACAGTGTACCCAGAGAGGTTTTGCCATGGATGCTGCTGTTCGAGGTGAGGGCTGGGGGGATATGGAGGAGGTGGGGCAAATGGTGCGAGTTGTGTTGGTGGCTGCTGGAAGTTGCCCGACTCAATTTTGGAAGAGGAAAAGTTTGCCCATGGAAAGGGACCGGGTGGCTAAAGTTTGTGCTGTATAGGACACAGAGTTTCTCTTGCACCTCTTGGAGGAGTCAAGGTAGAACACTGAAGACTTGTGGCTACCCTTCTTTGAGAAATATGGTCGATAAATTGCCCTGAATGCAGTGGTCTTCAAGTGAAATGAGTGGTTTCCTGCAATACAATGTGCCTAGATTTAATTGAAACAGCTGCAAGGGGGTGGGGGAGGAGCTGTTGGTATAGTTACAAGGTTGTTCAGTCACATTGACAATGTAGAATACGGTTTGTATTTCCTTGTTGAAAAATGGCAATAAAGCTCAATTTAGAAAAAAATAATCACACTCTAGGTCCACACCAACAAGAAAGCCAGTAAGACCATGTGCAGTAGGTTGCACCATCAAATAACCGTACGGGGTTAGTGCATCAAAAATAAATATTTCCTGGAGCATAATTAGATCAAAGTTCTTTATTTTTATTTGTATGAGTGCTTTAAAAATACATTGGTGTCTTGGTTCTTAATTTGGGAAGAAATGGGCAAAGCTGATTTCCACTTCAGTCTACAGAGAGCAGAATTCCAGACGTCATGGTTTAGGGCAGAATGTTTAATTTGTGCACTGCTCGAGTTAAACACATGAGGAAGAATTTGCATGCTATTAATTATTTTAAAGCACAAAATGAAATCGTTTCTCAATGCCTTTTATTAAACTGCTTAAAGTATTTTTCTGCAACTCATTAGGAATTGCACATTAGCAAACAGAATCTACATTGATTATATGGATCAGCAAATGGAACAACTCTTACATTAGATTAAGCAAGAGGCCAGTCAATAAAGGATATAACAGTGTGGCCATGTATTGTAAGCAATACAAATAACCTCTATATTAAGTAAAAAGGATACTGCAAGTTACAGAGCAGTTCAGTGACCAAATAGAAGAACGAAGACGAACAATATGGGTTTCTTTATCCTATGTATAGCTACTTTTGGAAGACTCAACACTGGGCTATATCAAGGTATGGCACAGGGACCTGGTGAGGACAAATGAGAAAGCATGTAGCACCGAAAGGCACCGCGGCAAGCGGCCTTGCTCATTTTCCAGAATTCAAAGTAGATGTACAAAATGAATATACATTGGTACATCACCCAAGACCAAGCCAATACTTGCAAAACAAGTTGGGCCTATGTGAAGTTTATGTGGAGCGGCAGGCACCTACTTGCAAATATGGCAGTCGGATAGTTGGCATTTTTGTTACAAAAGCCCATGCAAACTTAGTTGGTTATTCTAACAAGTGGGATTACTAACAGCGTTGAAAAGGACACCCCTCTTCTCAAATGTCACATAACAAGGGCTTTACATGCCCTACCAGATTGAAACGACTTGGACTGCTGTGAATCAGAACAATGGTCTGTTCGCATACATTATTTGCTGGATATTAAAACAAGGGGAATGTAAGGCAGACTGTTAACCTCACATGTCTGAAGCTTTGTTAAAGCCTGCATATTGGCATTGCCTCGTACTTCTTTACATTCAATAAAATTATAATGAAGCATATAAAAGATTGAAATACAGTGAATAAAAACTGCCGAAAGATTTTATGATTAAGTAATACATAACAATGCATAATAAAAACGTATGACAGCTCAGTGAAGAAACCTTTTATGAAAAGAAACGTTAAACTCTCAACACAAAACTAAACCCCAAAAATGTACTAGTTATTGTTTCCAGATAAACCATAACTGCCACCGTGTAGCAATGCTCATGATGCCACTGATAAACAACAATGGTTATACACTCTACAATACTTTTTTTTTTTTAAAGCAGTAAGCAAGCAATACACTGACATATGCGGAAACCTTTGTTTAGAGGCGGTTTATATACATGTGTACTTGACACATTAACAATTTTAACACTGTTCCTAGTGATCATTAGTTGGTCCAGGTGATCAAATGTTGAACCGTGTCACAAAGTTAGGTCATGCCAGCTGCATAAAATTATTCAAATATGCCATATGGGTACTGCCTAAGGGATGCATCGAAACAGCATTGGGTATTGGCATATGTGCATGATAGATGCGTAGTGTGCTCCGAGTACTTTCTCAAGATTACATGCATAGCGTTTTTTTTCAGTTTACTTTGCCACAGGGAAATGTGTCCCTTCTATTATATCCAATTCCTTGCACATTTAATAATTGTGAACGTAATATCGTCAGGCTACATACAACAGTAAATTGTCCCTTAATTGTTTGTTACAGAGTTTCTACTCATCCAGAATGTACTATGTGATGTCATATGCGAGGACAAGAGAAAAGCAGTGCTCTGGGTGAGTTATAGCTCATATATATACACACACACACACACACACACACACACACACACACACACACACACAAATCAAATCTTCACTGCTCCCACCCCACCATCCATATTTACACAAACCCAGAGCTCACCTTTCCCTTGTTGGGTGAAGGTCGGCGTAGACCGGTTGGTGTAGAGGTTATCAGATTTCAGGCTCAAAGTGTTGCTTGCAGGGGGAACGGCAGTGTAGTTGGAATGGTCATTGGTTTCCATTTCTGTGGAAAAAGGAGATATTTGTTAAGATGGTTTCTCTTAGCACAGAGTACAGAGGATGAGATTAAAAGGACCAACGGCTTCCTTTAATGTCCATGATCCCTCACCATTTAATATCCTGGCCAAGGTTTATAGGGGTTGTAGTTCAAAACATCACAAGAGCCAAAGGTTCTCCTAGCTGAGCAGTTAATGCCATAGACTGACTAGGAAGGAAGCAGTTCAGGATACTGGGCAAGAAACACTTAAAGGAGGGAATTCCGACACATGAATGTTGATAAGAGAATACGTTATCATATGTGAATGAAATCAAAAGCATGTGTGGGTTACAGATAAGCAACATGTTAAAAGTTCTTACAGAGTTCGGGCAATGTTCAGAATCAAACAGGTGCTTTGAATACCAAGATTGGTTGGTAATACCCCCAGGACGACTTTGGAAACTGTATATGCTCATTTGGGAGTTCGTCTCTTGTAGACATCAATGGGAAAAACAGAGCTGCTTCCGGCAGCATGAAAGGGATACTATTACGGATGTTGCAGCACCCTCGGAATTTGTTAAAAGCCGAATGTAAAGTAAATGTTCCAATTAAGCTATTTTCAGAGGGAATCGAAATGCAGAGGGCACTCCCGGTCTGACGCCTTCAGAAATGTTGGGATGCGAACTGTCAATTCTTAATTGCGCACAAGGTTTTAAGTCAATTGGGGCAGTTCAGGGTCTCCACAGTGATGCAGCAATGGTTTTTGTTAACGAAGATGATACGCAGGAAGGCTGGTGTGTCAGAGCCACTGGAGAAGGAATTGGTCCAGAGAGCAGACAAACTGCTCATGCTGATGAACAGTGTAGTTGTCCAATGTCTTGGTTATGGTTAGCAGAAGATGGCATCAAGAGTCTGGCTGTTGCAGTTCAGGTAGGCCCATATGCTTTCTATTGCCCAACAGTTGTTTCAAAGATCTTTCGTTGCTTCTTTCATACCACAGGCCACAAGCAGTCTTGCAACGCTTATTTTAAGCCTTAAACAGTGAACCTCTAGTCTACAGCAACACTGGGAAACCTAAAGGCTCTGAACGGCATATCCCAGAGCTGCATCCATGATGTGGCCTGAACAGAGGAAGTTGTTAAACTAGTCAGAAAAAAGATTGCAAGGTCCTCTCAGAAGAGGTGCCGTTTAAGAAGTGTACCCTCTCTCACAACACTGATGTTACATCAGTAGAGATTGCATTTGCAATCCAGTAAGTATAGTATATTAAAAATAGATTTCAATCCAGAAACAAAATGTGCAAAAACGATCCAATCAAAAAAAAAAAACAAAAAGGGAGAATGGTTAGGAAGAGAATGACAATGCTGTGGCAAAGGGCTAATAGGTGGACGTGGGCCAAGAAGAGGGGAAGAAACAGGGTTTAACCTACGTAAGGGGACTTGTGTGGGAATTTCATAACCGGAAGGAGGACGTAGAAGCACCCAAATTGCATCCTGGCGTGGCTCAACCAGATTATATCCTGGTTACATCCATGGACAGATCACCTCAACCAAGGTTCTCATTAGCTGGCAAGGCATTGGCCAAACTTGAGAGCTGGATAATTGTAATCTGGTTGATGCATGAGGTATAAACGCCCACAAGAGGAATTTCACATATTAGTTTAACTCCCACAAGTCCTGCTCTAGGATAGATCAGTTATTCATGACAGCAGGAATATTAAGATGGTCTAAAAAGGAGTACATTTTGGTACAGCCATTATCGGAAAGTTCCCCAGTGAAAGCAGAAATAGACATAAGAAATGTTATTGTACTTCAGGGAGGGTGTGGAATAAAAAAAAGACAATTCTGAAGTACTTGGCAGCCAGACAGAACCTAAAGATTAAGAGATTACCTGGAACTCAACTTGAACGACAAGGCCCGGGGAAATCACAGGGACACCCTTTAATCAGTAGCAGTGGGGAAATCATTTATAAGCCTGAAACAGGTCGGGGGAACGACTGAAATTGCTAATAAAATCTACTGTCCAAGGGGCAAAACATTCAGGAAATCGTTTTGTCATTTAAGCTAACGTACTTGTCACCCGTTGCTAGGTCACATTTTGTAAAAACAAAAACATGATGTGGCTGCTGTGATGAATCCTGAGCAGTCATCACTGAACCCCAGCCTAGAATCTCCTCCCATGTGGCCAGGAGAAGGCAGCCGCTACCTGATCCTACCCCTGGGGGTGGCATCATGAGGGAGGATTAAATGGGAGGAGATGGCTTTTAAGGGGAAGTGGCAACTCCCTTGGGAGGGACGCAGTGTTTGTCTTCGGAGAATGAGAATGCTATAATTGCCAAATATCGAATGGGATGCTGTCACTGTACACTGTACACATACTTCCCATGAGACAGCCCAAAGAACTTTCTATGCAGTCACCTAGACAGAATACGTTTTATACTTCGGGAACACATTAATCAAATGTGACATCCTTTAATTATCATGATTCAGTCCTAGGTAGAAGTCTTAACCCCAATGTTAAATCGCATATCATTCACATAACATCTAACTCTGATAACATTCAGTCCACAAATCAATTAGAACTAAATAGATATGAAAGAACCAAAACCACCAAGGGCTGTAAGATCTATAATGCCTGTGGTACAAGGAAAAGGGACAACGTTCATGAGGATCAAAAAGGTGCTATCAAAGCACCTAAGTGGGACATTTAAATGTGGGATCGAGCCACTGCTGGGGGACTGAAGGAGTTGCAGTAGCAGTCAGAAGAGAGGCTGCAGTGGTTGGCTGCAGTGGTTAGATCTGAAGCAGGAGTGCAAATGCCAGCAGAAGTAGGAAGAGAAGACGAGTGGTTTTGCAGAGTAGGCGCAGCCAGAAGCAGAGTCTGAGAGAAGCCCAGCTGTGCGGGAGACATGCTCCCGACCTGACGCAAGTTGCTCGTAGGTGCTGAAGGACCCGACTGATCCAGTGGAGACCCACGTGCAGGTGGTGGCAGGTACAGCAGAGCCCTCAACAGGATTGCCAGACCATAGAGGGTCTGCCGCAGCAGCAAGGAATAACGCAGAGACGACGAAAGAAGCCCGCGAGTTGGCCTAATGGCAAAGGTAACCCTGGGTCACTCCAAGACAAACATTTAATAATATCAGACAATTTTGAATACTGAGCAAGTACAATAAAAGGGCAACAAGGGCACAATTACACGATACCAGTTTGAGTAAACCTGTAACCCATATAACAAACAGTCAAGAAACTTTATAAAGACAGGCAACCACTGTTCAGCCCTTCTCACATGGGATACTACGGACATGGAGAACCTTGGAACAAATATTTCCACTAATCGAAGAGACCCATTGTAGTTTTAGGGTTTTTTTTCCTTCCTGGTAGGAAAGGGTCCAGTTGCTTTGATGAAATGTGGTTGTGACAAAAAAGTGTTGTGGAAAGAAACGGTTAACTTTATTATCCTGACAAACGGTTGCATCATAAAAGACATTTGCTGTGCAGTCCTGACAAAATAATTCCACTATAAGAATAACTGATATTCATATGCCTGCTTTACATCCTGGGAAGGATACTTTTTTTAAAAATTAGTTTATTCAAACAAACAATACAAACCAAACTTGCAGTGCATATGGTAACACTTCAATTATACAACGCTTAATTGTGTTCACTGCTTCCTGTATCCCACCCCCCCATTTGGAGCCTACCTCTACTCACATTCTGTTCCTGCATGTTGTGATGGGGTATCCCTTTCCATGGGTTCCGTTGGTCTCGCATTGACCCAAATAACTCCGCTATAAATAATTTCCAGGCCATCAGGGTCTCTGTATCCTCCTCTCCCCCAGCACTGCTCGATTCTTGCCATACCATGGTTTCTGCCTCAGCCCATTTCTGCAAATCTTTCCACCATACCTCCAGTCGTGGTCTGTGGCATGTCTTCCACCCCATAGCAATTCTCCTCTTTGCAAGCGCATATGGCAGGTCCTTTAGTTTGCTCACATGCTTGAGTTTTCGTGGTCTAGGGAACCCCCTTAACAAGCAGGCCCACACTGTATCAACCACAATCTTAATACCTCTTTGTGTGTGCCACTTTGCTCCAAAAGCGCTCGATGACCTGGCATGACCAAAACATATGCAACATACCAGCATTCTCTTCATCAAATATGGGGCATGCTTGCCGTCCTACATTTTTAAACCTAGCTCTTCTCCTGGGCGTCATATAAGCCCTATGCGCAATATGCAGTTGCATCTGATTTAGTCTTGCGTTCCTCGACACCTTCTTATGATACCCTTGGGCTCATTCCCACATCCCATCATCCATCAGGGCTCCCACTTCCACCTCCCAGTCTTGTCTCAGTTGTACTACCTCCTTTCCTACTTTGGACATCATCTCGTATATTCTGGATATCTCGTGTCCCCCCTCTGCTATGTCATATATTGTTTCTATAGTAACATCTGGTTCTTCCCCCAGTACTACTTCGGGCCATGTCCTCCTAATTCTCTGCACCATTCTAGGATACGTGATATACTGGCCTGTATGTAACCCGGTTTCCTCCCCCAACACCTCAAAGCCTGTATAGTGCTATCCCAACCGGTTCCCAGTGGTTTCTGATTATCATCCTTAGTTGCTTTTCTTCACCTGCCAGTGCTACTAGTGGTACCTGTGGGAACACCGGGTTGGGTTCGCCATCATCTGGCATGCCCTGCGCCATATCTTCCATCCAAGTACCATCATCTTTGGGCACCCTTCCAGTTCCGCCTTGGGCAGCCACATGATCTCTCTTAAACAAAATGGGGCACAATCTTGTCTAAACAGCCTGGACTCAGAGGTCACCTCCTCCGAGAGCCATTTGGCCACATATTGCAGCTGGCTTGCTATATAATAAACTTCATAATTAGGCAGTTTTATACCCCCTCTCACATAGAAATTCTGTAGCTTCCAGGGGGCCACTCTATTTCGTGTGCCATGCCAAAGAAAATCCCTGCACATACTGTCCAACCTAATGAAGAACTTCACTGGTATCAAGTGCGGTATATTCCCAAAGTAGTGCTGGAGCTTAGGTAAGACCACCATCTTTAACATTTCCCCATATCCCATCATTGCTAAAAGGCAGCTTCACCCAGAACCTCATGCAATTTTCTTAATGGCTACCTCTGTATTGTACTTATGCTCCTCTTCCACCGTGTGGTATATCTCTATCCCTAAGTATCGAAATGTGCTAACCTCCCATGGTATCTTTAACACCAATAGCTGTTTCAATGGGATCCCTTTATATCCACCCAATGGGAACATACTAGACTGCTGAGGGTTCACCGCTATACCAGACAGCCCTGCATATCTTTCCATCACTTCCAAAATGTATTGGAGGTTTTCCTCCGGGTGTCGCAAATACAACATGTCATCCGCATATAGGGAGATTAGATGTCGTTCCCCTCCCACAGCAATGCCTATCGTATCATATTGTTGCCTCAAGTATTTCGCTAGGGGTTCCAAGGCCAATATATAGAGCATATGGGACCATGGACATTCTTGTCTGGTACCCCTACAGAGTTGCCATCTTTCAGATATCACTGCTCCTGTTTTAACTCTGGCCAGCGGTTCACTATATGACATTTTCGCCCACTGTAGATATCCAGGCCCCATTCCATAGCCAGCTACAGCCGCCAACACTGCGTCCAGTGACAATTGCCAATTCACCTTCGTTCTCGTTCCCATGCTCAATAACTCAATGGAGGCGTCTGAGATTATTGGATATGTTTCTATTCGGGACATAGCCCGTCTGGTCAGGATGTATTCATTTGCCAATAACCCTCCTCAGTCTGTTTGCCAACACGGCCTTCAGTATTTTGCTGTCTTGATTTAACATTGATAGGGGTCTATATGAACCGCAGCTATGTCCAGCCTTATTAGGTTTGGGAAGCAGTATTATAAATCGCTTCTCTAAGGGACTCTGGCAGTCTGCCCAGTTCATATGCCTCATTCAACATGTCTAAAAGCGGGTGGAGAACCTCTCCTTTAAATATCTTATAGAATTTGCTTGGGAGTCCATCCACCCCCGGAGTCTTGCTAGTGGGCAACTGTCTCACCACCTCTTCTAAAGTAATCGATGCATCTAGCTCCTCTCTTTCCTCAGCACTGATCTGTGGCAGTCCTATATCTTCCAGTGTGTCTACTATCGACGTGTAATTACTCTCCCCATCATCTCCATATAGTAGCCTATAATAGTCTGCAAACTCCTGGTTAACTCCCTCTTGGGTATCAACTACACTTCCATCTTCCCTTGTTATTGTTCCAATCGTGGGTCTGGGGGTTTCATTTTTGTATAACAATGCCAATATCCTTCCTGGTTTATCCCCTCCCGCATGCTGTCTGTCTATATATTTTTTATAGTTAAGGTTACACAGCCTTTCCCAGTGCACGGCACATTTCTGCTGCAGCCTGAGTATCAGGTCAGTATCTTCATGGGTATTTTCTCCCTTCAATGCCCTTTCCAGTTCTCCCTCCGTTTCCCGTAGATCAGCCAGGATCCCTCCTTGTAATCCTTTGGATTTTGCTATGGCTACCCCTCTCCTCACAACTTTAAAGGCTTCCCACAACGTGCCCGCTGAGTTCACACTGCCAGTATTCGTCTCAAAGTAGTAACAATCTCCTCCCTCAAATCCTCTCTAAACATGGGGTGTTTCAGCGCCTCTGCTCTGAGGCGCCATATCGGAATCCTCGTTCTCGGGGTCGGTATTGCCATCCGAGAATCAGAGGCAAGTGGTCTGAGAGGACACTTGCTTTATATTCTGCTTGCGTGATCTCCGTCATCACCTCTTGTGTGACAAAAACATAGTCCAACCTTGTATGTAATTGCTGCGGGGCGGAATAATGTGAATATTGCCTCTCTTGGGGTTGACGTGCCCTCCACACATCTCCGAACCCAAAGTCTTTCAGCAGTGTCTGCAGCGCTTTAGCGGCTGGGGCAGGTCTATCCATTTTCCCCATCTGATCAAACTTATGGTTCAGTACGCAATTAAAGTCTCCTCCCCAAATCACTGCACTCCCCACACACATGCTAAGGTTGTTACACAGGGTTCTAAAATATGCCGTGTTTTGATTCTGGGCATACGTATTTACAATGCCGGTCTTCCTATTTTCCACCAATCCCCTCATTATGACCATCCTCCCGTCCGTCTCAACTGTTGTCTGTAACAGCTGAAACGGGACAAGTGGCGCCACCCAGATAATCACTCCCCTAGCATAAGCCGAATATGCTGAGCTCACCACGGTCCCCTTCCATTTATTCCTGATCATCTCCATCTTATCTTGCGTCAGGTGCGTCTCTTGCAGCAAGGCTATGTCGTAGGTAAAGCATAACCTTGTTCCTCTTTAGGTAGATATTGAGCCCCCTGACATTCCAAGTAATTATTTTAAGATCCCCCATCACTTGTTAGAGTCCCACTCCTCCCCCCACCTATGCAGTACAAATCCAATTGTATTTCCCCATCTATATAGGCTTGTTTCCCCAACTAAAACTTCCCTCAACTAAAAACACAACAAACACCCCAACCTCCCTCCCTCCTTCCCTCCCACCTCCCTTCCCGGTCCCAACAACACCCTCCCCAACTGTTGCCCAGCTCCATCCCTGGATCTCAGACACCCCCGCATCTAGCCCTTTCTGGCTATAGCCCGTACTTGCGGCTCAGCAGGGTGAAGTCGCCCTATTGGCTGTCTTACTACCAACTCCTGGGGGTAGGTTGCCTTCCTCCTGATGCTCCTGTTTACTTCAGGTTCACTACGCCTAATTCCACCCAGTATACCTATGCATTTTATTCTCTATATTCCAGTCCAGCAGGGTCAGTAAGTCCAAAAATATCATAATACAATTCAAATGTTCCACAGTCTCTTACTGGGACCAACCCCCCCCTTATCCCCTCTGTATTCATGATACATCCCCATCACTTATCGTGCTCCTCATGATCCTGCTCCCCATCTCGCTCCGGACAGCCCTGCAAATCCAGCAACGCTGCCGCTTCCTCAGGGGTATTTAAGCAAGACTTTTAGCTTTGCAGGGAACAAAAGCATGTACTTGATCCCAGCCGTGCGCAGTCTCCTCTTGACCGCCACATAGCTGTATCGCTGTCTCTGCACCAACATGTGTAATCAGGATACGCTGTGATGTTGGTAGATGCCCTTTCTATCGTTCCACCTTTACGAAAGTACTCCAAGATCTTCTCTCTATCTTTATAGTTCAGGATCTTTGCAATTATCGCCCGAGGAGGAGCCCCCAGGCCGTGGTCTCCTCATCGGGGCCCGATGTGCTTGTTCAACTGTAAACCCTTGTGAGAGCTTGTCTGCCCCCATCTATTGCAGGATCATATTCTCCACATAGTCCGTGGGGTCCTGGCCTTCCTCTCCCTCCGGCAGGCCGACCACGCAGATGTTGTTTTGTCTTGCCCTTCCTTCCACTTCTTCTGCTCGGTTCTCAAGATTAGCCACCTGTTGCTTTAGTAGGTGTACCTCCTTTGCGTTATTCGTGCTGGTATCTGTGTTGGTTTTCACCGCACTCTCCAGACCACTCATTCTTTCTGCCAGCGCTCTGACATCCTGGAGCAGCAGGGTGACTTCTATTCCCACCGCATCTATTTTGTTCTCCAAGGCCGTTCGGAGGTCCGCCATTGCCGTCCCCCATGTGGTTCTCAGCTCTGTTATAGCTGCTAGGACCATTAGATTTTCTCCTTCTGGGGTACCTTCCGCGGAAGCCGCCGCTGCGCTTTGTGCCAGAGCAGTGGGAGTCCATTGCCCCTTGGCAAAGACCTCCATTGTGGGTTGCTTACTCTTGGCCTTAGGTCCTTTCACCGACATCATGCAACCCTCCTTGTGTCTCCAGTTCCAGCCTCTCCGTACCGTGCAAGTTCTGTTTCCCGGTATTTCTGTGACGCCACCAGGTCAGTACAGGCCCGGGAGCGTCGTACTCAGAGGGCTGCAGTATATGGTAGCGTGCGCTGTATTCCGTTTCGAGTGGGTTGTGTCCTCCCACGTACCTTCTCTGACTGTTGTATTCAATGCCCCATTCGCTTGTTCCCTAGGGCCCCTAGGTTCACCTTCTTCGCCACTCCCACTGCACCTCAGGCTTATGTGGCGCTTGATGTTAAGGTCACCTCAGTGAGGCCCTTTCTGCAGTGTCGGCCTGCCGCCTTTCGTCTTATCGTGCCATCAGCCAGCAACTGTCCAGGATAAACTGGATTATTATTCACTCCATTTACTAGAATGCCAGTGTTCCCCACTGCTTATATTGCACAGCAGCGTGCTAGTGCGGGTCCAGCTTCATTGCGTAGGTCCCATCAACTCTCGGGGGTGGCAATATCAGATTAGCTCCCTGGGCACATGTCCCCCAGCAACATAGAAGAGCACTCCATCCCTTACTGTAGCAGCTTCCAATGCCCTTTGAGCACCAGTATAGCACTTCGTTGTGAGGAGCTCTTATTCCTTCGGGTATAATGGCAGGGCAGCGTTATGGTTGGTGTCTTATTTTGGCTTCCCCGCACCACTGTAGTCAAAAAATGTATCTTGTAAGCCTTGCTGGCTCCTCGCACAGCGCGGCTCGCTCACCGTTATTTATTCAAAGTGACAGTGGTTCTTTCCATCAGCTCTGCACGCGCTGCTACATCTGCGGCCGCTCGGAACGTTCAATTTGCGTCCGAAGCCTCGCCGTTGTTCCCAAGATGGCTACTGTATCCTCTTTGCAGCTCGTTCCGCCGCTCACAGTTCCTTGCTCCGTCCAACTTGCAATAGAACACTATATCCTATCAGCAAATGCCGCCCATAGCATAAGGAGCGGACATATGCTGTCAGCAGGGAGCCACGTGAACACTGGATGCCGGTCCCCAGTGTTCCATTCATGCGGCTATTGAATCCGCAATACAGATCTCTTCACCGGTCCGAACTCCGCAACAACGCCTCAGTGTTCTTGTGAGCGACCGCTGCTCTTGATGTCAGGAGCGAAGCGTATGAACGACAGAGCGTTGCGCGACCTCCAAAGGCCAGCCTCCTTCCTTTCACTCCGCCACTCGGCTCTGTTGAATTGTTCTTGCTGCCGCGGCTGCGATCCCTTTGTTGTACGCCATCTTGGCTAGTTTGTTTCCATATGGCCACATTCTTGAAAGTCGATTTTCTTTCTGATGCTTCACTGAATTCGCTTGCTTTTTGTAGTCGTTGCAGGGCACCTATTCAGATGCCTTTGCTTTCATTCCTAAGGCGCATGAGTCATTTTTCCAGCACAGTTTTCTGGATCAATGTCGTATCCGCAGGAGCTGCTTCGCAAGGCACGTCCTACACCATGGCTAGATAGCCACGCCTCTGCTGGGAAGGATACTTTGTGGAGGAAACAATTGCTTTGATTTCTGAATTAGTGGTTTGTGAAAGAGACATTTATTTTAACAAGTGGAAGGACACATTGGACTGAACAGACATGTTTGTTTATTGACTTTGTATGGCGTGCCAAACCCAAAGGTAACTGGGCGCTACAGAACAGGAAAACTGTTGAACTGAATAGAACTTTGTTGATTCAGAACTTTCAAGGGTTTTCCTGAATTGATCCAGGGGAAGGGAACGAAACCCTGGTCACAAGGACTACTTTGTAAGAACTAGAAGTATGAACTTTTGCATTATTTTGTTGAACTGAAAACTACGTTTACCTTGTACACTTGGTTATATATTTATGGAGACAAGGTCATCTTTCTTTAGCTTGCTAGGTAGGAACATTCTTGTTAGGGTAGGGACAGATAGGCTTTTATCTCACCCCTCTTTACTTTTAAAAACAACATTGAGAAAACTACAACTTTGTGTCCACCTCGCATTTCTGACCCCTCACACTGCCTGCTGCACAACTATTTGAGGGTACAGGTTTACTGCTTGTTTCTGTGAAACATGAACAAAGGGGCACAGTAAAGCCAGACAGAAATTGCTAGCGAGGAGGCGGGGGGCTGTTGAGCAGCCGAGGAAAATGGCTGCCTAGCCGGAGAGCTCCGCTCCTGCCCACCAGTATCTGCTGAATATCGGCGCTAATCCTTCAGGATATTGCACCAATACTACCATGATTCTTGTTCGGACACGCTTTCCCTTGTGTGGTCGAAGTTTGAAGGGATTTCGCTGCTTGGAACCGGCATTGCCAACAACTGGGCCTGCATCGCTGCGCGGCCTCCTTGCCGTGGCTGCACGTGCCGGGTGGCGCCGCCTTTCCCGATCCTCGAGTATCACCGGCTGTGGGCTCCCTGTGGCGGCTCCTTGCCGGAACGATCCGCTCCCCTGCCAGGCCCTGTGGAGCGGGATTCTTCGCCGCCTGTCGGCCGAGGCGGGCTGGAGGAGAGGCCCCCTGCGCCTACGCATAGAAGCGGCCCCCTCCGGTCGGTGAGGCGGGACCGCTCACGCTGCACTACGTGCTGCTTCTGAGACGCTGCATGAGAAGTGGCTCTTCCCCCAGCAACAGCTACTGCTTCTGCCGGTGGCGGTCGCCGGACGCGGCCGCTGCCCACCCGCCTACCCCAGCGGCCCTCTGCTGAAGCGGACCCTCAGCCCCCACCGAGATCCTGCCAACACGGCCCCTGGGCTGGGAGCCGCTGGGCCGCTGCGTGACTCTGTGGTCTGACGATCGCGGCACCTGCCTCTGGCCGGCTGCGGCCCCCGCCCTTCATTGGCCCCGAATCTGGGCCTGGCTCCAGCGTGCGAAGCGCGGCCTCCTCGGTAAACATACGGGCCCAGCCGCCCTGGAGGCTGCAAGGTGGGTGTAGTGATCTAAACTTCGCCCCTCCACCCAAGGGGGGGCCCTTGACCTACCCGCTACCCACTCCCCATTTGGAGGAACGACTCCACGGAAGCTTCCCTGCTCCCCCCGGAATCTCTCCGCCCCGGACACGCTGTACCCCCATGCTGCAGCCACTGGAGCCTGGGGTTCACCTCCCCTTGGCCACCATTTACGTTTGGGAAGAATAGCATCCAGCCTGGCCTCGTCCCATGAGGCTCCAAATATCCATGTGCCGTGCTTCGCCTGATTGGAAACTGCGACGTTGTGGGGGCCACCGCCGGGCGATTTCCCCACTCTAGAAAAGGGCACACCAGCGGGTGTACGGCCCCACTCCTGTCTCCCTAACACCTCATTGTCCTGTACACCCAAGCATATCTCGAAGAGACTTTGCTTGCACAGGGCTCGCTGAACCCAGCGTCCTGCGCTCCCCTGGCTCCTCTTCTCCTGCGGCGGCTCCGCCTTCGCTGCCGCACTGCATGCGGACCTCCCCCGCTCTGCCTGGTCAATACTAATCCTACTGAGCTGGAGCTACTTACGGGCTGCGCCTTTGTCCGGCCCTCGGAGACATACTCTCTGGCCATCATTAACCCTGGTGAATCAGTCGCTGTTCCTGCCACAGCAATGCCCAGCAAGACTAAAGTAGGTGCTATGGACAGATTTGCCAGGGTGGCGCCTCTTACTGACCAGGCGTCCTCTTCTGCGACACATGACGATGGTGGGGCCCTGCCGGTCCACCCGCAACTAGACCTATCTGTGATGATGGAATCTATGGCGAAAAACTTTGCTGCCTTCCATGAAAAGTTGGACGACATCAATGCGAATGTAGCGTCCCTGAAAGCGAAAATCGACCAGCCTGGGGCCAGGATCACCGAGGCAGAGCAAAGAATAGGTACTAATGAAGACTGCTTCATGCCCTACAAAACACAGTCACAGAGCTCGCCCGAGACATGAAACAGGTCAAAGCTAAGTGTGATGACCTAGAATCGAGGTCCCCAAGAAATAACATTCACATAGTTGGGGTTCCCGAAGCTGCACTGAAGGGCCGCATGGAGCGGGCGGTCGAACAACTCATCAAAGACCTCCTTGACAACCCAGAGCTCTCGCCATTCTTCACAGTAGAAAGAGCACATCGCTCCCTGGCACCCAGACCTAAACCAGGAGACTTTCCCAGACCTATAATCACTAAACTGATGAGTTATAAGGACAGGGACCACATACTCCGCTTGGCCAGAGAGAAAGGGGAACTAAGGTTCAACTCAAACATCATCAGGATTTTCCCAGATTTTCCGGTGGGTGTGCAGATGGAGAGAGGCCAATTCGGGGGAGTGAAAAAGTTGTTACGGGACAGGAAAATCGAATACGCAATGCTTTTCCCTGCGTGGCTAAAATTCACCCACCGCAACAAACTCTACTTTTTTACGGTCCCTGATGAGGCTGTTAAGTTCATTGAGGCGCAGATCCCACTGGTGGACCCCCCGCAGGAACCGATGGATGACGACTAATGCCAGACGCATGGACTCCTCTTGTCAATCCCCATTAGCTGTGTTGAACTGGCCATTGACTCGCAGTGTGGCTAAAGGTCCCCCCTCATTGTCCCACTGCGAGGAGCCTCCCGTGGCCCTACACTAACATATTGGAAACACGGCTCCCTGGGGGGGGGCCTCTAGCTCGCCTGGTAACAATGCCACACATGGGGCCTGTACACTGTATGCCAAGCTCCGCCGTCATGTACTGGCTCACGGCAGTTCTGGCTAGGACCTTGATACCCTAGATTATGAGTATGGTCGCTTTGCAACCTTACTTCCATCAGCCGATCTTCAGATTTATGTTGTATTATCGAAACTTGTATTAATACATGTGGGCAGAACGGCAGCGGCAGCCCCCACTGCAGTTGCAATACCCTCCGACTCTAAATCCTTGTGTTTTAGCCACGGTTGGGCAATTTCTCAGGCGCTGCCAAGTTGGGGATGGCACGCAGTTGTTTAATTTAAGGGTGGGTATCTACACACTGCTAGTTTGTGCAGGGCGGTGAGGGAGGGGGGGTGAAGAAGTTGAGGTATGTTATATACAAAATGGCAGGAAAGTTGGGACCGGTTCTAAAGGGAGGCACTCTTATGCCACTGCAGCACACATGGCGTTCGTCAGAGACAGATCCTTTGCTAGGGATGTCCCGTGAGTTATCTATATGGCGATTAAAATGATGACATGGAATGTTCGGGGGCTGACGAATTTCACGAAGTCTCGTAGGATCGCGGCTTATGCACAAAGGCACAGGGTTAAGGTCCTCATATTGCAGGAGACACACGCTCTGAAACACTTAAACGTAGCACAGGCCTGGGGCCTCAACAGATACTATACCCAATACTCCACCCAAGCTAGGGGAGTTCTGACCCTCATCCACAAGTCGATAAACTTCATACTCCACACATCCCACATCGACACAGAAGGCAGATATGTGATTCTTCACTGCACTTTGGCTCACAAAGAAGGCTTGCTGGTCAACTCATACGCACCCAAAACGAACTCCCCACGAAGTGACCGCCATTCTTATGAGATATCTAGACGTCCCCGTCATATGGGGGATGGGGGGACATGAATTTGATTCTTCACAATGTCCTAGACAGAACAACGACCACTCGCAGAGCCACAACTGAAGCGGCCAAACGACTCCTCATACACATGGACTCCCTGAATCTACATGATATATGGAGAACGCTCCATCCCCATGAAAGGGACTACACTTTCTATTCAACGGTACATGACAGTTCCTCAAGAAGAGATCTGTTCCTCTTGTCTGGTAACCATGTGGGTAGGGTTTTAGATGTCAGGATCCTCGCATGCACGCTATCCGACCACTCCCCTGTGCTCCTACAGATCCAACTCGGCAAAACAATGTCGCCATGACCCGCCTGGCGCTTTAAATCTGCCGCCCTATCTGACATTGTCTTTAAAGCCGAGATCCTAGCGGACATAACCACATTCTTTCAAAATAACAGAGCGTCTGACACACCTGAAGGGATCAGATGGGAGGCATTTAAGGTTTACATCAGAGGGATGTGCATCTCTAGGGAAGCCGGTCCTGACATCTATACGGCAAGCCCTAAACAACTCTGAAACCAAGCTTAAAGCCCTAGAACAAGAGTACCTCTCTACACCGACCCCAGTAACCCTAGCTAAGAACAGAACTGGAACAGAGTCGCATGCCTTGAGTGAGGTGCGATATTATGCTTGCCCAGTTGCTGCCCGTAAATATGGGGAGGGAGACAGACCGGGTAGAACCCTGGCCAGGCTGGTGCGTGCAGAGGGTGGTAAGACCCGAATTGATAGCATTATAGACGAAAAAGGGTTAAGGTACTGGTCGGACCACTCTATTCTAGACACATTCGCCAGCTTTTATGCCCTTCTATATGGTCCCGAGCCTGAACACTCAGCCCAGGACTTGGATGACCTGATGGAAAGCATTCCTATGAACCTTATCTCCCAGGACACCAGGGAACGACTTGACACTCCGTTCACCTTGGATGAGATAGTCCAGGCGATTTCAGACCTTCCCAAAAAGCTCCTTTTTCCTTTTCCTGGCCCAGATGGGCTCACCTCCGAGTTCTATCAGGAGCACGTGGCCATACTAGCACCTGCTTTACACGGGGTCTGGGCCGAATCACTTCGATTAAGCATCCCCCCCTCCTTAAGAGAAGCCTTAATAATAGTCCTCCCCAAACCTGGAAAACCCCCAAACGAGTGCGGGTCTTACAGGCCCCTATCCCTTATTAGCACTGACATGAAAATCTTTGCCAAGATAATCGCAAACAGGTTTCTCCCATTCATGCCCCATATGGTCCATGGTGACCAAAGTGGATTTGTTCCCGGTCGATCCACAGCACTTAACATCCACCGCCTATTTAACATGATGTCCAGAATTGATCCGAACGCTGAAGCAGTTGTGGTAACACTAGAAGCACAAAAAGCTTTTGATATGGTCTCATGGCAATACCTATGGCCCGTGCTGGAGAAAATGGGAGTTGGCCCAAATATGATCTCCTATATAAAACTTCTATACACGGGTCCACTAGCCAGGGTGCTTGTAAACTCTGTTCCCTCCTCTCCTTTCACGCTACACCGAGGCACTCGACAGGGATGTCCATTTTCCTCCCCATCCTTTTTGCGCTCGCCATCGAACCCATGGCTGATCATGTAAGAGGACGTCACATCAATAAAGGCATTCGGTTACAGGACACGCCGGAAATCGTCTCACTTTACGTGGATGACGTACTCTTCCATGTCAGAAACCCCTCCTCATACCTAGACCCGATCATCCACGACATTACCAAAATAGGCACGTACTCCGGTTTCACCATCAACTATTCTAAGTCAGAAATCTTCCCTCTTACTATAGCAACTCAACAACCGGCATTGAGTACCCCCTACGCTGGTCCCCGGGTGGTATCCGGTATCTCAGGGTGCAGGTGTGCAGGTGTCGCTAACCAAATCTTCCTTACTAGCGGACAACTATGAGGCTATGGCACAGCTCGTCGTGTCCAAATTCTCCAAATGGCGCAATCTACCGCTATCCCTTGTGGGAAGACTCTCCCTAATAAAGATGATAGTGGTCCCCAAGCTCCTTTACATCTTCGTTAACGTACCAGTCTGGCCCGGGAAGCAATACTTTAAGAGGCTGCACTCGGAGTGCGCCCAATTTCTCTGGCACTCTGGTTCAGTCCGCAAGAAGTGGCAACACATGACTTTACCCTATGATAAAGGGGGGCTCACAGCCCCAGACCTATCTGTACTGGAACGCGGCACAGGCCCAACACGCCACCCATTGGTACACGTTCCAGAATCCGCCCCCGCATGCAAAACTTGAGAAACTGGCTGGGGGTGGGACCAACATCATGACCTTATTACTGCACCGCACTTTCCAAACAGACGCCCAGGCCGCCCCGGTGGCCACCACGATCAGGGCTTGGAATAGCATCCTGCGCCCCGAGCAAGGGCAACCCATACTATAAGTGGCTTCCCATATGGCAATTTCCCGGACTTCCCCCCCCCCCACACACGACCAACACCTTTTGCGACACTGGGAAAATCTGGGCTATCGAGCCCTAACTGACCTCTTCCCCGATGGAACGTTCGTTACCCCTCAAACATGGCGACCAGAACACTCCAACTCTCTGCTCGAGGTGCTACAGTACTACAGGCTCAGAGCAGCGGTACGAGCTATGTGGCCCTCGTACCCAGACGAACCCCCAGACTCACCTGAACTCCATTATATAACAAACTCTGCAGGTGGCAGGGGCATAATATCCACTTTGTACAAAATGCAGCTGGAGAAAACAGTGGACACGTCTCTCAAACCACGAGAAGCATGGGCTAGGGAGCTTGAAACGGAAATAAATGATGAAATGTGGAGCAAAATGTGTGCACACACGCGCAAAGTCTCCCTTAGCGCCAGATTCCGCTGCATACAATTCAAACTCCTCAACAGGCTCTATTACACACTGTACAGAGTAGCAAAATTTACACACATGTCCTAAATGCAAATCCAGTAAAGCAGATCACATACACATGTTCTGGTCCTGTGCTGCGCTAAACACATTCTGGGTGGCCGTGGCGGAGGCGCTCTCCAAAATAATTGGTTCCCTGGTGGATCTGGACCCACTAGCCCTGTTTGGTATCTGGGTTGGGGAAAATGTAAGGGAAATGTCAAAATTTTTAAATGCAAGTGCCATTGTTGCCAAAAGATGTATATTGCAATGCTGGACGCGCCATAACCCCCCCACCTTCATGATGTGGCTGAAAGCCCTTACCTGGGTAAAAATGTGTGAAGAAGAATACATCGGATCCCTACCAATGTCATCACGCCCGAAAAACGTGTGGTCAGAATTCTGTAGCTACCTGAACAATAGAGACGAAGTGGAATGGAGGTCTACCCCCCCCACCAGCACAGCCCAATATACCATTTGAAGTGCGACTCTCCTTCCTTTTTTCTTTTTGCGCCTCTCCAAGCCGTCCACCGTCCCCAACCTGGGATGTCGGATATAGTCACGTTGTACTGTCTTTGAATGATGTTATGTTGCTTGCTTATTGCTATGTAATCTGTGCTGTGCCCATCTTAACTTTCTGCCAATAAACAAAAGTTAAAAAAAAAAAAATTGCTAGCGAGAAATAAAGAGGGTTCCTCATTTGAACGGGAGTTACTTAATTACTTCAACATGAATGGGTCTGGAGGGAGCAGGTACAGGAAATACAGTGCATGTCAGTAGAAGATGGTAACTCCTAAGACCCACAGCTGTGATCTCGAATCAAACAATCAGAAATGTCAACCTGCCAATCTAAATGTTTCCACACAAAAAGTGAATAAGTACTAGGGCAACCAAAGTAGAGTTTCATGGTTCTTACTGGTAGCAGCAAGAGGAATGAAGAATCAAGCTCAATTCTCAAATTATTAAACAACTCTGTGCCACCGCCACTCTCTCTCCCCCCCAGTAAAATTCTTGCTGTTGGAATACTGCTACATTAGTAACTACAGTCCATTTAGTGTGCGTTATTTGGTCTAGTAGACATAACACTTAAAATTACCATCCCTCTTCAAAGCACCGTCAGAGATGGAGAGTGAGCAAGTACCTGTAGCTCTCAACTGACTCATCTGGAGAGGCCAGATATTTATTCGTAGTCACTAAAATAGCATTATTTCTGCTGAGACCTCACAAATACTGCCTGCACAAATTGAAAGTTAATGTTGACTTGAGCCAGTATCTTCTCGCTAGAGGACCTGCATTGCAGTATGTGACTTTTGAAAGTTAAAAACATTCCTACTCCAGGAGTGGACAGAGGATTAGGTTTCACAATCCTGGACCGTCATCTATGTCCCACCTTCCATTCAGGTCTGTCACTAGACACCCGATATACTCACGGAATCAACATCACACTGTATGGTGCTGGCATGATGTTCACTCATGTGAATTCATGGCACTAACAGATAGCTCCAGCAACACCCAACTAGACCAATCAGAGAGTTGGTCTAGAATAAGTGGTTTATGTAACGTACTACTGATATGTTGTGCATCTTGAGCAGCACGCAAGACTTCACTCTGTCTGTCGTGAATGTCTTTATCGCAAAAGAGCCCGCTAGAAGCTCCAAGCAGTTTATGTGCAGGCTCAGCTCCTCTGCGCTCCATTTCCCTCCAGTTTGCAACTCTCCGCATCGAGCTCCCCATCCTAGACGACTGGCGTCTGACTATCACGAGGTCCGGCCGGTCCCCGAATATGGCACGCCCATTCCAGGCGTCCATATTCTGCAACCACCATTCCAGATCCGTGATAGACTCCTGATCTAGTGGTATCGATTGATGATATCTCAACCCTTGTTGTAGGTGTCTGATTTTCAATCTTTGCAAGGCTCGATAGTGTAGGGGACCTGGAAAAATGGCTTGTATGGAGACTGCTAGAAGGCCCACAATTGTCGCCAGAACTCTCAGAGAAATCACTCGCTTCCCTAAGCACGCCCTTATCTCTCTTTTGATATCTCTGATCTTCCTTGCTGGAAGCTCCAGGATGGCTTGTCTTATGTCCAGGACGAAGCCGAGAAAGTCCAACCTCTGAGCTGGCATTGTATCCGACTTCTGTGTTCACTAGGAACCCCAATGACTGTAACAGGTCTAGTACCCACTGCGTCTGATACTCCAGTGCCCCCCGATCTTCTGCCAGCAGTAATAGATCGTCCAAGTATATGATCAGCCGAATTCCTTTTTCTTGGATGGCTGCGGCTACTGGTTTCATCAATTTCGTGAACGCCCAAGGCGCTGACGCAAGCCCGAATGGCATGGTCCTGAATTGCCAGAACTGTCCCTTCCAGCGAAAAGCCAGGAATCCCCTTAAACGCGAATGCACAGGCATCGTCAGGTAGGCGTCCTTTAGGTCTAACCTGGTCAGCCAGTCCCCCTCTCTCAGGGAATCTCTGAGCTGATGGATCCCCTCCATCTTGAAATGATGGTAAAGTATCCATCCGTTCAGTTCCTTTAAATTTATTACTGGACGTACTTTCTCCTTCCTGTGAACGAGAAACATGTTGCTGAGGAAACTTGGGTCCCCGGGGCATTTTTCTATGGCCCTTTTCTTCACTAAATGCTCTAATTCGGTATTGAGGGCCGCTTGCTCCGCTTTCGCTAGGCGCTGGCGACGGGGCACTCTTGTCTGCACTGGGTCCTGAATGAACTCTAACTGCAGACCTCTGACGGTTTGCAAAATCCAGGCATCACTGGAAAGCGCGCGCCAGCTTCCCCAGAACATACTTGTTCTCCCTCCTACAGGAGGGTAAGTTATAGCTCTTACCTGGCGTAAACCCTTGGCCTCGTCCGAACCCTCTTCCTCGGCGCCCTCTGGTATTGCGACCTCTGGCCGGGAAGAACGTGTCTTGCTGCCTGTTCTCCCAGTACTGGGCTCTGTGACTGGGGGGGCCTTCTGCCTCCTTGTTGGCGACCGGTCGAGCAACCCCTGTAACGACGGGTCCTGGCAAAAACTCTGGGGTGGGGGTGGGGGGGGAGATCTTGCGTATGGATGCTTGCGCTTTCTCCAGCAACGTGTACGTGCCTACAAAGTGGCCCATTTCTTTCCCGAAAGTCTCGCCGAACAAGAGGCCTTCGGCCGCTTCCCCCCGGCCTCATAGGATGCCACGTCACTGAGCTTCGAGTCAATCTTCAAAAGCAACCCCCTTCTTCTCTCGGAGGCTATAGTGCAATTCGCGTTCCCTAGGAGGCAAACTGCCCTTTGCGCCCATCCGGCCAGGGCCTCTGGGTCCACCTCTTTGCCAGTGTCCCTCGCCCTTTCAGCCAAGTCCATGATCTTAGAGAGAGGACCGGCTAAATCCAGGACTTTCTCCTGGCAACTCTTCCATGACCTATCAATCCCTTTACGGGGATCCTTATTGGTCTTTGAAACAAAGGTGAGCATCTTCCGATCCAACTCGGGGGCTTCCGCCACCTTCCCCGGCAAGTCTGGTCGGGGGCATTCCGCCCGGAGGCGCCGTCACACTTCCTTATCCAAGGCTTTCCTTAGCCTTGCCGTCATATATTGAGCCACTCTTGGAGAAGGCTGCCAGTAGGAAGACCTTGGATTTCTAATGGTATCTGGGTCAAATATATCGTCCTGTTCCTCTTTGAGGTGCTTTTCTTTGCGGGCCTTCTTACCCCCGCTGGGCTTTGCCCACTGTCCCTCGACTGGCTCCTGGGGTCATGTCACCTTCCTCTGGCTCTTCCTCCGAGCCTAGGTCAACATCTCCTTAATTTTCTTCCCCAGGAGAGGGGGGTCATGAGGTACGGCACGGCCCGACGCTGCAAATCTGCCTTCTTAAGCTTTGCGAAAGCGTCGGCGACCTCCGGGGCCTTATCTTCCGCCCCATCCGTAGGGTCCTGGGGGTCTGCAGAGGCTTTTCTCTTGCGGGCCTGAATACTCCCTTACACCCTGCTCCAGAGGATTCAATGGGCAAGCTGCGAGTCTTCTTGGTGCTTCCCCAGAACCTCCTTGAAACTTGCAAAGTCTAGGGACTGCTCCTCCTCACTCCACTCGAATTCCGACATGATAGGGGTGCTGCGTGCCTTAATACCTTGGTGTAGGTGTATCTTGCTGCCCACTTCCTAGTAGATGCTCCTCACAGACACTCTCCACGTCTCTTATCTATATACTATTAATGTCCCACTTTTATTTTATTTTTTTTTTATTTCTGTGGTTGCACCGAACTCTCTTGATCTGCTGTGCCCGTGATGGCTTATGGGTCCATATCTTATCTGAGACGACAGAAACCTTGCATGGTGCGTGCCGGCACTTTTTTTGGTTTTTTTTTTTTCTTTCATACTACGGGATGCTCCCGCTCCTGCCGCCTCTCTCGGAGGCTGTGGAGGTCCTTGCTCGTCGTGCGCTTTTCGGGCGCGCGAGGGGAACTCCGGTATTGAGGAGCTGAACTGAAGCTCCGAACGATCGCAGCGACGATCTTCCTGCTGCCACAGCCGCGTCGCCAAGTGAATGCGACGCGGCTCGGCGCTCCGAAAGCTCCGTCCCATGAGGGTGGGGCCGGAGTATTCCTTGCCGGCCCTCTGCGAGGGCTCGATGCGTCCAGCGCTAGGCCCCGCCTCCACAAGGGAGGGGGTCCGCTGAAGCGCGTCGGCTCCCTGCTGGAGGGGGGAGGCTCGGGGGAGCTCTGCGGCCCGGTGGCACACCCCTGGAGTGCCGGGAATACGGCACGGGGTTAGCGGCCGCCGGAGCTCCCGCAGCTGCCACGAAGCAGCTAACTAGTTCGCCCCCTTTGCTCGCGCACGCCGCTCACGATCCGGACCGAAGTCCTGCAAAGCACTCCTTCTGCAAAGCATTCCTTCCTACGTAGAGCAATCACCACTATACACGCATAATATGCTGTACAAACACGCTTTGGGGACCCTCTAATCCCCAACTCCACTAAATCCTACGCTATAGCTATCTAAACACATTAGCTCGGAGGTAGAAAGAAATCACTTATTTGCTTGAAGAGCAGTAAAAGAAGAGGAGGAGCTCAGGAACAGGGTGTGGTCATAGCTGAGCTGGAGAGAAGAAGGACTACAGAGACTTTGGGATTTGTAGTTTTAAAGTGAAAGTCATATGGACATTTCTTTGTTGTTGTTTGATATAGTTGTTGAAACTGCTGAAGGGTAGTAAATAAAGAAGTTGAAGCATAATACTCGCCGCCAGTCTTGTCATAGAATTCTGACAGAGTGAGTGCATAGAAGAAAGTAAGGGGAGGAGGGGAGGACAAAAAGATTGTGTTAACTACTTTGTATCCTCAAACCTCATCCTGGCAAGGAGGAAGAGAGGTTGCACAGATTAGATCCATATAGAGCTCCAAGCTTCTACATTGAAGAACCTTCATCTGGGTGATCAACTTTTTTTTTTTTTTTTTTTTTATACAGCTCACGAACTGGGTCAGGCTGTAACAAAGCAGAATTTATCAAGATGGATTATTCTAGAAATTTCAGAATGCTACAGGCTTCCAGGAAAATATCCTCCAGAAGGCTAGAGGGCCCATACCACCAGTGGCATGGCTACCTCTTTGGCTCTGCAAAGAGGTGTTCCTATTAAAATATTTGTGAGGCAGCTACGTGGTCTACAATACACACTTTCATGAAGCATTACTGCCTTGATTCTTCCCCGAGTCAGGATGGAAGCTTTGGAAAAACCGTCCTCCATTCTGTTCATGGAAACCATTGATAAATTCTTACTAGCTCCACCAAAACAAATACTCCTTTGGGAGTCTATCAAAGATGAGGAATATGTGGGAGGACACAATCCATTCGAAGAACAAGTTTCTTAACCCTGGTAACATTCTTTCGACTGTTCCTCCAACGTATTCCTCATCGCCCTTCCAGCCTACCCCCGCAGTAGAATTTCCCAGGCTATTACAGCTTTCGCTCCTTCAAAGCCTAGTACGGCCAAACCCGTGTTGATGCGGTTGGTTCTACCGAAAGAAAAAAACCAGAACTGAAGCCAAAGGGCGCTGCGCATGCTATATATGCCTTCAATGACATCATCCTCGAGACGGAGGCCCTCCAGGGACATGAAGTCGATTGCATCGGGCACAGCGCACTCTGCTGAAAATAACATTCCAAAGCAGCTGAAGCTGGATATTGAATAACAAAGCTGAGGAATACGTGGGAGGAACATCCAGTCGAAAGAAAGTTACCAGGGGTAAGTAACTTGTTCTTCTATTCCATGTGAGACTATGTATTTTTTAAAGTTCCGTTTGTATAGATTAGCAAGTTAGTGGTCTTGATGAACATTCTGTAGTAAATATTGCAGCAACATAAGCAGGTGCTGCTTACATCTCTAATAAAAGCCACTGACTTCATTTATTCACAGTCTTCAGTCAATGTGTGCTAATCACTAACAAAGGATATTTAGTATGAATCATTCCACTGTTGCACTGTTAATGTACATGCCTGTGACTGTTCAGACAAGTAAGTACATTTAACAAAGTAGCTGAATATCCTATGTGCTGTACTATATGCACACAATCGACATATTTCTTTTATTCGTGTTAGTAGGACATCCCTCAGTATGTGTAAAACATTGTGCAACATAGAACAGCAGGCGTTTAAAGGGCACCTTCTTGGTTCCCATTTGTTGTGACTGTATTACAAGCTGGGACCGTTTGTGACAAACCAGGCCTCAAAATTGCCACTCACCATTGGTTAGTTCCAATTGGCTCTTGGCAAGTAAGAAATGATGTGATGTGTACATGTGAAGAATGCATGGAACAGTTGACTTTATGTCTGCGTAGTGGCATGTAACGTGAAAATGTTAACTCGGTGGATGCCACTGTCCGAGTCTAGAGAAAGGAGGAGTAAATAGAAGAGGACACGAGGGGGGGATGGGGGGGCGAAGAAATGTCTTGTTCTCTGTTCGAAGTCTATAGCTAAAGCGCAGCAAAAGCTTCAGACTTGTCTAAAGGTCATAACAGCCAAATAAACTTACAAGTGCTGTGGGTTTTCCCAACAATTACAAGAGGCAGCGGGGATCAGGATGGCGCAAGTAGTTGCAGTTTGTTTCAGAATTTCACTATCCTTGGATAGTCAAGATTGTCCCCATGGAATGGGTCCTACATAATCTTTTCAGTCTGGCAGGTTAAGGGGTTTTGGGCAGGAGGATTTACTGTCCCTGAATGGTCATGGATGGATATATTTGAGATCACCGTCACTAACCAACCTACTAAAACTCACCCCTCTGCATACACCTCTCAAACTCTGAGCTAAACACAACGATACCTGTACAGCACAACAAAACGCATGCACTTCACTACACCAACACGAAACAAACCACACATAGCCTCGCTCAACAGCACACGATGGCTAGCAAACAAAAAAACACACCTACCCTCAGTGAACGGTGTCAACCGACCTGCAGCTGTCAACAGCACATCACAGCTCTCCTGATCTTTTCTCCAGCTCAGTCCTACTAACATACTCCTCCCCCTCGCTTTACAGATCCACCAGAGCACCAACAAACCATGCAGGTGGCAACAGTGCATGGCAGAAGAACCTTTAACATAACATAAAAAGGAAAACAAATAAATACAGTCCTGGTGGCAGCTCGGGTGTCAACAGTGAACCAGGGCCGCATTTCTTTTCCTTTTTGTGCATTTCTTTCCATTTTGCCTATGCAGCGCGTTGGGCTGGGCCTGTGTTGGGCTCCTAGACCCAGGCCCGACTCGCAGGATTGGCCCGGGCTCAGCCCTTCCCATGAATTCCCTGGCTCCCCCAACTCTACTTGGTACATTGTAAATGTACGGAGCACAGACCGGTTGCAGTGAAAAGGGGTTTATGTTTTTTTCCGGTACATTACAGTCAACTATCTTTATTCCCACAAGAATGCCAGTAATTACCATCAACGAACACAAAGACAGTCACATCTGTAAATCAGACATTCCCGATGATCCAAACCTTGGATACTTAAATGAACAGTTGAGTTATGGCGTACAAACTAGGTAAATAGGGATACAAGGTATTACATATTAAAAAAGAAGGACTATACCCCCACAAAAATTGTCCTTGTACTGTTTTTTTGTTTTTTACACTTTGCTAAGCTGATTTAGTGTAGATATAGGAGGAGAAAAAAATAACCAAGGATAAGAGAAAGAGTCGAGAGGAGCATGAAACGAGAAAAGAGGCCTGTTGGCTGGGGTGTGGTAGTGGCCCATTTGATGTAAGGTGAGAAAATCATACCAACACAATTATTCATGCTCCTGAGCAGGTTCGACAAACATTTGTAATACCTATCAAAATGTGAGAAAATAGGTTATGGGTGAAACAGCAACATTCTAGATTGATTGTACAGTGAGGAACCTGGAGCGGGAGGAGAGCAGGGTCGAGCACTTTAGACAAGATAAATGTAGGCGTGGGCAGAGCAGAGGACTGAAGGCACAGGGATTACATATTTTTCAGATTGCAAAAGGATTCAGTCGTACCACTTGTTCTAAAGGTCCATATTCAACAGTGCCAAGAGGAGGGGTGCAGGGGGAGGGGCGCGTACCAGTTGCACAAGAAACGTAGCGACATCAAGAGTAATGTGGTGGGTGACATCGGGGTTGGCACATCATTTTACACAGTGATGCTTGCATAAGGGGACACAGAAGCAGCAGGCCCAACGCAAAAAGTCCCATGGGAGAACGCAATGAAGGGTGGGTGATTTGGGCATAGTAATGGGTAGTTGCATAACGCGGGCACTGGGTGGGGGTCCAGGGTCCTTAGGGGGTAACATGTGAGGGTGCTTTTAAGCTATATGTGAACAGTAGAGAAGCCATTTTCTTGAAGACCCATGTTAGGAAAGCATTTCTTGTAGACTGCTCATTGTAAAAGAGCTGCAGGCCTTTTTGTGACAGATTGTATTTCTCAAACATTCAGCAAAACCAATGTGCAGAAATGTTGCACGGCTAGTTTCCCAGGAGAACGTAGCCCCATCGAAGTCATTCAAAAAGATACTTATGAGGCAAATGAGCTAGGCACCTGGGTGCACAAGGAGAATTGGCAGAGAAATAGAAATCAAATGCAGTTCATTAAAATACAGCCACGGTGTGGTATGGTTTTTTCAGACTACACTTCGCAGCAAGGCTCGAGAAGGGAGCTGGGGGAATCAGAGCATTGGGGTTGGGGGGTTATAGGGTGCGTGACGGGGAGCCAATCAGAAGAGAGGTATTGGTGTCCCTAAGGTGCAATATTGTACAGTGTCCTCACTGATATCCGCGGGTCACATCATTGGTAGGACTCTGTGTGAATGTCTCACCCCATGCCATCTCAAGCCATTTGTATATTAGGCATTGCCAAAGAAGTGTTATTGACTGATCAGCACAATCACGTACTTGAGGGGCAGTGTGGGAAGGTGCGACACGTCACAAGGGGTGTTAATGTGATTTTTTGCCAAGAAATGGTCCACGCAATCAGGGTCACTTAACATATACATTCTTATAGGGGACTGAAGTAGTTCCACCAACCAGCTTCGGTGACCGGCCCTGAAAATGTAACTAAAATGTTATATGATAATTCAGTAATTTTTCGCATCAGTGGCCGGCACTGACCGCTCTTTTCATTCAGTTCTGTTCCACAGGGCTGTCTGAACCATGCTTCCCAGCTGTTTGGGTCCAACAAATCTGTTAGAATACGTATTAAAATGATAGGCTTTGGAAGTTGTTTAATATAGGTTCTCTAAACAGATAGCTGTGAACATGTTCTTTCTAAAGAAGCCCTTGGCCTGCAAAAAAAAAAAAAAAAAAAAAAAAAAACAGAATGTCCTCATTAGGATTCAGCTGTTCACATGTGGTCTCAAAGCAAGGCCCAGCATGATATATATATTTTTGTTTTGTTTTTCTTTGATTTAGTTGCAAAGGCAACTTTACAAATATATTTACTTTAGAATTATTATACACACAATGTTCATGTTAAAAATGTTACAATAAATGTACATTTAAAAATACAACATAAATGTTTGTTGTGGCATCTATTCACAATTTCCAGAACATTTTCATAATTAAACATTTCCTGTGACTACTAATTTAAAATAACAATTTGACATTTGATAATGGATCTTGGACATAGACTTTTTCCTGGCCACCATAACAGTTGTGTGTATTCTTTTTGACATTCCCTCAAGGCATTACACATTCTCACCCACACAGTATTCCTATTTAAAAGCCTGTAATCACTGAAAAACATTTCAAAAGTATTCCTTTCTTAGCTTATCAAGGGCTTGACAAGTATTATATGTTTTAAAGTCTCAATATTCGTTTCATTTTTACAATATCTACATGTCCTATTAAATTTCTTATCTTTGAACCATACAGCTTGCATTGCTCTTGTCTTGTAGGCCATAAGCCAAATCGAAATCCCATGATTTTCGATCGATAATGTGTATCAGGAGGTCTTAAATATTTCGGGATGTTATTTTATTTTCATTCCAAAGTTATACATTTTAAAAATCTGGTATTTTTCACCTTCAGATATCGTTATTGTCCAATCTGACAAACAGTTTGTTTGGCTCGATGGGGGTTGCACGTTTAGTAACTCATCACTAATAACGGCCTCAATCATCATCTACCTGCCGGATGTTTCCAGACATTCAACATGCCTGTCCCCTCATCTGAAAAAGCTTGTGATGTGATGTAAATAACCATGTGTCCATATAATCTTTTGTTTTTACATTTTCGCATATTAAGAGTGCATTCCAGTTGACAACTGCTTTTAGGAATGGCAACCCTAATTCGTAACTTATGAACGGCATAGAAAAACTTGTCAAAATATTTTTCCGATAAAGTCCCTTCAAATATGTCCAGTCTGGATGATCTCTAGCTAATTTGCTTGCAGCTCCATATGCAACAGTCGGGATAACCTTTTGTCTGTAGTACATGAAGATGGGTAAATACGAGAACTTGCCATACTTTCTCTGTATATATTTAGCTTGTGAGCATAGCAATCTTATGCTTCACTTCTTTTTATGGGATGTCTGCCTTGCTGTCCCCAAGTATTTATAATTTTTTTATTATTTGTATTCGTTTACTAACAATAGTCCAGAGTTTAGTCCCCTTGTTTAAAGAAGGGTGTTTGCCTCCAACAATCATTACGTTCGATTTGTCTATGTTTATCTGCAAGTTATTTTCTTTTGCATGGTTTTCTAATGCACGCAAGGACCTGCGCCGTCCAATGGTGTCTGGTCTAGGATTATAAGATCATCAGTGTATAAGATAGCCCACAATGTTTTGATACATTTTTGCAGGGGGAATTATCTTACTTTATAGAGATGTTTATTTATGTCAGGAATATAAAAGGCCAACATTTGTAAGGATTGGTCTTGTTAAAAGTCCCTCTCTATTCAATTTTACTTGGACGGAAGTTCCTATGTAGACATGCTGTATTACATTAAGCAATTCGGAAGGACAACCAGCAGCTCTTAATTTATTCTATAGCATAGATCGGGAAACCGTGTCAAAAGCCTGTTTATAGTCTATAAAGGCTATATAGACAGGATGTTTTCTCCTAATAGCTTGATGTTTTATGGCTTGGATTATTAATGTATTGGGCGCTGTTCCATATTGTGACTATGTTATATTAGCCAAGGAGCAGCTGCGTGAAGTAAGGTGAAACCCTGGCTGGAGCTCAATTTTAGTCCAGAGTCAATAGCCTGTTGTAAAACTATATGGGCTGAAAATGTATAAAGATGTGCCTCTTGTCAATGGAGAGACAGAGAAAGTAGGAGACTCAGATGGTCATTTGTAAGCCAGGCTAGGCATGAAAGCAGAACAAACCTGTCTCTCTGCGCTTTAAACCAACATTCTGTTTTGGTGTTAAATTTTGCCTTAAACACACAGGCGGAATTAGTGTTTTATTAGTATTTTCCCACAATTGGCACCACAAGATGGAACCTCATTGCAGTTTGTTGGACTAAGCTGCCACAGTCAGAAAGCAGGCAAAGGGAGGTTGGTGGGGGGGGGGGGGGGGGGGGGGGAGTGGGTTGTGGGGCACACTGAGATCTCAACAAGAGTTTTTTCTGCAGCCACACCTTCACTCAACAGTTGACCTCTTCGGCACGTTGATCTCTGGAACCGAGGATCCCTGTCTTTGAGAGGAAAGGGGATTTACATTCCCGGTGAAGCACTGGCACAGAATACTGCAGAAAAAGGTGCGAGAACGTTCCAGAATAATGTTGTATGGTCGGATGTTAAAAAAGGAAATGTATTTTCTATGGGAGCATACTGTTAATGAACCACAGAGAAATACACTTTAATATGTAATGCTGTGTTACCTGTGGAAGCATAATGTTAATTAACCATAGGGAAATACAGTTGGTAAACACAATTTGAAACCATGGTAGAGATGAAACATGAAATAAGCATGTAGATTGCAGACGCGCTGCACTTTAAGTGGGACATTTTCAAAGCAGCTTCGTGATCACATAGCCAGGAGGACAGAAATGGGATTGCAATGTTGTAAGAGTCGACTGGAATTAGGAAAACATACCCGTTCCCCTGGAAGGTACACCAGCCGGGAAATAAATGATCATGAGAGGCTTGGGGGTATGGTTGTTTTTGCAAAAATGGCAGAATATACTGCCAACAACCCCGATATACAATTCCGAGTGCATGGGTCTTTTGACCTAGGTAAAAAAAAGGATATTTATGGGAAATATTAGCTGCTATGGGTAGACCCCTGCAATGGGAAACATGTGAACAATGGGAAGATTATGCTCAACAAAAATCTATAAGGGAAGCACAGATTAAAAAATGTAAACCACAATCTGAGAACGAGGAAGTGCATGCATATGATCAGAAAGAGATTTTAAAAAATTGGGATGAGGGAGACCGCGAACATACAATGAGAATTTAGGGTGTGTATGTAGCCAAGGCTCACCCCTCAGCCCCAACACCCAAATCAAAAGTGACCTTAGAGGATGAGAGATGCGTTGTTAGAATGTTTAATGGTTAAAAGGCCTCGCCCACCACCCTATCAGCTTCCTACTGATAAGGTGGGCTTCTCACCACCTCATGCCCACTGGTTTAGAGCTCACGACACAGAAACTGCAGAAAAGGTAGTTTTGGCATGGATCAAAAATGGGGTGGAAGGAGTAGAACAGGCTAAAGTGTACATGCCCCAGCAACGAGAAATACGCTTATATTTGCAATAGGACAAGGGCTAGGCAAACAAAATGTGGCTGTTACATAAAAAGGTGAACAAGAACAATGAAGTGTATCCCCTGCCAGAGGACTATGAGAACATAGACCAAGCAATCCAAGAGCATAAGCTTGATTCAAACTTCTGTCATGCAACATTTCACTGTGGATCATAAATGCCCCATCAAGGTCTATGGTAACTCAAACATTTCCAATGAGAGGAATGCTTGGGTTTGACACAGATATTCTGATGCACCAGATGCATGTCCCTTGGAACCAGATGGAATTACTGTCTTCTATTAAAGATTGCCCAGAGATTAGACAAAATCCAGAACAGTGGTATACCCAGACAGACTGGGTACTTAAAATAGGTGCGCTTACATTGGGAGATATAGATCAGTTGTTTTCATGCATTCTCCCAGCAGATATATGGCGCCAATGCAGAATGCAAGGCCATTTAGATCCTGTCAAAGTCGGATGAGCTGACAGAGGCAGCGAATGAAGAGGGGGAAAAATGAGGAATTGTTCAAAGAAATAATAGCTCTTCCAGCACTACTGATAACCCGTATCCAGCAAGTGGTTCCCCGTAAGCAAATGATTTGGGATAAATTGACTGCTTGCAGACAGGAAGGAGGAGTCAGTTGAAAGATATTTAGCATGAAAGGAATGCTTTTACCTCCTTTAGTGGAAGGGACATAGCAATGCCAGAGGGACAAAGCTTTTTGTTCCCATTTTGTAGAGGGATTGTTGCCTCACCCAAGTATGATATACAAACGTACAAGTCTACATGGCCTACTCAAGCTGCTGCCCAGATTTTGACTATAGCTAGATATTATGCCAATCACCATGCTAAAGATAATGGGGCGAAGGAAAAGAAAGGAATTAAAAACCAGAGCACTAACGCAACAGCTTAAGTATAATCACCCTAGGCAAGGCCAGCAATATTCAGCTAGGAATCATTATGAAAATGGCTATAGCACAATAGACTGCACATCAGAGGGCTGGTCCAAGGTCCAATATCTAATCCTGTACAGTTCAGTATATGTCCCATCATGGCTCAGCTTGCTGTCACTGATAAATGTGCATCTGTTGGGAACAGATTTGCTGAAACATTAGCATGCAATCCACCCTAGTTCCCTTGCCATGGAATGCTGCTCTGCAAGAGAGTTTTGATGTTTTGGAACCTGCTTTATGTAATTCACCTGCTTTTAGGCACGCCCAATTTATGTTGTTTATGCATGAAAAGCAAGGCTGTGCGTTATCTGTACTAACTCAACAGCAAAGGGGGACCAAACAGTGTGCATGTTTTTCTTCCACATTGGACCCAGTGGGGATTTTATTAAACAAAACTAAAAAGCAGCACTTGACAAATGCCAGGTTGACAAGATATGAGCGGACATTATTGGCTCCAAATATTGTTATACACAGTTGAAACCCATTGCCAAGGCTTGTAAGATATCTCAGCATTTAGCACAAGCAACTGAAACAATTTCACTTACCAGAGCTTGCGAGTTAAGCTCCGGTATCGTAGTTAATATTTTTTGACAGCCAATACACGTTTGGAGCAGCTCACAACTTTGCTGAGCAAGAGTTTCAGGAATGAAAATAGACTAGGAAATATGCAGGTGGTTATTGGCTAGATATGCAAGATGAGGGAAAATGGAAATTACTATACAAGTTGAGCTACTAAACACCTATCCAATTCAGTAAACAAACGTTGTTACAGGGACGTTATGGTTCCAAGTAAAACCGAAAAATCCTTGAAATTCGCCCGTTATGGTACGCTAAGCAACCATAACTTGCGCCACCACCGTGCACTGCTAAAACTAACACCCAGGACATCAAAGATGAAACAGCACCACTGCTGTAATGAAGGAGCATGAGAAACACTGGCCCCTGGCTTACAAATAACACACGCACAGAATTAATTTTCCCCCGTCCACCTATCCCTCCATATTATTGTTTGGTGCCTCTTTCCTCAGTTCCGTCCGCACCTTTCTTTCTTAGCTGTCCTCCCCCAAAAAAAAAAAAAAAATCCATAAACAAAATAAATGTTCTTTTTGGAACCACCTTTTTTCACAATTAAAAAATACAACTAAACAAAACCAACCACATAAACTCCCATCTACTTTATATTTCTCAGTAAAGTACATAAACGCAATAATATTTTCCAATATTTCCATTTGCTGTTTGTGTTATGCTAATGGGAATACTGTAGCGTTCATCCTCCGTTCCAGGGACTGGAACGATGGATAAAGGGCCAGCAGGCCAAGTTATCAGCCCAATCAAAGCGAGAGTGCATAACGAGGTCTATGGATCATTACCCCCCCTTACAACCCTAAAATTGGGGATGAATGTCATTAACAATCTAGATTTCCAAAGCAGTAACCCATGCTGTTTTTTTTTATGAAAGAAAATCCTTTTCCAAGATGGCCACCATAGAAAGGGAAGGCGGGTGTTCCATACAGGGCCCCTCTTCGGTTTCCATGGCAGCATGCAAAAAGCAAAAACGAAACCCTGTGACCATATTACCACCAGCACATGTTTTCTTCCCTTTAAAATGTATCCTTATGTTGAACCAACTTTACCACAAAGCCAGTCCCAGGTGGACATGGCCACTTTAATCATATGTTTTGTCCCTTCTGGTCATGGCCAGTAGCGGATCTTGACACCCAACATTCTGCCCACTGCCCATGGCTACAGCCTACCCCTCAGTCACTGAAGCTGTACCGCTAGTAAAATATGAAAACACTGCCACATCTCCAACACCATGCTTTTCGGTCGTTGCCAATCAGCCATACGCAAGTTTACTTTAAATCCAACCATGTTTTTTTTCTTCAAAACTGTCAAAAGAATACACAAACGATTCGTCATATTAGGTGATCACAAAATCCCTACAAAGTTTGTAAACTCAATCGCAATCATGTCAGAAATATTTCAACCATCAGCATTAACCCTCACCTCCCCACACATTATTTCATAGGTTTCACAAGTGCAACGGTCAGAAAATATTATCCCGAGGGTTCGACCATGTATTTTTTTTTTACAATTTGATCTATCGCAAACATTTCCAATGCACCTAACCTCATTTTTTCTCTTTTAGAAACATACGAAATCTGACAGCAGAGCACGTCCATCTTGTGCTAATCTTGTCCATTTCTGCATCTGCTTAAGATACATTGCCCTGACGTCACGAAATCATATGGCCCGCCCCGGACCCTCACATAACCAACACTAGTGGTAATCAACACCTTTCTCAGTGACGTTCCTCTCCAGCGTAACCAAATGCGCCCATAAGCACCTACGTGCCGTGACGCAGAACCTGAAAATGAACACACATCGACTTACAACATAGCACATCACAATTTGAAATAATAAACCATTTTTTAAAAGAAAACAGTAACACTTTACAATTTGTAAAGTACTTTTATTTCAAAATAAACTGTCCGAGAACATCAGACTATTCCCATATTCAATCAAATTGCAATTTTGTTTCTTTGCTCTTGATCGAAAATGTTAAATCGCTAGGCACACGTTCTTTTCCCATACACAAAGTATTCGTTTTCGATAAAAGGACCACTTCGGTCGCACATTGAAATCCAGGGCGTCGGCGTGATCTTGGGCCTAGACCACAATAAAAGATGTTGTTACTCCTAAGCACCAGTGCAGCGTACAGACACATGGGCCCTGCACGATCGTCCCACAAAACAGTCACGGTGATCCAGCCGTGACGACTACCTGCACCTGGTGTATAAAAATCCATCACTTGGCATCTGGAATCCATGGCAATCGCCGTAAGGCAGCATGTAGCTATTTGGAAAACATAACAGAAAATACGTATCAATACTCAACCTTTATTACAATACATCTATTGATTTCTTAATTCGGCAGACAGTTTAAATTAACGATTAGTACACACAGCAAACAATTTCAAAAAAGACAAAAAGAACGTGGAAACTGATACACAAATCGATGTGGTCATACATGACATTTTAAAGAAATATTAGCGTTGAACCTAGGTGAATGTAGTGATAGTCTACAAACGCCGAGATTCTGCACTCCCCACAACTACAAAAAAATGACAACCACACAGAAAGATAGTACTTCAGTTACATTGCCAAAATGAATGTTCAGGTAATAAAAATGTTATCTCGTTCCGCTGTACAGTCGTCAAAAGCAAACTTACATAATATTGACCGCCTCCATTCTCTTCGTGCAACTCAGACAGCAATCTTCATGAACTGCAATCTTCATGAACTGATTTTACATGTGCCTTACAAATCTTTGGAATGCATAACCTTATCAAATGTTCCTTATTACAAACCTCTCCCTGCATTCTTACTGAGTATTGCCTTTCGCTCAAGGTAAAAAAACAATTGACCCTTATGGGTTCAGTCCCATGCGTGGGCCTCCTGAGCTTGCAACCAAAAAAGCAAAGCTAGTGACCTTCACTCAGAATCCAAATACATTCTCACTTTGCAACATGTCTCAACGCATTAATGAGAACTGGTACTCGCATACACTTGCAGACCCGCTGTTTCCATCAAACACTGCAGGTGGCTGCCCCAGATGTCAAATTCTAAGGTGCCAATCTGACTTCAATATTATTTTAAATACATTGTAACACAGACACATTAATTCTTCGCCTGTACTTTACGCACATTATATTGAGCAACAACTCCAAATGTACCGTATGACTTCTGTGACAAAAAAACACCACTTTTTTACTTCCTGCTGCCACATCCCATCCCCGCCTCATCAACCCTCACCTTCCGATACAGTATTTGATAAGTTTAACAAGTGCAATGTTGTGTTTTGTTATATGTTTTAGTGGCGATGTCCGCGGACACCAAAACAAGGATGAAAGATGGTGGGCGCATCGGAACAATCTGACGCATTTCACGCTCTTCACCATCCAATGAGTGAATGCGTCACATGTCCGCGAACATGACACGGCCGATTAGCCAATCGTTATCTTGTCCGCGGAGTGAACAGGGAAGTGTGACCGCAGAGCGGACATAGATATCACTAATTTTTTTAGACCTACTTTTGATTGTTTAAAAAAAAAGTACAGGACGGATTTTCACTAAATTTGCAAAAGCATGCTTTCGGGACCAAACCGCTGCTCCTGCCGCAAATTTGGTGAAAATCCGTCCAGCGGTTTGATCTGTAGCCGTGCGCAAAGTTTTTCCCCCAGTCAGTCTATGGGAAAAAAGGACATTTTGGGACCCCCCCTATTACTTTGCCGCCCCTGGACCAAACCTCACCTAACTTTGCAAATAAATTCAGAGTGGGCCATATACTTTTTTGCAAACTTTGGTGAGGATTCGTCCATGGGGAGCGAAGTTATAAACCGCCTAAAAAGTGCTCACCCTATGGAAACAGCAACTTAACCATAACTACATGGCCACTACCGTGGCCATGTGATATATATATACACACACTTATCTTTAGTGTCTCATATAGGTGCAGAAAGAACGTATACAATTGCTCACTACAGTGTGGAGTAACACTAAACTAAAGACCAGCCACGATTGCCTTTCAGAAACTGTTTAGTATGTGTGCCCTATAACACTGGAAGAGTCAGGAAGCCCCAAAAAGACATTTTTGGCCACCTAAGTTTCTTTTGAAGCATTACAGTTACGAGTTTATTAAAGTTGCCTCCCCGTCAAGAAAATGTGTTAGTGATAAGAATGTATATTTAGCAAATAGGTATAAGAACTTCCCCTGCGAAAAAGAGTACTGCATTAAGCATTGTAAAAAAAAATACTGGTAAAGGAGTATTTACCCTGATGTGGACCGCCTTACACTGTTTGGAGCAACAGTAATGTATCTTTCGTTAATGGTACAACAGAATTAGTGCATTAAGAGGTCAGATTGTCTCCTTACAAAGTACTTATGGGACTCCTAGCAAATTAATGGGGTGTGTCAAATTTCAAAATGTGCGTTATAGCCGCTGTTCAACTACTTTAAGAGTTAGCTAAACACCCATCTATACTCTGCAAACAGGTTGCTGATTGCAGTATTTTCCTAAGCACCATTGGGGAGGCCAGGACACAGCATCCAGGCAGATGATTGGGCATTTGGCAAGCATTAGGACAGCACCCCAGGTGAAAAGGGGCACTGCAGGCATTGCTCACCACTCAGACAGCAGCAAAGATAGTGTGTATACTAGTTTTGGGTCCACATTGTACGCATGAACGCAAACATCATCCTCTCTTGATTACCCACAACATTGCCTGCCGCGTTTTGCACTAAAAGAACCCCTTCTGCTGAGACATTGGACATTTGCATCATTGCCATTCATCAACAAAGACATTGAGTGGGCGATATAACTTGAGACCAAGGAAACTTCGACTCAACGGCAACTGCATTGCAAAATGCAAAAAGGAACCCCTTTCGGTAAGGAACAGCTACTAGGAGGGCAAGCCCACCATCTCTAATGAACTACTTGAAGGGGCAAGGTAATAAGGGACACTCCAAGGGGTGAATGAGCTCCATGAAACATGTCCTGATGGAATTTTTTTTTGTTTTTTGTTGTTTTCTTTGCTCCATACACAAGCTCACTTGTATGGCTATTTCATCCCAAAGAGGATTAATGTATCGTTATGCTCCCAACAAAGACAAGGAAAAAAAAGACAAAGGCGTTGCGCTAATGGGTTTATGCAGTACTGTCAGGAGTGAATATTTATGCGTTAGGTCGGTTGCTATCACTGGAATGTTATTATGTAGCGCTATTCTTGTTTAGTATAGTAAACAGTGTCCCCAATGCAACTATGTCAAAGAACACATGCAACTTTAAAATCAACCACACATTTATTGCAGAAGACTTATTAGGGAAATGTTGATCATAGATGTAGCAGATTAAATCTACTAACTGAGATAGATATATTTAGAGAACTATGGTAAAATGTGTATTAATATTATAGGCTTTGGGAGTTGTTTAACATAGGTTCTCTAAACAGATAGCTGTGAACATGTTCTTTCTGAAGAAGCCCTTATCCTGCAAAACACACAGAATGTCCTTATTAGGATTCAGCTGTTCACACGAGCTCTCGAAGCAAGGCCCAGTGTGTTGGATTAGCCAAAGAGCAGCTGTGTGAAGGTTAAACCCTGGCTGGAGTTCAATTTTAGCCCAGAGTCAATGGCCTGCGGTACAACTATATGTGTTGTAAATGTATAAAGATGTAAATGGAGACAGAGAGTAGGAGCCTCAGATGGTCGTTTTTGTAAGCCATGCTGAGCATGCTTAAAGCGGAATAAACCGGTCTCTGCGCTTTAAACCAACATTCTGTTCTGGTGTTTCATTTTGCCTTAACGTTATTTTTTTAACACAGGCGGAAACACAAAGAAGTAGGGATTACTTTTTCTTTCCTGGAGTTACTTTTGGTTAAGGACCCCTGGTACACGCTGATGGTTTAAATAACATGCGTAACTTGGCTGAGCCTTGCAGAGGAAGAATCTCTAGCTAGAATTCTTTGTACTTTGTGTGCAAAGGTTAGGGCATTCCACCATGAATTGAATGATGGCGGATGCTTTTGTTTCCATTTACTGGTAATACATTTTAGCACCCGGCGAGGGAAAATCCGATTGTTACAATCAATCAATCTGATTGGCCCTCGCCAGGGCTTTAATTGACCAGGAATCCCTCACCCAGTATTCCTTTCCTTTGTTCCCGGTGGGGAGGTGTGGCAGCCCCTCAGCCAATGAGGAGCTTCGAAACGGGGCAATCCCCGCTCCGAGCCCCCACACAGCTGGAGGCTGCCATCCTCCCCCACCAGGGATTCAGGTACTTTTTTTCTCCCTTCCTCTCCCCGCCTCCCCCAGGGCCCCCCCATCCAAACAATCCCTTTCCCGCCCTCCCGAACCCCATTTACCTTCTTTTTCGGTCCTTTTTCGGGAGTGAACGCGCTTGGAATATTCTGTCCCCAGCGCGTCCGCTTCCGATCCGCACAGGATGTCATTGAAAGGAAAAAGTGACTATGTGTAGTCCCTTCTCTCCTTTCCATGACGGCCGTTTTCTTAGTTTACATTTTGACTTTTTTTTTAATGGCCGCCATGGAAAGGGAGAAGGGGCAGCCATTTTCTTTACTTTTTAACATCGATATTGAATGGCCGCCATGGAAAGGGAAAATTGACAGTTTCAGGCCAGAAAAACATTGCTTTTAGTACCCCGGTCTTGCGGGTCGGGGTACTAATAGCAATAAGTCCCTCAATGCAGGTGCATTACTGAGTCAGGTAAAGCCCTGGGGCCTTCGTTAAGGCCCGATCGAATGTGCCCCGGGGCTTTACCTGTCAGTAATGCCCCCACATCTCGGGTTTCATTGCTTAAGTAGTGCAGCAACCAGCATGTTTTTCAAACCCCTTGTCAAGATGGGTGTGTATGACAACACCCTTAAAGATCTGAGCCAAATACAAGGTTTAAAATGTTAAGCGTATGCTTCGAGATTGCGACCAGTAGGGTTAAAAAATGGCAGACATTTGAAAACCATACGTTGTAAAATGCCTAAATGGTTGAAGTTTTTGCATCTCCGGCGCTCTTAGTTGTCCCAGATATCGGCTTTGAAAAATCCTTGAGTTCCAGGGAGCTCTATGTAGCATATACAGTAGAGGTCGATTTTTACTTTCTAGTCTGGACGCTTTAAAGCATCTCGTAATTATTTCCCAGTCTTTGATATTCAACTCAAAAAATTATTTTTCTCATAGTAATTCTTGATGGGATTTAGTGAGGCGAGTTAAGAGTGGATTTTAGGAGGCTGTAGGATTTACTAACTTTAACACCTCTGCGACTTAGTAGCCAAAAGAAGGTGCACTAGGCAGATTAGAAAATTGGCAGTTTTCTATTTTCAATAAATGTCCTTAATTTTTAAATTAATTATGAAGGTATGGTTAGGAATTCCAACAGTTGTTTCAAGATCGGTAAACCTGAAAATTCCTTTTTCATTATGGAGGTTTTCGATACACAGTATATCTCAGCCAATCCAATAGTTCAATTTTAAAAGAGGACCATTTATTTTGAGTTTAAGATGTATTCAAAATTAACATCTCCAACTTTCTTTTGGGATTTCAGCTTGCTTACTTAGCTTCTTGAGATTTCAAAAGGCTTTTGCCAGAACGCAGACCTTGAACAAAGCACTGAATTCACTTCAATATTTAAATAAAAATAAAATACTAAAAAGCAAAATCGGCTTTTCAATGTTTCATCCAGGTGGGTTCGTCCATCCCAGAAAGCATGGAAAACCATAAGAACAAGTTTTGGCCAAAATGCATACAAATGGGTTTTAGACTCTGGAATCTACCCTCCACCTCTGTTAGACAACAATAATTTGGAAATGGTTTTATTAAGATCTTTATAGAATTTCTCTGACAAGGAAATACACAACACCGACAACGGGAGACTAACTAGCAGCATCATCACTTTGATTGAATCCAACCTCCCCCAACAAGATAGGTGTAATTGTGACCATGCCTCCAATGTATCCCCGATTGTATTGAAAATCAAGGTAGAGATTTTTTCTGGTGTTGATTTTATGGAGTTTATGAATTGCTGTAGACACAGGCCTTGCTCCACATTGTCATTTTTGGTGCAGGTAGGAGAAAAAGAAGTATGAGGGTTTTGTATCCGTTACTTGTGTACCTAGAAACTAAAGAGGAGACCAATTGGGAGATTATTTTTCTTATGTATGTGTCAGGGTCAGAGATTAAGAGTACCACATCACCTACATAGTCTACCATTCTAAACACTAGATCACTGTTTAATTAACGTAATTTTCTTGTCAATTTGTATGCTCTCCGTTAGAGGGAGCGGTGGGCAGCCTTGCCATTTGCCTCGACATTTTAAAATGGATAAGACCAGACAGTTTATAAAGAACAAAGCTTTGGGTGATTAATACATTAGTTTGATCACCCCATGTTGGGCCCTTTTTAAAAAAGGCACTGAAGAGAAAAGGTCACTCTACGCGGTCGAACGCCTCCTTTGCATCTAAAGTAATTAATACCGATCTGTCCAGGGAGTGCGTTGAGTATTCCAGAATATAAGAAAATAGTCTAGTATTGGCCGAACCAAGCTATTGCTTAACAAATCCTGTCTGTCCCATTTTATCAGTACGGTGGGATGGGGAACTCTTCACTGATGCGGACGTGAGGGTTTTTGCATACATCTTGCGGTCAGCATTGTTCTGAGTAATTGGTCTAAAGTGTTTCATTAGGGCTGGCTCCTTAATACATTCAGGGATAATTATGACAGACGCGTCTGTGAATCAACCCAGAGGCAGATTCCTTTAAAAGAACAAGAGGTCAATTTCCAGCACTTCAGGCGAGATTAGAGGTCTGATGGTTTGGTAAAACTATTGGAAATTAATCTAGGCTCGGTGCTTTCCCTTTCCCCTCCATCCCCCCCATCCAGTGAAGAGCCACAATGACTTCTCAAAATATGTTGAATCACATTTACTGTACGTTGACCTCTGCATTAGGTTCAAGTACTTGTAGATAGCCTATTGATGCAGTAGAGTCAAATGTGTACCGATATTCTTAGAAGACCTTAAAGTCTAAATGGTATTCCTTTTGATTAGTTCCGAGCCCTGGTGCTTGTCTTTAATGGCTACAATCTTAATTTTCTTTTGCTATAAAACAATAGCAAGCATTTGACCAAATGTATTCAAAGCGCAGTGGTACTTCGCCTTAATAATTAATAATAATAATAATTAGGCTTTTATATAGCGCTACAAACCCTCAGGTATCTGAGCGCTGCTTATTATTACCCACGGTGTGTGGTGCTCATTTATCGACCTCGGAAGGATGAAAGGCTGAGATTGGCCCCGCCGGGATTCGAACCTGCGTTAGCAGGCTCTGCACGGATGTCAAAGCGAGCGCTCTACTCGCTGTGCCACTTGACCGGCTGATGCTCCATTGGCAATTAGTGTGCATTTTTATTGTAGTCGAATGTCAAATTTATTAGCTTTTGTAGTGACACCTTGTAAAAACAAAAATTAAAAAGACTAAAAAAAGTTGACCAATGCTTTTCCCCCCTCAACACTGCGTTCTGATCGTCAGAGTTGTTCTCAATGTTGGATGAAAGAAAAGGACTTAAACAAATATATATACTTGTTAATGAGAGTTGAAACATTTGAGATACATTTATCATCTTTTAATGAGACATTTACGGCCCAATTCACAAAAGTTTATAATGGCGAAATCCCATAGGAAAACGCTCTGTGACTCAGGCCCTTAGTCTCATTTGGAGTCGCTGATGCAGAGGTAATCAAGAGATAGGAGTAATGCTGACATATAAAGGATGAGAGGGAATAATTGGTCCAATATCTGCACACGTAGATGAGTTAGCAACATTTCCAAAAGGAGATTATAGTTCCGGTAGTATGATCAATGGGGGTTTAAGAAAGTGAAGTCCTGACCTTCTGGAATGCATAGTTCTCATACGTCAAATTGCCTATGTTTATTTATCATTTTGGTCAGGGCCTACCCAGGCTCGGCCCCCAATGAACTTCATCTCAGACTTGTAATCTAGAAAATAGGTCAAGAGGCATGCTGTATTCCTCCCCATATGATTAGGATGGTGCGTTTTGGCAATGGTTCGATAATATTTACAATTGCGCCCAGAACCTATTAGCTTCCCAATTATTGGGAGAGTGAATACTTGGTATATTATATAAGGCTGCATTAGTGGAAATGGTGGTTACTAGCCATCTGCCATTCTTTTTTTCGTAAAAAAGACCAGGCAGTGAGGCTCTTGTTATTCAGAGTGAAGAAAATGTTTCCTCACCCTTTGCTTTGGCAAAGATACAGCATTTCAAAGGATTTTTTTCCAAGTTGTATGGCTTGTTCTACCGGCAAGAAGGTTTCTTGTAGTAAAATTATATCACCTTTTCATTTATTCACATGGGTTATTAATGTCCGGCTCTTAATTGGATTGCTTAACCCCTTGCAGTTCCACAACAGAGAGCATCATATTGGCAAAGAATTATTACAGCGTCCGGTAAGCCACCACTGTCTCTCTACCCACTCTTCCACCAATCACAAACATTTTCCCTTGCCTCCAACCCCCCTCCTCCCCCCAAACGTACAAACACACATATAAAGGCACTTAAACTGCAGTCAGCCTGTATAGGTCTTAAGGTTATTTGTACATCCCATGGCCTCTTCTATAACGTGTGCATGGTAAGTGGTAAAGTAATTAAAATAGCATTGCTTAGGTGGGTCCCAACAGATGGAAAGACACAAAAGCACATAAGAAAGGTTCTTTATATGGATGATCTTCAGGAGTATTGCGATGAATAATCTTATGAAACAATCAAAACTGAGAGAGTGGTTGCTGACTCAATCCCAAAGAAGATATCCAGCTATTTCAGAGCATTTTACAATACATTAGAACAATTATCATTGATAACGGTAACTCAAGGAAACTGAATTAATAAAGCATTATGAAAACAAAAATGTATACAATTGTTCTACATTCCAAACCTGGATTTACGCGAGTAACTATTGGAACCACCATAAATAAACTATCAATGATTAATCCTGATGACCCTTACAAACGATGGCGAGACAATGAAAAGATGTCCAGTGAGAAATATTTGTACATTAGTTGGGAGGGTTGTACTTCGTTATCAATAAGCTGAAGAGGAGTCATAGTATTTTTCGTGAGAGGATTAATATGTGTTTCACAGATTAGTAATGAGTAGTGGCTTATTGGGATATAGGCTGTGCCCTTGGAAGTCGGTCAAGGGAAGTCTGCAGTGTCCATGGGTGCGACAAGAGAGTGCCTCTGAACTTCACATGGATTGTAGAAGCAGCACTGTAAAGAGGGGTATATATGGATGGGAAGGATTTTGAGATCATGTGGAGAAGGTAGTGTAACAAAGTAATGCAGCAAAGGTAGTGTAGTAATGTAGGCACGAGTAGTCCACGTAATGCAACAAGACATACATTTGTTTTCACAAATTGATTAGCAGAGTTTGCTAATTAAAATGTTCTTGATTAGAAAATACACCCATTTAATTGGCAATGTTGTACTAATATTTGTAATGTCACCAGAACTTATTTGCATCCAAAACATAAAATTAGCATCAATACAGCATTTTTGTGTACCGCTGAAGTAAGATAGTGAGGCTAATCAGGCCTTGCAAATTATTTTATTTTTTTAACTTGTTTATTTATAGGTCAACACACAGGATAACAGAGCATTAACGATGCTTACATCTCACAGGGCATATCAGACCATAGTGTCCCGTCCCCCACCCCCAAATTCCCGGAAGGCATTGATACTTGGCTCATTCGGCCTGGGCAGGCGGCGAGTCCTCCCCTACCGTGTGGAGGGCTCTCGTGATCAAGCGTGGTTTGAAGGTCAGAGGCGGGTAGTTCTGGTCATAGTCCAGGACCGGGGCCCAAATGTCGGTAAATCGGTAGAGTAGACCCGCTTTGGCTGCCATGACCTTTTCTTCTATCAATATGTCCCATAATTTAAGCCAGCATAGGGTCATCAGTGGTCCGTCTGCAGACTTCCAGGTGGGGGCCACCGTGATTTTGGCGGCCAATAGAAGTTGGGATATCAGTGCCGCCCTCCTCCCCGTTCTCGGGTATACGCCCGGGAGTGGGATTCCCAGGAGGACCTGCTCGGGCATTAAGGGGATTACGACCTGGGTGATGTCCCGAATGGTGGCCAGACACTGGGTCCAAAATTCCTTCACTCAACGGCAAGACCACCACATGTGGAAGTAGGAGCTTGGGTTGCCGCAGAGGCGCCAGCAGTGGGGGTCCAAGGTGCTCTGAAAATGGTGGAGGCGTAGGGGAGGGTAATACCAACGCAACAGGAGTTTGTGGGCGCATTCCCGGTTGGTGATGCAGCGGGATGCCATGAGTGTTCTGGTCCAGACATCCACCCATGTGTGGTCCTCAATCGCATGGCCCAGGTCTGCTTCCCAGTGGCCCATATAGGAGGGCCTGACAGCAATAGTTTGTAGAGGGCCGAGATCTTTCCCCGGGCTGGCAGGTCCTTCATTGTGAGCTCCAGCAGGGCCAGGGGCCTTGTTGCGGCTGCCCGGGTCTGGGAACACCAGTGCCTCAGTTGAGCATAGGTAAATCTGTCTGCCTCCATTAGCTGGAAGGTTGATTTACAGTGTTCGAAGGTGAGGGGAGCATCCCCTTCAAAGAGTTGCCCCAGAGTTTCGAGGCCTCCCGCCACCAGGTTCTTAAAGTTCCGTGGGCGGGCCCCCGGGGCAAAGGCGGGGTTGAGGAAAATCGGGGAGGATGCGCTGAAGCCTCCTGGGATGTCTCCCCATTTGCGGGCCCACTCCCATGCCTTTATCAATTGCTTCGAGGCGGTCAGCACACCTGGCCAGGTGCGGAGTAGTGTGGTAGGAATGAACTGGAGGAAGCAGAGCGGGAGAGAAAGGCGGGATTGTTCAATCTCTGCCCATTTCGGGCGTCCGGAGGTGAGGTCCAATGCTTGGAAGTGGGCCGGTTGCGCTGCGATATAGTATTTTCGAAGGTCCGGCACCCCGAGTCCCCCCCAATCTCGTGCTGGCCATCAACGTTCTCCGAGGGATCCGTGGTTTCTTGCCCTTCCAGATGAAGTCACTGATTTTCCTTTAAAGTCGTTGCAAAGGGGGGGGGAGGTGAATTGCGGTTGGGAGGGCAGTGCACATATGGAGAAAGCGAGGAAGGAGATTAATTTTACTCATCGTTATGCGCACCAGCAGTGAGATCTCTTGAGTTTGCCAGCGGGCTAGGTCCTTTTCCAATTCTGCGAAAAGTGTGGGGGGGGGGGGGGGGGGAGTTGACCTGGTAGACCTTCATTGGGTCGGCGGGCATCCGGACCCCTAGGTATGGGATCGCTTGGGTGCTCCATTGGAACGGGCTGTGGCTCTCCAGGGCTTCCCTTTCACCCGGGGGCAGGCCCTCTCTGAGTGCAATCGATTTGTGGAAATTGATAGCGAAACCCGAGACTCTCCCGAAGGCCCGGAATTCCGCCAGGGCCGCCCTCATGGAATTTCTGATGTTTGTGATGGTCAGCAGTACACCGTCCGCATAGAGAGCAATTTTGTGGTGGGTCGTGCCGATCCTCGGGCCAGAGATCAGGGGATCCCGGCGAACTCGCTGGGCCAGCGGCTCCATGGCCAAAGCGAAAAGCAGGGGGGGGGGGATAGCGGACACCCCTGTCGTGTTACATGTTTGAGACGGATCTGGTCCGACAGTCGGCCACTGACTCTTAGTCAGGTCCTCGGGGCCTGGTAGTTCGCCAAAGCCATCCTCATAAAAGTGGGTCCAAAGCCGAAGGCCGCTAGGGCGAGAGACAGATAGGGCCAGTCCACCTTATCGAAGGCCTTAGTGGCGTCTAAGGCGATCAAGGCTAGCTGCTGGGAGTCCTTGCTGGCGATTTCAATCAAGTCTAGTGCCCTGCGAATGTTGTCCTTCGTTGATCTGTGGAAGATAAACCCCGTCTGATCCGGGTCTATTATGCTTGGGAGAACAGGAGCAAGGCGGTTGGCCAGGACCTTGGAGTAGATTTTGGCATCCAAATTCAACAGGGAGATGGGCCTGTATGAGCTATTCTCTTGGCGGTCCTTTTCAGGCTTGAGAACCAACACCGTGATGGACTCCTGCATTCAATGGGTGACTGTGCCAGAGGCCACAAACGAGTTGAACAGGCGGGTCAGAGAAGCCACCAGTTCAGGGCGGAAGAGTTTATAAAAGCGTGTGGAGAACCCATCCGGGCCCACTTCCTCATTGGTGATAGGTGTCTCTAGTTCCTCTCTCACCTCTGGTTTCAAAAGTGGTAGCGACGACTCCCGAATGTAGGAGTGCTGCTCATCTGGGTCCCGCGGGACAGTTGTCATTATTTCTGATTGGTGGACGACCGCCAGCCGTAGTTTTTCGCCCTCCGTGTGATGGATCTTCCGTTGTGCGTCGCGGAGACCCAGGATGAAGTTTCTGCTCTTTTCCTTGGCCAGCTTGCTGACCAGTAGTTTATTAGCTTTATTGTTATAAGCGTAGTATTACTGTTTGGTTCTGGTCAGCAGATTAGCTGTAGCATCGGCGTAGTGCGCCTCGAGTCTTTTCCTTGCCATTTGTAGGACCCTATAGGACTTCGGGGACCAGCCCTTACGCTTAAGGGTGGCTTCGGCCTCATGAACCTCAGCTTCCAAAGTGGCACGAGTTGCCCTCATTTGTTTGTGGTACGCGGCTCCTTGGGCGATCAGCTCTCCTCTAAGCACCGCCTTCATGCCGTCGCAGGTATTAGCCGAGGAGGTGTCCTTGTCGGGTTTTTCAGCAAAGACGTTTCTGATGGTTCTGGCGATCGTGTATCTCGTCGCCATGTTCCCCAGGATAGGGTCGTACAAGGCCCATTGGCGGCGGGGAGGGGGATCCGGGTCGTGTGCCCGTAGGGTCAGCGAGACCGGAGCATGGTCTGAGAGGATCCGGGAGCCAATTGTGACATTGTCCGTAAAGGTCAGGATCTGAGGGGAGACCAGCAATAAGTCTATTCTGGAGAAGGTACAGTGGACGTATGAATAGAAGGTAAAGTCTTTCTCCTCCGGAGTTAGCACTCTCCAGGAGTCAACGACGTTCAGGGCACGGAATAAGCGGAGCAGGGCTGTTGCCAAGTTCAGGTCCCTGGCCGTTGGGGGGCGAGATCTATCCCTGAGGGGGTCCGGGACCCCATTGAGGTCACCGCCGACCACCACTTGCCATTCAATAAACGGAAGAAGGGAGTCCTCCAAGTCCTGATAGAATCCCACCTGGTGCTCATTAAGCAGCCCTCGGGGCAACGCAGCGAGTCCAGGATCTGGGGCCATAAATCCTTAGCGAAAAGAATAGCAGTGCCTCCCTTCTTGGTTCCATTGGAGGCTAGGAATTGGAGTGGATAGAGTCTACTTCGTAAGCGAGAGAAGTCTGCTGGGAGTAGGTGTGCTTCCTGTAAGAAAGCAATTGAGGTCCCTTCATTGTGCAGTCTTTGGAGGATGTATTTCCTCTTCGGGGGAGAATTCAAGCCTCTGACGTTTAAGGTGGTGAACTTTAATTTTAGATGTGGGGGCTGGTGCTCCAAATCCAATTTCTGTGGGGGGGAGATTAGGTCGGACATAGCTGTGAGGAATACGCTGTATTGGGTTCTCCTGTGGCTGAGGGTTTTTTAGAAATGGTCTCCAACGGGAGATAAGAACTTCCAACGGGAGGGCAAAACTGTGACTGGTGGGGGCGGGTCGATTTTGATCAATCGGTGGCTCCCCCGGCCACTCCGGATGTCACAAGGTGACATCTCCAACATAAGAGTCTCTCTCCAGGGGTACAAAAGGTGACATCCACCCTGGAGGAGGGTATGGACCGCATTGGGTCCGCGGCGAGCTTGTGGGAATTCTGGTGGTTCCTGCGCTATGTGTGCTTCGGAGCTACCAGCCCCTGTTATCTAGGTTTACGGTTTCTCTGCACCCTTGACCACTGGGTCCGCCTTGGCTTTGGCGAGGCGGCGACCTGTCCAGAACTTGTCTGGCTCGAAGAGTTCGGTTCTGTAGTCCCAGGGGAGTCCGGGCAGAAGGTGGATGCTGCGTCGTCCAGGTGACTAATGGTGCGGGGAGTGCCCTTATACGAAAACTGTAGTGCCGTGGGGAACAACCAGCGATAGCGGATCTGTTGGTCTCGCAGGAAGAGCGAGAGAGGGCGCAGCAGCCTGCGCTTCTGAAGGGTTAAGGGGGAGAGATCCTGCAAAATTTGTAGTGGGGAGCCCTGGAAGGAGAGTTCATCCTTTGAGCGGCCTATTGCTGAGATGGCCTCCTTGGTAGTGTAGAAGTGCACTCTTGTGATGACGTCCGGAGGGGGATCCGTATCCGATCCTTGGCGGGGGCGCAACCGATGAGTGCGGTCAAGCAGGAGCTGCGTCTCATCCAGGTCCAGCAGGGATTGAAAAAAGAGGCTTATGTATCCGGGAAGCTCCTTATCAGAGATCACGGAGAGGACCCCGCGAATGCGGAGGTTATTGCGCCAGGAGAGATTCTCCAAATCCTCCTGTTTAAACTCGAGGATTTCGGTTCTGTCCATTAGTGCCTGGATGGAGCGCTGGACCTCCGTCAATGCATTAGAGTGATTCGTAGCCAGCTCCTCGGACTCCCCCAACCCATGTTCGATGTTGCTGACTCGTCGTTCTGTTTGCTCCAGTTTGGTCGTTAGTTCGGCCATGCAGGACCTGAATTCCAACTTAATGTCGGTCATGAAAGCCTGGAGGTCTTCTTTAGTTGCGAGCGACCCTTTATCTTCGGTGGATTTCTGGGGGGTGAGTTTGGGGGGGGAAGAGGGGAGGGGAGGGTCGGTCTTCTCCCCCCTTTCTGGGGCCAGCAGCATGGTGAAGATGTCACCAGATTTCGTGGTTTTTAAAGCTTTAGTCATGGCTCCAACGTGAAGGACCGCTTCAGGGGCTCGGCAACTGCGGGTCCAGGGATAGCAAGGGCTAGATAAGTGGAGTGGGCCGGGGCGCCCCAGGAGGCTGCACAGATAGTCAATGGTCAAATACCTTGGTGGCGCCGCTCCAAGAGGCCGGATGGTTGCAGATCTGCAGGTCTCCTTCCGCGAATTAGGCCGGGCTGCAGGGGTTGTAGGTCCGCTCCCAACGGCTGTAGGAATGGGGTGAGCGGGTGTGCAGGGGCGCCCCAGGAAGTCAGTCAGTGGCGTAGCTTAGGCTGCAGAAGAAGGGGAGCAGCTCCTCTGGGCCACAGAGAAGCAAACGCCAAGCCGCACAGCTGGAGGGAGGCAGCGGGCAAGGGCTGGAAGATGGAGCCGGCGGCTCGTGCGCACGAGGACCCCCGGGCCAACAGTCCTGGGCCAGCCAAAATTGAAGGGAGGGGCCGCTCAGCTAGGCAGGGCCCGCATCGGTGAACCAAAGGTTGAAGCTGGAGGGGGTCCGGTCTCCGAGGCCGGGCCCTGGTGGGGTAAATGCGGCCAATGAGCCGTGGGGGGGAGGGGCACACAGGAGCAATCGCCATGTTGGGGGGATTATCATGCCGGCGCCGGAGAGCCGTCCTCGCCGTGTTTCGGCAAGCCCGGGCCCGTTAAGCGCCCAGAGTGCGGACGGCGAAGCAGGGGAGGCTACCGCGGCACATCTCAGGTCGTGCGGGCGAGTGGCATGGCAGGAACCGGAGGAATTATGTTAATGGCCGCGGACCAGTGCGGAGGCCATCAATGGAGCTGCCACGCGCCTTGCAAATTATTTAAAGTTCCACTAGACCTGCAGGTTCAGTAATTTAGTTTACCTACTCGACTTAAAAGAAATGCACATGACCTATAGCAACGGGTGACAAGAAAAGTAAATGTGCTTTACTGTAAAATGTTGCAGGTCACCACAAACCCACTTTGTTTGGCACACTGCTGCCAGCTGTGCACAGTGAAACCTGACATTTACTGTAAAATAGTAATATATATAAAAGTTTCAAACATCCCCTGCAAATGGTACTCACCCTTCATAAATTCTGTATGTGCTCTGTAAAGCACTTTGGATGAAGGCGCTATATGAATAACATCATTATCATTATAAATTCTACTTGACTATGCACAAGGACGAGTGGACTTTGAGAGCTACGACTGAGTGTCTGTAAAATGTAAAAGGTTAGCTTCATGAATGGGCACATAAATAAATAGATATGTTCTAAAAGCTCTAAAGCCAGTTTGGCCAGCTCACTCCCGCAGGTGATTATATATAATGCAATCATAATCATAGAGCAAAGGGAGCTCTGGAGGCCAACTACAGTGTGTGGTATTGCAGTAGATGTGTCGATGTACAGTTTGGATGGAACTATTGATCATTCTCTTGCGTAACCGTCTAGTTAGCCTTATGTATTATTTTTTTAAGAGGAAAGAAAGTAACACTAAGCAGAGTAGATGGCACAGCAGGCAGAGAACTGTCAAACTAGGTGGAACATTGCAAATTTGCTGACATCTCACTTTCAGGGTAACTGGTATAAAACCACTCATGCGTTGCACCAGTTGGTCACAGAACTAGATTTGCCATTAAGAGCAGTTAGCCCTGTGTTCATGTATATTTTCAAAAGTGTTCACTCATCAATGTGGTGCAGCTTCAGCAACAACCACCAAAAAATGTAGTTGACAGTGAAATTTAGATACACAAACCTAAACTTTACTGTAAACCATGGGAACAATGCAGTGGTTTACAGAAGCAATACAGAGGTTTTGCATTATGCAACAACTCAAATTGTTAGGAATTGAATTGCCTGACTGTTTTTATTAAAGTTACACATACTGGTATTTGCCAAAGAGGATATAGGTAGCTTAATATAAGTACCATCCCGATTACTTCTGGTTTTCAATTGTTTGAAAAGGAAAAAATAAATTCTTGCCTAGCACCCCCACATAGGCCTTTGGCACATAAGAGTGAAGGTGAATATTAGTATTGCACTCACTCTCCATTAGCCCCTTTGAATTAGCAGTGAACAGAGTAGAGGGTGGCAAGAGCCAGAGAGGAATTCAGTGTGATCAGTGCTTTCATTCAACAGGGTAACTTAAATAGCTAACTTAGCTACACAAGTGTCAAACCTACAGAACTGCATAGCAAATTACTATGCAACATCTGCCTATTTTATGACTTGTGTAACACAAGTCATTTAGTGCAGGAAGGACTCCACTAATGCACACGAGTATTGTGATGTAAATTACGTTGAAAAAAATCTGGCCTTAAGTCTGTTAGCCACATTAACCGTGTCTTCACTGTATGTATGTTCTTCTGAGACAATCTTCCTCAATCGAAGAATGGTTTTTTGAGATGTTCGGGATGGTAACTCGCATAATGTAAGTTGTTATTCACATTGGTATTCACATTGCCTTACTACTAGACAAACTTGTACATCTCCCACAATACTGTTCTCTTATACATTTCTTACTCTCAAGATACCCATTATAATGAATCCAACACTACAGTGTACATAAATTATGATGTTCACCAACACTCTTTAAGATTTGGACACAGGCAGTCCACGAACCGACTCAAACGCGGCTACACCCATTTATTGACAAGTGATATCATGAGACCCAGGTAGAGACACCGAATGTCATTGGCATGAACTATGTGCCTGAGACTGACCGTGCTCTGGTGGCAGGAGCCCTAATTCATTCGAAATTGGATTTCTTCAATGGACTCCTTGCTGGAGCACCTGCCAAACAGATTCACCGCTTGCAAAGGGCACAAAACGCAGTGGTTAGATTAGTGTTTAGAGCACCTAAACACACCTCACCTCAGGCCTCCGCCGCCCGCTTCATTGGTTAGCGATGGAGGAATGTATAACGTTCAAGGTTGGTTGTTTGGAAGACAAACCTACTCCTTATCCACAGGACAAAATGTGTCTTAAGAGAAGATAGATTCTCGGTCTTCGGGCCCAGATTGTGGAACAGTCTCCCTTTGAATCTAAGGAAAATGAATTTGCTCTTAACATTCCAAGCAGGTTTAAAAACGCATCTTTTTAAATAAGGTCTTTTTTGTTTTGACCTCCGGACCACTACCAGCATGTGACTGACCTAATTATATTTTGATGACACATTCCATCTGTGCCAGGATTGATTTGGTTAGTTGTGTGTGCGCTTAGAAATATCTCAATCAACTAACGATAAGGCGAGAAGAGCCAACTCAGCCTGCAGAACAGGTACGGACATAATCTTATACAGAATTGGGGACAGATGGTAAGAGTCACTGCCCCGCTGGATGCACGTGTGCTCACAGTCACACTATTGTTTAGACTCACTAAATACTTTACTAACAGAGCAATTCTTTGGAAACGCGGTGCTACACACGGCGAAACCGGACTCCTGGAGCCACTTGCCCCTGCAGTACTGTAATTCACACGACATAATACCTGTTCATGTTAAGAGCTTTTGGACACTTTGTTTTTAGATCGATGGACACAACTTCACTAGAAAGTCCTTTATACTCATGTCGTTTTTTCTCTACAGCTTTTTTTTCCCCCCAACTCGGTAGCATGATCTACACAAAGTTGACATGACACCTAGGATATACACATATGAACAACGGGTAAGAGAAGATCTGTTCTGGCCATTTCATTGCCTATGTGAATTCTATCAGATTGAATAAGAGGAGCTTCACTAGTACGTTCCATTAATACACTACAGATGAATTAAAGCGAGTATCCCAAAGAGTCTGAGGCTAGCGGGGATACAATACCGGCTAGAACAATGACTGCATACCAGTTTGTGCATCCCTACGAACACGAAGGTAGGCACCGGTCTCCTTCTTCAGCCATGAATGTAGATTTGTCATTATGGTGCAATACCACACTTATGAGTCTTTTCATTTGTATTATTTGTGTAGACCCTGCAGAACGAGCCAATAAGAGACCACTAGAACATAGTGCTCCCCTTAACAGCGAAACAAGGTGATCATTCCTGTTCACTAAGCAGCCAAAAGATTGCTACCATTTTAAACAAATTCTATAACCCGAAGTAATGACTTCACACTGACGCAAGTCTTTGATTTACTTTGTAGGTGAGAATGGAATTTTGAAGACAGTGAATCTAAATTGTATTGCTCCTGATGAAGGGAAAGTAAATCCCAAAACGCTTTGAACTCTTTTTATATACATACATGTTTCTTGCACTCAATGTGAAACTTTTCTGTTTGTTACAATAGCCTTTGTTGCTATACATTGATGTACTACATATAATCTACTGTATGAATTGCCATTATTGGAGATCATCATTTGGTGACTGAGCTTGTTATAATATAGCTGCTACTATTTTGGACACATTTTGACTGTTAAGATTACAAGTATATAGGGGACGGGAGTGTCCACCAATTAGGGATGCTACATTCTTTGGCATACATATGTTCCAGCGACTTAATTGTGCCAGAGTAGCTTTTTCTCCCCTGCACCTTTGACCATTAAAGTAAATACTTCTAAACATTTCCCTTGCTTGTGCCAATGCGCATTTCCTACTGAACAAACTTCTTAAACATGTGCACAACATACACATAGTAGTGTTCAGCATACTTAAATGTCGTTCTGATGTGAAGTTTAGTGAATCTTGGAACGGTGGAAGCAGGTCTGAAAATGTATATTGAGGGAGTTAGATACATCAGAGGTGACACTGATGTCGGATCCGATGGCTCTAAAGTGGAAGTTATACCAAATGGATTGGATTAGAACACAGGATGAAAAGGAAAGATATACATTATTCTATCACCTCAATACTGAAACGAGGGCTTAAAATACAGATCTCAGATATTTGGTAAAATGTCTTAGTAAACATTTTCGCACCCAGTTTATGCAACTCAATCTGTTCACCAGAGTGTAACGCTCACCTGATTCCCACGGAAGCGCAGGTCTGGCTTCGAGTGCTGATGCTTCTTCTAGGGTGAAGCGCAGGACTCTGAAGATGGACAGGAAGGGCCCCTCTACTCTGGCTTCTCTGGCTCGCAGGAATATTCCCCTGTGCGTGAAAACTGAGTATTACCTACTGACTGAGTTATGCTCAAGCCTCCCACTCTCTTCCAACCCTCCACGATACCCTTCCACGATTCCCCGTGAAGTCTCACCTTAGGGTCAGGAAGGATGAGCTCTCCATCCTGCTTCTGATGCAGGGGCGCGTTGAAACCCAGTTACTTCACTGGATTGAGGATTGATGGGAGTTCAGGTAAACTTGACTATTCAGGTAAGGCGCTGTAAAAGTTCTGCTGCAAGTTCAAAAGTCCAAGCTTAAAAATAATGTTCATTGTCTTGTTGCAGCAAGCGCTAATGCTTATGTCTTTTTCCCCTTAGGGGCCGGGGTACGGAATGCCGGAGATATGGCGCCGACCCGAAGTGAAACGTGCAGTTCCAGTAAATGACAGGTAAGTTATGGATGAGCGCTCGGGTAATGTCTTTGCATTCGCTCATTCAATGTCTGTCTTTTTTCCCCATAGGGGCTGGGGTCCGGAAAATGCCTGGAAGCGGCAAGACCCGAAATGAAATGGGAAAGACCCAACAGGTAAGTCATAGAAGGAAACTGAGCTTTTCCTATTCCTTTCCTTCTCTCACCTTGTTCTTGTCTTTTTCTCTCTAGGCTCCGGGAAGTGGCTGTGGATCCGGATGATCGCTGCTGAAGATGGAGGCGTCCAGGATAGGTGAAAGAAATGCAGCTCTGCAGCGATCGTAGCGAAATGCTTTTAAAAATGATGTCTTCCTTTTCAGGATCGTCGGTGTGATGTCTCCGTGGTGCTGATTTAGCAGGTATGGTCTTTTGTCTCCCTTTGCAGGTGACCCAGGTTGCTGACAGGCGTGGCTGAAGTCCAGGAGCTGACACGGTGAGCGTCCAGCTGCGAGGAGCAGAACAACGCGAAGCGTGAGTTGCTGATCGGGTGTGGTTTAAATAGCTTTGGAAGAAGTTCCAAGTGTGTATCCTTCCACCGATCAGCTATGTATCCTTCCCCGAACACACCCGGGTGGAAAGTAGTCCCACAGGTAAAGTAGTTCCATTCAGGCCTCAAGAGGGCCTGGATGTAGCAGCATGGTCTGCATCAGGTAAGTGCACATTAAAACACGAACACATGTATAGCTTTATGAGCCTGGCGCCTAAGGCGCCAGGACAGGGGTCCAACATGAGCCTGGCGCCTAAGGCGCCAGGACTGCGTCCAAAGGCCCCAGCTTGGGCCCGCTGGCACTCCCCTGGGGGAAATGATGCCTGCCTCTGGGGTTGCTGGGTCGGACCTGGCTCCTTTGAGGTAGGCATCATGACACAGAGGCATAGCCAGGACTGTCTAACAAATGAGGCCTGAAGCTAATGTAGTTGGGCCCACCTCAGTGACATTAACATCGGTAAATTCCCACACAGTGCTGCCGAGGGGGCATGTACAGATTTTGAATGGGCCATACACGCTCAGGCCCTACCCCGTCTACTACGCCTCTGCTGTTGCCTATGAAAGACGGGCTAGACACCTGAAAGAAAACTGGTGTAAAAGACACTTCTAGTAGATGGTGTCAGAAAAAAACGGGGAGATTGAAATGTGAAAGTACATTTTGCTATTTAGCACAAAATTGGTGGACTTGAGAACTTGCCATTTAGAGAAAAGGCAACTAGTCTAACTGCAGAGGAATTGTGGTTTTTAATTCTAACGGGTGAAAGCTTTAGTTTGGTTTTTAGTATAATAAGATTTTAGGGTATAATTAAGAAATTAAAGGTAAGTGACTCGAGTGATGTTCATCTATTTCTCGTAGGTTTTGGGAGTAAACATTGTGTATGAATTGAATAAGGTGGGCAGTATTGTGATGAATTTGTATTTGAAGCACTGCTTTTTTTTTTAGATTGAGGGATACATTGACCCACTCAGCAGAATTCCCATCCATAACCAAGCTGCACTTCAGAAGTTAACAGCAAAACGGCTGCACCGCCTCCTTTGAGCCTGTTTTAAAAGTGTAATGTTGAAAGAAGGCACTGTCTTGGCCTAGCAATGTCAAGGGGGTTTTGCTGGGAAACATATGGGATGTTTTATTTCAACAGGCTTGCTGCTGATCCAGAAGAAAATAAACAAATAAAGGCATTGGCTACACTGGAAAATTAGTCAAACAGGGTTCTACTATGGCTCAAGGGACAATTGGGGCAACAGGAGCCACAAAGGAGTTCTGGGACACATACATGTTAATTACAGCCTTCAAAACGTTGAATGGACCAAGAGAAAGAAATATCCCACGCTCGTCAGACTTCTGTCTGGGCTTTAGCTTGAGACAATAGATCTGGGACACCTACGTGCGACTTTTAGAAGTGACAACTCAAACTGGGGAAGCTCCCGGGCAGCCCTGGGCTCAACTGACATTTGGTGTTAGCCTGAAGAAGAAGGAAAAAAAAAAAAGGAGGACAAAGGCCAACCCATTTTGGCTCAAAAGACTAGTTTATTAATAAAATGTTGAGACTTTTATCTCCGCAACTGGACCACGCAGAAATGTAAAAAGTTAATAGTTTAAATGTAATTTTTGTGTATCCTTCGCTGGCATGTTATGGACTGAAATGGCAGGATATTCTGAGGAAAGTGTATATGATGCCACTTTGAAATTTAATACTTACATGCCTTATGATAATATATACACATGTATAAAGTTGTAGAATTTTAGGTTAAATAATTTCATTGAAAAACCGCAAAAAACTATTAGACGGACGAAACAAAGTCGTAGAAACATGAGAATTGGACTGCCATGCTCTGTGTGACATATGTAACCTGCGTATGTAATTTGCCAAAAGGCCACGACTGTACAAATGTGTGATTTTTGTTAAGATTGGTTTTTCGCAAAAAGGATTGTGGGATGGCTTTTGACCTCATAAAACACAACCCCCTAAACTGAGCCTCTCCTCCTTGATGAGGTGATTAGCTTAGGCTGGCCTATCTGATTCTTGGGGGTAGGTCTAGCTTAGTTCTCACCAACAATATACCCGGTAATGTCACACGCTTTATAAAAGGGGTGGGAGGTCACAGGGACAGGACACTCTCTCCTGAATTTCCAGCGCCTGCGTATCCAGACATTCCAGATCCATCTTTGCAAGATTCCAGACTACTGCCAGGACAAAGCACAGCTGACCCTAGCCCAGCAAGGCCAAAGCATAGCTGTCCCTATCCCAGCAAGATCTAAGAATTGGCTACTCCCCATTTTTTGTTATCAGGCGGGGGTCGGCACTGCATTGAGGGAGGGTCATATAGCAGAAATATAGAAGAACAAGCAGGTCGACTTCCCCTTCCTTTGTGTCCTTTTGTGTCTACAACTCGGTCAAAATGGACAGTCTTTTCGCATAATAGACTGTCTCAGGCCATGCTCTAGTGTTTCAAAATGCTAAATTTATTATTTTATTTAATATAATTCTAAAAGAGATCTGAAAACCAGATTGTATATAAACAAAGTACACATCTAAAAAAAGAGACATATTGCATTCATTCAATGGTTTTACACTGAAATATACAAAATCAATAGAGCAAACATCAAACTAAACAATTTGTCAAATTTCTAAACAGTATTTTTTATATAAAAAAACAACAAAGCAAATTATCTTGAGACAGTTTCTCGCCAAGTCTGGGAGTCAAGATCAACAAACGTGTATCTCTCCGTAAAATCCCTCGTACATCAATACATTTGCTAGTTACGAAGAGAGATTTCGTTTGTTACACAGGTGTTTAACTGCCGTTGCTCAAGGCACCTCAGATGCGACGCGAGCAACAGTAGTTAAACGCCTGTGTAACAAACGAAAGGTTTGCAATTAAAGCGGCTGCAAGGAAGGTCCAAAGAAATTTTCGGGACTACCGGTATCAAAATTAATATGAGGATTATGGCCACAGAGTCTGCATTTTAACAAACCAACCAGGTCAGGAGGAATACCCCATACCTGGATGATACACCTATCAAGTTGCCAGATGGTTTTCCTAAAAGGTGCGAAAATAAGCACAGTGGACTACAGATCATAAGCTAAGAAGCATCAATTTTTGGGGAAAGAATAGTATTCTTGAAGAAACAAGTTTGTCCTGAAGACAGCCTATATGTAAAAGACCAACAGCATTTGAGAGTGCTATGTATGAGTCCAGAAGGCCGAAACATATGTCGACAATCCCAAAGAAAATTTTGACTACATTTTTCATTTTGTCTCCATTTATATCTATTTGCAGGAAGGTTCTGTACGAATTATAATATTGAACTATTCCTAATACTCACACGCAGTAATACAGAGAGGCTGTGTGGAACAAAAACAGGAAATAACAGCTCTCTCTGTAACCAGCAAATGTACTGATGTACGAGGGATTTTTCTCAGAGATACACGTTTGTTGATCTTGACTCCCAGACTTGTCGAGAAAGTATCTGTCCCAAGATAATTTGCTTTGTTGTTTTTTTATATAAAAAAATACTGTTTAGAAATTTGACAAAAATTGTTTAATTTGTTTTTTGCTACATTGATTTTGTATATTTGAGTGCAAGAGCATTGAATGAATACAATATATGTCTCTTTTTTTAGATTTTCACTTTGTTTATATACGATCTGATTTTCAGATCTCTTTTACAATTATTAAATAAAATAATACATTTAGCATTTTGAAGCGCTAGAGCATGGCCTGAGACAGTCTATTATGCGAAAAGACTGTCCATTTTGACTGAGTTGTAGACACAAAAGGACACAAAGGAAGGGGAAGTCGACCCGCTTGTTCTTCTATATTTCTCCTATCCCAGCAAGGCCATTGATCCAGAAACCCCACTAAAATCCCAACTACAAGGGGCGAAAGCTGTGGACCCTTTTGTGAGCATCCAGTGACCAGACTTGCCCAGCTGTTTGCTGCGAGGGGCACCTGCCGTGTTGTGACCAGAGTTTTTGAGTCCAGAACCCGGTTGACTGTCCCAAATCTCAAATTCAAGAGCAGATTGTGAGTATTTCCCCATCCCGTAGCAACACATAGCCTATCCCATCTTGACCCTTTTCTTTGTCCTACTCTCTAACTAATTCCATTCATACCCTGATAACTTGTGTTAAGCTGTTCTAATTCTCTGTGCACCCGGTCCTTGATCTCCAAGCGTTAGCGCCACTTTACTCTTCATTTCTGTCTTGCATAGACCATAAGTCCTTAGCCATATTTTGATTAACCCCTTAAGTGCCAATTGCATACGTAGTGTCAAGGATGAGATAGCTCGTCCTTTTTGGCACCTTGTTAATCCAACCCCCGGGCTATGTGAGGGGGAGGTCCCCCCTCACAGCCAGGGGGCTGGATTACCTTCAGAAGCACGCTGGCGTGAAACAAAGTAAATTCACTGCAGCAGCCATTTCGGGCTGCTGCGGTGAAAACACAAGGTGAGTCTCCACCTTTCTCCCCCTCGTTCTCCGGCTGTATTTCAAGCCGGAGATTGAGGGAGGTGTCGTTGGAAAGAGGAGAATCTCCTCTTTCCAACGACACCCTGTCTGACAGCGTTGCTGTCCAAGGATCGGGCGCAGAGCGCTCGATGCGCGGGCAGCAATGCCCACTAGACACTAAGGAAACTTTTGTGACGAAGGGGGGGGGGGCTGCTTACTGTAAGCAGCCCCCTCGCCCCCCTGTCCCTCAAAGCATGGGGGCGCATATATAATGAGCCCTGGGGGCAGACAGGTGACCATCTGCCCCCAGGGGTGCGGGCATAACATTTTTTTTTTTAAAGCAAATAAAAACATGATGGGTTTGGGGGCCCTAGCCACCAGGGATTTTTTCAGAAATGGTGTCATTGGAAAGGGGAGACTCTCCGCTTTCCAATGTCACCCTTTGCAACAGCATTGCTGCCCACGGATTGGGCACAGGGCGCTCGATGCGCAGGCAGCAATGCCCACTAGACACCAGGGATGTCTTTGAATGCGGGGGGAGATAGGGGCTGCTTTCTAGTAAGCAGCTCTCGCCCACCTCCAAAGCATGGGGGCACATATGTGTACAACCCTGGGGGCAGATGGCTGATCATCTGCACCCAGGGAAGGGGGCAAAAAAATAAAACATTAAAAACGGAAAGCAATGGGGATGGGGGGGCCTTGGATTTTTTTGCCACCCTGAAATGGTGGTGGCCCTCCCCCTCCCACACCAAGTGGAAAGGGGGGGGTACCCCTTGTAGCCCTCCCTGGGGGCAGATTTATGCCCCCAGGCAGGAGTACATGAGGTGCCCCCCCATCAAATTGGGGGCTTGTGGGCCACAAGGAATAGGTGTGCAGGCCCCCCCAAAAGGGTGGGGCCTGCAGGTTAGGGCTCCCCTGATGGCTGATCATCTGCCCCCAGGGAAAGGGGCAAAATTAATTTTGGAAAAAAAGTAAATTTTGGGTGGGAGTGGGGGGGCCACTAGCCACCAGGGATATATTTTACAGTAAAGGGGGGTGGCCCTCTCCCCATCACCCCAAGGGGAAATGGGGGCACCCCTTGTAGCCCTCCCTGGGGGCAGATATCTGCTCCTAGGAAGGGCATCTGACCCCAGGGAGGGCTGCATGAGATGCCCCCCCTGCATTTGGTGTAGAGGGTCACCCGCCATTACATTAGAAAATTACCTGGCGGTTTAGGGTGTGCCCCTCAGCCCGCCCTAAAGTGTAGTTTACCTTTTCCATTTTTTTTCTTTGCCTTGGCGCAGAGGGTCACATTGGTGTGCCAATCTGGCGCCGGGGGGCCAATCCTTACTGCCCCACTCACTGGGGGCCTGTCCCACCATTTTTGGGGGCCCTCTCCCCCCACCCCAAATGAAGGGGGGGTGTACCTCACGCAGCCGTTTGTAGGAGGCCCAGGGAGGCCTGCATGAGGTGCCCCCGCCACCCATTTGGGGTGAGGGGGGAGAGGACACCCAAAGATTGTGGGACAGGCCCCTCAGTGGGTGGGGCAGTAAGGTTTCGGCACCCCGAGGCCAGATTGGCACATCAATGTGCCTCTCTGCACCAAGGGGAGTTGGGTTACCAATGGAAAAATGAAACTGGTGGAACGCTTTTTAGGGGGGGCTGTGGGGCACCCCAAAGGGTCGGGGAATTTTCTAATGGGATGGGGCGTTGACCCCCTCCCCCCACCCGCAATGGAGTGGGTGCCATGTCATGCAGCCCTCCATGGGACCAGATATCTGCTCCTAGGAAGGGACGCCTGAGGCCAGGGAGGAGTACAGGACAGCCCCTCCACCCCCTTATCTGCCCTTGGTGATGGCTACATTTTGCTGGTGTGACCGTAGGTAACACATGATTTTTGTTTTGTTTACAGCTTTTTCTGAGCGAGCAGCTGCAACGTTATGTGAGTACTGTTTCTTATTATTCTATGTTTAGGGCCCACTGTCAGTGGGCTGGGTGAGACTGGGGCTGGATTGTTGGTGGTGTGGGTGGGAATGGGCCGTCTGGGCAGATATGTTGGTGGTCTGGGACACAATTGCAGGGGCAGGCCACAAATTGCCCCCAGAACATTGGTGTTTCCCTGGGAGCTGATCCCTCCCATGTGGGTTGTCCGTGCAAGCCCAGGCTCCACCTCTGGCTGTGCTACGTTACAGATGTCACCTCCGGGGAGGAATGGGGATCCTGCTGGGGTTCCCTGGAGCTGCTGCTGTGCTTGGGGGACGGTACACCCACATGGTACATGGATGTCCAAGGCCAGGGACATCACCTCCAACTGTCCTGGAATTGCGGCTGCGCTGCATTGCAGCTTTTACCTTCAGGCAGGTATTGGCACACTCCCGACACTCGGTGGGGAGAAGCTGTAACGCAGGGCAGCCAGGGCTCCAGCAAAGTCGGCGGTAATATCCCTGGCCTTGGGCACCCTTCTCCCATGTGGGTCTAAGCCGGGGGCTCTGGGTAATACATTCTGGGCCGATTTGCCTAAGTCAGACCTTTGTGGATTCCCACAAGTGTCCTCTTTTGGGAAATGCATGGGGTTCCCGGTTTTCCTTGGTGGCTTGGACACCCGAGGCTCATATCTGTATGGTGTGCCCGTCTGCAGAGAGTCTCAAATTCAGGTGTGAAAACAGACTTGGGGTTACTTATGTTTTAGGCTTTCCCCTTGGCACCCAGGTAGGTGCACCCACACATGTGAAGTACTGTTTTCATCGGGGCACCTGTGGGAACGCGGGAAGGTATAACATGTGTTGTGTTTGTGTGGTTTTCATAACATTTTGACCCATTTGCTGGTGCCCTTTGTCACACAACCCTTTCATTTCCCAAATGTGACCTACATTTAGTCGCTGCTTTAGCCACCATACACTTTTGTAACCTGCACAAGTCACCTACCCTTGAAAAGGTCTGCCTGTGCTCTTTCAAAAATGTATGCTTGCCGTTCCTCACTACATTGGTTTTCCCGATTTACACATGCTAAGTGCGTCTGTTCAGGCCGTGAGCGTAAAACTCCTGTGTACCATGGCTCAGTGTTTGGCTTGTGGTATTGCTTGTTTTGTAAAACACTACAAAAAATGTGCGCTCTCCTAACTGCAAGAGTCGGGGGAATGGGAATGTAGCGCAGCATTGCCTTTCTCAAAATTCATAGAAGCCATTGCCGTATCAAGCCAACCATGTCCAACATGATTTTCGCCCTTTTTGCTTATTTTCTCTCACCCACCTACAGCAACCTAGGATTCCTGGGTGGCGTTATGACCGCCTACATTTGGGGAAAATAAAGTAGCCAAATTTGGCCGAAATATATCATGTAACAAAAAAGTTACAAGGCATTGAAGTCCACATACCGAAATCAGCAAAAAAGGCCCTGGCACTGGGGGGGGGGGGGAATACCCATGGCACTTAAAGGGTTAAATTAATCAATGTTCCATAGAGAAAAGGGGTACACTTCGTGAAGGGTTACAACTGCAGTGTAACTTTCATATTCACGGGTGGCGTTCCTCTTTTCTAGCCATTAAATCTAGTGTAAGTGAAATTTGTCTCTTCTTTAAAAACTGATATTCTCTCCTTTATTTTACCAAAATTGAACCTCCTTTCACCTTGAAAATGTCAGCCAATTATCCAGCTAGTCACTCTTTCACTTCTATATTGTCCCTGTGATGTGCATCTATCACTCAGCCTAAAAATCTCATTCTGATTCTATGTATTTCACCGGTTTTAAAAAAATATATTTTTTTTTTAAAAACACGTTTTGACATTTAAAACTGCAAATGTGTAAATTGCAACTTATCAACGTGTGAATTTGGCTGCACTGTGCTTCCATTTCAAGTTGTTTTTTGAGCGGTCTGCCTTTGTTGATACCTTACCTTATAGTTCCTAGTGATATAACATCCCTGATATGGTGATAAAACATATGTACATCATTATTTAAACACACATGTAATTAATTATTTGTCAAAATCCGAGTGTCATTTATGCCATTGCAAAGGGTTTTAAAATCCGTTTTTGCCTCTTATTTTGTGAGGGAAGGTCGGATTTTGATTCCGTTTGCTACTTCATCCCCGATTCCCTGCTGCTTTCTATCCACTCAGAATTCGATTAATTGGGGTTTGATGGAACATTGCAGGGGGAAATCTTAAACTTGGGTGCTATCAATCCTAATTGAAAAAAAGTGTTCCTATTGTTGTGCTTTGGATATTTTCTTATAGAAGGTTACCCAAGAGTATTAAGTAGTTTTCATTGTAATTATCACCACATTGGTGATTGCTGCCCAATATGAAAATTGTGTGATTTCCTTTGAAATTAAAATAAATATTGCATTCCCACCAACTGGCCTGGTTCATGGTCCATTGTGACCTGGGGTGTTAGAAAAAGGGGGTGTGAGACGGGTTTTGTATTGGCTCAATTCGAATTTGTAGAAAATAAAGATAAAGTATTCTAATTGAGTGCTACATCTTAGGCTAAGGGCAAGAGACCTGATCCGGTGTGTGACGCCCGGTTAGAATCCTTCACAAGATGAAGGTATTGTTTTGTGTGATGTTCTTAATAAATATTGAATTGGATCTATAAATTGAAATTTGATTCCATTAACATACGTGTTTTAGAGCGATGAAAGGTTTGTAATAATGCAAAACATTTTAATTTTTTTTTTTTTTTAAAGTACACATAAAAACGGGCGTTTGGCACTTCATCTCATAGGCCCTCATTACGACCCTGGCGGAATACGAAAAACGATGGCGGAAATGTAATACCGCCATCGAATACCGCCCGTTGCGATTATGACCCGTCACCGTAAAGTACGATGCGATTAGCGACACCGTAATGAACGCCAACGCTAACTGCACCAAGTACGCGCACGCGCGCCGTGCAAAACCGCAATATCCGCCATGGCGCAACGGTACGCGAATGCTGACCCCAGCGGACATTCACCTAACGCCATCAAGCATGGCGGAAAGTACCATTCCGCCATGGCGAAAACTACGGCATCGCGAACCAACCGTAATGGCCCTACTGAGTGCCTGTACTCCACTCCCTGGCCACATTGCACAACTTCTCGTAGGCGCAATGCAGTCACACCATGCAACCAGTGAAATGTACAAGTCACCCATGCATGCCAACGAACAAATGCATGCAGGGGCCCCAAGTGCCCTGTGAGTGGCCATCCCCATTGGCAACACACCATTGCCGTACTGATGCAGCACAGGCATCTGAAGGTGCAAGTACATCAAAATGAACTGAAAATTCCATGACACAAAACAACAACAGTCCCCCATCGCTTGCCACCAGTGTAAACCAACAGTCAAAGCAGTAACCTGAGGGAGACTGCACCAGCCCTGTACACATGGCAGTAGTCAAACCAACCATCAGCATAAGCATGTACCACACAACTGTACCCAGAAGCCGGAACCCAATGCAGAACACCTCACAATACATCGCACCACATATCGGAATATGCCACATTACTAGCAAAGAATAACGCTACACGGTTAATATCTGAATATAATTTTAATGCACATCAAAATCACCAAGCCCATACAGCCATTTGAGCATAAACTCACAAATGATCAGCATTACTGTGGGCTGCATCCGCAATAAATGACCAGCTACCCCATGTGGGACGCCCTGTACCTCCATGGCACACAGGGGCTACATCCACGTCCAAAAAGGCAACATGGAAGCGCCTAGGACCGCAGGCCCGTCCCATGAAGTAGGCACTAGTCCAGCTGGAAGCTAGGTATGCTGCACCTAGCCACTAGTACTGCGTAAGGGCATGTGGGCCATTGGCGATCGTCCCATAAGATCGTAATGGTGCTCCACTGATTAACTCGAAGCTGCAGGTGTCGACTGTAGAAGCCATCTGCAGGAGTGGCGTACAGATGGCAGCGGCAGAAGGGGAGGAGATACCTGTCACCCAAATGAAAAAAAATATAGTATGGGCATCCGAACTTCATATGTATTACTCACTACAGTCAATACACCAAACCTACAACCATATGCATGCTAGCCCACTCATAAGGATCAATTGCACCCAAAATTCACTTGCGAATCATTACGACACAAATCGAGGTGAATACACTATTTCAAACGAGTGTCTGTGTGCATGCGCCTGTCAGAACAGGATCCATCAGATGGGATCATCAACGTGCATAGACACAAGTGATTGAAGGCGCGTCGAGACAGGGAGGGTTCAACAAGGGCAGACAGACGATGGTCCCACTATGGCAGCCTTGCATCACATAGCGCAGGGGAATGGGATACATTCCAAATAGCCATGTACATGGCCGACTCCCAATTAAATCATCTTCCCATGCATCCATTCATCATTCCCTCATCCCATTATGAAAACGCCTGAATATTCACTCACATAACAATCGAAATGTCCATTGAGTCTGTGCGTAATGCAGCCTTCAAAATCCACTGTGCTCCTGCCCGGATTCCTTGTGTAGTGAAGTCACATGTATTTGGGAACGTCCTGCCTTATCGTCCACTACGCTATAGCGCATCCCATTCAAATCATATCAATCATCGCATTCCCGTCATGGGCCCTGTCCCAAGGACATTCAACAATAGAATGTTACATTTCCAGTCAGACCTGTGGGCGTCTCCACGCCGCTAGTCGAAAACCGAAAGCGCTGTCCTTCGAATTCCTAATTTGCAACATCACGTTGAAAAGGCATCTGTGAACGCCTGTATTCACAAATACATCTATGCAGTGCGGCTGTGTGTGAAAATGGTAACTGCCCTCAATCACTGATGGGACTCCCCGCCGTCGGTGAACCTCGGTACAGTGCTGCATGAGGGTCCACCGTTGATCGAGCACTACATTCCACTGACCCTTCACAAGTCTGCTCGCGAATGCAAATATCGTATGTGCAACAATGGGACCATAGCAGAATTAACATATAAACCAATATTCCACAGCCTTCGGGATTAAGAACATGAATGCAAATGCAAGATGCCATGCGTCGAATTGCAGCGTCGTGTGCGGAACGTGCTCGCACGAAAGGCATTGCAGCTGACACAGGTGGAATGAATCACCACAGGTGAAGGCTATACAGCCTGAAAACACATAAATTGCATACCCAAACCCCTCCCACAACCACACCCACTCCAGAATGCTACCGGCAGGACTAGCGATGTTGGGCCTGGGGGACCTGATTGCACTGCAAGTACTCCAACTTCAAGAAGAAGACAAACGCCAACGACTGCAACAACCGGACGCACAGAGGAGACGCAGGAGGAGGAGGAGGAGGGCAAGGCATGGCCAGCAAGCCCCACCAGCACAGCCACTACCACCACGCAGGCAGCCCGCAATCCCACGCCTCCGAGCTAATCCGTTCAACCTCACAGCTGAGCAGATCCACACCCTCTACCGTTTGAACCGGGACACCATAACCGCCATTGTCGACATGACACACGCTGACCTTGTCAGCATGATAGATAGCCCAACCGCCATCCCACCCCTACTGAAGGTGGTGTCTGTACTCCACTTCCTGGCCACAGGCACCTACCAGCACACAGTCGGATAGTTGCATGGCATTTCACAGCCACTATTCTCACGGACACTATTCCAAGTGCTTGATGCCCTCCTGAAGCACTCAGACGACTACATCTCTTTACCACGCTCAGAGCAGGAGCTTACAAACACAAAAGTGGGATTCCATGCACTTGGCGGCATACCGGGATGCATTGGTGCCATCGACTGCACCCATGTGGAATTGGTTGTCCCACATGCCATGGAGGCCCAGTACCGCAACCGGAAACAATATCATTCCATCAATGTACAAATGGTGTGTGACTCCAACAGGATCTTTACACATTGTTCTGCCCGATTTCCAGGATCAACACATGATTCTATGGTCTTGCGGAACTCTAGAATACCACGCTACATGGAGCGACACGCAGGGCGCCGATCCTGGCTACTCGGTGAGTCTCATTTAATGCACGAGTATGTGGAGTAGGTGATGCGTGAATGACCTGGCAGGAAGGGGGGGGGGGGTGCGTACGTAGCAATGACATTCCACAAACATCCTTTCTTGTCCACATACAGGTGATTGCGGGTATCCACTGAAGAGATGGCTCCTCACACCAATCCGGAACCCACAGGACCAGCATGAGGAGGACTACAACCATGCCCACTCACGTACCCGTGTGGTCATAGAACAGGCATTCGGCCTACTGAAGGCTCGTTTCCGCTGCCTCAGCAGGTCTGGCGGGGCACTCCTGTACCGCCATGAGAAGGTGGCAAAGATGGTCATGGCATGTGTCATGCTACACAACATGTGCGTACGTAGGAATGTGGCCATGCCCCCCGACGCAGAACTGCTAGCACCTGAAGATGGTCATGATGAGGGTGGGGATGTGGCAGCACCTCAAGGGGTCCGCGAGGCACAGGAGGCCCGTGAATTACGTCAGAATCTCATTGATGCATGTTTCTAGCACTCACGCCTGGTGGCTGTTACATGGACACGGGATTTGTGGCACTGTGTGTGTCGGGAACATGCACAATGTGGCCTGTACACCAGGATAGGCCTCGTACACAGAGATCAATGTCCACACATCTCATTGGATGAATATGAAGAATTGTATTGCAGATGTGAAATGACATTACACACCCAATCGACCCGCCACCCAAAGTGGCACAACACACCCCCTCCACCCTCCTACCCCCCCCACGAACACCAGTGTCCAGAGATGCTCATTGTCATTGGTCAGACGCTATTGCAAGCCCCCTCTCGGGGTATCAGGGGCACCCCTGCCTGTGGAGCGCAGGTTCCTCCCAGATCTGCGTTGGTTGCTGCCCTGGACGGAACTTGCAACGGATGATGTCTCTGCCTGCTCACATCCATGCATGTCCCTAAGGGTTTGTGAGAGCTCAGTGAGCACACGGCGCACAGCGGCAAGTTCACCACATACGTCTTTGGACGTCGCATGCAGTTCCCCCCTCAGGCTCTCGGTGCTTCTCTCCATTTGTCCCCTCAGGCTCTCGGTACTTCTCTCCATTTGTCCCCTCAGGCTCTCGGTACTTCTCTCCATTTGTGCCCTTAGTGTCTCTGTACTACGCTCCATTTCTGCCCTAAGTGTCTCAGTAGATGTTTCAATGGCTGCCTTAGAACCCCCACATTCATCAGCATGCTCCTTGAGGAGCGTGGCCATTTGCTGCTGTTGCACTATCATCTGCTCGAGGGACTGTTGCCTCTGCTGGGCCATGCCCATTTGCGGTGGTGTCACAGAGGGGCTGGACGCCTCATGTTGCCTTGCAACAGGCCTTGTTGGGGTTGGCCAGTCGTCGTCTTGTGGGTGCCCCTGCGTGGTGTCCTCATGGTGTACGGGATGAAACATACAGGGGGATTGGGACAGGTCATGGATGGATCCTACATCTACAGCACCGTTTTCTGTGTCGGAGCATGCTGGCATGAAAGCAGTTTCACCTATGGTGCTGCTGCCACCAGAAGCAGTGCCTTCTGTGGCATCCATTGGGGGGACCGGTGGTGCTGCTGTTGTTGTGGACATGCTGGCTGCTGGGGTGCCTGTTGATGTCCCCTCCAGTGTGCTGCCACTCGATTCGTGCTGCTGACGTGTCTTGATCCGTGCAGCTGAGGTGGAGGGTCTTTGGCCGTTGGTCTTGGCCCTCTTTGCAGGTGTGCTGGTAGGGGTGTCCTGAAGCTCGTCGTTGGAATCTGACCCTGTGGTGGAGTAAAGGAGGGCGAGCGTTATTCATGGGTCTGTGGTAATTGTAATGGCAATTGTATCACATGCATTGGGGTGGTACCTGGGGGTGATTTGGGTCAGGGCCTTGGAGGTGGTCTCATTTTTTAGTGCATTGGGGATGCAGTTATTTGGCAGTCTGCAGTTAGGGTGTGCATGCTGCACATGTAGAGTGTGTTTTTTGGATTTGTAAATATTTATTTATTTAATCTGACTTTTAAGGGGCGCTGTCATGGCAATGTATGTGGACGTTCTCCTGGACATGTGTTTCTAGTGCACTATGGGGACACATGGTACTGCACATGGTTGGTAATTGTGGATTTGGCATAGTTTCATTTGGGCCACCTACCTGATTCTTCTGATGTCTGCACTCCTTTCTCCATCCCTCCGACTCCCTCTATGCTCTCCATTCCAATGGTGGAGGCACAGATTTCTTCCCAGGGGGTCAACTTGATGGGTGATTCCAATCCTCCCCCGGTAGCAGTGGCAATGTTCCGGTTGGCAGAGAGTATGCTCCGGACGCGTATCCATAGGTCGTCCCATCACTTTCTGCATTGCTGTGGGTTGCGGGGTGCGGTCCCCACCGCACTTACCCGCTGTGCCACCAGCGCCCATATGGCCTTCTTGTTCGCAAGTGCCGTCCTGGTAATTTGCGTCGAGATGACGACGGCAGCGTTCTCCTGGAGGGTCTCTGTGAGCACGGTGAGTTCCTCGTGGGAGAAGTGGACCTGCCGCTTGCGGTCGCACGCTTTTTTAGCAACTTTTCCCATATTTATTTTTTTAACTGGGGTGGATAACGGGTTGGGATGTGTCTCAGGGTCGGATTTTTAATGGTTGTGTTGGGATTCTGCTTTTATAGGTGTACGGCGTGCTGTTTCCCGTTCCGGCCCCATGTTTTTACTTCCGTTTCCGTATATTTACGGTCACCGTATTTTGCGCTGACCGCTCATTACGGTGACCGCTAATATGGGTGGCGGTATTGCACCTAGGGCGACGTACGACGGCGGTAAGGGGCGTTTTGGGGTCATTTCCGCCATCGCGGACTTTGCACTTCCGCCATGGCGTAATGCTCGTGCCCGATGGGTCAGAATTGGCCGCACTTTCCTCCATCGTGCAGTGGCGGAAACGCTATTTACGCTATGGCGGTCATGTCAGTTGATTTCCGCAAGGGTCGTAATGAGGGCCACAGTCAGGTAGGACCATGTGACTGACAGAGTTGGTTTTGTCTAGCTCAAAGGATCAGGTGAGGAATGTGTGATGCTGAGATGGGTGGGGTGAGGTGAGCGACGCACTTTAGCGGGAAGCGCACAGTAGGTAGGAACTTTTCATGTGGGGCATCCACGTGTATTGCATCAATGACCAACTCTTACCATCACCGTTCGTATTATATTGGTGAGGGGCAGGGGTTATTTCAGCGGTTTTCTCTGGCAAAGCAAATAATGAGAATATTCTACAAACCACTGGGGTTTCTAGAATGTTCTTGTCCTTCGTTTTCAATAGTCACCTTACCCGTGACCTATAAAAAGGTGGAGTGTCTGGAAGGTCGGTTAGGTGTTTTTTCTCAGTTACAGGTAGGAGAAGACTTTTCTGGTCTTTGTCTTGCAAGGAAAACTATCTGATTTGCCACTGCCCTAAATTGATGTGCGTGCCTGGTTTCTCCGACATTGGGGATTCCACTATGACAAATCATCATCAGTGCAGCCCCCCCACAAATACTCACGAAGCACTCCGAATCACTGTGCCCTCACCTCGAAGCTAGTCTACTTTGTGAATCCATGCTGACTGCTACTGTGCAGTTCCTGCACTGCACGCTTATCTCCTGCAGAATGTTCCTTAAAGTACACCTTCGATACCCCCCACCTCCAAAAACTGCTCTTTCAATGTATAAATAACTAATCACTTACTTTTTTTTTACAAAACTCCTCAAAGCAGGAGCCTTTAGTGCATGCCACCATTACTTAAGCGACCAAGCCAGGCCCCCCACCATATTTGAGGTTTTAACAAGGTTTGAATGACCCTGATGCATCCCTGTTCTTCCACACTTCAGAAAAGAAGCCTTGTACACAGGTGCACAACACTAAGGAAGGCAGGTCGGTTTGTGTTTTTAAGAAGCCTCTGTTCAAGCTGAGAATCTATAAGCTGTCCTAATTGTATATGGCCTGCCATAGTCAAGACCCTTAGAAGTCGGCTATTGCATAGGATGGGAGGAAAAAACAGACACCTTGTATCCTTGGGCCAATTTTCTATACCACTCAGCTGGACAGGTTTGATATTCCTGGGCCAATTCACTCACCTAACGCGCAAGCCATTCAGTCCAATAAGTGGCATACTGTGTATGTTTGTGAATATGTAAAGTTACAGGCTAACTACCCATGACCACCCAGCACTAGAAGATGCAACTGTGTCGAAAACCTTGACATCTCCATGCCATAAAGGTGAGAGAGTTTGTATTCTTACATAACGTAGGCCCACCACCAATCGGTCTCGTCACAGGTTAAAGGATGTAAGAGGGTCCATATTCCTAAAACAATCCGGAGCCATCAAGCCCTAGAGGTGGAAGGTTCGTTCGCCAGGTGCCATTTCAACCCTAGAAGGACCATGCTTACTGCATCCGCCGTCCACGTGCCAATTACCAAAGAGCACACCGTGGAGAAGGTAAAGGTCTGCATTTGTGCGCTAATCTTTTGATTAGAGATGAAAAGGGTCTGTACCCAAGAATTCAGGAAGCACCTAACACTGTACAGAAGGGGCTCGAATAGACAGAAAACCTCTCAGTGCAGACCGTCACATAGATTCACGTCAGCGGCGCAAAGGTGGTGATCAGTGCACGAACTGCTGCACCTGTCGTTTCCCTGGAGGCCGTTCCGCCCCCGCCACTCAACGGTAAAATGAAACCCGATAAATAGACACGTGGTGGGGGCAGGTCTCCCCCAACCCCCAGATGGCCAGACGCCCGATCCATCCGCCATCGTCCAGTTTTTTAATCGGAGCATAAAAATACCGACTCGAAATTTGAAAGGTCCCACGAAATAAATAATTTGAAAATAAAAGTCAACAGGCTCTTCACGTCGTAAGCGCGAAAAGAATCAAAGTTCTAATAAGAAAAGCTGACAAACCTCGCTACAACCCCCCCCCCTCCCATTACATTAGGGCAGAGTCAAAACAAGGGATAAAATCGGTCTGTTTTCGCTAGCAAAACAACATGCAAATGTACCTTTACATCCCATTAACAGCTGAAAATAAACACCTTCCTGAGCCCCTTGAGGCGCAATTTCGCCATTATGAAATCTGAAGCCGCCTCCCTGAAGCGACAAATGAAAAAAGAAAGAAATACTCGAAAACAGGGGGCCACTAAACGAGGCACGAAAAAGAAATGATATACTGTGCGTACACACAACGGGGGAATTCGTTGGGCAGGCTAGCGGGGTACCGAGTGAAGAAAGGCGACATGCAAGGCCAGCCCCAAAAAGGGCTCTACGTTCACATCTTCCTCCTCTCGAACACCTGCCTCTTGCCTCGTTGCGTTCTGTTGTCTACCGACACGTTATCTGCCCCCCCCCCCTTCATCCCCTGCTGCCGCCATCTGTTAATACGAGTAGGAAACTATAGTACAGTAATGTGATTGGAAAGGGGTAGCAAACATGCAGATTATTCCTAAACTAGCCCAGTGCCGGTTATCGAGGTACACTGTCTGTTTTGTGTTGGTGGAGGCATGTCGTTTGGTGGCATGTCCTAAATGACAAGCGAAAGCGAGGCTAGGCAACCGGTTGGGCCGCGATTCCCAGCATACATGGCCAACTACGGGTGAAAGGAGTGGGTCCAGAGTAATAGAGCACCACTGTTTGCCAATTGGTTTTCAAACAAGTGCCAGAGACTTGGCCACACAGAGACCCACATGATACTGATCCCAACTATTTTTAGTTCTGATCGAAATACACCGCTCTACTTGAAATGGCAGTCTCTTACAGTGGTCCTGTGTATGTTAACATTACGTGAATCCAATTAACTAACTCTCTGCACGTGCTGCAATGGCCATGAGACAAGCGTTAAATGCACAGAACTAGAAAGCAGGATTCCAGTGAACCCACACACAAGCTACAGCTGCACCCAATTCTAGGTCTCTCGAAAAATCACAGTTGCATTCAGGCTGGACTCTTGCATGGGTAGCTACCACTCCACACACGATTTAAGGAACCAAACACTTGAGTCCTAAACTGCACTGGTTCCTCAACAGCAAACATCATATAATGTAACCACAGAGACAAGCTCTCAGTGCCACCTTAGATCAGCCCACTAACCCAATCCAACATCTTCCAAACTCCACATACTTGAAATCACCAAGGACCATCCAGAAACAAGGCACTAATACCATCCAGAAAATACGCTCCATTTTGTAGAATGCCTGAGCTGCTGCTGTGCCTTTGTACAAGGAAACTGAAGAGCGATATATACAGAACACCAGAATCCCAGCTCTTCTCTACATATTACACAGACATTCCCAGTTCTTACCTCAAATATCAACTAAAACACCCTCACAAGCTCTTGCCATATGGTAACATGTACACATCAGACTAGTACATACAGAACATTCCCAACATGTTCTGTTACCAAGAAGCTTTCTACCCAACTTATTACGGTCTTCTTTCTTTCATCCATTCAACCCGTTCTGCCTAACCATGCCATTTCCCCTTCACACTCAACATCCCTCCCACCTCCTCTCTTCACCACAACTTTCCTTCACTCATCAAGCCCTACAGAAATTAGCTTTTCACTCGAGCTTTCGGTCAGCTGTTCTCCGAGATAGCAGATACTTCATGGACAGCTCCAAAATGTTGTGTCACTGAAGACGCTACAGCAAGACCTGCATGGCTGGCAGGCTAGCAAGGGGACTTAAGCTCCATTGTCTCAGATAAGCCCTAAAACGTGGGCAAGTTGTTTATAGCCAGTTTACTTTTTAAAGGCAGTAAAAGGTATGTGTAAAGCTTATAATCATGATAATTTATTTCATTTCCCTGATTCGGTAATGTGGCTTCGAAATTGAAGGGGGCTGGGAGTTTAGCTTGTGCTTGTAGCCAACAACTGCCAGGAGCTACTTTGGTCTCCCCAGGCCAAATGATACCAAACAAACACACCTAAGTGAATGTAACTGTTTATTTGGGACAACCTATAAAAATATACGACACATTTATAAAACATTTAAATCATAAGGGGTCATAAATAATGGACACAATTATAGGTTTCCATTTTATGTGGAACTTAGATTTGCGAAATGAGATTTACTAGTTCCTGTTCACTGGGTAATGCTGGATACCGAGGAGCTGCTTTTAGCTCCTGTAATTTCGAACCCTGGTAAGCATAGTGTCTCCAAAGATGCAACATATAGAAAAGTAATCTGATGAAAGATTAATATTGACAGGTTCAAGTAATCTCACCTTTACTACTCACTCCATGCAGATGTTTTGTGGTGTTCAGCTTTACCCATGCTGTTGTCCACTCCAAACGGTCTGCCTCGGGCCTTAGTTGCTCTTATTTATATCATTTTTTGCAGCCGAGGTAAGAATGCAAATCATTTTGGGTTTAAGGTGATTTTGCACATTTATTTACTTACTATCTGTCCAGTTTATCTGAATTAATCCCACACCAACAGGTTGCATAATTCGACAACCTCTTATAGGGTGTAGGATTACATGAGCACAGAATTACCTAACAAACCTCTCACTTTCGAGTTGCCAGGCTGTCAATTCAGGCCTAGGCGACTGGACTGTGCTAACCCATTAATACCCTTTATTATACAAAAACAATCTTCCATTTACACAATTTATTCTTGACTGGGCCACACTCTGCCCTCAGGCTTGGCAGTCCCCAATAAATATTCTAGAGTGTGAGCAGCAGTATTAATTAAAAGGCATGACCCATCAAACAAGCTACCAAAACGTATAGAATTTCCAAGCACATCTCATGCTCCTCACAAATCCAGATATTAATAGGAAATTGTTAGTCTTATTCAAATCTGCCTTTGTAACACATTCAAAATGCCCCCACACACTTTACGATATACCCCTCTTTTCTGCATCATTTACCTATTGTCCACCTAACAGAACTGGCTTGCACCCACACTCTCACAAAACATTCCCCCCAGCCAAGCAAGACCCTGCAGAGCAACAGAGGTTTGAATCCCGGATCCACGCTTAGAAACCAAACTCAGGTATGGTTGGCACTTTATATATTAAAAAAAAAAAAACACAATTACAACTCCTTCCACATTCTCTAAGCTAAGGTCTAGCTCCCTCCGGCAGGAGTACAAAAAGCCAACCTATGGAAAAGCCTAGGTGCTCTGAGACCACAACAGTGGTGACTTGTGCAGTACAAAAGCTCCACATCATTTGGCATTTATTTTATTGTTCATTTATAACACGCTGAATATCAGCGAGCGGTTTCTAAGCACTGGATCATGATTCGAACCTTTGTTGCGCCGTGTTTGTCTTGCTTCCAAGACAAACGCGTTGCCCCTGAGCTGTCCTTCCTTTGTTATACACAAAAAACTCAGGGCCATAAATTATTTTCTATATACTCCTCATATGGGGATATGAACCTTCTGGTTACATCTACGTTAAGTTATCACACAAAACAGGAACAGGTGCAAAGTCATTGTTTTTCTAAAAGTTTATTTGAAAACGTATTGTGTTCCCTGATCCTCACCTTCACTGAAGAACACCTTATCCCTCTGTGATGTAACCTTAGATTGCGATGGTGTACCGCCTATCTAACAAAATAGGGAGAGAGGTAAACTTACCCTAGCACTACAATGAGAACCGTGTTTTTACTAAAAAACAATCTGGGAGCCAGTCCCATGACCGAGGTGTTGGAGCAGTTCATGTGGGAGTATTCAGTAAATGGTATACTACCATGTCATTTAATGACCCTCCGTGAGGTGTGCTCGACCTACCTCAAAAAGGTTTTTTTTTATATACACATTTCTCAAACCCATATAGTACCATGAGTACATGTAACTGGTATTCTAGCACACACCCTTTCCCAGTGTCATAGTTCATCACACATGCTTTGATCCTTACAATCCCAGGGCAATATTCAGAATCTGATTTCTGAGTGTGCCTCCCATCCCACCTGTATCTCCCAGACATTGACCGACCCAAAAGCGGGGTTATCAACTGTCTGCAACTCTAAATTAAATACTATAGGAGAAATGTTACTGGTGGTTAACCACATTAAGGATGAACATTCTTAAAACATGTTTTCATTACTAGTGCTGCAGGGACCCAAACCAAAACTAATTCTCCCAATTCCTCTAGGAGTATTGGCTATTCCGGTAGGAGTACCAATAAAAACAACACATCCCATTATCAACCTCACTCCTAAAAGATATAAAGTGTGGCCCCCCCACCATTGCTGCGACCCCCTTGGGCATCACATTTACTCCATGTATAATACCAGAAGGCCTCAAATGTACCCTCCCATACTATTTCACTTGTGCCCAAATCCTCAAGCCCCATGAGCCACTCCATTGTGCCCATCTGCCTTGTACATCTTATTTGTGCAACCACTCACTTCTTGCCCCCCTACCTGAAAGTGTCAACATCCCTCCACCCCCCTAATCCGCCGGCCACATCCCTCAATATACCCATCGCTCTGCGAGTGTCTAAAACCCCTCGCCATCGCGGGCACCTTACCTGATATCCCCTTTGTGTGAATTTCATCTAAGTACTTCGAAACTTTAGGATTTAGTACATCCCGAGATCTGAAGGTAGAAGTCATTTTAAAGAAATCGACTGGGGATGTAGAGATAAAAAAAGTAAACGGGATTACAACTCAACTCCTCCAATAAATGAAACTAGAGCCACAAACAAAACAAGCATGTTTTTACAATTTCCATTACCTCCTACATGAAACAAGCTGGCAGGTCTCAAAACAGCAAACACGAAATGCATCATCTGGCGTAATTTGAAGTAATGTAAACAACGGTGAGAAAACGGTCTTTGTCCAGGGCACTGGACTAAAGCCCCCGGCGGAGACTCGGGCAAACCACGAGGAACCCAGGTACAGATACTATCCTGCACCCATCTTCGGGCACTTCATCTTGGCAATCTCCCCACGGGCATCTCACCTGTGATCACTTTTTGGGCCTGGCAACAAGGTACCTCCCATGCACATCTTCCTGGAAGTGTTCAAGACCGTTCCCCACTCCATCCCCTCCTTGGGTTTCTCCACCGTTACCCCACTTGTCAGTTCATTTAATGCTCACGTTAGTCCCTCAAATGCTATGTTTACCCTCGCGCCGTCCCCATCCCACTTGTCTTCTTACCTGTGACAGGTACCCGCTCTTGCTTCAGCGTTTACATTTTCGTGGAGAAGGGGGCGGACCCAGCGTTGAGCTCAAGCCGGGTCCGAGGGCGGGAGTGTGGGGGAAGCGGCATAGGGAGCACTGGCACCACGGCAGGAAGTATGTATGAGAAGCAAAACGAAAGCAAAGCCCCGGGGTCCTAGAGACGGGCAGCTCAACATGGATGGGAAAGATAGACAGGGCATGGAAGCTAAAGACAGACTAACAGAGCACCATGCAAAGAGAAGACAGAAGGATGCAGGAGAAAACAAACGAACATACTGTGTCATGGTAAGAGAAAACAGACTAAACACAGTGCTGCACGGGGAATAAGGGCAGACTTGGAAATGGATCCTGCATAGTTATTATTAGAACTACATCATTGATAATAAATTGGGAGAAACAAAGTATGTGGCACACAGGAGAACGGCAATTTTAATAGTTTTGAATCAAAAATGCATAACCAAGAGAGTTCCAATAAAGAATGTAAGGGCTAACGTCGCTCTCAGAATGTGCGGACAGGGGTCGTCTAGGTGTTGCGCAACATTTTTAAAACTGATTGACTTGTACTATCTGTGCTGAAAATATTCCTTCTGAGTGAAACTTGTACTCCTACTCATGCTGTACTTAGCAGGGCAGTCATGCTACATGTGCTGCACTAAATATCATTAGTTTTCTTTTTATAGGTTTCCCAGCAAACCCTTGGTGGGAAACAACTGCAGAATATTGTAGGGAGGCTTTCACGGGCGGGTTTTTAGGATAGTAAAATGATTTAAAATTGGTTACAGTCTCTGTTATGTCAATTGCGTGTCACATTGTATTGATTTGCTGTAAGGGGACACCACTGCTCTGCTCTGCTTCCTCCGTTTCGAGTTATTTCTGGCGGTAAAAACTTCTCTCTAAAATGAGTTCATGTGAAAGTCATTCAGACTTGTCTCTCAATTCTGGAGATGGTTTAGCAAAAGGAAACTTATTAGTTTGCCTACAAATCAAACAGGCAGCATCCTAGCGTTTCACCCGTTCCCTGCTGACTAACCTCCCCCATCCAGACTCACCACTTTTATAAAGTAGCAAGCATAACGGCCATATGACCGTCAAACCATCTAAAACTCTCACACAAGGCTGTGACATGGTCATGTGACCACAACTGACAGGTGTAGAGAATGAATAAATAGGGGTGAGAGCCCGCCAACGGGACATTGTGCGCCAGCCGACAACCAAGCGTGTCTGTTCATTATTTCTGCGGGGCCTGGTAACATCCAGGCCTCTCCTGGCAATACCACATTGGCGACGAGTGGTGCATAGCTCTCAACTCACCCGCTTTTGGCGGGTGTTACCCGCCTTGAAAGCTGATGAATCACCCGCCAAGCTCATCATACGCCCATTCACTTCTATGGGCCTCTCACCCGCCAAAAAGAAAAAATGGTGTTTTCACCCGCCTTCGTGACAAAAAAGGTTGGGAGCTATGGTGGTGTTCCCCGACCCCTGCCAACCATAGCACCCGCTGGGTTACCGTCACAGCTGCCCCCTCATTTCGCAACATCAGGAGTGCCTTCCGCCTCCTACAGCAATTCCCGGCACAAGCAAGTGAAGAAGCCGGGTGTAAAACAGCAAAAAAGATGAAGCTGATCCATTTTGCTTTTGTGTTACGCACCAGAGGAATCACACGCCTTCTGGAAAAACATGCCAAGCTATTCCAGGGCATTGGGTGTTTGGAAACCCACACAGTCAAACTACATATAGACCCCACGGTCTAACCCAGAGCAGTCTGACACCGAGGAGTCCCCTTCCACATGAGAGCCACAGTGGAGGCCGAACTCAAGAAGCTAGTAGATCAATATCAGGTAGTAACTGCAAAACCCAAGCAGTCGCAACCAGTACAGAACTGCATAGACATGCTGTTGCTGAACGTAGCTATTAGGAGAGAAATATATATCACCCCAACCATAGATGAACTTATTGTATACCTTACAGGGCAACCACCTTCAGCAAACTGGAACTATGCTCCACGTGGGGTACATTTACTAGCCCAGCAGAACTCCCCTGCACCACCAAACTGCATTTTCAGCAGTTACAAGAAGAATGGCTGCGCTGGCTCTGCTGAGCACTTATTCCCTTGCATCAAAACTGCATTTTTTGCAGTTACCAAAAATAATGGCTGCGCTGGCTCTGCGGAGCACATATGGGGTGAGATGGAACATAGAACACCCTGGGAATGCCTGCAGTATTTTCTTCATGTGCACCAAAAAGAAGAATTCAAAAGCAGCCTGGCGCAGCGCTGTTATGCTGCCAGCTGAAGACTTGAAAATGCCAAAGAAAATGTGCTATGTAAAACGACTTTGCACTGGTACTATCTGCATTTTTGAACATCACCCAGCTTGGGTTTTAGGAAAACACAGCCATGTTCATCCATATTCAGGTTGTACACCAGATAATGGGGGCATTCCTCACTGAATGGCATGTTGTGTCAAACAAAATCTGTGAAACAGCATAGAAATTCATTTCAGGCCGTACGGCAAGAGTTTACTCTTGCAACAAAGTAACACAGGCAAAATTCCTCACAAGAAGCTCTCTCTCCCTTTACTTATGTCAGTTTCAAAGAACCCTTTTCTTAAACAGATCCCTGTATATTAGAAATTGGCCAGAGCTATGGAAATGTTCAGAATAAAGATGCGAGGAAAATCGCATTTGGAAATGACCAGGGAAAGTAAAATGAACCCGTGTTGTACTGCTCTGCAAAGCAGTGAGTGGATATTGTACAAGCTCAATGGAAATAATACTTTAACATGCCCAGGAACAAAACTATATATGTTGGGAAGAAAAGCTGCTAAAATATAGGTAAATTATACTCTGTGTAGTTTATTCTGCCCCACAAAAAGAACTTCAACATCCTGGCCCAGAAATTGCTATCAAACCTGTTTTGCAAGGCAGGCACTTCTAATGTGCCAGCCCCATGGGAAAGGAGGTTCCTTTTCCACATGAAAGGCCCAGAGTTGTGGGAAGTGGCGACTTCGTCAGATGGAGCGGCAATGCTGCAGCCTGGGACAATTGACAGCCCTGTCACTAAAGTGTGAAATCCTCTGACACCTCTCCTCAACTTCAACTGCCTAGGATCAAAGGGGTGTCATAGCAACTTGTGGGCAAAGCTGACCAGAGCATGACATTTGGCTGGGGGTTTGAAAGGAATGTCCACTTTTTGGAACAAAGCTGGGCCATGTGATTGAAAAGACTTTTCATATAATGTAACACTTACCTGGACTCCTCTGGAGCGTAATACCTTCCAAGCCTGTTGACCTGATACCTTGGAGCCTTTAGGATTCTTTTTCTGTTTGCACAAACAAATGACAACAATAGAAAAGCCATAACATCTAATAACAGAGATAATTACTCGATGAGGTGCTGAATTCCCTTCTGACATGTGTTTTATTGTTGTGGAGCTCTCCATCCTGTTTTTTCTACAGGGGCGCGTTGGGATAGAGAAACAGCTTGGGATACTGATGAACTCTATAGCTTCTTGCCTTGAAATGTCTATTCTTTTAAGAATGAGTCTTTAGGTAAGTAAGTAGATGAAGATACTGTAGTCTTTAAGGGCTTCAAATGATTCCTACGTTGGAGAGATCTCACTTACTAATTACTTTTGTCTTTTCCTCTTTTTTGCCAGTTCTAGGAATTTGGGGTAAGAATTATGGCTGCGGAGTTCCTCAGGATGAGAAAACGTTAAAACGTAAGTTCGCCAATACAGGGTAACTGCAGCCTTTAAGGTGGAGCGCTGTAACAACTATGAGGTGAAAACTTGAAGAACCTTCAGGTATGTAAACGCTTATAAAACGTCTTCTCTGTAAAACTGTTACGTTCGTTTTTAATTAAATACCTCTTTTGTTGTCTGCAGTTTTCGAAAGCTAAGGAAAAACCTTCGGAAGATGCGGTGGCTGCTGGTGAAACTTCTGACTGAAGATGCTGCGACTGCGAGTGAAAACTGCTGACTGAAGATGCTGCAGCGGTGAGTGAAACCTCTGACTGAGGAGATGCAGTGAGCAAATAAATGTTCTTAATTGAATATAACAGCGTCAGAGATAACTTCTGTCGGGTAAGTCTCTTCTGTGAACTATAGTACTCTGTAGCTTTTCATAAAACTAATGTCTCTATTATCTTCTGTTTCTTTGGTTCTGTGAGGAGAAACGGGTGAAGCGCGTGTTCCAGCAGAGACAGGGCTTAAGTAGCTCCCTCTGGAAATATCAATAGAATTGTGCTGCTACTTGTAATTGGGTTTTGCGGGCGGCCATCTTAAGTGTATGTAATTACCATTGAACACCACAGAAGTCTATGGAAGTAGATGATGTGAATGGTGTAAATGCCATATGTGCCAGGCTAGTACCCACCTTTGACCTGCTGATTGATATAATGTGCTCTGCCTTGCCTGACCAGCTGAATGAAGACTATGCTCACTGACTGGGATCATGACATTTAAAGACATTAATGTCAGTAATCTAAAGAAGAAATAATGTAACATTTTGACAGCTTGAATGTTATTGTTGCACCATGAAAATAAGACAATGGGCCTCATTATGAGACTGGCGGTAGCTGTGCCCGTAATACAGGTACGGCTGCCTCCGGTATTTCTTTTTTTCCGGCACCCAGAAATGGGCAATTACCGGGTCGTTACCGACTTGCTGGACCCGCTATTTACCCATTCCTGGGCGCCAGAAAATATTCTTCCCCATTCCCATTGAGCCCAGTAGGGCTCAATGGGAATGGGGATGCCAGATGAACCAGCACCGTTATAAACAGTGCCGGTGCATCCGACATGCTCGGCTCACGGGTGCCGTTACGGCCACCAGGTCAGACCTGATGGCCGCAATGGCACCCGTGAGCAGAACTTGTAGTTTGCCGGTCCAGGAACTACGGTACCGGCAAGCTTACCGGTACCGTAGTTCCCAGACCGGCAAACTTATAATGAGGCCCAATGTGGATCTTCCTAGCATGTGGGGGACGCAAACGGCATTAAAGTGTCATTTCTGGGGGTAGCGTACATGCTACAGTTGTGAAACTTAAAAGCAAATATGTCCGACATTGATAAGCTTCCGTGTACCCATTTGTAAATTTATAGGGGAAATATTTGCCAAAGAAATTGCAAAAGATTGCCAGAAGGACTAAACAGCATTGTGCAAACTTGGGGTTTAGAATAGTATGCTCCATGTGAAATATGGTATTTGCCTATCTAATGTTTATAAGGGTGACGTTTATAAATATGAGGGTTTTGTTTCATAACTGATTTTGTAAGTAACTGTGGTATAACAAAGCACCTCATAAAAACACACACACTAAAACTAAGTCACTTTCTTCAGTCCAATCTGCTTACAGGGAGGCAGCAACCTCCTCAGGCTGACCTATCCATTTTAGAGGTATGTCCAGCTTAGTTCTGCAGACATAGTAAAAATCCTCTGATGTCATCAGACCTTTATATGGAGGAGACATTCAAAATTGAGGACATTCAAAAAAATTCAGCATTCAAAATCCAACCCGCAACATCCAGAGATACAGGAATTCCACATTCACCCTGCAAGATTCCAGATTCCAGTGCCAGGCCAGGGGTAGCTGATCCTGATCCATGCAGTACCTCCTATCCAAGCAGAACCACTATCCAGAATTAAAACCTACAAAAATCCCAATAAATCAGGGAGAAACGGGGAAAGGCTGCTGAACCCTGTTGGGATTATCCAGTGTCCAGACCTGCTTTGCCCCGCTACCTGCTTTGCCCAGCTGATGCACCCCTCTGTCCACGGAGACCAGACCCCGGTTGCCTCGCTGAGTACCTAGAGGAGAGCCATTGTTGCCCAAGTGACCAGATCCTTGTGCCATGTCCAGAGGCCCGACTGGCTGTCCAAACTACCCCATTGAAGTGCTCTTTGTAAGTATCACCCTTCCCCGGTAACCAACAAGCTGCATCCATTGCTTTGTTACCTTGCAATTTGTCCAACCCCATAAGAAACCCTACAAGTATCCTATTAACTTCTTAAAATTGTCCGAATCATCTGTGTATCCTGTCCTTAGGAAAATATGTGTTAATCTCCATGTGTTAGCGCCATTCTTCTAAATCATTTCTGTCCGATGTATAAGTCCTTAGTACTATTTGGAATAAATTTATTAATTCCCCTATAAATAGGCACACGACGTGAATGGGTTAACATTGCAAATAAACCTTTTCACAGGCAGTGTCTTTCTTTAATAATCTAGCCATTATCAAAATAGTTTCAGTAGAACCTTTCATTTTCCTTTTAAAACTGATTTCGCCCTTGTAACTTCTGTCATTATAAAATCTGAGTTTTCCCTTGCTACAAAGAATCCCATACTGTCCCCATCCAGAATCACCCTTTCCCTTTCATATCACACCTGTTATGTGCCTTTGTACCTTCGCATTAAACCGATTTCCGACTATGTCTTTTTAGCTCATTTTCCAAACTGTTTTGCTATTTTAAACCCGTGAAACGAAGCAATTGCAATTTTGCCACGTGTGATTATTGCTGCACTGTTTTTTCCTTCCAAAGTCGATTTTTTTAAACTGTATGGTTAACAGGGGTTTGAGGTAGTGTTGCCGATGGAACGCCTAACTGTGGTGCTATTTGAAAATACTACCTGAAAAGTAATATTGCTTTCAGTCATTTGTGCATTGAGTACCTGATGTTAGAAGGTAAGTGTATCCTATCATTTTATCGTGTAATTATCAGCACACTGGTGATTGGTGCCCTATATGTAATGTGTTTGATCTTTATTCATAACTAAAATAAATATTTCATTATTACACACCGGCCTGGTTCATGGCCCATTGCAACACAGGGTGTATGTTAAAGGAGGGTGTGAGACGGTTTGGCTGCCTTCTCAAAGATTGAATCTGAATGCAATAAACTTAAAAGCATTTAAATTGTGCGCTGCATCCCTGGCCAGTAGAAAGAGTCCTGGTCTGGAGTGTGCTGTATCTTTAAAATCCTTAACTTGCTGAGGCGGAAACCACCAAATCAAACTAGCCAAAGAGTCAAGGTACATTACAACCTTGTCATCACACCTCAGACTGCGGAGGTATCATCGTCTCATCCTTGGGATCTCTGCCCCAGCTCAGGTGTTCCAACACGAAATCAGGAAAGTCCTGCAAGACCTCACTGGGGTACGGAATGTCAGTGACAACATTCTTGTGTACAGAAGAACAGACAAGGAACATGGCTCCCGACTCGCAGCGACACTCCAACGCCTCCAAGACCCCGGACTAACATTACACGCAGAAAAGTGTGAGTTTGGAAAGAAGAAGTTCAGCTTCTTTGGTAATGTATTAAATGAAAAAGGAGTGAGCTTAGTTTCTGTGTTGGAAACGCTACTTTGTGACCTGAGGATTGAGTCTTTTCACCCTTTTCACTATTGGAGGAGTGCTTAAATACCTCCGTCTCCACGGAGCAAACCGTGTGAGCTGAGTGTTTCAGTGTTTGAAATGCTACTTTGTGTCCTGATCGTCTCAGCATGACCTAGAGAGTGAGTCTTTTCACAATTGGAGGAGGGCATAAAATCCTCAGTCTCTGCGGAGTGAGCTGAGTGTTTCAGTGTTCAGGTGTTTTGGGTGTTACAGCACGGTGGGGGCCCTTGTCTGATCAACTGAAGTGGACTGGATATGTACTCATCGATCCTCACTTAACTGGTAAGGCGTCGCCACGTGGAGTGAGGCGAGTGGGTGAGCGCTGGTGCAATACATCTATAACACTTGAACCACGCACTAACAGAGTTACCCAGAGTCACCGGCTACTTTCAGACATTTTCAGCCCCTTACCCTGCCTATCCCCCAACCACCGACCACCAAGTGAATTTTCTGAGTACACGCACTAAAAAAAAGAAGTGGCGGGCAAGCGGCCCCATTGCAGCACATTTGATTAAGCTTGCTGAGGCGGAGGCTTGTGACCGTGACAGATTAGTGGAAATCGGTGTTATGGTTCAAAATGAGAAACATAATGAAAATGTGATGAAAGAGAAGCATTTTCCCAGCGAATTGGCTTCTAATTGCTGAGGCGGAGGCTTGCGACGGCAACAGATTAGTGGAAATCGGTGTTATGGTTCAAAATGAGAAACACAATGAAATTGTGATGAAAGAGAAGCATTTTCCAGCGAGGTGGCTTCTAATCTGGAGGTCCCGCAGTTAGCAAATCCAGCCAGACCTCTGCCAAATCCTGCCATAACCACAAACAGGTCTAAAGAAGGGCTCCTGGAGGATCAACCCTATTCTGCACAGGAGCGCTCAGTTTATAAAACACAAATGACAGGGTCAAGAAAAACAATGGAGAGCTTCACCACTTACTGGTCATTCAACCATTCGCACATTGGAGTGCAAAAAACCACACCTAAATTTCCCAAAAACCTATTTTTATGTAGTTTATAGGTATCTACTTTCTTCGTGGTTTAGGTATAGTACTGAACATCATTAATTAGGAAAGACAAGCAACCACAGTTTGCACAATAAAACAAAAGCAAGTACGTTCTCTTGCACATGGCTCTATACAATGGACATAATACAGTTTCTACTTTCGATACCTCAGAGGAACGACAGGGGTCAAAATCCGATAAACAAATGAAAAACAAGTGTACAATACATATATCGGTGTGAAACAGTAAACATTGATGACACTGTATTTGGAGGGAAAATTTGTCTACATCAGGTGTTTCGGCCCTATATCGGGGCTGAATGAATCACTTGATGTCTTTCATTTAGTTGGTGGACATCACTTACCTGTGGAAACGTGAGTAAAGCCACAGGCGTAAAGAAAGAAAGTGGTCCCGAGGCCGGTAGTGCTCTTGGGTTGTAGTCACAGTGGACACCTAATTCAAAAAAGGGGGGGGGAATGCTAAGTGTATTAGTCAACTTAGTCCAGGATGGAACATACCAATTGGTACATATTGTGCAACACACAAGGTGCGGTCTTACCTATATTAAGGCAGCCGCAAAGTATACTTAATCGTATGCTTCAACTTAATTTTCATAAATGTGCACTAGGTAGAGAGCAGAAAAAACAAAACAGCGTAATGATGTATGCTGTTATGTTTCGGGCTTGAAAGAGGCTGATGTCAGTGTATGCACTGCTCAACTCGGATTACTGAGTCTATCACTTTTTCCTGATCAAAAAATACCATATGTTACATATTACACAACTTAACAATGCGGGCTTACCTAAATTGTGGTAGCCGCAAGGAGGAATTATTAATCGGCTTCAGCAGGAATTAATAATGGACTTCAGCATAAATTCGAGGACATGCCCTAGGTGTAAAAGCACATACAGGCACAAGTCAGGTTCCATGTTGTTCAATGCACAGGCATCGGCTTGTATGCAAGAAGAAAAGCTTGTAAGTACCGGAGTGGGCATTGATCACATACCTTATTGTGGCGATCGTGTACGTGCCCCTGTAGCTGAGCGGATCGATAAAAGTGTGCCACAGGGATCTAGTGTGGACACGGGGAGCGTGAGGCGTATTGTCGACAGCTCCGCTAGCTAGCACAGTAACCCAGCAATGAGGACGCCGTTGCTAGGACCCACTGTTGCATATAGTGGCAGCCATTTTAGAATGGTGTCTGTTTCTGGTTGGATACTTTAGTCAAAAACAGAGTCTGTAGTTTGATTATATAAAAGTAAAAGAATTGTTGGGAGAGATACTATGAGTTATATAATTGTAGTGCAATTTGGGCCACATGTTTACACCGGGTGCCATGGTAACGGTGCTTGACGGGAGGAAAGCCAAGACTCCTCTCTAAATATACTATAAGTGGTCATAATCTGCGGCGGAATACTGGCACACACTGTTGTGCAGCAATCGAGCCACCGTAGCCAAGTGAAGCTGTTGCAAGTAGCAGCAGCCATTTTAGATGGATCAATGAACGTTAGAGATGTGTTAGTATAGAAGCTAGTTTAATGTTATGAATACTGGTGCACATGTACTAAGAACGTTTGCCATGGGAGGAAAACGGCATATAAAACCAAATCCCATGTGCGAAAATGCTATGAAGTATCCGGAAACCAGATATGGTGCTTAGATGATGGGGCACATGTCCTCCTGTTGCCTGAATTTCCATGTGTCATCACTGGGACAGATCGTGGTGTGTGTCCAAGAGAGGGGATCACGTTGGATTAGTTCATCGGTTGTCTCTTATACATTCAGTTTGTTTAACTGGAAGGTGCGCTTCATGTACCGAGCGTTTGAATTTGCCGGCAATTGACTCTGAGCCTAGCAGCACTGCGAGCCGAGCTCTTGCTGCTTCCCCTTCTTCCTGGAGGAGGCGGGGCCCATCGTGCACACGTGAGTGGTCACATGACTCTATTCCACCATAAATTGCCGGTATATCCACCCTTGCGGCGTTAAGCCCTGGAAGCAGTAAGGGCTGGAGCCGCTGTTCCACTGTTTGGCTGTGACCTGTGAGTAAACTGTTCTAGGGTCCAGAGCTGATACCCTATTTGCATTACCATCTCCAGTTCTCAGGGTTAGGGGTGGAGATTCGGACTCTGGCAGCTCCATAAACTGTCGGGCGTTCCCTACCCTGAGACTGAGAGCACCAACTGGTTTCACTGATGAATGAAGCTACTTTTAATTCATTCTACTCGACCTTGCTGGTTTAAAGGACATTCTTAACACAAGACATTTTCTATATCGTATTTGTATTTATTATCTCCTATTTTTCGGCCATAGATCCATTTCTAGCTGCATTTACTATTTATTAGTGCTTTTGGGGCAGTTTTAGATTTGTTTGATGCTGCTTCTTGTTCTCAGTGCAACATTTTAGATATCACTGCTTACTATCTCAAAGACTGTTTTATATGCTATTATTTTGCTCTCTCTATTTATATATATATTGAAAGTCAGTCTCTGAGTTTAGTCTACTCACTTTCATCTCTCAAGTTTCCCTACTTCCATTTGGGTTTTCGTTTTGTCTGAATGACACGTAAGGGACTTCGAAGCCAGGCAGCTATGGAGGCTTCTCTTGTTTCTACTCCTTCTGCTAAAGGATATCTCCCCTCTGCTTCGCCAGTCAGTACTCTACCAGGTAACTCCATTTCTGCTGTACTGGGTAATCCACATCATGCTTCAGTAGATGTTTGCCATGACTTCTCTCTCTTGAAATCTCCGGCCCAGGTCCAAATTCATGCCAGAGACAGATCTGAGGTTCTGAATGCCATGGGTATTATTCCACGTTCACCAGCCTATAATAGTTGCATCTTTATTGGAAAACAAGACATTTCCATAGACACACAGGAAGAGCGTCTAGCATCTACTATAGCCTCCAATCTTGAGAAAGGCGGCAGTTTACCAAGGGCTAGGGGTTATATGAATCACGCTAACAACAATATGGTTAACACTGCGCTCTCAACCCCTGTTCAACTACATCCTACGACGCCTATACTGCCTGTTATGGTGGATGACTCTGCAGCTAACGCGACAGATTCTTCGGTGGTGATAAAAGAGGTGGTTGATTCTCTACCTTCCTCCTCTATGGTTAAAAGGAACGGTGTTATTCCTCCCATTAAATTTCCGCCAGAGGTTTCTTCCTCTGTTAGGGGTGCAAACCATACTTCCTCTATCCATGTTAATCTTTCTGCTAACCTCGCTGGAATTCCCAATACTCCTACAGTGAAATCCATTGTGTTTAAAACTCCACTCAATAAATCTTTTAATCTCACCCCTAAAACAAAATCTAATTTGGGTACCCAAGGCAAACCTATCCAAGGGAAAAAATCTCAATTTTTTTGGGAAAGAGGACTGCAACTAGCACCCTTGTTAAATCTTTACATTCACTTCCAATAGTGGCCACATTGGATCATACCCATCTAGTAGATGTTGCTAAGAAGCTAGAGATTGAAGATCCCCTAGCTCAGGACATTGATGACATTAGCATAATAGAATGTGCTGATAAGGCCATCGCTGAGAGCCATCTCGGCCTCAACTCTAACAATACAAATAATGTCACCCAGCAAATTTGTGATGATTCCTATGTGGGCTCTCCCTCTGATCTCATCAATGTTATTGATGAGTATACAGAAAAACAAAATTGGTTGAGAGAAAGTGGTCTACTCCCAGACTTAAAAAAGGATCATGGTAGTGAGTCTATCCTGCATCATACTCTTAAAGAGGCGGATGACAGAATAATAAAAATTCTGCTCTGAACATGGTTTTGAGTTCTTTTGTGAGCCTGTATGATAATATATGGTCAGAGGTTAGATCACACCCTCTTCTTCTCTCTGAAATCTATTCCAGGTTAGAGGGCCTTGATAGATTCGAAGAGCTAGTCAAAATTATTAAGGAAGACCATCCTTTAATCCCTAGACATGGCTCTGATCCCATTGTCTCTAATCAGCCAATTGCTGATGTTCATCTGGTTAGTAAAGTGCTCACTGGGAAAACGTAGAGTACACAAGGGGTAGTTTTAGATATAGGTCCAGGTACCACTGTCCCCCGATGCTCGGATCAGGATATTTGTAATCATCCCTCTATGATTCCTTTAACGACTTCTGAGGGGGTGCGAGAGGTTATTGGCATGGAGGTAAAACTCCCTATCCCTCACACTAAAGTCATTACGGAATTAATGGAGGAGAAAGTTCACGAGGGGTTTATCGGCCATCCTCTCAATTCTATCCCTCAGGGTCTTCCCCCGGTAGGGATCACTTTAGAATTGGCTGATCCACTTAAGGGAGTCCATGTTGCCTCTTCTGTGGATCCTATATTTATTCCCTCTCCAGAGATTTCATCTGATCCTATAGATCTTACTAAAGAAATGATGCATCAAAAAGGCTTTCTCTGCATAGGAAAGAAAAAAAAAAACAAATCAGCAAATAAAGAAAACTAAAATTCAGACGAATTCGAAAAATATTACTTCATTTACTAACCAATTTTTTTTAAATCTATTTTTGGCAAATACTTCAGCTCTCACAACCCCTTCTCTCGTTTCCAAGGGGACTGGGAGCCCTGTTGAATCAGTGGTTCCTGTGACGTCTATTCCTAATATTGTGGCCATTCCGGCCATAGTTAATTCACTCCCCATTATACCAGTTCAATCTAGCTCACTTGACGCTTTGGTGGAGGGTTCCACCACCATTAACACTGTTCCTCCAGCAGTGGGGCCTAGTGTTGTGGGGGTTGTGGATATTCTGGTCTCCACCCCTCCGACTATAGTTTCCACTTTACCAGAGCCGACTTCTACCAACGCTTCAGTTGAATCTACTACCAATACTGTTATCAAGCCGCAGGATTCCTCCCCAGCCGTAGAAACCCTAATTATTCCATGTAACTCTATATCTGGGGTGGATCCGCCCCATCCAGAGACCATTTTTCCTCTGATTGCGGCAAACTTGGTTAATATTGATATGGTTAAACATTTATTCCAGGCGCTACTTGTTCCTAAAATTGCTAATGGGGAATTGTTTAATTCAATTACAATCCCTCCTCAGGATGGGGCTCCATCTATTCCTTCTCTCTCTTTGGATCCCCTTCTTTCTTCCATTCCTGAGGGTCATCCCGCCAATAGCGAGCTTATAATGAGGGATTGTGGTATGGGAGTTCGATCAGCTGGGGGTTCCTTTGCACCTAACGCTCTTAATTTAGTTCATTCAAGTATGTCAAGTGTTGGCCCTGTTATGGGCCTTGAAGGTGATCGTTTCGGGCCTGATTTTGCCGATTACAGCAATTCTTTCAAATCATGTGAAAGATTCCCTGTGGGCCCAAACGTAACCCAAAACAGGACTATATTAAGGGGTGCAAGGGGCACTGATTTGGAGGTTGACTCTTTAACTTAGTTCACTAAAAAGATTACTGATTCTCTACCTCAACCAGCAGAGGCAAAAGATCGTCTTAAAATTTTGCAGCTTACTAGTCTCTGGGGTCAAGACACGTCAATTTGTCTTAACCGTGGTAAAAATTCTAAAAAATGTTCATCAATTACCCTCGCTCTCTCTCATCTCTAGCTATGATATGGATACTATCTTTTTTCCTATTCAGGGTCGGGTAGATGTGAGTAATATCATTCTCAAATCAAGAGTGGTACTGGAACTGATTATGGGACATAGGGAAGGGTTAAAGCAGCTGGGTTTCGAAGCAAACCTACTAGACCCCACTCAGTTCTCCAGTAATAATGGAGGGGGTGAAGAGTATAGGGGAAACCTCACCATGGTATATCATCCGGAAAGAGCTCCACAGCACCAACAGAGGCAATTTACGCCCAGATACAATGGAAACTCTCGAAACTGGGCCCAGGTTACCGCAGGTCTGTGGAAATGAGCACCATCCGATTCAATCGGAATCTCCTATTAAGGTTTTCCCCTTGAATAGCTTTGCGTTTCTATCTTGGAACTCCAGAGCTAATTCCCATCTCTTTAGGAATTTGGATACTGTAACTATGATTAGGGCTTCACACTGCTTTTTTTTCCGGATGATATACCATGGTGAGGTTTCCCCTATACTCTTCACCCCCTCCATTATTACTGGAGAACTGAGTGGGGTCTAGTAGGTTTGCTTCGAAACCCAGCTGCTTTAACCCTTCCCTATGTCCCATAATCAGTTCCAGTACCACTCTTGATTTGAGAATGATATTACTCACATCTACCCAACCCTGAATAGGAAAAAAGATAGTATTCATATCATAGCTAGAGATGAGAGAGAGCGAGGGTAATTGATGAACATTTTTTAGAATTTTTACCACGGTTAAGACAAATTGACATGTCTTCACCCCAGAGACTAGTAAGCTGCAAAATTTTAAGACGATCTTTTGCCTCTGCTGGTTGAGGTAGAGAATCAGTAATCTTTTTAGTGAACTAAGTTAAAGAGTCAACCTCCAAATCAGTGCCCCTTGCACCCCTTAATATAGTCCTGTTTTGGGTTACTTTTGGGCCCACAGGGAATCTTTCACATGATTTGAAAGAAATTCTGTAATCGGCAAAATCAGGCCCGAAACGATCACCTTCAAGGCCCATAACAGGGCCAACACTTGACATACTTAAAAGAACTAAATTAAGAGCGTTAGGTGCAAAGGAACCCCCGGCAGATCGAACTCCCATACCACAATCCCTCATTATAAGCTCGGTATTGGCGGGATGACCCTCAGGAATGGAAGAAAGAAGGGGATCCAAAGAGAGAGAAGGAATAGATGGAACCCCATCTTGAGGAGGGATTGTAATTGAATTAAACAATTCCCCATTAGCAATTTTAGGAACAAGTAGCGCCTGGAATAAATGTTTAACCATATCAATATTAACCAAGTTTGCCGCAATCAGAGGAAAAATGGTCTCTGGATGGGGCGGATCCACCCCAGATATAGAGTTACATGGAATAATTAGGGTTTCTACGGCTGGGGAGGAATCCTGCGGCTTGATAACAGTATTGGTAGTAGATTCAACTGAAGCGTTGGTAGAAGTCGGCTCTGGTAAAGTGGAAACTATAGTCGGAGGGGTGGAGACCAGAATATCCACAACCCCCACAACACTAGGCCCCACTGCTGGAGGAACAGTGTTAATGGTGGTGGAACCGTCCACCAAAGCGTCAAGTGAGCTAGATTGAACTGGTATAATGGGGAGTGAATTAACTATGGCCGGAATGGCCACAATATTAGGAATAGAGGTCACAGGAACCACTGATTCAACACGGCTCCCAGTCCCCTTGGAAACGAGAGAAGGGGTTGAGAGAGCTGAAGTATTTGCCAAAAATAGATTTTAAAAAAATTGGTTAGTAAATGAAGTAATATTTTTCAAATTCGTCTGATTTTTAGTTTTCTTTATTTGCTGATTTGTTTTTTTTTTCTTTCCTATGCAGAGAAAGCCTTTTTGATGCATCATTTCTTTAGTAAGATCAATAGGATCAGATGAAATCTCTGGAGAGGGAATAAATATAGGATCCACAGAAGAGGCAACATGGACTCCCTTAAGTGGATCAGCCAATTCTAAAGTGATCCCTACCGGGGGAAGACCCTGAGGGATAGAATTGAGAGGATGGCCGATAAACCCCTCGTGAACTTTCTCCTCCATTAATTCCGTAATGACTTTAGTGTGAGGGATAGGGAGTTTTACCTCCATGCCAATAACCTCTCGCTCTCCCTCAGAAGTCGTTAAAGGAATCATAGAAGGATGATTACAAATATCCTGATCCGAGCATCGGGGGACAGTGGTACCTGGACCCATATCTAAAACTACCCCTTGTGTACTCGACGTTTTCCCAGTGAGCACTTTACTAACCAGATGAACATCAGCAATTGGCTGATTAGAGACAATGGGATCAGAGCCATGTCTAGGGATTAAAGGATGGTCTTCCTTAATAATTTTGACTAGCTCTTCGAATCTATCAAGGCCCTCTAACCTGGAATAGATTTCAGAGAGAAGAAGAGGGTGTGATCTAACCTCTGACCATATATTATCATACAGGCTCACAAAAGAACTCAAAACCATGTTCAGAGCAGAATTTTTATTATTCTGTCATCCGCCTCTTTAAGAGTATGATGCAGGATAGACTCACTACCATGATCCTTTTTTAAGTCTGGGAGTAGACCACTTTCTCTCAACCAATTTTGTTTTTCTGTATACTCATCAATAACATTGATGAGATCAGAGGGAGAGCCCACATAGGAATCATCACAAATTTGCTGGGTGACATTATTTGTATTGTTAGAGTTGAGGCCGAGATGGCTCTCAGCGATGGCCTTATCAGCACATTCTATTATGCTAATGTCATCAATGTCCTGAGCTAGGGGATCTTCAATCTCTAGCTTCTTAGCAACATCTACTAGATGGGTATGATCCAATGTGGCCACTATTGGAAGTGAATGTAAAGATTTAACAAGGGTGCTAGTTGCAGTCCTCTTTCCCAAAAAAATTGAGATTTTTTTCCCTTGGATAGGTTTGCCTTGGGTACCCAAATTAGATTTTGTTTTAGGGGTGAGATTAAAAGATTTATTGAGTGGAGTTTTAAACACAATGGATTTCACTGTAGGAGTATTGGGAATTCCAGCGAGGTTAGCAGAAAGATTGACATGGATAGAGGAAGTATGGTTTGCACCCCTAACAGAGGAAGAAACCTCTGGCGGAAATTTAATGGGAGGAATGACACCGTTCCTTTTAACCATAGAGGAGGAAGATAGAGAATCAACCGCCTCTTTTATCACCACCGAAGAATCTGTCGCGTTAGCTGCAGAGTCATCCACCATAACAGGCAGTATAGGCGTCGTAGGATGTAGTTGAACAGGGGTTGAGAGCGCAGTGTTAACCATATTGTTGTTAGCGTGATTCATATAACCCCTAGCCCTTGGTAAACTGCCGCCTTTCTCAAGATTGGAGGCTATAGTAGATGCTAGACGCTCTTCCTGTGTGTCTATGGAAATGTCTTGTTTTCCAATAAAGATGCAACTATTATAGGCTGGTGAACGTGGAATAATACCCATGGCATTCAGAACCTCAGATCTGTCTCTGGCATGAATTTGGACCTGGGCCGGAGATTTCAAGAGAGAGAAGTCATGGCAAACATCTACTGAAGCATGATGTGGATTACCCAGTACAGCAGAAATGGAGTTACCTGGTAAAGTACTGACTGGCGAAGCAGAGGGGAGATATCCTTTAGCAGAAGGAGTAGAAACAAGAGATGCCTCCATAGCTGCCTGGCTTCGAAGTCCCTTACGTGTCATTCAGACAAAACGAAAACCCAAATGGAAGTAGGGAAACTTGAGAGATGAAAGTGAGTAGACTAAACTCAGAGACTGACTTTCAATATATAGTGAATGAAATAGAGAGAGCAAAATAATAGCATATAAAACAGTCTTTGAGATAGTAAGCAGTGATATCTAAAATGTTGCACTCAGAACAAGAAGCAGCATCAAACAAATCTAAAACTGCCCCAAAAGCACTAATAAATAGTAAATGCAGCTAGAAATGGATCTATGGCCGAAAAATAGGAGATAATAAATACAAATACGATATAGAAAATGTCTTGTGTTAAGAATGTCCTTTAAACCAGCAAGGTCGAGTAGAATGAATTAAAAGTAGCTTCATTCATCAGTGAAACCAGTTGGTGCTCTCAGTCTCAGGGTAGGGAACGCCCGACAGTTTATGGAGCTGCCAGAGTCCGACTCTCCACCCCTAACCCTGAGAACTGGAGATGGTAGTGCAAATAGGGTATCAGCTCTGGACCCTAGAACAGTTTACTCACAGGTCACAGCCAAACAGTGAAACAGCGGCTCCAGCCCTTACTGCTTCCAGGGCATAACGCCGCAAGGGTGGATATACCGGCAATTTATGGTGGAATAGAGTCATGTGACCACTCACGTGTGCACGATGGGCCCCGCCTCCTCCAGGAAGAAGGGGAAGCAGCAAGAGCTCGGCTCGCAGTGCTGCTAGGCTCAGAGTCAATTGCCGGCAAATTCAAACGCTCGGTACATGAAGCGCACCTTCCAGTTAAACAAACTGAATGTATAAGAGACAACCGATGAACTAATCCAAAGTGATCCCCTCTCTTGGACACACACCACGATCTGTCCCAGTGATGACACATGGAAATTCAGGCAACAGGAGGACATGTGCCCCATCATCTAAGCACCATATCTGGTTTCCGGATACTTCATAGCATTTTCGCACATGGGATTTGGTTTTATATGCCGTTTTCCTCCCATGGCAAACGTTCTTAGTACATGTGCACCAGTATTCATAACATTAAACTAGCTTCTATACTAACACATCTCCAATGTTCATTGATCCATCTAAAATGGCTGCTGCTACTTGCAACAGCTTCACTTGGCTACGGTGGCTCGATTGCTGCACAACAGTGTGTGCCAGTATTCCGCCGCAGATTATGACCACTTGTAGTATATTTAGAGAGGAGTCTTGGCTTTCCTCCCGTCAAGCACCGTTACCATGGCACCCGGTGTAAACATGTGGCCCAAATTGCACTACAATTATATAACTCATAGTATCTCTCCCAACAAATCTTTTACTTTTATATAATCAAACTACAGACTCTGTTTTTGACTAAAGTATCCAACCAGAAACAGACACCATTCTAAAATGGCTGCCACTATATGCAACAGTGGGTCCTAGCAACGGCGTCCTCATTGCTGGGTTACTGTGCTAGCTAGCGGAGCTGTCGACAATACGCCTCACGCTCCCCGTGTCCACACTAGATCCCTGTGGCACACTTTTATCGATCCGCTCAGCTACAGGGGCGCGTACACGATCGCCACAATTAGGTATGTGACCAATGCCCACTACGGTACTTACAAGCTTTTCTTCTTGCATACAAGCCGATGCCTGTGCATTGAACAACATGGAACCTGACTTGTGCCTACATGTGCTTTTACACCTAGGGCATGTCCTCGAATTTATGCTGAAGTCCATTATTAATTCCTGCTGAAGCCGATTAATAATTCCTCCTTGCGGCTACCACGAGTTAGGTAAGCCCGCATTGTTAAGTTCTGTAATATGTACCATATGGTATTTTTTGATCAGGAAAAAGTGATAGACTCAGTAATCCGAGTTGAGCAGTGCATACACTGACATCAGCCTCTTTCAAGCCCGAAACATAACAGCATACATCATTACGCTGTTTTGTTTTTTCTGCTCTCTACCTAGTGCACATTTATGAAAATTAAGTTGAAGCATACGATTAAGTATACTTCGCGGCTGCCTTAATATAGGTAAGACCGCACCTTGTGTGTTGCACAATATGTACCAATTGGTATGTTCCATCCTGGACTAAATTGACTAATACACTTAGCATTCCCCCCCTTTTTTGAATTAGGTGTCCACTGTGACTACTACCCAAGAGCACTACCAGCCTCGGGACCACCTTCTTTCTTTACGCCTGTGGCTTTACTCACGTTTCCACAGGTAAGTGATGTCCACCAACTACATGAAAGACATCAAGTGATTCATTCAGCCCCGATATAGGGCCGAAACACCTGATCTAGACGAATTTTCCCTCCAAATACAGTGTCATCAATGTTTACTGTTTCACACCGATATATGTATTGTATACTTGTTTTTCATTTGTTTATCGGATTTTGACCCCTGTCGTTCCTCTGAGGTATCGAAAGTAGAAACTGTATTATGTCCATTGTATAGAGCCATGTGCAAGAGAACGTACTTGCTTTTGTTTTATTGTGCAAACTGTGGTTGCTTGTCTTTCCTAATTAATGATGTTCAGTACTATACCTAAACCACGAAGAAAGTAGATACCTATAAACTACATAAAAATAGGTTTTTGGGAAATTTAGGTGTGTTTTTTTGCGCTCCAATGTGCGAATGGTTGAATTACCAGTAAGGGGTGAAGCTCTCCATTGTTTTTCTTGACCCTGTCATTTGTGTTTTATAAACTGAGCGCTCCTGTGCAGAATAGGGTTGATCCTCCAGGAACCCTTCTTTAGACCTGTTCGTGGTTTTGGCAGGATTTGGCAGAGGTCTGGCTGGATTCGCTAACTGCGGGACCTCCAGATTAGAAGCCACCTCGCTGGAAAATGCTTCTCTTTCATCACAATTTCGTTGTGTTTCTCATTTTGAACCATAACACCGATTTCCACTAATCTGTCGCCGTCGCAAGCCTCCGCCTCAGCAATTAGAAGCCAATCTGCTGGGAAAATGCTTCTCTTTCATCACATTTTCATTGTGTTTCTCATTTTGAACCATAACACCGATTTCCACTAATCTGTCACGGTCACAAGCCTCCGCCTCAGCAAGCTTAATCAAATGTGCTGCAATGGGGCCGCTTGCCCGCCACTTCTTTTTTTTAGTGCGTGTACTCAGAAAATTCACTTGGTGGTCGGTGGTTGGGGGGATAGGCAGGGTAAGGGGCTGAAAATGTCTGAAAGTATCCGGTGACTCTGGGTAACTCTGTTAGTGCGTGGTTCAAGTGTTATAGATGTATTGCACCAGCGCTCACCCACTCGCCTCACTCCACGTGGCGACGCCTTACCAGTTAAGTGAGGATCGATGAGTACATATCCAGTTCACTTCAGTCCACTTCAGTTGATCAGACAAGGGCCCCCACCGTGCTGTAACACCCAAAACACCTGAACACTGAAACACTCAGCTCACTCCGCAGAGACTGAGGATTTTATGCCCTCCTCCAATTGTGAAAAGACTCACTCTCTAGGTCATGCTGAGACGATCAGGACACAAAGTAGCATTTCAAACACTGAAACACTCAGCTCACACGGTTCGCTCCGTGGAGACGGAGGTATTTAAGCACTCCTCCAATAGTGAAAAGGGTGAAAAGACTCAATCCTCAGGTCACAAAGTAGCGTTTCCAACACAGAAACTAAGCTCACTCCTTTTTCATTTAATACATTACCAAAGAAACTGAGCTTCTTCTTTCCAAAGTCACACTTTTCTACGTGTAATGTTAGTCCGGAGTCTTGGAGGCGTTGGAGCGTCGCTGCGAGTCGGGAGCCATGTTCCTTGTCTGTTCTTCTGTACACAAGAATGTTGTCGCTGACATTGCGTACCCCAGTGAGGTCTTGCAGGACTTTCCTGATTTCGTGTTGGAACACCTGAGCTGGGGCGGAGATCCCAAGGATGAGACGATGATACCTCCGCAGTCTGAGGTGTGATGACAAGGTTGTAATGTACCTTGACTCTTTGGCTAGTTTGATTTGGTGGTTTCCGCCGTAGCAAGTTAAGGATTTTAAAGATACAGCACACTCCAGACCAGGACTCTTTCTACTGGCCAGGGATGCAGCGCACAATTTAAATGCTTTTAAGTTTATTGCATTCAGATTCAATCTTTGAGAAGGCAGCCAAACCGTCTCACACCCTCCTTTAACATACACCCTGTGTTGCAATGGACCATGAACCAGGCCGGTGTGTAATAATGAAATATTTATTTTAGTTATGAATAAAGATCAAACACATTACATATAGGGCACCAATCACCAGTGTGCTGATAATTACACGATAAAATGATAGGATACACTTACCTTCTAACATCAGGTACTCAATGCACAAATGACTGAAAGCAATATTACTTTTCAGGTAGTATTTTCAAATAGCACCACAGTTAGGCGTTCCCTCGGCAACACTACCTCAAACCCCTGTTAACCATACAGTTTAAAAAATCGACTTTGGAAGGAAAAAACAGTGCAGCAATAATCACACGTGGCAAAATTGCAATTGCTTCGTTTCACGGGTTTAAAATAGCAAAACAGCTTGGAAAATGAGCTAAACAGCATAGTCGGAAATCGATTTAATGCGAAGGTACAAAGGCACATAACACGTGTGATATGAAAGGGAAAGGGTGATTCTGGATGAGGACAGTATGGGATTCTTTGTAGCAAGGGAAAACTCAGATTTTATAATGACAGCAGTTACAAGGGCGAAATCAGTTTTAAAAGGAAAATGACAGGTTCTACTGAAACTATTTTGATAATGGCTAGATTATTAAAGAAAGACACTGCCTGTGAAAAGGTTTATTTGCAATGTTAACCCATTCATGTCGTGTGCCTCTTTAAAGGGGAATTAATTAATTTATTCCAAATAGTACTAAGGACTTATACAACGGACTGAAATGATTTAGAAGAATGGCGCTAACACATGGAGATTAACACAGATTTTCCTAAGGACAGGATACACAGATGATTCAGACAATTTTAAGAAGTTACTAGGATACTTGTAGGGTTTCTTATGGGGTTGGACAAATTGCAAGGTAACAAAGCAATGGATGCAGCTTGTTGGTTACCGGGGAAGGGTGATACTTACAAAGAGCACTTCAATGGGGTAGTTTGGACAGCCAGTCAGGCCTCTGGACATGGCACAAGGATCTGGTCACTTGGGCAACAGTGGCTCTCCTCTAGGTACTCAGCGAGGCAACCGGGGTCTGGTCTCCGTGGACAGAGGGGTGCATCAGCTGGGCAAGCAAGTAGCGGGGAAAAGCAGGTCTGGACACTGGATAATCCCAACAGGGTTCAGCAGCCTTTCCCCGTTTCTCCCTGATTTATTGGGATTTTTGTAGGTTTTAATTCTGGATAGTGGTTCTGCTTGGATAGGAGGTACTGCGTGGATCAGGATCAGCTACCCCTGGCCTGGCACTGGAATCTTGCAGGGTGAATGTGGCATTTCTGTATCTCTGGATGTTGCGGGTTAGATTTTGAATGCTGGATTTTTTTGAATGTCCTCAATTTTGAATGTCTCCTCCATATAAAGGTCTGATGACATCAGAGGATTTTTACTATGTCGGCAGAACTAAGCTGGACATACCTCTAAGATGGATAGGTCAGCCTGAGGAGGTTGCTGCCTCCCTGTAAGCAGATTGGACTGAAGAAAGTGACTTAGTTTTAGTGTGTGTGTTTTTATGAGGTGCTTTGTTATACCACAGTTACTTACAAAATCAGTTATGAAACAAAACCCTCATATTTATAAACGTCACCCTTATAAACATTAGATAGGCAAATACCATATTTCACATGGAGCATACTATTCTAAACCCCAAGTTTGCACAATGCTGTTTAGTCCTTCTGGCAATCTTTTGCAATTTCTTTGGCAAATATTTCCCCTATAAATTTACAAATGGGTACACGGAAGCTTATCAATGTCGGACATATTTGCTTTTAAGTTTCACAACTGTAGCATGTACGCTACCCCCAGAAATGACACTTTAATGCCATTCTCGTCCCCCACATGCTAGGAAGATCCACATTGGGCCTCATTATAAGTTTGCCGTTCTGGGAACTACGGTACCGCTAAGCTTGCCGGTACCGTAGTTCCCGGACCGGCAAACTACAAGTTCTGCTTGCGGGTGCCATTGCGGCCACCAGGTCTGACCTGGTGGCCGTAACGGCACCCGCGAGCCGGGCATGTCGGATGCACCGGCACTGTTTATAACGGTGCTGGTTCATCTGGCATCCCCATTCCTATTGAGCCCTACCGCCAGTCTCATAATGAGGCCCATTGTCTTATTTTCATGGTGCAACAATGACATTCAAGATGTCAAAATGTTACATTACTGCTTCTTTAGATTACTGACATTAATGTCTTTAAATGTCATGATCCCAGTCAGTGAGCATAGTCTTCATTCAGCTAGTCAGGCAAGGCAGAGCACATTATATCAATCAGCAGGTCAAAGGTGGGTGCTAGCCTGGCACATAAGGTATTTACACCAAACCTGGATGCTTTCAATTCCCGTTCTAGATGGATTTGATCTCTTTGCTCAAAATGCTAAACCTAGTCTGGGAGGGAGGGCTTCTGGGGGCCTTCTTATAGGAATCAGTACCTCCTTTGGCTTTAGGAATAAGGTTCTTCCGGATATGCCCTTTGGCATCTTGGCTCTGGAGGTTACTTCTCTTGATTTAATGGTTAGTCTCCTTTTGATTAATGTATATTGGCACAAGGGTATTTCTGCACTTGAGCCGTTTCTGCCAAGGCTAACGGATATGCTTCTTTCTTGGAGATCTCTGCACCCTAGGGGGAAATTGATTCTGGCTGGTGATCTCAACTCTGATTGTTCTATCTCTTCTGAATCCAAATATGATGATTTGGGACTTGCTATGGAGGATGATTCTCGCCTAGGCCTGAAATTTGTACGGGGTCGTCTATGGAATTTTGCTTTGGATTCGGTTGGTCTAATTTGTCTCAATGGCTATTACGATGCCACTAATTCATCTTGTCCTACATGGCGCAGATCCTTGTCAACATCTACTTTAGACTATGGGCCTCATTACGAGTCCGGCGGTAACCGCGGCGGTAAAACCGCCTGGTTACCGCCGGACTCGTATTACCATTCCGCCTCCGTGATTCCCGGAATTACCGGGGCATCACAACCCCGGTTTTCCGGGAATCACGGAGCCGGAATGGTGTAAATCCCCATTCCCATTGAGTCCTATGGGACTCAATGGGAATCGGGATCATGGAAACACCGGCAGCATCTCGTAATGCTGCCGGTGTTTCCTCGTCCGCCTGCAGGCGGGCGGTGTTAAACCCGCCAGGTCAGACCTGGCGGGAACATCACCTCCCGCCTGCAGGGGTCGGGATCAGGCGGTCCGGAAACAACGGTGGCGGCGGGTTTACCGCCACCGTTATTTCCGGACCGCCAGGGTCGTAATGAGGCCCTATGTCTTTGTAGATCATTCCCTGACTCCTCTTTCGTCCGAAGTTGAGGTCTTTTTCAACCCATGGAGTGAGGGGGGGCCTTGCCATCTACAAACTGTGGGTCAAGGGACAGGAGTACGTTGGTCTCCAACAAATATCAGTTTACTTAACCGTAAACTGATCTCTTCCTTTAATCATACTTCTTTCTCGTGGAAATTAGCAGTTTTCAATACAGTCTACTTTGACAGTTTTCTTAATGCTCTTCACGGTAGTATAGACAGCCTGCTTAGGAAGGGTGTTTTCAAAAAATCTCATCCTCATAGATTTGATCAAGAGCTGGCTAATGAAAAGGTCCACACTCGGAAACTTATTAGAGGTGTACAAGATCCAGACACTGAGTTGGATGATAAAAAAATAAAAATTAAAGCCATCCGCCAAAAATATAAAAATGAATGTAAGTCTAGAAAAGCTACTATGCTACAAAACGATGCGGAGCATATGCTTGCAGTACTTATAAAACGAGACCTGAGGGCATTCTGGGCCACTTTGTCCAGCCTAGATGATGTGGCGGAGGCCGACCAGTTGAATGCTATCCCAGAGGTTCAATGGGTAGAGCATTACACTGAATTGTTTGATATAGGGGGAGAGGGATTAGAATCCTGTCTTTCAGGGAAGTATGTGTTAAACGATTCCTGGAAGCCTGTAATTGATTTTGAGACAGTATTTGGACTTATTTCTAAAGCTAAGAAATCTAGGGCTCCGGGGCCTAATGGCCTAACTAACAACAAATTTAAAGCTGAACCAGAACTTTGGGCCAATCTTCTTTCCTTACTTTTCCAAGACGTTGTTAATTCTGGGAATGTACCCATTAGCTGGCAGACCGCTCACATTGTTCCCATTTTTAAGAGAGGTTTACGTTCTTTGGTCAAAAATTATAGACCTATCCCTCTCATTGATGCAGACTGCAAGCTTTTTTCTTCCATGCTTCTTTCCCATCTTAACGTCTGGATCAAGGAAAATCATATTCTCCCGAAACAACAAACAGGTTTCAGGGTGGGCCATTCAACTAATCTTAACGGCCTCATCATTACTGCCTTACAAAGTTCTACCTGGGGTAAATATGATGGTTCTCTCTATGTTACTTCAATCGATTTGTCCAATGCTTTCGATTTGGTAATAAGGTCAAGACTCTGGGAAAAATTAACTAAATGGGGTATTCCGGCTGGTCTTCTAACTCTTATCATGGCAATGTATGAGAACTTGGGGGTCCATATTAGGATCGATTTGGCAGGTACTTTTTCCAGAAGGATAAGGACCCGTATTGGGGTGAGACAGGGTTGCTCTTTAGCTCCCTGTCTCTTTATCCTTTTATATGGCAGATGTGGGTGATTTCTTGGGAAATACAGGCATGGTGAGTGCTAAACTGGGGAACTCAGGCTCTCATGGTTGGCATATGCCGATGATTTTCTTCTCTTTAATCACACCAAAGTTGGCTTGCAGAGGCTCATCTGCAAATTTGAAGAATATGCAATTCTTAATGGGCTGAAGATTAACCCTAGCAAAACCCGAACCATGGTCCTTTCAAAGGGGAGAAAAGGGAACAACAAAGTATGGAAGATAGGCGGTGAAAATATCATCAGAGCACACAAAATCGTCTATCTGGGATTTCTTATCCTGGCCCAACCATCGGTGCTTGAACTTAGACGATTTCTTAGACACAAACTGCTCCCACTCATCTCCCAATCCATAAAATTAGACAACAAATACTGCATGTTCTCTCTCAAACCTGTAGTAGATGGTTTTAAGGGTAAGGTCACCCCAAAGCTACTTTATGGAATGGAACTTCACTATTTTGCACTTTCGACTTTTTGGGACTCTCTCGAGGGTATCTATTGGAGGAAAATATTGAAACTGCCGAATTCTATTCCAATAGCGGCCATAAGATATGAACTAGGGCTAGTCTCTCTGCGAGCCAGGATTCTTTGGAGAGTCCTTACTCTTTTTTCAGCTTTGCTCTCTCCTAAACCTGATACCCTCTACGTTGATGAGGGTCAAACAATTCTTTCCCAGGGACCTTTGGATCGTAATCTATATCTCAATGCATTCAGTGATCTCTGTGGCAAGACCTTGTCAGATATCTCCACTGATAGGGACACTTTGTTAACGAATCCCAATAAGGTCAAGGAGTGTCTTTTTAGTCATGACTGGAGCAATACAATTGAAAAATTGCATTCCTATCCCTCTCTCAGTGACCTACAATTTGACCATAAGAAAAGAGGCTTGTTGTCTTTTATTTTGACTCAATTCCCTAATCGATATTATCGTTCACTTCTCCTTAAACTCAGATGGAATCTCCTTCCCACCAGGGAAGTCCTACAGGAAGGAGTTCTCTGACTTAGATCTTACCTGTCGCTTCTGCAATACTTTGGGGGTGATTGAGTCCTCACGGCATCTCTTTCTAGAATGCACCGCTTTGATAAGTCTAAGGGACAAATATTTAGCTAGATTCAATATAATGGGTCAATTGGGGGCTGATAATATTATCTGGTCACAGTGTCTTGCTATTACCAATATTGAGGATGGGCTTGCTGTGGCGGGCTTTATTAAAGCTCTTGATTTGTACGCCCCCATTTCATGATTATGCCTGTCTATATGAAATGTTTAACTTCTGTTAGTTCTCTGGTATAATCTGTCTTTTAGTTATTTGAAGATGTATTGTGTATTTTATATTTCAATTTATTATGCTGAATCGTAATTGCACTGAAGTTTTTAAAATGTGTCCCTTATTATCTGGAAATTTTAAAAAAATACATTCAGTTTAGCTAAACATACATGAGTTGTGCAAAAAAGATTCACAACTTATTTCCAAAATGTTTTGGTCTAAGTCACAGTACATGAATGATGATTGAAGAATTTCAGGATAAACACTGGATCAAAATGAGTGTTGTCCCACCCAGGAGAGTTGTGCTCTTGAATAGTCTCATCTCTCTAATTTTATGATAACTGAGTGCAGTGTTATCCTGAAAATAGTTTGTCACAAGGAACATACATCAGTTTATAAAAAGGATTTCCACTCTACAGATATGTTGAGGCCCGATTGTACCGTGTCTAGTCTATGGACCCATCTCTGTTCTAATTGAGTTAGAGCCTTGTTTAAATCACCTCCTCTCACAGTGGGTGCTAGATTTTGAATAACAAACCATCTGAGGTCCAAATCCATGTGCTTCTGCAGGCAAAAATGGTCCAATAGAGGTTTATCAGGGATCTTATTTCTGATGCAAGACCGATGTTCTGATATCCGTATTTTGATGGGACGGATGGTTTTGCCTACATACAGCAGGCCACAGGGGCACTCGATAATATAAATCACTCCCTTTGTATTACAATTGGTGTGTTCCTTCATTGTCCACTTCACATTCTTGTGTTCAAAACCTTTTTTCTGTAGGGTAAGGGCACATGCCATGCATTTCCCACATTTATAGTGTCCAACCACACATGGTAGGTTCCATACAGTGTTTTCAACAAGTAGGGCTGGTTCCAGGAAGGTGTGGACTAGAGAGTCTTTCAAGTTCTTGTTCTTTTTGAAAGGGAAACAGGGGAATTTACTAAGTGTCCCCGTTTGTTTGACTAGATGCCAATTTTTCTTAACGGTTTTCTGTATGATGTCACTTAATGGCTGAAAGTGGTGACGCATACCAATCTGTCTAGTTCCTTTTTGGATTTGGCTTCAAGACAGATGTCCCTCGGGGTATGTGTGGCTCTTTTCCTGGCATCCCTGATTGCCTTTCGGGGATATCCTCTCTCCGCTAGTCTAACATGTAGGTCTTCTGCATGTTTCTTAAACCTTTCGACGTCAGTGCAATTCCTTCGGATCCTCAAGAATTGGCCATAAGGTAGATTGTATTTAAGGCCATGTGGATGATAGCTCTGGAAATGCAGCAGACTATTCCGGTCTGTTGGCTTACGGCATAGCTCAGTCTTCAGGAGATCTCCTGTCTTATATATATGTAGATCAAGGAAGTCGATCTGATGGTGATCCCATTTCATGGTAAACCTAATGTGAGGATTGCGTTGGTTTATCCATTGGTGAAAATCATGTAGTTCACTCGATGTTCCGTTCCAGATCAAAATGACATCGTCTATGTACCGTTTCCACAGGCCGATGTGTTGTAGAAAAGGATTCTCAATCAGAAAAGACGTTGTTGTTTTCGTATTCGCCATGAACAGGTTTGCAATGTCTGGGTTGAAAGTGGCCCCCATGCTAACCCCTTGGATCTGTTTGTAATTCTGTTTGTTGAATGAAAAGACATTTTCGGACATGGCAAGCCTGGTACATTCCAGAATGAACTTGGTCGGGGTTGAGGTGGTGTCATTTCTCTGGTCTAGGAGCCCCCCAGATGGCCTCCAGGCCTTCTGCTTGTGGAATGGAGGTATAGAGAGCCTCGACGTCCATGGTGACTAGAAGGCTGTCTTGTCTTAGATGGACGTGGTTGAGTAAAAGAAGAAATCGGTGTACAGAGACAATGTTTCTGTCATGATTCCTGCCCCTCATGTCCCCAGCCCTCCAAGATGTCAGGCTGGAGCCAGGCCACGATCACCTACATGGGCCCTCAAGGGCCTCTCCATCCCTCCAAAGACCCACTTGGAGTCAGACTTGGCGCTTGTGGCACCAGACTTACTCCCTCCCGTAGGATAACATTGGGGATTGGACTTGTAGTGCATTGATGGGGACAAGATGGATGCCCCCACATATTTCGGTTCCCAGAACTGCATGTGTGGTCTAGTCTTTTGGGTGTGGTTCAGCTCAGAGACGCCTCGGATACCCAGAGACTATGTAAGCCACACCCAGGCTGAGAAACATGCTTTGCGTTTTCTGCATCAGCAGCGTGACACTCACCGTGTTCGGATCGGTCTCCAGTAGGCCTGCATCTTTCTTCTGCGCTCAGCTCCTGCAAGAACAAGAACACCGTTAGGAACAGCCTTACCTTGCGGCGCTTCTGCCCATCATTCATCGCTCCTTCTGTTCTGCGGCCATCTTCGGCGGTGTCATTCCCATCCCGGCACGCCGCTTCCTAAGGAAAAGGGAAAAGAACAGAAAAAAGGCATTAGTTGTTATCTACTGGTATTACGACTGCAATTTCGATACGGTTTCCCGTAATAATTAACAAAATGTGAATAATCTCACCTTGACAGATCGAGTAGACCGCCAGAGAACAACCAAGTGCAGCCGTGAAAGCTACCCTAGGACAGCCCTGTCCTCTCCGACCCGGAGTGGGATTAACCAGGGGCGAGAACAGGGTCGCCAGAGAAACCCTCGATGGGGAAGAAAACCCTGGTAGAATCTGGAAGTGTTGTGGATCCGGATGGCTGATGAATGTCTTCTATGAGTGGCTGTGGAAGATGGGCAGGAAGGCTTCGTCTGGATGAACAAAGGAAAATGGTCAGAGTAGTTTTGTAAAGAAGGGAATGGGAAGTGGAAATTAAACAGCACAGTAAAAGGTGTCTCACCAGCGGAGGCAGGAGTGAAGGAGAGGATGATTGATTTAGGGCTTCGAGGGAGAAGGGATTGGGAGACGAGAGGTCTAAATGAAATAATACTTGGGTCAGAATCAGAATCGGGAGAAACGGAACGGAATTTTGATATTATGGAACTTACAGCTATCGGATGTTTCCACTGGGATGAAATCAGGGTTGGCGTAATCGTGACGCCGATGGATATCTGGGCTCGACGAGAAATCCCGAGAGATAGCGAGACCGGAATGGAAGCGAGAGTCTGGAGACGAGAGCTTGAGAGACAAAAAGGTTACAGGGTTAGTCGGAGAAGTCAAATAGTAGAGGCAGAGATAATGAAATCCCTAGAGGCGAACTCACGGAGCATCTGTTGAAACAGAAGCGACGCGAGGAGTTGTCGGCTTCCGTGTTTGATAAAGGATCACGTGAGCAGGCCGGAACGTCTCGGAGAAACGTGAAGAGTCTAGACCGCTTCCTTCAGCACGGAAGTCATCTTGAGAAGGATTCTCGGGAGTCGCGTAGAGAAGAGTACCACACAACCGATTGCGAGCCCATAGCGACCACCTCCCACAATGTGTAACAGTATACCCCCTCCTCCTGGGGGGAGAACCCGGTTTACCTGGGTGAAACAGAAAGAACCGTCGAATCAACTTAGGAGCATGAACACCAGAAGCTGGTTCCCAGGATCGTTCAGCAGGTGAGTAGCCTTTCCAATCTACCAAAAACTGCAGTCTACCCCTCCTGTAACGAGAGTCGCAAATATTGGCCACTTCATATTCAGATCCAGTAGCAGTGAAGACCGGAGGCGGAGGAGGGTTCCCCGATCTCCGAAAACGGTCCGGAACAACCAACTTGATTTCAGATAAATGGAACACCGGATGAATCCGAGACCAGGAAGTCGGTAGGGCGAGTCTGACTGCAGCAGGCCCAACCCAGGATAAGACTTTAAAGGGTCCAAAATACCTGGGAGATAATTTAGAAGGTACAAGATGCCGGGGAAGGAATCAGGATGCCAGCCAAACAGAATCTCCCGGGATGATAGTAGGGGCTGCCCGACGATGCTTGTCTGCGTTCCTCTTAGCCCGATCCTGAGCCTCTTGAAGTGATAGTCTGGCTAGCTTCTGACCCTCTTGTATATCCGTGATAAGACTGTCAACCCCAGGGCAACAGGAAGCAGGAATAGAAACGGTAGGTACAAATGAAGGGTGATACCCATAAGAACAATGAAAAGGACTGGTGTGAAGTGCAGAATGCTTGGCGTTATTGTAGGCGAACTCCGCAAATGGGAGCAATTCGACCCAATTGTCCTGGGCTGCTGAGATGAAACATCTCAAATATCCTTCCAAAGTTTGGTTTAATCGTTCCGTCTGCCCGTTAGTCTGGGGGTGGTATCTGGAACCTAAGGCTCTCTTGATTCCCAGAATGTGACATACCTTCTGCCAGAAAAGAGAGGTATATTGGGGGCCTCGATCCGATACATTGGTATCTGGGAGTCCGTGTCGAGAAAAAATTTCGGAAAGAAATATCTTTGCCATAGCCGCTGCTCCAGGAAGTTTCACTAATGGGGTGAAATGCGCCAGTTTGGTAAAGTAATCGATGGTGACCATGATTGTGGTTTTATTCTCAGAAGAAGGTAGGTCCGAAACAAAATCGGTGGAGATTATCTGCCAAGGTCGGTCAGGAATAGGCATTCTTGAAAGTAAGTCCAGAGGAGAAATCCGAGGAGACTCAGACTGAGAGCAAATTGTGAAGGCTGCAACATAATCACGGACGTCTGCCTTTACTTCTGGCCACCAAAAATGTTGTTGAATAAGCTCCAAGGTTGAGGCGTATCCTCGATGGCCAGCTGCTCGGGAGTCGTGACACATTTGTAGAACTTCTTGTTGTAATGAAGGAGTGGGAATCAGAACCTGAGCTCCTCGAAAATAATGGCCCCTCTCTTCAGTGAGCTGATGGTTAGCGGCGATTTCTTCACATAGGAGTTTGTTCTGATTAGTGGCAGTCAGTACTTCTTGAAGAAAATCAGTTAGGACTGCGATAAATCGTGCTGTGGGGAACATCCTTTCAGAACAGAAATTAGAAGTTGGAGAATCTTTTCGAGAAAGAGCGTCGGCCCTTAAGTAATGTTTTCCAGGAAGAAAGGTGAATTCGATCCGAAAAGGAAGAAAGAAATAGGCCCAGCGAGCTTGTCTACTGTTGGTGGTCTGGGCATTCTGGAGTACTCTGAGATTTTGGTGATCGGTTCGGACATTGACAGGAAAAGAAGATCCCAACAGCAGATGTCTCCACTCTTCGAAAGATTGCTTAATTGCTAAAAGTTCCTTCTCAAGGACTGAATAATTCAGTTCTGCTGCGTTGAATGTCCTAGACAAATACGCGACTGGTCTTTCTTCCCCCTGGTCAGAGAGTTGTAACAGCACAGCTCCCATTGCGTATTGAGAGGCATCAGTCTCCACGATAAACGGCTTGGTCTGATCAGGGGTGATCAAAATAGAGGCAGAAGTGAACATTTCTTTCAGAGTTTGAAAGGCACTTTGGGCTGCTTCGTTCCAGAAGAATGTGACATTCTTCTTTAGTAAATGTGTAATGGGCAGAATGATTTCAGAAAAACAGGAGATACATTTCCTGTAGAAATTTGCAAAGCCTAGAAATCGCGGAATGTCTTTAACACAGGAGGGAGTGGGCCAATCTAAGACTGCGGACACTTTCTTTGGATCCATAGATATGCCCAGGCTAGATAACACGAAACCTAGGTAAGTAACTTGCTCCTGATGGAATACACACTTTGAGGCTTTGCAGTAGAGATGGTTTGATTGGAGTCGACCGAGAACTATGTTAACATGATTGATATGGTCTTTCGGGTTGGAGGAATAAACAAGAATATCGTCCAAGTATATGATTACGAAATGAAACAAGATGTCAGCGAACAAGTGATCCATGAATCGTTGAAACACTGCTGGTGCATTCACTAGACCAAATGGCATCACATGATATTCAAAGTGTCCGAACGGGGTGCGAAAGGCTGTTTTCCATTCATCCCCAGGAGCTATTCTGATGAGGTGGTAAGCTCCTCTGAGATCGAGTTTAGTTTAAACCGAAGCCCCCCGGACTGCCTCTATGATGTCAGATATTAAAGGCATGGGGTACTTATCCGGAATAGTAATCTTGTTGAGACCTCTGTAGTCGATACAGGGGCGGAGTTCCTCAGAATCATTTTTGGGAATAAAAAAAAGAGAAGCGCCCGCTGGGGAGATTGACTCAGAGATTAGACCATTGCGTAAATTGGCCTGGAGATAGTCCTTTAGGACTGCCTTTTCTTTTTGGGACAAAACATACATTCTGCCAAAGGGAATGGGTTGATCTGGAAGAAGGTTGATATGACAATCGTCCCTCCTATGAGGAGGTAGAGTGGGAAATATGGGATTCTCAAAAACTGACTGAAACTTTCGATGACACAGAGGGATGATCTCTAGTTGGTTTATGGTGGGTCCGGTTGGAAGGTTAGACCCTTCAGTCGGAATGTGAATACCCACTGACTCCTGGGACAAACAATGATTTACACAGAATAAAGTACCCGCTGACCAGTTAATATAAGGGTTATGGAGTCGTAACCATGGGAGACCCAAGATAACAGGAAAGTGAGCAGCTTTAATAAGGTCAAAAACCAAAGTTTCTTTATGGTTGGCAACCATACAAGTAATCGGTTCGGTCTGTTCCTTGATCGGGCCGGAGCTCAAAGGGCTCCCATCCACTCCTTGGATGGGAGTAATGATGGATTTGGAAACAAGTTGTATCTCGTGTTTCGTGGCCCAATCATTGTCCAGGAAATTGCCTGCGGCTCCACAGTCAATCAAGGCTGGTATGCCCGCTAACACTCGTTCTGACAGAATCATGGATAGAGATACCACCACCATGGTTTGGCAAGTAGCTGTGTCAAGCGACATTCCCATTCGATATGGGGAAATAGGATTTGGAGCCACTACCGTTCTTCCCCTTGAGGTAGGGCTTTGAAGTTTCCCGATTTAGGATTTGGGGTACGTCGTGGAGGAACCAAGTGACAATCCTTCAAGATGTGTAGTGAAGAACCACAATACATGCACAGTCCACCAGTCTTTCTTCTTTCTCTTTCTGAAGCGGATAGTGGTCCCCTCACAGCTCCAATCTGCATGGGCTCTTCATTTTGGACGTGTGGTTTATTTCCTGTCGGATAATATTCACTAAAGGATCGGGTACCCTTGCTCTTTTTCCGTTCATAGGATCGTTCCTGCAAACGGTACTCAATTTGCATGGTTAGCGTTATCATGTCTGCTAGGTTGGCTGGGCGAGGAACTTTAGAAATCTCGTCTTTCAGCTCATCTGTTAATCCCCTACGAAAAAGAGTAAGAAGACCCTCATCCGGCCATCCTAATTCGGAAGATAACTGCTTAAATTGGGTGATATACCCTAATAGGTCCTTTCCGCTCTGTTTTATGTCAAGGAGTCTTTCCTGAGAGGATACAGTGATTTCTTTCCTCCCAAACATGGATTTTAGACTGTTAGAGAAAGCAGTATAAGAATCAAGGATTACATTGTTTGAGGTAACCAAGGGCGTGGCCCATGCCAATGCGGGCCCAGATAAGTGAGAAATCACAAACCCCACCTTATCTTTGTCCGTTGGGAAAAAACGAGGTTTAAATGTAAACTGGACCGTACAACTATCAAGAAATTCTTTGAGCTTGTAAGGGTCGCCATCATACATTATCGGGTGTAATGTGGACGGGGAGTACCAGAAAATGCTCTAGCAACTTGTTGTCGTAATTGTACATTGTCCTGCTTAAGTGATTGTACCTCTAAAGACATGGCCTGCATAGCGGCCATTAATTGCTGCATTTGTTGTTCCATAATGGTCTTCGTCTGTCAATATATATTTTGGGCGTCGCTTACTGTTATCTCCTGGTATTACGACTGCAATTTCGATACGGTTTCCCGTAATAATTAACAAAATGTGAATAATCTCACCTTGACAGATCGAGTAGACCGCCAGAGAACAACCAAGTGCAGCCGTGAAAGCTACCCTAGGACAGCCCTGTCCTCTCCGACCCGGAGTGGGATTAACCAGGGGAGAGAACAGGGTCGCCAGGGAAACCCTCGATGGGGAAGAAAACCCTGGTAGAATCTGGAAGTGTTGTGGATCCGGATGGCTGATGAATGTCTTCTATGAGTGGCTGTGGAAGATGGGCAGGAAGGCTTCGTCTGGATGAACAAAGGAAAATGGTCAGAGTAGTTTCATAAAGAAGGGAATGGGAAGTGGAAATTAAACACCACAGTAAAAGGTGTCTCACCAGCGGAGGCAGGAGTGAAGGAGAGGATGATTGATTTAGGGCTTCGAGGGAGAAGGGATTGGGAGTCGAGAGGTCTAAATGAAATAATACTTGGGTCAGAATCAGAATCGGGAGAGACGGAACGGAATTCTGATATTATGGAATTTACAGCTATCGGATGTTTCCACTGGGATGAAATCAGGGTTGGTGTAATCGTGACGCCGATGGATATCTGGGCTCGACGAGAAATCCCGAGAGATAGCGAGACCGGAATGGAAGCGAGAGTCTGGAGACGAGAGCTTGAGAGACAAAAAGGTTACAGGGTTAGTCGGAGAAGTCAAATAGTAGAGGCAGAGATAATGAAATCCCTAGAGGCGAACTCACAGAGGGTCTGTTGAAACAGAAGCGACGCGAGGAGTTGTCGGCTTCCGTGTTTGATAAAGGATCACGTGAGCAGGCCGGAACGTCTCGGAGAAACGTGAAGAGTCTAGACCGCTTCCTTCAGCACGGAAGTCATCTTGAGAAGGATTCTCGGGAGTCGCGTAGAGAAGAGTACCACACAACTGATTGCGAGCCCATAGCGACCACCTTCCACAATGTGTAACATTAGTAAGCATTCTGCAAACCTTCGCTTATTTTTAAATATTGTACGAGCTTCAAACACTTACCTGAATCCCAGCCGCTCTGGGGGAACTCTGTCTCCGGAACTTCTCATAAATCTGCAAGAGGGAAAAGACACTCCAGGTTAGCGTGGAAACATCTAGAGGCGCTGCATACCGCGCTTACCCACCGCATTTGTTCTTCATAACCAGCATCCACGCTGAAAACGTTGCAGCACCTAAAAGACACAGAAAAAGAACTCAGTTCAATACAAATACGAAAGGGGTGCATCGCGCATCGTGCTCTCACTCACCTTCAGCGCTACTCATCTCAGCAGCACGCCGCCATCCCCGGACGCTTGCCAGAACTGTTCGAAAGACTCATTATACTTACCTGTCGGACTCTTGCCAGTGAAGTAACTAGGCAGCAACGAGCCTGCATCAATCAACTCGCCCCTGCGCTGAAAGCAGGACTAAGAGCACACTATCCAAGAAAACAAGGTGAGCTGTGGATCAAAGGGAAGGGTTGGACCCTGGGGAAGAAGGGGTTCAAGAACACAGAGACAATAGGGAGTTAAACTCTACCAATCTGTGTTTCAGGCCCAGTCTCCAGTCGAATAGCCTCAAGGTCCTAAGAGGTCAGAACAGGCTGAGTGACGTCCCCGTGGATACCAGGTGAGCGTTACAGGTTCCCTTGTCGGCTGGTTTTATCGTAAGGCAAAACGATTACAATAAAACCAGCCGACAAGGGCGGTGGCATAGTCATCATGGACACCCATGACTATCACACTGAATGCCTATGGCTCCGTCGGTGTCCTAAGGACTTACAGACCTCTCAATTACAACCCGACCGCAGACCTACAAGAGGAAATCAAAAGTTTAACCCTATATGCTGTGGAAGAAGGCTGGATATGCGAAGATGAGCAACGTTTTTTGAACAAAACACATCCACGTACACCAGCGTTCTACATCCTACCTAAAATACATAAGGATGCCACCAAGCCCCCAGGCAGACCCATTATGTCCACATGTGACTCACTACTGGAACCATTGTCTCTGTACACCGATTTCTTCTTGAAACCGTTTGTGATCCAGATGCCTTCCTATTTAAAAGACACTACCAGCACCATCAGTTTACTCAACCACGTCCATCTAAGACAAGAAAGCCTTCTAGTCACTATGGACGTCGAGGCTCTCTATACCTCCATTCCACAAGCAGAAGGCCTGGAGGCCATCCGGGGGGGTCCTAGACCAGAGAAACGACACCACCTCGACCCGACCGAGTTAATTCTGGAATGTACCAGGCTTGCCATGTCCGAAAATGTATTTTTATTCAACAAACAGATTTACAAACAGATCCAAGGGGTTAGCATGGGGGCCACTTTCTCCCCAGACATTGCAACCCTGTTCATGGCGCAATACGAAAAGAACAATGTCTTTTCAGATGGGAATCCTTTTCTAGAACACATCGGCCTATGGAAACGGTATATAGACGATGTCATTTTGATCTGGAACGGAACATCGAGTGAACTACAGGATTTTCACCAATGGATAAACCAATGAAATCCTCACATTAAGTTTACCATGCAATGGGATCACCATCAGATCGACTTTGTTGATCTACATATATATAAGACAGGAGATCTCCTGAAGACCGAGCTATACCGTAAGCCAACAGACCGGAATAGTATGCTGCATTTCCAGAGCTATCATCCACATGGCCTTAAATACAATCTACCTTATGGCCAATTCTTGAGGATCCGAAGGAATTGCACTGATGTCGAAAGGTTTAAGAAACATGCAGAAGACCTACATGTTAGACTAACAGAGAGAGGATATCCCTGAAAGGCAATCAGGGACGCATGAAAAAGAACCACACATACTCCGAGGGACATCTGTCTTGAAGCCAAACCCAATAAGGAACTAGACAGATTGGTATGCGTCACCGCTTTCTGCCCATTAAGTGACATCATACAGAAACCCGTTAAGAAAAATTGGCATCTAGTCAAACAAACAGGGACACTTAGTAAATTCCCCTGTTTCCCTTTCAAAAAGAACAAGAACTTGAAAGACTCTCTAGTCCACACCTTCCTGGAACCAGCCCTACTTGTTGAAAACACTGTATGGAACCTACCCTGTGTGGTTGGACGCTATAAATGTGGGAAATGCATGGCATGTGCCCTTACCCTACAGAAAAAAGGTTTTGAACACAAGAATGTGAAGTGGACAATGAAGGAACACACCAATTGTAATACAAAGGGAGTGATTTATATTATCGAGTGCCCCTGTGGCCTGCTGTATGTAGGCAAAACCATCCGTCCCATCAAAATGTGGATATCAGAAAATCGGTCTTGTATCAGAAATAAGATCCCCGATAAACCTCTAGTGGACCATTTCTGCCTGCAGAAGCACATGGATACGGATCTCAGATGGTTTGTTATTCAAAAACTAGCACCCACTGTGAGATGAGGTGATTTAAACAAGACTCTAACTCAATTAGAACAGAGATGGGTCCATAGACTAGACACGGTACAATTGGGCCTCAACATATTTTCTCTCTCTCCAGCCCAGGTCACCTTTTAGCTTGTAATACAGTTCAACAAAAGTTTGCTTCCTTCTGGTTACCACATTTCAGCACAGGTATCCCTCTGCCGTGCTCAAACCTTTGAATCACAATTTGGGGGGTTGCCTATCCCAAGCTTCAATCACACCATCATAGGCTTCCCTCCATTGGGCTCAAGCCTCCTTTCACTTTCCTTCCGCTGTCGAAGACTTTCGAAACTGCAAGGCTTTTGCTCTTACCTCGGCAGGACCACTTCGACCTTCTTTCCTCAAACGTCACTTTTTCTCTCCTACACCAAGGCCTCTTGGTAAATGTAGTTTCGAGCACAGTAATTATTTCAAAGTTCAAAGATATCTCTCACCTCCAGTTTTCCCTTTGCAGGGATCAAACCTAACAGTTCAAATACATCTCTCATCTGTAGAGTGGACATCCTTTGTATAAACTGATGTATGTTCCCCGTGACAAAATATTTTCAGGATAACATTGCACTCAGTTGTCATAAAATTAGAGAGATGAGACTATTCAAGAGCACAGCTCTCATGGGTGGGAGAAACACTCATTTTGATTCAGTGTTTATCCTGAAATACCTCAATCATCATTCATGAACTCTGACTTAGACCAAAACATTTTGGAAATAAGTTGTGAATCTTTTTTGTACAACTCATGTATGTTTAGCTAAACTGAATGTATAAGAGACAACCGATGAACTAATCCAAACTGATCCCCTCTCTTGGACACACACCACGACCTGTCCCAGTGATGACACATGGTATACAATTCAGGCAACAGGAGGACATGTGCCCCGACATCATCTAAGCACCATATCTGGTTTCCGGTCACTTCATAGCATTTTCGCACACAGGATTTTGTTTTCTATGCCGTTTTGCTCCCATGGCAAACGTTCTTAGTACATGTGCACCAGTATTCATAACATTAAACTAGCTTCTATACTAACACAACTCTAACGTTCATTGCTCCATCTAAAATGGCTGCCGCTATATGTAACAGTGGCTCCTAGCAACGGCGTCCTCATCGCTGGGTTACCGTGCTAGCCAGCGGAGCTGTCGACAATACGCCTCGCGCTCCCCGTGTCCACACCAGATCCCTGTAGCACACTTTTATCGATCCGCTCGGCTACAGGGGCACGTACACGATCGCCACAATAAGGTATGGGACCAATGCCCACTCCGGTACTTACAAGCTTTTCTTCTCGTATGCAAGCCAATGCCCGTGCATTGAACAACATGGAACCTGACTTGTGCCTGTGTGTGCTTTTACACCTAGGACATGTCCTCGAATTTATGCTGAAGTCCATTATTAATTCCTGCTGAAGCCGATGAATAATTCCTCCTCGCGGCTACCACAATTTAGGTAAGCCCGCATTGTTAAGTTGTGTAATATTTACCATATGGTATTTTTTTATCAGGAAAAAGTGATAGACTCAGTAATCCGAGTTGAGCAGTGCATTCACTGACATCAGCCTCTTTCAAGCCCGAAACATAACAGCATACATCCTTACGCTGTTTTGTTTTTTCTGCTCTCTACCTAGGGCACATTTATGAAAATTACGTTGAAGCATACGATTAAGTCTACTTCGCGGCTGCCTTAATATAGGTTAGACCGCACCTTGTGTCTTGCATAATATGTATCAATTGGTATGTTCCACCCTGGACAAAGTTGACTAATACACTTAGCATCCCCCCACCTTTTTTGAATTAGGTGTCCACTGTGATTACTACCCAAGGTCACTACCGGCCTCGGGACCACCTTCTATCTTTACGCCTGTGGCTTTACTCACGTTTCCACAGGTATTTGATGTCCACCAACTACATGAAAGACATCAAGTGATTCATTCACGTGGTTTCTCGCTACTATGCCTGGAGCTTCCCCTCACTATCCCTCATTCATCTTACAGCACCATCTGAACATCCAGGATACATAGTCCTCATCTGTCCTGACGAAGGCCCTAGGAAGAAACTGGCCCACACAGCCCCGATATAGGGCCGAAACACTGGGTGTAGACGAATTTTCCCTCCAAATACAGTGTCATCAATGTTTACTGTTTCACACCGATATATGTATTGTATACTTGTTTTTCATTTGTTTATCGGATCTTGACCCCTGTTGTTCCTCTGAGGTATCGACAGTAGAAACTGTATTATGTCCATTGTATAGAGCCATGTGCAAGAGAACCTACTTGCTTTTGTTTTATTGTGCAAACTGTGGTTGTATTGTATTGTATTGTATTGTATTGTTTATTTATTTATAGAGCGCACCTGGCCGTTAAGCAACTGGGCGCTTGCAAAGAAATAAAAACTTGAGTTACAGGTACAAGAATAATATACAATTTCTTAGTTTACAGAAACATATATCGGGCATTTCTTATGTTACAAAGTCCAAGAATATTTATAATTTCTTATGTTACAAGTTCGTATGTCATGCAAAACGTATGTTGCGATGACAGATGGATTTCAATAATTCTATTGCGATGACACATGGATTGCAATGTCACATAGCTTACAGGTAGGATATGTTTCATATATTTACATTGAATATACATAATGTTTGATGCAGTTGAGGCATTTAGCAGTCGTTAGTATGAAGCCATAGTTTGACGTTAGCTTTGAACACATGTAGGGAAGGGGTAGCTCTAAGTGAGTCTGGGATGGACCCTCCAGTTCTTTTCAGTTTGAAGTTGGGGATTTTGATACTATTTGTGTGGGCCTTTCTGATGGGGCGTTCAGAGATGTGTTTGGTGAATCTCTCTGTGAGGTATGCAGGTGCTTTGTTGTTCAGACAGTTATGTGTGATATTCAAAGTTTTGAGTTTAATACGGTCATTGATGGCCATCCAGTTGACAACTCTTCTTTGGTCAGAAATGTGCTGCCCTTTAGGGATTCCTAGTGCTGTTCTAAGGGCGTTGTTCTGCAGGGTTTGGAGTTTGTTGGTGTTGTGTTTACTGGTGCCTAGGTACAGTGCATTACAGTAGTCTAATTTGGAGAGGATGAGGGCTCGTGCAATGGTGGTACAGCTGTCTGTGGATAGGTATGGTTTGCAAGCGTGGATAAGTTTGCAGGTGTAGCTGGTAGCAGAGGTTGTAGCGTTAACTTGCTTGTCCAGGGTAAGAGCTGAATCTAAGTGGAATCCTAGGGTTTTGACTTCCTTGGCTACCTTGATTTTGATACCGTCTATAGTAAAGGAGTTGTATGAGTCAGATCATTTGTTAAGTTTACTGGTGGACCCGATGATTAAGAGCTCAGTCTTGTCGTCGTTGAGACAAAGGCCATGTGTGGCCATCCAGGTTTGGATAATTTGATAGATTTTATTTATGTGGCTAGTGTCATTGTCGTAGTCACCCTTGATTGGGATAAGAATTTGGGTATCGTCAGCGTAATTGGTGTAGACCCCTAGTTTGTCCAATATGTCAAAGAGAGGCTTTGTAAAAATATTGTACAATGTGGGGGAAACACATGACCCTTGCAGGACGCCACAGGTGATGGGGACTGGATCCGCTGCTGATGTGGGTGAGAAGACTCTTATAGTTCTTTTATCCAGGAAAGAGTTTATCCAGGCCGTGGCTTTTGTGGAGAAGTTGGCTGCTGATTTAAGGTGGTTACAAAGTACCTTATGATCCACCAGGTCGAAGGCGGCTGATAGGTCTTAGAGTAGGAGAATAGAAATGTCTCCTCTATCTTTATGTTCATCTAGTTGGTTTTTAAGATCAAGGAGAGCCGTTTCGGTTCCATGTCTCGGTCTAAATCCTGATTGCCTAGTCCCTAGTAGATTGTTAGTCTCCAGGTAAGATTGGATCTGTAGATATGCTGCTTTATCTAAGTTTTTGAGGAGGAACGGGACAGTTGTTATGGGCCTATAGTTCGTTGGGACATTAGGGTCCAGATATGCTTTTTTCAGGAGAGGTAGTATCCAGGCATCTTTGAGGTTGGTTGGCACAGAGCATGATTTGAATGAAGCGTTGATAAATGATGTGATGAACGGGACTAGTTCTTGTGCAGCCTCTTTAATAATTGGGGCTGGACAGGAGTCACCAAGGCATCGAGACGGTTTAAGAGACGTGATGATGTTCTTAGGTTCCGCAGTGGAGATGGCTCTAAAACTGAATTGGTTAAGAGGTTTAGTTTGGTTGGCGGTAAGTTCCTGAAGGATGGTTTCTTGCGTGGAGAGGGCAATGTTGTGGAGGGAGGATTTTTTGGCTGATATTTTGTCTTGTAACATTGTGATTTTGTTGCATAAGTCCATTTGAATGTCTGTGCACCAGGCGTTGTCTTTGGTGCAAGAGTCTATGGGTGCAATTGGGGATTCTAATTCTCTCAGGATAGAGAAGATTTCCCTGGTGTTTGAATTCGCTTTTTTGATTCTGTCATTAAAGGTATCTTTTTTTGCCTGAATGATCTGTTTTTTGTAGTTGCTGATAAGGGTGGTGAGGAGGTTTTGTTATGGGTAGAAGGGTTTTTTCTCCAGCAGGCTTCTGCATGTCGTTTCTCCTTGCGTAGGGCTTTTAGCGTAGGAGTGAACCAAGTATTAAGATGGGCAATAGTTTAGATTTGGTGAGCTTCAGCGGCGGAATGGCATCAATTGCTGAGTTAATGGTGTTGTTGTACAGGTCAGCTAGGTCATTGGGATTAGTGTTTAGGCTGGAGTGATTAGTGATAGGTTGGATCAGTGGGAGGAGGTTTGGGAGTATTATATTTTTTTTACAGCGGGTGAGGGCAGGAGGAGCAAGTAGTTTGGTGGATTTAGGTTGGGGAATGTCTGAAATGGTCAATGAGATCAAGTAATGATCAGTCCATATGCATGGTTCGATGGCTGTTATAAGGGAAGCCCAGTTGATGTCTGCAACCCAGTCCAATGTGCGGCCTTTAGAATGCGTGGGGCCGTTATTCCGTATGATGAGGCCTGCTTCCAAGATGGTGTTGGCTATGGTAGAGGCATTGGTGACTTTGGGGTCATTGTAGCCTAAGTTGAAATCGCCTAGTAGGATGATTTGTGTTCCCGGTTTGGCAATGGTGTTTAGGAGGGTGGTTACGTTATCTTCAAAGCTGCCTAGTGGACCAGGGGGTCTGTAGATGAGGTGTACCGTGATAGTGCAGGAAGCGGACATTTCTAGTTTTAGGGAGAGTAGTTCGGCTGATGGCATAGTGATGCTGTCTATCTCTCTATCTTTTCTGAAGTTGGTGAAGCTCGGGGGAACGGCTAGCAGGAGGGCAGGGCCAGCAGCTTTGTGTAGCCATGTTTCAGTGACTGCTAGGAAGTCGAGTTGGTTGCAGGTGATGATGTCTGCAATTTCAGAGGCGTGGGTTATTAGAGATCTAGCGTTGATGAGACCTCCCTTAAGGTTGTGTATTGTTTTGGAGTTATTGCTACTGTGTATCTTATTGTGCAAGGTTTTGGGAGATTTAGTACAGGGTGTTTGGTTGTGACTGGGTTTCCTTAAGTACGTGTTATGCCTAGCGTGTATTAGCTACGTCTTAGGGAGGCCGTGAGGTAGGTAGGTGCGTGGTGGTTTGGGTAGTCTGGTGCCTAGTCTGAGGTTTCTTAATTCTATAGGGCAGGCCTGATTGGTTTGAGTCTGGGTAAGGGGGGCAAGCTGTTGTTGTGGTAGCTGTGTATGCATCTTTCTGGTCAGATCCCTTTCTGTAGGAAGTTTGTGGTAGGGGGTTCCCATGATAACTAGGGTGGTAAGTGTAGAGAGTATGGCTAGGTAGCATATAGGTGTGTTAGACATGGGAGATGTCATAACGGTGTTAGTTGGTAAAGTGAGGTGGCAGGCGGCCAGGGGGTTTATCACTGGCATTCTATCAGGGGGTCTCAAATAGGTAGCAAAATACAGTGGCAAGCGACCAGAGGTCTCAGATAGGAGACAAGATACAACATGCAGTGGCAGGCGACCAAAGGGTCTCAAATAGGTGGCAAAGTGCAGTAGCAAACGACCGAGGGGTCTCAAATAGGTAGCAAGATGCAGTGGCAGGTGACCAGAGGGTCTCGGATAGGTAACAAAATGCAGTGGCAAGTGACCAAGGGGTCTCAAATAGGTAGCAATATGCAGTAGCAAGCGACCAAAGGGTCTCAAAATAGGTAGCAATATGCAGTGTCAAGCGACCAAGGGGTCTCAAATAGGTAGCAATATGCAGTGTCAAGAGACCAAGGGGTCTCAAATAGATAGCAATATGCAGTGGCAAGCGACCAAGGGGTCTCAAATAGGTAGCAATATGCAGTGGCAAGCGACCAAAAGGTCTCAAATAGGTAGCAATATGTAGTGGCAAGCGACCAAAGGGTCTCAAATAGGTAGCAATATGCAGTGTCAAGCAACCAAAGGGTCTCAAAATAGGTAGCAATATGCAGTGTCAAGCGACCAAGGGGTCTCAAATCGATAGCAATATGCAGTGTCAAGCAACCAAAGGGTCTCAAAATAGGTAGCAATATGCAGTATCAAGCGACCAAGGGGTCTCAAATAGGTAGCAATATGTAGTGGCAAGCGACCAAAGGGTCTCAAATAGGTAACAATATGCAGTGGTAAGCGACCAAAGTGTCTCAAAATAGGTAGCAATATGCAGTGTCAAGCGACCAAGGGGTCTCAAATAGGTAGCAATATGTAGTGGCAAGCGACCAAAGGGTCTCAAATAGGTAGCAAGATGCAGTGTCAAGCAACCAAAGGGTATCAAAATAGGTAGCAATATGCAGTGTCAAGCGACCAAGGGGTCTCAAATAGGTAGCAATATGTAGTGGCAAGCGACAAAAGGGTCTCAAATAGGTAGCAAGATGCAGTGTCAAGCAACCAAAGGGTCTCAAAATAGGTAGCAATATGCAGTGTCAAGCGACCAAGAGGTCTCAAATAGGTAGCTATATGTAGTGGCAAGCGACCAAAGGGTCTCAAATAGGTAGCAATATGCAGTGGCAAGCGACCGAAGGGTCTCAAAATAGGTAGCAATATGCAGTGTCAAGCGACCAAGGGGTCTCAAATAGGTAGCAATATGTAGTGGCAAGCAACCAAAGGGTCTCAAAATAGGTAGCAATATGCTTATCTACGAACAGTTTAACCTCAATGGTACACCTAGAATCGAATTTTACCTATGAGGCCAGGTATAGTGTATAAACAAACATGAGTGGGTCATTTATAATCAGGTAGGTGAAGGCAGTTCACTCGGAGTCAGTGATTGCAGTGTGTTCAAGATCCGAGATGCAGTATGTTAGGGGTGGCATGAAATGAGTTTCCAAAGGAGGTGAATTGCAAAGTTGTGTTAATCATATAGTTCCAGCAGATATTAAGTTACTCGGAAACACAGCGAAAAGAACATCGCGTGGTGAGCATGCATCATGTGCAGTAGTAGGGGTAGAGGTTCACGTTACGCACGTACATGCACGTTAGTACTCACATGTGGGAGGTACAGGCAGTAGAGAAGTGTTCAGCAATGGTGTACATGAGTAGTAAGAGTCCAGCAGGAGTTCCATGTCTACCGGTGGTGAAGCAGGGGTTCTGGCCGATGGCCGGAAAGGCAAGGACGAGGCAGGGACAGGGGAGTCAGCCTTCATGCGGGCCTAGGTGCTCGGGCCGGCTACGCCTCCCGGCTCGTAGATTGGCTGATTTTACAGGGCTGGAGGGCCAATCGGGCAAGGCAGCAGCCTGGAGGTGCCTGTTTGGGGAAGTGGCAGATCTGATGGTGGCGGGCGGCCATCTTGGAATGGCGGCGTCAGCGGGTCACAATATGGTGAAAAAAGGCATAAAGGCAGTACTTCTGAAGTTATTGGCAAGCATTGCAGGACATGCGGGAAGGATGCTGCGGATTGCGCACTGCTCCGTAGAGTGGCGCTTTTTGTAGGCGATGCGGCGGTGTCACGAGGAATTATAGGTTAGCCCACGGGCTTACCTCTTCGTGTTAGGAGAAGCTCCTGCTTCTCATCGCGCAGCGTTGCACTGCTCCGGCAGTGTTGGGAGGCTTCTGCTCCTTGGAGTGCTGGAGGGTCACAGGGTTGCTTGTCTTTTCTAATTAATGATGTTCAGTACTATACCTAAACCACGAACAAAGTAGATACCTAAAAACTATATAAAAATACGTTTTTGGGAAATTTAGGTGTGGTTTTTTGCACTCCAATGTGCGAATGGTTGAATTAACAGTAAGGGGTGAAGCTCCCTATTGTTTTTCTTGTCCCTTTCATTTGTGTTTTATAAACATAACCACGAGCATACAGCAAGTAAAACCAACAGGCAGAGAGCTCAGGTCTTTAGATTTGGTGAGAACACCTGCACCACCTATTCATCTATGATCACTAACTTTTTTGCTCTTAGCAATCAAGCCTCAACAAAAAAAAATACAACAAACTCACAATCAGGCGGTCTCAGTAATCCAGAGCTCTCAGAATTGTTGCTGTGCTTAGGTTCAAAGATGATAGCGTCTGTAGTAGACTCATTGGTCACAGAAAAAAACAAAAGCTCCATTATAGTATCGGACGGAGAAAGTAATGGAAAAAGTATGAGGCACTCGGAAAGTGACAGTCCTGATCAGCAACATCACAGTGCGGAAGCCATTGAAAATATGGGGAATGATGTCATAATGTCTACTGATCAAGTGGCCTGTTCAGGCGAGACGAGAGGTGTGTCGAATTTGACACCCAACCTTATAAAAGTCCAGGGGGGGGTGGCTGGTGCTGATTCATTAGCTGATCTTGAGTCAAGGGCAGAATGCTCATTTGTGGGATCCCCTCATAATTCGTCACAAAACAGTTGAGATTCCTCATCCATGTTCAGAGTGCTGGAAGAGCTCCTGTTGCAATTTACTTTAAGGTCGGATGACCTTCTTAATCGAATTAAGCAACATGATGTCGTGGCAGCAAACATTGTCGGAGCTCTGAGTACTTTACAGTCTACCTCACGTGAACATACAGTTTGTCTAGAGAGGCTAAATGAAAACCTGGCCGCATTAAAATGTCTGCCCTCGTTGGTCTTGATGCAGCCAAGGAAATCTGTGAACTTGACAACAGCCGAGGTAAAACAAAGGGAAAACATGACTCCCATCAGCTTGGTATGTCAGAAATAAGTGCAAGGTCATTCCCCAAGCAATAATGTATCTCGACAAACCATCTGGACTACAAGCTTCAAGGAAAGACACAGAAGTTAAGAACAAGAGCGTATCCCAACGCATCCCCTGTGGTTGAAGCCCCTGAAGAAAAGGGGACGCTCAGTTCAAGAGAGGATTTTACTTGCCTACATGCTACAATAGAGAGTTTTGGCTTGGATAAAGGGGGGATGTGCCGCGGAAATAACAAGTGTGTTGAAGCGACTGGTCCAGTTAATATAAGGGATACATTTCCCAGGTCCAATTTGCTCAGAGCACAGGTACCGAGTGCGCCGAATTCTGATAATCCCTGGAAAAACCACCAGGAGAATGGACCTGGGGATGGTCAGCTCAGAATCTATGGTTAGAGCTTTGAAAGTAAAAAGTATTTTCTATTACAGTAGAAGTCATTATCTGAACCGCTCCTGCCTCTTAGAACTTTTGCAATGTATTATTCCCCTGCGTTTTGTGAAAAGCAACGACATACAAATTGTGGACATCTGTGACACTGAGGAGTTTGCCACCTCTTTGGTGTTTTTCTAGGTGGCCAGCTCCATTGATTATGTAGTGGAGTATCAACAACAATTTCTTAGGTTGGGGTATGAATGTATGGTGGTTGAAGTAATAAATCAGGAATATGACAATCTATTACCTGCGAAAAAGGCTGCATTAAGCTTCATTAATTGTGACAATAGGATTGGCAGTGCTGAATACACGTTCCACACACAGAGAAATAGTGAAACATCTAAAATTCCTTTGAGTAATGGTCATTTGGATACAGATTTCAACGATCATGGTTCTCTGGGCACTACTAGTCTGGTTACACTTAGGCAAGATGCGGCTGGCGAAGAATGCCACTGGGAATGGCTGTCCCATTTGATTCAAACACACAGGCAGAGGTGTTCCTAGTCCACCATTTCTGCTTGTGTCATGGAATACTAGGGGACCCCAGCACTTGTTTGAACAAGATGGCTTTATGGACCATATTGACTGTTTTAGCATTGTATTACTTCAGAAATCATGGCTGACTGAGCCTCTTGTGACGGATGGGTTGACGTTTCTTAACAAACTGGCCATTAAAGGGGTGTGAAAAATGGGAGGATGTATCACTGCTTAGACCCTGGGTATCCCTTACTCAGGTGACCAGGGCACGGCCATCACCTTTGCATCCAGACCCTGGGGGTGGACAAGTGCGGGAGGATCACCTGGGTGAGGGGTGCTCGGGTAGTGGGGGAGGAGGAACGCCTGATGGCGAGGCAAGGTATCCTCATTTCCAAGTACCCCTGTCCCATTCTAATTTATAGGATATTCCAACTTCCCAGATCCCCCTCTTTCCTACAAAAAAACTGAGAAAGAGGAGGTCTGAGGCTAAAAGGAGTACCACCCATGCATTACATTGGCCATGTCCCACTAATAAGATCAGACAAGGTCAGGCACTTGACCTTAATTACAAACACCTGGTACCTATTAGCTGTGTCCACCTGGTTAAAAGGTGGAACACTGGGACACACTTGGAGCAAGGTTATGCACAAGAAGGAGGAGTTCTTCGAGGGCAATGGCGAACCAGGTGGAGCAGAACAACAGGCCGAGGGACAGAACAGAGGTACGGAGAAATCTTGGACCCCCCGGCGAGAGATCGTTACCTCTGAAGGGCCTTGAAGGTTGAGCAAGGAAGCCCAGCTAGAGTGAAGAGACAAACCTCTTTTGTGTTTCAAGGACACCAGCCACCCTGTCTGGTGAACGGCAGAGTTGGGCAGGTGCAGCAGCAGTTGTGGTATCAGCCTTGATTTCAGGATCAAAGCCGCGAAAGACGAAAATGAATTAACACAGGCGGTGTTAAATGAAACTTGACAGCAACTGCATCCGACGAATGAAGGTTGCGCACATGCAGACGCGGGAGAAATCAAAGCATTGTAAAGAACTATAAATTAAAGATACAATGTAAGAGAGTGAACCGACGAAAGAAGATTGCCCAATCGAAAGTCTCTGTGAAATGTCTGATGCCGTAGAAGCGGCTGGAAGAGAAAGAAACTGAGATCCAAGATTTGAACTTTTGTTAGGCTTGATTCCAGCAGAGGGAAACCTGGATGTGAGAGGTGTTTGAACTGTTAGGTTTGATCCCTGCAGAGGGAAAACTGGAGGTGAGAGATATCTTTGAACTTTGAAATAATTACTGTGCTCGAAACTACATTTACCAAGAGGCCTTGGTGTAGGAGAGAAAAAGTGACGTTTGAGGAAAGAAGGTTGAAGCGGTCCTGCCGAGGTAAGAGCAAAAGCCTTGCAGTTTTGAAAGTCTTCGACAGCGGAAGGAAAGTGAAAGGAGGCTTGAGCCCAATGGAGGGAAGCCTATCATGGTGTGATTGAAGCTTGGGATAGGGAACCCCCCCAAATTGTGATTGAAAGGTTTGAGCCCGGCATAGGGATACCTGTGCTGTATTGTGGTAACCAGAAGGAAGCAAACGTTTGATGAACACTTTATTACAAGCTAAAAGGTGACCTGGGCTGGAGTGAGAGAAAGCCGAGAGGTCCAGCGCATAAACTAGTGACTTCTCGTGGAAGGCCAAGTCAGCCTTAGTCACCAAAACCAACTGCATCCTTGTGCCCGAAGCCAGAGAGTGTCGCAAAGTCCAAGTGTGCCACCTGTCCCCGTGCTACACAACGTGGGGAAGGGAGTTTACTCAGCCATACTGACATTTCTTTTGAACAGTGATTTTCCTTTTTGCATTACAAATTCCCTTTGTACATTTATTATATTAGAAAGAGGGCAGGCATGAGGTTTATTAGTATAGGCCATTTTATTTTGACTAAGAACTGACTAGGACTGTATTTTCTTTTTGTTTGATTGTTGAGAATACTCCCATCTTAGTTATATGGCAAGATAGGAGTTTTCCCATCCCTTTTAAACCATCAATAAAGGTTTTGTGTCAGTGTCTACTTGTGATACCATGCCTTCCTCACAGAGGCCAGATTTAGGCCCAAAGGTCGGCTGGCCCTGGGAGTGAAAAACACCATTGATAATAAGCGAAATCCCCTGTGCTTCTCCAAACATCCTAATCAGGATAGTAAGCCACCCATGTGACAAGCTGGGAGCCAAAGAGATTGATCTACTTTGTATCAATGTATATGATCCACCCTATTTAACATCGCATGAAGATATCGTATATAAAGATTTGGAAACTGCCATCTCCAATCTGACAAGTGATCTTTCAGTGATCTTTTCAGCGGTCTGTGTGGTGACTTCCACTTTAAAATTCCAAGATATGCCAATATGGACAATCTCGAAAATGTGGAAAACATCTGCGCCGGTCAAGGACGAATCTCTGCAAGACGAGGCTTGTCCACGTGGCACATGTTGGGCTAGTTTGCTTTACTCAGTAGGGTTTTCCATGGTAAACTAGGCCAGGCCTAGTGCTAATCCACATCAGTTCACCCATACTTCTTTACGGAGTGCCAGCATCATTGACTACGTTTTTGTAGCACGTGCTGCCCACTTGGTCACAGATCTATGTGTTTTCCACAGACCTGAAGGTGATCACTTCCGGATCAGGGTTGAAAGCCTGTGTTCGAAATGCTCGAGGGAGAAAAAGCCAAAGATAATTTTTCCGAAATAACCTTCGGTCTTTTCTCTCCTGAACATTTCTGACTTGGCCCCGTCCCCATCCCGCCCCTGCCCCTGCCCCCGCCCCCGCCCACTCCCACACACCGACCCCCACCCCCAGCCCCCACTTACCTTGCAGCGGCAGCTGACTCGCTGTGACCCTGTGACACCTGTTCCATTCTGTGATCGGGAACAGGCGGCGCAGGGTCCTTTCCTTTATTTATTTATTTTTTCTAGCTTTTTGGGATCGGAAAACCCCCTCACAAAATAGTGAACAAGGGTGCACCCCGAAGCCCCTGCAGCCCTTAGCACTAAATGGGTGATTTGGTCAAAATTTCCACCTGTTAGGATTTTTCTAACAGCCGAAATTCAGCCAAATCACCCATTCAGTCTTTTCATCTCGAACATTTTGGACATTTCCAACACTGGACCCACTGAGAAAGGGAATCTCCAAGTGAATCCAACTTTAAATTGGATCACCTGGAACCCAACCACAATTCAGGTTGCATCCACGACAACACGTGTAGTACTTTCCGATTTTATAACATCAGCTCATCTAGAGGACTTGAATGATGCTGAGGCTAGCAGTTCCATCATAAGCAAGTATGAGAAAAGCTTGGAGCTGATCGAGTTTAGTATCCTACCTAGGGCTGTTGGTTCCAGAAGGGTGGCTATTGGATCACAGAAAATGAATCGCCATGCCTATAAGAAACAGATCACTGGGAAAGAATTGTGCATTTTATCACACTATGCAGTTGAACCTCTAGACTATACCTCGGGTGTCCAAGCTATCAAGGGCAGGTATGCCAAATGACTCAAACGGCATAAGTATTTGGCAGAATGTGGTACATGGTGAGAGCTAGTTCAGTCAGCACTGAAAAATGACATCTGCAAGTTTTGGAACATTGTTAATGGGACTGAGAGAGTTACTAGAGACATCAATGCTGTCCCTGTGCATGTCTGGTTTAATTATACTACCGAGGCCTTCGGTGGAAATCGAACCAAAAAGTCTTTAACTAACACAATTACAGAAGACTGGAGGTACACAAAAGATAAAGATGATATTCTTTAAATGATAAGAAAAAGTAAATCCTCCTGAGCTCAAGGGCCGGGTATATACAACACATTAATCAAAACCGACTCCTCTATCTCGGCAGATGGATTACACCAGCTGTTTGGTAACACCAGTAAAACTCGTCCTTCCAGCTGGCGTGACAACATGATAGTCCCAGTCTTGCAAAAGGGCTCTCATGCAGCCCCGTGTAATTACTGCTTTTTGGCATGCTGGATGCATCATCTAAAATCTTTGCCTGGGTTTTATTAGAGGAGGTATGTATATGGGCAGAAGAGAATAACATCATACCTCCCAAACAGACAGGATACAGAAAGGAATGCAGTACAGTGATTAATGGCCTTCCTTGCTTTAGTGACTACCATTCAGCAGGCATTGTTTATCCACAAAAGGCCAGTCTACACTTCCTTTGTCGACTATAGTGCTGCCTTCGACACAGTCAACAGAGGCATATTGTGGAAGAAATTATCTAACTGGGGCACCCGACAGTGCTTACTCAAAATGCATGCTAGCACCCATTTTGTTTAATCTGTACCTCTCTGATATGGGAACAGCCTTAATACCCCTGAAGCTGGGCGATGTGCCCTTACAGTGGATGGGGTATGCATATGATATAGTTGTAATAGATTTGATGCCAGGCGGCTTGAAGACAGCTCTTGGTTATCTGCAATACTATTTGTCTGTTCATTTCTTGAAAGTGAACAACACCAAAACTAAAATCCTAATGTTCAATAAGCCAACAAGTAAGGCACAGCGACTGACATGGCAGATGGGGGATGAGCCACTGGAAGAAGTCTCTTCGTACACATATTTGGGCATTACCTTGGACAGCAAGCGGAAGGGTGATCGAGTGAAGGTTAAGATTGCGCAGCTCTCTGGGGCTGTCAGTTCCTTTTTCGCATAAGGGCGGATGCTATTCTGTCGGGACTTTAACTCCGCTTTATTGCATGAAAATTCGGCCCTCCATTATCTATGCCTCTGAAACCTGGGCCCTTGGTAGACTAAGTGAAATAATTAAGAGACTTCTAAGATTGCTGCCTTACTCCCCTATTGAAATGTGTTACTTCGAATTTGACATCCTACCCATACAGGAAAGAGTGCCATTATGTTGCCTAGTTTTCTATTGGAAACTGGCACACTTTATTGGGTTGGCTGGCAGCGATTATTCCCAGTAAAATTCAATTTATGCAGTCAAGCGTTTTGGGCCAGATCAATGACAGAAGAATGGCATGTGAGAATAGCTGGAGAGGTAATGTCACAGTCTCTTCCATCTTACAAAAGATCAGTGGTGATCCTTCTGAGAGCGAGGAGTTCGGAGCAATTGATTGTCAATTTAGCTACCAAAGCCAACACAAGCAGGTTCATTGCTCATCTTATAAAACTGACGAAAAGGCCGTCTTACATTTCCCATTTTTTAGGCAACAGCTTGGTATGGAGCTATTTGAACTAAAATTTAACAGTGTAAAAACACTAGAAGTTATTGGTGCTTGGACTTCCATACCAAGGTCAGAAAGGTTGTGTTGCTTATGGTGGGAATCGCAGCTTGAATCGGTATACCATCTTCTGACCGAATGTACCTCATTAGGCGAAATGCATGTTAGGACACTGAGATCAGCTGGGATTGATGTTTTAACAGGTGCAGAAAGCTTGTGGTATATGTTTCTACCTGGGCATTCGGAGCCATGCATCATTTATGTCACAAAATTCTGGCAAAAGACTTCTGATGTTTTACAAATCTTAACTTGAATTTCTGTAAGAATGTTCTATTTCTGGCAGGAGACTTTGAGGTTTTAGAATTTTTAACTTGGAGATCTGTAAGCACAGTGCTCATCTTATGGTGATTTTATCTGTTGATTCTGGTATATAAAGATCCAAGTGGGATACATTTGTATTATAGTACTAAAAGGTGATAATTGTCGACTGTACAATACTTAAATACATTTTTCTTTTTTTTAAGGGTAAAAGGGGTGTCTCCAGATCAGAGCAAGGTGGCAGACATCAGGAACGCCAAAGCACCTACGAATGCCACTGAAGTTCGTAGTTTCCTCTGGATGGCCACCTATTGTGAAAGGTTAATTCCCAACCTGGCCACCCCCACAACGCCACTGCAGGAACTTGTTAGTCTGAAAAAACAAAATCCCTAACTGTCGTCTTGCCCCCCCCCCGGGCAAGCTCGCTCCGGTCTCAGACAATCTTTGACAACCTCCTAGGGGGTTATGGATCACTATACCCCCCCTTGCTGCATTCGTATCTCAGGCCCTATGTGCACTGTGTTACTCCTAGATTACTACTTACAACACAATAACAAATCACATAAGACACCACACAAAGAAAACACAATGAATCGATTCAATTTATAACAATAGGATACATTTATTTATGTTCACACAGCTAAGCATAATAATGCAGGCAATCCTAATGCTATGTCTAATTTGCACCTTTTATACTTCTGGTGCAAAACTACCATGCAATATTTATAAGCCTTACAGGTTTCTAATGCATGTGTTTCTAATGCAGTCTAAAATACAAGCCTCTGGGGCAAGCATCAAAAATCCAACAATCCTCTCCTTCAAATAGAATCAAACCTCTCTTCAATCTACACCGTGCTTCACACTCACTATCTAAACAATCCCTGTTTGGTTTCCCCTTCTCCCCTTATATGAGTGTCTGTTCTGATCAGTCAGTCAGTCTAGGTCAAACCCATACTTCCCATTTGCATGTGTTTCCAGCTCTGTCTTTGCCAGCACGACTCTGCAATCAGCCAGTCATTCCAGCTGCACCAAAACACCTCTCCCTCTCTCATCTCGTCTAGCACCAGCTCCAGCCAACTCTCTGCAACTCTCTCTGTGGCTCTCCCCAACTCTCTCTGTCTCACTCTAGCCAGTCTCCTCTCCCCACTCGGTTATAGTCTCCCATGACACACATATCTCTATGGTTACATACATTCTATACTAAGAATGTCTGTCCCCTTCGTGTCAGCATTTAACAATGCCTGCCAGTCTGCTTGCGTGTTCCTGTTCTCGTGTCCTGTCACTGTGTGTGCTGTCAGCGTGACATTTGAACATCATATCTTCTTTCATGGCCATCTGTGTCTGGTGCAAAAAATACCGTCTATTCCCTATTTCTCCTCTCCTGCACTGTAGGCTTCACGAAATGCTCTCTCTGGTGAGTCTCTCTCTCATGCAAAAGCACTCCCTCCATGTGTCCATGTCGCTTCCTGGCGCAGACCCCACCCTCGTGTTGTCTCCGCGAATCACAGAGCCCAAGATGATTAGGCTCCCTTCTCGGATAAGGGTTCATGTTATCTGTCTGCCAAGCAAATGTTTACAAATTCCTGGTACACTGTTCCATAACATTTTCGCGCTGAGCCCTAGTGCAAAACAACTTCTGTGTCTCCATCAGCAAATGGCTCAGGCCTCGTGCTAAATGCTTCCTAACATTTACAATTTCTCTCGCAATGCAAGCGCTAACTACATGATGCAAACTCATTCTAAGTGCATACATACATACATACCAAACATATCTCTTCATGTGTCTCTACAAAGCATACATGTGTGCCATTCTAAATGGCTCTACGTGCATTTCAAATATGCCTGTGTGTGTCATTCCAGGCCTAATTCGTTCTGCTCTCCTGCAATCAATATGTTTCTCTCAGTCTAAGCGCTATTTCTAATGCAAACATAAATGCATAGCAAATCATTCTCTGTCATGCTGCAAATATACCGTGTCTCTAAAGCACAATCATGGCACTTCAAATATGTGCAAGTGTCATTCTATTGCAAATGGCAAAGTGTCTAGCATGTGTCTCTCCTATTGGCAAGCCTATAAGTCATAACATATCATTCTAAAAGAAAATTGCAAATGCATACAAAGGTGGCAGTCTAATAATGTGGATATTGTCTACTTCAGCAATGTACTACTAGGCAGGCTGTAATAATGGATAACTTGATTCCTAAAGGGGATAATACTAAACAATGGTTCTCTACCAGAGGGTACAAATGGGTTTTATCATTCTTCTAATGATAACAATCCCAGGCTCCTCATTTTCACCAATTCCACAATTCTCCCCTTTTATCGTTAGATAAATCATAACATAACAAAACATATGTCATACATAACATAGCAAAAGTGGCAGTCTAATAGCAAGCAAATTGCGGAAGGGAAAAAGCATTCTTTTCATGATGCAGAAAAAACCCTTCTAAAATGCAAGCATTTCACTCTATCAGTGGCGGGCTAAAATATCAAATGCAAAACTGCAAATATGTCAGAACATAGCCAAATGTCAAAGGTCAAAGTGTCTATAAGCCAAAGGTGTGAAAGTGTCTCTACAAGCAGAAAACGAAAACGCAATGCATAGAATCAATGCACAAGTACTGTGTATACAGGTGATTCCAATTCAATGTGTCAAGCACAAAATATGACAATCACTTTCACAGGTGTCAAAGGTCAATACAGATGTCAGTAGCCAAACAGGCCAAACATTCCATAGGTCAATGCATACATACATGCAGTCATATTCAGTTATATTCCAGTCCAAGGTATTTCCAAGTCACTCATGAGGTATGTGTGTCCTCACAACTGTGCACAGTTCCATGTCAGTACAAATCAAGTCTAATGCAAAAGGTTTCAGCCAAGGAATGTCAACAAAGATGCAATGTCAACAAAGCAAGTGTTCACAAATCGAATCAAAATAGAGGCAGAAGTGAACATTTCTTTCAGAGTTTGAAAGGCACTTTGGGCTGCTTCGTTCCAGAAGAATGTGACATTCTTCTTTAGTAAATGTGTAATGGGCAGAATGATTTCATAAAAACAGGAGATACATTTCCTGTAGAAATTTGCAAAGCCTAGAAATCGCGGAATGTCTTTAACACAGGAGGGAGTGGGCCAATCTAAGACTGCGGACACTTTCTTTGGATCCATAGATATGCCCAGGCTAGATAACACGAAACCTAGGTAAGTAACTTGCTCCTGATGGAATACACACTTTGAGGCTTTGCAGTAGAGATGGTTTGATTGGAGTCGACCGAGAACTATGTTAACATGATTGATATGGTCTTTCGGGTTGGAGGAATAAACAAGAATATCGTCCAAGTATATGATTACGAAATGAAACAAGATGTCAGCGAACAAGTGATCCATGAATCGTTGAAACACTGCTGGTGCATTCACTAGACCAAATGGCATCACATGATATTCAAAGTGTCCGAACGGGGTGCGAAAGGCTGTTTTCCATTCATCCCCAGGAGCTATTCTGATGAGGTGGTAAGCTCCTCTGAGATCGAGTTTAGTTTAAACCGAAGCCCCCCGGACTGCCTCTATGATGTCAGATATTAAAGGCATGGGGTACTTATCCGGAATAGTAATCTTGTTGAGACCTCTGTAGTCGATACAGGGGCGGAGTTCCTCAGAATCATTTTTGGGAATAAAAAAAAGAGAAGCGCCCGCTGGGGAGATTGACTCAGAGATTAGACCATTGCGTAAATTGGCCTGGAGATAGTCCTTTAGGACTGCCTTTTCTTTTTGGGACAAAACATACATTCTGCCAAAGGGAATGGGTTGATCTGGAAGAAGGTTGATATGACAATCGTCCCTCCTATGAGGAGGTAGAGTGGGAAATATGGGATTCTCAAAAACTGACTGAAACTTTCGATGACACAGAGGGATGATCTCTAGTTGGTTTATGGTGGGTCCGGTTGGAAGGTTAGACCCTTCAGTCGGAATGTGAATACCCACTGACTCCTGGGACAAACAATGATTTACACAGAATAAAGTACCCGCTGACCAGTTAATATAAGGGTTATGGAGTCGTAACCATGGGAGACCCAAGATAACAGGAAAGTGAGCGGCTTTAATAAGGTCAAAAACCAAAGTTTCTTTATGGTTGGCAACCATACAAGTAATCGGTTCGGTCTGTTCCTTGATCGGGCCGGAGCTCAAAGGGCTCCCATCCACTCCTTGGATGGGAGTAATGATGGATTTGGAAACAAGTTGTATCTCGTGTTTCGTGGCCCAATCATTGTCCAGGAAATTGCCTGCGGCTCCACAGTCAATCAAGGCTGGTATGCCCACTAACACTCGTTCTGACAGAATCATGGATAGAGATACCACCACCATGGTTTGGCAAGTAGCTGTGTCAAGCGACATTCCCATTCGATATGGGGAAATAGGATTTGGAGCCACTACCGTTCTTCCCCTTGAGGTAGGGCTTTGAAGTTTCCCGATTTAGGATTTGGGGTACGTCGTGGAGGAACCAAGTGACAATCCTTCAAGATGTGTAGTGAAGAACCACAATACATGCACAGTCCACCAGTCTTTCTTCTTTCTCTTTCTGAAGCGGATAGTGGTCCCCTCACAGCTCCAATCTGCATGGGCTCTTCATTTTGGACGTGTGGTTTATTTCCTGTCGGATAATATTCACTAAAGGATCGGGTACCCTTGCTCTTTTTCCGTTCATAGGATCGTTCCTGCAAACGGTACTCAATTTGCATGGTTAGCGTTATCATGTCTGCTAGGTTGGCTGGGCGAGGAACTTTAGAAATCTCGTCTTTCAGCTCATCTGTTAATCCCCTACGAAAAAGAGTAAGAAGACCCTCATCCGGCCATCCTAATTCGGAAGATAACTGCTTAAATTGGGTGATATACCCTAATAGGTCCTTTCCGCTCTGTTTTATGTCAAGGAGTCTTTCCTGAGAGGATACAGTGATTTCTTTCCTCCCAAACATGGATTTTAGACTGTTAGAGAAAGCAGTATAAGAATCAAGGATTACATTGTTTGAGGTAACCAAGGGCGTGGCCCATGCCAATGCGGGCCCAGATAAGTGAGAAATCACAAACCCCACCTTATCTTTGTCCGTTGGGAAAAAACAAGGTTTAAGTGTAAACTGGACCGTACAACTATCAAGAAATTCTTTGAGCTTGTAAGGGTCGCCATCATACATTATCGGGTGTAATGTGGACGGGGAGTACCAGAAAATGCTCTAGCAACTTGTTGTCGTAATTGTACATTGTCCTGCTTAAGTGATTGTACCTCTAAAGACATGGCCTGCATAGCGGCCATTAATTGCTGCATTTGTTGTTCCATAATGGTCTTCGTCTGTCAATATATATTTTGGGCGTCGCTTACTGTTATCTACTGGTATTACGACTGCAATTTCGATACGGTTTCCCGTAATAATTAACAAAATGTGAATAATCTCACCTTGACAGATCGAGTAGACCGCCAGAGAACAACCAAGTGCAGCCGTGAAAGCTACCCTAGGACAGCCCTGTCCTCTCCGACCCGGAGTGGGATTAACCAGGGGAGAGAACAGGGTTGCCAGGGAAACCCTCGATGGGGAAGAAAACCCTGGTAGAATCTGGAAGTGTTGTGGATCCGGATGGCTGATGAATGTCTTCTATGAGTGGCTGTGGAAGATGGTCAGGAAGGCTTCGTCTGGATGAACAAAGGAAAATGGTCAGAGTAGTTTCGTAAAGAAGGGAATGGGAAGTGGAAATTAAACAGCACAGTAAAAGGTGTCTCACCAGCGGAGGCAGGAGTGAAGGAGAGGATGATTGATTTAGGGCTTCGAGGGAGAAGGGATTGGGAGTCGAGAGGTCTAAATGAAATAATACTTGGGTCAGAATCAGAATCGGGAGAGACGGAATGGAATTCTGATATTATGGAACTTACAGCTATCGGATGTTTCCACTGGGATGAAATCAGGGTTGGTGTAATCGTGACGCCGATGGATATCTGGGCTCGACGAGAAATCCCGAGAGATAGCGAGACCGGAATGGAAGCGAGAGTCTGGAGACGAGAGCTTGAGAGACAAAAAGGTTACAGGGTTAGTCGGAGAAGTCAAATAGTAGAGGCAGAGATAATGAAATCCCTAGAGGCGAACTCACAGAGGGTCTGTTGAAACAGAAGCGACGCGAGGAGTTGTCGGCTTCCGTGTTTGATAAAGGATCACGTGAGCAGGCCGGAACGTCTCGGAGAAACGTGAAGAGTCTAGACCGCTTCCTTCAGCACGGAAGTCATCTTGAGAAGGATTCTCGGGAGTCGCGTAGAGAAGAGTACCACACAACTGATTGCGAGCCCATAGCGACCACCTTCCACAATGTGTAACATTAGTAAGCATTCTGCAAACCTTTGCTTATTTTTAAATATTGTACGAGCTTCAAACACTTACCTGAATCCCAGCCGCTCTGGGGGAACTCTGTCTCCGGAACTTCTCATAAATCTGCAAGAGGGAAAAGACACTCCAGGTTAGCGTGGAAACATCTAGAGGTGCTGCATACCGCGCTTACCCACCGCATTTGTTCTTCATAACCAGCATCCACGCTGAAAACGTTGCAGCACCTAAAAGACACAGAAAAAGAACTCAGTTCAATACAAATACGAAAGGGGTGCATCGCGCATCGTGCTCTCACTCACCTTCAGCGCTACTCATCTCAGCAGCACGCCGCCATCCCCGGACGCTTGCCAGAACTGTTCGAAAGACTCATTATACTTACCTGTCGGACTCTTGCCAGTGAAGTAACTAGGCAGCAACGAGCCTGCATCAATCAACTCGCCCCTGCGCTGAAAGCAGGACTAAGAGCACACTATCCAAGAAAACAAGGTGAGCTGTGGATCAAAGGGAAGGGTTGGACCCTGGGGAAGAAGGGGTTCAAGAACACAGAGACAATAGGGAGTTAAACTCTACCAATCTGTGTTTCAGGCCCAGTCTCCAGTCGAATAGCCTCAAGGTCCTAAGAGGTCAGAACAGGCTGAGTGACGTCCCCGTGGATACCAGGTGAGCGTTACAGGTTCCCTTGTCGGCTGGTTTTATCGTAAGGCAAAACGATTACAATAAAACCAGCCGACAAGGGCGGTGGCATAGTCATCATGGACACCCATGACTATCACACTGAATGCCTATGGCTCCGTCGGTGTCCTAAGGACTTACAGACCTCTCAATTACAACCCGACCGCAGACCTACAAGAGGAAATCAAAAGTTTAACCCTATATGCTGTGGAAGAAGGCTGGATATGCGAAGATGAGCAACGTTTTTTGAACAAAACACATCCACGTACACCAGCGTTCTACATCCTACCTAAAATACATAAGGATGCCACCAAGCCCCCAGGCAGACCCATTATGTCCACATGTGACTCACTACTGGAACCATTGTCTCTGTACACCGATTTCTTCTTGAAACCGTTTGTGATCCAGATGCCTTCCTATTTAAAAGACACTACCAGCACCATCAGTTTACTCAACCACGTCCATCTAAGACAAGAAAGCCTTCTAGTCACTATGGACGTCGAGGCTCTCTATACCTCCATTCCACAAGCAGAAGGCCTGGAGGCCATCCGGGGGGGTCCTAGACCAGAGAAACGACACCACCTCGACCCGACCGAGTTAATTCTGGAATGTACCAGGCTTGCCATGTCCGAAAATGTATTTTTATTCAACAAACAGATTTACAAACAGATCCAAGGGGTTAGCATGGGGGCCACTTTCTCCCCAGACATTGCAACCCTGTTCATGGCGCAATACGAAAAGAACAATGTCTTTTCAGATGGGAATCCTTTTCTAGAACACATCGGCCTATGGAAACGGTATATAGACGATGTCATTTTGATCTGGAACGGAACATCGAGTGAACTACAGGATTTTCACCAATGGATAAACCAATGAAATCCTCACATTAAGTTTACCATGCAATGGGATCACCATCAGATCGACTTTGTTGATCTACATATATATAAGACAGGAGATCTCCCGAAGACCGAGCTATACCGTAAGCCAACAGACCGGAATAGTATGCTGCATTTCCAGAGCTATCATCCACATGGCCTTAAATACAATCTACCTTATGGCCAATTCTTGAGGATCCGAAGGAATTGCACTGATGTCGAAAGGTTTAAGAAACATGCAGAAGACCTACATGTTAGACTAACAGAGAGAGGATATCCCTGAAAGGCAATCAGGGACGCATGAAAAAGAACCACACATACTCCGAGGGACATCTGTCTTGAAGCCAAACCCAATAAGGAACTAGACAGATTGGTATACGTCACCGCTTTCTGCCCATTAAGTGACATCATACAGAAAACTGTTAAGAAAAATTGGCATCTAGTCAAACAAACAGGGACACTTAGTAAATTCCCCTGTTTCCCTTTCAAAAAGAACAAGAACTTGAAAGACTCTCTAGTCCACACCTTCCTGGAACCAGCCCTACTTGTTGAAAACACTGTATGGAACCTACCCTGTGTGGTTGGACACTATAAATGTGGGAAATGCATGGCATGTGCCCTTACCCTACAGAAAAAAGGTTTTGAACACAAGAATGTGAAGTGGACAATGAAGGAACACACCAATTGTAATACAAAGGGAGTGATTTATATTATCGAGTGCCCCTGTGGCCTGCTGTATGTAGGCAAAACCATCCGCCCCATCAAAATGTGGATATCAGAAAATCGGTCTTGTATCAGAAATAAGATCCCCGATAAACCTCTAGTGGACCATTTCTGCCTGCAGAAGCACATGGATACGGATCTCAGATGGTTTGTTATTCAAAAACTAGCACCCACTGTGAGATGAGGTGATTTAAACAAGACTCTAACTCAATTAGAACAGAGATGGGTCCATAGACTAGACACGGTACAATTGGGCCTCAACATATTTTCTCTCTCTCCAGCCCAGGTCACCTTTTAGCTTGTAATACAGTTCAACAAAAGTTTGCTTCCTTCTGGTTACCACATTTCAGCACAGGTATCCCTCTGCCGTGCTCAAACCTTTGAATCACAATTTGGGGGGTTGCCTATCCCAAGCTTCAATCACACCATCATAGGCTTCGCTCCATTGGGCTCAAGCCTCCTTTCACTTTCCTTCCGCTGTCGAAGACTTTCGAAACTGCAAGGCTTTTGCTCTTACCTCGGCAGGACCACTTCGACCTTCTTTCCTCAAACGTCACTTTTTCTCTCCTACACCAAGGCCTCTTGGTAAATGTAGTTTCGAGCACAGTAATTATTTCAAAGTTCAAAGATATCTCTCACCTCCAGTTTTCCCTTTGCAGGGATCAAACCTAACAGTTCAAATACATCTCTCATCTGTAGAGTGGACATCCTTTGTATAAACTGATGTATGTTCCCCGTGACAAAATATTTTCAGGATAACATTGCACTCAGTTGTCATAAAATTAGAGAGATGAGACTATTCAAGAGCACAACTCTCATGGGTGGGAGAAACACTCATTTTGATTCAGTGTTTATCCTGAAATACCTCAATCATCATTCATGAACTCTGACTTAGACCAAAACATTTTGGAAATAAGTTGTGAATCTTTTTTGTACAACTCATGTATGTTTAGCTAAACTGAATGTATAAGAGACAACCGATGAACTAATCCAAACTGATCCCCTCTCTTGGACACACACCACGACCTGTCCCAGTGATGACACATGGTATACAATTCAGGCAACAGGAGGACATGTGCCCCGACATCATCTAAGCACCATATCTGGTTTCCGGTCACTTCATAGCATTTTCGCACACAGGATTTTGTTTTCTATGCCGTTTTGCTCCCATGGCAAACGTTCTTAGTACATATGCACCAGTATTCATAACATTAAACTAGCTTCTATACTAACACAACTCTAACGTTCATTGCTCCATCTAAAATGGCTGCCGCTATATGTAACAGTGGCTCCTAGCAACGGCGTCCTCATCGCTGGGTTACCGTGCTAGCCAGCGGAGCTGTCGACAATACGCCTCGCGCTCCCCGTGTCCACACCAGATCCCTGTAGCACACTTTTATCGATCCGCTCGGCTACAGGGGCACGTACACGATCGCCACAATAAGGTATGGGACCAATGCCCACTCCGGTACTTACAAGCTTTTCTTCTCGTATGCAAGCCAATGCCCGTGCATTGAACAACATGGAACCTGACTTGTGCCTGTGTGTGCTTTTACACCTAGGACATGTCCTCGAATTTATGCTGAAGTCCATTATTAATTCCTGCTGAAGCCGATGAATAATTCCTCCTCGCGGCTACCACAATTTAGGTAAGCCCGCATTGTTAAGTTGTGTAATATTTACCATATGGTATTTTTTTATCAGGAAAAAGTGATAGACTCAGTAATCCGAGTTGAGCAGTGCATTCACTGACATCAGCCTCTTTCAAGCCCGAAACATAACAGCATACATCCTTACGCTGTTTTGTTTTTTCTGCTCTCTACCTAGGGCACATTTATGAAAATTACGTTGAAGCATACGATTAAGTCTACTTCGCGGCTGCCTTAATATAGGTTAGACCGCACCTTGTGTCTTGCATAATATGTATCAATTGGTATGTTCCACCCTGGACAAAGTTGACTAATACACTTAGCATCCCCCCACCTTTTTTGAATTAGGTGTCCACTGTGATTACTACCCAAGGTCACTACCGGCCTCGGGACCACCTTCTATCTTTACGCCTGTGGCTTTACTCACGTTTCCACAGGTATTTGATGTCCACCAACTACATGAAAGACATCAAGTGATTCATTCACGTGGTTTCTCGCTACTATGCCTGGAGCTTCCCCTCACTATCCCTCATTCATCTTACAGCACCATCTGAACATCCAGGATACATAGTCCTCATCTGTCCTGACGAAGGCCCTAGGAAGAAACTGGCCCACACAGCCCCGATATAGGGCCGAAACACTGGGTGTAGACGAATTTTCCCTCCAAATACAGTGTCATCAATGTTTACTGTTTCACACCGATATATGTATTGTATACTTGTTTTTCATTTGTTTATCGGATCTTGACGCCTGTTGTTCCTCTGAGGTATCGACAGTAGAAACTGTATTATGTCCATTGTATAGAGCCATGTGCAAGAGAACCTACTTGCTTTTGTTTTATTGTGCAAACTGTGGTTGTATTGTATTGTATTGTATTGTATTGTTTATTTATTTATAGAGCGCACCTGGCCGTTAAGCAACTGGGCGCTTGCAAAGAAATAAAAACTTGAGTTACAGGTACAAGAATAATATACAATTTCTTAGTTTACAGAAACATATATCGGGCATTTCTTATGTTACAAAGTCCAAGAATATTTATAATTTCTTATGTTACAAGTTCGTATGTCATGCAAAACGTATGTTGCGATGACAGATGGATTGCAATAATTATATTGCGATGACACATGGATTGCAATGTCACATAGCTTACAGGTAGGATATGTTTCATATATTTACATTGAATATACATAATGTTTGATGCAGTTGAGGCATTTAGCAGTCGTTAGTATGAAGCCATAGTTTGACGTTAGCTTTGAACACATGTAGGGAAGGGGTAGCTCTAAGTGAGTCTGGGATAGAGTTCCAGAGATGAGCTGCTAGTACTGGAAAGCTGGACCCTCCAGTTCTTTTCAGTTTGAAGTTGGGGATTTTGATACTATTTGTGTGGGCCTTTCTGATGGGGCGTTCAGAGGTGTGTTTGGTGAATCTCTCTGTGAGGTATGCAGGTGCTTTGTTGTTTATTTATTTATTTATTTATTTATTTATTTATTTGCATTTATAAAGCGCACAGAACTGCCCTGGGGCATCGTGGCGCTGTTACAGCAGACTTAGTCATGAACACAAGCATAGGAATGTGTTTACAGATGTAAACCGAGTTACCGAGTACATTTCACATTGGTAATAAACATTGAGCTTAGAGGTTATGCTATGCTGTGGTTACAATGCAAGCATGAGAGTGCATGTGGAAGACTTTAGCGGAATAGGAGGGTTTTGAGGTTTTTACGGAAGGTATGGTATGATTTTTCGTTCCTTAGTGAGGTAGGTAAGGAGTTCCAGTTTTTAGGTGCGAGGTGTTGGAAGCTGGTTCCTCCCGCCCTGGATCTTTGAAACGTGGGGACATCAATCATGTTGGTGCGGTGAGCTCTGGTGGGTCTGATGGAGGCTTTCGGTGTGATTCTTTCTGCGAGATAGGGTGGGGCATCCAGGGATAGGCATCTATGTGTGATGGTCATGGCTTTGAAAAGTATGCGTTCCTTCACGGGTAGCCAGTGGGCATCTTTCCTTGCTTGCGAGATGTGTTCTCTTTTTGGAATGGACAGTGCTGCCCGGAGCGCATTGTTTTGCGTGATTTGGAGTTTTTTTAGGTTGTGGGCGGAGGTGCCTAGGAACAGGGCATTACAGTAGTCTAGTTTTGTACCTATAGTGGCTCTGGCGATGGACAGGCAGTTTTTGGCGGAGAGAAAAGGCTTGACAGCATTTATCATCTTGGTGGTAAGTGCCGAGGAAGAGGCTATGGCGTTGACCTGGCGAGACATAGATAGTGAGGCATCTAGGTGAACGCCTAAGGTTTTAACAGTCTTGGAGACTGAGATGGTGGAGTTGTCGATGTTGAAGGATTTGTATTGGGGGGGGAGTTTGTTGAGAATTTCATTGGTCCCTACTATGAGGATTTCGGTTTTGTCCCCGTTTAGGCAGAGGCCGTTGGCCGCCATCCAGGTTTGGATGGCTGTGTAGATTTTGGTTAATGCTGTCGCATCTTCTTCGTAGGTCCCAGTTAGAGGGAGTAGTACCTGCGTATCGTCTGCGTAGTTGGTATACGCTATGTTACGACAGTCGAGGTCATTGAAGAGAGGAAGGGTGAATATATTGTAGAGAGTGGGGGCGGTGCAGGAGCCTTGTGGGACGCCGCAGTGGATGGTGGTAGGGGTTGCCGAGGCAGTGTCTGAGAAGACTTTCATGAGTCTGCCATTTAGGAATGAGGCCACCCATGCAATGGCTTCCGGGGAGAAGTGTGCTTCATTTTTTAGGTGCATGCCTAGGATATCGTGGTTGACAAGGTCAAAGGCGGCAGATAGATCCAGTAGGAGAAGGAGTGCCGGTTTGCCTTTATCCATAGTGTCAGCAAGCTGTATTTTCAGATCAAGTAGGGCTGACTCAGTTCCGTGACCTGGTCGGAAGCCTGACTGTCTTTTTCCTAGGATATGGTTGGTTTCGAGATAATCCTGGATTTGTGTGTAGGCCATTTTATCCAGTATCTTGAGCAGGAAAGGCACAGTGGTGATGGGCCTGTAGTTGGTAGCTACTTCAGGGTCGAGGGTGGTTTTTTTTAGAAGCGGGCGCACCCAGGCTTCTTTTAGACTGTCAGGGACAGTGTTGGTTTTGAAAGAGGCATTAATGAATGATTTAAGGAAAGGGGCGAGTGTTTCAGTGCAGTCTTTGATCAGGCTGGCGGGGCAGGGGTCTCCTTTACAATTGGATGGTTTGATCTTGTTCATTATCTCAATAACTTCGTGTTCTGTGACTTCCCTGAATTTGAACGGGGTAGTGGGGGCTTTGGTGGATGTGGTTCCCGAACTAGGGGTGGGCATGTGGCTCGTGGTGGTGGGAGATTTGAGGTGCAGTGATAGGTTTTTGTGGTGCTCCTTAATTTTTGTTTGTAGGAGTTCAATTTTATTTAACAAGGCAGATTGTATGGAGTTGCACCAGATTTGGTCTTTAACAATGTCTTGTGATTTGGTGGCCGGTGTGGTGAGTTCGTTGAAAATGGCGAAGAGTTCTTTGGATTCGGAGCTTGCATTAGCAATTCTATCATTATAAGAGACTGATTTAGCTGTGATTATGGCTTTTTTGTATTGGGCAGTGATTTTTTTGTAGGAGGATAGGGTGGCTGGGGAAGGCGATTTCTGCCAGGAGTTTAGAGCTTTTCTTTTCTGTGAGCGGAGTTCTTTGAGTTCAGTGGAGAACCAGGTATTTGAGTGTTTGATAGTTTTGGCTTTTTTGGTCTGCAAGGGGGCAATGGCGTCAATGGCGGTGCTTATGGTGCTCTTGTAGATATCTGCTAATTCTGACGGGTCAGATGACTTGAGGTCTGTGGAGAGGATGTGAAGGTGGGGTGTAATTTTATCTTTAGTGAGATTTTTTACACATCTTGCCAGTGCTGGGGGGATGGGGTTAGGTTTGTTTGTGTTAGATACAGCGGGAATAAAGAAGTGAATGAGGTGGTGATCTGACCAAGGAGTCGGGGTGATGGAGCTAATGTCGACGTGACAGTTGTGGTCAGCTATCCAGTCCAGGATACGGCCTTTGTTGTGTGTGGGTGAGGTTATTTTTTGGTCGAAGCCTAGTTCTTTTAAGGCTAGTGCAAGAGATTTAGCAGGCTTGTCCTTTTTATCGTTATACCCCAGGTTAAGGTCACCTAGAAGGATGCTTTTGGAGGTGAGTTTTAGGTTTTCTGTTAGGCGGTGTACAAGGTTCTCAGTTTGTTCAGACAGTTATGTGTGATATTCAAAGTTTTGAGTTTAATACGGTCATTGATGGCCATCCAGTTGACAACTCTTCTTTGGTCAGAAATGTGCTGCCCTTTAGGGATTCCTAGTGCTGTTCTAAGGGCGTTGTTCTGCAGGGTTTGGAGTTTGTTGGTGTTGTGTTTACTGGTGCCTAGGTACAGTGCATTACAGTAGTCTAATTTGGAGAGGATGAGGGCTCGTGCAATGGCGGTACAGCTGTCTGTGGATAGGTATGGTTTGCAAGCGTGGATAAGTTTGCAGGTGTAGCTGGTAGCAGAGGTTGTAGCGTTAACTTGCTTGTCCAGGGTAAGAGCTGAATCTAAGTGGAATCCTAGGGTTTTGACTTCCTTGGCTACCTTGATTTTGATACCGTCTATAGTAAAGGAGTTGTATGAGTCAGATCATTTGTTAAGTTTACTGGTGGACCCGATGATTAAGAGCTCAGTCTTGTCGTCGTTGAGACAAAGGCCATGTGTGGCCATCCAGGTTTGGATAATTTGATAGATTTTATTTATGTGGCTAGTGTCATTGTCGTAGTCACCCTTGATTGGGATAAGAATTTGGGTATCGTCAGCGTAATTGGTGTAGACCCCTAGTTTGTCCAATATGTCAAAGAGAGGCTTTGTAAAAATATTGTACAATGTGGGGGAAACACATGACCCTTGCAGGACGCCACAGGTGATGGGGACTGGATCCGCTGCTGATGTGGGTGAGAAGACTCTTATAGTTCTTTTATCCAGGAAAGAGTTTATCCAGGCCGTGGCTTTTGTGGAGAAGTTGGCTGCTGATTTAAGGTGGTTACAAAGTACCTTATGATCCACCAGGTCGAAGGCGGCTGATAGGTCTTAGAGTAGGAGAATAGAAATGTCTCCTCTATCTTTATGTTCATCTAGTTGGTTTTTAAGATCAAGGAGAGCCGTTTCGGTTCCATGTCTCGGTCTAAATCCTGATTGCCTAGTCCCTAGTAGATTGTTAGTCTCCAGGTAAGATTGGATCTGTAGATATGCTGCTTTATCTAAGTTTTTGAGGAGGAACGGGACAGTTGTTATGGGCCTATAGTTCGTTGGGACATTAGGGTCCAGATATGCTTTTTTCAGGAGAGGTAGTATCCAGGCATCTTTGAGGTTGGTTGGCACAGAGCATGATTTGAATGAAGCGTTGATAAATGATGTGATGAACGGGACTAGTTCTTGTGCAGCCTCTTTAATAATTGGGGCTGGACAGGAGTCACCAAGGCATCGAGACGGTTTAAGAGACGTGATGATGTTCTTAGGTTCCGCAGTGGAGATGGCTCTAAAACTGAATTGGTTAAGAGGTTTAGTTTGGTTGGCGGTAAGTTCCTGAAGGATGGTTTCTTGCGTGGAGAGGGCAATGTTGTGGAGGGAGGATTTTTTGGCTGATATTTTGTCTTGTAACATTGTGATTTTGTTGCATAAGTCCATTTGAATGTCTGTGCACCAGGCGTTGTCTTTGGTGCAAGAGTCTATGGGTGCAATTGGGGATTCTAATTCTCTCAGGATAGAGAAGATTTCCCTGGTGTTTGAATTCGCTTTTTTGATTCTGTCATTAAAGGTATCTTTTTTTGCCTGAATGATCTGTTTTTTGTAGTTGCTGATAAGGGTGGTGAGGAGGTTTTGTTATGGGTAGAAGGGTTTTTTCTCCAGCAGGCTTCTGCATGTCGTTTCTCCTTGCGTAGGGCTTTTAGCGTAGGAGTGAACCAAGTATTAAGATGGGCAATAGGTTTAGATTTGGTGAGCTTCAGCGGCGGAATGGCATCAATTGCTGAGTTAATGGTGTTGTTGTACAGGTCAGCTAGGTCATTGGGATTAGTGTTTAGGCTGGAGTGATTAGTGATAGGTTGGATCAGTGGGAGGAGGTTTGGGAGTATTATATTTTTTTTACAGCGGGTGAGGGCAGGAGGAGCAAGTAGTTTGGTGGATTTAGGTTGGGGAATGTCTGAAATGGTCAATGAGATCAAGTAATGATCAGTCCATATGCATGGTTCGATGGCTGTTATAAGGGAAGCCCAGTTGATGTCTGCAACCCAGTCCAATGTGCGGCCTTTAGAATGCGTGGGGCCGTTATTCCGTATGATGAGGCCTGCTTCCAAGATGGTGTTGGCTATGGTAGAGGCATTGGTGACTTTGGGGTCATTGTAGCCTAAGTTGAAATCGCCTAGTAGGATGATTTGTGTTCCCGGTTTGGCAATGGTGTTTAGGAGGGTGGTTACGTTATCTTCAAAGCTGCCTAGTGGACCAGGGGGTCTGTAGATGAGGTGTACCGTGATAGTGCAGGAAGCGGACATTTCTAGTTTTAGGGAGAGTAGTTCGGCTGATGGCATAGTGATGCTGTCTATTTCTTTAATGGTGAGGTTGGCTTTGCAGATCAGAGCTACGCCACCTCCTTTGGAGATCTCTCTATCTTTTCTGAAGTTGGTGAAGCTCGGGGGAACGGCTAGCAGGAGGGCAGGGCCAGCAGCTTTGTGTAGCCATGTTTCAGTGACTGCTAGGAAGTCGAGTTGGTTGCAGGTGATGATGTCTGCAATTTCAGAGGCGTGGGCTATTAGAGATCTAGCGTTGATGAGACCTCCCTTAAGGTTGTGTATTGTTTTGGAGTTATTGCTACTGTGTATCTTATTGTGCAAGGTTTTGGGAGATTTAGTACAGGGTGTTTGGTTGTGACTGGGTTTCCTTAAGTACGTGTTATGCCTAGCGTGTATTAGCTACGTCTTAGGGAGGCCGTGAGGTAGGTAGGTGCGTGGTGGTTTGGGTAGTCTGGTGCCTAGTCTGAGGTTTCTTAATTCTATAGGGCAGGCCTGATTGGTTTGAGTCTGGGTAAGGGGGGCAAGCTGTTGTTGTGGTAGCTGTGTATGCATCTTTCTGGTCAGATCCCTTTCTGTAGGAAGTTTGTGGTAGGGGGTTCCCATGATAACTAGGGTGGTAAGTGTAGAGAGTATGGCTAGGTAGCATATAGGTGTGTTAGACATGGGAGATGTCATAACGGTGTTAGTTGGTAAAGTGAGGTGGCAGGCGGCCAGGGGGTTTATCACTGGCATTCTATCAGGGGGTCTCAAATAGGTAGCAAAATACAGTGGCAAGCGACCAGAGGTCTCAGATAGGAGACAAGATACAACATGCAGTGGCAGGCGACCAAAGGGTCTCAAATAGGTGGCAAAGTGCAGTAGCAAACGACCGAGGGGTCTCAAATAGGTAGCAAGATGCAGTGGCAGGTGACCAGAGGGTCTCGGATAGGTAACAAAATGCAGTGGCAAGTGACCAAGGGGTCTCAAATAGGTAGCAATATGCAGTAGCAAGCGACCAAAGGGTCTCAAAATAGGTAGCAATATGCAGTGTCAAGCGACCAAGGGGTCTCAAATAGGTAGCAATATGCAGTGTCAAGCGACCAAGGGGTCTCAAATAGATAGCAATATGCAGTGGCAAGCGACCAAGGGGTCTCAAATAGGTAGCAATATGCAGTGGCAAGCGACCAAAAGGTCTCAAATAGGTAGCAATATGTAGTGGCAAGCGACCAAAGGGTCTCAAATAGGTAGCAATATGCAGTGTCAAGCAACCAAAGGGTCTCAAAATAGGTAGCAATATGCAGTGTCAAGCGACCAAGGGGTCTCAAATCGGTAGCAATATGCAGTGTCAAGCAACCAAAGGGTCTCAAAATAGGTAGCAATATGCAGTATCAAGCGACCAAGGGGTCTCAAATAGGTAGCAATATGTAGTGGCAAGCGACCAAAGGGTCTCAAATAGGTAACAATATGCAGTGGTAAGCGACCAAAGTGTCTCAAAATAGGTAGCAATATGCAGTGTCAAGCGACCAAGGGGTCTCAAATAGGTAGCAATATGTAGTGGCAAGCGACCAAAGGGTCTCAAATAGGTAGCAAGATGCAGTGTCAAGCAACCAAAGGGTATCAAAATAGGTAGCAATATGCAGTGTCAAGCGACCAAGGGGTCTCAAATAGGTAGCAATATGTAGTGGCAAGCGACAAAAGGGTCTCAAATAGGTAGCAATATGCAGTGTCAAGCAACCAAAGGGTCTCAAAATAGGTAGCAATATGCAGTGTCAAGCGACCAAGGGGTCTCAAATCGGTAGCAATATGCAGTGTCAAGCAACCAAAGGGTCTCAAAATAGGTAGCAATATGCAGTATCAAGCGACCAAGGGGTCTCAAATAGGTAGCAATATGTAGTGGCAAGCGACCAAAGGGTCTCAAATAGGTAACAATATGCAGTGGTAAGCGACCAAAGTGTCTCAAAATAGGTAGCAATATGCAGTGTCAAGCGACCAAGGGGTCTCAAATAGGTAGCAATATGTAGTGGCAAGCGACCAAAGGGTCTCAAATAGGTAGCAAGATGCAGTGTCAAGCAACCAAAGGGTATCAAAATAGGTAGCAATATGCAGTGTCAAGCGACCAAGGGGTCTCAAATAGGTAGCAATATGTAGTGGCAAGCGACAAAAGGGTCTCAAATAGGTAGCAAGATGCAGTGTCAAGCAACCAAAGGGTCTCAAAATAGGTAGCAATATGCAGTGTCAAGCGACCAAGAGGTCTCAAATAGGTAGCTATATGTAGTGGCAAGCGACCAAAGGGTCTCAAATAGGTAGCAATATGCAGTGGCAAGCGACCGAAGGGTCTCAAAATAGGTAGCAATATGCAGTGTCAAGCGACCAAGGGGTCTCAAATAGGTAGCAATATGTAGTGGCAAGCAACCAAAGGGTCTCAAAATAGGTAGCAATATGCTTATCTACGAACAGTTTAACCTCAATGGTACACCTAGAATCGAATTTTACCTATGAGGCCAGGTATAGTGTATAAACAAACATGAGTGGGTCATTTATAATCAGGTAGGTGAAGGCAGTTCACTCGGAGTCAGTGATTGCAGTGTGTTCAAGATCCGAGATGCAGTATGTTAGGGGTGGCATGAAATGAGTTTCCAAAGGAGGTGAATTGCAAAGTTGTGTTAATCATATAGTTCCAGCAGATATTAAGTTGCTCGGAAACACAGCGAAAAGAACATCGCGTGGTGAGCGTGCATCATGTGCAGTAGTAGGGGTAGAGGTTCACGTTACGCACGTACATGCACGTTAGTACTCACATGTGGGAGGTACAGGCAGTAGAGAAGTGTTCAGCAATGGTGTACATGAGTAGTAAGAGTCCAGCAGGAGTTCCATGTCTACCGGTGGTGAAGCAGGGGTTCTGGCCGATGGCCGGAAAGGCAAGGACGAGGCAGGGACAGGGGAGTCAGCCTTCATGCGGGCCTTGGTGCTCGGGCCGGCTACGCCTCCCGGCTCGTAGATTGGCTGATTTTACAGGGCTGGAGGGCCAATCGGGCAAGGCAGCAGCCTGGAGGTGCCTGTTTGGGGAAGTGGCAGATCTGATGGTGGCGGGCGGCCATCTTGGAATGGCGGCGGCAGCGGGTCACAATATGGTGAAAAAAGGCATAAAGGCAGTACTTCTGAAGTTATTGGCAAGCATTGCAGGACATGCGGGAAGGATGCTGCGGATTGCGCACTGCTCCGTAGAGTGGCGCTTTTTGTAGGCGATGCGGCGGTGTCACGAGGAATTATAGGTTAGCCCACGGGCTTACCTCTTCGTGTTAGGAGAAGCTCCTGCTTCTCATCGCGCAGCGTTGCACTGCTCCGGCAGTGTTGGGAGGCTTCTGCTCCTTGGAGTGCTGGAGGGTCACAGGGTTGCTTGTCTTTTCTAATTAATGATGTTCAGTACTATACCTAAACCACGAACAAAGTAGATACCTAAAAACTATATAAAAATACGTTTTTGGGAAATTTAGGTGTGGTTTTTTGCACTCCAATGTGCGAATGGTTGAATTAACAGTAAGGGGTGAAGCTCCCTATTGTTTTTCTTGTCCCTTTCATTTGTGTTTTATAAACATAACCACGAGCATACAGCAAGTAAAACCAACAGGCAGAGAGCTCAGGTCTTTAGATTTGGTGAGAACACCTGCACCACCTATTCATCTATGATCACTAACTTTTTTGCTCTTAGCAATCAAGCCTCAACAAAAAAAAATACAACAAACTCACAATCAGGCGGTCTCAGTAATCCAGAGCTCTCAGAATTGTTGCTGTGCTTAGGTTCAAAGATGATAGCGTCTGTAGTAGACTCATTGGTCACAGAAAAAAACAAAAGCTCCATTATAGTATCGGACGGAGAAAGTAATGGAAAAAGTATGAGGCACTCGGAAAGTGACAGTCCTGATCAGCAACATCACAGTGCGGAAGCCATTGAAAATATGGGGAATGATGTCATAATGTCTACTGATCAAGTGGCCTGTTCAGGCGAGACGAGAGGTGTGTCGAATTTGACACCCAACCTTATAAAAGTCCGGGGGGGGGGGTGGCTGGTGCTGATTCATTAGCTGATCTTGAGTCAAGGGCAGAATGCTCATTTGTGGGATCCCCTCATAATTCGTCACAAAACAGTTGAGATTCCTCATCCATGTTCAAAGTGCTGGAAGAGCTCCTGTTGCAATTTACTTTAAGGTCGGATGACCTTCTTAATCGAATTAAGCAACATGATGTCGTGGCAGCAAACATTGTCGGAGCTCTGAGTACTTTACAGTCTACCTCACGTGAACATACAGTTTGTCTAGAGAGGCTAAATGAAAACCTGGCCGCATTAAAATGTCTGCCCTCGTTGGTCTTGATGCAGCCAAGGAAATCTGTGAACTTGACAACAGCCGAGGTAAAACAAAGGGAAAACATGACTCCCATCAGCTTGGTATGTCAGAAATAAGTGCAAGGTCATTCCCCAAGCAATAATGTATCTCGACAAACCATCTGGACTACAAGCTTCAAGGAAAGACACAGAAGTTAAGAACAAGAGCGTATCCCAACGCATCCCCTGTGGTTGAAGCCCCTGAAGAAAAGGGGACGCTCAGTTCAAGAGAGGATTTTACTTGCCTACAAGCTACAATAGAGAGTTTTGGCTTGGAAAAAGGGGGGATGTGCCGCGGAAATAACAAGTGTGTTGAAGCGACTGGTCCAGTTAATATAAGGGATACATTTCCCAGGTCCAATTTGCTCAGAGCACAGGTACCGAGTGCGCCGAATTCTGATAATCCCTGGAAAAACCACCAGGAGAATGGACCTGGGGATGGTCAGCTCAGAATCTATGGTTAGAGCTTTGAAAGTAAAAAGTATTTTCTATTACAGTAGAAGTCATTATCTGAACCGCTCCTGCCTCTTAGAACTTTTGCAATGTATTATTCCCCTGCGTTTTGTGAAAAGCAACGACATACAAATTGTGGACATCTGTGACACTGAGGAGTTTGCCACCTCTTTGGTGTTTTTCTAGGTGGCCAGCTCCATTGATTATGTAGTGGAGTATCAACAACAATTTCTTAGGTTGGGGTATGAATGTATGGTGGTTGAAGTAATAAATCAGGAATATGACAATCTATTACCTGCGAAAAAGGCTGCATTAAGCTTCATTAATTGTGACTATAGGATTGGCAGTGCTGAATACACGTTCCACACACAGAGAAATAGTGAAACATCTAAAATTCCTTTGAGTAATGGTCATTTGGATACAGATTTCAACGATCATGGTTCTCTGGGCACTACTAGTCTGGTTACACTTAGGCAAGATGCGGCTGGCGAAGAATGCCACTGGGAATGGCTGTCCCATTTGATTCAAACACACAGGCAGAGGTGTTCCTAGTCCACCATTTCTGCTTGTGTCATGGAATACTAGGGGACCCCAGCACTTGTTTGAACAAGATGGCTTTATGGACCATATTGACTGTTTTAGCATTGTATTACTTCAGAAATCATGGCTGACTGAGCCTCTTGTGACGGATGGGTTGACGTTTCTTAACAAACTGGCCATTAAAGGGGTGTGAAAAATGGGAGGATGTATCACTGCTTAGACCCTGGGTATCCCTTACTCAGGTGACCAGGGCACGGCCATCACCTTTGCATCCAGACCCTGGGGGTGGACAAGTGCGGGAGGATCACCTGGGTGAGGGGTGCTCGGGTAGTGGGGGAGGAGGAACGCCTGATGGCGAGGCATGGTATCCTCATTTCCAAGTACCCCTGTCCCATTCTAATTTATAGGATATTCCAACTTCCCAGATCCCCCTCTTTCCTACAAAAAAACTGAGAAAGAGGAGGTCTGAGGCTAAAAGGAGTACCACCCATGCATTACATTGGCCATGTCCCACTAATAAGATCAGACAAGGTCAGGCACTTGACCTTAATTACAAACACCTGGTACCTATTAGCTGTGTCCACCTGGTTAAAAGGTGGAACACTGGGACACACTTGGAGCAAGGTTATGCACAAGAAGGAGGAGTTCTTCGAGGGCAATGGCGAACCAGGTGGAGCAGAACAACAGGCCGAGGGACAGAACAGAGGTACGGAGAAATCTTGGACCCCCCGGCGAGAGATCGTTACCTCTGAAGGGCCTTGAAGGTTGAGCAAGGAAGCCCAGCTAGAGTGAAGAGACAAACCTCTTTTGTGTTTCAAGGACACCAGCCACCCTGTCTGGTGAACGGCAGAGTTGGGCAGGTGCAGCAGCAGTTGTGGTATCAGCCTTGATTTCAGGATCAAAGCCGCGAAAGACGAAAATGAATTAACACAGGCGGTGTTAAATGAAACTTGACAGCAACTGCATCCGACGAATGAAGGTTGCGCACATGCAGACGCGGGAGAAATCAAAGCATTGTAAAGAACTGTAAATTAAAGATACAATGTAAGAGAGTGAACCGACGAAAGAAGATTGCCCAATCGAAAGTCTCTGTGAAATGTCTGATGCCGTAGAAGCGGCTGGAAGAGAAAGAAACTGAGATCCAAGATTTGAACTTTTGTTAGGCTTGATTCCAGCAGAGGGAAACCTGGATGTGAGAGGTGTTTGAACTGTTAGGTTTGATCCCTGCAGAGGGAAAACTGGAGGTGAGAGATATCTTTGAACTTTGAAATAATTACTGTGCTCGAAACTACATTTACCAAGAGGCCTTGGTGTAGGAGAGAAAAAGTGACGTTTGAGGAAAGAAGGTTGAAGCGGTCCTGCCGAGGTAAGAGCAAAAGCCTTGCAGTTTTGAAAGTCTTCGACAGCGGAAGGAAAGTGAAAGGAGGCTTGAGCCCAATGGAGGGAAGCCTATCATGGTGTGATTGAAGCTTGGGATAGGGAACCCCCCCAAATTGTGATTGAAAGGTTTGAGCCCGGCAGAGGGATACCTGTGCTGTATTGTGGTAACCAGAAGGAAGCAAACGTTTGATGAACACTGTATTACAAGCTAAAAGGTGACCTGGGCTGGAGTGAGAGAAAGCCGAGAGGTCCAGCGCATAAACTGGTGACTTCTCGTGGAAGGCCAAGTCAGCCTTAGTCACCAAAACCAACTGCATCCTTGTGCCCGAAGCCAGAGAGTGTCGCAAAGTCCAAGTGTGCCACCTGTCCCCGTGCTACACAACGTGGGGAAGGGAGTTTACTCAGCCATACTGACATTTCTTTTGAACAGTGATTTTCCTTTTTGCATTACAAATTCCCTTTGTACATTTATTATATTAGAAAGAGGGCAGGCATGAGGTTTATTAGTATAGGCCATTTTATTTTGACTAAGAACTGACTAGGACTGTATTTTCTTTTTGTTTGATTGTTGAGAATACTCCCATCTTAGTTATATGGCAAGATAGGAGTTTTCCCATCCCTTTTAAACCATCAATAAAGGTTTTGTGTCAGTGTCTACTTGTGATACCATGCCTTCCTCACAGAGGCCAGATTTAGGCCCAAAGGTCGGCTGGCCCTGGGAGTGAAAAACACCATTGATAATAAGCGAAATCCCCTGTGCTTCTCCAAACATCCTAATCAGGATAGTAAGCCACCCATGTGACACGCTGGGAGCCAAAGAGATTGATCTACTTTGTATCAATGTATATGATCCACCCTATTTAACATCGCATGAAGATATCGTATATAAAGATTTGGAAACTGCCATCTCCAATCTGACAAGTGATCTTTCAGTGATCTTTTCAGCGGTCTGTGTGGTGACTTCCACTTTAAAATTCCAAGATATGCCAATATGGACAATCTCGAAAATGTGGAAAACATCTGCGCCGGTCAAGGACGAATCTCTGCAAGACGAGGCTTGTCCACGTGGCACATGTTGGGCTAGTTTGCTTTACTCAGTAGGGTTTTCCATGGTAAACTAGGCCAGGCCTAGTGCTAATCCACATCAGTTCACCCATACTTCTTTACGGAGTGCCAGCATCATTGACTACGTTTTTGTAGCACGTGCTGCCCACTTGGTCACAGATCTATGTGTTTTCCACAGACCTGAAGGTGATCACTTCCGGATCAGGGTTGAAAGCCTGTGTTCGAAATGCTCGAGGGAGAAAAAGCCAAAGATAATTTTTCCGAAATAACCTTCGGTCTTTTCTCTCCTGAACATTTCTGACTTGGCCCCGTCCCCATCCCGCCCCTGCCCCTGCCCCCGCCCCCGCCCACTCCCACACACCGACCCCCACCCCCAGCCCCCACTTACCTTGCAGCGGCAGCTGACTCGCTGTGACCCTGTGACACCTGTTCCATTCTGTGATCGGGAACAGGCGGCGCAGGGTCCTTTCCTTTATTTATTTATTTTTTCTAGCTTTTTGGGATCGGAAAACCCCCTCACAAAATAGTGAACAAGGGTGCACCCCGAAGCCCCTGCAGCCCTTAGCACTGAATGGGTGATTTGGTCAAAATTTCCACCTGTTAGGATTTTTCTAACAGCCGAAATTCGGCCAAATCACCCATTCAGTCTTTTCATCTCGAACATTTTGGACATTTCCAACACTGGACCCACTGAGAAAGGGAATCTCCAAGTGAATCCAACTTTAAATTGGATCACCTGGAACCCAACCACAATTCAGGTTGCATCCACGACAACACGTGTAGTACTTTCCGATTTTATAACATCAGCTCATCTAGAGGACTTGAATGATGCTGAGGCTAGCAGTTCCATCATAAGCAAGTATGAGAAAAGCTTGGAGCTGATCGAGTTTAGTATCCTACCTAGGGCTGTTGGTTCCAGAAGGGTGGCTATTGGATCACAGAAAATGAATCGCCATGCCTATAAGAAACAGATCACTGGGAAAGAATTGTGCATTTTATCACACTATGCAGTTGAACCTCTAGACTATACCTCGGGTGTCCAAGCTATCAAGGGCAGGTATGCCAAATGACTCAAACGGCATAAGTATTTGGCAGAATGTGGTACATGGTGAGAGCTAGTTCAGTCAGCACTGAAAAATGACATCTGCAAGTTTTGGAACATTGTTAATGGGACTGAGAGAGTTACTAGAGACATCAATGCTGTCCCTGTGCATGTCTGGTTTAATTATACTACCGAGGCCTTCGGTGGAAATCGAACCAAAAAGTCTTTAACTAACACAATTACAGAAGACTGGAGGTACACAAAAGATAAAGATGATATTCTTTAAATGATAAGAAAAAGTAAATCCTCCTGAGCTCAAGGGCCGGGTATATACAACACATTAATCAAAACCGACTCCTCTATCTCGGCAGATGGATTACACCAGCTGTTTGGTAACACCAGTAAAACTCGTCCTTCCAGCTGGCGTGACAACATGATAGTCCCAGTCTTGCAAAAGGGCTCTCATGCAGCCCCGTGTAATTACTGCTTTTTGGCATGCTGGATGCATCATCTAAAATCTTTGCCTGGGTTTTATTAGAGGAGGTATGTATATGGGCAGAAGAGAATAACATCATACCTCCCAAACAGACAGGATACAGAAAGGAATGCAGTACAGTGATTAATGGCCTTCCTTGCTTTAGTGACTACCATTCAGCAGGCATTGTTTATCCACAAAAGGCCAGTCTACACTTCCTTTGTCGACTATAGTGCTGCCTTCGACACAGTCAACAGAGGCATATTGTGGAAGAAATTATCTAACTGGGGCACCCGACAGTGCTTACTCAAAATGCATGCTAGCACCCATTTTGTTTAATCTGTACCTCTCTGATATGGGAACAGCCTTAATACCCCTGAAGCTGGGCGATGTGCCCTTACAGTGGATGGGGTATGCATATGATATAGTTGTAATAGATTTGATGCCAGGCGGCTTGAAGACAGCTCTTGGTTATCTGCAATACTATTTGTCTGTTCATTTCTTGAAAGTGAACAACACCAAAACTAAAATCCTAATGTTCAATAAGCCAACAAGTAAGGCACAGCGACTGACATGGCAGATGGGGGATGAGCCACTGGAAGAAGTCTCTTCGTACACATATTTGGGCATTACCTTGGACAGCAAGCGGAAGGGTGATCGAGTGAAGGTTAAGATTGCGCAGCTCTCTGGGGCTGTCAGTTCCTTTTTCGCATAAGGGCGGATGCTATTCTGTCGGGACTTAAACTCCGCTTTATTGCATGAAAATTCGGCCCTCCATTATCTATGCCTCTGAAACCTGGGCCCTTGGTAGACTAAGTGAAATAATTAAGAGACTTCTAAGATTGCTGCCTTACTCCCCTATTGAAATGTGTTACTTCGAATTTGACATCCTACCCATACAGGAAAGAGTGCCATTATGTTGCCTAGTTTTCTATTGGAAACTGGCACACTTTATTGGGTTGGCTGGCAGCGATTATTCCCAGTAAAATTCAATTTATGCAGTCAAGCGTTTTGGGCCAGATCAATGACAGAAGAATGGCATGTGAGAATAGCTGGAGAGGTAATGTCACAGTCTCTTCCATCTTACAAAAGATCAGTGGTGATCCTTCTGAGAGCGAGGAGTTCGGAGCAATTGATTGTCAATTTAGCTACCAAAGCCAACACAAGCAGGTTCATTGCTCATCTTATAAAACTGACGAAAAGGCCGTCTTACATTTCCCATTTTTTAGGCAACAGCTTGGTATGGAGCTATTTGAACTAAAATTTAACAGTGTAAAAACACTAGAAGTTATTGGTGCTTGGACTTCCATACCAAGGTCAGAAAGGTTGTGTTGCTTATGGTGGGAATCGCAGCTTGAATCGGTATACCATCTTCTGACCGAATGTACCTCATTAGGCGAAATGCATGTTAGGACACTGAGATCAGCTGGGATTGATGTTTTAACAGGTGCAGAAAGCTTGTGGTATATGTTTCTACCTGGGCATTCGGAGCCATGCATCATTTATGTCACAAAATTCTGGCAAAAGACTTCTGATGTTTTACAAATCTTAACTTGAATTTCTGTAAGAATGTTCTATTTCTGGCAGGAGACTTTGAGGTTTTAGAATTTTTAACTTGGAGATCTGTAAGCACAGTGCTCATCTTATGGTGATTTTATCTGTTGATTCTGGTATATAAAGATCCAAGTGGGATACATTTGTATTATAGTACTAAAAGGTGATAATTGTCGACTGTACAATACTTAAATACATTTTTCTTTTTTTTAAGGGTAAAAGGGGTGTCTCCAGATCAGAGCAAGGTGGCAGACATCAGGAACGCCAAAGCACCTACGAATGCCACTGAAGTTCGTAGTTTCCTCTGGATGGCCACCTATTGTGAAAGGTTAATTCCCAACCTGGCCACCCCCACAACGCCACTGCAGGAACTTGTTAGTCTGAAAAAACAAAATCCCTAACTGTCGTCTTGCCCCCCCCCCCCCCGGGCAAGCTCGCTCCGGTCTCAGACAATCTTTGACAACCTCCTAGGGGGTTATGGATCACTATACCCCCCCTTGCTGCATTCGTATCTCAGGCCCTATGTGCACTGTGTTACTCCTAGATTACTACTTACAACACAATAACAAATCACATAAGACACCACACAAAGAAAACACAATGAATCGATTCAATTTATAACAATAGGATACATTTATTTATGATCACACAGCTAAGCATAATAATGCAGGCAATCCTAATGCTATGTCTAATTTGCACCTTTTATACTTCTGGTGCAAAACTACCATGCAATATTTATAAGCCTTACAGGTTTCTAATGCATGTGTTTCTAATGCAGTCTAAAATACAAGCCTCTGGGGCAAGCATCAAAAATCCAACAATCCTCTCCTTCAAATAGAATCAAACCTCTCTTCAATCTACACCGTGCTTCACACTCACTATCTAAACAATCCCTGTCTGGTTTCCCCTTCTCCCCTTATATGAGTGTCTGTTCTGATCAGTCAGTCAGTCTAGGTCAAACCCATACTTCCCATTTGCATGTGTTTCCAGCTCTGTCTTTGCCAGCACGACTCTGCAATCAGCCAGTCATTCCAGCTGCACCAAAACACCTCTCCCTCTCTCATCTCGTCTAGCACCAGCTCCAGCCAACTCTCTGCAACTCTCTCTGTGGCTCTCCCCAACTCTCTCTGTCTCACTCTAGCCAGTCTCCTCTCCCCACTCGGTTATAGTCTCCCATGACACACATATCTCTATGGTTACATACATTCTATACTAAGAATGTCTGTCCCCTTCGTGTCAGCATTTAACAATGCCTGCCAGTCTGCTTGCGTGTTCCTGTTCTCGTGTCCTGTCACTGTGTGTGCTGTCAGCGTGACATTTGAACATCATATCTTCTTTCATGGCCATCTGTGTCTGGTGCAAAAAATACCGTCTATTCCCTATTTCTCCTCTCCTGCACTGTAGGCTTCACGAAATGCTCTCTCTGGTGAGTCTCTCTCTCATGCAAAAGCACTCCCTCCATGTGTCCATGTCGCTTCCTGGCGCAGACCCCACCCTCGTGTTGTCTCCGCGAATCACAGAGCCCAAGATGATTAGGCTCCCTTCTCGGATAAGGGTTCATGTTATCTGTCTGCCAAGCAAATGTTTACAAATTCCTGGTACACTGTTCCATAACATTTTCGCGCTGAGCCCTAGTGCAAAACAACTTCTGTGTCTCCATCAGCAAATGGCTCAGGCCTCGTGCTAAATGCTTCCTAACATTTACAATTTCTCTCGCAATGCAAGCGCTAACTACATGATGCAAACTCATTCTAAGTGCATACATACATACATACCAAACATATCTCTTCATGTGTCTCTACAAAGCATACATGTGTGTCATTCTAAATGGCTCTACGTGCATTTCAAATATGCCTGTGTGTGTCATTCCAGGCCTAATTCGTTCTGCTCTCCTGCAATCAATATGTTTCTCTCAGTCTAAGCGCTATTTCTAATGCAAACATAAATGCATAGCAAATCATTCTCTGTCATGCTGCAAATATACCGTGTCTCTAAAGCACAATCATGGCACTTCAAATATGTGCAAGTGTCATTCTATTGCAAATGGCAAAGTGTCTAGCATGTGTCTCTCCTATTGGCAAGCCTATAAGTCATAACATATCATTCTAAAAGAAAATTGCAAATGCATACAAAGGTGGCAGTCTAATAATGTGGATATTGTCTACTTCAGCAATGTACTACTAGGCAGGCTGTAATAATGGATAACTTGATTCCTAAAGGGGATAATACTAAACAATGGTTCTCTACCAGAGGGTACAAATGGGTTTTATCATTCTTCTAATGATAACAATCCCAGGCTCCTCATTTTCACCAATTCCACAATTCTCCCCTTTTATCGTTAGATAAATCATAACATAACAAAACATATGTCATACATAACATAGCAAAAGTGGCAGTCTAATAGCAAGCAAATTGCGGAAGGGAAAAAGCATTCTTTTCATGATGCAGAAAAAACCCTTCTAAAATGCAAGCATTTCACTCTATCAGTGGCGGGCTAAAATATCAAATGCAAAACTGCAAATATGTCAGAACATAGCCAAATGTCAAAGGTCAAAGTGTCTATAAGCCAAAGGTGTGAAAGTGTCTCTACAAGCAGAAAACGAAAACGCAATGCATAGAATCAATGCACAAGTACTGTGTATACAGGTGATTCCAATTCAATGTGTCAAGCACAAAATATGACAATCACTTTCACAGGTGTCAAAGGTCAATACAGATGTCAGTAGCCAAACAGGCCAAACATTCCATAGGTCAATGCATACATACATGCAGTCATATTCAGTTATATTCCAGTCCAAGGTATTTCCAAGTCACTCATGAGGTATGTGTGTCCTCACAACTGTGCACAGTTCCATGTCAGTACAAATCAAGTCTAATGCAAAAGGTTTCAGCCAAGGAATGTCAACAAAGATGCAATGTCAACAAAGCAAGTGTTCACAAATCGAATCATGTGTTCACAACGAGCATATCAGTGTTCAGCAAAAGGTCAAAGTTCAGGTAGCAAAGTGTTCTCCACAGCAACAAAGTGTGAAAACAGCAAAGTGTTCAAGCCAATCAATGTTCAGATAGCAGAAACATGTACAAGCCAATTCAGGTTGGCCTGCTTGATAAATGGCAGCAAGCTAAATGAGATTTTCGCACAGGGCTCCAAAAAAAAAAACTGTAGCAAGCAAGTATCTGTACCATATGTGCCCCACTTGTCCCCATGGGGTGATCAACATATGCCCTTTCACTTCAAAGGTAGCACCGGGAAAAACTGCGTGTCCGGACTTTCAATTGATGCCAATTGATGCATATGCTCCCTTTATCCCTAGGACTTAAGCACAGATGCACTCATTCAGAGTGTTTACAAGATGGTTACTCTCCAGTGCAATTCCATGCACAGTGCAATTTCATGCAAATTGGCCCTTCTCCGTAGGCCCATCTCCAGCTTCAAATCTCTCCTTCCTCGCCAGGTCATGCTGTTGTCATGCCATTGCCATGCCAGCCAGTCCCATGCTCTTCAAATGAGGGACAGCCAGCGTTGAACACAAGTGCAAATTTCAAAAGCTTCACTGCTTTCAAACGTGGATCAGACAAGAAATGCTTTCAGAGCGTCTCTTCCTGCTCATTGCTGTATTTTTCTCTCTGTCTGCTCGGGCACAAGCTTGTCTGCTGCTGCTTCACAAAGTAAGGCAATCCAAATGGATTCTCTTCTCGCTGCAGATTACAAAAAGCTGCTCACAAAGCAATTCGAATTTCTCTCTGCTCTCTGCTGCTGCCCAATTTTTCACTGCTCTTTCACTTGGCACAGGATGTTGCAAAGTGTATTCTCTCTGCACAGTCGGTCACGATCTTCACTTCCCATGGCAATAGGTGTCGTGTCATGATCTCTGCTTCCAAAAGGTCAGGGTTTTCCCATTTCCCTTGGAAGCAGATCCATAACCCAGGTTCCGAGTGCCAACCAGTCCCAATTGGGACCTTTTGGACCCAGTCCTGGCGCCAGTGGCACCAGGCTCATAAATATGCCCAGTCCCAGCGCTGGAAGCGCCAGGCTCATAATGCTTGGGTGGACTTACCTGCAGCAGACCATGCTGCTTACTTGCCTGCCAGTTGAGTCTCTGATCCTCTTCTGTTTGGAACTACTTTTCCTGTTGGGTGGGGCAGGAGCCACTCCCTAGATTCAGAACACTGGAACTCTTCTGGAAAGCAGGAACTCTTTTCTTACCTAGGCGTGGCTGTGGAAGGAGACACCTAAGCACTACAGGAGGCTATTTAAACCACACCCGATGGATGAATCTTGCTTTGCGTTATTCTGCATCCTCAGCAGCAGAACGCTCATCATGTCTTCTGCATCTGATCCTGGGCCTAAGGAAAAAGGCTTACCATTCTGAATCCAGTCTTCAGCAACACCTATAAAGACAAGAAAGAACAGGTTAGCATTACGGTCTTCAGTGACAGCTCTTCACTTACCTGGTCCATCGGCTGTCACCAACGCCTCGTGCTGCATTCCGGCATCTGAAAGACAAAGGCTTACCTACTCTTCGTGCGCTCCGGAGGTCTTCACACTGCATTCCGGCATCTGAAAGACAAAAGCTTACCAACTCTTCGCACGCTCCGGTGGCCTTCGGCGCTGCATCCCGCATCTGAAAGACAAAACAAGGTGCTTTTAAAGACATTGGGGAACTTTAATACTCACGTGCCATTACTCCTTTCCACATCTAACCCAGTGGGTATTCCGGCACCCTGCAGCCGCCCCGAACTTGTACCTGCAAAATAAAAAGACAGTTAGAGCGCATCGTGAAGCAGGCAACAAGCGCTTACTTACGTGCTTCCAGGCGCTTCTATTCATCACACGGGCTCCATCTTCAACTCACTTCAGCCCGCCATCCGCCATCGCCGGAACCCTGCAAAACAAGAGACATCATTACTAAAGACTTTAAAGACATTAGAATTACTCGAAACTTACCGTTCGTGCAGTAAACGACGGACAGCAGTCCTCTGAAGTCAAGAGGCCTGCTCCCCTTATCCAGTGAAGAAACTGGTTACAGCACCCTGCCTCGAGGCAGATGGAGAGCACGGCGTTCACTTACCTAAGGTGAGAGCGTTAACCTTTGGGGTTCTACAGGAGAAGAGAAAGGGAAGAAGAGAGAGACATTCAATAACCCAGTTCATTAATCCCACATTTTCTATCTGCAGACATCTTACCCTTTGAGCCAGACATACTGTGCACAGAGGTCCAGCCCAAAGAGCCAGCCGTGTGTTACACATCACCTTTGAAGATACGGTATACGCCCAGTCAAGACCGGCGCCTCTACGCGAATCAGGTGAGCGTTACAGAACGCAAAGCCTACCACAAAACTCCCTTCCAGGCGCTATGGAAACCTCGGATACCGACCAGCTAGCCCAGTTACTTGGGGAACTAAGGGCAGAAGTGCATGCAGCCCGTCAGGAAACGAACGCTCTAAAAAGGGAACTGATTATTTCCAAGGAGCGAACAGATGATCTCGCTAGACAATTGCTACAGTCACAAGCCGGACAGACCCTGTTACCCGCATCTGGGGGAAATCTTCCTTCTACATCCTCTATGAATCCAGTGCAGGTCAACCTACCTGGGAATGTACCTCTGGCTCCGCCCGAACGATTTTCTGGTGACCCAAAGAGGTTTGCAGTATTTATCAATCAGTGCCGGTTGCATTTTTTATGCCGGCCAGCAGCCTTTCCAACTGATCAAGCTAAAGTAGCTTTCGTGCTTTCGTACCTTAGTGGCAATGCGGCAGACTGGTCGATCCCTCTAGTAAATCAAGATGATCCGGTCCTCCATGATTTTCAAGCTTTTCAGCTCAGTATGGAAAAACTGTTCGCAAGACATTCACAGGGGCAGGCCTTGGACAATGAGCTTCTTTCGTTGCGACAAGGTAATCAAGACCTTTTGGCTTATATTGCGTCTTTCAACAGACTGATAGTGGAAACTCACTGGCCTGAGGACAAAAGGATTACGCTGTTTTATAGAGGTCTACGCGGAGAGCTCAAAGATGTGTTAGCCCAAGTAGTGAATCCCCCACAAGATTGTTCGGACTATATAGACTTAGTCGTTCAAATAGATCACAGACTGCAGAACAGGAAGGCCGATCGTTCCAAGTTTGATGCTCGAGTATTTTCCAAACCGCCAACTCCTTCCAAAGGAGTAGACTCCGGGGAACCCATGCAAATAGGGGGTCTGAAAGGTCCTCTAACACAAAAGGAGCGGGAAAGGAGAAAACAGTTGCAATTATGCCTCTATTGCGGAAACTCAGGGCACTTTCTTCGAGACTATCCGGTGAAACCTGCCAGGAAGGCAGTAGGAGCTGCAGTTACCAAAGTTACAAACTCTGAGCAGGGAAACGACCTCGCCCGACAAGAATAGAGGTCCTCTTGCCGAGCGTGAAAACCAGTTCCGTGACCTCGCATTTCGTGATACCTATGGTCCTCATCAGCCCTGATAATCCGGATCGATTACATGCAATTGAAGCTTACGTCGACAGCGGTGCCATCGGCAATTTTGTGGATCATGAAATGGTTTTGAGGATGAATCTAACTCTTTGTCCCAAGGCTGTAAAGGACGTCATTACTACGGTGGATGGTACGGAGATAGCCTCCGGGCCAGTAACGCATACCACTCAAGAAGTGACGCTAGTAAGTCAAGATGGACACCATGAGAAGATCGTGTTCGATGTGATCAAGGCCCCTCAGTTTCAGATTATTCTAGGAATACCTTGGTTAGAGAAACACAATCCTCTGATCGATTGGCGAGCAAGAACGGTCCAGTTTCCAGAATGTGTCTCTACTTGTCACCCTCCACCTGGTGTTGCACTGGCAGCAATTTCTTCAGAGACTCCCCAGTTACCTCCCGAATACCTAGAATACCAAGATGTTTTCCGGAAGGATCAGGCTAACTCTCTACCTCCTCATAGGTCTTATGACTGGCAGATCGACCTGATACCTGGATCTACTCCTCCTTGTAGTAGAATTTATGCCCTCACCGAGCCTGAGAACCTTCACCTTCGACAATACCTGGATCAATACCTGGCAAATGGGTTTATTCGTCCTTCCAAGTCCCCTGCTTCTTCAGCTTTGTTCTTCGTTCCAAAAAAGGAAGGAGACCTTAGAACTTGTATAGATTATCGCTCCCTGAACCAGATCACCGTTAAGAATAGATATCCGTTACCTTTGATCCCTGAACTCCTGGACCAAGTCAAAAAAGCATGCATATATACAAAGCTGGATCTTAGAGAAGCTTACCACTTGGTACGAGTAAAAGAGGGCGATGAATGGAAGACGGCCTTCCGCACCAAGTATGGGCTATTTGAATATCAGGTCATGCCCTTCGGACTTTGTAATGCCCCGGCCGCCTTTCAATATTTTATGAACGATGTCCTCAGAGAGCTCATAGATGTGTGTGTTGTTGTTTACATTGACGACATCCTCGTTTATTCTTCATCGGAATCTGAACATCGGAAACAAGTGAAAATGGTCCTCGAAAGATTGCGTCAACACAAACTTTTCGCTAAATTGGAAAAATGTGTTTTCAACGTGACTGAAGTTGAATTCTTGGGATTCATATTATCACCTGGCGGAGTGCGTATGGATTCAAAGAAGGTCGATGCAGTTCTCAAATGGCCATCACCATCCTCCGTAAAAGGTGTGCAAAGCATGTTAGGCTTCGCTAACTTTTACCGCAGGTTTATCCCCGAATTCTCTCGAATAGTCCAGCCCATCACTGCCTTGTTAAAGAAAAACAAACGTTTTGAATGGTCTACCGAGGCGGAACAAGCTTTCCAGGATTTGAAGACTAAATTTATCTCTGCACCAATCTTAAAACACCCTCGCCCCGAACTCCCCTACATCGTGGAAACTGATGCTTCAAGCCTTGCCATGGGGGCAGTTCTATCACAAAAGGACCCGGTAACCAATCAGTTGCATCCCGTGGCATTTTGGTCCCGCAAATTCTCGCCTTCTGAAATCAATTACACGATTACTGACAAGGAACTTCTGGCTATCAAGTCTGCCTTTAAGGCTTGGCGGCATTATCTGCTGGGGGCCCGACACACCGTTACTGTGATTACGGATCACCGAAACCTGCAATATTTGAAAACCGCAAAAGCCCAATCCTCTAGACAACTCCGTTGGGCATTATTCTTTGCCGAGTTTGACTTCATAATTACCTATCGACCTGGTACAAAAAACGGTAAAGCTGATGCCCTTTCTCGGATGGGAGTGGAAGAACACTTGATCAACCCTAAACCTGTACCACTCATTCCCGAACAAAGAATTCTGGGTGTAATCGCCACAAAATCCATAGAGGAAGTTAAGGATAAAGCCAGGCAACTTGTAACTCCAGCAGACATACAGAATTGGCATCTGCAGGGAAAGGACTTTGCAGTAAAGGACAACTTATTGTATTTCCAAGAACGATTATACCTACCCAGCACAGATTTACAGAAAAAAGTAATCTCTTGTTATCACGATTCTTTAATGGAAGGACATCCCGGTATGGCCAAGACCTCAGAAAAGATCAAGCGCTACTTCTGGTGGCCGTCTTGGAAAAAAGATATCAGAGACTTTATAATGTCCTGTGGAGTATGCGCCCAAAACAAGAGTCAAAAGGAAAGACCAGCAGGCCTCTTACGCCCTATTGACATCCCACCTCGCCCTTGGCATACGCTTTCTATGGACTTCATCACCGATCTACCTCCATGCTCCGGATACAATACGATTCTAGTAATCGTGGACTTATTCTCCAAGATGGCGCATTTCATTCCGCTCAAAGGCTTGCCAACAGCAGCAACTCTGGCCCGAGAATTTCTCGAAAACATCGTCCGACTGCACGGTTTTCCTTCGGTTCTAATTTCAGATCGAGGTAGTCAATTTATTTCTCATTTTTGGCGAAGTTGCTGTCGGTCGGCTCAAATTGATGTGAGACTATCGACCAGTCACCACCCTCAGACCGACGGACAAACCGAGAGGACCAATCAAACTCTGGAACAGTATTTACGCTGCATGCTGCAACAAACTGAAAAAACTTGGAAAGACATCCTTTGGATAGCCGAATATGCCTACAATAACTCTGTCCATTCGGGAACTGGGAAAACCCCGTTTTTTCTTTTGTACGGCAGTCACCCACCCTCGAACCTCGGAGTTGGATCCCCTCCAAGATCTTGAAACACCAGCAGTAGACTACCTGCATTCTACAATCACCCAAGCCTTTAAGGAAGCTGTTTCTCACCTTCAAAGGGCTAAAGAACAATACAAGAAAGGAGAAGATCAACATCGGAAGGAAGCCCCTCAATATCAAGTAGGGGATCAAGTCTGGTTATCCACCAAATATCTACCTCTAAAAGGGCCACGCACATTCAACCCAAGATACCTTGGTCCCTATTCCATCACTACCATAGTAAACCCAGTAGCGGTCAAGTTGGACTTGCCCCCGCACATGAAGATACATCCGGTCTTCCACGTCTCTCTATTAAAACCCGTGCAACCTCAAACCTGACTAACCAAATCTCCAAAACCTATCCTAGTTGATGGAGAACTCGAGTTTGAAGTCAAAAGCATTCTGGACTCCAAGATCTCCAAATCTAAACTATTCTACCTAATTGACTGGAAAGGCTACGGCCCCCAAGAGAGATCCTGGGAACCTGCTGAATATGTCCACGCTCCTCGCCTAATCAAAAGATTTCACCGAACATTTCCTGACAAGCCAAAACCCCCGGAGAAGCCCGGTTTGGGAGGGGCCTTGAGGGGGGGTACTGTCATGATCTCTGCTTCCAAAAGGTCAGGGTTTTCCCAACTCCCTTGGAAGCAGATCCATAACCCAGGTTCCGAGTGCCAACCAGTCCCAATTGGGACCTTTTGGACCCAGTCCTGGCGCCAGTGGCACCAGGCTCATAAATATGCCCAGTCCCAGCGCTGGAAGCGCCGGGCTCATAATGCTTGGGTGGACTTACCTGCAGCAGACCATGCTGCTTACTTGCCTGCCAGTTGAGTCTCTGATCCTCTTCTGTTTGGAACTACTTTTCCTGTTGGGTGGGGCAGGAGCCACTCCCTAGATTCAGAACACTGGAACTCTTCTGGAAAGCAGGAACTCTTTTCTTACCTAGGCGTGGCTGTGGAAGGAGACACCTGGCACTACAGGAGGCTATTTAAACCACACCCGATGGATGAATCTTGCTTTGCGTTATTCTGCATCCTCAGCAGCAGAACGCTCATCGTGTCTTCTGCATCTGATCCTGGGCCTAAGGAAAAAGGCTTACCATTCTGAATCCTATCTTCAGCAACACCTATAAAGACAAGAAAGAACAGGTTAGCATTATGGTCTTCAGTGACAGCTCTTCACTTACCTGGTCCATCGGCTGTCACCAACGCCTCGCGCTGCATTCCGGCATCTGAAAGACAAAGGCTTACCTACTCTTCGTGCGCTCCGGAGGTCTTCACACTGCATTCCGGCACCTGAAAGACAAAAGCTTACCAACTCTTCGCATGCTCCGGAGGCCTTCGGCGCTGCATCCCGCATCTGAAAGACAAAACAAGGTGCTTTTAAAGACATTGGGGAACTTTAATACTCACGTGCCATTACTCCTTTCCACATCTAACCCAGTGGGTATTCCGGCACCCTGCAGCCGCCCCGAACTTGTACCTGCAAAATAAAAAGACAGTTAGAGCGCATCGTGAAGCAGGCAACAAGCGCTTACTTACGTGCTTCCAGGCGCTTCTATTCATCACACGGGCTCCATCTTCAACTCACTTCAGCCCGTCATCCGCCATCGCCGGAACCCTGCAAAACAAGAGACATCATTACTAAAGACTTTAAAGACATTAGAATTACTCGAAACTTACCGTTCGTGCAGTAAATGACGGACAGCAGTCCTCTGAAGTCAAGAGGCCTGCTCCCCTTATCCAGTGAAGAAACTGGTTACAGCACCCTGCCTCGAGGCAGATGGAGAGCACGGCGTTCACTTACCTAAGGTGAGAGCGTTAACCTTTGGGGTTCTACAGGAGAAGAGAAAGGGAAGAAGAGAGAGACATTCAATAACCCAGTTCATTAATTCCACATTTTCTATCTGCAGACATCTTACCCTTCGAGCCAGACATACTGTGCACAGAGGTCCAGCCCAAAGAGCCAGCCGTGTGTTACACATCACCTTTGAAGATACGGTATACGCCCAGTCAAGACCGGCGCCTCTACGGGAATCAGGTGAGCGTTACATCATGCCACAAAGTCTGTTTAGTCTGGGTAGCAAGCAGATTTTCTAGGTACATTCTCAGAGCACAGCCATTGGACAAGGCCACACACTAAGGCCTCAAATTGGTCGGTCGGCATTCCCCAAAAGTGCTGCTGCAAAGCATCAAATGGTCAGATGCCAATGTCTCATCATTGCTGCAAACAAACAGCCATGATGCAAAGTCACATTACAAGGTGACAAAAGCCAGTCTCTTTCTGGTGCTGCAAAGTCACAATGTGTCAGCCATCATCAAAGTCTGGTCATTTGGTCTGGTCATGCCGGTCATCTGGACATGCTGCTCTCAGGCGTCATGCTGGTACCTCATGGTCTGGTCATTTCATGCAGCGATACCATCTGGTCTGGTCATCAATGCAATCTCGACTGGTCAAGTTGTCTCTCCAGATTTCATGCAAAGAAACAAAAGTGCAAGTATCAGTCTAAATCAGTTTCAGGTGTTTTCAAAGCCAAAAAATAAAACAGCATTTCTCATTGTGCGTTGAAATGCACATCTAGTTCTTTCCATGTCTCTCAAAAGACATCAATGCTAGTTCCCTCTGTGTGTTCTATCAATGTGTCAGTGCCTCTAACTACTGTTGTGCCTGTCTCTCCATGCCTGCCTCTCCATGCCTCATAATGCATGCATGCTTAATGCATGACTCCTGCAGTTCCATCCCTATCCTTTTCAAAACAAAACAGAACAATCAATTTCACATACTCCAAATGCTGCACATTCAAAAATGTCACAACTGCATTCTCTGTGTCACTTCCATGTCCTGTACACTCTCCACATTTTTCATCATTAAGAATTCACAATGCTGAATTATTCCATGTTGAAAAATCAAATCTGTTTCATTCAAACAGCCTCTCTCATATACAATGCAATTCACATTCACACTACATTCCTGCATTCCTGGGAGAGATGCACTGCTATCTCGTGCTTCAAATACACAGCCTGCCAGTCCAGCGTGATCTCTAATGTCAACAAACATGCTTTCCATGCACACATTCAAACTACAAAAATTCTAGGCATTCAAGCTTTCAAAACATCCAAATTTAGCACGATTCCCTTTATCAACGTTCTCTTGCAATGTTGTCAAAATATCTATGTCATTCGACAATATTTTTTTCTCATTCAAAAACGTAGGAATCAAAATACTGGTGTTACCACTGCTGTCATTATTTCTATTCAATTCAAAGATCTCCACATAACTACCTTCATGCACATAACTCTTCTCATGCATAAGTGTCTTCAATGCACAATGCCTCAAATCTTCATAGGCAACCCCTCTATGCATTCCTCTAGCCAATTCTCTATGCACACTGCACATGTCTATCAAAGCTGTACTATCTCTCCCATTTTTCTGAGGTAACTTTTTCTCCCCACTAACAATATGCATTACTATAGGAACTATATTCCTGCCCATCACTGCTGATGAAATTGAATTCAATGGGTCTGATTCTGCTTTCAATGGGACATTTTCCCAGTTACTAATCATATCTCTGAGACGATATATTACTGAGTGCAAATCAACAATATATGGGCTCCCCTCTCTCATAGCTATGTCACTTTTCACTTTCAATACAGTTGATTCCTGTGATACATCCCAGGCCTCAAGCATATTTTTAAGCCGATTTCTTATTGCCTTCAGGTCACTAAGAAATGAACTCATTCTGCAGATTCAATTATTCCGAGCGTCTCCAAGAAAAAAACATGTTTCTCTCACTCGGCGAATTAATGTACATTTATTCATAAAACATTGCCAGTCATAAAATACTGCTCTCGGTCAATGTCATCCAAATGTTAACTAATGTCAACCAATTCCGGCAAATCAAGGTCAAACAATTACGTTCTCCTTCCTAGGACGAACAAAATTGCAGACAGCATGCTCTATAACAATAACATAACATCCCCAAGACAGACAAAACATGAAATAAAACAAATCTCTTCCCCCGACGAACTAACAGGAAAAAAACAAAACACATTTGCACAAGATGTTCAAACTTTGAATACCTGCAAAACCGATAAGTATATCAACAGACCAGTTGCAATCTATCTTTTATCAGTCAGCATTTAGTGAAGATCCGGGTGTCCCCTCCATTTGTTAGTCTGAGAAAACAAAATCCCTAACCGTCGTCTTGCCCCCCCTGGGCAAGCACGCCCTGGTCTCAGACAATCTTTGACAACCGTCTAGGGGGTTATGGATCACTATACCCCCTTTTGCTGCATTCGTATCTCAGGCCCTATGTACACTGTGTTACTCCTAGATTACTACTGACAACACAATAACAAATAACATAAGACACCACACAAAGAAAACACAAAGAATTGATTCAATTTATAACAATGGGATACATTTATTTATGATCACACAGCTAAGCATAATGATGCAGGCAATCCTAATGCTATGTCTAATTTGCACCTTTTATACTTCTGGTGCAAAACTACCATGCAATATTTATAAGCCTTACAGGTTCCTAATGCATGTGTTTCTAATGCAGTCTAAAATACAAGCCTATCGTGCAAGTGTCAAACATCCAACAATCCTCTCCTTCAAACAGAATCAAACCTCTCTTCAATCCACACCATGCTTCACACTCACTATCTAAACAATCCCTGTCTGGTTTTCCCTTCTCCCCTTATGTGAGTGTCTGTTCTGATCAATCAGTCAGTCTAGGTCAAACCCATACTTCCCATTTGCATGTGTTCCCAGCTCTCTCTTTGCCAGCACGACTCTGCAATCAGCCAGTCAGTGGCCTCAAGATCTGGTCACTCGAACTCCCAAGCTCTGCCAAGCCATCGGATTCCTGCTGCACCAAAACACCTCTCCCTCTCTCATCTCGTCTTGCACCATATCCAGCCAACTCTCTGCAACTCTCTCTGTGGCTCTCTCCAACTCTCTCCGTCTCACTCTAGCCAGTCTCCTCTCCCCACTCGTTTATAGTCTCCCATGCCGCACATATCTCTATGGTTACATACATTCTATACTAAGAATATCTGTCCCCTTCGTGTCAGCATTTAACAATGCCTGCCAGTCTGCTTGCGTGTTCCTGTTCTCGTGTCCTGTCACTGCGTGTGCTGTCAGCGTGACATTTGAACATCATATCTTCTTTCATGGCCATCTGTGTCTGGTGCGAAAAACACCATCTATTCCCTATTTCTCCTCTCCTGCACTGTAGGCTTCACGAAATGCTCTCTATGTCCAATCTCTCTCTCATGCAAAAGCACTCCCTCCATGTGTCCATGTCGCTCCCTGGTGCAGCCCCCACCCTTGCGTTGTCTCCGCAAAGCACAGAACCCAAGCTGATTAGGCTCCCTTCTCGGACAAGGGTTCATGTTATCTGTCTGCCAAGCAAATGTTTACAAATTCCTGGTACACTGTTCCATAACATTTTCGCACTGAGCCCTAGTGCAAAACAACTTCTGTGTCTCCATCAGCAAATGGCTCAGGCCTCGTGCTAAATTCTTCCTAGCGTTTACAATTTCTCTCGCAATGCAAGCGCTAACTACATGATGCAAACTCATTCTAAGTGCATACATACATACATACCAAACATATCTCTTCATGTGTCTCTACAAAGCATACATGTGTGTCATTCTAAATGGCTCTACGTGCATTTCAAATATGTCTGTGTGTGTCATTCCAGGTCTAATTCGTTCTGCTCTCCTGTGATCAATATGTTTCTCTCAGCCTAAGTGCTATTTCCAATGCAAACATAAATGCATAGCAAATCATTCTCTGTCATGCTGCAAATATACTGTGTCTCTAAAGCACAATCATGGCACTTCAAATATGTGCAATTGTCATTCTATTGCAAATGGCAAAGTGTCTAGCATGTGTCTCTCCTATTGGCAAGCCTATAAGTCATAACATATCATTCTAAAAGCAAATTGCAAATGCATACAAAGGTGGCAGTCTAATAATGTGGATAGTGTCTACTTCAGCAATGTACTACTAGGCAGGCTGCAATAATGGATAATAACTGGATTCCTAAATGGGATAATACTAAACAATGGTTCTCTACCAGAGGGTACAAATGGGTCTTATGATTCTTCTAATGATAACAATCCCAGGCTCCTCATTTTCACCAATTCCACAAACTCAAACATCGCCTGGGAGTGGGGAAAAACACATGAAGCCGCTTTCCAACGGACACCAAGTGGTGGTTAAAACACAATCCTTCCTGAAATCAAGACTATGGATGCCACATATCCAACAAAATGTAATGGCACTAGTAGAGGTGTGTGTGCCATGTCAATCTTCCCGTCTCCGGGGCCCCCTGGAGCTGATAGCCACCCCCTCATACCCCGCAGCCAACAGAGATGGGACACAGTATTGACTTCTGCACCATTGCCAATGAGACTGATCTTCTAGTGGCAGTGGATGAATTCACCTGATACCCTGAAGTTGAGCCAGTACCCTCCACTGACGTGACATCAGTGACCACGGCCCTGGAGAAGATGTTTGTAGCCCATGACATTCCATCAATCATCAAGAGCGACCACGGACCTCGCTTCAAGAGTCGTGAGCTACAACTCTTCTTTGGTAACTTGGGAATCCGCCACCATCGGATAACACCATACTGCCCAAAAGCTAATGGAGATGCCGAAAGGTTAATGGCATTAATAAAGTGGTGAGAATTGCAAAAGACAAAAACAGACCATGGCTTCCAGAGCAGTATCGTTTCCCCTGCTCATACCACCAGAACCCACACGCCTCGACACAGGTGAGCCCAGCAGCGCTCATGTTTGGAGTCCCGATCCAAGTAGGGCTCCCTCTACACCATACATGAAACCTGCCACCTGTGGACACAGACAGGATTGAACAACACCGCTGAGCGCAGAACAGGAATGAGAGTCAGGCCCGGCAAGCCACCCCAAGCACACTACAGATAGGAGACATGCCGCTAGTGAAGAACCGGGCACCACCACAGAAACCAGCCTTCACGCACGAATCACAACCATAGACGATCGTAGAAAAGAACCACAGCATGGTGACAGCCTCACAAGGAAGCGAGAAGGTGACCCAAAACTCCTCCCATTTTTTGAACGTCCCAACAACCCTGTGGTAAGAGGCTGCAGGAAGCCCCACAGAGCATGGTGAATAGACACTGACTGAAAAGGAAAATCCACGAGAAGCCGCAGGCCCTTCTCGGAACACTGACCATTAGCTGCCGCCAGTAGAAGAGGAAGAACCAGGGAGAACTAGTCCTCTCAAGTACCAACACTACTCTGAGAGGGGAGAGCCACCATCGATACTCACTCCTGCGGCAACCGCCGCCGTCCACCCGGCGCAGAGGGTTCATGCTGCACGGGATCTATCGGCGAGCTGGTACACCAGATAATCGTAAGACTGTGGAAAGTTGATTTAAAGTTGTTGATCTAAGTTCATGTCGGTATTCAATTTGGGCTGGGATGTGACATGGTCATGTGACCACAAGCAGCATCATGCCATAGGTGTAGAGAATGAATCAATAGGGGCAAAGGCCCACTAATGGCACATTGCATCCCAGCCGCCAACCAAGTGTGTCTGTGCATTATTTCTGCGGGGCCTGGTAACACCCAGGCTCCTCCTGGCAACACCACAAAGGTCTTACAGCGAGCTATTTCCTCCTCCCGCCTAAAACAATGATACCCATACATCCTGTTTCATAGTCTGTCCTGGTGAAGGCCTCTTTCTATTATCTGTCTTAAGCCGGCATGATCCATTGGCCTCAGTTCAACAGCCTACACAATATGAGATCTGTAGGAACCAGGCTTTCAGTTACATTTTCATCATTTCATGTAATTCTTTTGTAGTGTATGCAATTCTTCACTAATCTCTCGTAGTACAAAGGGCGGGTAGAGATCATTTGTAGAACTGTGACGATGGATCTGGAGGGCACTGTATTCATCACTACGCTTTTACATCTACTGCACCATCTGCGACAACACAAAATGATGCTACCTTACCAAACAAATATAGAACAGTATTACTCATACAGTCGTGGTAAGATGAGGTTTCAGAGACTTAATTATTAGTAGAGTATAGAATGCCATCAGGGCACAAAGAGTTATCCTCAAAGGCCTTTTTCTGTTAATTAAAGACTACGTCTTATACCTTTAAGCTTTTCTGAATATCTGTCATTTTCTTCATCTCTGCAATTAACTTTTCTAGGGCCTCAAACCTCTGAGGTACTATCTTAGGCCATCCTTTTAAGATCTCTATGTGCAGGCTAACTGACCTTCGTTCTGCTGCTGGCCAAAATACATGAAACTGTCATGTAACAGGATTCCACTCTGGCTGACTCCCCTTAGGGCCAAGGAATGCACCAGTCGGATATGTACTCCATTTCCCTTGCATGATGAAACAACATTGTTTGTTGGTTATGTGGGAATAGAACAGGGCACTAAGGAACAATGACCCTGGTTGTCGCGGTTTCGGACCAGTATATGTTGCCAAAAGGACAGAACCAACGGATTCTTTCATCTCCTCCCAGGGAGGAAGATAAAGGCCAAAGGCCTCATAGGGCTGAACCAGGTGTAGAGAGTCAGCGAACTATAGAGAGCCGTCCAACTAGGCAAAACAAGCTAGAGAGTGAGAATCGCTCACCTGCAAACTAACACAGAGGAGGGAGTGTACCTTTAGGAGGCAGAATCTGGAAACAGCGCTACACAGGCATAGAAAGAGAGAAATATGCAGAATTCTGTAATGGCATACATGGCTACGGGTCAGAGGAACTCCACTCTGCTGAGTCCAGAAGATATGCAACCGCTCCAGAGGTGGTCAACCGGCGCCTTACCTAAAGGATGCCAAAATTCTGTTGAGGATAAAGGTGAGGAACCGACGCACACAGCGAGAAGAACAACATCTGAGAGAAGCAGTAGATGCTGTTCCATGCCGGCCTGAGACACTGCCTTCCCTGTTGAGCAACGGCACCAAACACTAGGTACGCAGCACGCAGAGCAAACCGGGAGGAGGGCCATAAAGACAGGTGATACCCCACAAGGGGGTGAGAAACGTGCAGGTCCAAGAAGGACTGACAAAGCTAAGCGCCCAAACCGGGCCGCAAACCAATAAACCCCCAGGAGGGGGTGAGAAACCCTCAGGTCCAAAAAGGAATAACGAAGCTAAGCGCCTAAGTCGGGCTGAGAACCAAGATACCCCACAAACAGGAGAGAAACCCACAGGTCCAAGAGGGGCCGTCAAACCAAACTGCCCAAGTCAGACTGAGAACTAAGATATCTTGTGAAGGGGAATGACACTTCAGGGTCCCAGGAGTGACGATAAACCAAACTGCGCAAGCCGGGCTGGGAGCCAAGATGTCCCATGAAGGGAAAAGATGCCCAAGAGCCCTAGAAGGGTGAAAATGCCAAATATTGCGCACTGGGGTAAAAGACAATATTTTCACGAACATATGATCAAGCATCGGCTATTAAGACCTATTGCAGTAAACCAAGAAACCAAGAACAAAAACAGTGGGCCATGCAAAAGGGTATACTGCAGAGACAGGCAGGAGGCCTAAGATATGCGTCACAAACATTTGGGTGGGAGCCAGATTCAAGCTCCACCAATAAACGAGGAAGACTCAAATAATTTAGAACTGTTTATTCAGGCACATCACCGGATAGAAAAATGAAAGACTTTGGATGGGGGGGGAGGTCGGAAACCACCACTACCAAACTTAAAAAGGGATACCTTTCAGATCTTCATGGTTGTTCTTATGTTAGTGAGGTTTGTATCAAGTGATAGGGACAGGCTGTAGGATAGATTAGGTCCGGGACAGAGGATGGTTTTCGGTTGTATGACATCTGACAAGCACATTTAATTTTATTTTTGTAGAATGGAGGCATACATCTCATTGGATGTAGGGTTAGGATATACCTTATTTCCTTTAAATAAAACGTAATCAGTTGCAACAATGACTTCTTCTCCATCCCCTTCATCTGATTTACCACAGGCCATAATTGTCAAGTGGAACCAATTCCGAATCATAAGTCAGGGGTTATCCCTGAGGCATTCTCAGTGTCCACAGGTCCATCCACTATACTATGTGATCATTCGCCAGGTATTTTCACTTTTCCCTAGGGTGGAGTCCTTTCCCACGAGACTAGGGAGGTGTGGCCACTACCAAACATTCACCCTAAGGGTTGTTTTATGCAGGAGGACCTCATGGGAAGGGACTCTCCCTCTGGGGATGAGGACGGCCACATTGGGTACAACCCGTTTACAACATCACACCCCCACATCTCTTACCCCCCTTAAATTAAACCTATTATATTGAGAGTAAACCAATGTATATCTGTAGTGCCTGGGGTGCAGCCAAGATACAAACAACTAGGATGAAGAAAAGCACAGAAAACATGAGGAATCGTTACTGTGCTGATACTGAGACGAGGTGGCTCACAGAAGGCATAAGGAATACCAAGAAACCATTGACAACAGGAGTTGACGTTCTGCTGGAGCAGAGTAAGCCTTATAAAGTGGAAATAGAAGGACTCAGCATCTTTGTCTTCCCTCCTTGTCGGAGAACACGGGAGTTTCGAAGTCCGCACTCGACCCGAAGAGGACACCAGCGAGTGGCTGAGGGAGTCTGTGACGGGTCCTGCGTTGGCAGGACCGAGCCGAGCGGAAAACAGGTGAGGCAGTGGCACGATCTCCAGGAGGAGGTGGACCGTGCGGTCCCCTAACAGTGGTGAGACTGCAAGGAGGTACAACACGCAGAGTCGCAGCAGAAATAGTAGCAAACAAGATGGTTGCAGGAAGGAGACCGATCCCAGTCCCTAGAGAGGCCAGCGCTGTGTAAGCAAGTCCCAGAAGGTAATGGGAAGCATGGGCGGACCGATAGGGACGTGAGTGGAGTAGCGAGGTCTGTGCTTCATACTGGGCAAGCAGAGGGCCAACAAGAGTCATGGCAAAGAGTACATCTGAGTAACTCTTCCTCATACCAGGGGCAGAAATAAGCCAACTGACCACCAGAGAAGGATCTGGGACCCAGATATAAGTAAAACAAGGATCAGAGGAAACCATCCTCAGAGCAGTGGCAGGGATAAGCCCACTGACGATCAGAGAAGGTTCTGAGACCCTACAATCTTTGAAACAGGCATCCGAGGAAATCTTCCTCGTTTCAGTGGCCGAGTCCACTGGAATTTAGAGAAGGACTTGGGACTTTGTTGATTGTTTTGCTTTTCGAGGCGCATATAGGGTACTCGGTTTTCTGCACCCTCTTACCCCGACCAAAAGCAAAAATTCAGACTCAAGAGGCAATAAAGCACACATGGACTACTGGTTAGAAAGATAAAATAAATGGCTCTTACAGGCCCTTTATTCACACCCAATAAACATACATGTAACTAACACATAACGCACATAGATGATTATATATATATACATAAAGCAAATACATCACCGTTGCCACAGTCGCGGAAAACACCTTCATCTCAGCCTCCTCAACACTGCTTAGTCCCAAGAGCAGGTAGGCAGAGAGATCACTCCTGCAAACGGGGTCTGGAGCGGAGCGTCCTCCCTCTCAGCGAGACCTCATCACCCGGGGGGCCAGATCTCCCTCCACTGAGCAATATCTCAGCTCTTTATTGGGATAAATCCCTGCCCCTTCATGGTTGCATCTGCCCTCGGCCGAAGAGCAGACAACAAGCATTGGGAGCACAGAGTGGAAACATCCAGACAGAAGTGGAAAAACCCAGCTCGTTTCTCTTGTCTCCGTTCTCAGCACCCCTTATCGCTGCACCTGTGGATCCCTACTCCCTCCTCGGCTTGTCATTCAGTGGACGAGACAACAAGCATTCCTTCCCGCTAGCTCATCTGAGATCATCCTGACCTTGCAACCACGTTTACTTACTAAGCCAACGAAAATGTAGGCTATAATTGCAGTGATGGAAGTGAATGTCAAAAATGGCTGCGCGCCGGCACCATGTTGTTTTGCTCATTTTGCACGCACACACTACACTCCACCCTTAGGACAATCAACTACCATAACCCAATGAATGAAAAGAAGGTTCTCTAAACCTACAAAATATACCCCATACATTTGGAATACATGAAATACAACAAATCAAAAATCCCAAAACAACAAAAACCCAAATAAAAACAGAGTGCAAAGCTTCTGGAATCCATGCAAACAATTGATCACACCATCCCCCGTCCTGGTCCTGAGTGACTTAAGAAAACAGATCCCTCAACCCACCAACATGCTTTTCAATGGACCGGAAATGGTCCTCCAAGTTAAAACAACACATCCCTTCCACAGCATTTCACCCCAAATTATGCTCCAGGAACAGATTATCAATAGCCGCTCTGTTCTGCAAAATAGCTTTCCTAAAATTTCTATTATCTAATGACAAGTCAGTTAAAGCTTGAGAAGTTTCATGAAGTCCTTTAACTACTAAACAGGCTAATTTAATCATGGTTTTATATCCCCCAGCTGCTAAGCCCCAAATGATTATTATAGAGACAGCGAGAGCCAATACTTCAGTTTCAGATAACAAATGTACATTGGAGTCCCAATCAGGCTACAAGGCAGTATAATGGCTAGACCGGGTAGACCGTTGAATAGCAGGCTGCAAAGGAAACATCATTAGACTAAGAAGTGTTATAGCAGAGGGGCCACCTGAAATATTAGCAGGAATATATGATTAGGTCCAGTTCGCACAGGAGAATAACCAACCCGTAGGAAGTTTCACGTGATTCAGGTGGCTAGCAGTTAAAACAGTATGGTTACAAAGCATATGATTCGATACATCAATGCACACACTCGCTGGTCGTGTACACAGACGTTTTTCAAAATCCTTTTCACCTCGATCATTTTTCAAATGTAATTGTTGACATTTCCCAATGTGATTCAGATTACAAGTAATTTGATAACAAACATCAGCAGGAGCAGCATTGTGAGTAATAATGCTTGTCATATTACTCCATTTGCGGTCTGTATCCGTACAGAATTTTTAATACTCATAAACAGAAAAAGAACCTTGTACATCGGATTCCTCCACTAATGAATCCTCATGCAACACCCCGAATAGATGTTGCAGCACAAGGGCAGGTGTTGGTACAGCTACCAGGCATGTAGAAATCACATTTGCAGAGTTGTGAACATCCGTTAAGCAGAAGTTATTATGGCCAAGCAACATTGAGTATCCTCCAAAGCTTCACTGTGTTTCATTCTGCATCTAGATATTATGGTCAAGCGCTATTGATTGTGCCTTAAAAGCTACACTGTATTGAATTCTGCATATATATATTATGGTTAAGCGCTATTGAGTGTGCCCTAAAAAATATACTGTGTTGCATTCTGCATCTTAAAACTGTATCACCCCTAGATAGTATGGCAAAGCGACTATGAACTTGCACCAAAAGTCTGTATCACTGTGCACTTGTTCCCGGTGTTGTTGCCATATATCTGTATCCCCCTTTACATGCTATATATCTGTCTCCCCATATATACCTGTATCGACCCCTGTCGCTATTTATCCTTATGTCGCTATTTTTCCATATGCTGCTATGTACGTCCCCACCGCTTTGTTCACGAGCCTGGTCTCAGGCGCTTTACAGATACCCACCATATCACACCACTACGCTTACTCTCTACTATACATCATCATTCAACTAGAACACAGCTATACCCCTGATAATTCGGCCTAGCTGTTCACATACGAATACAACCCCATGAACACCTCATCACCCTAATAAAACGCAGCTAGCTGAGCACATTCTGGCCCAGCTGCTCATATAGGCGTTCCTCAGGCCTAACGCAGCCAGAATCCTGGGTGTCCACCCACCAGACTGCACACATCCAACTGATATCCTCAGCATCACACCTATCGCTAGGAAGCAGCTATCATACGACAACTACACCACCTGCACACATAACCGGTGCACTCACGCACCATACAACACTATCTCTCTCTACTGACCTGAACTACGGTTCCCGAGGGCGTTCAACCTACCAGTTTATATAAGGTGCTATATAAATGCCAAGTAACATAACATAAAATAACAGAAGTGTGAGATGTTCAGTACTTGCCACGCCAAAAAGATCCAAATATTCTCAGGTTGCTTGACAATGGCCGAATAGCCGTGTTGCACAAAAGACATAGGGGGTCATTACGAGATGGGCGGTCTTGTTCAATGGGGAGTTACCGGTCCATTCGACCCTGGAGGGACCGGTAAATCCCCATTGAACAAAGCATTCCCCATTCCCATTTGAGGCCCCATAGGGCTCAATGGGAATGGGGAGAGCGCTAATAACGGGCTTGCAACTAGCAAGCCCGTTATTAGCGCCCTGGTCCCTTAGCGGAACCCGTAAAGGACGTGTGGTCAGACCATACGTTCTTTGAGGCTCCCGCTAAGGGGCCTCGGAATTGGGCGATAAGGGATTACCGGCACCGGTCTCCTTAACGGTGCCCCGTATCCCTTACCACCCAACCCGGAATGACCCCCATAGAAACTGCAGAAGGGGGCAAGATATCACGCTTACACCCACGTTGATTCCGTAGAACAGCACGTTTCTCTGCAATTGATGCATCTTTCGGTGCAGCGGTAGCAGCAAACTCATCAGTCGTCATCCAGATCTCTAGTTCCATCTGTACCCTGGAGATATTTTCCATTTCTCCTGGCATGTCCCCGGACCCTCCCAAATGCACTCCTCCACGCCTCACTGCACATGCAATCAGCATACTCAGGATCTAAAAAAGAGTCAGAATTCAAAACAAAATATCAGTGGAGTACATTACTCAAGCAAATAACATTTGTCAGCGGGAACATGAATCAATTTCCTTTTCACAGGTTCCATTACAAGAACTACCTGATCCTCTCCTGCTGCAATCACATCCGCCAGAATAGGTGGACCACTAGGCATTTCCACCCACATTTTTACACCCAGGATCATTGTATCTGAGGAGCCAAAGCCCTTATCCCCACGGGTTGTCACTACTGTGGGCGGTTCTCCCTTCTTCACTACATTTTCACAGGTACCAAAATGAGTTGTGCTACACTATCCCAAGTATGAATGGGCAACATGTTTTCGCCACTGTTCAACAGGATTACCTTGATTTCTCCTTGATGATCTGCATCCACAATCCCACCCAACACCTGAATACCCTTTAAGGGTAATACAGATCTGGGGGCAATCAATCCCATATGGTCAGAGGGAATTTGTACATGCAAATCCACCCCAGCTGACTCAGGAGTGGTTCGGTAAGGAGCTAGATCCCCAGGAGAAATGTACCAATACAACAGAGTTTCAATAGCTCTGTTCGGTTGTACCTGTAGAGCTGGCATTATCATGCGCACCAGAGGAGTTTCCCTGTTTGCAATGGGGTGAAATTTGGACTGCCTCCAATACACGCTCACGCCACACCTTCAAGGTACTATCACCTGTTTTACGCAATTGTTCTTTCAACAATCCATTCACCCTCTTAATCAACCCCGAAGCCTCAGGGTGGTATGGGACATGAAAAATCAATTCAATGCCTTTCTCCTGACAATAATCCAGAACCAATTTTCCCTTAAAGTGTGACCCATTGTCACTTTGAATTTGTAAAGGTACTCCATAGTACAAAGCCGCTTGATCCAGCAATTTAATCATATTCAATTGGGTGGCTCTTTTGCAGGGCAAAACCATCAGGTAACCAATAGTACACGCATATTGACATCCTTGACTAATAGGTAGAGGAACGATATAGTGTATCAGTCAAATCTGTCCAGGCAATTTACCTCGTTTCAGTGTACCTCATATGCCATGAAGAATAGACCTCTGCTTCTGATACTGACACACAGGGCATTGTAAAATCACTGTTTTCACAAACTCTAAGGGAAGGTTAATTGCGCTTCTTGCTTCAAAGACTGATATACGGCATATAATTCCGCAAATTGACTGCTTTACCCCTTCCCAGAAGTTGTTAATACTTTCTTAAATTTGGGATTATATGCTACTGCTTTCCATTGTCAATCAGTCCCTACATATTTGGCTGACCTGTCTGTGAACCAAGCGTGTTCAACTTGTTCACTTGTCAATTCTCCATACGGCATTCGCCATTTTACCAGGGATTCGCTGACTTCTGTCCTTTTGGTAGATTCCAGGTCTATTAGCGGCACTCCTGCCACTTGTTGATGTAATTTTGCAACTCCACTCTTTCCTGTTTTGGCACAATCTTGTATGTGCCACTTCCATTTAATAAAGCTAGCCTCTTGTGCAGGCCCTATCCGAAGTGTTTTAGTGGAGCTCAATACACACTGCATGAGTGGGATTTCCGGTGAGATCAATACATCATGTCACACAGTAATCTGCTCAGTATCCACGAGTGACCAATAGCAGGCTAGCAGCTGTTTTTCAAAGGGAGTGTATCGGTCACCAGCCTCGGGCAATTTACGACTCCAAAATCCTAAAGGCACCCGTTCCTGTCCTGCTTTTGCCACAAACTCCAATTGGCAAGACTGTCTTCCACGGAAACATTTAATTCTACCTCCCCTTCCCTCAAGGGCCATAAATCAAGCACTTTCTGTATGTATCTTTTGCTAGCTGAAACGCTTTCTCTTGCTCCTCACCCGTTTCAAAATGGAAATTCTTGCATGTCACTCGATAAAGGGGCGCCAATATCTGACCCAAATGTGGTATATGCTGTCTCCAAAATCCAAACAATCCAATGAACTGCTGACCTTGTTTCTTATTCATTGGGGTGGAGAACACAAGCATTTTTTGCTTGGCTTTCGGCACCATTTCACAGTGTCCGTTATGCCATTGTATTCCCAAGTGCGTTCGCACACTATGCTTATCTTTTCCCTGTATCAATATGTCATCAATTTAATGCACAATTTGCACATCTGGTTTACACAGAATTTTGTCTACATTTTCTGCCACCAGCCGTTGACAAATGGTCGGTCTGTGCATGTATCCCATTGGCAAACGTTGGAACGTATATTGCCTCCCATTCTAGGAAAATGCAAATTAGTCCTGACATTCTTCAGCAATCGGCACGGTGAAGAAAGCATTAGCCAAATCTAACACTGCATACCAAGTTCCCTCAAACATCTGCACATTCTCAATCAAAGTAACTCCATTTGGGACTGCAGGGATTAACGGAGGGGTATATTTATACAACTCACGATAATCCACAGTCATACAGTAACTTCCGTCTGGTTTTTTACAGGCCAGACCAGGTTATTCCAAGCCGTGGTTACGGGACGCAACACACCAGTTTCCATGAATCCTTTAATGGTGTGTGAAATCTCTTTCTGTCCCCCCCAGAATTTTATATTGTTTCATGGCTATCCGCTTTGTAGCTAACGGAACTTGCACCGGGGCATCTTCAGTTTTCCTACCACAACCGGGGTACAAATCAAAGCCCTCACCCCGAACTGATAAAGTGTACCTTCCAACCTGAGAGTTAAAACCCTCCAGAATGTCAAATCCAATGATTTATTCAGGTATCGGAACAATTAAAACTTGGTAAGTGTTCCTTTTTAAACTGCCAATTTTCATATCAATTTTAGTCTGCACGGCTGGGGTCTCTTTTCCCCCCAAACCGGTGATTGTGAAATGCTGCCCATTAAACCTAGAAGGATTCCCATGTATCAATGAGGCCTTTGCCCCGTTATCAATTGAGGCGCGAACCTCTTTAATATTTCCTGATTGCCAAAAAAAGTTCACTTTTACACTAGGCCGTCTGTCTACCTTAATTTGGGCAGTTGTCAGCGGAGTTTGGCCACAATCCTATTCGTATTTAGAGTGGGCATGTTATTGACTCAATTTCCACCATTGCACTCACCATTTTCCTCAAATCTGCATAGGTCAGATGAAGTTGTGGAGACATACCCGAAGATTTGTCGTCCCCATTGTCTACGCGTGGTGCAGAAGATACCGAATCCCTACTGGGTTTCTGCACCTCCTACCATTTCACTTGCTTGTACCTCTCTATCCATTCAAGCCCTTGTTTTTTGTATAACCTGTACATTTCCTGTGTCTCAATTCTGTCAATGTCTTCCCGTGGCACCCCATCTTTTAGGAGTGCTAAGAACATATCCTTTCTGTATACCCGCGAGTCTCTGCTGTCAAACCTCTTTTCAGGGGTTCACCTTTCACTTTGCCCCTCAGGCTCATGTTCACAGGGTCTCTCCTCAGCCTTTTCCCATTCCCCTAAGTCGGCCAATTGCCAAATGGCATCCACTACTCCACTAATAATGTCATTATAACATTCTTATATGCAGGGGGAGTGGTTCGGATGATGGCATTTCTAGCCGAAACTGACAATGCTACCACTCCCATATGTTGGGGGGTTTCTAAATGAATCGCTTCTTTCATGGCATGCTCCCTCCCTTTTTGTATGGCTTCTCTCAGAGTATACCACTTTTTCTCCTCTGTAGGCCAGTGGGGCGACTCCTGTCCCCTGGTATTTCTCTGGCTTTGCTCTCTTGGTTTCACACTGTCATTTGCTGTGGGTCCTAGACCCTGATCTCTCTTCTTTGGTTCGCTTCACTTGGCCCTCCTCTTGGCCAAGTACTGCTACGAGGAAGATGACTCGTGTCACACTTTGTTTTTGAGTCTGAGACCCATACCACAGTTCCTTTAGTGATTCTTTCTCGTAGACCTGATTCGTAACCCTACCAAATGACGTACTGCCATTTTTAAATTGTACTCTGCTCATTGAAGTTCTATCTTTTGTGCTGTCCCTTGTTTTAGTGTTAGCATGCTGTTGTGTGCTTTTAAACACGCTTATTTTACTATTTTATCAAATCTGTGCAGTGATTCTATTTCATTGCATTTTAGCTTAGTTGCTCGATTTTAGCACTTTTTATTGTTGAAATCCCTTGTGCCTGCACCTTTTTAACCTAATTTGTTTAAAACTAGAAATGTTTTCATTACATTGTTGCTCCCTTATTCTTACCTTTTCTGCCATCTTTTCCACTGATACTTACCTCCTGAAACTGCCTAGAATTGATTATCCAAGTCCTTGCTAGAAACGCTTGGGAACTACATTTCCCAGCGTTTCCTGTAGTTTTCTTGCCTATATCTGATTGGTGAGGCGCGTCAGCGCTGGCAGGTCAGGGGCCAGCCCATCTGTGTCCCGGACTGTGACATCCAGACGCCCGGACGTTTCCTGACCTTTCTCTTCAGTAAGTGTTTCTGTACATTCCTCATTGTGTTCTTTTGATTATGCCTCCACTTGATGCCATTCTCGCTCAGAAAGCAAAACTGGCGACACAGCCAAAGGCGCCAATGTAGCTTATGGGTAGCCGCACTGCAGCGCTATTGGCACAGATAAGGAGTGACTTTAATCTACCTATTATTGCAATCATATGAGAAACCTGACCCTGTCTCCCTGGCTAATCCCCAGGGATCTGTCATCCAGGTGGCCAGGACACGGCCATCGCTATTGGATCCAGTTCCTGGGGGTGGACCAGTGAGGGAGAGTCACCTAGATGGGGGGTCCTTTATTTTATTTATTTTAATTCTTATTATGCGCCACATGCCCGTAGACCTCAGGGCACACTCCTTGGGGAGTGGGAGTGGGACACCGACGAGTGAGACGCAGTATTCCCCTTCTTTTAACACATTTTCTCCATCCTACCATGTAGGATATTCCAAAACACTGCCGCCCATTTCCGACACGAACAATTTCGCACAACACGAAAGACAACAGACTAACACCTGAGCTATTTATCTGACATGTCCCAATACAAGGGTCAGGCAAAGTCAAGCAATTGACCAGAATCACACACACCTGACAGCACTTACCCTTCTGTACAGGGATTAAAGGTGGAGCACAAGAGCACAGCAAGAGCAAGGCAGACCGCACAATGTGAGAGCTAACTCAGCACGGCAGCTCCAGAGGAGGAGAAAGACAGTGCATACCGAGGGGGTGACAAGGAGAGAAGCGACCTTGCCCTTTCCGAGCAAGGCCCGTGGAGTCTCCACAGAAGGAATCACAAGACTGCAAACAATAGCCAGCGTGTGTTGCAGCAGAGGTCTACGGTACACAAGACCCTCCTCCACTGATAACCAAGCCTTCGAGAGACGCCGGTCTCCGTGGTACCAACCTTGACTCGAATGAGAAGAAAGCCAAGTGATTCATCACAGTTGGTGAGTCGAGGAGAGAGTCGATAAGAAACCGAACTGGGTTGAATGAAAAGTAGCAAGCGGCTAATTTGAAATTTAAAAGGTTTAAAGGAACTATTGAGAAAAGAGGAGGAAAACAAGCAACAGAGGAGTCTGGCACCACATGGGTGCTCACGCAGGAAACGCTCGGTGATTACCAGATGGTAGAGACTACCATAACCAGAAGGCCTTCGGAAAAGGAGAGAAGAGGTCAAAGTGGTCATACAGGAGTCTTGTAAAATCCTCTGTACCGTCGTAAGTCTTTGACCGACAGGTGATTGTGAAAGAAAGGGAGATGAATCCTGCTTCGTGAAATGAGCACTTGAACAGTGTGTTGCAAATGTTTGCAAGAGTGAACCAGGTGGAGGGATGCTAACGAGACGGGGCGAAGTATAAAGTCCCATAGTGAACTGTTTTGTAAAAGTTGGCAAGAGCGAACCCGGCAGAGGGACGCCCACACAAAGGGGCAAAGCCTGAAGAACTGTTTAAAAAGACATTAAGACTCGTGAGTGTAAGAAGTATTGGAAGACCAGAGGAAGTGAATTGGCCCCCTTGTCAATTGGGTCGTAGCCCAGTCGAGGGAGGTCCAGGGGTGAAAGGTCCTCACCCAAAGTCAATTTGGAAAGGAATTTATTTTTTTTGTTTGTTCTTGAATACATCAGGCCCTCAGAGGCAAGAGACTTTTTATTAAAAAGAGACTTAACCATCGAAGAACCTGATAGCTGGAACGGAACTGTCGGCTTGTGCTGGGAAATCTCGAGTGTGTGCTGTGCTACAAGGTCCCACCTTGTCCCATGCTGAAAACTTGGAGAAGGGAGTCCCCTGGCAATCACATCCTGACTTATTATTTGTGAACACTTCTTTATTTATTGCAAGTCTTATCCCACACTCTTTCTGTAATTAGTTGTAAGGATTTGGCAATAGGTTTTTTAAAAAGGGAACTGCAAACTTCTTATCAACTACTCAACCTTGCACGGGGAGCCTCCTTCCTATCCATCAAGGAAGGCTTGTTGAAAAGAGTAGCACAAACCTGCAATTTTCTATCGGCAGAAATGACAAGCCATTAGGTTGAAGCTGGGAGAAACTCCTTAGAGATCGGCGAAAGGATTAAAAACACAGTAACCCTATGGACTGATAATAATACTCTAGTTGAACTGACCTAGAGGATTACCTTAGAACAATTTACACATTCCTTACCCCCTTTTTGGCAAATATCTGTCCTTCAATTAAATCAACCTACCCTAGCCATGGCCATTAAGACTGTGTAAAACCATTCAGATGTGGATAAATACTTCCAGCCAGCCCATCGACGGGAAGATCGAAGAGATCATAAACCCATCCATCGCCCTCAACCCCAGGGAATAGATAAACAAGGGGGGTCATATAGAGTCAAGGAAGGGATGCCTCGAGAAAGAGTAGAGATCAAGAAACCTGATCCAAGACCTAAAGATGAACGCAGAAGGGAGGAGGTAAAAGGAAGCAAACCACCTCCTCTGGTCTGTTTTTCCTGTAGAAAAATAGGACATCTAGCTTGCCACTGTCCAAAGAATATAAAAGACGAACCTATGGAAATAGGCTGCTTGAAGGGTGAAGAGTGGGAAGAAGCCAAATAAGAGCTAGAGACCTTTAGCATCTGCTTATGTCAAACCCCTACTGAGTTCACCTATGAAAAGGCTTGGGTAAATGGGAAACGGGTAATCGACTCAGGTAGTAAGCAGACCGATATGTGGGCCGATTTAGTTACACCACAAGACTTAAACCACGCAACCCTAGTCCGAGTAACTTGTGTACATGTAGACAACGAAATCTGTCCTAAGATACTAGTACACATAGAAATCCAGGGCAAGACCTGTGAAATACCATCAGCCATAATTCCAGGGCTCCCTGAGGAAGGTATTCTGAGGCGAGACTTCCCCATCTTCTCTAATCTCTTACAGGAATCTCCATCCCCCTTCAGAGACTTTCTGCCCCTGAGGTCCTGGCAGGAAAGTCACAACTCCCAAAACTCTACAGTATGGGATTGTGAAAATTCAAAACCCCTGAAACCCAAGACAGCTTTTGAAACCCAATGTGTTGCTAATTGTAGAGAGTCAGATAAGATCACTTCACCTCTACCTATTAAAACCGATCAGTGGAATATGCAAGAGTGCCTGGACATCTCTCACCCCTGTTCTTTGGCCAGTCTTAACTACAGGAAATCTAAACTAAAAACAGGTATATCCACCTCGCATAGGGCAAGGATATGTGAGAAACCTGACGGTGTCTCCCTTGCTAGTCCCCGGGGATCTGTCATCCAGGTGGCCAGGACAAGGCAAACGCTATTGAATCCAGTTCCTGGGGGTCGACCAGTGAGGGAGGATCACCTGGTTGGGGGGGGTTGCTGGGGAGTGGGAGTGGGACACCAACGGGTGAGACACGGTATCCCTCTTCTTTCAACTCCTTTTCCCCATCCTGCTATGTAGGATATTCCAAAACACTGCCCCCCCTTTTCCGACACAAACAATTTTACACAACACGAAAGACAACGGACTAACACCAGAGCCGATTACCTGAAATGGCCCAATACAAGGGTCAGGCAAAGTCAGGGAAATTACCAGAATCACACACACCTGACAGCCTTTTCACTTCCCCAAAGGGATAAAAGGTGGAGCACAAGAGCACAGGAAGAGCAAGGCAGACCACATGACGTGAGAGCTAACTCAGCACGACAGTTCAAGAGGAGGAGAAAGACAACACATACGGAGGGGGTGACAAAGAGAGAAGCAACCTTGCCCTTTCTGACCAAGGCCCGTGACGCTTCCACAGAAGGAATTATAAGACCGCAAACAATAGCCAGCATGTGTGGCAGCAGATGTCTACAGTGCACAAGACCCTCCTCCGCTGATAACCAAGCAGGGGAGAGACACTGGTCTCCGTGGTACCAACCTTGACTCGAAAGGAGAAGAAACCCAAGAGGTTCATCACAGCTGGTCGAGGGGAGAGTCGATAAGAAACCGAACTGTGTTGAACGAAAAGTAGCAAGCGGCTGATTTGGACCTACTATGGCTGTGCATCTACTACCAATAGGTGAGTGCGAAAGATGCACTTGACAGATCAGGCCCTGCATCTATTATCGGTGCCTGTAATAATTGTAGTTTGGTGTTCCTCTGTAGGAGCGCCTCACTCTGATGTAACTTTCAATGGATATTGGACAACACAACTGAGGGAAAACGCTGTGGAAGCCCACTTGATGAGCAACCATCACCGTGCTTTTCCAACAGCAGTGGCATGACATCACTACATGCACAGTGGTCACAAACTCTACGTCTGCTGGACTAGAATACAGGTACTATACATAGCACGAATGTAACAGAAGTTACAATTGGCTACACAGCTAGGGTGTCCTAGCATTTTTCTATCACGATGTACACCCTTCTGAGTGTATACAGTCTATTTTAAGGCCAGTATTGAGGCATACACGGGTATTCACTATGGTCAACAAACTAAGTCGAACTTATTTTCTTTGTAAGATGAACAATGGCATTTGATTCAGCATGTCCATACACCCTATTTTTCCTTTTAAAGAAGAATGATGGTATTTGATTTATTAGATCCATACACCTTGTTTAAAAATAAGAATAATGAAGTAATATGGCACGTATACCTCTGACACTGATTGATATATTGTGAAAATTCTGAAGCAAACAGAGCCCTGATTGGTCTTTTTTGTATGTACGTTTACAGAATAATTTTCTCCTGAAGAAGGGATCTATACCCCGAAACGCATTGAGCCTCAAAAACTGTACAATCAAGATTTACCCCGCCAGTGACAGGGGTTAAATTGTCATGTGAAATGTTTCTATGTTGATTACACTTGAATGAATTTGTGTGAAGATCAGTTTTTGATTTTGTGAACTTTAAGAAAATGACAAGTAACATTTCAATACTTGTTATAAAGTGTTTGACTGTTTAATTCAGTTTATATGGTGTGCAGGTGACGGGAGTGTCTCAAGTGTTAGACACTTTTTTTTCTACTCTGTAAACGTTATTCCTCATTCCCCATTGGGTTCATTGGACACAATGGGGAATTTCTGGCGGAATTACCGCTGGCAGAAATACTGTGCTGTATTTGCAACAAAAATCAGCATTTTTCCAGCATGTTTGCCCCCAGATCTGAGCTGGGGGTAAACACGCCATACTCATGATTGGGGGACCCTTAAATGCAGTGGTAACCCTTTTACCACCGCATTTAAGGGCTACCGCCCTACTCGTGATGAGGCCCAGTGGGCCCAGTGGGCCTCATCACGAGTTGGGCGGTTTCCTGGCTGGGATACCGCTCAACTTTATTTGTGTGACGCCCACCAGTCTGCTGGTATTACTGCCAAATCATGGGTTGGGTGCTAATTGTTACTCCGCATTCCCCATTGGGTTAATTGGACCCAGTGGGTATTTTTCGGTTCAATTACTGTGCGGTAATACCACCAGTGCTAATTGTGCCAAAAACTGCCATTTTTCTGGCGTTTTTATTCCCAGCTCTGAGCTGGGGGGTAAATATGCCATACTCATGATTGGGGGACCCTTAAATGCGGTGGTAACCCTGTTAACACCGCATTTAAGGGCTACTGCCCAACTCGTGATGAGCCCCAGTGGGCCTCATCACAAGTTGGGCGGTATCCTGCCTGGGATACCGCCCAACTTTATTTGCGTGACGCCCACCAGTCCGCTGGTATTACTGCCAGATCATGGGTTGGGTGCTAACTGTTACTCCACAGTCCACATTGGGTTCATTGGACCCAGTGCGTAATTTATGGTACAATTACTGTGCGGTAATACCACCAGCGGTAATTGCGCCAAAAATTGCCATTTTTCTGGCGTGTTTATTCCCAGCTCTGAGTTGGGGGTAAACACGCCAGACTCTAGATTGGGCAGACCCTTAAATGCGGCAGTAACACAGTTACCGCTGCATTTACAGACTACCGCCCAACTCGTGAGGAGGCTCTCTGTATTGTATACTAATGTATCCGGAGGATAGCTTGGGGGCAACATGCTTGCCTTGGAAGCAAGACAATGCGGAGCAATACAGGTTCGATCCCGGTCCGTCCTTAGAAACCTCTGAGTATTAAGCACATTATAAATAATCAATTATACAATTATTATACAATTATACAATGTAAACGTTCTGTCAATTAATCAGACTACGCAAGGAGTGATTCTGGAGACAGATCACTACTTGTCTTGGCTGACTAAGAAATAATTCAAAATGCAGGTCTACGTCAGGAGAGCATAAAGTTTCATTATTTTCGAAGGGTAATTTTATTTTGTGACCACCCCTATTGACCGTGCAACGATGGCTGTTAGCCTATCTGTCTGTTCAGTATGACGTCTCGGCAGCTTTCTACGCCTGGATCATTGCCTTCTTCAGGACTTTGTTCAATTTCTTTGGATGACCCTGCATAAAAACATAAACTATGATTTATATGTTTCTAGACATGAGTGTGATTTAATATATTGTCAGAGGATACAAGCAGCTTGAGTGGAAAAGTATACTGACCTCTGGTATTACTGCATCTAGAGGGGGACATAGTCATGGGTCTCATCAAATGTCTGGATCTGTGGGAGTACCACATGAGGGAAGACAACCCTTGGGGAGTGGAGTAACCTTGCCAGGTCACGACAGGCATTTCTCTGTTTCTTTAGCCTCTGGTAAGATATATTTGCTTCCCCTTTCCTGTATGGTATAGTGTAGTGTGGATGTAGAACCTCCAGTCATAACCAATCACCAACTGTATTTACATTCCCTTTTGCTTGATAACACTGAGACAAGGAAGAGAACTGGAGTAAGGAAGATCACTGGAACTGGAAAGGAAGCGCAACAATCTAATTCTTGGAAAAAGTTAACTGGTGCTGGGACATTTAAGCGCACCGGAACTGGAGAGAAGGAGAGATTCACTTCTCCTGATGTCAGTCGGGACACCGAAGGAGAGCAGGCTGCAGTGAGGAGTGGAGAAGCTGCTGGAGGTGCCATCCAGGGAAGTCTGGAAGCAGAAGGTTTGCCACTTTTGTGACACGGAAAGCAGGAGTGGTCAGGTAAAGAAGGAGGAAAAGCGGGAACCGGAAAGCAGACAGTACGCCCTCCCAGCTGTCAAGCAAGCTGCAGCAATAACGGTGAGATGCGAAGGACACTGAAGCAGCCGACAGAGACCGGCGAGCCCAGAGAGCGAAGTTGGGATGCTGTGGTGCTTCATGGCGGATGGCGCATACCGTTGCTGAAACTGGTAAGTATGATGATCTCATGGTGGCAACAAGTCAGACAGACAAAAGTAATCACAGTTCAAGTTTGTTTATTGAACAATTAATGGTATGCAGGTTGGGAAAACACCTATTCTAAACCTAAATCTAAGATGGGAGCAAGCGTCGGCCATCAAATGAAAAATAAGACAGTCCTAGTGGCGTTGTGACAAAATAAAAGGGCCTAAACTAAGAAACCCATTGGCAAACCTCACAACTAATACCAAAAAGGGGCATGGGATAGTAGAGATAGAAAAGAAAGAAATGTTCTCAAATAATATGTCAGGATACGGTAGCCTGGGCCTCTCTTCCCCACGTTTTGCACATGGGGTAAGATGGGAGCTTGGAGCCCAGTACAGTCTCTGGCTTCTCCAGCACAAGACGACAGTTCCAATGGCAGTTCTCAGGACCGTCGATGGCCAAGTCTCATTTCCTTTGAAAGTCTCTTGCCTTCTGGGCCTGATGTGCTCCACTAACAAAACAAAAGTTCCTTTAACAAATGAAAGTTTGTTTCCAATGTTAGCTGGTTGATGGGTTCACCCCTGTGTCACCCTTTTCCTGGCGCTGACCCTTCTCAATTGTTTATCACAGTTTCACGTAGGGTGCTGGTTTCACCCCTGGTTCCCCCTCTTATAGGTGCTGACCCTTCTCAATTGTATTCCCCAAATTTATATGTCAGCTCACCTTCTTTACTTGAGGCTTTGGATGATAGCTTCACCTCTAGATCTCCCGCCGCTGGGCTCGGACCCCTCTTGACTGTCAGTACTCTGGTGATTGCTTCATCCCTGGATCTCCCTCTGCCGGCTCTGACCTCTCTTGACTGCTAGTTTTTGGCTGATAGCTTCATCTCTGGACCTCCCTCTGACGAGCTCAGACCATTCTTCTCTGGCATCCCTTCTGGTTCACTCTTGCCGTCTCTTCACTTTTGCTCTTACTTTCAATCTTGGGGTGACAACCTTTCACACTTGGATCCCCCTCTCCTGGGCTCCGACCCTTCTCGATTCTTAGCCTCCCTTCACTGGGTTTACTGTGGCTCTTGATCAGGGTGATAGTGGCCCAGCCTTTTCTGGGCGCTGACCCCGCTTTACTTTCACAGTTCTACTATGACATAGTTCAATGTTTGCAGGATTCACTTCCCTTTCTTTCACAGTGCTTGTAGATCAAAGTCTTTTGATTGTACAGGGAATTTACTCGACCCTCTGGTAATTGTAGTTTCGTTCAGATGGAGATCGACCAGAGTCTCTTGAGTTTAGCACCCACGTGGTGCCTGTTTCCCTCTGTAGCTGGTCTCCACTTAATACTTTTACAGTTCATTCAAAGTTTGTTGAACATGGTCAACAAAAAAAGGCTCATGTGATTCTCACTCAAGACGGCCTGGTTCTTATCGGTTCTCTCCTCGACTCACCGGCTGTGATGAACCGCTTGGTTTTTTGGCTTCTCTTGAGTCAAGGCTGCTACCACGGGCACAGGAGTTTCCCTGCCTCTTGCTTATCGACATAGGCCTGCCCCATGTACCGTTGACTTCTGCTGCAAGACACTTGTGCTATTTTTCACAGTCTTAGGCTCTCTTCCATGAAGGTTCAGCGGTTCTGGGACAAAAAGGGTATGGCCACTTCTCTCCTCGCCACCATCTCGAATCCTGACGCCATTTCTACTTCTCTTGAACTGCCACGTCGGGTTAGCCGCCTCGTCGTGCTGTCTGCCATGCCTGCCTTGCTCGTCATGCGCTCTCCTGCTCCACAGGAAAAAGAAGGGTTGTCAGGTGTGTGTGATTCAGGTTAATTGCCTGACCCTTGGGTTCAGACATGTCAGGTCAACAGTTTTAACATTAGTCTGGCTTTGATCACAGTTCACAAAAGTGTTTGTTTGTTGTCTTGGGTGTGTTAAGGTATTCGTGTGGGAAAATGGGGGAGTTGGAATGTCAGAGTATCATACGGGGTATGATGCAGAAGGTTTGCGAAATGGACGAGAATTACCGGGATGCAGAACAGAACATAGGGGATTGTGGGAATGGTAGTACTCTGTCACAGTAGTTTGGGATTTCAGAAAATTACAATCAGAGGGACGGGTTTGGTAGGGTTTGTGAAACAAACGGGTAACTGGGATCGTGGAATGAATGGAGGGGATTGTGGGAATTGTAGTGTTCGGTCAATTCAGTATAATGGGCTTTCGGAAAACAAGAATTCTGAGAAAGATGGTTTCTGAATACAATGGGGTGTGCAACAGATTCAGTAGGAGCGGAGGGGATGGTGGATTTTGGAAAGGGAAGTTTATCCGGGGGAAGGGAGATTGATTTACTATAACCCACAAAAGCCTCAGGGCCCTCCTCCTCCTCGTCCCGTTCTCTGGCATAGTATTGTGTCTCACCTGGGGCATTTCCCAGAGTACAACCCTGTGTTCTCCTACCCAGGTGATCCTCCCCCAGTGGTCCACCCGCAGGATGGGCGTATCCTGTCCCCCTGGATAAGGGATTCCTGGGCTCTACCTGGGAAAATACCTTCCTTTCTCTCACATAAGCCCAAACAAGGGAGCTGGGACACAGGGGCGATTCAGCAAAGAGACTAAGACAAATGAAAAGGGGTCACTGACCCAATATATGCAAAGTATAATTAAAGAGTCTTAGAGCTAAATAAAAGAGAAAGTCATTACTGATGAGAAGTGCAAGTATGGGACCCGCACCCAAATACTGAACCAATTAAGAAAATCCTGGCAGGAGAGTAAACCAGGCATACAGTGAGTCTGGGACTCACACCCAAGTGACGAAATGCGAAACTCCTGGCAGGAGAGTAACCCAGGCATACAGCGAGTCTGGGACCCGCACCCAATCAAGATTGCTGAACTGGGGAAGGAGGGAAAGCGCCAAATCTGTGGAATCTTGGGGAAGGGAGTCTCCCTCGTATTTTGCTGTGAAGGCTGTAAACTGTGGAAAAGTCAAGGAAACTCAGGGAAGTAGCCTACCCCTTGAGCCTGTAAATAAACTGTTGAAAAGCTAAGGACATTCAGGGGAAGAAACATATAACCCTGGAAGCTGCGAACTGTGAAACTGTGAAATCTGTGAATGTCATGGCCACTGGTCAAGGGACATTATGTTGCACTGGGTCCCAATGGACCCAGTCCTGGCAGCTTTGGCACCAGGCTCATCTGAAAGTGTGCTCTGCACACAGTGTGCCTGAGGCACGTGCATCCAGGCCGGGCACAGCCATCCACAAGTATTGGGAGTACGTGCAGAAGTCTGAGGGTGTGGTAAGGTGGGGCCAGAGGGCGGGGCTGAAGAGGAGTGGCTGGGGCCAGGCTATATAAGCCAGCCCCACCCGCGTGCTGGCGCTTCGGGTTAGTCTGCTGGTGCAGTGTAACGCTTACTGCCGTCTACGGATCCTTACCTGTTTCCAGTTCTGCATGCTTATCTTCAGTCTCCGGAACTCCATCGTGCACCGCGCGTATCTTACCTGAGACCAGCCACACCATTGCCCGAAGCTCTGAGAACCCGATTCCAACTCTGCAGCAACCGCGTGCATCTTACCTGAGACCAGCCACGCCATCGCTCGAAGCACTGCTTAACCGATTTCAACTCTACAGCTAACGCGCGCATCTTACCTGTCTCTGTTGATCCAATTCTTGCAGCTCCTTGCATTCTTACCTGTTCCGGATGCCCGACATCACTGGAGGCATTCTACGGCTCAGCATCCTCATGGATTCTGCCATCAAGCGCCGTCAGGCCGAACCTGCAAGGGAGATTGATAAACACAATGTTAGCAACTGCATAAACTTTTAACGCTTAGACGCGCAACTTACAAACCTTGCGCATCATCCAGCAACCCAACTCACCTTTCTAGTGGGTCTTCTAAATCCCCATTGGCTCCGTTCTGAACTCTCTTCCATCACCGCGTCTCCACGGGCCATCTTCATACCTAAAGGGGAAGGGAAGGACATTTCAACGTTACGGACAATAATGATTGGGAAAAACCAACACAAAAGGATACAAACAATAATCATTGCTACAAAAACTTACCTCCAAGGCGGGATTGGTCGCAGCTGGTCTGGACCACCACGCACAAGGACCAGTGTCGCAACTTGGACTACTTACGGCGCCCCTGCTGAGAGAAAGCAGGACAGAGAGCTCATCCTTACAAAATCACTGGTGAGGTCATATGGGAAAAAATGCATGCTCATCTCATTTTGGCACAAAGGGTTCGAGGGGGATCGCAGTTCCACCGCAGTATTCTCATTGCCTCTTACCTTTTCTCAAGGGTATACCCAGCAACCCGAGCAGTCCACACCACCGTAGTCGAGGGAAGAGCTCGAGCCAGGGGAGTCCAGGGAGGGCTCCAACCATGCCCCAACGTCCCGCAAAGACCAGGTGAGCGTAACAGAACGCAAAGCCTCTCTGAATCTCTGCCTGGGCGTTATGAACACCTCAGAGACTGACCAGTTGGCCCAATTGCTGGGGGAACTACGGGCTGAAGTGCATGCCTCCAGACAAGAGACAAATAACCTAAGAAGAGATCTCATTGTCGCTCAGGAACAAACTGATGACCTGGCCAGGCAAATGCTTTAAACTCATGCAGGGCAAGTTCCTTTACCTGGAATTGCACCAACCCCTTTGCCACAGCCATCACCGCCAGTTCAAGTGGTACTCCCGGGGGCTGTACCTTTGGCCCCACCCGAACAGTTCACTGGTGACCCCAACAAATATGCCATATTCATGAACCAGTGTCGTCTTCATTTTTTGTGCCGCCCTGGGGCCTTCCCTAACGATAGTGCCAGAGTTGCCTTTGTACTTTTATACTTGGGAGGCAGCGCAGCAGACTGGTCCATACCTCTGGTAAACCAGGATGATCCTGTACTTCACAATTTCGGGGAATTTCAATGGGAATTGGAAAAGTTGTTTGCTAGGCACACCCAAAGACAAGCCCTAGATAATGAACTGTTGTCCCTCAGACAAGAAGCCATGATCTGCTGACGTATATAGCCACCTTTAATCATCTCATTGCACAAACCAATTGGCCCGAAGAAAAGAGGCCCACATTGTTCTATTGAGGATTGCGTGGAGAATTAAAGGATGGACTAGCCCAATTGGTCAACCCTCCCGAGTGTTGTGCAGAATACATTAATATGTCGGTACAACTAGATCATAGGTTACAAGACCGAAAGATGGACTGCTCAAGAATGGAAGGGAGGTCGGTTTATGTGCGGCCCAGGGACAATCAAGTCAAGACTCATGAACCCACCAAACCCATGCAGATAGGGGATTTACGGGCCCCTATATCCAAAGCTGAGAGGGAAAAAAGGAGGCAACAACTTTGTTTATATTGCGGCAAGGCAGGACATTTTCTTCGGGAATGTCCAACAAAACCTCCCAAGAAAATAGTAGGTGCAACGGACAACAGGAATGATGAAAAAGATCAAACCCCGGAAAACTCCAGCACCCGACAAGCAAAGGGATTCACTTGTCGAGCGAAATGAAGAAAGTAGTTCTGTCATGATCTCTGCTTCCAAAAGGTCAGGGTTTTCCCAACTCCCTTGGAAGCAGATCCATAACCCAGGTTCCAAGTGCCAACCAGTCCCAATTGGGACCTTTTGGACCCAGTCCTGGCGCCAGTGGCACCAGGCTCATAAATATGCCCAGTCCCAGCGCTGGAAGCGCCGGGCTCATAATGCTTGGGTGGACTTACCTGCAGCAGACCATGCTGCTTACTTGCCTGCCAGTTGAGCCTCTGATCCTCTTCTGTTTGGAACTACTTTTCCTGTTCGGTGGGGCAGGAGCCACTCCCTAGATTCAGAACACTGGAACTCTTCTGGAAAGCAGGAACTCTTTTCTTACCTAGGCGTGGCTGTGGAAGGAGACGCCTAAGCACTACAGGAGGCTATTTAAACCACATCCGATGGATGAATCTTGCTTTGCGTTATTCTGCATCCTCTGCAGCAGAACGCTCATCGTGTCTTCTGCATCTGATCCTGGGCCTAAGGAAAAAGGCTTACCATCCTGAATCCAGTCTTCAGCAACACCTATAAAGACAAGAAAGAACAGGTTAGCATTACGGTCTTCAGTGACAGCTCTTCACTTACCTGGTCCATCGGCTGTCACCAACGCCTCGCGCTGCATTCTGGCATCTGAAAGACAAAGGCTTACCTACTCTTCGTGCGCTCCGGAGGTCTTCACACTGCATTCCGGCATCTGAAAGACAAAAGCTTACCAACTTTTCGCACGCTCCGGAGGCCTTCGGCGCTGCATCCCGCATCTGAAAGACAAAACAAGGTGCGTTTAAAGACATTGGGGAACTTTAATACTCACGTGCCATTACTCCTTTCCACATCTAACCCAGTGGGTATTCCGGCACCCTGCAGCCGCTCCGAACTTGTACCTGCAAAATAAAAAGACAGTTAGAGCGCATCGTGAAGCAGGCAACAAGCGCTTACTTACGTGCTTCCAAGCGCTTCTATTCATCACACGGGCTCCATCTTCAACTCACTTCAGCCCGTCATCCGCCATCGCCGGAACCCTGCAAAACAAGAAACATCATTACTAAAGACTTTAAAGACATTAGAATTACTCGAAAACTTACCGTTCGTGCAGTAAACGACGGACAGAAGTCCTCTGAAGTCAAGAGGCCTGCTCCCCTTATCCAGTGAAGAAACTGGTTACAGCACCCTGCCCCGAGGCAGATGGAGAGCACGGCGTTCACTTACCTAAGGTGAGAGCCTTAACCTTTGGGGTTCTACAGGAGAAGAGAAAGGGAAGAAGAGAGAGACATTCAATAACCCAGTTCCTTAATCCCATATTTTCTATCTGCAGACATCTTACCCTTCGAGTCAGACATACAGTGCACAGAGGTCCAGCCCAAAGAGCCAGCCGTGTGTTACACATCACCTTTGAAGATACGGTATACGCCCAGTCAAGACCGGCGCCTCTACGGGAATCAGGTGAGCGTTACAGAACGCAAAGCCTACCACAAAGCTCCCGTCCAGGCGCTATGGAAACCTTGGATACCGACCAGCTAGCCCAGTTACTTGGGGAACTAAGGGCAGAAGTGCATGCAGCCCGTCAGGAAACGAACGCTCTAAGAAGGGAACTGATTATTTCCAAGGAGCGAACAGATGATCTCGCTAGACAATTGCTACAGTCACAAGCCGGACAGACCCTGTTACCCGCATCTGGGGGAAATCTTCCTTCTACATCCTCTATGAATCCAGTGCAGATCAACCTACCTGGGAATGTACCTCTGGCTCCGCCCGAACGATTTTCTGGTGACCCAAAGAGGTTTGCAGTATTTATCAATCAGTGCCGGTTGCATTTCTTATGCCGGCCAGCAGCCTTTCCAACTGATCAAGCTAAAGTAGCTTTCGTGCTTTCGTACCTTAGTGGCAATGCGGCAGACTGGTCGATCCCTCTAGTAAATCAAGATGATCCGGTCCTCCATGATTTTCAAGCTTTTCAGCTCAGTATGGAAAAACTGTTCGCAAGACATTCACAGGGGCAGGCCTTGGACAATGAGCTTCTTTCGTTGCGACAAGGTAATCAAGATATTTTGGCTTATATTGCGTCTTTCAACAGACTGATAGTGGAAACTCAATGGCCTGAGGACAAAAGGATTACGCTGTTTTATAGAGGTCTACGTGGAGAGCTCAAAGATGTGTTAGCCCAAGTAGTGAATCCCCCACAAGATTGTTCGGACTATATAGACTTAGTCGTTCAAATAGATCACAGACTGCAGAACAGGAAGGCCGATCGTTCCAAGTTTGATGCTCGAGTATTTTCCAAACCGCCAACTCCTTCCAAAGGAGTAGACTCCGGGGAACCCATGCAAATAGGGGGTCTGAAAGGTCCTCTAACACAAAAGGAGTGGGAAAGGAGAAAACAGTTGCAATTATGCCTCTATTGCGGAAACTCAGGGCACTTTCTTCGAGACTGTCCGGTGAAACCTGCCAAGAAGGCAGTAGGAGCTGCAGTTACCAAAGTTACAAACTCTGAGCAGGGAAACAACCTCGCCCGACAAGAATAGAGGTCCTCTTGCCGAGCGTGAAAACCAGTTCCGTGACCTCGCATTTCGTGATACCTATGGTCCTCATTAGCCCTGATAATCCGGATCGATTACATGCAATTGAAGCTTACGTCGACAGCTGTGCCATCGGCAATTATGTGGATCATGAAATGGTTTTGAGGATGAATCTAACTCTTTGTCCCAAGGCTATAAAGGACGTCATTACTACGGTGGATGGTACGGAGATAGCCTCCGGGCCAGTAACGCATACCACTCAAGAGGTGACGCTAGTAAGTCAAGATGGACACCATGAGAAGATTGTGTTCGATGTGATCAAGGCCCCTCAGTTTCAGATTATTCTAGGAATACCTTGGTTAGAGAAACACAATCCTCTGATCGATTGGCGAGCAAGAACGGTCCAGTTTCCAGAATGTGTCTCTACTTGTCACCCTCCACCTGGTGTTGCACTGGCAGCAATTTCTTCAGAGACTCCCCAGTTACCTCCCGAATACCTAGAATACCAAGATGTTTTCCGGAAGGATCAGGCTAACTCTCTACCTCCTCATAGGTCTTATGACTGCCAGATAGACCTGATACCTGGATCTACTCCTCCTTGTAGTAGAATTTATGCCCTCACCGAGCCTGAGAACCTTCACCTTCGACAATACCTGGATCAATACCTGGCAAATGGGTTTATTCGTCCTTCCAAGTCCCCTGCTTCTTCAGCTTTGTTCTTCGTTCCAAAAAAGGAAGGAGACCTTAGAACTTGTATAGATTATCGCTCCCTGAACCAGATCACCGTTAAGAATAGATATCCGTTACCTTTGATCCCTGAACTCCTGGACCAAGTCAGAAAAGCATGCATATATACAAAGCTGGATCTTAGAGGAGCTTACCACTTGGAACGAGTAAAAGAGGGCGATGAATGGAAGACGGCCTTCCGCACCAAGTATGGGCTATTTGAATATCAGGTCATGCCCTTCGGACTTTGCAATGCCCCGGCCGCCTTTCAATATTTTATGAACGATGTCCTCAGAGAGCTCATAGATGTGTGTGTTGTTGTTTACATTGACGACATCCTCGTTTATTCTTCATCGGAATCTGAACATCGGAAACACGTGAAAATGGTCCTCGAAAGATTGCGTCAACACAAACTTTTCGCTAAGTTGGAAAAATGTGTTTTCAACGTGACTGAAGTGGAATTCTTGGGTATCATATTATCACCTGGCGGAGTGCGTATGGATTCAAAGAAGGTCGATGCAGTTCTCAAATGGCCATCACCATCCTCCGTAAAAGGTGTGCAAAGCTTGTTAGGCTTCGCTAACTTTTACCGCAGGTTTATCCCCGAATTCTCTCGAATAGTCCAGCCCATCACTGCCTTGTTAAAGAAAAACAAACGTTTTGAATGGTCTACCGAGGCGGAACAAGCTTTCCAGGATTTGAAGACTAAATTTATCTCTGCACCAATCTTAAAACACCCTCGCCCCGAACTCCCCTACATCGTGGAAACTGATGCTTCAAGCCTTGCCATGGGGGCAGTTCTATCACAAAAGGACCCAGTAACCAATCAGTTGCATCCCGTGGCATTTTGGTCCCGCAAATTCTCGCCTCCTGAAATCAATTACACGATTACTGACAAGGAACTTCTGGCTATCAAGTCTGCCTTTAAGGCTTGGCGGCATTATCTGCTGGGGGCCCGACACACCGTTACTGTGATTACGGATCACCGAAACCTGCAATATTTGAAAACCGCAAAAGCCCAATCCTCTAGACAACTCCGTTGGGCATTATTCTTTGCCGAGTTTGACTTCATAATTACCTATCGACCTGGTACAAAGAACGGTAAAGCTGATGCCCTTTCTCGGATGGGAGTGGAAGAACACTTGATCAACCCTAAACCTGTACCAATCATTCCCGAACAAAGAATTCTGGGTGTAATCGCCACAGAATCCATAGAGGAAGTTAAGGATAAAGCCAGGCAACTTGTAACTCCAGCAGACATACAGAATTGGCATCTGCAGGGAAAGGACTTTGCAGTAAAGGACAACTTATTGTATTTCCAAGAACGATTATACCTACCCAGCACAGATTTACAGAAAAAAGTAATCTCTTGTTATCACGATTCTTTAATGGAAGGACATCCCGGTATGGCCAAGACCTCAGAAAAGATCAAGCGCTACTTCTGGTGGCCGTCTTGGAAAAAAGATATCAGAGACTTTATAATGTCCTGTGGAGTATGCGCCCAAAACAAGAGTCAAAAGGAAAGACCAGCAGGCCTCTTACGCCCTATTGACATCCCACCTCGCCCTTGGCATACGCTTTCTATGGACTTCATCACCGATCTACCTCCATGCTCCGGATACAATACGATTCTAGTAATCGTGGACTTATTCTCCAAGATGGCGCATTTCATTCCGCTCAAAGGCTTGCCAACAGCAGCAACTCTGGCCCGAGAATTTCTCGAAAACATCGTCCGACTGCACGGTTTTCCTTCGGTTCTAATTTCGGATCGAGGTAGTCAATTTATTTCTCATTTTTGGCGAAGTTGCTGTCGATCGGCTCAAATTGATGTGAGACTATCGACCAGTCACCACCCTCAGACCGACGGACAAACCGAGAGGACCAATCAAACTCTGGAACAGTATTTACGCTGCATGCTGCAACAAACTGAAAAAACTTGGAAAGACATCCTTTGGATAGCCGAATATGCCTACAATAACTCTGTCCATTCGGGAACTGGGAAAACCCAGTTTTTTCTTTTGTACGGCAGTCACCCTCGAACCTCGGAGTTGGATCCCCTCCAAGATCTTGAAACACCAGCAGTAGACTACCTGCATTCTACAATCACCCAAGCCTTTAAGGAAGCTGTTTCTCACCTTCAAAGGGCTAAAGAACAATACAAGAAAGGAGCAGATCAACATCGGAAGGAAGCCCCTCAATATCAAGTAGGGGATCAAGTCTGGTTATCCACCAAATATCTAACTCTAAAAGGGCCACGCACATTCAACCCAAGATACCTTGGTCCCTATTCCATCACTACCATAGTAAACCCAGTAGCGGTCAAGTTGGACTTGCCCCCGCACATGAAGATACATCCGGTCTTCCACGTCTCTCTATTAAAACCTGTGCAACCTCAAACCCGACTAACTAAATCTCCAAAACCTATCCTAGTTGATGGAGAACTCGAGTTTGAAGTCAAAAGCATTCTGGACTCCAAGATCTCCAAATCCAAACTATTTTACCTAATTGACTGGAAAGGCTACGGCCCCCAAGAGAGATCCTGGGAACCTGCTGAATATGTCCACGCTCCTCGCCTAATCAAAAGATTTCACCGAACATTTCCTGACAAGCCAAAACCCCCGGAGAAGCCCGGTTTGGGAGGGGCCTTGAGGGGGGGTACTGTCATGATCTCTGCTTCCAAAAGGTCAGGGTTTTCCCAACTCCCTTGGAAGCAGATCCATAACCCAGGTTCCAAGTGCCAACCAGTCCCAATTGGGACCTTTTGGACCCAGTCCTGGCGCCAGTGGCACCAGGCTCATAAATATGCCCAGTCCCAGCGCTGGAAGCGCCGGGCTCATAATGCTTGGGTGGACTTACCTGCAGCAGACCATGCTACTTACTTGCCTGCCAGTTGAGCCTCTGATCCTCTTCTGTTTGGAACTACTTTTCCTGTTGGGTGGGGCAGGAGCCACTCCCTAGATTCAGAACACTGGAACTCTTCTGGAAAGCAGGAACTCTTTTCTTACCTAGGCGTGGCTGTGGAAGGAGACACCTAAGCACTACAGGAGGCTATTTAAACCACATCCGATGGATGAATCTTGCTTTGCATTATTCTACATCCTCTGCAGCAGAACGCTCATCGTGTCTTCTGCATCTGATCCTGGGCCTAAGGAAAAAGGCTTACCATCCTGAATCCAGTCTTCAGCAACACCTATAAAGACAAGGAAGAACATTTTAGCATTAAGGTCTTCAGTGACAGCTCTTCACTTACCTGGTCCATCGGCTGTCACCAACGCCTCGCGCTGCATTCCGGCATCTGAAAGACAAAGGCTTACCTACTCTTCATGCGCTCCGGAGGTCTTCACACTGCATTCCGGCATCTGAAAGACAAAAGCTTACCAACTCTTCGCACGCTCCGGAGGCCTTCGGCGCTGCATCCCGCATCTGAAAGACAAAACAAGGTGCGTTTAAAGACATTGGGGAACTTTAATACTCACGTGCCATTACTCCTTTCCACATCTAACCCAGTGGGTATTCCGGCACCCTGCAGCCGCTCCGAACTTGTACCTGCAAAATAAAAAGACAGTTAGAGCGCATCGTGAAGCAGGGAACAAGCGCTTACTTACGTGCTTCCAAGCGCTTCTATTCATCACACGGGCTCCATCTTCAACTCACTTCAGCCCGTCATCCGCCATCGCCGGAACCCTGCAAAACAAGAAACATCATTACTAAAGACTTTAAAGACATTAGAATTACTCGAAACTTACCGTTCGTGCAGTAAACGACAGACAGCAGTCCTCTGAAGTCAAGAGGCCTGCTCCCCTTATCCAGTGAAGAAACTGGTTACAGCACCCTGCCTCGAGGCAGATGGAGAGCATGGCGTTCACTTACCTAAGGTGAGAGCGTTAACCTTTGGGGTTCTACAGGAGAAGAGAAAGGGAAGAAGAGAGAGACATTCAATAACCCAGTTCATTAATCCCACATTTTCTATCTGCAGACATCTTACCCTTCGAGCCAGACATACTGTGCACAGAGGTCCAGCCCAAAGAGCCAGCCCATTGTTACACATCACCTTTGAAGATACGGTATACGCCCAGTCAAGACCGGCGCCTCTACGGGAATCAGGTGAGCGTTACAGTTCAGACCTCACACCTAGTCATTCCGGTACTCATAGTCCACCACCAGCAACCATCAAAGGTACATGCTTTGGAAGCGTATATTGACAGTGGAGCTGTGGGTAACTATATCGATCAAGATTTAGGCCTTCCTCTTCAGCAGAAACTACAAGCGGAAAATGTTACCGCAGTGGATGGCTCTCAATTGTCATCTGGCCCAGTAACGCAACACACTGACAAGGTTATGCTGATATGTCAGGACGGTCATTGGGAAGACATCTCCTTTGACCTTATCGGGGCACCCCAGTTCCAGATGATCCTTGGAATGCCGTGGCTTGAAACCCATAATCCCATGATTGACTGGCAAACGCGAGTGCTGACCTTTCCGCAAGAATGTGCCAAAACCTTTTACCAGTAGAACCTGAAGAACCAAAAAATCAGGGCATAGATGATCCTGGGTCTTGCTGGTGCCTTACCCCCGGAGTATCAGGACTATCAAGACGTGTTCCAAAAAGAACAAGCAAATACCCTGCCTCCGCATAGACCCTACGACTGCCAGACCGACCTGGTCTCCGGAGCGCAAATCCCATGCAGTCGAATATACGGAACAAGAAAATCAACATCTGAGAACCTACCTAGACCAGTACCTAGCTAACGGATTCATCCGCCCATCTAAGTCTACTGCATCCTCAGCTCTCTTCTTCGTACCCAACTGCCACTCATCCCAGAATTACTCGACCAGGTGAAGAGTGCTCGAATCGACACAAAATTAGACCTGCGAGGCGCCTATCACCTCGTACGTGTTAAAAAGGGTGATGAGTGGAAAACAGCTTTCGGAACCAAATACAGACTTTTTGAATATCGGGTGATGTCCTTTGGCTTATGCAATGCACCGGCGGCATTCCAGTTCTTTATGAACAATGTACTCCATGAACTGTTGGATGGCTGCATCCTCGTTTACATTGGCGATATCCTGATCTATTTACAGTCCAAGGAAGATCATGTTGGCCATGTAAGGGCAGTTTTGGAAAAGCTTCGTCAGCATCGACTCTTTGCTAAATTAGAAAAATGCTCCTTCCATGTCACAGAGGTCAAAATTTTTGGGCTTCATGCTTACTCCACAAGGAGTTCATATGGATACCCGCAAAGTGGAGGCTATCCTTCAGTGGCCATCCCCGACATCTACCAAAGGGGTGCAGAGTGTTCTCGAGTTTGCTAATTTTTATAGATGATTCATCCCAGGGTTTTCACAGATCGTCCAGCCAATCACATCTCTTCTAAAAAAGAATAAAACCTTATTTTGGTCCTCCGAGGCAGAGAACGCCTTTCAGGAATTAAAACAAGCTTTCACCTCAGCACCTGTACTTCGACATCCTCGATCTGACCTGCCTTTCGTGGCCGAAACAGATGCCTCCAGTATTGCCATGGGACCAGTATTATCGCAAAAGGACCCAGAGACAGGGCAGCTTCTTCCCATAGCATTCTGGTCCCATACATTTTCTGAACCAGAAAAGAATTACCAATCACGGAAACGGAGCTCCTAGCCATCAAGGGTGCCTTCAAAACCTGGAGACACTAACTCTTAGAGTCAAGGCACACGGTCACTGTTATCACAGACCATCGAAACCTGCAATATTTAAAAACAGCTACGGCTCAATCTTCCCGTCAACTTCGCTGGGCTCTTTTCTTTGCCGAATACGACTTCGTTATAACTTACAGGCCTGGAGTGTATAACAGAAAGGCAGATGCCCTATCACGTATGGTAGAGGACAAAGACGCCTTTAATCCATCTGAACCAATAGCCATAATTCCCAGAGAACGGATGCAAAATCAGATTGCTGCAACTACCTGCTAGGAAGACTTGAAGACTGATTTCCAAGTACAGATGGTTCACACATCCCAGAAGGAATGGTTGGTTAAGGGGGACCAGTACTCCATCAAAGATAACCTACCATACTTTCAAGGAAGACTATGTATCCAAGACAAGGAAGTGCAAACCAAGATAATAGCAAACTATCACAAGTCATTGGTGGAAGGACACCCTGGAATTACGAAGACCCGAGCCAAGATCCATAAAACTATTGGTGGCCCACCTGGAGAAAAGATGTCACCCAGTTCATTACAACTTGCGGAGTCTGCGCACAAAATAAATCTCAGAAATTAAGTCCCGCAGGGTTATTGTGGCCATTAGAAATACCACCAACGCCATGGCATACTTTGTCTTTGGACTTCATTACTGACCTGCCACCCTGTGATGGATTCAATACAATACTGGACGTGGTAGACCTATTCTCCAAAATGGCACATTTTATTCCACTAAAGGGACTTCCCACTGCTACTACTCTGGCCACAGTATCCCTAGAGCAAATTGTAAAATTACACGGTTTTCCATCCGTATTAATTTCTGACCGTGGAACTCAATTCGTCTCATCCTTTTGGAGGAGGTGCTGTAAACTAGCCCAAATCGACCTTCGTATGTCCACGACTCACCATCCCCAAAACGATGGTCAAATGGAAAGGACCAATCAGACTCTGGAACAATACCTGAGATGTATGTTACAGCAAACAGAAGGGTCATGGTATGATATGATATGATGTGGCATTTATAACGCGCCTATACACAAGTGTTTCGAGGCGCGACGAGCCAGGGGAGGGGGAACAGAGGGAATACAGACAACGATCTTACTAGGCCAGGTGTCATTCAGATCGCGCAAGTGCATGGGAAGGGGGAAGGGGAAAAGTGCGAGGGGGAAGGGAGAAGGTAGACGTGCAGTACATGGGAGAGGGGAAAGTGCAGTACATGGGATAGTAGAATAAATAAGAAAAATAACGGCCAGATGGTGGCAAGTGCAAGGTAAAAGCAGACATAAGTGCTGGTGGGGGACTGTAGGGATACAGAATACAGTCCCCAGATGCAGGGGTTGCCAGGGGGGCAGTGCAGGTGTGCAAATGGCGATGCCTGGGCCCAAGGTCACAAAGGGTGGCCAGGCAGCCAGTGCAGTTTCAGCCAGGAATTCAGCAGGTGATAGGGGGAGAAAAAGTAGAAGCAAAGAGGAAGGTTTTGAGGTGCTTCCGGAACCGGAGATGGTTCTCCACAAGTTTCAGGGAGGCTCCTGCCTCCCTGAAACTTGTGGAGAGGTACAAGCTACTACAAAACCTTTATATTAAAAAAAGAGTCACAAGGGGGTACAAGCTGTTCCAGAGGGAGGCCCCTGCCGAGGAGAGAGAAATACCACCAACTCGTTGCTTGGAGAAGTGACAGACACCGAGGGAGTTGGAGGCGGATGAGCGAAGAGCTAGAGAAGGAAGATATTTGGGAAGAGAGAGTTGAAGGTATTGCGGCCCTAGGCCCCAGAAGGCCTTGTGGACAATGCAGAGGGTTTTGAACTTAATCATTGCCGCCACTGGGAGCTAGTGCAGAGATTTCAGTCCTGGAGAGATACGATCCCTGGGCTTGAGGCCAAGGACAAGTCTTGCAGTCCTGTTCTGGATATGTTGCAGAGGGCGGTGAGTAGAGGCAGGCAGATTTAGATAGAGGCTGTTGCAATGGTCCAGCCTAGAGTGAACCAGGGCTCTGGAGACGGTGAGCTTCTGGGGGGAAGGAGAGGAAAGGAAGAATACCTCTGAGGAGGTGCAGCTGGTAGTGTGACTTCTTAGAGACATCTGAGATGTGAGGAGGGAAGGAGAGTGTGGAGTTGAAGATGACCCTGAGGTTTTTAGCCTTGCAGGTGGGAGCAGGAAGAGGGCCAAGAGAGGCCAGCCAGAGAGATGCAGGGAAGGGGGGAGTGGGTGTGCCAATGAGTAAAATCTCAGTCTTACTGGCATTAAGGCAGAGGTCATTGGCGGCACACCACTCCTGGATAGCAGACAGACAGTCAGAGATGAGGTAGGGAGAGGAAGAGGCCGAGAGTAGCCAGAAAATGAGCTGAGTATCATCCGCATAGCACTGAAAGTTGGGGCAGAGAGCGGCAATGCAGTGGGCAAGGAGTGCCAGGTATTGGTTGAAAAGCCAGGGAGAGAGGTTAGATCCCTGGGGGACACCACAGGTAGAGAAAAAGATATCAGAGAGGAAGGAACCGAGTTGGACCTGGGAGGGTCAGTCGGAGAGGAAAGAGGTGAGCCACGCCAGAGCCTGACCAGTGATACCCAGGTTATCATGGAGACGGTTGAGCAGGATGGCATGGTTGACAGAAAAACATTCTCTTGTTAAGTGAATTTGCATACAACAACTCTATCCATACTAGCCCTGGACAGACCCCATTCTACACCATGAGTGGTTGGCACCCTAGAACATCCTCGTTTGATCCACTTGATGAATTTGAAATGCCAGCGATCACTTCTTTGCATAAAATTATTACTCAGTGTCACGATCTGTCTCAGCCTTCCCCAACTCCTCCTCACCTGTCTTCTCCTGTACTTCTTCCGTCCTGATTACAGCCTTCTTCTTCTTGACCTTTTCTCCTTCGGCTGGCTTCTTCTCTTTTTTTTGTCGAAGGTATGGACGCGCTCCCTCGGTAGCCTCCGTGATCTGGCTGATATCAGATCAAGGGAATACCCGAGGAGCACGCCCTAAAGAATGGGGAAAAAAGCCTCCTGGCAAAAAAACCCCGATCAGTATTCAGGTGTCCATGGAATACTGATGTCCGGCAATTATTTTGGGGATGTTGATTCCTGCAGCAGCGGAGTTCCGGACACATAGGAGGAATGTCCACACCTTGCTCAACTAGTTCCCTGAGAAAGGCGGTGAGACCAGGATACCACCTCCAGTGTTGTGCGGTCTCAATGTCTTATGGGCTGAGTTGTAATTGAAGGGAGGTCTCGGTCCGTCGGAACACCGGAGAGGCGTTACGAACGGAACAATAGAAGAAAGGAAGGTGGAAAGAAAGAGGTAAGGAAATGGACAGAAAAGTATGAACAGCCGAAAATGCTCACAGCGAAATGCTAACGCTGAAGTGCCGACTGAGTGAAAAAGACGGGAAAAATACTTACACGGAAAACGCTTGGTAGTACGCGTCGTGTAAGAAAGAACAGAAGATAAGACCCTAATCACCTTACCTGAAAACCTGAAAACACCACTAGTGCAGGGAAAGTAGGTCGGTAAGAAAAGGACCTGAACGAAAAGGCAATGATGGAAAGCTAGACGCTGAGAGCGACTGGCTGGGCACGTAACGAAAACGATACAACGCGCCGAGCGTTGCTATGGCACGCTAGTTATAGAATACGTCGGCCATGTTGGAATAAACTAGACCGATAGAATGTAACAGACCGCCATCTTAGTAGTATCTCCAACGACTAGCAATTCTCCAGGGCTTGTGCATGACAGTATGCCCCCTTCGATACCTGCCTCCTCCAGGTTTCCCTGGATACAGTCTATGGAATCGCTGTACAAGTCTGGGAGCGTGCATATGGTATCTTGGTTCCCAGGTTCTTTCGGCAATGGGGAATCCCTTCCAATGGACCAAATATTGAAGGGTTCCTCTCCTGTAGCGGGAATCTACAATTCTGGCCACTTCATATTCCTCAGGTTCTTCGGGCGGAGTGATCACCGTTCTTCTCAGAGGTCTCTTGTACAGATCTTTTTGATGAGTCTTGAGTAATGAGGAGTGAAAGACCGGGTGTACCCTCCGCAGAGAGTGAGGTAATCTTAGTTTGAAGGCTACAGGATTGATCTGGGCCAGGATTGGGTAGGGACCTATGTACCGTGCTGCGAATTTCCCCTTATGAGTCCAGCGAGGTAGATATCGCGTAGATAACCAAACCAAATCTCCTGTCTTCCAAAGAGGAACCGGATTACGTTTGGTATCTGCATAGGTCTTATACTTCTTGCGGCTTTCCTCTAAGGTTTGTAGGGCTTCCTTGTGTGTACGCTTGAGATCCATCAACATCCTCTCCAAGGCGGGAGTTGTGGTCTGGCTACTGAAAGATAAGGCTCCTAGATGATGCGGGTTATAACCATAGGTGCACCTGAAAGGACTCATCTTGATCGCTGTATGAAAAGTGTTGTTGTAAGCGAACTCTGCCATTGGTAACAGAGTAGCCCAGTTGTCCTGTTCCCTGTTACAAAAACAGCGAAGGTATTGTTCTAAACTAGCGTTCAGTCTTTCGGTCTGTCCGTTGGACTGGGGGTGATATCCCGAGGATAGCGCCTTCTGTATAGCCAACTGGTTACATAGCGAGTCCCAAAATGTAGAGGTAAATTGCGTTCCCCTGTCCGAGATTATGGACCGTGGTAAACCGTGTAACCTTACTATCTCGCGAAGGAAGACTGTAGCGGTCTCTGAGGCTGAAGGAACTCCTGCGAGAGCTACGAAATGAGCTAACTTGGTGAAAGAATCAATTGTCACTAGAATCACCTTTTTCTCCTGGGAAACTGGGAGTTCTACTCTGAAGTCCAATGAGAGGTCCTCCCAGGGGCGCGTAGGAGTCTTGGCTTGATGTAGGAGCCCGAGTGGTCTGTGGCGAGGGGTCTTATTGATGGCACAGATGGGACAAGTTGACACATAAGAGGTGATGTCTCTTCGCATCGACGGCCACCAGAAACTCCTGGATACCAGCTCAAATGTTGCCTTCTCTCCCTTATGTCCAGCCAAGGGAAGATTGTGACAAAAGCTGATGGCCTGTCTGCGAAGGTCAGTTGTGGGTAAGAACAATGCTGAATGATGAAACCACAATCCTTCGCGTTCCTGCAATTTGCAGGACTGTTTCTCTTCCTGAGCATAATCCTTGAGTTCACCTTGGACCTTCTCAAGGAACAGGTTAGCAATCGTATGAAAATGGTTCTCAAGCAGATTCTTCTCCTTTTTAACCTCCGATAGGTCTTCCTCCAACCAACTTCGGGATAATGCTTCTGCCACACTATTCTGGGATCCTGGTATATAGGTGATCTGGAAATCAAAGCTTGAAAAATAATAGGCCCAGCGGGCATGCCTGGAATTCCTGCACTCCATTTGTTGGAGAACCTTAAGATTCCTATGATCAGTACGAATGACAAATTGATGAGAGGCTCCCTGTAGCAAATGTCTCCATTCCTGACAGGCTGCCCGCATTGCTAATAATTCTCTTTCCAGAACCGAGTAGTTTCTTTCACTTCCAGTTAGGGTGCGAGAGTAATAGGCGATAGGATGTTCGTCTCCATTGCTTCCTTCTTGTAGCAAGACGGCCCCTAAAGCACCCCCCGAGGCATCGGTCTCCAGGATAAATGGTTTACTGCTCGGGCTGAGCCAAAACCGGGGCAGTGATGAAATGTTTTTTCAATGTCTCGAATGCCGCTTGAGCCGCCGAACCCCACTGGAATACTGTACCCTTTTTGAGAAGTGCTGTGATGGGTAATACCAGATCAGAGAATTTGGGTATAAACCGGCGGTAAAAGTTCGCCAGGCCTAGGAAACGTTGGATCTCCTTGACTGACAAGGGTTCTGGCCATCTGTCTATGGCCAACACCTTCTTGGGGTCCATACGGATACCTTTCGCTGACAATATAAATCCCAGGTAAGGTACCTCTGTGGTCTCAAAGAGACACTTCTCGGGCTTGGCGAAAAGTTGATTTTCCAATAACCTACGAAGTACTTCGCACACATGTATCCGGTGTTCCTCCAAGGAAGGAGAGAAAATCAGTATGTCATCAAGGTATACGACTACCGATATGTATAACATATCGGCAAAGATCTTATCTACAAATCTCTGAAATACCGCTAGGGCGTTTACCAGTCCGAATGGCATAACACAATACTGAAACAACCCCAGCGGCGTTCTGAATGCGGTTTTCCACTCGTCTCCATTCTTTATCCTTAACAGATGATATGCACCGCGGAGATCGAGCTTAGTGAATACCTTTGAATCTCTGACAGCTTCCAGAATGTCTCTGATAAGCGGCATTGGATACCTGTCTCGGATAGTAATGCTGTTCAAGCCCCTGTAATCAATGCAGGGGCGTAATTCCTTGGAGTCCTTCTTTGATATGAAGAACAATGATGCCCCTCCTGAGGACTTTGATGGTCGAATGAGCCCATTCTTTAACTTTGAGTTGAGGTACTCCTTCAATGCTTCCTTTTCAGATAAGGATAATGGATACATTCGACCAAAAGGTAAGGAGGTCTCTTCCTTGAGATCTATGTTACAGTCCTCGTGGCGGTGAGGTGGGAGGAGTCTGGGATTAATGTCTTCAAACACTCTAGCAAAAGCCAGATACTGCCTAGGTATACAGGATATCGAGAGGTTGCACTGAGTCGTAGGCAGACTGGAATGTATCTCCTTCTGGAATTCCTTAGTACTCATGCAGTGTTTCCGGCAGTATTCGGAGTCGAAGCTTAGCTTGTTATTAGTCCAGTCAATCTTGGGGTTGTGTCTTCTTAACCATGAAATACCCAATATTAACGGAAAATGAGCTGCTCTGATAACATCAAATTTGAGGGTTTCGACATGATGATCCATTTTTACCGTTATAGGTTCCGTTTCCATGGTAATGGGTCCAGATGAGAGCGGACGGCCATCTACTCCCTCTACCGGTATCGGTCTGTCCTTCTCCCTCAGTGGAATCTGATTTTCCTGAGCCCATGTTACGTCTATAAAGTTTCCTGCTGCTCCGCAGTTGAGCATAGTCAAGACAGATAGGTTCTGTTTCAGACTGTAGGAAATGGATAGCTGGAATACCATCAGACGATTGTCCTCTATTCCTTCATTAATGGGTCTTGTGAGGTTGTAAGGGTTTGTACAGTGGTCCCCATGGCTTCCCTTGCAAAAGCCTGGGGTCTGGCGTTTCCCTGTCTCTTAGAGGGGATGTCTGGACAATCCTTAAGAATGTGATTTGACAAACCACAGTACATACAAAGGTTGAGCTCCTGCCTTCTTCTCCTTTCAGTCTTGGTTAGCGGTCCCCTGGTTGCCCCTATTTGCATAGGTTCCTCCGGCATAGGTCTTTCCTTCCTTCCTGAAGGCTGGGTGTAGTGTGGCGCTGATCCTCTTCCTCTTCTCTTCTCTGCCCGTCTTTCCTGTAGACGGTAGTCGATCTGTAGGACTAGCGTAACCAGCTCTTGGAAGGTGTTGGGATGTACTGCTCTAGCCAGTTCGTCCTTCAGTTCCTCATTAAGCCCTCTCCGGAAAATGGTTTGTTGTGCCGTATCCGGCCATCCAGCTGATACCGCCAGTGTTTGGAATTGCGCAACATAACCCTGTAGATCTTGGTTTCCTTGTCTGACATCAAGATAGGCATCATATTTACAGTACTGTACTTCGGAACGCTCAAACCTGTTCTTGAAACCTTGTATAAACTGGGCGTAATCGTTAACCAAAGGGTCTTGGTTGGTTACCAAAGGGGTGGCCCACGCTAGGGCGCTTCCTGTCAAGTTGGCTATGAGGAACCCAACTCTGGCCCTTCCAGACTCGAAGGCCCGAGGTCGGAAGGAAAAATAGACTGCACAAGCATCGAGGAATTCTTTGATAGACCTAGGGTTTCCATCGTATTTACCAAATGTGAATGGCATTGGTGGTAAATCATCTCTACCAGCTTCCCTAGAGGCTGCTTGTTGTCGTAGAAGAAGGTTCTCGGCGTGCAGCGATTGCATGTCGACTCTGAGGCTCTGAATGGCATTACACATATCTTGAATCTGTTCTGGTGATGCCATTGTGTCTTCTGGGCGTTGTATACTGTGACGATCTGTCTCAGCCTTCCCCAACTCCTCCTCACCTGTCTTCTCCTGTACTTCTTCCGTCCTGATTACAGCCTTCTTCTTCTTGACCTTTTCTCCTTCGGCTGGCTTCTTCTCTTTTTTTTGTCGAAGGTATGGACACGCTCCCTCGGTAGCCTCCGTGATCTGGCTGATATCAGATCAAGGGAATACCCGAGGAGCACGCCCTAAAGAATGGGGAAAAAAGCCTCCTGGCAAAAAAACCCCGATCAGTATTCAGGTGTCTGTGGAATACTGATGTCCGGCAATTATATGGAGATGTTGATTCCTGCAGCAGCGGAGTTCTGGACACGTAGGAGGAATGTCCACACCTTGCTCAACTCGTTCCCTGAGAAAGGCGGTGAGACCGGAATACCACCTCCAGTGTTGTGCGGTCTCAATGTCTTATGGGCTGAGTTGTAATTGAAGGGAGGTCTCGGTCCGTCGGAACACCGGAGAGGCGTTACGAACGGAACAATAGAAGAAAGGAAGGTGGAAAGAAAGAGGTAAGGAAATGGACAGAAAAGTATGAACAGCCGAAAACGCTCACAGCGAAATGCTCACGCTGAAGCGCCGACTGAGTGAAAAAGACGGGAAAAATACTTACATGGAAAACGCTTGGTAGTACGCGTCGTGTAAGAAAGAACAGAAGATAAGACCCTAATCACCTTACCTGAAAACCTGAAAACACCACTAGTGCAGGGAAAGTAGGTCGGTAAGCAAAGGACCTGAACGAAAAGGCAATGATGGAAAGGTAGACGCTGAGAGCGACTGGCTGGGCACGTAACGAAAACGATACAACGCGGCGAGCGTTGCTATGGCCCGCTACTTATAGAATACGTCGGCCATGTTGGAATAAACTAGACCGATAGAATGTAACAGACCGCCATCTTAGTAGTATCTCCAACGACTAGCAATTCTCCAGGGCTGGTGCATGACACTCAGTCTCTTAACAAAGCTACCGAAAACTTAAACCGAGCCAAGGAACAACAAAAGAAATTTGCAGACAGACATCGGAGAGAAGCCCCGCAGTATCACATCGAGGATAAAGTATGGTTGGCATCTAAAAACATTCCATTAAAGGGACCCCGGGCCTTCCATCCAAGATATCTCTGACTTTATTCCATTAAAGCCATTATTAACCCTGTGCCATGAAATTGGATTTACCAGCCAACATGTGAATCCATCCAGTTTTTCATGTCTCTCTTCTAAAACCAGTGAAACCGGATACTCGTATTTCAGCACCACCGGAACCAGAGATCATCGGAGGTGAACCTGAACACGCGGTTAAGAGTATTCTGGACTCCAAGAAAGTGTGATCAAAAACGATACTATTTGATCGATTAGAAGGGCTACTGGCCCCAGGACTACACTTGGGAACCAGCTGAATTTGTCCATGCCCCGCGACTAATCAAACAATTTCACCGGGACAATCCCACCAAACCAGGACCAGGAGGAAGGACAACCGTGAGAGGGGCCTTGAGTGGGAGTGCTGTCATGACCATTGGTCAAGGGCCATTATGTTCCACATGGTCCCAATGGACCCAGTCCATCTGAAAGTGTGCTCTGCACACAGTGTGCCTAAGGCACGTGCATCCAGGCCGGGCACGGCCATCCACAAGTATGGGGAGCACGTGCAGAAGTCTGAGGGAGTGGTAAGGTGGGGCCAGAGGGCGGGGCTGAAGGGGAGTGGCTGGGCCATGCTATATAATCCAGCCCCACCCATGTGCCGGCGCTTCGCGTTAGTCTGCTGGTGCAGCATAACGCTTACCGCCGTCTACAGATCCTTACCTGTTTCCAGTTCTGCATGCTTATCTTCAGTCTCCGGAACTCCATCCTGAAACCGCGTGCATCTTACCTGAGACCAGCCATGCCATTGCCCAAAGCTCTGCGAACCCGATTCCAACTCAGCAGCAACCTCGCGCATCTTACCTGACACCAGCCACGCCATCGCTCGAAGCACTGCTTACCCGATTTCAACTCTACAGCTACCGCGCACATCTTGATCCAATTTTTGCAGCTCCTTGCATTCTTACCTGTTCCGAACGCCCAACATCACTGGAGGCATCCTCCGGCTCAGCATCCTCACGGATTCCGCCATCAAGCGCCGTCAGGCCGAACCTGCAAGGGAGATTGAAAAACACAAGGTTAACAACTGCATAAACTTTTAACGCTTAGCCGTGCAATTTACAAACCTTGCGCATCATCCAGAAACCCAACTCACCTTTCTAGTGGGTCTTCTAAATCTCAGTTGGCTCCGTTTTGAACTTTCTTCCATCACTGCGTCTTCACGGGCCAACTTCATACCTAAAGGGGAAGCAAAGGACATTACATCGTTACGGACAATAATCATTGGGAAAAACCAACACAAAAGGATAGGAACAATAATCATTGCTACAAAAACCTACCTCCAAGGAGGGTTTGGTCGCAGCAGGTCTGGACCAACACTCACAAGGAACATTGACGCAACTTGGTCTACTTACGGCACCCCTGCTGAGAGAAAGCAGGACGGAGAGCTCATCCTTACAAAATCACAGGTGAGGTCATATGGGAAAACGCATGCTCATCTCATTCTGGCATGTAGGGTTCGAGGGGGATCACAGTTCCACCGCAGCATTCTCATTGCCTCTTACCTTTTCTCAAGGGTATACCCAGCAACCCGAGCAGTCCACACCACCGCAGTCGCGGGAGTAGCTCGAGCCAGTGGAGTCCAGGCCAGGGAGGGCTCCAACAGTGCCCCAATGTCCCTGCAGAGACCAGGTTAGCGTAACAGAGAACTGTGGAAAAGCTAAGAATGCTCACGGGCAGAGGCATACTCCTTGAGCGTGTGAATTGTGGAACTGTGAAAATCGCATGGGACGGGTCGTACCCATTTAGATTGTGAATGGCATAACCCAAAAGGAGGTCAAGAGATCTTGAGGTGTTGAACTGTGTAAACAGGAGGAAATCAGTTGAGATTGTGGAGTATGGTAATGTGAAAGCGAAGAACATTGAAGATGCAGAGAAATCCAGGGGAAGGGAAGACTCCTTTTACTGGTAGAACTTTTTATTTTTTTTACCCTTTGGAACTTTATGTTGGAACTTTAGAAAGGAGCTGCTTGTGATCAGCTAAAAGACATTTTCCCTTTAACGTTATATTGAGTTTAGTGTGTGAAGGTCAGGTTAGGATTTCGGACACAGGACAAAGAACATTTTGTTGTGGACATTTTGACACAGACGTTCGTTAGTTTTTTGAGGCAGGGAAACCCCTCTTGGAGTTAGGGATAGGTAGGATGTCCCCATTCCTCTTTCATTTTTTTCAATAAAGTTCTTTTGCAATCATCATAATGCCACAGTGTCCGTGGCTTACTCCTGATCCATTACATGGGGTTACATTAGATACCTCCAACACTTCTTCCACAAGGACATCAGGGCAGTCATTTGTGACGGGTCCATCAGCAGCATCCTATTTCCCCTTCCAGGTTGGCAGTGCAGGAAGGTGTGTGCTCTGTGCCTGCTGGAAGAATATGTTGAATATATGTGGGGTCAGGATCCAGGGGCAACAGACCCTATTGAAGTACCCCTGAAGCTTGGCCTCATACCTGGCAAGGAGGGCCAAGGGCCACAGAGATGGTGTGGGGGAGCGGATGAGGAGTCCCGTCTCTGGCACCCCGGTCTGCATGGAGCCATGCACGTACAGTGGTACCACTTTCCCAGCCTGACCACCTATCAGCCTCTGCCCTTGCTAGATTTCTTTCTGTTCTCAGGAGCTGAATTGGAGATGAAACACCCCTACATACTGCCCAGGCATGCTACAGAGGAGCACAGCAGCGGCGGGCCGGAACCGGCAGCGAGTGACACAGCCCTATGGGAGACCAGGTAACCCTTCCCAAAAGCTTTGTGAATTTTAACTTATTTGGTACAAGAGAGAACCAGAAACAAATGACCACAGTGACCCCTTGGCTGGCTGGAGTAAAATGGAGACTGAAAAGGGGACCCTTATGATGACTTCTTGCGGAAATCCCTGCTCACGAGGTCGGGGTGATGGGAGGTTTTGGGGGTATTTTAGCTAGAGATTGGCCCTGGGAAGCTGATGCAGCAAGCAACCGATGGGAGCAAAGGGGGCATTCAGGACAGATAGCTAAGGCAGTAGAGGGAGAGAGGAGATCAGAAGATGACATGTGGAGGCAGAGAGAGAGAGGGAGGGGAGATAGGTGAGAGTGCAGAAGAGGTTGAGAGATGGTCATCTGGAAGAACAGTGCCACGGCAATCAGTCTACCCCATAGGTCCTCCAGACAGTCCCTAAGGAGTGAAATGGATAAGGATATGCCATTTAGCCCTCTCTATAGTATGGCAAACCTAGACATTGGGTGTCATCTGGCTTTAGAGAACCTGTATGAAATCAGACATTTTTGCGTAGGGAGCATGGGCAAGACAAGTGGCAGCCCATTCAAGCATAAGGGAAAGGTTAAAGGGACCACCATTGCCGCTTTTTATATTTTTATTATGAAAGTTAAAAACCTATTTGCCTTATCACGTTGCTCAATGAGAAACTTGTCACACATTACAAAGTAAAGGGGGTGATTCAGATCTGGATTGTCATTCTGTGTATCATTACAGGCTGACGTCCACTACCAAGGCCTTCAGGTTGAAAGGTTTAATAGGTTACAAAATGCCAAAATCTTTCTGATCAGTTCACTGGCTTGCTTCATTACACCCTCCTCCTCCTTGACACTTTTATCCATGACCACGGATTGTGCATGCCAGTCATCCTCATTATCCCCATGGGCATGGTCAATACATTCATGCTCGAGGGCAGACACAGCAGGTGCACCACCATCCTTGCAAGTGTACTCAAGAACTGGGATCAAAGATGCAGCTGTCATCCAGGTAGTTGTGGTATCGCTGATCACCACATATTCATTGTCTCGGAAAGAGGCTGGAAATTATGGTAGCCCTGGTGGGGGAAAAGAGTGGGGAAAGCAGCGATAAGGGTTTGGCTTAGGACACAGAGTTTCTGGGATCCTCACAGAGGAGGAGAACTAAGTCTATGCTAAAATGGTGGCCACATTCATCAGGAAAGCTTAAAAGTATTCAGAAATTGCAGGATTACCTGTGGAGCGAGAGTAGTTGTGGCAGTTATACAGACCATCAGGGCAACAACTATTCTCTTGCACTTGTTCACACTCCTGATCACCTCTCAGCATCCATCCACATACCTGATCATCATGGGTAGCTTACTGGGGCTCAGCCATCCCACCCATTTTCTATTCGGCCAACTGCACACAGGCATTCTAACCCTCTGACAATGTTCCCATACCTTGAACTTCGTTCCCCCCACAAGCGCATTTAGGCCATACTGAAGGAGAAAGGAGCCTTATAAATGACAAACTACTACTATTACTACGATTTGCCATGTTTTCTGTTTTGGCCTCAGTGAAATCCACTGGATTCCTTGGGTTTATTCTGACTACAGATACCTTCTTATTGTTTCAGTATCAATTTCTCCTGTGAATTCTTTTCCCCAAATTTAGACCAGCTTGCTCCAGTAGAGTCCCTTATACTTCTCTCTACTTTTGGTAAGTTTCCTTTGGGCAGGGCACCGGTGGCTTCTTCCTGTTCCCTCAATCTGCCACTGCTTTTGGGAAAAAAAGGTTTTCCTATCACATTTATTCACCCATTACAAATGCCCTTTGTTTCTAGGTCTGGTGGATTGCTAGTTCCTTGGAGCCCCTGGATCATTCCTAGAATCTGGTACCAGAAAACATCTGTCTGGTTTAATGTAAATGTTGAATGCAGGCTTCTCATATGCAGATGTAGGTGTTAAAGCTGTACTTAGCACGTGTGCCCTTTTCTCTGTTTCTCTCCAGAAACAACTAATTGGTGGATCCAGTGCTTCATCTTCCCTTCCCCTGAGTTCAAAGGAGGAGTAGGCGACATCAGGTTCGTTACTCTTCTGGTTGAATTAACTGGGCATTGTGGAATAAGCATTGGTAGTCAACAGTGAAGTCACGTTTAAGGCACCAAATCTGACATTCCTTAAGCTTATGAGTAGTGTTCATACTGCCATCTGAGTCAACTGGGTTTGTCTGCATGTCCATGTTCTCTCTTATAGGTTCAGGTTTGATATTGCTCTTTGGTGCAGCAGCACCCACCAGCAAGCTCAGTATAGCCTCTGCTCTTTAAGGGTGCAGAACGCAACTAACCAGTGGGTGGCAAGACACAGCAAGATGAGCAAGTGGCAGCGGTCTGTAAGGCCGGCCATTTTAAGCTCCGGGTCTTGCAGAAGGTTCTTCCTTTTATTCCTATATCATTCCAACCACCAGTGGTCGCTGCTGTAGTACTGAGTGTACTGGATTATTGTAATTCACTCTATTTGGCGCAGCCTTGCTACCTGATGAAGCGGTTACAATTACTCCAGAATGCAGCAGCCAGATCTATTCTTCGCCCCCCGGTCGGAGAACATATGTCTCCATTGCAGAGGCAGTTGCACTGGCTTGCCGTTGCAGCTCAGATTATGTTTAAGTCAATGTGCATTGTACATCAGGCTTTCTATTGTATTGGAGCAGAGTATTTGCAGACTAAAATTGTGCAGAACGTGCCCCCCGTTCTCTCTGCTCCCAGTTGGCTCTTCTGGTTGTCGTCCCTCGGTTTAGGTTGGCCCGCTCAGGGGGGGCGTGCCTTCTCCGTTGTGGCAGCCAAAGCCTAGGACGATCTTCCCCTTCTATTGCGGGGGACGGCACCACCTTGCTTTTCGGCGGTAATTGAAAACACTACTATTTTAAAATGGTTCCTATACTGAAATCCTTCCTCTCGCTACCAGCGCCATGATGCCTTTGGGCGTACGTGTGCTCAACAAGTTCTGTTAACATAACAGAACAGAACAGAACATCTACAGCTACCATCGCTGACATTTCAGAGTAGTCAATATCTTGCTAGTGGTTCCCATGGCCATCATCGGACATGCCTTTGTCAGGTATCGGAACAGGTCTGGGACTGCTGGTGCACATGAGTGCCAAAAAACACCTCTTCTAGAAGGAGAAGTACCCTCTGTCATGCAGCACCTGGATACACAGCCAGGCCTTCTCTGTGACACTCAGGCCAAATACAGTCCTCTCGTCAAATAGTCAACACATCAAATACTCCCCGGCTAAGATACATGTCGTAAGAATACCAATCCACGGCCAGCTCTTGCATCAAAAATGATTGTCGTCAGTGCTGTTTTCACTGCTGCCCCATGGGAATGGACCTAGGGATGGACCAACAGAATCTAATTAGCAAAGTTGGTTACGGACAGCACAGTAAGATGTTAGAAAGGCAATCAGCCATGAACAAAAAAGGAAGCTCCCATGGGATGGTATGTTCCAAAAAGTATTTAATCATTTTCTCGCAATAATGGAATTAATTCTCAATACATCAGTTCTCCATTCGAGGCTTAAGGGTGCATTCACCCTGCTTCGCCTAGGAAGATGGTAATGCACAAGTCTGAAGTGTGTTAAGGTTTACCAACCAAGTTCCAGAAGTATCAAACGGTCACACAGTAAGTGACACTCCACCCTGTACGGTGAGTTGACTGAACTACCCATTATGTTATATAAGTGTGGGGGGTGCCTCTACCCGATGTGCCTACCACAGAGTGAACGGAGTGGCATCCCGCAGGCTCACCACCCCCAGCAAAACGCAATATTACACTATTAGGGTTGTGTGAAACCCCAATATCAGGAATCTCTAAAAAGGTAAAATCTGGGGTGTTCCCTCAAAAGTGGGAGTGCCAAAGCATTCCATCAAGAGAGATATGCTGCATCTATAGAAAGTAGAGCAAGAGATTCAACAAAGAAGACCTGAGTTTGTCAAGCCAAACGGGTCAGATAGTGATAGAAAAACAAACAGGAGAAGCAGAACATTTTCTTTTTTTTTTATTTGACTTAATTGTATAAACAATTTTTACAAAATAAAGCTTCCGACAATCCAAGTCACAGTTTGTTATCCTTATCCATCCCTGATAAACCATCCTTTATAAGCGCATTGCCGTTAAAAAAGAGCAGGATTTCGGGGTTAGAGAGGTTCATGTTAGAGCTCTTAAATCTATACTACTGGGATAGCATTCCTTCCAATGTTCAATTTTGTATTTTTTTATTCTTGACCTTCCAGATTAATGTTTTTGAATAACGACGCCGCCGCCAACACACATCGTGTATCGTCTCCGCTGGTAAGAGCCGTCCACCAATTGTCTTCGGATAGAGTAGTGTGAGATTGCAATATTGTACCTACAAAAAGCAGAACATTTGATGGGCAATCCAAAAAGGCCTGAAAGTGACAGAAAGACAAACAGGAGAACCAGAAAAGCAGAACCTTTGATGGGCAAGCCAAAAGGCCCAGATAGTGATAGAAAGATGAACAGGAATTGATCAAGCCATAGGTGCTAGATGTTGAGAGAAAGAATTGCAGATGAAGCACCAGGGAAGAACCTCAGTGGGTCGAGCTAAAGCGGCCAGATAGTGAGGGAAAGATAGGTAGGTGATGTAACAAAGCAGAACCTGAGTTGACCAAGCCAAACGGGCCAAACTGTTGGACACTGTCCTAGGTTCAGATATAATAGGGTGTACAACTTTATGGACGAAAAACCAGAAAACAGGAGTCAAAAACACATGGACCTGAGTTCTAAATCAACTCCTTTCTCATCATACATAAAGAGGTCTGGGAGTCCCTCTACCAAGAATGAACATAGACAAATAACCTATTCTTTTGGAAAGTGCCCACACAAGAGGGTCTACAACCACGTTTTAGCTCACTGTACCTTTCAGAGAGGTGAAATACCCATTTGCATAGCAGTCTGGTCCCACCGACTTGGGCAGTCCAGCACATACAACTGGATATCAAGGAGCCTGTAGAGCTTCTTTTAAGTCAGATTCTCAACAACCATTGACCTCTAAATCTATATCAAAATCGTTTTTAGACACACAAAAACTAGACGAGGAAAGAGAAAAAAGTATAGAACAAAAACTGGCCGACAACAAACAAGTTCAGAAACGAGCAGTTGAGCCTACAGTTTGCAAGTTGGAATAAGGACAGCGTGAACTCAACACCTCCTCCACTTGAAGTTGGTACATTGAATAATAGTTATCAATACAGCGCCTAGACGGGAAATCTAATTTTATATCTAAATCACTGTGCCACGCCCCCCTGCTGGTTCCTCCTACAAAACTGGAACCCTCACGCGCACTCGAGCAAGTACTCTCAAGTACTGCTTTGCAGCTTCGCCGCTGCAACGAGCAGCGAACGGTGAGCTGGTCTTGTCAGTGCTTCCTCATTTTGAAGAACAGAGCAGGTTTGTTAGCTCACTTGGTGCTGTCTACCCCTTTTCGCATTTGAAAATCGCATGCTTGCAAAATGCTTGCAAAATTGTATTCTCTGAAAACCAATATGCCGTCCCATATAGGAACGCCCAAGAACACAGCACACTCCAATCCCCTTTTAATCAGGCGAACGGCACAAAAAGCTATTACGCTAACTCCAGTTCCTTTAAACAGACGTAAATCTTCTGGTACGGACATTCGTGGTTTTTGCTCACCAAGAGCTGTCATCCAAACTACCGCCATACCTAACAACTCTAAAATGCGTTTAGACATAAACGTACCTCCTTTTGACAGCAATGTGAATCACCTCAACCTTCCCCCGCTGTAACGGCAGCTCATTCCCACACGTCTCACATAATTGATATGTGCACAGACAACCCTATTGCAAGAAGTGATAACAGACTACCTAACATTCCTCTTAGACCACTAGGACCCTTGAATGTCCCTATACAAGCACTATCTGATCACACTATTTTAACAACTATCCTGACACTGCTAACGCCATGCATTGCCAAATCCATAGCTGACTCAGTGGCTGAGGTAGTTAGTAGAGACATTTCCACACCAGATATCTCCATCCATGCTTGAAAATCACTGCAAATCTCTCTCAATCGCCTATCCTATTTAACCATTGTTCGCTTGATTCGTCTGCTATTTCTGAATCCTACGCCCATCCAACTCTGCGTAGGTGAATTTCTTCACAAAAACAGACAAGTAACTCAAAGCCAAATACAATGCTAGAAAGTACCTTGTCAGCTATTAACCCGGCCATAATTAGTTTGACCAACCTATTCGAATCACTAGACATGAAAATAACACAGCAAGCGTCAAAAATACAGCACATTGCTGACTTGATTACCCAAGAATCAAGACCAACGGCGATTAACAATACTTCTCCTAAAGTACAGAGAACAGTTTAATTACGTGCTCCACTTGATCATCTACCATTGCCTTCCAACACTGTGCCGACATCCTCTGCCCTTCCCTTATTTGAGCAAATAATAACTCCAGCTGGCCACAATTCTACTCATTCGCCTGCCAAAGAAATGAATGACTGTTGGATTAGCGTAGGACAGGAAGCCACTGTGAATGAAATTGCTAGCACTCCTCAAACATTTGATATCTTTGCTAGCAAGAAAACACAAAGAAGAGCTAGCAAAGAGAACTCAGTTCAGCCTTTGCAGTTGGATCAACAGAAAAAAAACATGAAGGCTACACGGTCCACTACAACAAAGAGTTCTAAACATTTTATACAAACTATCATTACTTCCCAGAAACGCCCTACAAATGTCGGCTTGATGGCTACCATGAAACACAAGACTGTCCCTAAAACTCAAAAAGAAACTGTTGCACAGAATGAAGACCCTTTCTTAACGCACGCGCCCCTGAACGATTTTAGCAATGGAGGAAGAATACGAGGTTAACTTAAGTAAACCTCCAGCAGACCAACTACAACACGAACGGGAGAAGAGTGACAAGGATAATATTCCTTCATCTATCGCGGACTAAGTCAATGAGCAGAGACGTTCGGAATTAGGAGGGCGTCAGGTCTTTATTTATCTTCTCAATTTAAAGACCTCCACAAGCCACCTCCCAGACCAATGAATCATAATCCCATGACCAAGAATGGACTTTCACTATCTATGTGCCCACAACAAAATGATTATGCTCACTTAGCTCAATGTCAAGAGATAAATGGCAATAATAAACAACAACATGATTTACATGTACAACTACCATCAACAAACAGAGATGATGTAAATCAACTGCCTTCAGATCGAATAGATCATGATGGAAGGAGACAAGATATCTGCATGAACAAAAGGAAGATTCCATCTCAACATCACTCCATAATAATGAAATGCTGTGCTTTGCCATACTCCACCTTTGTTTTATGTAGAACTAGCATTATGAATATCTTTGGAGATATACCGTCATTAGAAGACATCACAACGCTGGATGTTGAACAGGTAGAATTTCTAAGCAACACTGATCTGTCCATCGTTAGGCTGTGGATCCTGTCTGGGGTCATGTTGAACACATTATGGAAAGCAAACATGGAATTATTCAGGCTGGGCTTCATTATTGCATGAGACCCAGAGAGAAAGGAGATCACTTCCTCAAATACAGAACCTGAGAAACCTACATCTAAATGCACCAAATATGCTCACCAACACTCACAACTTTCAAACCGATGGCTGAATGTCAAGGCATAACAGTCAGAGTTCTCTCATAATAAATGATTGAGCTTAGCCAGTTGGAACACCCACGGCCACACTCATCTCGAATACTCCACAGAGAACAAGATAGACAGATTTGACAACTTAGCATTTCAAGAACCCTGGTTGATGGACACCCCTGTATGGGATGACCACGACATCGTACTACTCCCAGCGAAGTCCTCTCATAAAGGAAGACCCACTTCGGGCCTTCTAGTAGCTGTCAAAAAAAGTGCAGGTCTATCAATTCAACCTTGGGCTGCTCCGAACAACTTTCTACAATTAGTTAAAATCATACATCATGATCGGGAGATAGCTCTTCTTAATATATAGTGGAACCCTGTTGGCATATCTGACGATTGTTTCTTTAGAGATCTGGAACACCTTTTAAATATCATACTACTTACCTCCAGTCTTACCTGTACCATCCTCACGGGGGACCTGCGCTGCCTTCCTTTGAACAATTTAAGAATTAATGCTTCTGCTACCAGATGGATCAGGTTAATTAATTAAAGATGCCTTAGAATGGCTCATTACCGGGTGACCTCCCGCCGCATTATACTTGGAGTGAAGGACCAGCAAAGAGTATAATTAATTACATATATGTGAATGAGCAATTGTTTACTGTTGCAGACAAATTCGAAATTGTGGAACAATCGCACAGTGACCATCACATGCTTACACTTCAATGGACTTGGAACTGCACAGCAGTAAAAGTTGACTCTCAATGGCTTAAGTCATTACTTACAGTCAATAATGCAAAAACTTGTTTCCGATGGACTGAAGGAGAATTAAATCAACTGAACTACAAAATCCTGCAACATCAAATGGAAGATGGTGAAATCCCCTACACAGAAGCCCTAAACTTCTTTAAAGTCTCTTCAGTGATTCCTGTCAAACCAACTTCCAGACACAAACATCACTTTGATCCTGAATTGAAACATAAGAAAGCGTAGTATCAGCGTATCAGAAAAGCTGTTTACCAATTACCAGTGACTGATAGACTCATGGCCTCAAAGGCAGCCAAGTGCAAATACTGGAATTGGATTCACGGAAGAAAAACCCTTATGTATCAGCGCAACGGTGAAGCCATGCTAGAGTCACTTGCAAACAAAAATACAGCTCAGACTTGGAACTTTCTGAATCAGGCCATGCACACCTCTCAAGCTACTAGTCAGATTAACAGTGTTACGGAGCAACAATTGCAACAATGGCTGGAGCATGTTACCAATTTATATGCTGATCCTGCGTACCATCCCCTGGTTCGACAACCATGGAAATTGTTAATCTCTGAAGAAGCAATAGAAGAGCTTATTAAAAAATCTAGCGGGTCAAGAGCCCCAGGCCCAGATGGTCTAAGTAACATAATGCTTAAGTGCATCCCAAGATTTGGTTTGTTATATTGAATAACATCTTTGAGAAAATCATTAAAAGCTGCACCATACCGACCTCTTGGTGCAAATCGGTGATCATATCGATATATGAGAAAGGCGATCGCTCCTTGGCAACCAATTATAGGCCCATAGCATTGCTTGATCCCCCTGGGGAAATCTTTGCCTGGATAGTACTCCGTGACTTTAACGAGTGGACTCTGCAGCACAAGAAATAGGATCCCAATCAGACCGGATTCGTGGCAGGCATGGGAACTGCAATCAACATGATGTGCCTTAATGCCATTAAAGCTCAAGCTCAGAGCACTAAACAATCTATTTTGCATTTGTAGATTTCCACTCTGCATTTGATTCCGTATCTAGAGGACTTCTTATAAACAAACTCTACAATGCAGGTTGTCCAACCACCCTGATCGATATCCTTTCTGCATTACACTCAGATACCTCGATTCAAATAAGGTTGACGACAGAGGGACTTTTATCCACCCCTATACGCACCTTTAGAGGGCTGAAGCAGGGTTGCATCCTTGCTTCAGCCCTCTTCAATTTTTTCATCCATGATATGAAGAATGCATCTGAAATCATCGTTGCTGACCCCCCAAAATTGAATTGTAAACCAGTGACCAGTGTCTGCTTTACTGTATTCGGATGATTTGGTTCTTCTCTCTAAGACACCAATGGGCCTTCACAAACTTCTTAATTCTCTGTTGCAATATATAGATATTAATCAATTAACAGTAAACCTTAAAAAAAACAAAATCTTGACTTACTCTAGTAAGCAAACCACCCACAATGGCCATGGAACTTGAAAAGCGTAAGGTTAGAGGTGGTTTCTCTGTATACATACTTAGTTGTGGTTATTGACAGTGAACCTCAAAACAAAGCCCACCTTTTGACCTTGGAGCGAAGACTAATCACGGCTATATCCCAGACAAATATCAATCTAGCCAAATACGGCAAATTCTCCCTAAGCACTGCCATGACTTACTACAATCAAAAAGTCACACCTGTATTATTGTATGGCATGGACACGAAGGAGATTTTACCATAGGCATTTTTTCACAGAGCAGAGGGGAAATATGGGAGACAAGTCTTGAAACTACCTCAGTGCACACCCGTTGCTTGGCTCAGGTATGAATTAAGGCTGATTTCCCTTAATGGGTTGTACCAAAGGCGCCTCTGTGCTTTATTTAGAAACTGCCTCATAGCGACAGATTCAGACATTTTGCTAAGAACATGGTCTATCTATATATTTTCCTCTGAACATAGTTTTGGAAAAAAATGGAAAATTAGTATTTATCACATTTTAGCCAATGGCAATGTAACCATTGATGTACTCTTTACAAATCCTGATAGAGCTAAAATGAAAATATATCTAGCAGACTGGATTGAGACAAGGAGGCTATGCCTTCGGTATAAAGATTGCAGGCAAAACCCCTTTGGGGAAAGAAAGTTCAGAGTAATGGAACCATACTTATGCAAGCACCCCTGGCCATTATACAGATCAGCAATTCTGCACCTTAGACTTAACTTATGGCCTAACAAGGATGCATTGGTCAAGCGTAAAAAGATAAGCGAAGAATTGAATATTTGGCGTTTCTGCTGTAAACATGACTGCAGAGAAACCCTGCGACACTTGATAACACAATGTCCGGTACTTTCTACAGAGAGAAAAAAGTACTTCTCCAAATATTTTGATTATCTTGGAGCGCTCGAAGCTGACATCAGATGGCAACTTATTTTATCTACACCACGCACCAGCATAAGAATTGCGACTGTGAACTTCTTAAACTCACTAGGACTGAATAACAGCCACTGAGTTGACCTCTAATCAATGGTAATCAGCCATCATAGACCTACTTGCAGAATCATCTTGTACCATACTATCATTGCTTAACTCAATGCCGAAGAATCCTTATAACAATGGCCTTCATAAGAATCAATGTGTCTGATGTCTTTTCTACATATTCATGCAATCAAGATCTGTATTTAGAAAATGGCTACACTAATTGGAATGTCATTATCTATCAACTGAGATGATAAACAATAAGCTTGTTATTTTGCCTTGGAAAAAATAAGCACAGCATAACATTTAAGCTGAAGAGCTATGGCGTCATCTGCGATGAGAAACACATACATCAACTGCTTTATGTGAGTTGTTGTGACTGATTCTCATTTTATACGTCAACTTGTTTCATGTGAGTTGTCGTGATTAATTTCAATTTTTTTTCATGATTGTGCATCTAAGGGCTGCATCTATGATTTAGATATAATAGTTGGAAGGGATTAAGGATTGCTACTTGGGGTGATTAAATCACATAAGCTATGCACTTTGTTGTAACTCAATTGTTAAATATGTTTTTTGGATTTTTGGACTTTACACACAATTTTTAAAGATTTCTATTGTAAGATTAATTTTATTATGTTTTAATTATATAATAATAATATAATATATAATTTGTATTGAAAAGTTGAATAATTCAGCTGTATCAATAAAAAAACAGCAGTCGTCAAACAAAAGCAGAATTTGAACTTCTGGAGAAAAGTTTATCATCTATTCCCAGCAAGACCTAATTTGTTCATCACAAATTTGGAATGTCAAAGTTTATTCAGTGACAACCAAAAAAGTGATTGTTGGAAGGTTTTGAATCAATCTGAACCACTGGCATTGCTCTGGGCAACCTTCCACATCACCGTTATTTAGCCCATCTCAACTATTGCAAAAGGGATCCAGCCATTTGCAAATCAGTCAGGTACTGCCACTAATGGTAGCAGCCTAACCCGAACTGCTAGGCCAGGTCCCCTCTGCACAGAAACACAAGCAACCCCAGACATGTTTCAGCCTTGTTGGGCCTCCTCAGTGAGGTGCAGCTTGGTTCCCTATGGTGCAGCGAGCAAGGGACCCATGTCTGGACATACCCTCTCTCACATAGGGAGACAGACAACAACCAAAAAAGTGATGGGTGGAAGGTTTTGATTAAATCTGAACCACTGGCATTGCTCTGGGCAACCTTCCACACTACTGTTTTTTAGCCCGTCTGCACCATTGCAAAAGGGATCCAGCCATATGCAAATCAGTCAGCTACTGCTAGCAATGGTAGCAGCCCAACCTGAACTGCTAGGCCAGGTCCCATTTGCAGGGAAACACAAGCAACCCCAGACGCGTGTATTCAGTGCTCCGGTACGGACAAGTCAAAGAAGGAGGTAAGAAAGGTTGGGATTCGTTATTGAAAACAGAAAGTATTTTTGTCCAGCACCAGATAAAGCGTAGTTAATCGGGGTACTTCCAGGAAGCCACCAGTTCCTGGGTAGGAGTAAAGTCTAATTACAATCCCACTATTAGCATTCCGACCATAACACCCAGATCATAACCGTTTTACAGTGTCATAGGGGTCAGAGGGGTTATCACCCTCACCAGACATTCTGTAACAACCCTCCAAGGCTTCACTGGATACATATGTACAACCCCTAGCAGTGCAAAGCCAATGTAGGAATTTGTTTATTAGAGCATCCCTTGGATCTCGCTTATAGGCAGTCAATTTGGGTAATCCATGGAGGAATACTGTGTCACTTCTTAGCCCCCCATGATTATAACACTTAGTCATGCCTTCCCTAGAACAATGACTTTGTGCTCTGGATTCCTTCACACTGGGGCCTTTAGGTCCCGTTACACCTGACTCACAGGTCTTCAAAACAATATGCTTTACATACTTTTATTTATTTATTTATTTATTTATTTATTTATTTAGTATTTGTATAGCGCCTATACATAAAGCCAGTGTTTCAAAGCGGTCAAGGAGGGAGGGAAAAAGGGGAAAACAACAGTCGTTCAGAGCCCTTGAAATTCTGAAACAAGGCAAATAATACATTTAGCAGTAGAGGTAACAGCAAATATGCCTGAAGACAATTCTGCATTTTTTCCAAGTGCCTTAAGGCATCACCATGCAGGGAGGAAAGTCGGGGGGAGAACAAGAACAGATGATCTTCAGGCATGGTACATTCAGATCGTGCAAGTGCACAGACGGTTACAGAGGGGGAGTGGAGGGGAGGACAAGTGCAGGGGGGTACAAGTCAGTAGTGACTGGGGTAAGTGCAGAGAGATGCCCCTCTCTTGGGTCATTGACCAAGTGCAGTGATAATGAGGCAAAGTGCAAGGCACGGAGGCAAGTGCAAGAGGAATGGCGGGGATGCCAGGCACCTGTGAGACTGAGAGGTACACCAGGCGGCCAGTCAGTAAACTGTACCGATAATGAGGGAAGGAGGGAATAGAGCAGAGAGATCGGTTAGCAGGGTAGAGGAAGAGAGAAGGGAGAGGAGAAGCAGAATGTCTTAAGGAGTTTCCGGAACTTAAGGAGATCGGGCTCAAGATGGAGGGCGGCAGGGAGGCTATTCCAGAGGGAGGCCCCTGCAGAGGATGAAGATCTCCCTCCAAATCTCTGCTTGGAAGGACAGTATTTAGGTAGCCATCATTGTAGATAGGTAGGACCCAGGCCCCAGAAAGCCTTGTGGACAATGCTTAGGGTCTTGCATTTGATCCTTGCAGCCACAGGGAGCCAGTGGAGGGTTTTCAGCGCCGGAGAGATGCAGTCCCTGGGCTTGAGGCCAAGGATAAGTATTGCGGTTCTGTTCTGGATGAGTTGCAGGGGGTGAAGGGCAGAGGAAGGGAGATTAAGAAAGATGCTGTTGCAGTAGTCCAGCCTCGAGAGAACCACAGCTCTGGAGACAGTGAGACGCTGGGGAAAGGTTAGAAAAGGAAGAGTACCTCTGCGGACGTGCAGCTGGTAGTTGGACTTCTTAGAGATATCTGAAATTTGAGTAGAGAAGGAAAGAGTGGAGTCGAAGATGACCCAAATGTTTTTTGCCACGCAGGTGGGTGTGGGCACAGGGCCAAGGAAGGCCCAATGCGCACAATCTCAGTCTTACTGGCGTTGAGGTGGAGGTCGTTCGTAGCACACCAAGACTGAATTGCGGACAGACAGATATGAGTGAGGTGGAGGAGGTGGCTGAGGGTAGCCTCTAGGAGAGTTGCGTGTCATCTCCATAATACTGGAAGTTAGAGATGAAAGTAGCAATCACAAGTGCCAAGGCAGCCATGTAGACAATGAAGAACAAGAGGGTTAAGTTAGAGCCCTGGGGAATGCCACAGGTTGAGAGAGTGATAGAAGAGAGAAAGGACCCAAGTTCCACCTGGAATGTGCGGTTGTAGAGGAAGGGGGTTAACCACACCAGAACCTGACCGGTGACTCCCACAATGTCATAGGGACGTGCAATCAGGATGTTGTAGTTTACGGTATCAAAGGCAGAGGAGAGGTCGAGAGGAATGAGGACAGAGGGAATGTTAGTGTCAAGATTTGAGGGCAGGTCTTCACGGGTGTTCAGGAGAGCAGTTTCTGTGCCTCTGGATGCTCTAAAGCTAGACTGATAATCGTGGAGACAACCAGCAGATTCAGTGCGGAGGGTGAGCTGAGAAATAGCCAGCTTCTCCACAGGTTTTCCCAGGAATGGGGTGATAGAGATAGGGCAGTAGTTTGCCGGAATGGAAGGGTCGGCAGAGGGTTGCTTAAGCAGAGGGTGTTGCAAGAGAAGTTGGAAAGACTCCAGTGGCAAAAGAGAGATTGCAGAGATCAGCCAAGGCTGGAGCGAGAGAGTCAATGTTGTCCTTAATGGTTTTGGAGGGGCAGGGATCCACCTGTTTGGATGAAGCCTTCATAGACCGGACTTGCCTGGTGACCTCATCAGGTGTAAATGCAATTGTATGCCACACGGAATCTGTGGGGCATATACCTGGTCACTCTAATCGAGAAAAGATCTCTTCAAGGTATTTCAATTATTCAAAAAATATTACCACTTTTAAATCAAAATTTTCAAAAAACATGAAAAACACATGTTCTGTAAGTGTCTTTCAGTAGGTAATTATATTCATCATTCCCACAATATTCTAAAGAAGTTTCAATTTCAAAATTTCACTAAACATATCAGAAGTATTTCAAAACAAAAGAGCAGAAACTTCTCTTTTAGCAAAAAGCAATGTTTTTATAAAAGATTTCAAAAGAATTTTTTCAACAATATTTCACAACATTTGCTTAATGTGTACTTTCTATACTGAATTTCAGGAAAATGGGTTTTGTTTCCCCACAAAATCACAATCACATGATGTTAGTCCACTACGCATTTCGGGGTCATTTTTACCCCTTCTTCAGGTGTTGATGTGATGTGTGTAGCAATGTTCTCGTGTCCTAAAAGTAAATCTAGCCAAAAACAAAGATTTATGTCAGTGTTGTCTCTAAAGCACAGCGAGCGCCAATATCCCAAACATGAACTTACAGCCGCCAATATATAAATTTAACTGACCTTGGAATTTACCAGGGTCTCTTTAGTCTCTTCCGACTACCGTATTGCTTTCTGAAAGGTATTTCAAGGTATTGCCAAATTTTCAAACACCCTGAAAAAAGATGTAATAATGGTGGCGAGTTACTTAAAAACCCCCACCTACTAGTCACTCAATCTATCTCTAGGTAAATGCATCCAAAAAAGGACCAAACTCCCATTTCCCAAACTTACTTGCTCAAAACCTCAATGATGTCCAAGACGCAACGCAGTAACAGCAAAAAGGCTGCAACCACAGCCTCCCGTTCCGCGGTGCTGTTTAAATACAAAAAAACGTGAGTCCCGCGATCCCGATCACGTGACCTAAAATCCGTATCTTCCCGACCAAAGTCTTCAGAAGAAGTACTTGTTGATCACCTTGTTTTGCAAACGCAATGCGGGAACGGTATGCTGGCTGTAATGACAGCCTCCCGTCCCACGATGCGTAGAAAGTAAATCTTTCCATGGTCATGTGATTCACCCGATCACGTGACCCTTAATAAATTTGCTACTTATCCCTTTATTCTGCCCCACTTAGTAACAAGATCAAAGTAAATTAGAAACGCAACGCGGGAACGGCGCGCTGGCTGCAATCACAGCCTCCCGTCCCGCGATGCGTTGAAAGTAAATCTTTACATCGTCACGTGATACACCCGACCACGTGACTAATATAAAAAAATAAAACATTTAAAAATTAAAAATTCTCAAATAGACCACTAATGTCCAAGTTATAAGCATTAGGGAAAACTTCTTAACCATGCTGACAGTCAATGCTGGTAAACCCTGTACTGATGTATTTCTAATGTAAAGAATGTTTTCATTTGGCGAATGTAAAAGTCAGAACAGGTAAACCCTGTGGTAATATATTTCCAATATAATACTCACTAAGCAGTAAACTATTCACAAAAAAGAAAGCTTTATTTGGTAGATGAAAGTTTGGCCAACCCTGTTCTACAATTAAATCAACTAAAACATACTTCCTAGCTGTTAATCCTCTATTTACTACATGGGAATTTATCACTAATTAAAGTCCAATGATTGAATAACCAGAATTTTCCTGTCTATTCAATGCCAAAATTCATTCAGGTGCCATGGGCGCTCGCCATGCTGCCAGAGACAATTAACAACATTTCATTTATTAATTTTTAACATTTGGAATTCTTCATTCTTATTGATAACATATCCTCTCAAATAAATCAATACTGCAATCACAGTTACCGAAATTCTATTTACATTTTAAACCCAAAAACAATGGGTAATTCCAGAAACGAACAAAAAAAGCAGTTACACTCGCAGAAATCACTCAAAAAGAACTCAATCAGATAAAACAAGTCAAATCAAAATCATTGTTCATACCCTTTGGTTCAAGTGTATCTAGCCGCTCATTCCATTCCACCTCCTTTTGTCTCAGTAACTTATGTATATCACCACCTCTTTTAGAGCATCTTAATTGCTCCAAAATAACCAATTTCATCTGTGCCGCTGAGTGTTTATATTCTTTAAAATGCTGTGCCACCGGTGAGTGGACTGAGCACAATCGGATGTTAGATTTGTGCTCAGTCCATCTCAGTTTGACCTTTCTTGATGTTAAGCCAACATAAAAAAGCCCACATGGACATTTGATTCCATACACTACATTACTTGTATCACACGTACTGGTGTGTCTAAGAAAGATCTTTTTTCCTGTATGAGGATGGTTAATGCTGGGTCCCTTAATCACATTATGACAATGCTGGCAATTATTACAAGGTAAAGTACCCCTAAATTTATTCGAGCTGGTAGCCGGTGTTTGGTAATCTGCTCGGACCACAAAATCTCTTATTGATTTGCTCTTTCTGTATGCAAAAGTAGGTTCTTTCTCGAACAACTGTGCTAACAAGGGATCCATTTTCAACATTTGCCAGGTTCTTCTAATGATTTTCTTGATCTTATAACTCTGTTGAGAGTATGTTGTCACGTACACCATAGCTTCCGACTCTTCTTTCTGTGACCGCTCTAATGTATTAGCTCTCGGAACTGCTGAAGCTTTTGTTAAGGCACTTTCTAAAGTGGTTATTGTATATCCACGTTTAGAGAATTTCTCTTTCAGTTTATTTGATTGAATCTCAAACTCTGGTGGCTCTGAAATCAGTCTACGATGCCTTAAACATTGACTATAGGGTATACTTTGAATTGTTGTAGATGGGTGGAAACTAGATGCCATCAACGTGCTGTTTCTGTCCGTGGGTTTGTTGTAGATAGTCGTGTGCAGATGATTGTTCTTGACATAAATTTCCATGTCCAAAAACTGGATGCGATTTTTATCAATCTGAGTTGTAAACTTAATTCTTGGTGCTAACTGATTCATATACTCAAAACATTGAAGGAGACTTTGATGAGAACCTCTCCAGATTCCAAAAATATCATCTATAAATCTCATAAAACTTCTTAAGTGAGGCTGATATTGTGGATTATTCAGCACCATTGTTTGCTCCAAGTAGGCCATATAGGTGTTCGCATACCCAGGTGCCATTGCGGCACCCATAGATGTTCCTGCAATCTGAACAAAGTATCTGTCTTCAAAACGGAAAAAATTATTATTCAGGACCAGTTTCAATAGATTCAATATGCACATGTTATTAGCCTTACATTCTTGTGATGATAATAATAGCCATTCCATTGCCTCCAATCCTGCATCATGTGTGACGTTTGTGTACAAACTGCAGACATCCATTGTAAAGAGGATGTCCGTAGTTTCTTCAAATTCAAGGTCCTTGATCTTAAGTAAAAAGTCTGTAGAATCCTTAAGGTACGTTGTAGTATTTTGAACAAGTGGCTGAATGGCTTGATCAATATATTGTGCCAATGGTTCTAAAAGACTGTCCGTTGCTGCTCTGATGGGTCTTCCCGGAGGATTCTGAAGATTTTTATGCACTTTTGGTAAAATGTACAAAACCGGCATTATTGGATAATCCTTGATTAAAAATAATCTTGTTTTGTCCGTTATCCATTCTTGATCCACTGCTTCATCCAAAAATTCATTGATCAATGTTCTCACACGATTTGTAGGGTCAAAAGTGACCTTCAGGTATGTGTCTTGGTCATTCAATTGACGTTCAACCTCCAATTTAGATTTCACTCGATCCATTATTGCTAATGCGCCACCCTTATCGGCGGGCTTCAGTATAATATCTTGATTCTGCCACAATTTGACCAATGCTAATCTTTCATTTTTAGAAAAATTACTCATTATGTTTCTGTTTTTAAAGGAAATAGATTTTAAATCTCTCAGTGTTTGTTTATAAAATACTTCCAAAACATGATTCTGAGTTTGTGGTGTAAACACACTTTTTGGTGAAATTTCCAAATATTTCAGAGGTTCCAATGGTTGTACTCCTTCCGTAGTAGCACATCAGGTGTGACAGGAGTGAGAGAAGAAAGGAGAAGTGGTAGAGGTGTGTGATGTGATGTGGAGGTGAGAGAGAAAAGGATGTCTTGAGTTTTTGCAGTGAAGTGTGCAGCCAGGGCTGAGCAAAGGTCCTTGGTGGGTGTGGCAGAGGAGGACGCTGCTGCAGGATTGGCCAGTTCCTTGCAGACTTTGAAAAGTTCAGCCGTGTTGTTAGATACCGCAGAGACGCAGGCTTGAATAAATACTCTTTTCTTGGTGTTGATGCAGAGCTGATATTGCCTTTGAAGGAGGCGGCAGACCAGTTTGTCAGAGGGTACGCCAGATGAATTCCATTTCTGCTCCACTGTCCTACACTTTCGTTTAAGGGCAGCCAGATTGGAGTCATACCAAGAGTTGCACTTATGGGAGGCTTCAGTCGGACCCTCATGGTAGGGGCAAGAGTGTCAAGGGTGTTAGTGACAGAGAGATTGAAGGTAGCAATGGTGTGTCAGGGTGAGAGTCAGCTGCAGGAGTGGGAGGCAGAGAGTAGCTGGAGGCAAAAGCAATGAACCCAAGTGGCTGCACCGGGTGTGCCGGTGCCAGAGCAGAGGCTAGCTTCAAGTGTGAAGAGCAGGTGTGCCGGTGCTAGAGCAGAGGCAAGCTTCAAGTGTGAAGAGAGAAGGGAGTGATCAGTCCAAGAGATAGGTAGTGAGGGGAGTAGAGAGAGGGATGTCGTTGGAGATGAGGGCATACAAACTGTGGCCCGCTGTGTGTGTGTAGAACCGGATGGTAAGATAGAGAGGGGGGGAGAGTCACATAGGTTGCAGAAGGGTCATGAGGAGTCAGGAGAGTCCAGGTGGATGTTGAGGTCACCCAACAGGATGAGCTGAGAAGAGAAGGAGGCCAGGTCAGCCCATTCCGAGAGGAAGAGCGTGGACTGTCCTGGTGGCTGATAGAAGGTGGCTATAAGGAGCGAGGATTTAGGAGAGAGGAGAGTCTACAGACTAGGCACTCAAAGGAGGGGTATGCCTGAGTGGGGATGATAGACACAGGTATCCATTCTGGGAAGATCCATATTCCCCCCCTGCCCCTTTGGGCCTTGGCACGGAGAGGATCTTGTATCCTTCAGGTAGGAGTGTGTCAAAGCTTGTGACAGAGCTGTCCTTGAACCATGTCTTCATGATGGTGACCACATCAAGATCCATGCGTTCAACAAGGTTGCAAATGTCAGACAAGTGTTTGACAGCGGAGCGAAAGTTAAGCGTGGCAATATGAAGCAGCTTGCCAACTTTGAAGGTCTTCTGCGGGGGGGCACAGGGGACAGTGGTCCCACCCAAGGGTGGCAAGAGAGCCAGAGGGATAGTGGTGGATGGCAGAGGGGCCAAGGCTGACATGGGAGCTGGGACAGTGTGGCAAGGCAGGGGCACCTGTGCAGAGGAGGAAGTAGACACAGTGCGCAAGGGAGCCTGAGCAGAGGAGGAAGTAGGCACGCTAGTCACAGGAGCCTGTGCAGAGGAGGACATAGGCACAGTAGGCAAGGGAGCCAGTCTGGTGGGAGAGGTAAGGTTAGACAGGCGAGGGAGAAGCCTGTCGAAAAGAAGAAGGTTAGGTTGAGGACCCTGAACCAAGATGGTTCCATTGCAATAGGCATTGATGATGACTCTGGAAAAGGCAAAGAGGTCAAGGGGAACCTCCCAGCGAGTGCCACCATTAATGGGAGAAGAGGCGATAGGGGAGAGAAAGCCGACCATGTAGCGAGCCATAGGTCAGGTGACTTAACGAAAAAGAGGATGTCTGTGAGAGTCTCTGTGGCGGCAGCCATGACATAGGTGTCTGCAATAGGAAGGCCTGCATTGGAGCACATTAGGTCCTTCTTCAGTTTCCTCCGGCCAGATTTAGTGATAGGAGATAGGGAAGCAGTTAGAGAAGATAGGAGAGATAGATGGTGACATAGCTAACTGCAGTGGAGAGGGGGACACTCACCAGACTGATGTACTGAGGTACAAGGAGGATGGGTGGGGGGGGCACAAAGATGTGGGGGGCAAGGGTAGGGCACAAAGCTATTAGCAGACGATATGAAAACACATGCAGCCACTGGGCACAGCTAGATTCGATTTTAGCAGATAATATGAAAACACAATGCAGCCACTGGGCACAGCTAGATTCGATTTTAGCAGACAATATGAAAACTCAATGCAGCCACTGGGCACAGCTAGATTTGTTTTTTTCCTTTTCTGTAGGTATTGTAACGCTCGCCTGGTATCCACGGAGACGTCACTCGGCCTGTTCTGACCTCTTACGACCTCGAACCCTTCCCTGGAGGCTATTCGACTGGAGACTGGGCCTTGTTTTCTTGGATAGTGTGCTCTCCATCCTGCCTTCAGCGCAGGGGCGCGTTGATTGATGCAGGCTCGTTGCTGCCTAGTTACTTCACTGGCAAGAGTCCAACAGGTAAGTATAATGAGTCTTTTGAACAGTTCTCTAACATCGTTCCTTTCCTTCCTTAGATGATGGCCGGTGTCCGGGGATGGCAGCGTGCTGCTGAGATGAGTAGCGCTGAAGGTGAGTGAGAGCGCGATGTGCGATGCACCCCTTTAGTATTTGCATTGAACTGAGTTCTTTTTCTGTGTCTTTTAGGTGCCGCAACGTTTTCAGCATGGATGCCGGTTATGAAGAACAAATGCGGTGGGTACGCGTGGTACGCGTGATACGCGGCACCTCTAGATGTTTCCACGCTAACCTGGAGTGTCTTTTCCCTCTTGTAGATGGATGAGAAGTTCCGGAGACAGAGTTCCCCCAGAGTGGCTGGGATTCAGGTAAGCGTTTGAAGCTCGTACAATGTTTAAAAATAAGTGAAGATTTGCAGAATGCTTACTAATGCCTTTTTTCTGTTCTTTTCCCTTTTCCTTAGGAAGCGGCGTACCGGGATGGGAATGACACCGCTAAAGATGCCCGCATACCGAAGGAGCGATGACTGATGGGCAGAAGCGCTGCAAGGTAAGGCTGTTCCTAACGGTGTTCTTGTTCTTGCAGGAGCTGAGCGCAGAAGAAAGATGCAGGCCTACTGGAGACCGATCCGAACACGGTGAGAGTCACGCTGCAGGTGCAGAAAACGCAAAGCATGTTTCTCAGCCTGGGTGTGGCTTAAATAGTCTCTGGGTATCCCAGGTGCCTCTGGGCTGAATCACACCCAAATGACTAGACCGCAAATGCAGTTCTGGGAACCGAAATATGTGGGTCATCCATCTTGTCCCCATCAATGCACTACAAGTCCAATCCCCAATGTTATCCTATGGGAGTGAGTGAGCCTGGTGCCACAAGCGCCAAGTCTCATTCCAAGGGGGTCTTTGGAGTGATGGAGAGGCCCTTGAGGGCCCTGTAGGTGATTGTGGCCTGGCTCCAGCCTGACATCTTGGAGGGCTGGGGACATGAGGGGCAGGAATCATGACAGCACTCCCCCCCCAAGGCCCCTCTCAAGGTGGCTCTTCTGTCTGGTCCTGTTTTGGTTGGATGGTTTTGATGAAATCGTCTAATCAAGCGAGGTGTATGGATGTACTCACAAGGCTCCCATGTCCTGACTTGTGGACCATACCCCTTCCAGTCTACTAAGTAGTATAATTTGGATCTGACGTACTTTGAATCTAGGATGTCCTTGACTTCAAATTCTGGCTCCCCGGCGACTACTACTGGCTGCGGTGGCGTTGCTACCCGGGTCCCAGGTTGAACAGGTTTAAGGAGAGACACGTGGAACACAGGACGAATTTGCATGTTTGACGGCAAAGCTAGTCTGTCTGTCACAGGATTTATCACAGAGGTGACGGTGAATGGACCCAGGTATCTTGGACGGAAAGTTCGGGCTACTTTAATGGAAACGTGTTTAGACGCCAGCAAGACTTTGTCTCCCACTTGGTAGTTGGGGGCCTTTGCTCGGTGTTGATCAGCAAACTTGTTTTGGCGATTCTTAGCTTGAAGTAGTTGTTCAGCTGCCCTTTTAAGGTTTGAGAAATGGTCGTGTGCAAGGTTTTGACTGCTGGCATTTCCAGGGTTGTAGGAACGTCCAACTCAGAAGTACGTGGGTGCCTGCCATACATGGTATAAAAGGATGTCTGCCCAGTGCTGGTGTGTAGGGAATTATTATAAGCATATTCAGCTATCCATAATAGGTTGAACCAGCTTCCTTCAGCTTGGTGTAACATGCAACGCAGATACTGCTCGAGCGTCTGATTTGTCCTCTCAGTTTGACCATCCGTTTGGGGATGGTGACTGGTGGATAGCCGGATGTCGATCTGGGCCATAGAGCAGCATTTTCTCCAGAAGTTAGATACAAATTGAGTACCTCGGTCTGAGACCAAAACTGAAGGAAACCCATGGAGCCGTACGATGCCTTCAACAAATACCTTTGCCAGAGTGGAAGCATTTGGGAGCCCCTTAAGAGGAATTAAATGTGCCATTTTTGAAAATAGGTCCACGACCACAAGAATAGTGTTAAACTCTTGACTGGGTGGCAAGTCAGTAATAAAATCGAGGGACAACGTGTGCCAGGGTGCTGGTGGGATTTCCAATAGTTGTAATAGCCCAGCCGGTTTCTGCTTGGATGACTTGTTTTGAGCACACACTCCTCAAGATAGGATGAATTGGATAATGTCTTTACGCCACGTGGGCCACCAATAATTTCATTTTACCTTGGCTAGGGTTTTAGCGATTCCGGGGTGGCCCTCGATCAAGGAATCATGATAACCGGACATGACTTGTTCTCGTAGTTCTTGGTTTGTAAAGAATAAAAGATTCCTGAAGTAGAGCAACTGATCTTTTATCATGTAATGTTCTCCTTGTGCACTCCAGGCTTGTAATTGCGCTGGACCCATCAGGTTTTGGATTTCTTCATGTAATTCTTTCTGAGTTATGGTTGCTGTGATTCCTAGGAGCTTGTCACTCGGGATGATTGCTATTGGGTCAGGGGTCTGATACCCTTGCTCTTCCACCACCATACGGGAAAGAGCATCGGTCGTGAGGATTGGGCCTTTGCCGTTTTTAGGTACTGGAGCATCCGGTGGTCAGTTATTATGGTGATTGTGTGCCTGGCACCCAAGAGGCAGTGCCGCCATGCCTTAAAGGCTGACTTAATGGCCAGGAGTTCTTTGTTTATGATAGCGTAATTGAGTTCAGGGGGTGTGAATTTACGCGACCAGAAGGCAACAGGGTGTAATGGCCCGTTTCGGGGTCCTTTTGTGAGAGGACGGCTCCCATAGCCATGCTTGAGGCATCCGTTTCCACCAGGTATGGGAGATCAGGGCGAGGGTGGCGTAAGATTGGGGCAGATGTGAATCTTGCTTTGAGTTCCTCCTCGGTTTCTGTTGTCCACTGGAACTTTTTGTTGCTTTTCCTTAGTAATGACGTGATGGGATGCACGATTTGCGAAAATCCTGGGATGAACCGGCGGTAGAAGTTTGCAAAACCCAGCATACTTTGAACCCCCTTGAATGAATTTGGGGATGGCCAGTTCAGGATAGCATCTACCTTGTGTACATCCATTTGGATTCCATTCGGGGTGAGAATAAAGCTCAGGAATTCCACCTCGGAGACGTGGAATGAGCACTTTTCGAGCTTGGCGTAGAGCTGGTGTTGATGGAGTTTCTCCAATACGGATCGGATGTGTTTAATGTGGTCCTGCTTTGATGCAGAATATACTAGGTATCGTCGATGTACACTAGAGCACAGACATCAATCAATTCCCGTAGGACATCGTTCATGAAGTATTGAAATGCAGCAGGCACGTTGCAAAGGCCAAAGGGCATTACTTGATATTCGTAAAAGCCGTATTTGGTGCAAAAGCGGTTTTCCATTAGTCCCCCTGTTTTACGCGAACAAGGTGATATGCCCCCCTCAGGTCTAGTTTTGTGTAGATTTAGGCATCTTTAACTTGATCAAGCAATTCAGGGATCAGTGGCAGGAGGTAGTGATTTTTTACAGTAATCTGGTTCAGTGTGCGATAGTCGATGCACGTTCTCAAGTCCCCCTCCTTTTTCAGTACGAAGAATAGAGGACTGGCTGCTGGAGACTTCGAGGGACGGATGAACCCGTTGGCCAGGTATTGGTCAAGATAGGCCTTCAGGTGCTGGTTTTCTGGTTCCGTGAGTGCGTAAATTCGCCCACAAGGGATATGTGCGCCGAGTATCAAGTCGATTTGGCAATCGTATGGTCTATGCAGTGGCGGGTATTAGCATGTTCTTTCTGAAAGACATCTTGAAAGTCCTGGTATTCACTTGGTAGGGTGCCGATTGCCACAGTCGCAAGCGTGGAGGTTCTGGAGTCTATTGGTTGTTTCTCTTGGCGATAACATGTGTGGGCGCAAGTCTCGGGAAAGGCCAATTCTTTTGCTCGCCAATCGATTTGAGGATTGTGAGCTACCAACCATGGCATTCCTAAAATCAACCGGAACTGTGGTGCCTTAATGAGGTCGAAAACGATAGATTCTTGGTGTCCATCCTGGCACAGAAGGATTAAAGCTGCAGTGCATTGGGATACTGGACCAGAAGATATTTCTGTGCCGTCGACTGTGGTAACAGTTTCGGTGGTTGATTTAGGGCGTAACGGAAGCCCCATCTTTGCCGCAAGATCCTGGTTGATGTAATTCCCAACGGCTCCACTGTCTATGTACGCTCTTACTGCGTGCATCCGAGATGGTTGTTGGTGATTGATCAAGACCACAGATAGTGCAAAATGGGAGGTCTGTAGTTCACTTTCTTCGCTCGACAAGTGGACCCCTACACTTGCCGGGCTGGGGAGTTTTCCGATTCTTTGATGGTATCTTCCTTGTCCATGGCCCCTACCGTCCTCCTCGGTGGCTTCACAGGGCACTCTTTAAGGAAATGACCTAACCTTCCACAGTACAGACATAACTGCTGCTGTCTCCTTTTATCCCTTTCCGCTTTAGTCAAGGGGGATCTGACCCCCCCCGATTTGCATTGGTTCTCCAGAACCTTCCGTTGTTCGGGCAGTATTGTCCTTTGAACGCACATACATAGGGCGAGGGTCTGGTCTGGTTCAACCTGCTCTTCGTTCCTGCAACCTATGATCCAGTTGAACAACAAGGTCAATTAATTCTGAGCAGTCTTTCGGGGGGTTCACTACTTGTGCGAGAACATCCTTGAGCTCCCCCCACAATACCCGATGAAATAACGTGGTTCTCTTCTCCACTGGCCATTCTGCTTCAACTACGAGTCTATTGAACGTGGCTATGTATGTTAATAGGTCTTGATTCCCTTGGCGTAGGGACAGAAGTTCGTTGTCTAATGCCTGCCCATGAGTACGACGGGCGAACAGCTTTTCCATCTCCTGCTGAAAGCCCCTGAAGTCATGCAGCAAAGGATCGTCTAGGGCCACAAAGGGTACAGACCAGTCCGCGGCGCTACCACTCAGGTAGGATAGCACAAAAGCGACCCGTAATTGGTCATTCGGAAAGGCCCCTGGCCTACAAAGGAAGTGCAGGCGGCACTGGTTCATGAACGTTGCAAACCTCTTGGGATCCCCCGTAAATTGTTTGGGCGGGGCCAAGGGAACTGCCCCAGGAAGGGTTATCTGAACGGGACTGGCTGATGGCGCTGGCATCGAGGGCACGCTTCCCTGCAATGGTGCATGCCCTGCTTGTGACTGGAGAAGTTGCCGGCTTAAATCATCAGTGCGTTCTTTGGCTACTATCAGCTCTCTCCTCAGGGTGTTTGTCTCCTGCCTGGCTGCATGTACTTCGGAACGTAGCTGCCCCAACATGTGGGCTAACTGGTCGGTTTCTGACGTTTCCTTGATGCCCAGGTGGTTTTTGATGTGAGGCTTTGCATTCTGTAACGCTCACCTTGTATCCATGGGGACGTCACTCAACCTGTTCTGACCTCTTACGACATCAAACCCTTCCCTGGAGGCTATTCGACTGGAGACTGCGCCTTGTTTTCTTGGATAGTGTGCTCTCTGTCCTGCCTTCAGCGCAGGGGCGCGTTGATTGATGCGGGCTCGTTGCTGCCTAGTTACTTCACTGGCAAGAGTCCGACAGGTAAGTATAATGAGTCTTTTGAACAGTTCTCTAACTTTGTTCCTTTCCTTCCTTAGATGATGGCCGGCGTCCGGGGATGGCGGCGTGCTGCTGAGATGAGTAGCGCTGAAGGTGAATAAGAGCGCGATGCGCGATGCACCCCTTTCGTATTTGCATTGAACTGAGTTCTTTTTGTGTGTCTTTTAGGTGCCGCAACGTTTTCAGCGTGGATGCTGGTTATGAAGAACAAATGCGGTGGGTAAGCATGGTATGCGGCGCATCTAGATGTTTCCACGCTAACCTGGAGTGTCTTTTCCCTCTTGCAGATGGATGAGAAGTTCCGGAGACAGAGTTCCCCCAGAGTGGCTGGGATTCAGGTAAGCGTTTGAAGCTCGTACAGTATTTAAAAATAAGCGAAGATTTGCAGAATGCTTACTAATGCCTTTTTTCTGTTCTTTTCCCTTTTCCTTAGGAAGCGGCGTGCTGGGATGGGAATGACACTGCCGAAGATGCCCGCAGAACCGAAGGAGCGATGACTGATGGGCAGAAGCGCTGCAAGGTAAGGCTGTTCCTAACGGTGTTCTTGTTCGTGCAGGAGCTGAGCGCAGAAGAAAGATGCAGGCCTACTGGAGACCGATCCGAACACGGTGAGTGTCACGCTGCAGGTGCAGAAAACGCAAAGCCTGTTTCTCAGCCTGGGTGCGGCTTAAATAGTCTCTGGGTATCCCAGGTGCCTCTGGGCTGAACCACACCCAGAAGACTAGACCGCACATGCAGTTCTGGGAACCGAAATATGTGGGGGCATCCATCTTGTCCCCATCAATGCACTACAAGTCCAATCCCCAATGTTATCCTATGGGAGGGAGTGAGCCTGGTGCCACAAGCGCCAAGTCTGACTCCAAGTGGGTCTTTGGAGGGATGGAGAGGCCCTTGAGGGCCATGTAGGTGATTGTGGCCTGGCTCCAGCCTGACATCTTGGAGGGCTGGGGACATGACGGGCAGGAATCATGACAGGTATTGAGGGTGGACCAAGTTGGACTGAGTGAGGGGTAGGACAGTGAAAGGTGTGGGGTAGAGGATGAGTGTTTTAGTGGAGGAGACTAACTTGCGGGGAAGTGGTAAGAATGTCCTGTTTTTTTCCAGTGGACTTGGAGGGTGTGATAGGTCTCCTCAGCCTCCATTTGTTCATGTGGGAGGGTGGAGGGGGCCCACAGGCCTGCCCAGGCAATGGACAGGGGAACAGACAGAGCCTTAGATGTGGGCCTTCATTGCTGGTGCCGGCCCCCACCTCCCGGTGCCCCTGATTGGCAGAAAAGGAAGTCTGTTGCCAATCAAAGGGGACCAGGCTGCAGACAAAGGATGGCTCCACAAGTTGGTGCAGAAGCGGCCATCTTGAAGAATGCCAAGATCCAAGGACATATACACCATTCAATGAACAAAATGATGTTTTCTTCTTAGGAGGAGCAGATGCAACAGCAACACAGACACTACGCTGTGCAAGCATCAAGAAGTGGTTCCACGAATAGGGACCTTGATAGGCAAGGTATGCTGAGGTGGCTGCATAATGCGGATGTAGACATTGGGCTCACAGGGGGCAATAGCCGAGAAGGGTCTCGCATGATCGAAATTGCGGCAATCTGCCTTCTCTACAAGAGTCAACGAACCGGGTGTGACTAGCTTAGTGGGGCAATACTGGAAATGGGTTGCAGGGCTTCAAAGCAGCAGGTAAGACACTGGAAGACTCCCCCTGGGGACCCTCTCCTTACCTTCCTCTATCAAGACTAATAGCAGTGTTTTAATAGCTGCCTGTTCAAAGAGCACAAGTTCACAGTTACATCTCCGGACAGTATTGTCCTCCTTAGGCGGTAGGTCAGAGGTGGATTGGGTACCTTGATTCGTTAACCCAGGAGCCCTAAATGGAGTTAATCGAAGAAAGGAACTGGACTCTGAGCGCGTGGAGAGCATGTTCTCACTCTAGGTACTGCAAGTGAAACTGGTGCAGGACTTGTCTTCAATTGCATTAACCGTCTCTATGTCCGTCGGGTCCAAGGGGCATGGAGCGGAAGTGAGAGTGGGCAAGGAATAGTCTTTAGTAGAGCCAAGCAGAGCCCAGGGATCACAAGCCAAGCAGTTGATCGCAGGGAAAAACTTGATTGGAAACCCCCCACCTGAGATCTCTGGAAGGAACAGCCAGCAGGGGGAGCTGGTGTGGCATCATCCGCCACTAATGATGGCAGATTCTACTTCCCAAAGATGGTCAAATCGAGTGGACAATGATGATGAGTGGACACAATAAAAGCTGAAGAAGGGTCGACAGGGACACAATCCGCTGGAGTTTCAGCTGGAATTGAGAGCAAGGGGTAATTTCCATTGATAGATGCTTTAACTTTAACAGTATCCGTGCAAACTGGTTTCCCAGCAATGGTGGGCAGGCTTTCTTTTATAACTATTTCTTCCCGGGTTTTAACTGTGGGTCATGCTTCAAGACTCAGGGCAGGCTGACCACCCAGATTACTGGGTATTTCTCCCCATGGCGAACACCTGTTGCAGTTATTGTGCCTCCCAAGGCGACTTGGTTGAGCCCTAAGAAATTATTGAACTCTTTACTCGAAGAATAAGCCTCCCTCGTGAAATTGAAGGAACTGCTGAGTTTTTCTCCCGGGAACAGAGCTAGTATCAGAAGCATTTTTCCTACCATGGCTCAATGAACAGGACCCCTTTTTTCTTCTTACAACTAGTATCTTGCGCTCAGACTTTTGATCGAGGTGCTCTTGCAGGAAAAACTGGGTGGCGATCTGTTTACAGAAGACCAGTGGAGAATAGGGGAAGTAGGTGAAGACTCTGTCCCCTCCATTGAAGTGTTCCAGGGATACCTGTGTATCACGTTCAGGGTTCTGAACAATAGACACCAGCCACAGCAACCCCCAGACCCAATTTAGCACCCTCTTACCTTGTTAACAACTCAGGATGAACTCCCAGTGGGTGTTCTTATGGTGATTCGTGCCGGCCTCTGGTGATGAGAGAGGCCGGGATTGCAGGCACAGGCCCGCGCCGGCCTCGGGTGCACAGCGCAGCAAAGGAAGACATGACGCGCTGATCGGCTGCATAAACCCGGACTGGCGTATTTCCGGTGATTCCTTTATTAAATCCCCCACCCTCATCACTTCTCCCGTTGTACACATGACATTACAGTTGGGTTTTGTAATCCAGCAGTCCTGCAATCCTGCACTTAATTTCAGCCTTTTAGCCACACTCCCTGCTTGCGTGGAACAGCCTTGCGGTGTGAAACACCCTGCACCCTTATACCCCACGGGCTTCAGCCCTGGCGCGCCTCAGTGCAGCAGAAATAGAGAAGGGGTCGTGGCCTAGCACTCCGGCACTGGAGATGAAGGCTGCCTTCCAGGAACACAATGCAGCGGTGCCCTTGTGGTGTGAAACACCCTGCACCCTTATTCCCTGCGAGGCTATGTGTGATTTCTTTAATCGTTGTAGTGTAATGAAGTGCGTGCTGTTTGTTGTGCTGTAGAGGTATGGTTGTGTTTAGTTCAGAGTTTGAGAAGTGTATGCAGAAGGGAGAGATTTTAATAGGGTTGGTTAGTGGCAGTATCCTTTCCTACCTCTGCTGTTCTGACTAACTGCGGTCCATATCCCTTCCCTTATCATACATTCTGGTATGCTGCAATTACAAACCCTATGGTGTGTGCAGAGGTGTGGGTTTTAGTAGGGTTATTTAGTTAGAGTACCTTTACTACCCTCAGTTTTCAGACTAAGTGCTGCCCATATCCCTTTCCCTTTGATATATTTTGGTGTGCAGCAATTACCACCCCCATGGATTCCCCCAGGGGGATGTGTTCCCTGTGCCCTGTGGTCCATCCATTCCGAGATTGGGAGACCTCTCTCTCCATTGTTTTTGGATTCCATCTCCTCTGTTTCCAACGATCCAAAATCAAGTATTGTTGGAAGTTAATAAATTACACTCAAAAGTTCCAAGGTGAAATAACATCAGTAAAGAGGCGGGACTGCACATTAATGATTTAAGGAATGGCATGTCTATCATCACAAAATGCACTGACGAGGAAGGAGCAACTGTACTGTTTTCTGGAATCTGATTATTTCAAAGAAGTGGAAAGATAATTGAGTGATACAACTGAGAAGCACTTTAAAGTATGATACAACTGGGAAGCTCTTTAAGGCGGTGGTAAATAGTTGATTCATTCTGGGTTACATTCATTTTTGTTAAATTTGATAAAGTCACACGCAGAGACTTCCATGTTTTTTGTCCGCCCCAAAAGATACATCTCTAGTTTCACCACCAGGCAGACCCGTGCTTTCACAACGTCCCTATCATATGTTTCTTGCATATAAAGCAAGGGGGGCACTTCCCAAGCGACACAACAGATTTTCTTTTGAAATTCCAGAAAGGTGATTAACCTGATCATGCAGTGTTATCTATAACTTTGGATGTCGTGATTCTATACACAAATATTCCATATATAATAGTGATTTGCTGAATTTTAGGTGATTCGGGAGCCATTTGCATCATGGATTTCTAGTAACTCTGAGCCCAGAGCCAAATGTCTTGAGCCAACATATTATTTTTTACACCGGATACAATGAGGATTTATTTTTAATTTGGGATGATCTTCAAGAGTTTGACAGCTATTTTGAAACGGCACCTTCCTCCGAAAACTATTAGTATACTATGACAAAGAGATTACTTTACTGGGTACCTTTGTATTGTAAAACGTGTTTTTATAGAATGCTATTTAAAATTTTAAATTTTGATTGTGCAATTTTGGTTGAAATCGATCAATGAAGATTACCCATGCTATCTGCGCATGGAGTATTAATTCTATTAAAGACTAGGAGGCAAGCATTATGCTTCAACTTCATTTATTATTACTCTTCAGCAGTTCAACAAACTTATACATAAAACTCTGAAAAATGCTCAACAGTAACTTTTCTTTTTCCAAACTACAAAACCCAATAGGCTCTGTAGTCCATCTCCTCTTATCCAGTCACAACCCACTTCCTGTGCCTGGACTCCTCCTCTGCTTTTACTCGCTCTAAAAAGTCCTTCAAACTCCATAACTGTTCCTCGCTAACGGTGCAAAGTATTTCTTGAACTTGTCAACTCAACTGCCGGTACTCTTCCAGTCTCTCGAGCCACTCTGCTCCTCACTCTTGTCTACAGCTATTCTTCTGATCTTCCCCTATGAAACATACAGCGGAAGATTTTAGGGTGGTGTCTATGTAGTGTACTCATTTACATATGACAATACATTCTTAAACAATACATACTCGGGTGGGAATTTAATGCTCGCCTCCTAGTCTTTAACAAAATTAATACTCCCTGCGCCAATAGCAGGGGTAATCTTCATTCTATGACAAGACTGGAGGCGAACATTATGCTTGTTCAGAGCTTCCCAAACAACGTTTCTGCTAGACTTTCTGTTGGTTTAAAGTAAAACTCTTTAAATGTACGATCACTCGACCAGTCTGCTGATAGCATGATCTCTTTTAATGGTACCCCTGCCATCACGGCTCTAAAGCCATTGCTCCTCTCACTGAATGTGCTCCATACACACCAACATTCACCCCTGCCACTTGCATTATCTGCTTGACCCATCTCGCGATGGTAGCCGAAGTAACTGCGTGAAAAGTCTTCCTACGTGCTATTAGCAGCTGTGTGGTACTTACTGCCCTGCTCTCTGCTGTCCTGTTTTCGTACTCTTTAATGCATCTTGCTACGCACCATTTGGTATTACTCGGAAAATAGGGGTAATGGCCCGTAGTCGTCCCTGTCGTACTTCTCCTAGCTATAGAGAAGGTTACTCCTTCCGGCCCGAAGTACTGTCTGTTAATCTCCAGAGCTTTAACGTCTGACACCGTTTGCATGAAATCAGCATAAAAGCATTGCTAGCTTCCCGGAAAACTGCTTAAGGGAAAGGTACCTATCTGCAGGTCAGCCCTCTAATAATCGCAGTACTGCTGACACCTCCCACATTGTACTATACCTGGGCTCTGGGGGTACTCTGTATCTCGCTCCTCTGATGAGCCTTACTACTGCAGGATGTTCTCCTGCTGGGCAGCCTTGAATTGGCAGATGCCCCGCTGAGATTGCTGACCTGTACACTCCTATCGTACGGAAAGCTCTTCTGTTCTGCAATAAATTTGCTAAAAAAGTTCAATATTTCCACTACAGGTGCTGAAACAGGATGAACACTTCTTCCTTTGCACCAGCTTGTCCACTTTGCCCAAGCTGCGTCATAGCTCCTCCTAGTAGATGGAGCCCAGGATTCAGCGATAAGTTCTGCAGCTTGCGCTGAAATTCCTGGCAGTGCCCAGCGCTTCCTGATATCCTTCACGCGGCTAGCGGGAGTGTCCCTCTCACTCTCAGAGGATGACACAACCTAGCTGGGTCCGTGAGCAGTCGCTCTCCTTCAGGGAGAACTCTGGGTAGATCTGTTGCTAGCTCCATTAACGTTGGGAACCACACCTGCGACTTCCACAATTGCACTACTAAAATCAATTCTGCCTTCTCCCTCCGACATTTCGCTAGAACTCTGCTCAACATCACAATGGGATAAAAAGCGTAGTGAGGTCCTCCTGACCAATCTTGCAGGAAAGCATCGGTCCCTTGCGCTCCCAGATCCAGCCTCCGGCTGAAGTAGTGGCTCGTCTGAGCATTGAGCCGGGACGCGAAGAGATCCATGTGCACTGGCCCCCATCTCGCATTCAGAATCTGAAAAACTGTTGGATCTAGTCTCCAGTCGCTGGAGTCTGTTAGATATTGTGAGTTCCAATCTGCCACTACGTTCAGTGTCCCAGGCACGTACTCTGCCGTCACCGACGTCTCCGATAGTAGGTAGAAGTGCCAAAAGTCTTACGCTAGCTCCGCCAACATCTTGGACTTCGTCCCTCCTAGGTGGTTTATGTATCGTACTGCAAATAAGTTGTCAATTTTCAGCTGAACGCATGACTTCACTCTTCCTTTTGTGAATGCCTTGGTCGCGAACGATCCTGCTAGGAGCTCCAGGCAGTTTATGTGAAGGCGAAGCTCTTCTTCGCTCCACTTGCCTCCGGTCTCCAGACTCCCACATCTGGCTCCCCAGCCCCTTCGGCTGGCGTCTGACTCTATTATCAGATCCGGTCTGTCTCCGAATATGGCCCGCCCATTCCAAGCATCCATATTCTTTAACCACCATTCCAGCTCCGTAATGGATTCTTGATCCAGGGGCACTTGCTGGTGATACCTCAAGCCCTGCTGTAAGTGCTTTATCTTCAACCTCTGCAGTGCTCGGTAGTGAAGGGGACCTGGGAATATGGCTTGAATAAATACCGCTAGTAATCCTACTATCCTTGCCAAGGCTCTGAGCGAGACTAGCTGTTCGTCCAAACACACTCTGATTTCCCTTTTGATATCTTTTATCTTCCGAGCCGGAAGCTCTAGAGTCGCCTTCCTGGTATCTAGTATGAACCCTAGGAAGTCTAATCTCTGTGGTGGCGTGGTATCTGATTTCTCTAGATTCACAAGGAAACCCAGTGATCCCAGTAAGTCCTGAACCCATCTTGTCTGGTATGCCAGTACCTCTCGATCTTCTGCTAGGAGTAAGAGGTTGTCTAGGTAGATAGTCAGCCTGATACCCTTCTCCTTGATCGCTGCTGCTACTGGCTTCATTAGTTTTGTGAATGCCCAGGGTGCAGATGCAAGCCCGAATGGCATTGTCTTGAATTGCCAGAATTGTCCTTGCCAGTGAAAAGCTAGGAACGGTCTGTACTCCTTGAGTACTGGGACCGTAAAGTACGTGTCCTTCAAGTCTAGTCGCGTCAACCAGTCTCCCTCAGGGATTCTCAGGAGCTGATGGATGCCCTCCATCTTGAAATGTTGATATATGATCCATCCATTCAGCTCCTTGAGATTTATAACCGGGCGCACTTTTTCTTTCCTGTGCATTAGGAACATGTTGCTGTTACGATTCCTGCCCCCAACCCCCCGGCATATCAGGCTGGAGCCAGGTCACGGCCACCTAGTCTGCCCCTAAGGGCCTCTTCCTCTCCCCAGATGCAAACTTGGACTCGGACTTGGCGCCTTTGGCACCAAGCTCACACACATTCCTGAGATCCACTTAGTATTGGACTTGCAATGTATTATGGTGCAATGGATGCCCCCATGTAATTCAGTTCCGTGAACTGGATGAGCGGTCTAGTCTTTCGGGTGTGGCTCAGCCCAGGGATACCTGGGATACCTACAGACTATTTAAACCACACCCGGCCTGAGAAACATGCTTTGCGTTTCTCTGCACCTGCAGCGTGACACTCACCGTGCTCGGATCTCCTGAAGAGGCCCACTTCTTTCTTCAGCGCCAGCGCACCTGCAAGAATAAGAACTTCGTTGCCAATACTCACCTCGAAGAGCATCCAACTTCTGTCCAGCTCTTCCCAGTCTTGCGGATTCTTACGGCAGAGTCATCTCCATCTCGGCACGCCGCGCCCTACCAAAGGGGAGAAGAATAGAAGAAAAGACGTTAGTAAGCATTCTGCCATACTTAGCTCTCTTGAATTTGCAAATAGAGTTTGCCTCGCAAGTCTTGTGAGTCTCTGACCCACTGCTTACCTGGAGTTCTTGTTGGTGAACTTTTGTCCTTCTTCTATTGCTACTACTAAGAGATGGGCGTGGATCTTAAAAACCCCTGCTATCCGCGGAGCGGCGCGGAGTCGGTGCAGAGTCTCGTGAGTCTCTGGAGGCTCACGAGGCACCTTCTATCACCCAGCGTGTGGCCAACATGAACCGCGAGTATCCACAACAAATTATCCACCACCCTCAAACTAGTCTTCAGCTGCGCCGAACTGAGCGAGGAGAACTCTCGAAGACAACTGACACTGCGAGCCGACATAAGGTGGACTCTGCGGCTCCCCAAGTAAGGAAAACATGCAGCGTCTCTTCCCCTGCCCCTCGCATAATCTCTCTCCCCAGTCATTTAACATTCAAGCCTTGTGAAAGTTATTTGAACATGAGTGATATTGCCACTCCGAGTGAGGCTACACATATGGCACACACAATCGACGACCTACCCCAGACTCACCCCATGCGTAAAAACTGTGAGATATTCCCTTATCACGAGCTCTCACCCTTGGGGGTGGGGGGCGCTGCAGGAGTATGTGCAGCTGCCGCGGCCGGCTGTTGGTGTGTTGGAAAGGAGGCAGTGGACGGTGTGTCAGCCGGCCACGCTTATAGTGTTCAAGGCGAGCAGTGCGCTCGGGGGAGGGGTGATGCTGATTCCCCCGCGGCTCTGGAGGGAGGCGTCTCCATGATTGCTCTGCCGCGGCTGCGAGTTTTGGCCGCACATGCAGTGCAGGCGGCTGGAATGGTTGCAGAACCAGCATCTGGAGTTTTGGTGCCAAGAGAAAGGCGCCTGACTTCGGAGTGCACAAGTGACTGGCTGGAATGTGCAATGGCCTGTCCAGGAGACCTCTCAAGTACCCAAAAGTGTTATGTGTTAAACACTCCCTGCCCCACGCACATCCCAGAGCTATGTGAAAATAACATAGCCTGCATAGAAAAATTTGAAAAAAACAAGGAGTGCATGGAAGTCCTCCTAACGATGGAAGTGACGGATGCAAACCACGAAATCAATAAACCACTCATGGACAAACCGGAAAGACTTAATGATGCCTCTTGTCAAGATGAGAAGGGAAGGGCCTCCCCACAAGAGAATGCAGATTCATTTTCCTGCTTAAAGAGTAACACCCCGAGAGAAATCCCGCAATCCCCTGCTAAAAAGCGAAATTCGCTGGCCATTATAAATAAACTGCTGTTGGACTTGACAGAATTGAACGGTTCTTTAACTTTAAAACCATCTGCAGCCAATGAATCGAAATCTAATCTGGAGGAAATACAAAGTGCACCCTGTAGACCACAGCAAGCACCACTGATATCAGTCAAAGTATCTACTCCGTGGAATTTTTGGCCAACGGGTGCCAGAAAAAGAAGACGGGTGGCATCAAGCCTGTCACCTCCGTTTGAATGCTCACAGAACAGACCCAGGCAAATTGATAACAATTCTCCTATAAAATCTAGCTGTAACAATCAAGGGAGAAGTACCTCACCTAAGAACATAGTCATCCTAAGTACTGAGGAGAGGCTAGAGTCATCTAGCAATGATGAATCTCTCTTGAATTCACCAGAAAAACAATGGAATAACTCAAAACCAAAATGTTCGATCAACAGAGCTGCATCAAATCAAAGTAGGAGTGATGCTAATGTGCAGAAACTAATCAAGGAGGCGTTAAATGAATTAAGACCCTTTGTTATGTCCTCGCTGACAATAGCGATAGCTCCTATGCTTAAGATGTATGAGCAAATTAATGAAAACATAAAAGATCTCTCAACCCTGTCTGCTTTGATGAACTCAAGACTGCCTCTGTCCGATCCCCAGGGAGCTATGACAACTGCCAAACTATGGGGAAACATCCAAAGAATAGATCAGTCTATAAAGGACCTAGCAGACCAAAAGAGAAGTAATACTGAAGACAAGAGCGTGTTAGCTGAGGTGACTAGAGAGGCACTGCGGCTACTGAAACAAAGTCAAAAATTGAGAAGGGACGAAGTGGATGCAGCTATGATTCCAACTATGCACTTACCACTGAAGTCTGTCGTCAATCAAAAGACAGGCTTTGAGGGTTTGACTCAACAATCAGCGAGTCGTACCGCTATGCCAGTGCCATCATTTCTTGGACAAACAGACAAGGAAACGGATCAAGTTCAGCTAGAAGGAATGGAAGCTATGGAACCGTCCAACTTAGGAATCACATGTCCTAATTTGAAGCAAAGTTCACATGATTCCTGCCCTCCCTCCAATGTTGCGAATGACGCCTATATTCATCACCCTGTACCATCTCGGACAAACATTCCCAACCAGGCTGAAAAAGAGAAGATTGCAGTCGACCACAGTACTATACTTCCAATTGAGGTGCGTCCAACCACTTCTGCCAACGCCGATGGCATCATAGGGTCTGGTGATGTCCATTTGCAAGACCAACAAGCTAATCAAAGTCCTCATGATCCAGGTGAAAAGAAAAAGACCGTAAGTGTCCTCAATGAACTAACCGAGACTGACACTCCAACCCCATCCTTGGTAAATGGAGTGGATTGTGTCGGCTCAAGTGGAGGAAACATACCTGGTCAAAACCCAAGCAAGGACAAAACCTATGACATATTTCAAAAACGGAAGTCGTCCACTGCAAATCAAGAGCTGGGAAAAAAAATCAAAAAATCAAAAATGTAAGAGAAAACGGAACAACTTGGGTTCCAGAAAATTTCTTAGAAATCTGAAGGCAGTGAATGTCTTTGTAAATACAGAACAGCCGAGCGAAAGTCTCAAAAAAAGCTCTGCTAAATCCTAAAACAAACTATTGAAGAAACAATTATCGTAGACGAAAGCGTGGAAAGTCCATTCGACTTATCCACTTATGAGGATGAATCTTGCTATGAAGAAATCAATGAGCAAACTGCTGATGACTGTGCGAATCCAAATGTTCCACAACCTGAGAATAATCAGGCGGCAAAGCTCACACAAGATTTGGCAAAATGCGGAAGAATCTGCCAATTAATATTTCCCATTGAAGACACAAAAGCCTCAAAGCCATCACAACAAGAGATTAAATTCGAGACAATGGATGAGAAAAGAAAACGACGAAGAGCTGTTAACGGACTGGATGAAACATCACACGACAGAACTTCCACAAGGCACCTATCAGATGATGTGAAGGAGAAAGATGCCGTTGGAATCCACAGATGCCATATTCTACCTGGTGAATCCTTGCCCAAGTTGTGCCCGAGCGATCTCACAATAAGAACAACCGTCACCAAAAATGAGGGAACCCGGAGACATTCTACCCAAAAAAATGGTCCGCAAAATGAGAAACATAAAAAACCTGGTAGGCATATATTGATCCTGGAACGAATCTTAGACACAATAGATGGCTTAACATTAAATAGAAATAACGTATTACGCCTATTGCACCATGTGCCTGGCCTTCGCTCCATAGAATCAAATGACATTCAAACAGTCGAATTTGTAAATGATCACCGAAACGATAAAGTCCGGCTTCACATTGACTCCAGATTAATATATGACCTACTTACGAATGCGATCCATTTTTTGCTGCCTCTGGGGTTTGACATTCATGAAGAAAGTGCTGCGCCCCTGACAGACGTAGCCTCCAACAATACCTCAAGGGGAGATGCGGAAGCAGTCAAAAGTCAGGAAAAATATGTTGAGAAAACTGGTGTTACCCAAACAGGAACGATGACCGAGCATGTAGCCGAGCGGCCAGTAACACTTCAGCTTGAAAAAGAGAGTAGTGATAAAAATCACATACGCTTCACACTCGGCGAACAAATAAAAATTACGATAAATGGAAATGTAAACACTGCAACAAATGAAAACAATGCAACACAAGACCTAGAAAAGTCAAATAAGAGCTCAAATTGGAACTGGTTAGCAGGCGTACTAAGCTGTAAATCGAGCTAATGCCAACAAGCGCCAGCGGGCCCGATCACAAACATTCTATCCTGGAACACGAGAGGCTTTGTACACCTATTCAACGACACAAAAAATTGGAGCAATGATCTAACCGTTATTTGCTTGCAAGAAACATGGATGGCAAGCTGTCCTGTTTCAGATGCATACGAGTTGGCAATAAACCCTGCTATAACAAGAGACACGGGACGACCATCTTCTGGACTCTTGACCATGATAAAGAAGAACTCTGGCTGGAACTTGGAGAAATCAATAAGTTTATCGCCGTTCATACAGTATTCTGTGATCGCCACGAAAAATGAGACGAATAACAACACAAACCAAATCCACATCATCAACATCTATTGGCATCATAAGAATGCGGGAAGATACAAATTTATAACAATGGTGTGTGACCTAATCGATGAAATAAACAGTGCTCATCAAAGCCCGACTATTATATGTTGTGGTGATCTTAACCTGGACTGTGTGAATGAGGTAAAGACCCCGGGACATAAAACCCCATTACAAAAACTGGCAAACAAATGGTGTGTTGATCTCGAGGAAAGAAACGTCACCATCTTAAATAGGAACATCATGGGTGATATTCCCCCAGAAAAAACTTGGAGAGCGTTGAAGCAGTCTTCCACCATAGAATATTTCCTTATATCTGATAGTCTGCAACAACGAGCATTGTCTCTCAACATTACAGCGAATTCGAACAGTGATCACAGTCAACTAAAATTTGCATTAAAAATGGCAAACATTAAGAAGCCTCAACAATGGCACAACCAAATTATCGTTGAACCTAACAGATCCCGGCTGAGAATAAAACCTCAAGAAGTTAAGATATTAACAGAGTCCTATGACAAGTACGTAATGAGTGCAACAGAAACGAGAGCTGAATACAACTGCCTTCTTGAACAGTTCATGACTGTAGAGAACGGATTGAAAAGACCTTCCTTTCAACCGAAACACCATTTTGACAAACAAGTACGGGAAAGAAAACAACAACTGCGAAAGGAATTGAGGCAACATAGAAACCTCAAAGATGAACAACAAAAGCAGGCAAATAAAATCAGTAAACAAAAATGCAAAAACTGGCCAATCTCCCACAAATCAATTATGTACCAAAATGACAGTGAAACAATGCTCGCCAGCCTTAACAACAAAAACTCCTCTGAGTTTTGGAAATTAATAAACAGCATCAATTGCACGCAAGATGCAATTCAACTAAATATGGTGTGTGAAAGAGACTGGATCAATCACTATAATACAGTGTATGAGAAAAAAAGCACCACCATTGACCCGACTCTGCCTGAGCTCTCAAAATGGGATTTGCATTTTGATAGAGAGGACATTCTACGGAGTATCCAAAGATGCTCCTCCTCCAGGGCACCAGGACCGGATGGCCTATCGAACTTTATCCTTAAACAAAACCCTGAAGAGTGGGCCAATTTTCTATCAAAATTGTTCGCTATAATCGCCAGTGAAGGAAAAATACCAACTAGTTGGAAAACAGCGATTGTCATCCCAATCTTTAAAAAAGGCAATAGAGCTGAACCTAAAAACTATAGGCCTACTGCCCTGTTGGACGTTTTGGGAAAAATATTCGGAACCCAATTACAGAAACAACTCCTAGATTGGATCCAAGATTCAAACCATTTGGATTGCCGACAAGCGGGCTTTGTCAAGGGTGTAGGCTGTGGACTGAATCTCTTTTTGCTAAACATACTTAAGATGGATGCAATAAAAAGAAACAAAAAAATCTATCTGGCATTTGTGGACCTGTCACAAGCCTTTGACAGTATCGACAGAGAACTACTTTGGAAGAAAATGTTTGATTGGAAATGCCCAAACAGCTTACTTTTAGCAATAAAAGCATTACATACCAACACGGAGATAAAAATAAGGCTAGACAAAAGTGGCACTCTATCGGCTCCAATAAAAACATATCGAGGAGTTAAACAAGGGTGCCCTCTGGCTTCGATCATATTCAATCTTTTTATCTCAGATCTGGGCGATGCATATAAAAATGCAAACACTTTCTCTCCAAAAGTCAATGGAAAAGATCTTCACTGGCTTCTGTATGCGGACGATCTTGTTCTTTTGGATTTGACTCCAATAGGCCTGCAACGAAAACTTGGGATTCTAGCTCAATATATCCAACTAAATGGCCTAAATGTGAACACGCAAAAATCAGAAATTTTAATCCTACAGGATCTCCAAAAGAACAAAGATCCTACTGGAAAAAAAAAAGTTCACTTGGAAACTAGATGATGGCAAAATTGAGCACAAAAAACAATCATTGTATCTAGGCATGCTGCTAAGCTCAAGTATCAATGACGCCCCATGGGTAGAAAAAGTGAAGTCAAAATGTAAACAGCTGTCAGCGCAAGCCTGTATTGTAAACTCAAAATATGGTAAACACTCATTAACACCTGTTTTGACTTTCTACAAGATGAAAGTCATACTGGCCTTAATCCATGGAGATGACTGTGCCTTCGGAAGTCCAGCGGAAGTATGGGGCTCCTTGGAACATTCTTTCTGGTCCAAAGTTTTGCGTTTACCTCCTGGCGTACCAACCGCCTGTATAAGATATGAGCTGAGTCTCCTATCCATTAATGGGAGGACAACGTGGAACACACTAAATGAATTCCGCAAAGCATCCGCTGAAAAGCCGAACATTCAATATAACATCCTAAAAGCTTCAGCTACACAGCATGACGACACTGTGCTCTCAATGTGGTTTCAGTGTTGTGAAAAAATTCTCAGCGACATGGGAGCAGATAAAAACCTGCTACTCGTAGTCTAACAATCAAACTAACCTTCTTCTTAGAATCAATGATGGAAAAACTACTAAAGGCAGAGTGTAATCTAGAACTACAACAGCCGAAGACAGTAGAGGTGGCCGGTTAATTCGCATCAGTGGAAGACACGCTTTAGTTCTGTCATGCACCAATTTCCGAAGTCCCTGGTGAATGCATAACCACCTCAAAATAGTTTGCTAACAAATCCATGTGCATGATGACTCTATTGATTGTTTTTGCTTTTTCGTAGTTTTTCCCGGTTTTTCTGGTTCTCTTTTGTTTTCTCTTTTCTATCCTTTTTTCTTTTTTCAAGGTTTGTAACAAACCAATACAAATGATAAAAAAATAAAAACTTTAAAAAAAGTTTAATCCTTACTTGAACTCCCGTCGATCTGACAACTTCTGCTCCGGAGCATCCCGCCGAGCTGAAAAAGGGGAAAAGACACATCAGGTTAGCGCAAAACATTTAAGAGGCACTTTCTCGCTGCAGCTCATCTTCTCAGCTCGCTTCCATGCTGGGTTACTGCGGCACCTAAAAGGACACGGAAAAGACGAACATTGGTTAGTGCTAAGGAAGCCAATAAGCATCACGCTCTGCATTCCTAGTTATTTCAGCAGCGCATCACCATCCTCGAGACCTTCATCACCCAAGGAAAGAAAGACACCGGGCCTCATTACACGGACGGCGGTAAGGGAATAACGGTACCGGTAAGCGAATACCGGTACCGCTAAATTCCCAATCTAATTACGACCCGGACTTGCCACTATTAGCGCCACCGGTAAGTACGGTGCCACTAATAGCGGCAAGTGCGTGGGCGCGCGACCCCCAGGTCGGAAATAGCGGCATGGCGCTAATAGCATCCCATCACAAGCTAGGCGGAAATAGCAATAGCGGCATGGGAAAGACCCAAAAACCCCTTACCGGCATGGCGCAAATACCGGCATCGCGAACCACCTGTTCAGAGACCTGAGCAGTGTTTCCACCTGCCACAGGTGGACACATCCAGCACAGGTGGAGGCGATGGAGACTGTGGCAGCATAAAAGAGCACACCACACCCCTTCCCACACCCCTTCCCACACAAAAATGCTTCCAATACTGCCCGCATTTCATGGGCTGGAGGACATGATTGCAGTGCGGCCGCACCAACAACAGGCAGCACAGAGGAGACGCAGGAGGAGGAGGAGGAGGAGGAGTAGGGCAAGACAGGCGCAGCAAGCACCACCAAGGCACCCAGAAATACCACAGAGCCAGCCACCAATCTCCAGGATCAGAGCCAGTCCATTGAACCAGACACCTGAGCACATACAAACCCTGTACCGTCTGCACTGGGATACCATCACCATCATAGTGGATAAGATACATGACGACAGCGTGAGACTCATATAGACATCAGAACTGCAATCCCCCCTCTAGTGCAGGTGTTGACTGCGCTCCACTCCCTGGCCACAGGCTCGCAGCAGCATAATGTGTGGCAGATGCATGGCATCTCACAACCAGTATTCCCATGCACATCGAACCAGGTACACAATGCCCTCCTGAAGCTTGGACATGAACACATATTCCTGCAACGGACTGCCCAGGACATTGCAAACACCAAAATATGCATCTATTCACTTGCAAACATCCCAAATAGCATCGGTGCCAGCAACTGTACCCACGTGGAATTGGTGGTCCTACATCACAATGAAGTAGTCCATAGAAACAGAAAATATTTTCACCCAATCATTTTCCAAATGGCATGTGATGCAAACAAGACAATCACACATTGTTGTGCCAGACATCCCGGATCAACGCATGATTCAATGGTCCTGCAGAACTCAACCATACCAAGCAACATGGAGCGACAAGCTGGCCAACGATCGTGGCAACTTGGTGAGTAGCAGGCTATGCACAGGGCGGTGTGATTGGGGGGGAGAGAACAATATACCAACTGTGAATTGTCTGGTGTGCGTGGGACAAATGGTCATACAGATGTACTTCAATGTCCATTGGGTGACTTCACAATTTACCTGATAAGACCCCACATGAAATGCAAAGCTGCACAACATTGCATACATTCCAACATTTCAAAGATGACACATCCATCCACAACCACATTTCACATCATGCCACACCACATAATACACAAATCATCATCTTGCCCTCAGGACAGTCATACAGAATTTGGGCAGCACAACATCATTACTGCAATGTACCCTAGAATGCATGCAAAGGAATCAGCCCTAGCCATGGCACATGACCACAAACCCATAGCACCACTGAAGTGATGCCCCGCAGCACAGCAACATGGATGTAGGGATGGCTGCACACTGGCATAGCGGTACAAAATTTGCCTGGGCCCAAGGACACCTGAGGCCTCGCCTCAGCCAGGACATTTCCATTACTTGCGGAGGCATGTTTCGGGCATGTCGACTTGCATGGTTGAGCCCAGCTTTGTACATTGCAGTCACGCAGATTGTCTGCATGCATGCTGTCAGTAGTGACTTTCAATCACAATGCAAAGAAGACATGTGTGACATGTACAGTCCACAGCAGGGTGGCCGGTAACAGGTACCCATTCTTCACCCCATACAGGCAAAGCCGGCTATCCCCTGAAGAGGTAGCACCTAACCCCTTTATGGAACCCACAGAACCAGTAGGAAGAGGACAACAATATTGCACATACCTGTACCTGCGTCGTGATGGAGCAGGCATTCAGCCTCTCCAACACACAGCTCTGGTGCCTAAGCGTGCCGGGTGCGGCTCTCCTGTACGGCCATGACAAAGTGCCGAAGATAACCATGGCATGTGTGATGCCGGACTAAATTTTCATCAGACGGAATGTGCCTATGCCACCTGACATGCAAGCGCCAGATGAGGATGATGTGGATGGTGATGAGGATGGGTCAAAAGGCCCGCAGGGACATGCAAGTGGCAATGTCCAGGAGGGTCACGATGTGCGTCAGCATCTGATGTATCAGATTCCATGACATCTAAGGTATGACTATTATGGATGCAGATGGATATTACTGCCCTGATGCATGTGGTCAGTGCTACAAAGAACAATCTCCCAAATACAGTACACACACACAATGATGAATACCAAACCTGTGTTTCAACTTTTCAACAGTGTATTGTTAACAAAAGACGATAATTAAGTGCATGGCCCCAACTGTGCAAACGACGTTACCCCCCTCCCCCCCACAACACTCCCAAGAACACCCTTACCCCCCTCCCCCACAACACTCCCAAGAACACCCTTACCCCCCTCCCCCACAACACTCCCAAGAACACCCTTACCCCCCTCCCCCCACAACACTCCCAAGAACACCCTTACCCCCCCCCCCACAACACCCCCATGTGAGCCTCATGGTGTGAACGTGTCCTTCTACACATGTGCCACCTAGTCCTTGCTGGCCCTAATTGTCAGTGCCTCCTCTGCCATTTGGTGGTTGGGATGTGGTGCGCCTCAGGTTGCGCAGAGACCGGCGTAGGGGGCTAGTTTGCCGGGAATTCCCAGAGGAGGTGGTGCCCGGTTCACCCTGGGTTGTGAGTGGGCATCGGCGCTCAATCGCGTCTGCTATACGGTTCATGGCCTGCCTGAGTTGGGCCATTTCATTGCAGATCCTGTTGGTGCATGCCTCCATGCCCTCCCTTGTCTGCCGTGCCTACATACAGAGGTCCTCCCTCAGACGGCCTGCCTCAGCCACATGCTGCCCTACTAGCCCAGTGATCTCTGCCTGCCTCTGGATGATGGATGATAGGTCATGTTGCATGCTAGGTGCTGGTGGGATGACTGCTGCGCCTTGATCCATGGCAGCGGCATCAGGTGAGAATACCTGGGGGCTCCATGACCCTTCCAGGGTGGGGGTGGGTGATCCTCCATGGCTACTCGGAACAGATGACAACCTTGGGCTTGCCAGTATGGAGCGTGTTGGTCTGGGGGTCTGGCTTTGATCAACAATGCCATGTGCTTCCTCCTCATCCGAAAGTGGGGCAGTGGCTGCTGCCTCACCAGTTGAACTGGTGGCAGCAGAGTGTGTGCCCTCCATGCTGGTTTCACTTGCAGGGAGACACACTACCGTGGGTGCTATGACGGCAGCAGGCATGGCCTCAGGCTGCGTGGAACTGGGGCTCCTGCTGCCTTTGTCCCTCTGGTCATGGTCACTCCTCCCGGTTCCCCTTGAGGTTGTGGCGGTGTCCCTTGTGGCATCTCTCCTGGGTTTTTTGGTGGATGGGGGAGCAGGTGTCGCAGTGCGTGGCTCCTCAGTTTCTGTGTGTGATCCTGTAGGGGTGAGAAATGGGGATATTCATCATTTATGGTTCGACCTGCCTTATGCTGAATGATTACGTCATGCCGCTCTATGCATTTGGCCCTCTTTATTGTGGATTCAGGTAATGGGGATGTTGGGTGGGTCATGCATGAATGGGTCTGTGTTGCACGTGTATGTGGTAATGCATGCATGTATGTTTGTGGCTGGATCGACGGCATTAATATAGACACATAATTGGGGGGCCCCTCACACTTCACTTTGCATTTTTGGATGCATACACTCACCTCTATCGGACGAAGTGGCCACGCCATGCTCCATTTCTCAAACTCCCTCTATGGATTCCACTCCAATTGTGGATGCACAGGTCTCCTCCCACTCACGGAGTTTAATAGGCGATTCGCTGCCTCCTCCTGTGCCCATAGCCAGGTTGCGGTTCGCTGCCAGTATGTTCCTGACACGGAGCCAGAGGTCGTCCCACCTCTTTTGACAGTCTTTAACTGTGCGGGTGGTGGTGCCCACTGCGCTGACCTTGTTGGCAACCTCTGCCCAGATGGCCTTCTTCTTGAGGATGGGCTCCCGCCGCATGTCGTTGCTGAAGACCACATGTGCATTTGCCGCTAGTGTCTCAGTCAGCATTATGAGCTCCTCATTGCAGAATTTTTCCTTGCCTTGCTGCTCTGTAGATTTTTTTATGGCCTTGGGCATCTTTAGGGTGTCCTGGAAGGATTTTTGTCCGAGTTCCCTGGAAAGGTGTCCTGGATACGGAGGATGGCAATGGATTGTGCTTTTAAAGATGGCTGCCGTGCTATTTCCCGTTCCTGTGCGATGACGCTATTTCCGCATCCGTGTTTTTACGGTGAACGCAATTAGCGGTGACCGCTAATAGCGGTGACCGCAATTTGCATGCAGTAAGAAGGCGGAGGTGCTATTAGCACTTTGGTCGAATCCGTTAATGGACTTTTTGGGGGCTTTTACGACATGGCGGTAGGAGGATTACTGGCATGGCGCTATGCTCGTGTCCGCATACTCGTAATAGTCTGCAATGTGCGGGCTCTTGCGAGGGCGGAGACGCAAATAACGCCATGCCGGTAAATGCCTTTTTTTACCGCACAACGTGTAATGAGGCCCACAGTATTAAAGGGATTGGACCCCTCAGAACTTTTGTAAGACTCATTCCAATTACCAGTCGGGCTGAAGCCATAGCAAGCCCTGTCCGCCGGGCCCGTGCCAGTGAAGCAACTAGGCACCCTCCAGCCCGCATCACCCAACACACCCTTGCATCGAAGGCAGGACGGAGAGCGCCCCACATCAAAAAACAAGGTGAGGAGAGGTCCGGGGGAAGGTTGGGACCCAGGGAAGAAAAGGGGGGCCAGACAAGCAAGACCAATAGGGAATTGACCTCTGATAATACTGTGTTTCAGGCCCAGTGCTTGGTTGAGCAAGTCCAGGGAAGGGTTCAAAGTGGTCGGAAGTCCGGACCGGCTGAGTTGCGTCCCCGTGGATATCAGGTGAGCGTTACAGTTGCTCACAAGCCTCGGGGTTGCTTCGCATTTCTCTATAGCCCCTTTCCGGACTAACTGCGCTAGCTCGCTGTCTAGGCATTCCTGTTCTGCTTGCGCTACCCTCTGACGCTGTGGCCTACTCAGCTGGACTGGGGTCTCTATGAAATCTAGCTGCAAACCTCTGACGGTTTGCAATATCCAAGAATCGCTTGAAAGCGCATGCCAATTTTCTAATAAAATGCGTGTCCTCCCTCCTACTGGGGGATACTGAATTGCTCTCACCTGGTGTAAAACCTTGTCCTCGTCCTGATCCTCTGGACCTGCGGCCTCTCGAGAATCTCCCTCTGGAAGGGAAGAATGTGTCCTGCTGTTTATTTTCCCAGTATTGTGCTCTGGGATTCGGGGGTCTCCTGCCTCCCTGACTGCGACCGGCTGCGCGACCCCTGAAGCGGCTGGTCCCGCCAAAAACTCTGCTTGGGAAGATTTTTCGGATAGATGCCTGTGCTTTTTCTAGCAATGTGTAGGTTCCGACGAATCGACTCATCTCCTTCCCAAAGATTTCTCCAAAGAGGAGTCCTTGGGCTCCTTGCCCTGCTTCGTAAGACGCCAGGTCGCTGAGTTTCAGGTCTGTTTCCAGCAGCAGACCTCTTCTTCTCTCCGAAGCGATTGCACAGTTTGCATTCCCAAGGAGACAGATTGCTCTCTGCGCCCAGCCGGCAAGAGCATCCGGGTCTACTTCCTCCCCTGTATCTTTTGCTCTTTCTGCTAGGTCCATGATCTTAGCGAGGGGTCCTGTTAAGTCCAACACTTTCTCCTGACAGCTCCTCCATGACCTGTCAATACCCTTGCAGTGGTCCTTGCTTGTTTTTGACACAAAGGTCGGCATCTTTAAATCTAGTTCAGGGGTCTCTGCTACTTTTCCTGGGAGGTCTGGTTGCGGACATTCCGCTCGCAGGCGTTGTCTCACCTCCTTGTCTAGTGCCTTGCACAGTATTATTGTCATATATTGTGCTACTCGGGGGATGGCTGCCTCTCCGTGGACCTTGGGTTCCAGATGCTGTCCGGATCAAACATATCTTCTTGCGCCTCCTGGAGATGTTTCTCCTTGCGCGCTCTTTTACCCCCACTGGGCTTTTACCCATTCTTCCTCTGTAACCTCTTCTCCTTCATGCGAGGACTGGTCTTCTGCCGGCTCTTCTTCCGAGCCTGGGTCAACTCCTGGGTTATCTTCCCCTGGAGAGGGGGTCATGAGGTCTGGCACTGCCTGGCACTGAAGGTAAGCTTCTTTCAGCTTCGGGAAAGCATCGGCTACCTCTGGGGCCTTTTCTTCTGCCCCGTCCAATGAGCCCTGGGGGTCGTCAGAGGCTTTCCTCTTAAGGGCTAGTTTACTCCCCTTCTGCCCTCCTTTTGAGGGTTCTGTGTGCATGCACTTCAAGTCTTTGGTGCTTTTACTGGTTTGTGAGAGCATAGCCTCTAATGTCTGAAGTCTTTCTTGTAGGGGCCTGACCCCTTCCGCCACTGCATCAACTTCTTTGAAGCTGGCAGCGAGATCCAGAGGTTGTTCCTCCTCGCTCCACTCAAACTCGGACATGTTTTCTCGGTGGTGTGTGCCTGAATACCTGAATCAGGTGTCTTAGCATGCCCACTGCTCCCAGAGTGATGATTTCTGTTATTAAAATATATTCTTTATTTCTTATTTTTTTTATGTGGCTGCACCAGTTGTAATGTCTCTATGCCTTCAGAATGCTACTCCGAGGGCCCTCGCTCTCTTGCGCGTTAATTCTTGCCCACTAGCTGCATGAGGAGCCTATGGGGCTCTCAGCCGTATTGTCCGTGCTGCTTATATAGTGTGCTCATTGGCTGCTGCGCCTCAGCAGCTGATCGGTAGCTTGAGCTTCTCTAATGTGCGCGCACGATCGCTCTGATCGCTTTCTTTTCTTAATTAATACGGCCGTTAATCCGTGGCGTGTGTGCGGTCTCCTCACTCACTAGTCGCTTATTAGCGACGTCCGCTCATGTGCGCTGAGCTTGCAGCGCTCGGACTCCTCCTCCCCGAGGGTGGGGGCCGGAGCGCTGGAGCATTGCGGTCTGCTGCACACAAGCGCCTTACTCCGCCTTCCCAAGGTTGGGGGCCTGGCGTCGCAAATGCTTTCCCTCTAGCGCTGAGGGTGCTGCGTGTTCCGCGAGGCTGGGCCGAACCCCTGAAGTGCCAAAATTGCGCACGGGGCCGCCTGCCTCGCTAACAAAGACCTAATACTTTACCTGCAACATGTGCACCTGCGCTGGTGTCTACACCCAGTAAACGCCTATCAACGCGTGTGCGCGTATCATACTCTATACCTCAAACTGAGTCACTTCAAAGCGCGCCTTTCGCTATATACTTGATCAAATATGCTCTTACATGCACCCCTAATCAGTGCCTAATCATATAAATTCACTCCACTCAATTTCCAGTCAATCTAATAGCTGACATACAGAGAGGAATGAAATAGTACTTTTCTGCTTGAAGAGCAGTAAAAGAAGAGGAGGAGTCCAGGCACAGGAAGTGGGTTGTGACTGGATAGGAGGAGATGGACTACAGAGACTATTGGGTTTTGTAGTTTGGAAAAAGAAAAGTTACTGTTGAGCACTTTTCAGAGTTTTATGTATAAGTTTGTTGAACTGCTGAAGAGTAGTAATAAATGAAGTTGAAGCATAATGCTCTCCAGTAAGGACAATAATCGGTGGAAGTTGCAGGGTGAGATGGTATGGTATGTGGGCATCTTCCATTTCAAAAACAAACATAAACGTGTATATTTCATGACTAAAAGTGCACGAAAAAATTGCAGACTTTTAAATAGCATTCTATGAAAACACGTAGAACCATATAAAGTAACTGTTTACCAAATCCAATGTTATAGTTCGTAAATCTGCGGACAAAAGCACATACTTGCAGGTTTATACCATCATCAATCACTACCCTCAGTTCTTGAGAGTTGCAAGCATATGTTCTAATTCAGGCCAAGAGATGGCACGAAGATTCCAGCGATAAGAGGCAGACATATCCGGTATGCCACGTTTTGGCGCCAGCCCTTTTGGCGCACCACCTTGGCCGCAGAGCCCCTTTCTGTGTGGCCAGAGTGGTGCGAAGGACAATTCGGCGGTGGTTATTTGGCACGACGCACGAGGGTCGTTTAGACGTGGCAGACATTCAGCCATGTGTTAACTTCCCTCATGCCAAATGAGCAGAAGTTTACAGTGCCCCTCAAACTGCTGCTAAAACATTCTCAAAGAACTTCAAAATAATAGCATTATCGGAATAATTGGTCATGTTCCTAGAACAGCAGAAAGTTATTGTTCTCTTCATGTGCCATATACTTATTGAAACAGTCACTATCTGGGGTGGTGACATAAAAGCGCACACCCAAATCATTTTAAAAATAAGTGCTATTTAAAATACCACTCTATTTTACCGTTAACACCATTGACATTAGGAGGCCCAAATACGGTCACGCTATTTTGTGTGGTGGGGAAACATTCACACAACATGGTGTGGGCACCTGCAAATGAGGAGGGGCTTCTGAAATTCCTGCTGCACACAGGGACACACACTTGCCTCTCTGGTTCAGGGTTGTCAGTTACCCATACCTCTCAACTCACACGCTTTTGGTGGGTGTCACCCGCCACTTAGGCAGCTCTCTCACCCGCCAAGCTCGCTACACAGCCATAATAATCAATGGGCTTTCATGCGCCTGTGGGTGAGAATAGATGTGCTGATGCATGGATGTGTATGCAGAGTCCCAGCAGCCGCAGACCATATATTATATGGCCTGCTGGCGAATACATTCCATAATAAGTCTTCACCAGTGGACACTGTTGAATAGCAGTTATCCTCACAAAAGGTCGCGCGCAGCATTTTATTCTTTGGTTTTCAGTGCCAAACCTTCTACTACGTACATTAAAACAAGCATCCATATAAAGTCACCTGTTCTATAATCCGCTTTGGTGGTGCTTTGGGAAAAAGCCTCACCTCTCTGGATCTTGCCCCATTGTCCACTGCCTGCTGTGATCAGCAAGTATTGGGCACGGTGCCCAGTGTTAGAAGTGTACCAAAAAAAGTAGTGGGGCTGTGGTCTCGGCAGGGGAGAGGGTATGCAGAAGCATAGGGCAACATGTGACAAGGTCTTGCAACCAGGCCATTGCAATAGTCTAAGTGACTAGTAACTAAGGCTCCTATTACAACTTTACACTTGCAGAGGGAAAGAATCTACAAATCCTCTATATAGAATGGTGAATATGGTCGTAAAAAGTAGAGCAATGGAATGGTTAACAGGAAAAAAATAAAAGTAGTGGATCACCGCTCCTGACCGTTCCCCTCAATTCGAACACTGACTGTGCCACCCTCTGGCTAATGAACTGTGGTGTGCACATTTAATTCCAACCAGAAATCGCATGAAAATAGCCTTTGGTTATTGTAATTCTATGGCAGTATTAAAGGCTAACGTTACAAAATAAGCCCAGCCCGTCCCCCAAGTGTACTGTAGGGAAATGTATTTCAGTGTAAAAGGGGGCGGGTCGAGGGAGCGGGGAGGGAAGTAACGTGGGGACCGGAAAGGGGGCAGACGATATGGTACAGAGGAGAATAAAAACGTTGACTGAGGAGCCCCGTCTCTGTCTCTTTATTTACCGCGCTGTGCTCAGGTAAAGCAGCATGATCCCGGTGGTCCTGGAGGTGCAGGCTAGAACCAACTCGACACTGGCGATGACGAACGGCCCACGTGTGCAAGATTGATGGAGGTGGAACGGCCGCGCACACAGCGGGAGATGCCGGAGGCATCAGGTTATCAAGGGAAAGAGCCTGAAGGACGGTACTTGGGCCCCGGGGAGCTGAACAAAGCCGAGGGCTCCGGCAGTGAGTGCTCGGGGCGGAAGCCCAAGGGGGGGGGGCCCTGGCGGGGGCCCTGGGGGGGGGGCAGTGTGAGCGGTGATCATGCCACACTGATGCGGCTGCCACACAGCATGTCTGGTACCAGAAAGGCCTTTTCTGACCCCGAGAGGAGGGGTGACATCAGGGAAGAGCCTGAGAAGGGCCCTGGAGCGGTGCTCGTGTCTGTCACAGGCTGCCGCATAACGTGGGGGAACGTTCCACGCAGCAAAAGCCTGTCAAATAGGCCTCAGAGGGAGGAAGACCAAGGAGCACTGCACAACTGTAAACTGTGAGACCACAGCATGTCAGACCAAGACATCCCAGCAACGGTCCCAGTGACTCCACAACCTCAGAACCATCAGAGGGTAACAGAGTTCCTGGCAGTACAACTAACAGGCGTTTTCGATGTGACAGACATCAGCGACTTGGGACCCAGATGGGCCAGGTGGTTCTGGGACTTTGACTTATACGTAGGGGCGATTGGCCTAGTGGAAGATGCACGTCAGCAATGCTTGCTGAAACTGGCAGCAGGCCCAGCCACAAGGGACATCATAGATGAGTTCCCTGCCGACTCCATTGACACAATCCAGGGCCTCAAAACAGCTCTAGCCACCTATTTTACGCCCCATACCAATGTGGACTATGAGAGACATCTATTCCACACCACGAAGCAAGCAAAAGGGGAAACGATGGATGCATTTGTAATGAGACTGTGCCGCTAAATGAAACACTGTGATTTTGCCAATTATTCCAACACAGAGGCACAACGACCTCAAATCGCCGCGGGGTGTGAGTCCAAGACCTTCAGGAGAAAACTACTACAAAAGGCATGATCACAAGAGTAGATCCTCATGCTCACAAGTGGAATCCTTTGGCAGCCCAAAAGAACATGTGCCACAGCCGGAAGGCGTTCACAAACTAATAGGGGCATTCAGATCAGCAGGCAAACCATTCTGCTATCCGTGCAGATATGAGTATCCGCATGAGGGCAAAGGCCCGGAGATTGGCCAACGATGCTCAGACTGTGTAGAAGAGAACCATTTCAAGTCGGTATGCCGCCTGGCCAGTGTCCTCGGGTGAGAAAATGATGGTGGCATGGTCAACAGACTGCACAGGAGGCCCAACACCACAGCGATGGAAACCTCTCAGGTGACAGCACAAACAATTCAGCGAGGAAGAGAAGAAGAGAGAAAAGATCAGGGACCTGGAGGAGAGACAACGAAGAGAATGGAAGGAAGATAGGTTAGGGAAAGAAAGTAGATGCTATCGGACGTCCACGACATGACCGGAACAGTGATCTCGGCGCCACATAGATTACCTAGTTGAACAATCCCCGACAGACACAGAACAGAGCTCCTCAGAAGGGGAGCAAAGACGGAAAGGATACCTCTACGCGTTGGGAAACCAGCATTCAACCAAGCATAGTCCAACTCTACTAATGCACAAAACAATACACAAATAGATACAAGCTCCACCGTCAATTTCATCAGTGAGCAGGTCCTACTAGGCTCTACCGCAGGTACCCTGATTGCACCCTGCGGAAGTGGATACCTACCCGTATGGCTCAAAAACTCTGCTGCAATGCCTGGGGCAGTTTGAAGCACATTGTCGGTACAAGACGCAAACAATGAGCATCCCTATACATGTGATCGCCACTCCCACAGAATCAGGATATATCATGAGCTTTTAGATGGCTGTTGAAATGGGACTTATGCATGTACTCTATAAGTTGATGGTCCACAAATACATCGATACCGTAGAGAATTGATCAGCTATACCCCTCACTGTTCAGAGGAATTGGGAAGCTTCGGACCCGCCAGATTACACTTCACACTGACAAAGAAGTTTGGCCAGTGGACCAGCACTATAGGGGAATCCCAGTGAATATCCAATGCCAGTGAACTGGGATTATCGACCAAGCCCTTTAAGACGAGGTAGCAATACTTTAAGATGGATGGGGATGCAGAAGATAGTCAAACATCAATAATCAAATTAACCCAGGAAGATGGCAAAACAAAACTGTTTTATTTGCAATTGTCTATGAGAGTGATAGGGTCTTTAACATCAGGTGGGGGCAACTAAGCCCTCCCCTTAAACAGATCGCTATGAACGTCATCAAATATACAACGTCCCATTGGCTGTACAAACTATAGGGCTCCTTACTACTTGGCGCTCTACAATTGGTTGGTACCCTTACATCCGTCAGTGCTTTTCCACATATGCCAGCAGCATACAGGCTGGCATCCAGGTGCTGGTGGGTTGGTCTTGACCATAGCTTCCCACCAATTAGCCACCAATTAGCATTCCATCTATCATCACCTCTTGTGGTCTGTACGTAAATGAAGGCTTTGAACTCGGCCTTGGAAATGTTCCTTGCTCTGGAGAATCCGAGGGAGTATAGCATGCTCAGTCTCCCTGCGTAGGTGTGGTTCATCACGATTGCCTATTTTCAGCCATCCACGTGACTGAAGACCATGATTTTGAGCTCTGCTATATTTAAAATACTACTATTTAATGAACCTCTGACTTCTTCATTGTTTTCGTGCACGTCTTCTGAGTTTGTTCTTTCGCACGTTTGTAGCTACTGTCTGATCATTCCAGCCTAGAGCGGTCTGGGCTTCTTGGGGCTGATCCAGCCTCGCCCTTCTTGATTTACATCTGTAATTCAGTTTCTTTTCTACTGCGACACACTGGCAAAGCCTTCCTTTTTCTGGTCCAGCTCTGCTAAAATGTGTAGTGGAATCATCCATAGTTCACCCATCTCTTATATATATATGTTGGCGCATGCCGCAATCTATTCACTAGATAGCTAGCCTCAAGAATACTTTGTCTGCTTTCATTTCTTTGCATCTGTACACGTGTAAAATGACTTAATATCTTCATCTCGATGTCACTTTTGTAACATAAACATCTTCATCTCGATCCTGAAATGCTACTTATCTTTGATACTTTCTTGATGCCTATAGAATATCTATGTACTCTTGTCTCTGCATCTCTTCTGGGTGCATCAGTCTTGCTTCGTATGATGTCACCAATCTGCTCTTTTGCTCACTTTTCACACTTCTTCTGGTATCTCATTGAAATGGCCATCATATTGTTGTGTATGCAGGTATGGTTTTTGCAATGGGAACCTTGCTTCCCGGATTCTCCTTGGTATTGGAATTTTCACTGGCACTGCACATATTTCAAATTCCGGTTCCCAGCATATAGGCAACATGGGCGCAATGCTTGAAGTGGGGGTACTTGGCTCCTTCTCTGGGCGATTCATCGACCACTCTCCCATCATTCTTCACATCTAGACATCCTTTTCTGAAGAAATGCTTTTTGGGGACCCATATCTTTATTACTCCTTTCATGCATCCAACTGACTTCACATGCTCATCCTTGTTCCATGTCATAAGCATGTACTGTCCACTTGGACTGCAGTAGATCCATTTCCCCACATACTTTGTATGGTCCTTTGGGTACAGGAATTTTGTTCCCTCAGGTGCATGGATACTGGCTTTCACATAATCTCTGATTTCTTCATATGTTAGCTCCTTAGTTTTCTATCCTGATTCAACATCAATCATGATCTTCATTCCTATAGCTTTCTTTGTAGTCTTCTTGCATTGTGAAATAGCCAATCTGAGTACACAGAATCCAAGTAACAGCATCACTATCAGGGCTCCTAGGAATTTGAACATGTCTGACGCCCATTGTGGAACCCACGAAAAGAGTGATCCAAAACAACTGTCATCAGCAATATCTTCCACTTCGTCTACCATCTGGACGTGTAGCTTCGTCAGCATCTCTATGGTCTCTGTCAAGGTGCCATTCTCGTCATCATGAGAACGTATAAACGTGCAACATGATTCTGCAATTTTGGCACGAACACCTCCATCCATAGCTGTAATCATGTTCAGGACGTACCTATTCTGAAGAGTCATCAGTCGTATTGCTCTCAGCTCTTCCCTGATAGCATTGAATCCCTTTATGGTAGTGTTGATTGTCTGCAACCACTCCCATCTGGTTATTTGTAACTACTTAGTATTTGCTGCTGTCTGGATCCTTGGCATGAAGATTATCGTGAATATTGATGCAGTCTGACTGAACAATCTGTGTTCATAGGGGATGGAATCAAAAGCTTCTATTGACTTGGCTGAGAAGTAGTTCTCTCTCTTCATTCGATTTATCAGCTCCACAGATCTCATCTTCCTCAGATGAGCATCTGTATCTGCTTTTGGAAATTCGCCAATGTTCAGGTCACTTTTAGGAATCACCAATGCTGGAACATGAACATTTACTATAGAACATAGTCCTCCCCAATCCTTGGGCAGCTTCATACACGCTCTGGATCCACAAGCCCAGTATTGATCCATTATCACTGCTGTCCCACTGCTGATTCCTGGTGCCTCAAAGATTCAACCACAATTCTGGTTCTCTCCAACTTTTCTTGTGCCATTGTTTCTGAAACACAGCTTTGTGCTTTCCAGAGGCACTATCTGCAACCACCCTCCTTTATCTTCGACCCATGTCAATAGTTTTGCAAGTTTTGACCATAATGGTTTACACAGTTTTTCTGCTTTTTCAACAGTTGTCTTGCAATGACCAACTATTACCCAATCTCTGCAGATTACCACACCTTCTTCCCAGCCATCTGGTGAAATTACTGAACCCCAAATCTGCATTTGTCTTCTTTCCTTCCATCTTGCAGATGTTCCTGGACTCTCAAGTCTTCTGTTTACTTCCCATCGGATTCCAGTTCCTTTTACTCCAGGCTTTTCATTATCTCATCACCTAATTCTTCGTATGCGCTCTTAGTCTTGTCTTTGTGTCTTGAACATAGTCATCTTCATCGGGATCTGTCCATTCAGTTGCCCATGTTCGGCCCATGAACTGACATCTTGTTCGGCAGAATGCAATGTGAGATAGAGAATGTGCTGTCAGGACATCTATTTCAGTAGCTATGAAGATCTTAGACTTCCCCATACTATAAGGCAGGAGTGCACATGCATAGCATTCCTCCTTTGATGTGCTCCTTCCCACTTCTTTATGTGCTGATACCACATGTTGTTTCCCAAATGTGCTGTACTATCCAGGTAATCATTCAAGTCATGATCATCCTCCCTAGTACTTCTCTTAGGTCTCCCTCTTGTCTCATGAGCTTTCTTAATCATTTCATGAATTATATAAGCATAATTTCTTCTCACTGGGTGAATCATAGGAACATTTGTCAGTGACATTGGTATTTTTACATGTGCTACTGGTGTAGGAACAATTACATAAGGCCTTGGTTGTCTTGTAGTTGCCACATCTGTACCCTCCTTCTGCATAGGATTATACACTTGGACCCTTGCCCTATTTGGGTCCACATAATAGACAGTACGTACTGTAAGTGAGAGAAGAATCACAATAAATAAGATGCATGTATAAATGACATACAAATAAGCCCACTTTACGCAGCAGTAGCTCTTTGCTCGTCGTGGTGGCCTCTCATTGTTAGCCACGTTGTTGTTGCTGTCGATGTTGCCCATTCTCAAACTTTTTTAAGGAAGGAAAAATCTAATTTTATGTGGGCAACATCATAAAATATTCTGGCAGCATCTGGATCTGTTCAACAAGCTCTTCAAGCAGCTGGCTGATTGCAGGATGATTAATAGGATTCCTGATGACACAAAGGAGTCGTCCGTTCGCTTGACGGAATAAGGATGTGTTTCCAGTAAGTAATAAAAGACCAAGGATAGTATGTTCTGAATGTCTTCTCTCGAAAGTCTCATTCAGGATTGTTCTTTAAATTCTCTCAGAAAATAAACATACTTGCTCCTTAATGTCATGAAGCAAATGATTAAGTGCCACCAGATTTCTTGGATCTCTAAGAAAAGTACGAACATCAGTTTGCCGTCCAACCAGATGACGAAGTTCTTCAATCAGGAAATAAAAGACCATTCCAACTAGTCTATTAGCATTGTCCTCAGATAGGTGCATTTTTGTTTTCCAAACGGTACTCAAGAAGCAGGAGTACTTGCTCTATTATGGTTGCAAGAAACCTCCTCACGATTGGACCCTTTTTAGGTTCCTACAGGAACAGATGAACGCTAACAGTTCACCCCACAATTATATGGTATGCACGAAGAATGAAGCGAAAAACAGTGACAATGATCTGGTGGATGTGGCCCTCAGGCATTACCATGGGTGCCTCCAAAAAGAAACTCAGTGAGAAAGGAATCAGGGAACTGTTCCCTCTTCCAGTCATCGAAAAGAAATTCCAAATCTGGCATCTCTTCCTTCTAGATCAAGACTTAAATGTGTCTCAGTCTAATGTTGTCGAGCTCCTGTGGCTCAAGAACAAATAACTTTTCTTTCACTCCTTGTTTAGCAATTTTAAAGTGTGTCCCGGAAGAACCACAGTCCAATGTACTCTTTATCTGTCTTATTAGACAGTCTCTGCATCCTTCATCCTCGTCATCGATCTAGTCTGCATGCGCTGAACTTCTTCTCCGTTGCTCGCTACCGACTGACGTGGGGGTGAAGGGGACTCTCCGGTGTAGATCTTTACGTCTCCGACCGAGAAATATCCGCGCTCGTCTTCCTAGGACTTTTACTGCTGATGGCGTGACGTCTTCTACGACAAACGGCCCATTGAATCGTGGCACTTCCTCGTAAAGTTCTTTATTAAGATCTCATCCCCGGGGAAAGATTTGGGAAGATGTAATTGTTCAGGTCTGGTTGCTGTAGGATCTCTATCTGCCTTCTGAGCTCAACACCCCTTCCGCTTGAGTTGTTCTGAAATGACAGAGATACTTGTAGTCATACATGTTAAGTAGGCATGTAGCTCATTTCCTAACAGTTGTGCTGTTGTCTGGGCATCACTTCTAGTTCTCGATGGAGGAGTGCATGGTGTCCGCATTCGCCTCCCTGTCGCAAGCAGTACACTTCTGACTAATGATGCAGTTTACTACATAAAATGATACGTGTTCTAACAGGTTTGGTACGAAGTCCTCCGCAATAGCTGGTGCGAGGCTTTCTCTACTGACATGCGCAGGGTAGTACAGCTTTCCTGTTGCCACAGTGCTTGAGAAAGGGGTTTAAGAACACCCCCTGCGTGTCCACAGATCTTTCTCATCTTGTGGTGCTTCCCCTTGAATTTCCATCAGTTGAGTCCTAGACAAATTGTTAAAACTATCATTCACTCTCATCATCACCACCATTCTCTCATTCACATCAGGCGTCTCAAAGCTCATTATGACTTCTGAACATGCAACTCGTTTCACTTGTTTGTCTGCGGCATGATTTCCGCGTGAGATAAAGTCTGCTTTCTTAGTATGAGCTGCGCACCTAACGACCACAATGGCTACAGGGAGCTGTAGTGTTCTAATAAGTCTGTCCAATAAGGCGGCATGTTGCACTGGAGTGCCATTCGCTCTGAGGTATCCCATCCTCTTCCAACGTGCTAGCTCTACGTGTATCGCCAAAGTCACATAGGTAGAGTCACTGTACACTGTTACTTCCTGGTCTGCCTTTTTCTCGAGCGCGACAATCAGCGCCACGACAATCAGCGCCACTAATTCTGCAGCCTGTGCTGAAAAATTAGATGGTAGTCCTGCACTTATCAATACTTCAGACTCCCCATTGACCATGTGCTTTACCACAGCAGCACCTGCATATCTTTGCCCATCATTTTGATTGATTTTTGAAGAACCGTCAATAAAGAGAATTTCGCCAGCTGCCAAAGCATTTTCTTCCACCCTTGGGATCTCATCATTGAATTCCTCATAATTCAAGCAATCATATGCGTGCTCGTCTTCTGCCAGTGGTTCTGCCACAAACATGGCAGTGTTCACTATTCTACATCTGACTATTTTAATTGCTGGATTCAATATGACCACCTCATAGGCAGAAGCCCTTTGAGATGTCAAAGTACTCTTAGGTTTTTCCAAAATAGCAAACAAAGCATGTTCAACAAATAACGTCATGGAACACCCCATCACTATGCTTGCAACTTTCTCGATGGCGAACGCGGCAGCTGTCAAAGATTGTTCGCAAGCAAAGTGACCCCTCATTACTGGGTCCAGAATCCCACTGTAATATGCTAGAGGCTTGTACCCCAACATAATTCTCTGTGTGAGTACCGCTGTCATGACTGTACCATTCGTGTGCGAAAATAAGAAGAATTCCTCAGCATAATTGGGAATCCCTAAGACTAGAGCTGTACAAATTGCTTTTTTCAACTCATGAAACCCTTCCTCCATTTCCTCAGTCCAGAGAATTTTTTCGTGATTTGCCTGTGCCCTTTTCAGAGCTTGCAACAAGGGTCTTACATATGAACTATAATCGAATACCCATGCTCTAACATAATTGCATAGTCCCAAAAATATTTGCATATGCTTTATCTTGTGTGGCTTTGCTGTTTTCAAAATAGCCTCAGCCCTTTCGGGTGTAACTTTCTTTCCTTCATGCGAGATTAACTGCCCTATATATAACACCTCTTCTTGGCAATACTGCAATTTCTCCTTATCCACATTATATACTTTCTCTGCTATAATAATCATTAGCTGAACTGAATCACGGCTGCACTCTTTCCCTGATATGTTGCAGACTAAAATGTCATCTACGTATTGGAACACAACACTTTGTAAATCAATATTGATTAAGTCCATCTGCAGGACCTTGTTGAAAATCGATGGGGACTCACAGTACCCCTGGGGTAATCTTGTACATTTTAACTTAGTTTGTCTGAACGTAAATGGCGTCAGATCTTGAGAATCTTTATGTAATGGGATTGAGAAAAAGGCATTTTTCAAGTCAATCACAGTGACATATTGTGCCTCAACAGGAATACTAAATAAGACTGTCGCTGGATTAAGAGCTAGAGGAAACTCGGCCTCTACAATCTGATTAATTGGGCGCATGTCTTGAATTAAACGCCACCACCCCTCTTTAGATTTTTTGATAGGGTACACTGCGGTATTGCATGGTGACTCTGACATCACGAAGATGCCTCGATCCATCATGTCGGATATCGTCTTAAAAATACCCTTGTCTGCCTCTCGAGACATGGGATACTGTTGTGCTCGAGGCAAAATTGCTCCTGGCTTTAGTTTAATCTTAACTTCTACCCCTTTTAATAGGCCTATGTCATAAGGGCCTGTGGTCCATAATGAAACTGGCACTTTTGCCATTTCTTCATCAAAAAATGCAGGACGTTGCCGTACTATCATCATCTTCTGAGGAACATTGTGTCTTATTGCCCTCACCCAATAAATTATACTCATTTCAAATACTACTTCGTCATCTGACGGGTGGTCTCTAAACATATCTTCGTCAGTGACGTCAGTCAATCTGTAACCCTCTCCAATGGCAATCACTGTGCTCCATCGTTTACCTTCATTATCAACTCCATCAAGCATAGCTAATTCTCCTCGCACTATAGCTGCTTGTAACTCTAAGGGAAAGATTTGTCCCCCCTCTTCATCATAGGTATTCTTGGCCTGAATAAAAACTCATCAGGTATCCTCACAGTCTTACCCACTAAGCCAGGTAACCACGTTAACAAAATGCGTACTCCATAGTGAAAGACTTCTGGTTCTAACGGTATCCCTCGTATGGCCATTTGCCCTGTAAATGCCATGATAAATTAATTTACGTTTAAATAATGCATTCCTGGAGTTGAACACACTATGCCTTCATCAGTAAACAAAATAGTCATGTTTAACTTTGTCATTAAATCTCGACCCAGTATATTAACGGGTGTCTGCCTTGAATACAATAAAGGTACAGACATATCACATTCTCCTATATAGACTGGCAATTTCTCAGTAAAAGGAACTCTACTTGTAGCTCCTGTGAAACCTTGAGCATTCATGTCATTTCCAGATAATGTAAACTTCCCCTCTCGTATACATGAGCGTGTTGCACCTGTGTCTACCAAAAAAGAAAAAGATTTGCCTCCTATAGTGACATCAACCCTCGGTTCCTCTTGAGGATTGGGAGTCACAGATAGCACTGAACACATCAAGTCACCCAGCCAGCTGTCCTTTTGTAGGTATATGCTTATTCCTGTGCCCGTGAAAGGGATCCCTCCCTTGATGGTGACACCCCTATCCTAGGAGTCATTAACTGTCCCGTGCTTGGGCCCTGCAGTATCTGCATAGGTGCATGCTGTGATTGGCTTTGTGGCGGATTCGACAGTGTCTGCTATGTTTGCAAAGTTTTTTGCATTCTTAGCGCTTGTGCTTGTTGCACTGTCTGATTTTGGGCAAACCCCTCACTACCCTGCTGGCTATATGCAGGTGGATGAGTGGTCCTCCCTCTTGAGAACTGCCCGTTTTGCACAAACCCTTGACATACACACATGCGCGCTATGTGCCCTGTCATTCCACATGTCCAACATGCAGGAGGGAGTCTCCCCATTTTACCTTCCTGCATGTCCAGGCTCTCATTCTGCGTATCCTGAAACCAACCTCGATTATTCTGGAAATTTCCCTGATTATTCTGGAAGCCTCCTTGATTATTCTGGAAGCCTCTTCCTCGGAAACCTCCCCTACCTCTTGGTACAAATCCATTATTACCTTGATCAAACTGCCTTTGGTTATTCACCTGTGGCATTCCTGCTGCTTGCTACGAACCTGACCCTTCTCCTCTAGTCAACATCTCCCCTTCTATGGTGTATTTTGACCATTTCTTTTGCACCAATTTTGCTTCTTTACCTTTCCTAACATCATCTTTATTTCGATTCTTCTCCTGTAGCAGTCTGCAGTAATGCGCAATGGTCAGCTGTATTTCTGACCAGGGTTTTGCCTCTATACCCACCAGTTTACTGAGCTGTTTCTGTACTTGATCTGGCAGCCCTTGACATAATATATGGTGGAATACAGGTATAGATTTCCCCCACGAATCCCGCGTTTCCAAAGACCACTGCTCTTGAAAATTCTGAATGTAAACAAGAGGATCCTACCCTTCCTGCATCTTCTGTGCCATTATAGCTCCAATATCTGACGTGTCTGAATACTGCACTCTAAGCACTTTACAGACTGCTGCTCTAGTTATTAAATGGTGCTCCATCATGAGCAGTATTCTGCGCAATAACAGTCGCATATCCAGCTCTCGACCAAATGTCGTCAGCCCTCTCCCCAAGGATATCGGCTAGAAGACCTTTAATGACTCCTATAGCTAACTTGTTTCCTCCTGTCATTTTCTCTAACTCATGTATCCATTTCCCAGCACCGGAAATTAAACTCAAAGTTTACACCTTAAATTATTCTTATCCATTTGTGGCCATTGTACATACTGTGGTCTGGCCCCTCCTTTCTCTAGTAAAGGAAACTGTGAGATCCCAAACTCACATTCATCCCCCATCGTCTGTCTGTCAATAGCAGGGACAATGGTTCAGCACCGCCTTCTTCCCGGTAGCGACCTTAGCCTGCTCACATAAGTTGGCGAGTCCCCCCTCTCACTATGGGATCGCCCTCTGGGTCGATCAAGACACGCCAGAGATTCTGATGCCCGAGACTTGGGTAGGTCTAGATCTGACCATCTCTGTCCATCAGAGAACATCCTTCAGGACCACATGCGTTATCTCCATCCTCCCCATGGAAAGCGTCTCTGTCCTCGTCTAATATATCCTGTCCCCAACTCGTGTGACTTCCCTCTTTTTCATCTCTATTCAAAGTTAGCCTGTCTAAAGAAAAGACAACGCTCTATGCTCGAGATTGTAAAAACCTCCCTCCTTGCCGTGCAACTGTATACTTTCAAGTCAATCAGTTTTTCCCCTTTCCTTTCGGTTCTTTCTTGGCCCTCATCTCATGATAGACCTTATCGATTTTATCCCCAATGCTTCTCATATCAAACTCATATACCTGGTATTGGCTCATGTGTCGGGAAGAATTCTTCTATTTCTTCCCATGCTACTACTTGATTAGGCTCCATTAATTCTTTCTCTATGCAATCAAGGTCACGTACCCTCTGTCTTCTCTTGCGTTCTATATCTTCGTCAAGTTCTCGTCGCTTCTTTGCCTCTTCTCTTACCCTTTCCTCTTCCTGTCTTTTCACCTCTCATCGCTCGTTTGCCCTAAGCATCTCTTCGTCTGTTCGTCTTTGCATTCTTTTATTTCTTAATTTCGGCTCTTCCTCTCTCTTACTTTCTAGCTTGTCTCATTCTTCAATTCCCTTCCATCTATTGATCATACTTTCTTTGTTCCTTTGCCCTTTCCTGCTTTTTTAGCTGCTCATCTTGCTACAGCTGTTCCCGTTTTTGTCTATCTTTTCTTTTAGCTTCATCTCCTTTCAGTCGTTCGTCTCGTTCTCTATCTTTTTTATCTTGTTCGTCTTGATCTTCCCTTTGCCTTACTTCATCAATGCTCTTTCCATCAAGTTTGAGCGAAATCTGACCGCCCATCCATTCATTCTGTATGAGCTCTACCTCATCAGTCTTATCTTTCTCTCCTTTCCATCTCTTTATTTCTCTCTCTATGTCTAGAGACATACCTGGTCTATCACTTCTCTCCTTGTCCCTTCTCTCTTTGTCACTTTTCTCCTTGTCCTGTGGGACTTTAGGAATCACAACCCTTTCTGGAGTCTTTTCTAGACTTTCGTCGCTGCTATGTGCAGGCGACTCATATGCCGGATTGCTGTACCCTATTGCCGCCTTAAGTTCTCTCAATGGGTATACTCTGTCATCCTTCGTACTATCAACATTTACTTCAGGCGCAGCAGGCGGAGCAGGAGGCTCCTCACCCCCCTCTTTGCACTGGTTAAGCATCCAGTCATCAGGAGGTGGCTCTTCCCTATCCTCCTGATACATTTTCCAGAGCTCTAAGCTCGCTAGCATCTTTTCTAACTTTTTTCCCATGTATGTTGCGTGCAAATATGCCGTCATGTGTTGGAAAACTACTTTCGATAGTGGGCCCCCTTGTGTCCATGGCATGAACATCTTTTCTGCCGTGCCTTTAACCCATTCCGCACTGTACTGTTTAAGCTTGGGTGCGTATTTTGGCAACTGCTTGCATAGATGTATAAGCGGAGTAATATCCATTTTGACTCGCCACACTTGACTGTCAATACTCACTGTTGTTTTACACTTTATAAATACGTTTCAGAAAAATTAAACAATATGAGCCTGCATCAACTGTCGCAGCTCCAAACCTTTTATATCACTTCTATTTCGATCTACTTATTCACTAAACGTCATCAATTCTACTAATAAATGAATAATTAATTTTCAAATCTCTGTGCTTTCTTTTCACGTCTCTTAAATTTTTGCAATTTCTTCACCACTTATACATTATACAACACATAAAACAAACAGACAACCTGACAGACTTGGCCGGCCTATGTATATCTCAGTCTACGCTCCTTATGACTATTCCTTTATTCACCCTCTTCGTGACTATCCTTGCCCCTAAAAATACTCCTACGGAGTTTTAGTGGTTCCCTTTGGACAATCTTTACATGTGTCCATAGTCTACGTCATTGGGACTCTGGATATGACTCCTTCTGAAAATGTGCTGTGACGCAGGAATCTGGCCTTAATCTAACTGTGACGTTCCTCGTCTCACAGTTTCTTAATTGCTTGACGATCCTCGACTCAAGTCAATTACTTAATCACTCAACGCTCATCGTCTCGAGCTATTCACCTATTAATTTAACGTTTGTTGTCTCAAGTTGTTTTACCCCAACCATCCTCTGTTACTTATTTTCCCTTATCACTCTCTCCACTCACTACCCATTCGCATTTTGCCACCTCACTCTGTTCTACTCACCATTCGTGTTTTCGACTTCTGACTCTCGGGATCGTCACCTCCTCAACCAGCTGCTTCAGCCTTCCATCCGCTCAGCTTCCTGTAAAAATTGGGAGGGCATTCCGTGGAAACCGAGGGACCCATCCAACTTGCACTTGCAAGATTCTTTGAGCTCATTTCTGCTATCTACAGGGAGCTTCACGTCCTTTCAGCTAAATGGCGGAGGACGTCTGATATTACCGGGACCCCAAAGCTTACTAGGTCGACTGTTCTTTAACCATCCTCTCTCTGCTACCACGTGAACCGGGATTATCGACACAGCCCTTTAAGATGAGGTAGCAATACTTCGAGATGGATGGTGATGCAGAAGATACTCAAACATCAATAATCAAACTAACTCAGGAAGTTGGCAAAACAAAACTGTTGTATTTACAATTATCTAAAACAGGGAGTACAACAGACATCAACGGACGTCCACAGCATGATCTCTCAGCATTTCATAAACACATGGGTTATGTAGTAAAAACTTGTCATTGCTGACGTCAATTTACGTGGCAAACTACAAAAACCTATTGGAGAAAGGGATTGGGTCTACGGGCCCACCCAGGTATACGTTCAATACTTGTCTACGAGAGTGATAGGGTCTTTAACATCAGGTGGGGCAACTAAGCCCTCCCCTTAAACAGGTCGCTATGAATGTCATCAAATATACGACATCCCATTGGCTACACAAACTATAGGGATCCTTACTACGTGGCCCTCTATAATTGGTTGGCACCCTTACATCCGTCAGTACTTTTCCACATACGCCAGCAGCACGCAGGCTGGCATCTAGGTGCTGGTGGCTTGGTCTTGACCACAGCTTCCCACCAATTAGCATTTCATCTATCATCACCTCTTGTGGGCTGTACGTCAATTAAGGCTTTGAACTCGGCCTTGGAAATGTTCCTTGCTCTGGAGAATACGAGGAAGTATGGCATGCTCTGTCTCCCTGCGTAGGTGTGGTTTGTCGCGATTGCCCATTTTCAGCCATCCACGTGACTGAAGACCATGATTTTGAACTCTGGTGTATTTAAAATATTACTATTTAATAGTTCTGACGTCTTCATTGTTTTCGTGCCGGTCTTCTGAACAGGAGTTTGTTCTTTCACACGTTTGTAGCTACTGTCTGATCATTCCAGCCTAGAGCAGTCTGGGCTTCTTGGGGCTGATCCAGCTTCGCCCTTCTTGATTCACCTCTGTAATTCAGTTGCTTTTCAGCTGCAACACACTGGAAAAGCCTTCCTTTTTCTGGTGCAGCTCTGCTAAAATCCGTAGTGGAATCATCCATAGTTCACTCAATCTTATATATATATGTTGGCACATGCCGCAATCTATTCACTACATAGCTAGCCTCAAGAATACTTTGTCTGCTTGCGTTTCTTTGCATCTGTAGACATGTAAAATGACTTCATATCTTCATCACTTTTGTAACATAAACATCTTCATTTCGAGCTTGAAATGCTACTTATCTTTGATACTTTCTTGATGTCTATAGAATATCTATGTTCTCTTGTCTCTGCATCTCTTCTGGGTGTGTCAGTCTTGCTTCGTATGAGGTCTGCGCTTTTGCTCACTTTTCACACTTCTTCTGGTATCTCATTCAAATGGCAATCATATTGTTGTGTATGCAGGTATGGTTTTCGCAATGGGAACCTTGCTTCCAGGATTCTCCTTGGTATTGGTATCTTCACTGGCACTGCATGTATTTCACATTCTGGTTCCCAGCATATAGGCAACATGGGCGCGATGCTTGAGGTGGGGGTACTTGGCTCCTTCTCTACACCAGGTGGAGGAAGAATTGCACAAGCTGTTGAGCCAGGACATCATAGAACGAGCAATGTGGCCCACGCCATGGGTGTCTCCCATCGTGCCCATACAAAAGAAAGGATCCGATGCCATCTGGCTAAATGTGGACATGAGGAGGCCAAATGAGGCCATCAAAAGGGAAAGACATCTGGCACCCTGCATCACACCCATGGTTCATCTTCACAATGGAGCCAAAGTATTTTCGAAATTGGACCTCAACAAAGGGTACCATCAGCTGGTTCTAAATCCGGAGAGCAGGCACATTATCACATTTGTGACTCATCTGCGTTTATACAGGTACAAGAGACTGAGTTTCGGTGTTTCTTCTGCAGCAGAAATATTTCAGGCCGACACATTCCAAACTGTATAAACTACAGCAATGACATTTTAGTTTCTGGCCCAACAACGGAGAAACACGACGACACGTTAGCCTGTGATTGTATGGCGCTGGAAGCGGTCAATCTCACATTGAACCGTGACAAATGTGAATTCAGGAAAGGCACCCTCTGCTTCTTTTGTCATATTTTCTAGGCAAATGGAATGACACCGGACTCAGAGAAGGTACATGCGTTAAATCAAAAAATCTCCACACACAAGTATTTGGAACTCAGGTCTTTCTTGGGTCTGGCAAGTTACTGTGCCCGGTACATTAAGGACTTTGCTACCATAAGTGAGCCACTGCGGGCATTGACCAAACAACACACACCTTTCCAGTGGTCAATGGACTGTCAAACATCCATTTGCCACAGAAAAGTGAAGCCTTTCACAATCATAACTGACCATCAAGTGTTGCTCTTCCTATATGGCAACCCACAAGCTAAGATTCCACCCCGCATTGCAAGATGTGGTCTGCGGTTACAAGACTATGCATTCAATATCATTCACAGACCAGGGAAGGAGGCCAACCCAGCTGACTTCCTATCACGCCACCCCAGACAGGAGAACACCCCCAGAACTATAGGTGGCAGACAGATACATTAGATATCTAATTCCGCAGACCGCCCTGCAAGGCATAGATCCCCTGGAGCTGTCAAAGGAGACAGAGGAGGACATTGCATTCCAGATAATTAAGGAGGGATTGCATACGGGGAAATAGCGAACAATGAACGAAAGGAGCAGAGGAGAGTTTGAAGAAACAAGGAAGAATGTAGGCAGTCTACTGATGGTCAAAGAAGAACGTGCCATGTCAGAAGACAGCCTTCTACTAAAAGGGAACAAGATAGTGACACCGAGCCAGCTCAGGTGCCAGGTGCTAGACTTAGCACACAAGGGACACAGAGGGATTGTCTCGATGAAGAGAATGCTGCGGCAAAGGTTATGGTTTCCAAAGCTTGATGGGATGGTGGAAGACCTGCGACGGGATTGGCCAACGTGCTGCTTAATCACCCCAACCTGACATCCTGAACCACTAAATATGTCGCCATTGCCAGGGGGAGTATGGGAAGATGTGGTCGTGGACTTCTTTGGCCCGATGGAAGAGGGGAAATACGTGTTAGCAGTAATGGACGAATACTCCAGATATACTGAGGCGCAAGTGGTCTCGTCCACAGCAGCTCACCATGTCATCCCTGTGTTAGACAGAATCTTTATGGTATACAGAATTCCCAAGCAGGTGAAATCAGACAATGGGCCCCCTTTCACGTGTCAAGACTTTCACAGAATTCCTGGGTTTCAAACACAGGAAGGTAACACCATTATGGCCTCAAGCAAATGGCATGATTGAACGCTTCATGGCCAACCTGAAGAGGACACTACAGACCTCCCAGTTAACAAGACAGCCTTATGAATGGGTGCTGCATCAACTCGTGAGGGACTACAGGGATATGCCACACAGCTCAACAGGGATGTACCCAGCTGAAGTCATGTTTGGCCGGAGTGTCCGCACCAGATTACCCCAATACAGGAGCACCTCAGAGTCTCTCAAAGGGGATCAGGAGATGCAGAACGGAGATGCCGAAGCAAAAGAAAAGATGAAAGTCTATGCAGATCGCAGGAGGCATGCTTAGAGCTAGGGGATGTGGTGGTTGTGAAACAAGCCAGGACCAATAAAGGTGATGCTTTCTTCCATGTCTCGGGAGGATAGCTCAGGGGCAACATGCTCATCTTGTAAGGTTCGATCCCGGGTGCCGTGATTAGAAACCTCTTGGTATTTAGCGTATTATAAATAACCTATCATATCATATCATGAAGATCCCCTCATCATCATAATGAATAAAGGCTCCCTCGTCACAGCTGAAGGGGACCGGTGCCAAGTGACCAGGAACTCGTTGCACTTTTCGAGACTTTCAAGAACACATCAAGCACGATGACAAAGTGCACAGGATGAGCAAAGACCTACGCTTCAGATGAATCATACCACAGAGATGGCAGAGATTCAGAGGCATCAGGGCTGGATGAAACAGAGCAGGATGGCCAGCGGGAAAGGCTTGAGGTATGATATATTATATGATAGGTTATTTATAATGCGCTTAATACCCAGAGGTTTCTAAGTGCGGACCCGGGGATCAAACCTGTGTTGCTCCGTGTCGTCTTGCTTCCAAGGTGAGCAGGTTGCCCCTGAGCTATCCTCCCATGGACAGGTGGGGGACCTTCGTCCACAAGGGGCCTGAACCAGTACAGAGGAGAATAAAGACGTCGAGTGAGGAGCTCCGTCTCTGTCTCTTTATTTACCGTGCTGCACAGCGCACGGTTAAGGCAGCCTGATCCCGGTGGTCCCCAGAGGTGCACACTAGAGCCAACTCAACACCAAGTAACACAACATTCTGTCACTTAGAGTGCCATCTGTGCCCCCCCTCCACAGCGGATCTGGCTCCACCTTATGTGCTCAGAGGTTAGATTAGCCCTCGCTCCCAGAGACACAGACAAGTCCCCTGCACTTAATCTCACGGCAGACCGATGCTACCACGACAACGGGGGAGATGGGGTTCATTTGGAGTTTGGAGACCCATGGCATGTTTCAGTGCGTGCACCGGAAACATGCTCACGCCTAAATATCCCTAAGCCCTATCGGCTGGGTTCAACTGGGCGTGTCGAAAGGGGACCTGTGTTGAAACGGCCGTGCCAGAACGTCCCCCACCGTGTTCGTACCAAAAACGCCCTGTTCCGGAGATTATGACAACAAACATGCTGAAATGTTATTTTTATAAACAAAAGTCACTAGTACAATAAAAGAGGATGAATGTATTTATCTAAAAAATACCTAGGCATTTTTATCACTCGTTTTCCCCTGAGAATCCCAGGCTGTAGCGTCCTTGTTCAATACAGAGGAAGGGCTTTCAACTGTACCAAACAATTGAAAAGCCACCCAAAAAGAAGGTGGTAGGAGAAACTCTTTCCCATGTCCACATGCTATTGTGGAGAAACAGGACCTGGTAGGAAGTGGTTGGTGATGCACGAGTGATGGTTTGGCCTGGTGAATGGAGAGATGCACACACCTACAAGCCCTACTCTAAATTTCTTAAAGTGACATCTTTCTTTTAGAGACGATTGTTTACAAGCACAATGGGCTTCATTATGAGTGTGGCAGTATGGAAACAAGGGTGCCGGTAAGCTTTCTGGCATCCTTGTTTCTGGACCGCCACACTCTGAGTCTGCCTGCCGGGGCGGGGCCGCTGCACCAACAGGTCTGACCTGCCAGGCGCTGCGGCCCCGGTAGGCAGACCTTTCACTGAAACACTGGCACCATTAGCAACGGTGCTGATGCTTCCGTATCCCCACTCCCATAGAGTCCTATGGGACTCTACAGAAATTGGGAGTTACAAAATCCGGTGCCTAACTTCCTGCGCCACCGGTACTTGCAATGTCCCGATGGCACCGGGAAGTCAGGCCCTGGATTCGGTGTTACGGGGTTGGCGGCAACCCATTGGACGCACCAGCGGGCTACTGCCAACCTCCTGATGAGGCCAAATTTCTTTTAGATACATAGCTCACTTGCCTTCCACAGTTTAATTGCTTCTCAAACAAACATGTATTTTCTTAGAATATCAAGTGAGGCAAAGTCATTGGGCCTTATTACGAGGTAGACGGAAACCCGCCGGTGCTACCAGCAGGTTGCCGCCGACCCTGTAACAATGAATCCGGCACCTGACGTCAGGGTGCCACTGGGACATTACAAGTCCCGTTGGCGCAACAAGTCAGTCGTCGGATTCTGTAAGTCCCTATTCCCATAGGACTCCATGGGAACGGGGCGACGGTGCCGGTGCTTCCGTGACGAGTCTGCCTACTGGGCCGCTGCGCCCGTCAGGGTGATACCTGTCAGGCGCAGCAGCCCGGCAGGCAGACTCAAAGTGTGGCGGTCTGGAAACAAGGGTGACAGTAAGCTTACTGGCACCATTGTATCCGGACCGCCACACTCATAATGAGGCCCATTATCTGATGTGAAACATAAATACATTGAAATGTTATCAATATTACAAAAGCAAAAAACAAAGAATGGTGAGATTGATATAACTAAACAACCTCTTCACACATGCAAATATGTATCCATATATTGAGCACATATTGGAGATTAAAATGTTTTAAAACTCACTTTCAAATGTATTAGAGATTGCACTAATATCCAGGCAAAAGTCAACTAGGAAATATGTGGGTTTGCATTCTTCATTCCACTTGGAGACTATTTGCAAGACTTCCTGAGTACAGTTGGGAGTCTCTTGCAGAGTTACAAATGCTCCAACAACAGCAAAACATACATTTGTACGCACACAGATAGAAAAAACAAGCATTGGCAATGCCAACAGTTTTGGCTTTTGTGGAGGAATGAGAAAGGCCTTGTCAGGCAGTGCTACAGTGATATTAACTGGCAATTGATTGTAACAGCTGCACAATGGGGAGAGTACCTGGTCATATAGGCTTAGGGACCAAAATCAGAGAATGTTGCGGGGGTCTTTAAATTGCAAAAGGAGTGCAGCTTGTCCTTATAGCTACCTGGTACCTATGGTACCATTTTCTATCACAGGGTATTTAGGGGGGCGACCAGGGGCTTCTTCCTCTCTCGGCACTCGCCCAGAGAGAACAGTTGACACACTTTAAATATATCATATCAATCTATCATTTGTGAGACAGTTCAGCTTATGACAGATTAGCCTGGCTACATTAATTCACTTTTTATTCTGTTCCTTTTGTGGCTGCGCTGCTCAGGTGATTAATGCATCCTTTCATTCTCTAATTGCAAACAGGCTAAGCAAATGATTTGCTCGCACACTCCCTTTCAATTACTTTTTTGTCAAATCTGTGATCACTGCGCCGCCCGTAACTGCGCCTACGAAAATGTCGATGCCAATTACGGCGTGGCACAGTGATGAGATAGATCACTTTGCCCGCATTCCCCTGCCCGCACCCACCCACTTACATTTACGGTGGCACACTTCTGTGTGCGCTGCCGATTCCCTGCTACTTACGTGGGTCAGAGCTGATGCTATAGGGGTCTTTTGCGCCCAAGGAGAGCGGGGGACACCCCTGAAACGCTTGCTGTGCTTGGGCGCAGTAATGTGAGCCAGCAAAAGGAAATGTACCAAAGTCACCGTAACTGCTTAGTTGTGTTACGTGGTCGACATTTTGGTACATTTCAATGTGTCCTAATAAACAAGATACTAATGAACACAAATTACTGCTTCAATCAGAAAGAAATATCCAGCTGTCTGGGCATCCAGCCAATAACTGATAAGTAAGAAACTGCATCTTTACACATCAAGCTCCACAGTGGTGTTCTAAAGGGTACAGCACAGCCTGAGAATCTCCCGTCACTGGTGGAAGTCAATACATACATTTGCATTTGCGGGTATAAAGCCAAAGTGTGGTCTTTAGTTACAAGCTGTTTTGTGCTGCATGATACTCACTGTCTGTTTCCACAGCTGGCGGGAGGGCTGCTCTCCACATGGCTCCTGTTTCTTCGCCTAGCTTAACTGGCAGCAGCGTCTCGTAAAGCAAACGTTTTTTCGTGCTTTTAAAACCATGTTTCTACTGTGACCGGAATTTTAAAGAAGCCAGAGACTCAAGGGAAACCTCAGGTAGCCCAACGGGGCCAGGAAAGTAGCCCAAATATAGCCCAACTCCCTCTGGCATGCAAAAAGAAAGATCGCTATGTGGCTCCTGCTTTGAAATAGACGCAGACACGTGGCAATGTACAGTACTCCTGGCCGGAGGAAAATGTGTTTAACGAGCCACTATTGGATTACATCAGCATAATGTAACAAGAAATAACATTTAGTGTGTTGGACGATTATGCCACAACATTTCCAGTTGCCATGCCTACCACAAAGTCAGCTTTCAGATTCCCCACTGCCCCGCCCTCCCCTTTATTCTCTCTCTTCTCTGTAGCAATGGTGTTGGAATATTCTGGTGCCTACGCCACCAAAATGCACCAAAACTAATAATAGCAGTGCATGTCTAGTTGTCCTATAGATGGCATCCAACAGAGTAATCTTTTTTGCCAGTCAATTTGATAACAAAAAAGCAAATTAACTTAATCATCAGAATGCTCTGCAGTTGCATTTGGCCAACAAAATAAATTATCTTGTGGTATTTCATGCTGCCATTTATAAACTATTGTGCTGGGTCAGAAAGATGAGACAGACCAGGCTTGACCATGCTTTAACTGTATTTTATTCAAAATAAAGAAAAAAGGCCTAACTTTCCCTATTCTAAGGGTTGCACTACCTAACACAACTAAAAGTAGGGTGCTCGTCATCAGTGTGGAAGTCCAAAATCAAATGTCTGTTCTCAGTACCAAAACGAACCTGTCCTGACCCTACTACTAGCACTACCCAACTAGAGACCAGGAGAGTGACTTCCTTCTCCTGGGGCGGAAAGATGTCTTTCCAATTTAAGAGTGCCGTTTCAATATGTAAGTTTAAGCTTTAAATAGCATTCTGCTATTTTCTTCACCAGTTCATTTAGTTCTTTCGTAGAACTTGTCCATATCCTATTTTGTAATCCTCTTGGCTTCCTTAAAGTTTTCTTCTCTGGGGTATTGACCCCCAATTCCTTCAGTGTCTTGTGCCAATCGATGAACAGTCTCTCTTTCTCCTTCGGTATTATTGCTTCCTCCTCTATGAGACTAAGTCTCTGGATCTCTTTACTTCCCCCTCAGGATCTATGTGATGTACCCAAGGATTCATTCCTCCTCTCTTGCCTTCTTTACTATTAGTGGGATGAGTAAGAGAAGTCCTGTAGCTATATTCACTCTTCTTATAACTTTCGTCACTACTGGAATGAGTATGAGGGGTCACGTAGTTAGAGTCACTTTTCCTATAACTTTTGCCACTACTGGAACAAGTATGAGGGTTCCTTTGGTTAGGTCCACTCTTCTTATAACTTTAGTTACTATTGGGACGAGTATAAGGGGTCCCGTAGTTAGGTTAATTCTTATAACTATTGTTACTGCTGGGGTGAGTATCAGGGGTCCCGTAGCTAGGTTGACTTTTCTTATGACAGCTAGAGTATAGCCATTTTGCACAATCGCCCCTCTCCCCAGGTCTCTCGCTCTTCCATTACCTTGTTGGGTTCGGGCTTGCGTCACTGGGTTGGCGTCTCTCCTTGGTTCTTCTTTCTGCAGGATGGCTTCCTTGCTTCCTTTCAGGGTACATTCAGGTACCGGACTGCTTGCTGCGGTACCACTTTGCAGAAGGTTTCTGAAACGCTCACCTGATTCCCGCAGAGGCGCCGGTCTTGACTGGGTGAATGCCGTATCTTCAAAGGTGATGTGTAACACACGGTTGGCTCTTTGGGCTGGACCTCTGTGCACTGTATGTCTGACTCGAAGAGTAAGATGTCTGCAGATAGAAAATATGGGATTAATGGACTGGGGTTATTGGGTGCCTCTCTCCTCTTCCCTTCCTCTTCTCCTGTAGAACCCCAAAGGTTAACGCCCTCACCTTAGGTAAGTGAACGCCGAGCTCTCCATCTGCCTCGGGGCAGGGTGCCGTAACCAGTTTCTTCACTGGATAAGGGTGCAGGCCTCTTGACCTCAGAGGACTGCTGTCCGTCGTTAACTGCACGAACGGTAAGTTCTGGGCACTTCAAATGTCTTAAAAGTCTTTTGTAATGATATCTCTTGTTTTGCAGGGTTCCGGCGATGGCGAATGGCGGGCTGATGAGAGTTGAGGATCGAACCCGCGTGAGGAATAGAAGCGCCTGGAAGCACGTAAGTAAGCGCTTGTAGCCTGCTTCACGATGCGCACTGACTGGACTGTCCCTTCTATCTTGCAGGTACAAGTTCGGAGCTTTAAAGAAGCTGAAGGGTGCTGGAATACCCACTGGTTTGGCGTGGGAAGGAGTAATGGCACGTGAGTAATAAAGTTGCCCAATGTCTTCAAACGCACCTTCTTTTGTCTTTCAGATGCGGGATGCAGCGCCGAAGGCCTCCGGAGCGTGCGAAGAGCTGGTAAGCTTTTGTCTTTCAGATGCCGGAATGCAGTGCAAAGACCTCCGGAGCATGCGAAGAGTAGGTAAGCCTTTGTCTTTTAGATGCCGGAATGCAGCGCGAGGCGTTGGTGACAGCCGATGGACCAGGTAAGAGATGCGCTGCCACTGAAGACTGTAGTGCTAACCTGTTCTTTCTTTGTCTTTACAGGTGCTGCTGAAAACTGGATTCCAGGATGGTAAGCCTTTGTTCCCTTAGGCCCAGGATCAGAAGACACGATGAGCGTTCTGCTGCAGAGAATGCAGAATAACGCAAAGCAAGATTCATCCATCGGGTGTGGTTTAAATAGCCTCCTGTAGTGCTTAGGTGTCTCCTTCAACAGCCACACCTAGGTAAGAAAAGAGTTCCTGCTTTCCAGAAGAGTTCCAGTGTTCTGAACCTAGGGAGTGGCTCCTGCCCCACCCAACAGGAAAAGTAGTCCCAAACAGAAGAGGATCAGGGGTTCAACTGGCAGGTAAGTAAGCAGCATGGCCTGCTGCAGGTAAGTCCACCCAAACATTATGAGCCCGGCGCTTCCAGCGCTGCGACTGGGCATCTTTATGAGCCTGGTGCCACTGGCGCCAGGACAGGGTCCAAAAGGTCCCAATTGGGACTGGCTGGCACTCGGAACCGGGGTTATGGGTCTGCTTCCAAGGTAGCCGGGCAAGTCCTGATCTTTTGGAAGCAGAGATCATGACAGTTTCTCTCTCTCTTCTCCTGGTTTCCGTACAGCAGATATCCTTCACTTCTCTTGGTAACTTCAGTTGTCGGTACTGCTCGGAGTATGACCACCTTGATGACCTCAGTATGGAGAGGTTTCTCATCTCTCTCCATTCTTTGGTTGCTGCTTCCTACGAGTGAATCCCTCTCCGGATGCTCATTGCGGACAGAGCCTCTCGGTAGGCTCTCTACCCATGAGTGTTCCCTGGACACCCTTTTCTCCACGCTTCTCATTACTCAGGAGCCCAACGTCTCGGTCTCTGCAGAACCCATTTGAAGTTCTCAGGTCTCTCTTGTCACACCTTTGTCTCCCCCCTCTTTATGGTGCTTCTCTGGGGCTTTACCAGCATCAATTGGAAGTCCTTTTCCCTCTCTCTCTTGAGTACTCTCTGGTACTTCATTGCTCCTCTTCTTCACAGTACTTGATGGTGGTTACTGGTGACTACATCGGTCACTCTTCTTTTTCCCAGTATTTGGTTGGTAGTTGCTCTTTATTTTTCTTGGGATCTACCTTTTCTCAGTACCAGATAGATGTTTATTTTTAGAAGGAACATCACAGTGGCATATGTAGTAAGCGGATTCTGTTTGTCTGTCAGATAGTATGGTTTCAGGGGATTCATTGGTGAGGTAAAAAGGGAGTTCCTGTCAGGGATGGCACTCTATTAAGAGTGGCACAGGACACCCAGAAAGGGTTTGGGTTGTTGTGCCAAATAAAGTGGACAGACAAGAACACACACAGCGGAAAGGAAAGAGAACGAAGAGTAGGCAAGAGTAGCAAGGGAAAAGATACAGAATGAATACCCTCTTGGGGTGTATGCAGATATAGGAAAAGAGTATTCCACGAACCTTGGAAATACTCTAGCCTTCTGCACAGTTTGCTATAACAGAGGCCCACGCTGTTTGCTCATGACTTGGAACAGCAGCTATGGATGTCTGTAATGTAGAAACGAGACAAGGGAAGGGGCAGAGTTTGACTGATGGGAACCAACAGACAAGCTCTGTACAAAAGGGTCTACAAACAGTACAAGAGAAGATACTACAGACAAATCCAGGAAAGGAGGTGATAGCAAACTAGCAGAAGGAAATGAAGGGAAAGTCGTGTAACAGGATAGGATAGCAGAGGACAGTAAGGAACAAGGCTGAGAGCTCAGAGGAGCAGGGAAGCAATGAGTAAGCCCACAGGAGTAGGACGGTAAGGTAGAAAGCCCAGCAGAGCGTGATCGGCTGCAATGCGGAGAGCCTGGCCGGGCAAGGGCGGAGGCTGGAAGGCATCAGAGCGTGATCGGCTGCAATGTGGAGAGCCCAGTAGGACAAGGGCGGAGGCTGGAAAGCAGCAGAGCGTGATCGGCTGCAATGTGGAGAGCCCGGCGGGGCAAGGGCGGAGGCTGGAAGGCAGCAGAGCGTGATCGGCTGCAATGTGGAGAGCCCGGTAGGACAAGGGCGGAGGCTGGAAGGCAGCAGAGCGTGATCGGCTGCAATGTGGAGAGCCCGGTAGGACAAGGGCGGAGGCTGGAAGGCAGCAGAGCGTGATCGGCTGCAATGTGGAGAGCCCGGCAGGGCAAGGGCAGAGGCTGGAAGGCAGCAGAGCGTGATCGGCTGCAATGTGGAGAGCCCGGCAGGGCAAGGGCGGAGGCTGGAAGGCAGCAGAGCGTGATCGACTGCAATGTGGAGAGCCCGGCAGGGCAAGGGCGGAGGCTGGAAGGCAGCAGAGCGTGATCGGCTGCAATGAGGAGAGCCCGGCAAGGCAAGGGCGGAGGCTGGAAGGCAGCAGAGCGTGATCGGCTGCAATGAGGAGAGCCCGGCAGGGCAAGGGCGGAGGCTGGAAGGCAGCAGAGCGTGATCAGCTGCAGTGTGGAGAGCCCAGAGGAGCAGGGCTGTGAGGCAGGGAGCCTGGAAGGCTATGGCCGAAGGCAGCAGGGTGGAGCAAGCAACAAGGCAGGGTCCAAGCAGGAGTGAAGGTAAGCAGCATACAAGATCCGTAGGAAGATGCAAAAGGTGGAGGAAGGACTCTCATATGCAAGAGGCTGAGCCACTGCAGGCAGCAGCCTTTATACTGCCTAGCCCAGAACAGAGGCAGGCTAATTGGTTGCACCTGGCTAAGCACACCTGCAGGCAATCGGCCACCTCCCTTTCTGTTCCTGGGCTGGTGGAAGCAGGGCAAGTCTCTAGGGCTTCTGGGGGGTGTAGTTCCATTGATAACCAATAGGAACAGCCAGGAATCGATGCTTGTAGCCAGGTGCATTATGGTATGCGTAGTTTGTTGGAAATAATAATTAAGCAGCAAAGTCTCGCAAATGGGAAATAAAGTTTCCAAAGTAAATATAGATGGATACAAGAGTCTGTTGTAAATAAATGATAAACATATAGTCCAAATTGAGCGTAAATGGATGCGCCCATGGCGCAGGCATGACAGTATGCCCCTCTCCAGGCCCCTCTCCAGGCTCCCTGAAGACCGACCTATAGGAAGAATGTCTGTCATACCGTACAAGAGTCTTACTCCAAAAAGGCAAATCATGAAGCACCAGAAACGGGTTGCAAGGTGAGAGTCTTGAATGGCTGTAGAGAGTATCAAGGCGGTAGCAACTGGGTGTGTGGGTGTCATGAGAGAGCCAGCGGGCTGGAACGCACCTGAGACTGGTAGAGTAGAGTCTGGCAGTCTTAGTGCTATAGATACACCAGCAGGAACAACTGGAGCAGTAGTCTTAACAGGAAAACCCTTCGCTGACCCTGCAACAGTTAGCATGGCGGATGTAGGATCAGGAAGAGAAGGTGCTGAGGGATCGGGTTGTGTAGCAGAGAATTCTGCTGCAGCGAGCACAGCTGCGAAGGAAGTAGAAATCTGGGCATCGGGAGCATCAGAATTAGCAGTAGCTTCAGGAATCACAGTAGCTATAGCAACCTCAAGATTTGCAGCAGAGACTTGAGGAGTCTCAAATGTGGCAGGGAGTTTAGGAATCACAGCAGCAGGAAGATCATGGATTGCAGTTGGAAGTTCGGGTGCTGTAGCAGCTACAGATAGTTCAGGTGTTGCAACTACTGGTAGATCGGGTACCACAACCACTGGCGATTCAGGGGGTATCGAAGAAACTGAAGATGTTGATTGCTCAAGAGTGTTGTCTGATAGCACAGCCACACTTTGGCAAGCCCCGCTTGCCAACTCAGCATGCTCGGTGTGAACTGCGCCAGTCTCTTCAGCTGCCATTGTCATTTCAGAAGAGGTTGTAAGTGTGAGTACTGGACAATAGGCAAGGGTGAGGGCGGAACCATCCTTTGACTCAGAAGGATTTCCAATGAGAAGACCACCCTTGTTTTGCGGTGTAATGGCTGTGTGCGTGATTTGACCCACCGGAGGAGTTAATTCTTTTCTGTCAGTACAACAACCTGAGTTTCTGTGGCTGGAAGGTGAAAGAGCTGTGTCAGTCTTTAGAAGGGATACATATGCTATGTTTAGGTCTTCCATCTGCTTGGTATAAGTCTGTATACTTTTCTGTATGGCAATTCCAGGCCTTATCATGTCGATCTCTAAAGATAAGATGTCAGGTGTTGGACATAGTGTCAGATGGTCTGGTGACTTGTGTCCCTTCATAAGATTCTTATAATGCAAATAAACAAAATCATCATAGAGGTCTTCGGTCTTTCTTTTAAGGCGTAGGAGTTGTTCGTGTAGCAGGTAAGTATCATTAGTTTGATCTAAAGCTTCAGAAGCTGGTGTGGTAGAAAATTCGGTTGTAGCAATGGGAAGACTGACCTTAGGGTTATTGTGTTTAGTAGATACTGTAGAAGCATTAAGACAACCGATGGTTAGTATAGGTCTTTTGTACCCAGGACCAGATGCACAAACCTCAGGATAATGACTGCCTTGTCCTGTCAAATAAGGGTTTCCAGCATTCTGGGGAGCTTGCCAAGCTGATCTTGCGCATATCACTCTGGCAACAGCGTATTCTGGTTTAGAGTCTCCCACAATGAGTGCTATATCCTTGTCTGTTGCGGTGTTAGAAGGCTTGTCAGAAGACGCAGGAGTGTTTTTCACTGTTTGGTTTAACAAGATCTGTAAGAATTCATTATCTTGCTGTAGCTCTGCAACAGATAAGGACTGCGGGTCATAGTCGCAAATGTCATAATAATTGTACATGGAAGAAGGGTCAGCTAGCCAGTGAGTATAATACCGTGCTTGTAAATCTTTGCTTACTAAGGCGAGACTGTCCTTTAGACTAAGGTTCTTGTTTGCTGTCTTTAGGGAAACCATAGGTTTATGCAAAGGTTTCTTAACCCGAAAGGAAAGCATCTTTGTTCTGTGTGTGCCTTTCCGGCCTATGGAACAAGAAATTTTTGGCTCTTGCATTCTGTCAGGGATGGCACTCTATTAAGAGTGGCACAGGACACCCAGAAAGGGTTTGGGTTGTTGTGCCAAATAAAGTGGACAGACAAGAACACACACAGCGGAAAGGAAAGAGAACGAAGAGTAGGCAAGAGTAGCAAGGGAAAAGATACAGAATGAATACCCTCTTGGGGTGTATGCAGATATAGGAAAAGAGTATTCCACGAACCTTGGAAATACTCTAGCCTTCTGCACAGTTTGCTATAACAGAGGCCCACGCTGTTTGCTCATGACTTGGAACAGCAGCTATGGATGTCTGTAATGTAGAAACGAGACAAGGGAAGGGGCAGAGTTTGACTGATGGGAACCAACAGACAAGCTCTGTACAAAAGGGTCTACAAACAGTACAAGAGAAGATACTACAGACAAATCCAGGAAAGGAGGTGATAGCAAACTAGCAGAAGGAAATGAAGGGAAAGTCGTGTAACAGGATAGGATAGCAGAGGACAGTAAGGAACAAGGTTGAGAGCTCAGAGGAGCAGGGAAGCAATGAGTAAGCCCACAGGAGTAGGACGGTAAGGTAGAAAGCCCAGAGGAAAAGGGCTTAGGGCAGCAGAGTAAAGCAGACTGCACGACAAGGATCCCGTAAGGGCCGGGCAGTAAGGAGTGAACCCTGAGGGACAGGGCCGCTGAACATAGAAGGTAGCAGAGGACTGTAGAGGGCTGCTAGGCCGAGAACCCAGCGGAAAAGGTATAGGTAGTAGGCAGCGGAGCGTGATAAGCTGCAAGTAGGAAGGCCCAGAGGACAAGGGCTGTAGGTAGCCAGAGTGAGGTAGGCTGCAGAGCAGGGAGCCCAGAAGACAAGGGCAGAAGGCAGCCGGAGTGAGGCAGGCTGCAGGCCAGGGAGCCCAGAGGACAAGGGCTGAGGCTGGAAAGCAGCAGAGCGTGATCGGCTGCAATGTGGAGAGCCCGGCAGGACAAGGGCGGAGGCTGGAAGGCAGCAGAGCGTGATCGGCTGCAATGTGGAGAGCCCGGCAGGGCAAGGGCGGAGGCTGGAAGGCAGCAGAGCGTGATCGGCTGCAATGTGGAGAGCCCGGTAGGACAAGGGCGGAGGCTGGAAGGCAGCAGAGCCTGATCGGCTGCAATGTGGAGAGCCCGGTAGGACAAGGGCGGAGGCTGGAAGGCAGCAGAGCGTGATCGGCTGCAATGTGGAGAGCCCGGCAGGGCAAGGGCGGAGGCTGGAAGGCAGCAGAGCGTGATCGGCTGCAATGTGGAGAGCCCGGCAGGGCAAGGGCGGAGGCTGGAAGGCAGCAGAGCGTGATCGACTGCAATGTGGAGAGCCCGGCAGGGCAAGGGCGGAGGCTGGAAGGCAGCAGAGCGTGATCGGCTGCAATGAGGAGAGCCCGGCAGGGCAAGGGTGGAGGCTGGAAGGCAGCAGAGCGTGATCAGCTGCAGTGTGGAGAGCCCAGAGGAGCAGGGCTGTGAGGCAGGGAGCCTGGAAGGCTATGGCCGAAGGCAGCAGGGTGGAGCAAGCAACAAGGCAGGGTCCAAGCAGGAGTGAAGGTAAGCAGCATACAAGATCCGTAGGAAGATGCAAAAGGTGGAGGAAGGACTCTCAGATGCAAGAGGCTGAGCCACTGCAGGCAGCAGCCTTTATACTGCCTAGCCCAGCACAGAGGCAGGCTAATTGGTTGCACCTGGCTAAGCACACCTGCAGGCAATCGGCCACCTCCCTTTCTGTTCCTGGGCTGGTGGAAGCAGGGCAAGTCTCTAGGGCTTCTGGGGGGTGTAGTTCCATTGATACCAATAGGAACAGCCAGGAATCGATGCTTGTAGCCAGGTCCATTATGGTATGCGTAGTTTGTTGGAAATAATAATTAAAGGATAGTTCCGGGACTTTTTTTTTATTGTCCCTACGGGTCGGCCATGTGTTTGTAAGCATAAATCGGTAGATCGTAGGAAACTTTCCTATGGACCTTACCCGACTTTTCGCCCATTATCGCACTCGAAATCAGCCTCCATTTTGTGATAATCCTATCATTCCGCCGCATCGACCTGGCTCACCTGCCTTTGCGGCACTAAATCAAATCCCCCGCCCCTGAGCCTGACATCAGCAGACGCGTACTGCCCATTTCAAGCACGTCTCGTGTCAACAATCGCTGCGCCTCAGCTATTGACGTGTTGCCATGGAAATGGCAGGACGCCTCTTTCCCCAATAAGTATAAACAGACCGTTTCACAACACACAGCAGCAGATTTTCGATTCCATTCCTCTCTCTGTGTTACTTTGAGTATTCTGTGACTCGTTTCAGTGCTCTGGTCAGCTACCTTCGCCGCTTGTAGCCCGTGTGAACACCTGTACCATCTCTGTAAATTATTTTACTATCTTTACCGCACAATGGCCACAATAATGCCGTATATGTACGAGCCCGAGTACACCGAGGAGGAACTACTGGAAAGGCAAGCACGCGAAAACGATGGGGATTCTGACGGCAGTTGGGAGGACCAGTCAACGGATGAAGAGCCTGGACCATGTCGCATGGACGGCGTCTCCACCTGGTGCACGTGCAATCGGTGCGAGCTAATGCCAACTGAGGAGGAGAACTGCTGCTGCCGTGAAAATTCCGGGTGCTTGGCCTACATTTCGGAAAGCGAGCAAAGTCTGCAGGAAGGCGAGCAAAGTCCGCAATGCATCACCGAGCTGCCAGAGTTCAGGGAAGCCTGCCTCTCACGGACAGTGTTGAGGATGATGATGGTGCTTATGCACGAACTTCGTGGCACTGTTCGTCCGCGTAATCCGAGTAACGAGTAAGTATACTCTGTTTGTGATGTCAGTGATGCCACCACTATTTCATGGTCGTCTCCCACATATAAAATTACATTTACATATCATTCGAACGCATGTAAATTGGTTCCATATAGTGCATTTTCTAGATATAATTTTTTTCTAAGAAAAATGACATGTGTTACCTGAATCGACATTGATAAGAAAGTTTGGTCAGTTTAATACAGTTTGCATCTTTTTTTTCACAGGTGGTACAGGCTGGTGGCCTATCGTTGCTTCACTTGGTGGCTTCACGGGAGGCTCGGACACCGCGTTCGGAGAGTAATACCTGCCTGTGCGGTACTTGCCATTAGACAACATTTCCCCAGTGACAGTGGACAATACCGCGGATTTTCCCTCGATGTGCTGCAACCTCAACTTTACAATGTGTAATGTTTATTATTTATGTTTAATTAAAATCTAAAATAAAGCCCAACATATATTTTAACAATGGTTGTTTTGATTTTTTAAATGAATCTAGTGTATATTCTCCTGGGAGGGTGAGGTATTTATAAACTCACCCCCCTGCATTCCATGTAGTAGATCCTGCAGCCATCCTCTTACATTCAGTTAGATGGCCTCTCCTTGGTGAGGCCCTGCGGCAAACGGGTCTTGTCTGCACGACCACCGCCCCGATCCACCCCCCGCCCTATCAAAGGCAGTTCGCACCGGGGTACTTGTGCTGGCAAGTGGAGCTGTCAGGGAGCGATAAAGGCCAAGAGGTGCCAAAGACCATGTACACTTCAAAGTGGTCTATAGAGCATGGGTTGTTGTTCCCATGTCTACCTCCAGACCCCGTGTCTCCTGCCAAGCATCCCCCCTCACGCTGGACGGCCCCCTGCAATCCACATAAGTGTGTCTCCATTCACGAGTCTTCCTGTGTCTTGTCTGCACGACCACCGCCCCGATCCACCCCCCGCCCTATCAAAGGCAGTTCGCACCGGGGTACTTGTGCTGGCAAGTGGAGCTGTCAGGGAGCGATAAAGGCCAAGAGGTGCCAAAGACCATGTACACTTCAAAGTGGTCTATAGAGCATGGGTTGTTGTTCCCATGTCTACCTCCAGACCCCGTGTCTCCTGCCAAGCATCCCCCCTCACGCTGGACGGCCCCCTGCAGACCGCATAATGCCACGACATATACACGTCATTCATTCACAAACACACCCCTGTTTCGAATTCTTTATAACCCACTTCATATTTCTAATGAGAACTTCTTTGCGCTTTGCTAGTCAACCCGTGAAGGTGCTGGTTATCTGCTCTTCGTCTCTGTGAACTTCCGTGACCACTTTGAGCAAACTCGTCAGTTTGCAACCTGTGAACAGCTCCCTGTTCTACGACAAGAAACTACTCTGATCCCTGCATCTAACTGTTTGTTCGTCAAGGTAAGTCCATGTACCATAATCATTTTGCGTCCAATTTTTTAATTTATATCTATTTGCTAGTAGTCATCAAATTGCATCCATGTTTTCTTTTCGTTCACGACAGTACATGCAAGGAACTAGTCACATGTTCTGAGTTTAGTCAAATTACTTTTTCTATTTTTTGAAAGTTATTGAAATACTTATCCGCATGTGAATAACATGTATAGTTCCAAGAACCAAAACGGACCTTGCATTGAACCTTTTATGTGTCATTTAATGTTTTAACACATTGGTATTCATAGAGAATTGTTGATCTTTACTTTTCAGAACTTTCCATAATGCCTGCCTGTTCCATTGGCGGTTGCCCTTCGAAGACCCATAACAAATCTGAAGGTACTATAATGCATGTTTTCCCTAAGACAATAGATCAGATAAGAGAATGGGTCCGATATTGCGGATATCCAGCCTCTGAGATAGAAAGTAGAGTCCTAGAAGTCTTTGCGGACAAGAGGGGTGATCGATACCGCATCTGCAGCAGGCACTTTAGCCCAGACATGTACTCCACATCATTGCTAATAAGGACGAAAACACCGCGAGCGAGGCGAAAATTGCTCTCAACCGCTATTCCCACTCTATTCGTCCACATCCCTCCACTGGTGAGTCAAGTTTACGTATTTATCTCTCGGCATTGCGGTAGTGTGTAGCATTAGCTAACAATAATTTCCCCATTTATGTATCCACTCAATATGAAGGCTGAAGATTCTCCATCCGTGTCGTTATTGCAGTCATCAGCCACTTCAAGCGCCTATCGGGTAATCTTACTTAGCTATTCTGACACTGACTTGTTTTAGGCATGTAAATCAATAGTTTTAATTGATCGTGTAATTATTTTACCTAATGGTACACCACAGTACTCGTCCTCTAGTCTTTGTTTTCAGTTATAATTATTGTTATCCAAAATAATGCAAGTACTGTCTTTCAGGGAGATGCTGAGGAGTCCAACGCATTGACGACAACCGTAGATGTCACTCAGATGCTCGAGGTACGTTTCCGGACAGTTCCATCGATGGAGATCATCAGATCTTGCATTCTTGTAGCGTGATTGTTACACACAATGTTTCTTTCGTTTTTAGCCATTGGTATGTCCTTCTGTCGTCGCCCTCCTATGTGTCTTCTTTTTTCAATATTGTGTTCATTACTAATGAAAGTCCTATGTTTCAGGGAGTCGATGGAGCATTAGTCCAAGAGGAAGGGGGAGCGTGCAGTTACGGGTCGGCGCAACAGCTTGCAGAAGTGTGCACCGCAGTTACAGCGTCCCTTGATGTTCTTATGCATTTCGAGGTATGGATACTGACAGATCAATCATGCGAGATCAAATGACGTGATTACATCCGCTATACTTCCTTCTTTATTAACGCAAGTACTATGTTTCAGGGAGCTGACGGAGCTTCTTCAACAAGAACATCATCCCTAATAGTTGATGCAGATCTCTGGGTGGTGACACTTCCAACGATGGAGCAAATCGAATCATATTTAGATATCCATTATTTATTTTAGACAACTGATCATTTGTGCAGGTCTATTTAGATGAGCCGTTGACGCCTGCAGAAAGTTTATGTTCTTTTAAACAAAATACAAAACCATACTAATGCAATTACTGTGTTTCAGGGAGTTGCTGAAGCCTCATCTTCAATAATATCATCAATGGAAGTCTATGCGGAGCCCGAGGTATGGATCTTGACAGTTCAATCTAACTAGATCAACAATGCGTGAACTATTGTCGTTTGAATGTTCTACACAATGCGTTCATTCGTGTTTTGCTATTGAGATGTACGTATGGGTATTGGTCCCCAAGTACATTTTGTGTTTTCAATATTATTATACATACTAATGAAAGTTCTATGTTTCAGCGAGTCGATGGAGCCTCAGTGAGTGATGGATGTGCTTATCATGAAAGTATAGTCGTTGCAGCGCGAGAGGAAGTGGAGACATGCACACACGAGTCGGAGCAACAGCGTCCTGATGTTGAAGTTCGAGGAAAGAAAGTTTCAAAGAAAAGAAAGCAAAAGAAGGTTAGTGTCCTGTTCACTATATTATGTTGTCTTTCACTGTCAATAGTTCAATACTGTAAGTTGTGTTTAAACTGAACATCCCTTTTCTAATCTGTCCTCTAGTTGCGAGTGGGTGTAAGAACTAGATCTACACAGACAGTGAAGCGAACGAGAGATGTTGCTTGTCAAACCTTTTGGCAGGGACTTGAGACTGGAGATGCATCGTGCCAATGGGAAGAATATGAAGTGATTGACAACGGAGCTATACCACCACCAGCCATTGATAGTGAATGTCCTCCTGGTAGTTTGGATGCAGTCGTAGATCAATTCACAGAATCCACACCCGCAAAAAATAAGAGCACGCGAAAGTTGAAGACATTGTTTTTTTCTCCCATCTCCGGACAAGGAACAGATGTTGCAATGGAAGAGAATGAAGTGGACGACAATGAAACACCATCAATATCACTCAGCATAGCGGAAGACGATATCAGAGATTGTACCTTTCATGCGAGTGACATGTCCTCAACGTTACAGGCCGAACCAGCTGGGATGCAGAGTGACAGTATAAGGAAAGAGGCCAAATTCATTGTATTCGATAGCTGTTTGATGGATATTATTATGATGATGAAATGTGGGCATTGGGTTGGTGGGGAAGTATGTGGGGAGCCATTGATTAATGTGACTCGTGCAATTCGAGGCACTAACCTTAAAATACATGCCACCTGTACACAATATCATCCGTTCGCATGGTCTGCACAACCCATGCTGGGGCAACTGCCAGCAGGCAATCTACTTTGTGCAGCGGCCGCACTTTTTAGTGGTTCAAGTTTTAAAAAGTTACAGTATTTCTTTCAGTTTGTGGGAATCCATTTCATTGCGAAAAGTCAGTTCTACAAATACCAAACCGATTATCTATTTCCAGCCATCAGCGAAGCTTGGAGAATGGAAAAAATGTCAATGGAAAGTACATTCGCGGGCAAACGCTTCAGGCTAGCCGGTGATGGACAATGCGACAGTCCAGGATTTTCAGCCAAGTACTGCACCTACCACTTTCAGGACATGGAAAGTAAGAAAATTGTGAGTTCGGTGGTCGTGCAGGTGTCACAAAGTACATCCTCAGTGGCCATGGAGAAATTTGGCTTTGTAGCATCATTGCAAGAACTACAATCGCGGGGAATGGTGATCGACCTGATAGCCACGGACAGACACGTTTCAATTGCCAAGACAATGAGAGAACAGTACAAAAATATAAATCACCAATTTGACGTTTGGCATCTTGCAAAATCAATCAATAAAAAATTGTCGGCTGCAGGAAAAAAAAAAGATATGCAAGGTATTTCACAGTGGTCCAAGTCAATCAGCAACCATCTTTGGTGGAGCTCAAAAACATGTGAAGGGTCGTTGGAAATTCTACTGGAAAAATGGCGGTCAGTAATGTTGCACTGTAGCAACGTACATCGATGGTCGACAAATGAGCATTTCCACAAATGTGAACATGGCCATTTGTCCACAGAGGAGGCACGGAAGAAGAAGTGGTTGATTCCTTCATCACCCACTCACAAGGCCATTGAAAAGATTGTATTTGATAAAACTATAACAAAAGCTTTGAGGGGACTCACGGAATTCTGCCACACAGGAGATTTGGAGGTGTTCCACAATATGTGCCTCAAGTACAGGCCCAAAAGATTGCATTTTGGCATGGAAGGCATGATAAATCGGACTCTTCTAGCGGTCTTGGCACATAACCATAATGTTGGCCGTCAACAAAGTAGGACGACCGGAACTTTAGGGACGCTTCGCTACAATAAGGCCTTCACTAAAAGAAGTAAACAATGGGTGATCAAACCAGTGTTTGAGGATATGCAATATGAGTTTATTGAGAGACTTATCGTAGATGTCCTCGATAGGCACATACATGGAGTGGTGAACGAACCTATGCAGGGGACAACTGCATTGCCACCCAACATTGCCTCTGTTCCATGTCCACCTAAAGCAGAGCTCATTGAGAAATACACATCACGGTTTAAATGATTGTAATTCGATTGTCTGTTCTCTCGAGTCTCCTCATGTTGCAGGCCCATTGCAATTAAACCAAACAGTAATATAAATCATTTTTACAAAAATTATAGAATGTTTCCGTATTACAAACACATGGCCGACCCATAGGGACAATAAAAAAAAAGGCACGCAGACAAGATGCCCTTACACTAACTGGAGCTAACTAGAAATGTGTGCTCGCTCAAAGTGAAGGTCAGCTGCTTTGATGTTTTGCTCGGGTGGCGGAACGGCCCACGACCCAATATAAGGTTCTATTGTGATTTGACCTTGACAGGCCGGGACCATCCTGAAAGACTAAGAAAAGATAATGAATAAAATTTCAGAAACGAAACGATGAGCCACGTTCATTAGAAGAAGTAACGTCGGCAAAGAAGGAGTGGTGTTTCGGGTCTGCCCTACACAGAGACACAATGGAAAATGCAAATATAATGTAAGTAACTTTTGATGAGTTTATACCGCAATTTCATTACTATACAGTGGCTTTAAAGACGGGTTCAGTTGTACTTGTTCGTTCTATGTGGCATAGTGTTTTCTACCGCGCACTATCTGGAGGAGAAACATCTGCTTTTACTGAAGCACCTCAAAACCTTCCTCTTTGCTTCTGCTTTCTCTCTCCCTCTCCCCTGCTACAACTGGTCCACTGTCTGCGACCTCGGTCCTGGGCCCTTCCACTCTCCACCTGCACTGCCTCCCTGTCAACCCCTGCACTGGGGGACTGTCTCAGTATCCTACAGCCCCCCCTTCCCAGCACTTGTTCTGCACTTACCTTGCACTTGCCACCAGCTGGCCCTATTTATTTATTATTTTATGCTACTTACCTTGTACTCCACTCCCCCCCCCTCCATGCCTCGCCACGCCTTTAAACACTTGTGTACACCCAGTAGCGCTGTCCTCGCTATGAAATGAATAATTTTAATAAGGATCTGATGGTGAGACTAATTTCATTTTTTATGTTTTTAGGTACATCATTCACTACTGTCTGTGTCACGAGTACCAGACACCGGCGGACGGCTTCTACAGCCGCCAGTTGCTTCTCCGCGTGAACAACGTTACCACCCTGACCATTTTATGGGACGATCGCCAAGTACAAGTATGCCCTTACGCGGTACTAACGGTTAGATGCAACATACCTACCGTTGTGGTGGCCTAGTGCCTCGTTGTTGGAACAGCCATGCGATTATCAGTGCGACAGAAGAGCTTATTTTTATCGTAAACCAACACCCTGTGTACTGCACACGAACATCGCTTGCCTCAAGACGAACTAATTTGGATCGAGAGCAAAGAAAAATGCAAATCGCTGAATATTCTCTAAACATTTGATGTCCAATAAACGTACTTTGCCAAATGTACAATCTTGCCGTTTGCTTTTAAACCACGGTTTCACATTCCGAATTGTGGTGCTGTATTGTGAGATGCTCTAAGACCCTGTGTACAGCAAAGGACCATCGCGTTCCTCAATACGAACTTTTTGGAACATGAGCAAATAAAAATGCAAATCGCTGAATATTCTCTAAACATTTGATGTCAAATAAATGTACTTTACCACATTTACAATCTTGCGGTTTGATTTCAAAGTACAGTTTCATATTCCGAATTGTGGTGCGCTGTATTGTGAGCTGATCTGTGTTGATTTCCGGGGTCTGTGTGGAGTCGCGTAGAAGACGCCTGGGCGCGTTTGCCTACGCAGCTCAGTCACGTCACGGATAGAGGCGGGGAATATGAATGTTTTGATAAAGTCTGTTTCAGGGGCGGGGGATTTGATTTAGTGCCGCAAAGGCAGGTGAGCCAGGTCGATGCGGCGGAATGATAGGATTATCACAAAATGGAGGCTGATTTCGAGTGCGATAATGGGCGAAAAGTCGGGTAAGGTCCATAGGAAAGTTTCCTACGATCTACCGATTTATGCTTACAAACACATGGCCGACCCGTAGGGACAATAAAAAAAAAGTCCCGGAACTATCCTTTAAGCAGCAAAGTCTCGCAAATGGGAAATAAAGTTTCCAAAGTAAATATAGATGGATCCAAGAGTCTGTTGTAAATAAATGATAAACATATAGTCCAAATTGAGCGTAAATGGATGCGTCCATGGCGCAGACATGACAGTTCCTCATCGTAACGGGAATCCTTGTCCTCAAGGGGGGAGTCTTCCAGTGAGTTCCCGCTAGCCACCATCCCTAGGGGAAATATTGCATAGCAGACTCACCTCCCTACCATCACATAGTTTGCACAACACATCTGCAATTAGGATGCAGGTAAACCCGACTATAAAATTCAGTCTAGCTGCACACATAATGTCTCTCATGCCCCAAATATTTAGCACAACACCTATGCCATTAGAATGCTGCTATCCTCCGCAATAAAAATTCGGTCGAGCTGCACACATGATATCTCTCACGCATACTCTCTAGATTACCTATCTGCACCCACCCACATGCCTGCTCTACACAGGCGACTTACAGGGACTTGGCCACCCCTACCCGCCCCCGTATTGGCTAGAATGCACACACGCATTCTATAACTCTCAGACGAATTTCCCATACTTGGACTTCGGTCCCCAAGGGTGTTCATCCTACAGCGCGTTGAGACCATACCAATGGTGAAAGGCGCTATACAAATGCCCGTTACATTACATTAGAATGAAAGGCTCTCTCCTGTGGAGAAGTGACTGAATGACTCGATTCATCACACTAGGTTGATCACATTTTCTGTGTCTAATGTTGAACATCGCCCCTCTGATCTTGCTTTAAACATGAGAATGTGAGTATCTTTTCTTATTGGATAAAATGTACATCTTGATTGTTCTGGGCAGTCCTTACCAGGAAAGATTTCTTGGGTTATATGTGCCGTCAAGTTTCTCATCATTTCAGACATTATTCTATCACCACGCCATGTAAAAGTAATCACTTTCTGTTGTACTGTTAGATGATTCTTTTCATGTATGTTGGCTAACTATTCCAAATGAAACAAAGCAAATTTTAACAGTCAATATTATTTTTGCAAAGAGAGCATTAAGAGTATATTTTCATTAAGCATGTCGAAAAGTATAATTTATGGCTTACACTTATTTTGGTGATATATTGCATAAAATAGGAGAAACTAAAAGTCACTTGCTGGAAAAAATAAAATGTCAAGGAGGCTTTTAATATATTCTCACCAAAGGTGTTCTAAATGTACAGTCTATGGCTGTGCAGGATCGCATACCTTCCCCCAATCACATTCACACACGGTGTCAGGGCATAATTCCCCCAATAACAGGAGCCTTCTATCAAGCTGCGGAAGCTAGTAGGCAGGCACCCTCCCTGATGCTGCGCTTATTGCCTCTGTTGTCCGGCTGCTTTTCTACATTACCAGTCAATGAGGCAGTACCTGAGCCAGAAGAAAGGTGGGCAAGACCTTACAATAATGACATATTTCTTAATTAAATGCCAGAACTATAACAGAAGACTATAGGAACAATAAAATGTACTTGGTTGTTATTTTCCTGCACCATCTGAATATTGCAAACATGTCTTTAGATTATTCATATTTCACCACTAATTGCATGAAATGTGTGATATGATTGCTTAGGAAATGTTGTCAAGTAATCATGTGCGCCTTTAACTTTTTACCAGGATCCTCATAAAGTGACTTTCTCAATTTCAAAGATGCATTTTTCTTTTTCTTTTCAGTGTCTCATTTTTCTTGTCAATTTCTCTGTCAATCTAAATCAAACAATAAACACAAATAATAACGAACTTGTAATTTGTTTTAACCCCTTAAATGCTAGGCTGTTATGCAAGTCTATGCAAAATATAGAGGTGAACTGTTTGCAAGAAGCCTGTCGCAAGCCTCCGAGTGCGGCGGAAGCAAGGAGCCGCCAAAGGCTGGGAGCCTGAGATGGAAGACGAGGGAAGCGGAAGTAACCGCCGGTAAGGATGATCTGGAATAGTGGAAAGGTTTAGGCAATGAATGACAAAGAGACCTGGAATAGGAATCTCCTAGTTGGCATACTTACGAAGCGGCATGCTCAGGAGTAGTGACACACCGCTGTTCAGTCTTCGGTTGTTGGTATCCCAATGCGTGACCCAATGGGGGCATAGCCCAAACGCAATCAAGGACAGCTAGCCGAGCACCGCGAGCACGGTGCAACCCGGCGGCCATATTGGGATGGACAAAAGAAACAGTGTAACGGATCCTCCCACGGCGCCACCAAGACCAGCGCCTATAGTGGGATGTGACACCTACAACACCAGTGTACAAGCATTACCAGAAGCTAAGAGAGTGGCACCAAGGCTTCTTTGTAATTGATTGGGCTGATAGCTGGCAGAAAGGTGCAGATATGATATGATATAATATGGCATTTGTAACGCACCTATACACAAGTGTTTCAAGGCGCGACGAGGCAAGGAAGGGGGAACAGAGGGAGGACAGAGACAACGATCTTACTAGGCCAAGTGACATTGAGATCATGCAAGTGCAGTGGAGGGGGGGGAAGTGCTAGGGGAAAGGGGAGGGGGCAGTGCTGTACATGGGATCAAAACAATAACAAGAACTACGGCCAGCAGGTGGCAGGTGCAAGGGTAAGTGCAGACCTACCCCTGACGAACCACAAGGTACTCTCCCCAGAGAACCGGACCTGATGCATCGGCAGATTAATAATGCTGGAATGCCTCATCTACTCGTTGTCCATGAAGGTGATGGTGAAAACATTTGATTGGTGACATAAAGCAACTATTCTTTGTGCACATGTCAAGATATTAGACATCATGTGGAGTGTGCTGTGTTGCTGACCTGCACCGACCATAAAGAAGATCACCTCATGTAAAAGGGAAGTTTAGAAATTAAAAAAAATGTTTGTATGCATACGCAGTGTGTGCGTGCGTCTCGAATTGATCTCAGCACAGGGCTTCGATCAATCCAGAGAGCCCCTCCAAAACATCTCTGCGGTTGGAGACCTGGTCTCGGCCGATTTAAATGAACATAAAACTCGCCGATTTGTGGAGACATGTAGTCCGTTTACACGCGCTTCCATGTACTGCAAAATCATACAGGTAGAGAGTTACAGAAATGGGAAGCGCCAGCCGCACAATTGAAATTCATTGTTTTGAAAAAGAAACTAGACTCAGAGCATGATTTCTTGGACTATACAGAATGTAACAGACAGTGCAATAGATGTATAAGATCAAACGAATAATTGAACACTGCCATGCTTACATTTTAGCATATCCACTGTTAGAAATGTTATAAAAGATAAGGAAATGGGGTTTTAGGGTGCATACTTTTTTAAGATATATAGATTGCTACTGGGACATTCCACTCTGTTAAAAATGCTGTTTTCATAATGTCATATTCCGTTGAAGTGTGTCTACATTGGCCAATTCTCCTGCTGGGTATGTCATTTCAGTCATACACACTCTGCTATCAGGTGCTGGGATTTATTTTCTTGTTCGTTCAGTTAACTTAATAAAGGCGCACTTTGAACAAATAAATATACTTTTAGATTTACTGGTAGCCCTAGGAATACTAGTAACAAGAGAACAAAAGTACATTGCAAAACTGCAAAATAAACAGTGTCCTCTTAGTAGCATCCCTACAGTCACTTCTAAAAGCAGCAATTCTACAAAGGGTCTAGGGCATGGTTTGCAGCTCTGCTTTCTTTCTCCCTTTGACCTACAGCACATCTATACAAGGAGTAACCGGGTCATTTCTATTAGTTTTAAAGAGGTTTCAGACAACGGCGGCTTCAGGGCAATCACTAGTTAATGTAAGTCGCTTTACAGCAGGGGTCTCTGCATGGAGTGGGTGTGCCTCGTGGGTTGGGCTTGCAGACGGTCTACAAGCCCAGTTCAGTCCTCCAGAGATAAAAATGCTAAAGGGTAAATGACTTGGCGGGCAACGGCCCCTTCATTTTATGTTTTTATCTTTAGTTACTTTGTGTGATCACACCGGCCCACGTGCGTGCACAAATAATGTCTTCTGGTGTCCACCTCAGCTGGGCTGCAGGGCTGGGTTTGGCCAGGCGCAGGCTGCTGTCGGCCTGCTGCAGCTCCAAATAGAGGCCTTGTCATCATCGTTACACTTGCAAGTTAGCTGCTTTGCCACAGCTAGAGAGACAGAAGCCTGCAGGCTGCTGCTCCATGTCAACAGTTCCTTCCTTGCTTCCCAAATGTGAAATGTGCAGGGGTTGGGGGGATTGTGGTGAGGGACAGACCGCACTCAGACCCAGCAGCACAACACACCATGCGGCCCGCTCACGTGATTGGCTGCCAAGCCAGCCCAAGCAACATAGCAGCAGCAGGCCCCTGGCAGTTGCCTGGCCCCTGCCCCAAGGCTCAGAGCAAGGAGGACTCTACTCTAGACAGGCCACCCCTCCCGCCACCCTCTCCCAAATCATACATGCACACAATACAGGACAGGAACCGCCCACAGCAGGAGGCAAGCTCTCAGTTCACTCCCTCCCAACTCCCCAGGACAATTTGTTATAATTGGCCTCATTACACGGATGGCGCTAAGGGATTACCGGCACCGGTAAGGGCACCCGTGCCGGTAATCCCTTAGCGCCATACTACGAGGTCCCTCAGCGGGTCCCGTCCTTAACGTGTGGCCAGACCACACGTTAAGGAAGGGACCCGCTGAGGGACTTCAGGGCAAATAACGGTACCGCTAATAGCGGTACCGTTATTTGCTCCTTCCCCATTCCCATTGAGCCCTATGGGGGCTCAAATGGGAATGGGGAAGGGCCTTGGTGAATGGGAAATTACCGCCCCGCCAATCTTGGAATGGGGCAGTAATTCCCCCATTCCCCAAGGCGGAATCAGTAAAATATCGGCGGCAACCATGGCGCTAATAGCGCCATGGTTACCGCCGTCCGTGTAATGAGGCCCAATATGTTGTTTAATCAAAGATTGGCTGCCTCATCGCACCACGCCGGCAGATGGCTGGGGACACACACTGCCCAGCACGGCCAGATCTATTGTGTGCATTCATCAAAGCAAGTTAACACTTACTAAGTGTTAACTTTCTTTGATGAATGGCTGCTGCATCCCATTTGCTGTGCTGCGGCGAGCAACTCAGAGCAATAAGTAATGTTACCTTACCTAAAGTAACTTAAGTTACTTAATCACAGAAATAATGTTATATTCCAAACCGGCTCCAGGGTGGCTTGTAAAACTGGCCCCAGGCCATCTCAAGTCCAAATTGCATTCTGCTGTGGGCAGAATGTCCAATTGGGTAGTCTGCCCATGCTTGCTAATTCCATATAGCAAGCTACTATAGTAATATAAGAATAAACCTTGTTAATGTATTCTGTATCCTTTTCATAATCTTCTGAGATGGGAATCAGGCACTGCGTATCGTCAGCATAGTTGGTATAGGTTATCCACTTCGTGTTCAGTAACTCAAACAGCGGTTTCGTCAAGATGTTATAAAGAGTCAACAACGTCTGCCACTGCAGTGCCATTAAACACTCTAGCTGAGCTATTGGACACAAAGGAATTCACCCATTTGGCTGCCAAAGGTGAAAAATGCGCAGAATGTACAAGTATGGTCCGCTAGGTAAAAGGCTTCTGACAAGTCTAATAACATCAACAACACAATGCTGCCCTTATCCATGGCTTGTAAAATGTTGGCTTTCAGGACCCACATAGCCTTCTCAGTGCCATGTGCTTGTCTGAAGCCTAACTGACATTTGTCCAAGATGTTATTTTTGACAAGGTGTTCTTGAACCTGAAGATATGCAGCTTGGTCAAGTATCTTCAGTAGAAAAGGAACATTAGTAATGGGCCCGAAATTAGTGGCGATGTTGGTATCCAGAGTAGGCTTTATTAATAAGGGGGTGTTCCTCGCATGCTTTATTAGAACTGGCACATGGCGCTCTAGGAAGGAGCTGTTAATGAACTTTGTGATAAGTGGAACCAAAGAAGGAGAATCAGCTTTGACCACAGCCGCTGGACAATCATCACCTTTACAGGTTGTTGGTTTAAGATGTGCAACAAGGTCAGTCACCTCCACTTCTGCTGCAGGGCTAAACAAACATAGCTCAGTCAAATTGCCAGGCAGATTAACTAGAGGTGCCACAAGTTCATGTTCTACTTCTCGAGGTCCGGCATCAGCAACCTCCCTAAATGTGTTCCTAATGTTTTCCCTAATATTCTGTACCTTGCTAACCATTGCTTTCTGAATGGCCGTACACCATGACCTATGTTAGGTTAGCTTTACTACAGGTGGTATCAGGTTTTCTAGTTCCCTTAAGATTTTAAATAAATCACTTGTATCAGACCGAGTATTCATGATCTGCATGTCAAAATCTGACTTTTTTACTTCAATGACAGCAAGCTTATCATTTTTTGCTGCTTTTGCAAAAGATTCCCTGTTCTCCAAGGTTCTGGATTTGCCCCAAATATTATGGTCCTTCTGTTTAGTTATTTTCAAACTATGTATCTCTAGTGAATATCAGAATTTCAATTTCTTTCACCCATAGATAACGAGTTGTAGGTGGGGCAATTTGATCCACAGCCTAAGTTAACGAAGTCTGATATGCCAATGCTATATCACAGGAAGTCACATAATCATCCAGATTATGTATCAATAGGGCAACAAGTGGAGTTACTGCTTCTCAATTCCATTCCCCATATTCCAGTCCAGGTTTTCTTGGTTGCACCCAGGTGCATTCTGGGAGTTCTGGTTCTGAAAAAGACAAAATAATTCTGTCCAGACAACTGGCTGACGTGCATTGTGGAAGTGGCACACTCACTGGGGTAAGGGACTGCCCTCTCCCGACCCCCGCATTGGTAATTGCTGCCTCCTCCAAACAACCTTTTACAAGCTTGCCAATTGAAGGCTTAGAGTTATGTATACAAGCTTTACGTATTTATTAACACAAATCCACACTGAAACAATTGTTGCCATGTTTTAGATCCCTTGGGAGTGAGAATATTTGACGTTAGGGGTATTGAAAGATAGAGCGAGTTAGCAATCAAGTCTGGAGGTAATGTAGCTGTGGAAGCTACTCTATGGCAGTTGAGAGGAATGTTAGGAAGGATGTATCTGATACGCTGGTATGATAGCATACAAAGATCACTGATCTAATCTGTGTTTGGAGGACCATTTTGAAATCAAGGACTATTAGGGTTTCTGCTTTGAAGACAAGTGAATTTGACTGGCTATGGTTAAGTCATACATTTTGAGTGAGGGGGAAATTGGCATGGGTGTAAAATCAAACTGTTTTTAGTTTCTATTTATTTTTAGGAAGCTCTTTGCAATCCAAGAGTAAATAAAAGTTGTATTGGCTTTTTCATACATACTTTCAGTGTAAACGTAGGTTGTTGTTGGCATTGCCACAGTACAGCAGGTCACTTGGGGTCTGCTTTACTGTTGACAGAGGAGATCCTTGTTCAGAACATCATACAACTTCACAGAAAAGGCAGTCTCAGACACTGGTAATAGTTGAATAGAAAATATACAAACGGCAGGATTTAAAGACTATCTCCAAAAGATGCTAGAGAAGGAGTTCTTGGCATTGGTTGTCAAAGGTCATGCTGTGATCTAAATGTACTAACATATTTGTTACATGTTTTGCTTGCCTCACTACTATAATGGTATTTTTGCAGATTTTGTGCAAACCGGTTTCTGTGCCATATCACATGCCATTTATGTTCGGAAACTGCAGGGGCTGGAGCAGTGTATGAGTTTCAACGTGAGTCTGAAATTGGTCAACACGAGTTTACTCAAGAGTGTTGGTATAGAGACAGGCAGATAAACTGCCGGATAAACATTGTTGGACACTTTTACTTTCTACGATTTCAAGCTGTGGACCAGCCCATTTCTTCTATTGGCAGCGACCAGTTCCACCCAGCACCAGTGGAAAGTAAAACTACCAGCTTGGCGCGCACCGTGAGAGTGCCTCTCTCATGTGCGTGCACTGTGAGAGTGCCTTGCGAGTGCTGTTAACCTGTGTTAAGCTGCGTGCTACATTGTGTCAGTTTGCTGCCGGATAAACTTTGTTGGACACTTAATTGACTTTCTACAAGTTAAAGCTGTGGACAATCAAATGTCTTCTATTGGCGGCAGCCAGCTCTAGCGAGCACCATTGGAAAGTATAGCTACCGGCACGGAATGCACTCGTGTGCACGCACCGTGAGAGTGCCCTGCGAGTGCTGTTAAGCATGCTGCAGTGCCACTGGTACGTTTTTTCAGACTATTCCCAGTTTATTAGGTGATTATCACAGCTTTTGAGGGATGCAAACACTTTGCTTTCAAATTCTGTCGGGGAGTCCTTTGGAAGGGTTAATTGGGCGACAAGGTGAAGGCAGTTCCCATTTCGGCATTGTATTGAACTGCATAATTGACTTTTAGCTTCCCAAGGGATGACGTATGCTTACGCATTAAGAAGTACAATGCCAACACCGGCTGTAACATCTATTTTGGCTGGCCAAATATCAACCCCTTATCTAGACCAACTAATACCCTTGCAAATCAAGGACCCCTTCATTGCCTCCACGCATCAGGCGAGATCTGTATCGGAAATACAGATACGTTTATTCTCGCCTGGAACTGCAATTCTAAAAGAGGCATTGATTCCCTTGTCCTGCGTAAAAAACAATATTGGTGCACTCTGCGGAGCCGCAAAAGTATGTTCAATAACTGGATTCTAATCAACGGATCACCTATAAAGAAATTCCTGATCCTGCTCTTTTGGCAGGAGTACAGGTTTTGGACTTATCATATTTGCCTATGGCCCACCAACAATGTTTGATTAGGCCATAGGTGCTGGCAGTTTGTGATACTTCCTCTCAGAAGGGTCAGGTTGATCAGTAGTAAGCATTGGCAATCCTTTTAATTTGGCCACAATGGAGCGTTTGGATGTTGTAACTAACCAAGTTGTGGACAGAGTTATGCAGCGGTCACTAGGTGAGGGAAATGTGTCAACACCTTGCATTTCAAAACGTTTTCCAGAGTCTAATTTGGTGAACCCTTTGTTTGCCTCTCCTGTGCTCTACCCTGAGTCTTCTGTGTCATTTGTTTGCCCCACACACCGAGGCGTGTAACTGATACAGTGCACAGCAACATTCCATCTACAGACCAATCAATTCCTTTGTTGAATTTGTTAGTGTTGTCCCTGATAAAGCTGTATGAGTCTGTGAATACTTAAATCAATGACCAGGTTATGCTATTGTCTGTGTTGAATACTAAGGTATCATCTATTGAATGTTACGTGAAGGCCGTTAAAATGTCCACGTCCACTAGTATGGAGAAAAATCAAATGATTAATAGCCCAACATCAATGGAGCTATTCAGGCAATAGCAGTACTGCATGATATCTTACCACCTGACTCAGTTGGACCTTTGGTTAATAACACACCAGGGGGTGATCTGTGGCATCTGTAATGACCTCTTCACCTATGTCTCTGCCTGTTTATGGTGAACTGCCCTCTCTAAAGGAAACTCACGATGATCATCTGAATGTTCCAATTTTTGACATGGGAAAGAGAACCAGGTCGAATCCGAAGAAACAACCCATTTTTACAGAAAAAGAAACTTAAAAATATAAAAAAGCACCAAAACCCTCTACTTGTGGCTCGAGGACGTTTTTAAGATCCCTATCTATGACAGTTACCATTGCTACCAAAGTTAAAATCCAGAACAAGAGGAACAATAAACACCAGAATAAGAGGCAACAGATAATTGGTCAATCGCCACCACTGACTCCGATTCAGGAAATTGCCATGATGAAGAGGAGCCTGATTCAACTATTATGAGAAATGTGCTCAATCTCTCTACTCACTCAGTCGATTCGATTGAGTAGCGGGAATATTCAGCAAGCTGTGTCAGTGGTAGTGCAACATATGCCCTTGACTGCTACTCATTAGCCTCTGTCTGTTCAGGTGCCGACACTTTGTGCTGAGGATCAAGATCTTCAACCCTGAGTCTTTCTCACACTGGAACAGAAAAGAACATTACTGGCTTAGAAGAACCAGTCTCATAAGGATGATCCATTGAAACAATCTGTAAACACTGCTCCACCAAACATACTTGAGGATCCTAGCCTACCCGACTCTGATGTGGAGTTTTGCAAGGCTCTGAAAGATTTGTCTCTGTTGGTGCTAACCACACCACACGGGAACAAATGAGATCACAATCCGGCTTGGGCTTATTATCATGGTCAGAGACTTTGTCAGTGCAGTTCCGATCTAATTTTACCTTAAAGTCATCCAATGTTTGTCTTTTTCTGGAGCGTTTGGTGGATTTGAACGATCACACAATACTAAACTACAAAACTGTATTGATACTATTCCTTCCCTTCACTCCATCCAGTCGCGAGACATAGAGCAGATTGAATTTATTAACAATGTTGATCTGGCTCGAGTACTTCTGCATGTTCCCTCAAGGATTGTAAAGGACGTTATATTAAATGTTGTGCCTTTTTTCTGACCTTTGGGTTATGATGTTATAGAGGTAAACACGGCTGATATTCTCTGGGTGGTGAAAGACGCTCAAATCCGCTAAGGGGTAGTGCCGTATTGGCATCTCACCCTCCCCTGAGGGTCACATGCATGCAAACAGCAGCAGGTCTGACACGATCTATTGAATGTATTAACTGTTTTGATTGCAGCAAAGAGGCTATTAATTGGTCTTGGCTTCTTTACCCTTTAGCGCAGCTAAAGGGCAAACAAGCAATTAACTAGCTTACGTAAGGAACCTGAAGATAGGCTCCTGAAAAACCCAGGGTCATAAGAATCTGCTCCAGCTGGAAGGGTGATTCTTTGGAAAACCTGGACATGTTTCTCTTATAAGAAACATGGTTCATTTCTTTGCCAGTGATGGATGGGTATACAATTATATTGTCACAAGCACAGAAGGGTCCTAAGGGACGCCCCTCACCAGGGTTATTAACCGCTGCTCGTAATTGCTGTGGTTATACTCTCCTGTCCTGGATGGCCCCAAAGTCCTTTCTGCAGATAACAAGATTGGTGTGGTACAAGACCAGTTTTAGGTACCATGGGGTCTTTGCCCATTTACTGGAATTTGGCCGGCATCTCTACAGATTAATTTTTAGATGCTGCTGCTGGGTTAGCGGATGCTTGTGCCCAGGACCCCCTTATCACATCCATTATCATTGCGGGCAACTTGAATATCACGTGTTTGCCAAAAAATGGGACTGATTTAGTCTGCTCTGATTATCTCAAAAAGGCACAAGTTTGAAGCAAAAAATTGCTATTATTGAGGGAGGAAATAGACATGCATATGGTGAATGGCTTTGTTAGGGGTTATATTCCCCCTGTCCCCACATGGAACAGGGGAATTCATTTGGCCACAATTGATTACATTTTGTTTCAGAAAATGTTTTTCTGTTCATGGTAGAATTCAAGGTTATCCCCTCTTCAAAGAGTGACCATGATTTGCTGCAATCTATGTGGGAAATTCCTGCGCTCCCGCATCAAAGAGACAACTACACACCCTCTCTGGTGTCAAGCTCATGTAGAAATTGCCTTGGGCTGAATACAAGGTCTTTGATCGATTTAAATCAGTACCTTGTATCTGCTTTTTACCGTAATAAGAGTGATGGCAACTATTTACCAGACATTTATGTTAATGTGATGAACCTTTTTGTCCAAAAGAATGTATGTTCAACGGGACAATTTTTTTGGTCACAAACATTTATTTATTCTGAGCATACAAAGACTGTTACGCCAAGGCGACCGCCGGCGGCTCATGGTACTTCCAAACTTACCCGGTATGTTGGCCGGCAACGTTCTGCCAGGCGTGCCATGTTTCATAGATGCTGGAGGTTACTTTAATGGTCCGGGACGTGGACGGACTTCGATTCCCATCATTGTTGGTTCCTTTCTTTCCTCCAATAGGAATCAGGGAGCCTCGCATTGGATTGCATATTACGTTTCACGTAACACGGAAGTATGCTTCCTATTGAAGTTACTCCAATGGTTTGTTGCTCCTGAAGTTCTGTCTTCACTTTCCTTCGGCTTAATGCCTTGGATATTTCTGCCTGTGCACCGAACCCTCAGCCTGTTTATGGATTTCTCACTCTCTGCCTTCGCCTTATTTCTGGTTGCCCAAAAGCCACTTTTTCCTTTGCTCCAGTGCTTCAACATCCGGACCCGTTCCTGCCTTAACTGGTCGAGGCGGACGCCTCTGGTTCTGCCATTGGGGCAGTTCTCTCCCAACGTTGTCCTGACTCTGGGGAGGTACATCCAGTGGCCTTTTTCTCTCGTAAATTTACGCCCTTTGAGATTAGCTACCCTATTACTGAGAGGGAATTACTGCCCATCAAAGCTGCCTTTTCAGAATGGCGGCACATCTCCTGGGTGCGCGTCATCCCGTGACCGTTTATTCAGATCATCGCAGCCTTCTGGCATTCAAATCTATGAAGTGCCTCACAGCTCGTCAGGCTCGGTGGCATCTTTTCCCAATTCAACTTTCAAATGACCTATCGTCCTGCAGGTCTTAATAAGTGCGCGGACGCCTTGTCTCGCCTGTCTTTGGTTCCTCATTCGAAACCTGAGAATCCTGCCTTACTGCTACCTTGCAGGGTGGTGTGTGGTTGCACTTCTCGACCCGCTTTGCATTCTCTCATTTCCCAATGTGTTTCCGCTCATCCTGAGGAATGTACTTCGCTCCAGTTGGATATTGTGCAAGGGCTTCCATATATCCAGGGGCGTTTGTTTATAACCCCGGGGGATGCTTGTTCCTCTGCTTTGGCCACTGCCCATGATTCCTTACTTGCAGCACATCCCAGGCAACAAAGGGCCTTAGCATCCCTCCGTAGATGGGCTTGGTGGCCTACTATGGCCAGGGATGTCGTGGATTATCTGGACACATGTTCAGTATGTGCTCAATGCAAGCCATCTCGATCCAAGCCAGTAGGTCTGTTACAGCCTCTTCCTCTTCCCCACAAGCCTTGGTACATGGTATCGATGGTCTTTATTGTCGACCTACCCCCTGTGAGCGGGATGAATACTTTTCTGGTTATAGTGGATTATTTTACCAAAATGGCTATCTTTATACCCTGTAAGGGTCTCCCTTCTGCATCTTCTTTGGGGGATCTGTTTTTACGGCATGTCTTCCGGTTCTTTGGGCTGCCTGCTATCATTATCTCTGACTGGGGTCCACAGTTTACCGCCCGCTTTTGGAAAGCCGTGACTGGTTTCCTTCGCATTGATGCTCGGTACAGCATGGCTTTTCATCCTCAAACTGACGGCCAAACCGAGCGTGTTAACGCTACACTCGAACAGTATCTGAGATGCCTTTGTTTACAGTACCAGGATTCATGGATGTCCTTGATACCAGCTGCGGAATTCGCCTACAATAACTCTTTTCACACATCTTCTGGGATTTCCCCATTCTTTGCTCTATATGGACAACATCCACGTTCCTTACCTCTGGATCCGGCCCTTCCGGTTGACAATCCTGCAGCCAGTGCTTGCATTAGAGATATGGACGCCGTTCATCGTGATGTTCGTATGCATTTACTTCGTGCTCAGTTGCGGGCTAAGAAGTTAGCAGACCGCCACCGTACCCCTGCCCCGGTATACAGGGTCGGTTCCAAGGTATGGTTGGCTACCCGCAACCTCTGGATTCCGGGTCAGCAGTCCCTCCTTCCACGTTTCGTGGGTCCCTTTCCTGTTCTAGCAGTGATTAATCCGGTTGCTGTGCGTTTACGACTTCCCACAGCCTGGAAAGTGCACCCGGTGTTCCATGTCTCCTTGCTGAAACCCTGTTCTGCCTCTGTTAGTCTTCCAGTCACTCCTGCTCCGATAGATGTGGCAGGGGATGAGGAGTTTGAAGTGGCTGACATCATGGAGTTTCGTTGGCGCAGGGGCTGCCCGTACTATCTGGTGGATTGGAAAGGTTTTGGTCCAGAGGATCGTACCTGGGAACCTTTGGGCAACATTCATGCTCCGCAACTGTTGTGTCATTTCCATGCCCCCAGTAGGTTGCCGCCGCCTTTGGGGGTGGATACTGTTACGCCAAGAAGACCGCCGGAGGCTCATGGTACTTCTAAACTTACCCGGTATGTTGGCCGGCAACGTTCTGGGAGGCCTGCCACGTTTCTATGTCACAGAATATGGCGCTTTTCGGCCCCGTTTCATAGACAGTGGAGGTTACTTTAATGGTCCGGGATGTGGACGGACTTCAATTCCCATCATCCTTGGTTCCTTTCTTTCCTCCAATAGGAATCAGGGAGCCTCGCATTCAATTGCGTATTACGTTTCACGTAACACGGAAGTATGCTTCCTACTGAAGTTACTCCTATGGTTTGTTGCTCCTGAAGTTCAGTCTTCACTTTCCTTCGGCTTAATACCTTGGATATTCCTGCCTGTGTACCGAACCCTCAGCCTGTTTACGGATTTCTCTCTCTGCCTTTGCCTTATTTCCGGTTGCTCCTGCCCGTGTACCGAACCTTCAAGCCTGCCTAAGTACCATCCTCCTGGTTGCTGATTTTGCTTTGAGTCACTCCTGCCCGTGTACCGAACCCGGATTGTTATACGGATTGGAATTGGAACTCCTCCCCTCTGCAGCGCGAACAAGCACACCGCAAGTATCTTTATCCTTATCTGGCTAATCTCGTTTTTCTTTTCTTTCGTGTTGTGGCTGCTGACCAGTTAAACTGTCTTCTCATACTTCCTGTTAAACTTACCTCCTCCGTGCACGAGAACGCTCTGCAGGGACGTGCACCATCCCGACTCTAGAGTGATCCGTGTGCCGTCGGGTGTAGTTCCCCATCTAATCTTCCTATTTGTTGTTTTACACCAGTCGCTGTGGACTTCCTCCTTATCTTTCCTCTATTAAGCTCCAATCAACACGGTAAGAGTAACAGCTCAGTAATAACCTCTCTTCCTTCAGGTTTAGCCCTGTCATATTAGCTGAGCCCTTCATTGATTCCAATTTCATCCTTGTCTTTAGTGTTGGGTTACCTAGAGGGAGAATCAGCTGTAGTCAGTACAGGTATTACTATATTGAGAACTAACTGTGTTTAATCATTTATTCTTCCTTGATAATATTACCTGTTCATTTCTTTACAGCTGGTGACTATAGTGGTGTGTGTTCCCGCTCTTTTGAGTGATCGGTCTCCTTGATTGTATCCTTGAACAGTCTGGGGACATATTGCTAAAAAGAGCTTTCTTGCCCTCAACAGAGAGGAGGCCCTGGTTAGGTCTAACTACAGGCTCTACTATCAAGTCCTGGGTCAAGGTTCCACTGCATCACCAGGATTACCAACCGGTGAGTGACAAAGACAGAAAAGAATACTGCGAGCAGAGATTAGGAGCGTTTGGTTCCTAGATGCTCCTTTAAGAAACATGGAAATCAGGAAAAAAACGCAAAAATTTAAATATGTTGGGGCTATTAGAGTACAATGCTGCAGGATGATTTGATTTGGGGTATTTATAACATGCTCGTGATGGACTAAACCATGTAGCGGCGCAGATGGAACAAAATTCAAACAAAGCAGGGGATGAACTACAGACAATTTCAGCAGCAGGAACAGCAACTATAAAGTAGCATTGCATATTATCTAAACAGAAACGTCTTATATACTTTGCGAAATTGATAAAGTGATTCAAGGTTTCTCTGGGGATACTATTCGACAATTTTGGACCAAAAACAGCAAATCTTCTGTGTCCCCTTGATGTACATACTGAGAGGGGGAACAGTCAGGAGTAAGCAATCTCTAGATTGTAGGCATCTGGACGGTTGGTAGCAAAAGATCTTATCTCTCAAGTAGATTGGGGCCAGCCTGTTCAGGCATTTAAAGATAAGGCACGCCACCTTTGATGCGCTCTTCTATTGCCAGCCAATGCAGTGCACACCGAAATGTGTATACATGGGCTGATTTACCCAACCGATAGACCAATCTGATGGCCGCAGTCTGGGCTTTTTGAAGCCTAAGAAGTTGTTTAGCCGGAATGCCCATCAGCTTGCTGTTACAATAGTCTAAATTGGCATTGGCTAAGGCACCCACCACCGTAGAATGATGTTCATTTGGGATAAATGGCAGGGCCTGCTGTAGGAGTCTCAGAGAATAGTAAACTTCCTGTACCTTGGCTCCTACCTGGCCTTCAGTGCCAAGGTTGTCCTGCCAAATGCAGCCCAGGTTCTTAGACTTAGAGGGCAACCCCAATTTAGCACCCAATAGGGTAGGGATTGGCAGTTCCTGGACGGCAGTGAGTGTGTGTCTGGATCCAGACAGTATAAGCTCTGTCTTAGATGCATTCAGTTAGAGTTGATTACTAGCCAACCATTGGCTGACTTCTTCCAGACAATATTTAATCTTAATAAAGGCTTCATCAAAATGTGCAATATTGATGAAGATTTGGGCTTCGTCGGTACAGGAGCGATAGTTCAGCCCATGATACCTCAAAATCTCCATCAATGGGCGCAAATAAAGATTAAAAAGTAAGGGTGACAATGACGACCCCCGCTGACAGTTAATCAAAAATTATTCAAACCACTTAATGGCATGATCAGAGACCCTACCCACCACTCTCAATCGGTCAAGTAAGATGCAGTGCTTACCATATCAAAGGCCGCGGACAGGTCCAGCATCACCAACAGTGACAGCTCACCTCGGTCTGTGGCCTCTAAAAGATCATCCCGAACAGTCAATAGGGCTGTCTCAGTTCCAGATTTAGGTCGGAAACCCGACGGAAAGGTGTCTAACAGTAACTCTCTTTCCACAAAATCCTGCAACTGCGAGGTAACCACCTTCTCAAGGATTTTTGCAGACCAGGGGAGTCGCGCAATAGGTCAGTCGTTCTGGAGAGTCTCTGGATGCAGAGTAGGTTTTTTAACAGTGGAGTCAGAATAGTGTGTTTTAGTCTTTGGGGCACTATGCCCTGATTCAGAGATGTATTAATAAACTCAGTCATGAATGATGTTACTTCCATGGCCAAACGCTTTGCTGCATTAGCGGGTAAAGGAAATAAAGAATCATTTGTAGGTTTCAGCACTTTAACTAACAAATGTACATAATTCTGAGATACCTGATGAAAATCAAAAAGAACTAATGAGCTTGTGGTCTGCAACTGTGGTAGTCCCACTAAAAACTGACCATTCACCTGTCTTTGCAAATTCAGGGTACCGTCTGGACTTTGGCTGCAATGTCAATTTTAATGTGTTAAATTTTCTAATTAAAAAAGTATTAAATAGGTTGGCCTGTACCAGGGAAGGATCGATAGTAGAAACCTTACAACTGGGTTGACAAAATGTGTTTGTTATTTGCTGTTTGTTCTCTTGGTTTGTTACTTGCTGCCGTTATTTCCTTATGAAGGAAGTCTTTTTTAGCTTTGACAATGGCTTGTTTATAGCAAGTCAGGGCACTTCTTGTCCAGCAAGCTCTTGCTAAGTTTTTAATCTCTTGCCATTTTCGACCTGTTAAACTGACCAGTTCACGTAAGGATGTAAGGTTTTGAGTGAACCATGGTTTAGAAATCCTCTTCTTCTTAAATTTTGGGGGTGCAGTCTTAGAACAGATTGCATCCATAATCATTGCCCCTATGGTGAGGAATTCCTCACTAAGTAATAAAACATCAATAGAGAGAACTGATTCCTTAACTTCAGCACCTGAAATGTTATCGAAGTCTTTGATTTTCTGGGTTAAAATATGGGATCTTCTCTTGGTATCTGCCTTTTCCCCTATAGGCAAGGTCAGAGTAATACATTGTGCAAAATGATCAGACCAGTAAATTGATAACGCCTTCATCAGGGAGACGTAATTGCCTATTACTATGAGCACATCCAGACAATTACCTTTTACATGGGATGACCGTATCCCTAATGAGCGGAATCCATGATTGCCTAAAAGTTCCATTAAATCTGGCCTTGTGGGTTCATCTAGCCAAATATTCCAATCTCCCAGAAGTAGTATTTCTTTATATTTTCTCCCTGAAATTGTTAAAAAGAAGTCAAGGATCTCCAGGACATTTCTTCACAGTCCAGGAGGTCTATACCCCAGTACTATGTGAATAGTGGACTTTTTGGGTAATTTAAAAGTTATCTGTCCCACCTGAGATTCATCACCCCATTCAAGTATATCTAGATGTGAGACTTGTAGTGCAACCATATAAATGACTGCAATGCCCCCTCCCCTCTTGCCTACACGATGTATACATTGCATAGGATATTCTTCTGGGACTAATTCATGCAAGGAGCCCTGAGAGACATCTGATAGCCAAGTTTCAGTAATCATAAGCAGGTCGTAATTATGCTCCTCAATAAGGTCAGCTATTTCTGTAGCATGAGCACAGGCAGACCTAGCATTAATTAGGGCTGCCTTAATTCTAGTGGTGACTGTTTCACCAACAGGTGACTGTATTTTCAGCGTGGGACTGAATATGCCCAATTCCCTAATTTTGTTTAGCTTTAGCGTCCTCAGTGGAGCGCAGCAGATCTTGTCAACACTTGCTAATTGAAATTCGCCAGCTTTAGGGCCTCCTGAGGGTGGATGACACACATCAGCTGGCACTGCAGATTAACCCCAGACATGAGAAGGCTTGGATGGATTACTTGACAGAGCTTTTGGTTATCTCAGATTTGACCACACGGGATTCTGATATGTCCCCAGATTTAGACTGCGACCTTAAATATGATAAAGAGGACATTATGCACTTGATCAAAAAGTGCAGTAAATCTCAGGCACCAGGCCCTGATGTACTCCCCAATATTATGTTTAAAACGTACCCTTTTGCCTGGGCTGAGATTTTATTTGTTCTATTTAGGTGGCTATTGGAGACTAGGGGGTCCATGCATCTTTGAGTACATCTATTATCATCCCAATAGTCAAGAAGGGCGATCGGTCGGGTCCTCAGATCTAAGGGCCGATCGCCCTTCTTGGTGAGCCGGGGAAGGTATTTGCCTCATTTGTATTGAGGCAACTGCTCTGTTGGGTTAAGGAGACATCTACTTTTTTTGTATTGTTTTTATTGGCATTTCACATGTTAATAAACAATAACTAACCGTTTGTTTCCCTCAGCCTTTACCAACCAAATCCCCCACCCCGCTCCTGCCACCCTTTGTCCCTCCCTATCCCGGTGCATGGTACAAATTGCAATGTTCATAAAGTTATTGAATGCCAAGAATTCTGAGGTGTTGAGGGCAATATTGAATATTATAGTAATTCTGCAAAATGTTCAGCACCAAAGCCCAGTCTTTTGCACATTTCGATTGATCCCCCTGTATAGAGTATGTAATCCATTCAAGAGCAACAAAATTCCAAAGTCTGGAGAACCATTCGCTGATCTGCGGCAGATCTTTAGATTTCCACTTTTGAGCAATTCCCAAAAGAGCTGCAAGTTGTAACATAACAAAAGCTTTGCATTTTTGTTTAGCTTTCCGGCTCAAATTTGTCCTCCAACATTAATAATACACTTGCCCTAAGTACTAGGCTTTACCAAACCAAACATTCGAGCCATATATCGATCTATCTCTGCCCAATATCCCGTCAAGTTCGGGCATCTCCGCAATATATGCCCCCAATCCCCAAGCGAGCCACACTCTCTCCAGCATTGTTCTGAAATAGCCAATCTCATTTTATGCAAACAGACTGGAGTATAGTGCCATTGGGTTAACAACTTATACCAAAATTCTCTGATTTGGATTGAGTGGGTATGTCTGGGGATATCTTTTCAGAGCCCCTCCCAATCTGTTTCCGAGATCTGTTCTCCTAGGGTTAGCTGCCAATGTTGTTTATAATACAGTGAAATGCTGTGGGTAGCCTCTGACATAATTCTGTATAGGTTTGAAACAAGCGCCCTGTTGCCTGGATTGGAAATAGCGAATTTCTCAAATGGTGTTAAATCTCTAGTTGCTGCTTGTTTATTCGGGGGTGCCAATATCCAATGCCGAACCTAGAAGTATTGGAGACGAGCTGATTCATTCAACCCCAGTTTTTGTTTACATTGGATAAAGGGTTTAGGGTTTTTACCTTGAAAGAGATCTCGTAGTTTCGTGCAGTCTGTCTGCTTCCATCTAACAAAAGATCTTGGGCCAAGACCCATAGTAAACTGCGGATTTAAAAACAACAGTGTAAAAGGTGAAGGAAACGTAAATTGTTATTGTTTAACTGCTAGGTCCCATATTTCTTCTACCAAGTTTGTGATCCTGCTCTTGTGAATATTGGGGGAAGGATCACATGTAGGGAGCCATAAGGTATCCCCAAGCTGTGGGCCTTCTATTGCACGCTCCATCTGCACCCACCGTTTTCCATCGTCTGCACCCCACCAATCTTTCACTATTCAAATTTATGCAGCTTGGTAAAACCTTCAAAAATTTGGGAGACCCAGGCCTCTCTTATTTGTAGGTGTCATTAAAACATCATATGCTACACGTGGAGGCTTATTTTTCCAAACAAATGCAGAGATCGCTTTAGGTAGCTTTTTTAAAAAAGGGAGCCGTTACCCGAATTGGAAGAGCCTGAAAGAAATAAAGTGTTTTTGGAAGAATAACCATTTTTATCATATTAATTCGACCTAACCATGAGCCGTCAACAGACTCCATTTGACGAGTTGCCCCATAATTTCCTTCAATAAAGGGGGATAATTAGCCTCATATGTCTCGGCAATCGTAGGGGATAAGGTGACACCCAGCAGTTTAATTCTATATTGCGCCCAACCAAATTATGTTTGCAATCGGAGTGTATGCACTTCTATAGGTGGCAGGGGACATGTTCAGAATTTCTGATTTAGTAGGGTTAATTTTTAAACCTGCTACCGATCCGTAACTCTCGTTCCACTGCTGGTAACGTGTTTACCGGATTGGTTGCAAGGAGCACCATGTCATCTGCATAGGCCATCATCTTGTGTGATACCCCTCTGAAATTAATGCCTTGAATAGCCTCTGTCTGACTGACCCTGGCAAAGAACAGCTGTAGACAAATGGCATACAACAGTGGTGACAAGGGGCAGCCCTGTTTGGCCCCGCATTGAAGAGCGATAGGGAGAGAAAGTTGGCCATTAATCAACAATCTAGCAGATGGTTGTCTATAATTTGCCCTGATTTTGTCTATAAACTTGGGGCCAGAGCCCATCCTCAACAGAGCCAAAAAGAGAAATGTCCACGCGACCCGGTCAAAAGCCTTCTCCGGGTCGAGCGAAAGTAAGACCGCTGTAATATCTTTTTTTTCCACCTTTCTGTAAAATATGACCGGTGTGTCTAATATTATTGTGTGTTTAACGATTTTTTTTATAAACCCTGATTGATCTGGATGTATGATTGCAGGGAGTTAGTCCTCAAACCTATTGGTTAATATTTTGGTGTACATTTTTGCATCCAGATTTATGAAAGGTATGGGGCAATATGATCCACATATACTACGATATTTTCCAGGCTTGGGAAACAACACAATCTTTGCCTCCTCATTGTAGATGATAAGCAGACTGATTGTATGAAAGAATTATACAAATAGGTGAGTTTGCGAATTAGTACCTTCCGATAGATCTTATAAAATAAAGCCGGAAATCCGTCTGGGTCAGGTGATTTATTCAGGGGATGAGCATTTTTGACCCTAAGTACTTCTTCTTGGGTTATATCCAGCTCAAGGCGGTCCCGATCCTCCGGGGCAATCTGGGAAAGGGTAACCGTGTCTAAATATGCTTCCTGAGCTCCCGAATCGGGAGATTCCGAATGGTAAAGATCCAAATAGAATCTATGAAACTGCGAGACTATTTGCAGGGTTACCATAACCTTTACACCTGAGGGTGATTGGATCATCCGGATCATTTGTGATGCCGTTCTTTGGCGTAATTGTCTGGCTAATAGGCGTCTGTCCTAATAGCTTTAACATAATACTTTTGCTTACGGTATAATAGGGATTTTTCTGCCTTTTTTGGCTGAAGTAAGTTTAGCTTACCCACCACAGATCTATATTCTCTTTGGATAGAAAGGCCCGCTCTTGTTTCCATTTTCCCCATTACTCTACGGATCACTTCCTCTAGCTCTAACTCTAATGCAATTTTTTGTTTATGTCTAATAGCTGCTTCTGCTATTAAAACTCAGTGAAGAGTAGCTTTAAAAGCATGCCATGTCATATTTACTGATGTCTCCTGCATCGGATTAAACTCAAAGAACTCCATGATCTTCCCTTCGATATTGTCTCTCAGCACTGAGTCTGCCACGACTTTAGACGGAAAACTCCAAAACCCTAACCTCTGATCTCCCCCCCACCCCCAAGTATGTGTTTAGGTCTATAATAAGAGGTGCATGATCAGAGAGTGTAATCGCCTGACAGGTAATTTGGGTGACGTAACCTAAAAGGGGCTTCGAGAGCCATGCATAATCTATGCGTGAGAAAGACCAGTGAACGTGAGAATAGAATGAATATCCTCAATCCAACCACATAATTGTTGGCCAGACCTCTACCATGGTCAACATTGCAAAGGTTTGTATTCGCAATTTAGAAGGCAGGGGTTGCGCAGGTAATGGTGCTCCAATCTCTTCTAGGATCCCAAGCCAGACTGAGATCTCCTAGAAGGATTATTTCCCCCTCGCTAAAAGTTTCCAAGAGCATAAGAGTCGATTTTAAAAAGCCCTCTTGGCCAGTGTTAGGGGCATAAATCGAGGCCACCGTTAATTTCTTTGAGCCAAGCATCATGATAGCGAAAATATAACGGCCTTCTTTATGGATTTGTAGTTGAAGCACTTTGCTATGAGGAACAGACCCTATTGCTATCAAAAGCCTGGATACCTTACCCACTACATTTGCCAGTAATACAACCGTATAGCGTTGCAGCCGGAATTTGTGTCTGTCAGCCTGACAAATATGTGTTGCTTTGAGCGCCACCAAATCCGGTTGGTGGCGCCCCAAGAGAGATTCCAGCTTCCTGCGCTTTGCAGGGGCATTAAGACCCCTAATATTTAACGTTATACACTTGAATTATTCTCCTCATGAAAGCAGCCTAACTGGAAGATCTTACATCGTTCAAGCATTGCATTCTTTGACATTGTCCTTAAGAACCATGCATCGTGACCCCCAGCCCCCACTTGGTTCAACTCATCCCAATATACATCCCCCCTAACCACAACTGCCACAACAGTCTCCCCTGGTGTGAGCCATAGTACCTAACATAACCCGGGGACAGAACCCCCAGCCGTGAAGCAACATTATCCCCAGGGCAATGTGTGGGGCAAAGTGCAGGGCATCCTAGTACCCCCATCTATTACCTGAACAGGTAAAATCCAAGGTGGTGTGCTCTGTCTTTGTAGAAGTCAGAAAAATATCAGTTATTATACCATGCCCTTGTGGCCCTTATGTTTGCCTCCATCTGGGCTTCATTATCCTGATGTTTTTAAATTAGGCCCTCTGAATCATGCCTTCCAGTCCTCTTGATTGATTTTTAACTTTATTTTCCCCCCACGTCAAGTTGAAGTCTCCATTCCCAGGATTTAGATTGCTGAACCAAGCGACCCTCTGCGGCCACCGACGTGCCCCCAGTGATGTCTTCTTCAATTTGCAATAGTGCCATACCTGATTCTCGAGAGGTGATCCGATGTTGTCTTCCTTCCAGAGAAAAAACTAATCCAGAAGGAAAGGTCCATCTATATTTAATTTCTCGTGACTGGAGAGTCCTCACCAGCAACGTTTCTGAAGGGTAATCTGCGAGATGTCTTGGTATAGTTGAATCCTGCTTCCATTATATGTAATTGGAGATGAAGCCCGTGCCTCCCAGAGAATCTGTTCCTTTTGTAGGAATGATGTGCAGGCTGCCGAGACATCGCGTGGACGAGCACCAGGGTTGTTTCTTTTTGGGCCTGTTCTATGTTCCCTGTCAAGTGGTACAATTGCAGCCTCTTAAGTCTGAAAAGATATGACTTACAGTGACTTTGAGATCTGCGGCCAGGATTGTTTCTGGGAGATAACGTATCCGTATGTTAGAGCGTCTGGATTTGTTTTCATGGTCCCCATACTGTATTTCAAGATTGTTTGTAAGCCTGGCCAACTCTTCTAAGGCTATATCGGACTGTTTGGTTTCCTGTATCAACTCCTGGATCGCCCGCTCATTGGTGTTGACACGCTCCCAGAGGGAAGAAATATCCTTGCTGAAATCCAATAATGACTGCCTGATTTCCGTAGTGAAGGAAGTGAGCTGGTCTTCAAATTAGGCCAGAAACTTGTCCTGGAATTCTTGAAAACTAGTTGCAAAGTCCTCCTTAGAGGCAGCCATTGCTGAATTGGGACTACTGGATTCTTCAATGGGGCTAGCTGCTAGTGTGTTTCCAGCTAAAGGTGTCCCCTGGCCCGCGGCCCACAGTCTTTGTAGCGGATTTGGCGCAAATTGTGATATTTGGGTGGGTTTCTGCCTCTCGGCATGTGATGCAGGAGTTTCTGTGTCGTTTTTCCCCTTTCTGATTTACAACAATTATATGGCGACTGGCAACCCACACCCCGTAAAAGAAAATCTGCTGTTAGTTGTCCTAGCAGCACAGGGACACCTCAAGACTTTCCCCCTTAGATTCTGACCAGGAGTTATTCCGGGACCATGAGAGGTGCTTTGTTTACATGATCACTGGCCCTTCACATGTCCCTTTTCTTGTTGAAGCTGAGATTAGAGGCTCTTCATTGATGCTGTGCTGCCCCTCCGCCGTGTGCGGTGTCTGGGAGGGTTCACCAGGGTGGCAAAGGTGGATGTGGTGCTCGCAGACTGGGCTTGTGGCTGCTATTGAGAATCACCTAATCAAATGACCAGCAGGTCTGGTCCGGTGTCTGCTTGTTATCCCTTAGTGCTTCAAATTAAGGAAAGTACTTGTCTGCAACACCTTCCCAAGCTGGGATGCAAACCGAAGGGCCACACCCTTCCAAATAGCTGGTCTTCCCGTGACGTGCACGCTGCACAGGAACGGTTTCAGTGATAGAGCGCCACAGTTCTGAAGTACCTGGGGTCTTCTCCAGACGACACTGCACTACGTCAATGCCATTAAGGGGGGCGCTACCTTAATTGAGGCTGCAGACGATGGAGCACCCGCACGCACGTCCTCAAGGTGCCGCTCCCAGGACCTTTCTGCTTCTCCAGGTCAGAGGGCCGTTTCTCTAATGGAAAATAGCTGCTTCAGTGTGAGTAGGCTAGTTTCCATTAGATGAGAAGACCTTTCTGATTCTCCAGGTCGGAGGGCCGTTTCTCTAATGGGAAATAGATGCTTCCGTGTAAGTAGGCTAGTGTCAGGATTCGCCTGTGGAAGATGTGGAATACCTGGTGATTCCGATCGCTTCTTGAGAACATGACTTCTCAGTCTAGTCCTCATCCAACATGGCGGCGCGTTGTATCTGTTTTCTCTACACTTCAGTGCTTTGTCTACTCCGCCGAGTTACTTCGCTTAGTATCCTGCTTTTGTGTGCTTTCTGCCTTCTCGGTTCCGTTACTTTCGTAAGGAACCGCCCGCCTGTTTTCAATTTCCCTTGTCTGCTTCTGTCCTCGTTTGTTTTCCCTTGTATTACCTCTTGATTTCGTCTTTCCTTTCTATCTCTCACCATCAGTTTGTTTACTCCTTACTTTCTTATCTGTCCTATACTGTGCGTCCCCCCCTTTTTTTTGTACCTTTGCCGCTACGTGGTATTCTATCTTTCATTTGCTTAGCAATCTTGGCTTTCTGATTCTGGCTCAGTTTTGTTCCTGCAGTGTGGAGTCTTCCTCGTCGCCTCTGCGATACTCTTTTGGGAGCTTACCTGTTTCACCCTAGGTTCTACGGATCATTCAGGTACGGTTCATCTGTCTTTCCATTCCGACTTGTTTCCAATCCTCTGTTTCCTTATATCTTACCTTTCACCTGTGGCACGATGTTTCCTACTTTCCTGGGTGGGGTTTTGTGTACTTGTTTAGCTTCTCTTTCTAACTCAAACCTCCCGTTTCTGTCAGTAGACTTTTCCTTTTTCTTTCTGTGCTGTCATCCTACAGAGCTAGCCCATACCCAGTTTCCTGATCCAGATTACCGTAACTTCTTACTTCTTCCTCATCCTGGGATAACCTCTGCATTGTCATACTACTAGTGTGTTTCTACTGCCCTACATGGACTGTGACATTCCATTGGAGGATTGGACCTCGACTTACCAATTTCTATCATACTTCAGTAACGGATCCATACTACAGAAGTCAGCTTGAGGATTTTTTGAGGCCCAGAGGCTTTTTCCCTGTCCTTTGGGGTTTAGCTCCTCGGGGGTTCCCCTAAGGCAGGTCCCACTCCCTGCCAAGGTGGCCTCTGAGGAAGCTAGACCCTATTTGCATGACAAAAAGAAGAAACCAGCCAAGGAAAGACTTACACAAGACAACCGAAAGGCTTGGAAGAAGACCACAACAGAATCCAAGGACAGTTCTTCTGAAGGCCCAGGTGAGGAGGAGGTTGGGGGTCCGATCATTACCTGACAGAATACAACGCCTTGAGATTCCTATGGCATCCCTGGAACAATATCAAGAATTGGTGGCTGCCATGCAAAACCTCACAGTGGAGGTACAAGCACTAAAGACCGAAAATGTAAACCTACGTCAACAGGTGGTCATGCGTAGAGAAGATCGATGAGATCTACCACCTATGACTTTGGAATATGGGAAATACGATGGACATCCAGGAGGTTTGAAGGATTTTCTAGATACTTGCCAGGTTTATTTTGCCTTCAGACCACGCACATATGAGACCGCCAGATCCAGAGTAGGATTTATCATAGCTAATCTGATTGGAAATGCATTAGCATGGGCCACTCCACTAGTAACCAACAATGACCCAGCTTTAAATTATTTTGACCGCTTTGTAGGATCGTTCAAAGAAAGGTTTGATCGCCCAGAGGTATTGTACTCCTCCTTTGAAGCAATCCTGGAGGCCAAACAGGGAACCACCGATGTGCAGACTTATATATCCAGATTTTTGAGAGTGGCAGCGAAGGCCGATTGGCCGGACTCGGCCAAACAGACCATCTTCAGGAGAGGATTACATGATGACCTAAAGGATGAGCTGGCTCGTATCGCTCATCCCGCTTCCTTCCAGGAACTTATGACACCAGCGTTACAGATTGAGTTACGTTTACTTGAACGACGTCAAGAGAAGAGAAGACCTCGCTCTTTCCCTCCTTCGGGCCTCTCCCTCCAACCTCCCAAAGAAGTTTCGGCCAACGAAGAACCCATGCAAATAGGAACCACCTGCGGATCGTTGTCCCCAGAAGAGAGAAAAAGACTCAGAGATACTGGACTTTGTATGTACTGCGGATCCTCCAAGCATTTGCTTGGAGGATCCGCAGTGCCCGGAAGTTCCGCCTCGCCGGAAGGAAAATGCCAGCCCCGGACTTATGCAAGGGAAGTGTCGGGGGAACAATCTGTAACCCTTGCCACTACACTGGACCATTAGAGGAGAACGAAGACAACCGTCTCGTGGTATTCAAGATTCCTATATGGTTGTCAGGTCCTGAACCCCTGGAAGTGTTAGCCATGTTGGATTGAGGAGCCGCTGGCAACTTTATAGATGTTGATTGGGCTCGAGAAAACCAAGTGCCAGAGTGGCTTAAGCAGAAACCAATCCCAGTCGAAGGAGTGGATGGTACCCCCCTTTCTTCAGGACCCATAGTCAAGGAATCCATTCCACTATGGATGATGTTGGGAGAGCATCAGGAATACTTGATATTTGATGTCATCAGAGCCACGCACTTCCCATTAGTCATCAGAATCCCATGGCTGAGGAAGCACAATCCTCTTATTGACTGGGCCTCTAATAGAGTGAGTTTCAACTCTTCATTCTGCAGATCTCACTGTATGGATGTAACATATAGTAAGACCGAAATGGAGAAGACAGAAGCACCCACGACAAAGGCTGTCTCTTCCATTCCCCTACAGTATCAAGAATGTGCGGATGTATTCAGGGTTGTTGTACCAAGATTCTTACCACCGCATAGAGCAGAAGACTGTGCCATCGACCTGATACCAGAAACACAGGTACCTTTTGGACGCACGTATCCTTTGTCGTTACCTGAAAGAAGGGCTCTAAGGGAATACCTGGACGCACACTTACAGAATGGACTGATTCAAGAATCCAGATCGTCCTGTGGGGCGTACCTGTTTTTTATTCCCAAGAAAGAATCCTCAGAACTGAGGCCCTTTATAGACTATAGAGGTCACCATCAGATCACCATAAGAGATCGATACCCAATGCCCTTGATCAGAGACATCTTAGAAGCTGTACAGGGATCTAACATCCTTACCAAATTGGACCTTAGGGGAGCCTACCATCTCCTGAGGACCGTAAGGGCGATGAGTGGAAGACAACATTCCGGACACCATTGGGGCTCTTTGAATACAGAGTAATGCCATTTGGTCTTGTTAACGCCCTCGACATATTTCAAAGATTTATGGACAAGATCTTCTCAGACCTACTGTTCGTATCAGCCGTGGTCTATCTGGACGATATTTTGATCTTCTCTCAGACTCTACAGAACCATAGACGTCAAGTCAAGGAGGTTCTACACCGTCTTCATGTCAACCGACTATTGGTCAAACCCGAGAAATTGACTTTTGAAGCAAGATCAGTGTCCTATTTGGGATTTATCCTCTCCAGAGAAGGTATACAGATGGATCCCAGTAAGATCCAAGCCATCTTGGACTGGAAAGAGCCACAGGACGTCAAAGACATTCAAAGATTCCTAGGGCTGGCAAACTTCTACAGACAATTCATACCAAATTTTTCCAAATTGGTGCAACCCTTAACAGCCCTACTCAAAAAAGGAGTGAAGTTTGCATTTGATCAAGAACAGAAGGAAGCATTCTATCAACTAAAGGAACGCTTTACCTCAGCTCCCATTCTTGTACAGCCTAACCAAAACAACCCTTTCATTCTCGAGACGGATGCTTCGGCAGGAGCTGTGGGGGCTGTTCTTTTGCAAGAGGCAGAGGATGGTAAGGAACATCCTGTGGCTTATTATTCTAAGACTCTGACGAGCAGTGAACAAAATTATTCTGTGCTTGAGAAGGAGCTGTTAGCCATTAAACTGGCGTGTCAGGAATGGCGTCATCTCCTGCAGGGAACCAACCATCGGTTTCTTATTCAAACAGACCACAGAAATCTTTGAGTACCTCAACAGATGGAGTGCTCCAATGCTCGTCATGCCAGATGGGCATGTTTCTTTCTGCCATTCGATTTCCAGATTACCTACATTCCTGGAACCGAAAAGCAGGTTGCAGACACCTTATCACACTGTCAAGGGGAAGAGGTTGGAACTCATCAAGGACACAACCTAGTCCTACCAGGGCTAAGAACTGTTTCCGTTGTTGCTCCATTCTTACAAGAACTGTTGTCACAGTACCAACAAGAGACTGACAACCCAAGAACAGTCACTCAAAGTATTGAGAGTCTCTACTATCATAACAATGCACTTTATGTTCCTTCCAAGTGACTCCAAAGACAGATCCTCTTGCGGTTCCACGATGCACAATTGTCTGGACATCCTGGTATACAGAAGACTGAGGAGTTGATAAGTCGAAGATTCTGGTGGCCAAATATAATCCAAGATGTTAACAGTTATGTTATATCCTGCCCAGCTTGTGCATGTAACAAGTCTACTACTGGCAAGCCCATTGGACTGCTACAACAACCTATGTTACCTGGTCGGCCGTGGGAACATATCTCTACGGATTTTATCATGGATTTACCTGTGTCCAATGGCATGACTGCAGTTAAGGTAACGGTTGACTCATATAGCAAGTTGGCACACTTCGCAGCGATGTCTCACCTTCCTTCCGCACCTGAAGCAGCTGCAGTCTTTTTACGCGATGTCGTTCACCTGCATGGACTACCGAGAACTATCATATCTGATAGAAGCTCACAATTCACCTCAAGATTCTGGTCTACCCTATGCCATCAGTTAGGTATTCACAGAGCACTTTCCTCGGGCTACCATCCGCAGAGTAATGGCTAGAGTGAGAGACTTAATGCTAGTCTCAAATAATATCTCAGATGGTTTTGCAGTTCCAAACACGAAGAATGGGCCTCCTTTCTCCCTCAGGCTGAGTTCGGCTATAATAATTCCATTCATACATCAATACAGATGAGTCAGTTTTATTGCACATACGATTACCATCCTCAACCCCTGCCTTGGACAGGATTACCATCCACCAGCACACCAGCTATAGACAGTCTGTTAACAGATCTTTCAGACATCCATAATACAGCTAAGAAGGCTCTAGAAGACAGTAGACAGACACACAAGAGATGGGAAGACCGCTAGAGAAGAACAAACCCAGACTGGAAGCCAAGAGCTATTTTGGTTATCTACCAAGTTCCTACCCAAATGGGTCCATTCAGGCAAGTTTGCCCCTCGTTATATGGGACCATATCCTATCATATCCCAAGTCAATCCAGTGGCATACAAACTCTGGTTACCCAAAAGCCTACAATGGGTACACCCTGTATTCCATACCTCTTTACTAAAAGAACACAAGGAAGACCCGTATCAACGGAGGTCACAGAGTAAGATGCCTCAATAACCTCACGTTCCTGAAGAATATGAAGTCGCATATCTGGTGGATTCCTGTTTCAGAAGAGGAAGAGTGCAATACTTGGTACATTGGAAGGGCTATTCTATTGAAGAAAGGACATGGTAGCCCAAGAGTCATATACATGCACCCCGATTGTTGAGAAGATTTCATCTTCTGCACCCGGGTAAACCAGGAGGCCCCCCCAAAGAGACAGGGGTATACCGTCAGTATTCGCCCGTGGAAGATGTGGAATACCTAGTGATTCCGATCGCTTCCTGAGAACATGACTTCTCAGTCTAGTCCTCATCCAACATGGCGGCTTCGACTATACGTTCTAGCCACGCCCCATGGCCCGGCGCGTTGTATCTGTTTTCTCTACACTTCAGCGCTTGGTATACTCCGCCGAGTTACTTTGCTTAGTATCCTGCTTTTGTGTGCTTTCTGCCTTCTCGGTTCTGTTACTTTCGTAAGGAACCGCCCGTCTGTTTTCAATTTCCCTTGTCTGTTTCCGTCCTTGTTTGTTTTCCCTTGTATTACTTCTTGATTTTGTCTTTCCTTTGTCTCTCACCGTCAGTTCTTTACTCCTTACTTTCTTATCTGTCCTATACTGTGCCTCCCCCCCTTTTTATTGTACCATTGGAGGATTGGACCTCAACTTACCAATTTCTATCATACTTCAGTAACGGATCCATACTACAGAAGTCAGCTTGAGGACTCACAGGGTTTTTTGTGGCTCAGAGTCTTTTTCCCTGTCCTTTGGGGTTTAGCTCCTCAGGGGTTCCCCTAAGGCAGGTCCCACTCCCTGCCAAGGTGGCCTCTGAGGAAGCTAGACCCTATTTGCACGACAAAAAGAAGAAACCAGCCAAGGAAAGACTTACACAAGACAACAGAAAGGTTTGGAAGAAGACCACAACAGAATCCAAGGACAGTTCCTCTGAAGGCCCAGGTGAGGAGGAGGTTGGGGGTCCGATCATTACCTGACAGCTAGTTCCCATTAGACGAGAGGACCTTTCTGCCTCTCCAGGTCGGAGGGCAGTTTCTCTAATGGGAAATAGCTGCTTCAGTGTGAGTAGGCTAGTTCCCATTTGACGAGAGGACCTTTCTGATTGTCCAGGTCAGAGGGACATTTCTCTAATGGGAAATAGACGCTTCATTGTGAGTAGGCTAGTTCCCATTAGACGAGAGGACCTTTCTGCCTCTCCAGGTCGGAGGGCCGTTTCTCTAATGAGAAATAGATGCTTCAGTGTGAGTAGGCTAGTTCCCATTAGACGGGAGGACCTTTCCGCCTCTCCAGGCTGGAAGGCCGTTTTTCTCATGGGAAATAGCTACTTCAGTGTGAGTAGGTAAGTTTCCATTAGACGAGGGGACCTTTCTGCCTCTTCAGGTCGAGGGCTGTTTCTCTAATGGGAAATAGCTGCTTCAGTGTGAGTAGGCTAGTTCCCATTAAACAAGAGGACCTTTCTGATTCTCCAGGTCAGAGGGACGTTTCTCTAATGGGAAATAAATGCTTCATTGTGAGTAGGCTAGTTCCCATTAGACGAGAGGACCTTTCTGCCTCTCCAGGTCATGGGCCGTTTCTCTAATGAGAAATAGATGCTTCAGTGTGAGTAGGCTAGTTCCCATTAAACGAGAGGACCTGTCTGCCTCTCCAGGTTGGAGGGATTTTTCTCTAATGGGAAATAGCTGTTTCAGTATGAGTAGGCTAGTTTCCATTAGACAAGAGGACCTTTCTGCCTCTCCAGGCTAGAAGGCTGTTTTTCACATGGGAAATAGCTACTTGAGTGTGAATAGGCTAGTTCCCATTAGACGAGGGGACCTTTCTGCCTCTCCAGGTCGAGGGCTGTTTCTCTAATGGGAAATAGATGCTTCAGTGTGAGTAGGCTAGTTCCCATTAGACGAGAGTACCTTTCTGCCTCTCCAGGTCGGAGGGCAGTTTCTCTAATGAGAAATAGCTGCTTCAGTGTGAGTAGGCTAGTTCCCATTAGACGAGAGGACCTTTCTGATTCTCCAGGTGGAAGGAATGTTTCTCTAATGGGAAATAGATGCTTCAGTGTGAGTAGGCTAGTTCCCATTAGATGAGAGGACCTTTCTGCCTCTCCAGGTTGGAGGGCCTTTTCTCTAAATGGAAATAGCTGTTTCAGCAGGGGTAGGCTAGTTCCCATTAGACGAGAGGACCTTTCTGCCTCTCCAGGCCAGAGGCCATTTTTCTAATGGGAAATTGCTGCTTCAGTGTGAGTAGGCTAGTTCCCATTAGACAAGAGGACCTTTCTGCCTCTCCAGGTCATTGGCCATTTCTCTAATGGGAAATAGATGCTTCAGTGTGAGTAGGCTAGTTCCCATTCGACAAGGGGAACTCTTGCTCTCCTGTTGATCATCAACTTGTCCCGAAGGTACTCTTTCTGATAATGTTCAAAACAACACTTTATAGCCGACCCTCCCAGTGCTGGCTAACTCCTCAATGGTCTCACAATATTTCTGTTGTCTAATGACAGTTTCTGTTGCTTCCCTATTTTGGTATTTGTCACCTTGTTCACAGGGACAAATGTCTGTAATCTCCCTTTTAAGGTCCAATGAAAAAATACCTCTCAGACTAACAGCCAATTATGCTACAGTATGCTCCCTCCTTTATGTGTGCAAATCTTTCTTTCGGTCGCTACACTGCATGTGGGACAGGCACAGCACGGAGCGCAGCGCCCTCAGTGAAGGCCTTCAGCTTTTTACATAGCTAAGCAACAGACATGTTAACTCCTTATCATGTCTCAAATTGCTAGGTAACAACAGGCAATACTGGACGATGCGTCCTTGGATCACGTGTTCTGTCGTGTGCATGCACGGCTATGCTGCTAGGGGGCTTCCTGTGTCCTCGTAGGCTCACGCACAGCCCAGATACTCCCCAATACAGGCCTGGAGAGTCCCAATGATCCACCATTCAACTGCGCAACTAACCCTGTACCTGCTCAGCCAGGGCAACCACAATCCATGGCAAGTGCAGGCTCTTTATCATTGCCGCAACTCATCACAGTCAAGGAAGTAAACCAGGACACAGCCAGTATGTGTGACTTCATTTCGCTTTAGTTCATCTTTATGCGGTAACAACTTTCTCTGTCCTCACCCTCACCCTAACCACCGTACTACTTGCCTTGCATTCTCTTCGAGTGTTCTCTGTTCGCATTCCACACCCATAACATTCACTCTGCTGACATTCCTAACACCGTGAGGAGGCCCCCCTTTCTTTTAGAGGACTTAATTCCAGTTTCCACTTTCCGTTTTCTAATATTACTAAACAAGAGTTGTATTTCCAAGTGTGAATGGTTCAGTTAGTCCCCCTCTAGTGCTCTACATGAGCATGAGTTGACCCTTGTAGGATTGACGGCGCATTGGCCCTATTAGGCATGAAGATTTGTTTGCTGTCATGGCCAGAAAGACCATTTGTCTGTCCTGGGTTTGAAGACAAAGATAGGCTTTTCCAGGCAGCAGAAACTGATGATGTGATGCATCGGCAGGCCCAGAAACCAAAGAGTGGCACCACACACCTTGGTGTTGAGAGTTAAACCACAGTCAAATTGGTTTACGCAGGGTACTGCACTCCTCCTCGTCTTTTCAGTACCCCCCTATACTTTTGATGGGCTAGTTATTAGGTTAACATGTACAACCAGGCGCCAGCTAGCATACTTCTTAACGGACACAGGCCTTCTGCCACAGTATTAACCTTATTTTCAGGGTCCACCTTCTGCACTTCTTCCTTCCTCCGCTTCCCTTTTCTTCCGCAGTACCTCTCCCAAAATGTTCCTCCATTGGTGGCCCTCCTCTTCCTACACCAATTTTGTCTGTACTGTTGCTCCTTTCTCTTGTGTCTCACCTTCCATCGCTCATCTTTTTTCCCTTTGCTAGCTTTCCCCTCTTAACGCTGCTCTCCCCATTCCCTTCTTTTGACGCATCTTCACCTTGCTCTCCAATACACCTGTCTAAGTCTTACCCTCCTTCCACTCCCTTCTTCCACTTTTACTCCGTTGTTTACTGCAACGCTTGTTTACAAACTCCCATACTAGCCCTTCTACCCAAGCCTCCCTGTATAGTCCGGCCCCTTTTGAAACTGAAAAAGGAAGGGTGTTAATGAATTTGCCCTAGTGATTTGTATCAGTTATAAATTGTCAGCTGCCAACTTGAAGTCAAGCAGCAATGTCATGGTAGCTGCCTGACTCCACCATGGTGTCTCCTGCAGGCAGCTGCACAATAACTCTGCCAACCTGAAACTCCTCATCTGCCAACTTCATTGCATACCCTCATGCTCAAGTATGTATTTTTAACAGTCCATCCCGCAGACTTTGCATTCAAATGTACTTTTAGTTGGATCAAAGACGATAGCCACAGACCTGACCTTCTGGCCTTTTAATGCAGAGTTGTTCATTCTTCAAAACTCTACCAGGTCTTGAATTAGACTGGTACCTGGCAAATGATAAAGTGGATAGGGTAGACACCTTGGGAATACCTTATATACTGGCTATTATCTCTCTGAAGGTACAGACCTCCCCAACCCCCGGATCTTGTAGCTGCATTCCCATGTGTCCACCTAGAAACATGGTCACAGTTCTCTCCTTTTTTTTATGCTGTCACTCAGTTCATTGTTGTACTCAATATGTAATTGTTTTCATTGACGGTTTCATATTTTCAGTCATTTATATTCCATTAAATTATTTATATTGTTATAGTAGGCCTGATTTTCATTTATTATATTACTCGAGTTTTCAGTTCATGGTTCTTACATATACCTATAATGATAAACCTGTAATGATACTGTTAACTGGTGTTATGGTCACTAATATTCTTAATGAAAATCTACAAAACTTTATAACTTTATAACCCCTTAAGTGCCAAGGACGAGCTATCTCGTCCTTAGCATTACATTTGCAGTGCCAAGGATGAGATAGCTTGTCGTTTTTGGCACTGCTGTTTGTGCGATCGCTGCAAAGCAGCGATTGCACAAAACTAAAATCCAACCCCTGTGCTATGTGAGGAGGAGGTTCCTCCTCAGGATCCGGGGGTTGGATTTCCTTCAGTTTCACACCTCTGCAGCAATTTTTGGCTGCAGCGGTGAAAGAAAAGGTAGGTTTGTACCTTGTTCTCCTGCAATCTCTGGCATTATTGTGCCACTGAGGATAAGGGAGGTGTCGTTGACCTTCCTTGAAGCATTGCTGGACGCAAATTGCTCAATCCGCGCCCAGCAATGCCACTAGACCACCAGGCATCTGTTTATGAAGTGGGGCTGAGGGGTCCGATTACATAGTAAGCGGCCTGCTACCCCCCAAAGGCATGGGGGGAGTACGTTTTACCCACCCTAGGGGCAGATGGGCACACTAATGTGCCCATCTGCCCCTAGGGAAGGGGCAAAACAAACATGTTTTTGGTGGGGGGCACCCAAAACCACCAGTGATGTTTCTAATGAAAAGGGGGGTGGCCCTCCTCCACCCCAAATGGATAGGGGCCATCTCATGTAGCCCCCTATCCATTTCTGCCCCTAGGAAGGGGTACATGAGATGCCCCCTATCCATTTGGGTGGGAGGGTAGAGGGCCACCGAAAAACTTTGCAATGGCCCACAAAGCATGGAGCAGTAGTGTGTCCATCTGCCCCAAGGGAAGGGGCAAAACAAAAACATGTTTTGGTGGGGGGCACACTAAACCACCACTGATGTTTGCATTGTAAAGGGGGCTGGCCCTCTCCCCCACCCCAAATGTGCAATCTGCCAGCCAGAGCTCCAAGATGGTTGGCAGTGATGTCCCCGGCCTTGGGCGGCTGTTTCCCATGTGGGTCGACCATCCCCAAGCACAGCGGCAGTCCCAAGGAGCCCCGGCAGGGTCCCGACCTTTCCCAGAGGGAGAAGCTGTAACGCAGGGCAGTCATAAAGCGCTCTATAAATAAACAAATCAATCAATCAATCATAGCTCCAGAATAGTCTTACGTAATGTCCCTGGCCACGGGCAACTGTCTATCCCCAAGTGCAGCTGCTGTTCCAGGAAGCCCCAGCAGGGTCCCCATGCCCTCCGCAAGGGAAATTCTGTAACGCAGCCAGCCAACACTCCAGGATGGTCGGGGGTGATGTCCCTGGCCTTGGGCGGCTGTCTCCCATGTGGGTTGACCGTCCCCAAGCCCAGCAGCGGTTCCAGGGAGCCCTGGCAGAGGCAAGTCCTTTCCAGAGGGGAAAGCTGTAACGCAGGCAAGCCAGAATTCCAGGATGGTTGGAGGTGATGTCTCCGGGCTTCGGCACCTGTCTCCCATGTGGGTCAACTGTCCCCAAGTCGAGCGGCAGTTCCGGTGAGCCCCGGCAGGGTCCATATTCTTCCTCAGAGGGCAGAGCTGTAACACAGCCCAGCCAGAGCTCCAGGTTGGTCGTGGGTGATATCCCTGGCTTGCGTGGCTGTCTCCCATGTGGGTTGACCATCCCGCAGCCCAGCAGCGGTTCCAGGGAGCCCTGGCAGAGACAAGTCCTTTCCGGAGGGAAAAGCTGTAACGCAGACCAGCCAGAATTCCAGGATGGTTGGAGGTGATGTCTCCGGGCTTCGGCACCTGTCTCCCATGTGGGTCGACTGTCCCCAAGTCGAGCGGCAGTTCCGGTGAGCCCCGGCAGGGTCCATATTCTTCTTCAGAGGGCATAGCTGTAACGCAGCCCAGCCAGAGCTCAAGGAAGGTCGGGGGTGATATCCATGGCCTTGGGTGGCTGTCTCCCATGTGGGTTGACCATCCCGCAGCCCAGCAACGGTTCCAGGAAGCCCTGGCAGGGTACCACTCCCTCGGGGGAGGGGACCCTGCCAAGGCTGCCTGGGATAGCCGCCACACTTGGAGATGGTCACCCCACATGGGAGACAGCTGCCCAAAGCCAGGAACATAACCCCCAACTATCCGGGAGCACTGGCTGGCCTGCGTTACAGCTTCTCCCTATGGGAAAGGTCAGGGACCCTGCCGGGGTGCCCTGGGAGTGCTGCTGCACTTGGGGATGGTGGACCGCCATGGTAGAGTCGTCCAAGGCTGGGGACATCACCCACGACCATCCTGGAGCTCTGGCTAGGCAGCATTACATAATTTCCCATGGGAACAGATGGGGACCCTGCTGGGGCTCCTTGGGACTGCTGTTGAACTTTGGGAGGGTCGCCACTTTTTCGCCCAGGTAGGTGCACCAACACATGAGGTCGGGTCATTTTCATCCGGACACCTGTGGGAATGTAGGACATGTGTGGTTGGCGGTATGTTTCAGTAGTTTCCAGGTGGGAAATGTCCGAAAATTGTTTTTTTTCCCTAAATTTCAGACTTTGCCAGGCTTATGGGTAACACATTCTCGTGCGATTCGCCTAAGTCAGACCTCTGTGGATTCCCACGGGAGTCTTCTTTTCAGAAATGCATGGGGTTCCCTATTTTCCCTGGTGGCTGCGACACCCCAGGCCCAAATCTGTAGTTTGTCCACAAGAGCAAATTCCTGCAAAATCTGCTCTGCTGAAACACTTGGGGTTACCAGTGGTTTAGCCTTTTCCCTTTGCGCCCTGGTAGGTGCACCCCCAAACGCGAGGTACCGTTTTCATTGGGACACCTGTGGGAATGTAGGAAATTTGTTTTCTCTTGGTTTTCATACATTTGCTACTGCACTTTGTTACACAACCCTTTCATTTCACAAATGTGAGCTAAAGTTACTGCTTTAGGCACTGTACACTTGTCTAACCTGCGCAAGTTACCTGCCCTTCAAAAGGTCTGCCTATGCTCTTTCAAAAATTGCATGCTTGCCATTCCTCACCACATTTGTTTTCCTCATTTACACATGTTAAGTATGTCTGTTTAGGCCGTCAGCATAAGAATCGTGTGTATCATGGCTCAGTTTTTGGCTCATTGTAATGTTTGTTTTGTGAAACAATACAAAAAATGTGTGATTTCCTAACTGGAAGAGTCAGGGGAATGTAGCAGGGCATTGCTTTTCTCAATATTCACAGAAGCCATTAGCTTACAAGCCCAACTATGTCCAGTACATAGCTTTTTTATCTGTCATTTATCAAATTTTTCCCCAAACTATGGGAATTTTCCCTATATAGTTTTTGCCTGACCTGCGCAAATCACCCTTTCCTAAACTTGGAATTGTGTCTACTTTTAAGAAATGTATGCCTTTCCGTCTTCCCATTCAGCTTTCCCACCCTCCTCTTCCATTCCGTCCACACATGGACTATTGGGGGAAAAAAAGGGTAAAATCGCCTACCTCTCACAAAACTGATGGAAACCTTATTTTTTGGTTTCTACTCAACCTGTTCTTGAAAGCCTGGAAAATGGCGAAATCAGCACAGCAAACCATTTGTTCCTAGCTCTTACATGGAAAAAAATACAGGCTTCTTTGTACATCATTTTATTGGCATTTTGTGAAAAAACACACAATTTGCTTCCTTTTTGGTTATTTTCTCTCACCACATACAGCAAGCTAGGACTCCTTGGCGTTATGACCACCTACATGTGGGAAGAAAGGGGGCCAGATTTGTCCGAGATATCACAGGTAACAAAAACGTTACAATGGATTGAATGGCGACATACGGAAACCACCAAAAAAGTGCTTTGCTCAGGGGGAGGACGGGGTGGGGCATTGGCAGTTAAGGAATTAAAAAAAAGAATAACACATTAGCTTAAAGAAATAAATAGACAATTGGGTAATGGAACTGTTTTTATTATGACAAGTGCTTACACTGTAATGCAACAAATAGTACATATACATGTTGTAGACTGGATACATACTATTCACAGTATATTTGGCAATTGCCCTTTTAAAACCAAAGATCGAATTGGTGGAGCCATCTGGAGTGAACCTGCTTTACCTGGGGGGATTGGAAGAATAAAGTCGAATAGTGAAACATTTGTGAAAAAACAATTCTCATAACTGCACATGAAAAGCTGCATTTCATAACAGAAAAAGTAAACTTTATTATTGCAAATGTTCACACTCTTTTCTCGCAATATTTCCTGCAAAGAATGAACAGATATCACGACTTCACACTTTCAGCAGGGACACGCTGATACACAGTGCCAGAGGTTTGTAACGCAATTATGGATCTATAAATTATTTGCTTTGCATAATGGTGCTGTAGTATGAACAAGTACGGGTAAACTATAGACAACTAAAGATCTCAGAAAGAACATTTCCAAGTTAAAATTGTCACTCGAAATATGGATTTATAGGACAAATGGGATTAGAGCGGAAGGAACTCAGAAATACTTGACACTTTTCTGAAACGCACCTGGCACTTTTTGAATCCGTTATACACTTTGCACTTTAGTCAGGCATTTCCAATATTTACGATTTGCCTTGGTGAAGAAATATGGTTCTGCGTTGACTTTATGACACATTTTGCACTTAGCGCTTTTATATGGATGTATAATGGATTTGTATGTATAAGGCGGTTTTGTCAATATTTAACATAAGGCATTCGCCAAGCGGAGTGTCCAGGAATGTAGACTAAATTTGGCCTGTAGATATTCTGCCCCAGTTTCATAAAAGGCATGATGAACTAGACATTAGGCCTTGACCTGAATGCACCAGGCCATGTGTAGCCAATGAAGATGGTGCACAACTGGAGTAATGTGAGCACAACTAGGTGTGGAAGTGGCTACTCTGGCTACACAGTTCTGCAGGACCTGAAGGTGCCATAAGAGGTAGACAGGTTGCGCAAGAAATAGGGCGTTGCAGTGGCCCATGGAGGACATAACAAGTGAGGACACTCCAGGGGCACGTAACTGAGAAAGGAGTAAACAAAGAACCTTACTAAGGCTTTTCAGTTGAAGATAGCCCCTTTGACATACTTAAATTATCTGAGATTCCGCAGACAGAAAGGCTAATATATTTACCCCTAAAGAGGACCAAAAAGAGGGGGTCCAAAAGACAGAAGAGAAAGGAGGGCCCACCACCAACACCTCAATTTTTTTTCCCCATTCAACTTGAGCCATCTATTACACATCCATGCACCCACAGCTTTGAGGCAGGCCCCGAATCGGGTCGCTGTCTCGACAAGAGCGAGATCTAAATGGACCAGAATCTGTGTCATCTGTTAAGAATAAACATTGGAAGCCGTGAGAGCAGATAAGCTTGGTAAGAGGTTGCATGTACATGTTAAACAAAACATGGAAGATGGAGGAACCCTGATGGACTCCACATGTCAAGGCAGTGAGCACAGAGTGAAAAGGGGGGGGGAGGGAAATTAAATGTTCGGTCAGAGAGAAACCAAGAAAACCAGGAAAGAACGGCACCAGAAAGGCCGGCCTGGTCGAGCAAGATGGCATGTTCAATGATATCAAAGACGTCAGATAAGTCAACAAACAATAAAGCACCAACGCTGCCCGAGTCGTGCAGCCAAACCACATGGTCAACGTTGGAGACCAGCACCCTTTCTGTGTCACGTCCACGTCCTGGATGAAAACCCGATTGGGAAGTGTGGAAGAAGAAAGATTACTCAAGAAAGGGCAGGCGAAGGCTTAAAAAAGCTTCATAAGAAATTGAATAAGAAAAATGGGACACAAATTAGCCAGGACAAAAGGCTGTTTCAAAAGTGGAACAACCAATACGTGTTTGAGAGAAGCTGGGATCGGACCTGTGAGAAAGTATTAACAGCATGCGTGACCAGAGGAACAATCAGCGGACACAGTCCTTCAAGATACAGTGCCCCCAGCAGGCCAGTCTCTGCTGGGGCATTACATGGGGCACAGCCTCTGGGGGGTATTTTCGCTGTGGATCCCGGGTTGGACAGCGAGAACAGAGCAGAGACAAGTCCGGTGTTCTGACTTGAGTGTCGTGTAGACCGTTGAGACCTCCGTCCCCATGTGACGCACAGGGGAACCAAAAGAACCCCGCTGTGCGATCTTTGGAGCCACAGGTGGGAGATGTTACTTCCCGGATCCACGGAACCTCTGAAACACCGATGCTGCTGCAGAAAGAACGAGGTTAAGTACCAGGCAAATACAATATAACACAAGAACCAGAGGATCTGAATAATCCTACCTATCCGGTGGTTGTAAAACCCGGGAAACCTAGTGAAGGAGGTTCGAGACTCAGATGAGAGGCGGTCCCCAGAACAACAGGGAACTGAGTCAAGCGTGGACACAGGATAGGCCACCTGTAGAGCTGAAGACGTAGCTTGAGTTCCCAAAGGGCAATGGCGTAGAAGTCCAACAAAGTACCAAGGGATGATCCGAAGACAGGTGAGGGTCGTGTCGAGGTTCAGCAATGGGTAAACAGTTCCAAGCAAAGGTAAAAAAGGGTAATCCGAGGGAGTCCAGGTGAAAGATCCAAGATCAAGGTAAACCAACAGAGTATATCAAACGTAGCGCCAAACAGAGTCGAAAGACAGCTGAGAAGCGGTGAGTGCTCCGTGCATCAAGCTTTATATACTGTGCGCTTCTGGGTCATGTGACATCCACCATGGTCACTTGGGAAACGCCGCTCTGAATCACGTGAGCAAATGAATGATCGATGCAGAGGTGTTCCGCTGTCCCTTCTGCTGTATGTTCTCCATGGCAACTGCCAATGCAGGAAGGGCTGCAACCGGGCAAGTACATTGTACCTGGTACGGAGCTTTCGTTCCTTTGGGGTAACCAAATCACGTGAGTCTCGAACCCTGGAGGGAGTAGTGTGGAAACCCGGGGAAGGTGTCGTGGAGATGTTAGCAGTGTTCTGGTGTGCAGAGGAGCGTCTAACATCCGGTCCCTCTCACCCTGTCTATAGTAATCTGGAGGAAGGTGACTAAGCCTTTGTGTAATCTGTGTACCATGAGTGACAGAGGGGGACTTGTTGGAAAAAGCGTCCAGGCTCCTTAAAGATCCAACTAGAAAAAAAAATGTCTAATTGACCCCCATACAGACTTCCAGAGCAGCTCGGCCATCTGGTCCTTGCATTCATTCTATGGCCAACTACCAGATGGCAGGGCTTGCAGATAGGGTGGCCAACTGTCCCGCAGATTGCAGGACTGTCCTGTTTTGGAGGACTCTGTCGCTGGACGGATAAAAGTCCCACTTCCTTTCAGTTAAGTAAATGGTTCATTTGTGGGCTGTGGGAGCCCGTCTCCCACATGGGTCCACCGTCTCAGAGCCTTGCTGCAGCTGTGGGGAGCCGCACCCGGGTGCCTGTGCCTCCTCGGAGGGACATGCTCTAAAGGGGCCCCCTCTAGAGCTGTGGGGGCCTGGCCTTGGGCACCTGTCTTCCGAGTGGGTTGTCCGTCCCAGAGCCCAGCGGCAGTCCTGGGGAGCCTCAGCGGGGTCCCGGTCCAGAGGGAAAAGCTCCAAGGTGGAGGGGAAAACTAAGTCGGCCCGGCCAGAGCTTCAGGGCAGCTGAGGCTGCTGCCCCCAGCCACCTGCCTGGCATGTGGGTTGTCCATCCCCAAGCCCAGCAGTGGTCCCGGAGAGCCCCATCCCTGCCTGGAGAGAAATGGTTCAAATGCCCCCCCGCCCCTTGTCTAGAGCTCCAGGACAGCCAGGGTGCTGCCGCCCCCTGCCCATGCGAAAACACTGCACAACCAGATGGCTCTCTGCGAGTAGGGTGGCCAACTTTCTGAAAGACGGGGGAACGTTTCCCTCCCGGGAGGCACATGGACCATGCCAGGGCTCCCCGTGACCGCTGATGGGCTCGCTGCGACTGTTGCTAGGCTTGGGGACTTGGTCACACACAGGTGACACTTGCCACCGGCACTAACCCATGAATGCCATGGCAATCAGGGCCTGCCACTCTTATCAGTTCTAGTCCCAGAGGAAAGGGGCCCGTTCAGGGCACCCCTTGGCACCAGCATTGCGTTTCAGACTTAGTCACACATGGATGACACCCAGAGGATGTGGAAAGCACCACGGCCGCCCCAGAGCTCCGGCCGGGCCGCATTACTAGCCTCTACCCATGCAGAGGTACGGGGACCCTGCAGGGTTGCTAATTCTATAACTTGTACTTGACTTAGTTCAGCTGAAACTTTAGTTGGAAACAGGGGCCGGAATTTCTGTCTGCAACATCCATCTGTGCGTTCGGTGGAGGTTCTGCACTTGGAAACAGCGTTGATGGGGCCAGGACTTAAGGCACAGCCTCCGTGCACTAAGCCGCCACTGGCAAACCAAGGCCCAGACTCTCTTCCCTGCATCGGTCCAGTGCAGAGCAGGTGTCTACTGCCTGCGCCAAAGAGCCGCCCTGCAGGGAGTCACTTCCACACAGACTATTAAGTCCCCCACATAGTGTGGTCTTACAGAACCTGACTGGAGACAAATGTAGGAGTCAGCCAGGCCAGCCGCCACTGGGCCCACCTGGTCCGACTGCCCCGGATGGCCGGTCAGGCCCCCAACCAGATGGCCCGCCGGCAATCAGGCTGTGCCTGCCCTGATGCCACTGCCCTGGAGCCGGGGCTTAAGGCACTACCGCCTCTGCGTGCTGAGGCTTATGCTGCCACGCTCCTTCACCACCTGCCTCTCAAGGGCCGGGTTGAGCCACTCTGCCTACCGCCGGCTGGGTCGGGGCCATCTGGTCTGCCAGGCTGACCAGGAAGGAAGGAGAGCTCCCCCCACCCACCCCCACAGGTGTGCACCCAGGGTGGGTGGGAGTTTCCTGTGTGCTCCGCGGCACAACAGGAGGAAGCCCTTGCGGCACCACTGCAGCACCTTTTGACAAAATCTTGGCTCAGAGGAAGACTTTCAATAGATTGCAGCGAGGTAGCTACTCTGCTACTTAGGAAACCCTAACGCAGAATCAGGTCTGTCTACGAATGTTTAAGTACCAGGTTCCCCACGAACATGCGGTGCACTACAGATGAAAGAGGTGGCCCCCTTCTGTTCACACTTTAGTCCCGAGGCGAGCGGCTATACGCACCGGCCCAGAGGCCGGCTATCCCAGGCCAACTGAGGCTCTACAGAGCTGCGGTTCCGTTACAGTTAGGGGAAATTCTGACTTTGAGGCGTTCAGTCATAATCCCACAGATGGTAGCTTCGCCCCATTGGCTTCCTCAGCACATACACCAATTGTCTGGTAGGTAAGGGAAATTGTCTGTGGAATCTGCGGTTCCTCTCGTACTGAGCAGGATTACATTTGCAACCACGCATCATCAGTAGGGTAAAACTAACCTGTCTCATGACTGTAAACCCAGCTCATGTTCCCTATTAGTGGGTGAACAATCCAAAGCTTGATGAATTCTGCTTCAGAATGATAGGAAGGGCCGACATTGAAGGATCAAAAAGCGACGTCGCCATGAACTCTTGACCGCCACAAGCCAGTTATCCCTCTGGTAACTTTTGTGACCCTTCCTGCTTGAAACCCAAAAAGTCAGAAGGATCCTGGGCCCCGTGTTCATGGTCTGTATTCATACTGAAATTGGAGATCAAGCAAGCTTTTGCCCTTCTGCTCCGTGGGAGATTTCTGTCCTCCTTGAGCTCACCTTAGGACACCTGAGTTATGGTTTGCCAGGTGTACCGCCCCAGTCAAACTCCCTACCTGCCCCTGTCCTCGGAGTAGGTTGCGGGTGGCCACTGGACCCTTGGAGCCAGAAGCAAGAGTCCCACAGGGCTCTCTCACAAGTCAAGTGAAAAAACGATGAGTTAATGGTATTTCACCGGCGGCCCGAGGGCCTCCCACTTATCCTACACCTCTCATGTCTTCACAGTGAATCTGAACAGGGTCTTCTGTCCCGCTGATTCTGCCAAGCCCATTCCCTTGGTTGTGGTTTTGCTAGATAATAGGTAGGGACAGTGGGAATCTCGTTCATCCATTCTTGCGCATCACTAATTAGATGAGGCATTTGGCTACCTTAAGAGAGTCATAGTTACTCTCGCCGTTTACCCGTGCTTCATTGAATTTCTTCACTTTGACATTCAGGGCACAGGGCAGGAATCGTGTCAACACCCGCCGTGGGCCTTACGCAATGCTTTGTTTTAATTTAACAGTCAGATTCCTCTGGTTTAAACCAGTTCTAAGTCAGCTGCTAGGCCTCGGCCGAGGCAGAACGCCAGAACCCAGGGAGGGGGAACAGTGAGATGTGACCGCTGCAGCTGGCAGCTGGGGCGATCCACATCCAGAGTCGGCGCCGCCCCCCGGGGAGGAGACATCTCATTCAGTCGCAGTGCACGGCCAGCCCTGCTTCGCATCTCAGCCTGACCGACCCAGCCCTTCCATAAGTTAGGGATCCGACTTGCCAACTTCCCTTACCTATATTGTTCCAACATTCCAGAAGCTGTTCACCTTGGAGAACTGCTGAGGATATGGGCACGGCCCGGCGTGAGATTTAAACCATCTCGCCTGGATTTTCAAGGACCAGCGAGAGCTCACTGGACACCGCTGGAACTTCTACGCTTTCCAAGGCTCGGGCCTCCCTCTCAGGGCAAACCCATTCACCGGTGCCCAGCCCTTCACAAAGAAAACAGAACTCTCCCTGGGGATCCTGCCAGCTTCTCTGGGATCGTTTGCGTTATCACATTGGATGCTGCGAGGGTGCCCGTCTCCGCCACTCCGGGTTCAGGGATCTGAACCCAACTCCCTTTTGATTGGCTGAAGGCAATAAAGGCCATTGCCCGTCCCTTCCAAATGGCGCTCGACCATTTCTTAGGACCGACTGACCCGTGTTCAACTGCTGTTCACATGGAACCCTTCTCCACTTCGGCCTTCAAAGTTCTTGTTTGAATATTTGCTGCTACCACCAAGATCTGCACCTGCAGTGACTCCACCCTGGCTCCCTGCACACCGCAGCAGCCCTCCTACTCGTCACGGCTTATGATATGATAGATTATTTATAAAGCACTTAATACCCAGAGGTTTCTAAGCGCGGACCCAGGGATTTAACCTGTGTTGCTCTGTGTCGCCTTGCTTCCAAGGCGAGCACGTTACCCCTGAACTATCCTGCCAAGAATAACCCCCACGGCTCTCAGCGCCGGCCGGGTATGGGCCGGATGCTCCAGCGCCATCCATTTTCAGGGCTAGTTGATTCGGCAGGTGAGCTGTTACACACTCCTTAGTGGATTCCAACTTCCATGGCCACCGTCCTGCTGTCTATATCAACCAACACCTTTTCTGCCCCAAAACCTCTAGTCATTCGCTTTACCAGATAAAACTGGGGTTTCCATGCGCGAGCTATCCCGGAGGGAAACTTCGGAGGGAACCAGCTACTAGAAGGTTCGATTAGTCTTTCGCCCCTATACCCAAGTCAGACGACTGATTTGCACATCAGGACCGCTACAGACCTCCACCAGGCCTAGTTCACCATCTTTCGTGTCCTATCAGACACGCTCATGCTCCATCTCCCTGATAGAGCGGGCGAGACGGGTCGGTGGTGCGGCCACCGCAACAGTATCCCACTGCAATCTGGGCGCGCCGGGCCTCAACCACATTGCACCACAGGGTTTCGTTCGGCCCTCCGACTCGCGCACATGTTAGACTCCTTTGTCCGTGTTTCAAGACAGGTGAGGTGGGTAACCAACATCACCTCACACCCCTGGCGCCCTTTGTGGGCCTCCCCGCCCGGTGTGGTCAGGGCGCACTGAGGGCAGTCCACCACAGTCGCAGCGGGAGCCCCGTCTCCGCCTCAGTGACCCCCAAGAGACGCCAGGACGGTTGCAGGAGAAGGGCAAGGTGGTCAATCTTCCTCGGCCCGCAGACACAGCAAAACTGCTGTCAGGCAGCTATAACACTCTCTGCTGGAGAAGAGAGCCACCTGCCCCCTGGGGCCTTCCCAGCCAGCTGCGGTGCACCGCCACAGAGGAAATGCACCTTGCGGGGGCCTGGTGAGCCTGTTGAATCCTGCGGGCAGACTGCACGGTGCCCACCAGTTTACCTTGATGGTTTCACGCCCTCTTGAACTCTCTCTTCAAAGTTCTTTTCAACTTTCCCTTACAGTACTAGTTGGACATCACTCTCGTGCCTGTATTTAGCCTTAGATGGAGTTTACCACATGCTTTGGGCTGCATTCCAAAGCAACCTGACTCCAAGAAGACCTGCTACTGGCCTAATACCGTTGACTGGGTGAGACTCGATCAGAAGGACTTGATCCCCCTGAGCGATGCCAGGGAGTCGTACGCCCCATTTCCCACGCCTGATGCTGAACTGGGATTCGGCGCTGGGCTCTTCTCTCTTCACTGGCCATTACTGAGGGAATCCTGGTTAGTTTCTTTACCTCCGCTTAGTAATATGCTTAAATTCAGCGGGTTGCCAGGTCTGATCTTAGGCTGTAGTCGGGGGGAGCACAAAGCTCGGGACAGATGGCCTTTGGCGGGGTTGCCCTAGCCCCGTGCCTCTGGCGCAGCAGAGTGTGCGCTGTTTGATCTGCGGCCAAAGCCCACATGATTGAGAGGGCCGCGCTTCATGGCCATCCCACGCTGGCAGACGTGGGACACCACAGACAGCACGGCCAGGTGCCCCTCGGTAGGGTGAAGGCGCGCCAGGCTTTTTTAAGGCCTGCTACCGCGCCGACCACCTGGCCCTCCCAAAAACCGCATGAGGTGGGTAAACTGGGGAGGCCGGGACACGCCGGCAATGAGCCGGCGCGCCAGATCCTGGGATCCTGCGACAGTGCTGATCAGGGTCTGACCTTAAAGGTGTCAAAGGGAACGTGGTCCCTGCGACAGCCCCAGCCATGCCCCTGTGAGGGAACCCTGGGGGCGATTGATGTACAAGCAACCCTCAGACAGGCTAAGCCCCGGGAGGAACCCACTTAGAATGGTGCATTCTAAGTGGCGATCAATGTGTCCTGCAATTCACACTAATTCTCGCTGCTAGCTACGTTCTTCATCAACGCGCATGCCGAGTGATCCACTGCCAAGAGTCACAGGCAACATTTTTTTGTTCCAGAAGTCGGCCTGAGGAGATAGGCTGGGGGGAGGCAGCGCCACCTGTGGCAAGACAGCCCAGCGCCCCGTCTAGCTTGGCCGAAACCATTGTGGTTTTAAAACAGAGAATCTAGGCGCTCAGCGGAGGAAGCCTGCCCGCCGCTTCCCAGAGGGATGGAGGCAGGCTGCTGCGCCACCAGCCCAATCCACTCAACCTTCCCCGAACGTCTCCTCTCCCCTTTGGGGGGGCAAGGGCCTGGGGGACGGATGGCGAGGCAGGTCAGAGAGCATGGTCAGGGGGTCGGTGGGACTGCTAGAGTCTTCAAACCGCAGCTCTACCACACAGGGCAGAGCTCCAGGTACCTGGGCAAGAGGGTAGGTCACCCGCTGCGCCAGCGGCCCTGGCCATCACTCGCCCACAGATGTGGGCGGCTGGGACCTCAACACCCGCCCATCGAGTAAGCCTGCTGTGCAATGGCTCAGTGCTCGCGCCTAGCGTGCCGGGCCCCTGTCTGCCTGGGGAGGTGCCCCTCAAGAACAGTCAGGTTTCCCTCAGCTCCCGTCTGCCCCACTCGGGGCTTCCCTGCTGACCGGGGCGCATCCACCAATGCCCGCCTGCGGGTCAGAGAGAGGCGTGCACGACCCTGGCCAGTGCAGCGGCCGGCTCGTTGAGTGTGCCGCACAGGGCTCCCTCTCCGGTGCGTGATTGGGGACATCCCCAGCAGGTTAAGCCAACCCTGCCAGGCATCCCTGTCCATCTGCTGGGTCGCTGACTCCCCGCCGGTGGAAGGGAATCCCCACTCTCCGGTTGTCTGCGCGCCCTGGACCGCTCTGCAAGAGGTGCCCCGGGCTGTGGGTGTGTGTGTCTGGGATGCAACCGAGGTCGGGCCTTCGGCTCTCCCTCGGGCTGCTCCGCTGTTAACGATTCTTCCTGCTTCCACTCACAAGCAGATACCCCAGCCCTACATGTCCCAATTCACTCTCAAATGCCCCATTTCTCCTTCAAAACACACGTTCAAGATACAAATACCTCCCTCCCAACCCACATGCCACCATCCCTCCCTCCGAACCCACACAAGACACCAACATCCGCCCCTCCATACCTACACCAAGATGCTCCACCTCTCTCTCCAGAGCCGCACCCATATGCTTCACCTCTACCTCCAGACTCACACCCAGATGGCGCCATCCACCCTCTCTCTATACCCAACCCCCATTACTCCATCCATTCGAAACACAAATGCTCCCACCCCTCCCACAAACCAACATCCTTCTCGCCAGACATACATACATACCCCATCCCTCTATTCACACCCAGATGTCCCCCTTCCTTCCCATCATAGTGCTCCAGCCCTCTCAGACCCACACCATCAACAATGCCCCCCTCCAATCCAGACTCCACCAAGATGCCCAATCCCTTCCTCAAAACCCATACCATGATGCCCCATCCTCCCTCCAAACAGCAAGGTGCCCATCCGTCCCTCCAGACCCTCATCCATGTTTCCCATCCCTCCCAGACCCACACCAATATGCCCCATCCCTCCCTCTCAGACCCACGCCAAGATGCCACCATTCCTCTAGACTCGCACCACAATGCCTCATCCCTCCAGTCCAGAGCCCACCAAGATGCCACCAACCCTCCATGCCAGAACCCACCAACCCCCCCCCCCACAAGACCCATACCATGATGCGCCATCCTTCATCCACACAGGAAGAAGCCCCCATCCTGTACTCCAGACTTAAACCTAGATATCCACCTCCACACACCAAGATGCCCTATCCCACCCTTCAGACCCAGCCCTCCCTCCAGACCAATGATCTGCATCCCTTCCTCCAGACCAACACCAAGATGCTGCCATCCCTCCCTTCAGACCAACAAAAAGGTGCCCCATCCCACTCTCCGATGCACACAGGTGTCGCCATCCCACCCACACTAAGCTGCCCCATCCCACTCTCCCAACCAACACCTAGATGACCCATGCCAACCTCCAGAACAAATGCCCCATATCTGTTCCAACCTGACACTAATGTGCCCTCGTCCATTGCAGACCCGCCCCCCCAAGCTGCCACCATCAGTCTGTCCACACAGCAAGATGCACCCATCCTGCCCTCCACACGCACACATAGAAGATACATCCCTCCACACCCACATCATGCCCCCATAGCTCACCCCAGACCCACACCAATATGCCCCACCCCTCCCATCAAACCCACATCAATGTGCCCCCATTCCGAACCTCCAGATGCACACATGTCACCATCCCACCCACACCAGGATGCCCCATCCCACCCTCCAGACCAACAAATGCCCCATACCTGTTCAGACCGACACCAATGTGCCCCATCCATTGCAGACCACACCAAGATGCCACCATCCCTCCATGCACAGCAAGATGCCACCACCCTGCCCTCCAGACCCACACCTAGATGAACCATCCCTCCTCCCAGACCCACAGTGTGCCCTCATCCCTCCCCCAGACACAGTCCAATATCACCCATCCCCTCCCTCCAGGCCCACCCTGATGTCCCCATCCAAACCAAATGAGGGTGCCCCATCCCTCCCTGAATACCCACACCAAAGTGCTTAGTCCCTCCCCAGACCCACACCAATGTGCCTCCATCCACTCCCTCCAGAGCCACACCAAGATGTCCCATCCCACCCTCCAGATGCACACAGATGTCCCCATCCCACCCACACCAGGATGCCCCACCCCACCCTCCAGACCAAGAGATGCCCATACCTGTTCCAAACCGACACCAATGTGCCCCCATGCATCGCAGACCCCAAGATCCCTCCATCCATACAGCAAGATGCCCTATTCCGCCCCACACCTAGATGAACCATCCCTCCCCCAGACAGACCAATGTCCCCCATCCCTCCAATCAAACCCATGCCATTGTGCCCCCATCCACTCCCTCCAGAGCCACACCAAGATGTCCCTATCCCACCCTCCACATGCACAGATGTCTCCATCCCACCTATACCAGGATGCTCAATCGCACCCTCTAGAATAGATGCTCGACACCTGTTTCAGACCGACACCAATGTGCCCCCATCCATTGCAGACCCACACCAAGATGTCCCCATCCCTCCAGGCCCACACTAATATGCCCCCATCCCTCCCTCCAGACCCACACCTAGATGAACCATCCTTCCCCAGACCCAGACCAATGTCCCCATCAAACCCACACCAAAGTGCCGTCATCCCTTCCCTCCAGGCCAACGGATGCCCCATACCTGTTTCAGACGGACACCAATGTGCCCCATTCCTTTGCAGACCCGACCAAGATGCCACCATCCCTCCCTCCGGACCCAAACCCACATCAATGTGTCCCCATCCCCCCAGACCAATGTGCCCATCCCTCCCATCAAACCCACACCAATGTGCCCCCATCCCCTCCCTCCGGACCCACACTGTTGTCTCCATCTCACCCATGCCAGGATGCCCAATCCCACCCTCCAGAACAGATGCTCCATACCTGTTTCAGACCGACACCAATGTGCCCCCATCCATTGCAGACCCACACCAAGATGCCCACATCCCTCCAGACCCACACTAATATGCCCCCATCCCTCCCTCCAGACCCACATCAATATGTCCCATCCCTCCCCAGACCAATGTGCCCCCATGCCCTCACTCCAGACCCACACCAATGTCCCCATCCAACCGAAACCAGGATGCCCCATCCCTCCCTGCAGACCCACACCAATGTGACCCATCCCTGCCCAGACCCACACCAATGTGCCCCCATCCCTCCCATGAAACCGACACCAATGTGCCTCCATCCACTCCCTCCAGAGCCACATCAAGATGCCCCATCTCTGCCCAGACCAACACCAATGTGCCCCATCCATTGCAGACCCCACCAAGATGCCACCACCCCTCCCTCCAGACCCACACCAATATGCCCTCATCCCTCATATCAAGCCCACACTGTTGTCCCCATCCAACCCAAACCAGGATGCCCCATCCCTCCCCACAGACCCACACCAATGTGTCTCATCCCTCCCATCAAACCGACACCAATGTGCCTACATTCACTCCCTCCAGAGCCACACCAAGATGTCCCCATCCCACCCTCCAGATGCACACGGATGTCCCTATCCCACCCACCCCAAGATGCCCTGTTCCACCATGCAGAACAACAGATGCCCCATACCTATTCCAGACTGACATCAAAGTGCCCCCAACCATTGCAGACCCCACCAAGATCCGACCATCCACACAGCAAGATGCCCTCATCCCTCCCTCCAGACCCACATCTAGATGAACCATCCCTTCCCAGACACAGACCAATGTCCCCCATCAAACCCACACCAATGTGCCGTCATCCCCTCCCTCCAGACCAACAGATGCCCCATACCTGTTTAAGATGGACACCAATGTGCCCATTCCATTGCAGACCAGACCAAGATGCCACCATCCCACCTTCCGGACCCAAACCCACACCAATGTGTCCCCATCCCTCCCCAGACCAATATGCCTGTCCCTCCCATCAAACCCATACCAATGTGCCTCCATCCACTCCCTCCAGAGCCACACCAAGATGTCTCTATCCCACCCTCCAGATGCACACACATATCTGCATCCCACTCACACCAGGATGCCCCATCCCACCCTCCAGAACAACAGATACCCCATACCTGTTCCAGACTGACACCAATGTGCCCCCATCCATTACAGACCCCACCAAGATCCCACCATACACAGCAAGGTGCCCCCATCTCGCCCTCCGGACGCACTCCTAGATGAACCATCCCTCCGCCCTCACACACAATGTGCTCCCATCCCTCCCCCAGACACAGACCAATGTCCCCCCATCCCTCCCATTAAACCCACACCAATGTGCCCCATCCCCTCCCTGCATAGCCACACCAAGATGCCCCATCCTACCCTCCCAACCCACACCTAGATGACCCATGCCAACCTGCAGCCCCACTGTGCCTCATCCAAACCGTTGTACCCCAACCCTCCCTCCAGACCCACACCAATGTGCCCCATCGCTCCGGACCCACACCAGCATGCCCCATCTTGCACCAGCATGCCCCTATCCAACCATTCAGACCCCACCAAGATGCCCCATCCCTCCCTCTAGACCAGTGGTCTTCAAACTTTTTTGGCCTGGGCCCCCCCTGATCAAAGTTTGGGTAGGCCGGGCCCCCCCAAAAGTGCCAGATGGATAGTATGTAGAAATCGCTATGAACTTTTGCGTGCCGTCACAGCACCCTACTCCCAGTACAGAACCTGGGCTCTCCCCAGCCTACTCCCACCACTATCCCAGTGCTGTCGCCCATCCTGCTCCCACCACAGTCCCATAACACAAGCAAACACACATCCATACACATTTAAATAAAAAATAAATCACCATAAACGTACCTTCTGCAGGGGCCTGCGCGTGGTTTCTAAAATGCCCCGCTCCAGGTTGCTCTGCCCGTATGTGCGAGGAGGCGCAGGAGCACCCCCTCGCACATACATACATGCAGTGCCCCAGCCAGCATTTCCAATGAGCTTTGCAAGGTTGGCGAAGCAAAACACCCCCAGTGTTGAATGGCTCAGTGATCATGTGCGGCTGGGGAAATGAACTGTCAAAGGCAAACAGTGTTTCCCTTTGACAGTTCAGCCAGCCCAGGAGCACTCCCTCATCTGGAAAAAGCAGCTGAGGGAGTGCTCAGTGTTTCACTGGGCTGGCTCCTTGGCTCCTCCATAATGTGTGAGGTGGCCAGTGACTGGACGCCCCCTCAACCATTATGGATGAGCTGGCAGGCTTGGACTGCCTATAGGGCGATGACCGTACCAAAAATGAAAATGCTAGTGTAGGCCAGTCAAAATGGGCCACTTTTTTGGTCAATGTGGGCAAGTTTGAGGAGCTACTTCACTATGCAGCTAGTAGTTTTGACCTTTGTTGCTGAATAAATATTCTTTAAATATCACCATTTGTTTACATTTGAAAAAAAACAACCCCTTGGGTACTATTCAAACAGTCTGTGACTAAGGGACTGAATATCCATTTGCAACTGCTGGCCCTTTTTTCATAAGACCGTTTTAACGTTCCAGTCTGATCATATGAGCTGCCCATTTCCTCCAATCTAAAAACAATGTGTTTTTTTAATTACATTTCATGCTGGGCTCTGGCGCCCCCCCTGGGAGGCTGTCGCGCCCCACTGGGGGGGCGCGCCCCACAGTTTGAAGACCTCTGCTCTAGACCAATACCATAATGCCTCATCCTGCGTCCACATAGCAAGATGCCCCTTCCCTCTTGCAGACCCACACCAAGATGCCCATGTGCCTCTCCCGAACCACACACAGATAGCCCCTGCCAACCCCCTCTAAAACCACCCATCCTAAACACGCCCTCATGAAACAATTACCCTATTAGCCCCCTTTGATAAGTTAAACACCACATCCACGGTCCCTGTTCCTTTTCTTAGCCCGCCATACCTTTCACGTTGAAAAGCTGTACATGATTTTTAGAGTAAATGTAATTTTCTGCTCCCCTGTCTCAACCTGGTGTCTTGCAGGAACGTTCACGGTATCCCAAAGAAAATTCAAATTATATTCTCAGCCAACCAAGAGCACACGGATTTCTGCTGCTCTTGGAGCCTGGCAGCCAGAGCCTTCCCGGTTCCCGCTCATACAAACAACGAGAAGGGACAAGACGAAGTCGGACGCTCCAGGGTCTTGCAGAAACGTTCCCAGTATCCTGAAGAAAATGCACACCCTAACCACTGCAAGCCAAAGGCACGCACAATCTGGTGTTGTATGCTATCCTGCATCCCATGGTAGCTTGTGGGAGGCAAGTGTTGGGTTTGGAAATCTTCAGAGCCACGCTCACTTGGATGCCCCGCCCACCCACAGATGGTTCCAGCCATACAAACAGCCAAAATGAAAAATTAGAAAATACAGCGGCATAGCCCGCCCTCCAACAGCTCCATTCCTGGGATTGGCCAGTGGTGTCTTTGTAGCTCCACCCCTGCCCACTCCTGTCATCTGTGGGGATGCAGAATATCATAAAAAGGGCAGGCACGCAACGAAATGTTAGCTGCTAACAAAAGGATCAGAAACATGAGACGCATTTTGTTTCTTCACAGTGTCACAGGCCCTCTGAGACACACAGTCTGCGTAATAAACCCAACAACACCTTTATTTTTTCTTTTGCCTTCGGCAGCTGAGGCTTGCTTATTCATAATGGTGACTTTCCAACTGAAAGACCACCAGTCACCGTGCAAATCTGTTACAAATAAACAGGCTGATTCATGGAATTATTTGCGCCAAGAAACGGGTATTTATGCGCCATTCTGCTCGCAAATCCCTGTTTAACAAATGGGGATTTGCGGGCAGAATGGCGCACAAATCCCCGTTTTCCGGCGCAAATAATTCCATGATTCTGCCCCAAAGTGTGCAACACAATAAAGCACACTTTTAAAATGTGTTCACACCCACAAAGTCTAAAAGGTTGATATCCTGAAACGTAAAGTGTGCATTCATGTCCTCAGTTGAATGTTCTTAAAACCATGCATAACACCACGCTGGAGTTTTGTGACACATCTCCAAACCAATGTGAGTTTCTTGGCCTCTTTTATTGTGTGTCTTAAATCGCTGAAAATAAAGTGAGTACATAGATATTTTGCCTTTTGCATCTTATAGTTTTCCATTCAGGATGTGGAAAATAAAGTTACAACGATATTATTGTGGCCCGACATGCTGCTGCTATAAGTGTTTAGATGTTGTCATGATGCTTTACTATGTAATTTGTGGATTTTGCAAGTAAACTCTATAGGACAGTATTATTGTAGGTCTTCACAACCAAAACTGAAATATTTGTTCTAAGTAAAGCGTGGAAGAAGATGGCCGTGCCCAAATTGCAGAGTGGGTTAAAATCCCTGCTTTGCTTTTTAGTGTAAGTGTCTGATCCTGAGCAAATAATGTAATCTCACAATGGGCCTCATTACAAGTCCAGCAGTAACCCTGCCGATGCTACCAGCGGGTTGCAGCTGGACTTGCAATATTTAGTGGCACCTGGCTTGCCAGAAACACCGGAGAATTACAACCCCAGTGTTCCAGGAAGTCAGGCACCGTTTTTCGGCGCAAATAATTCCATGATTCTGCCCCAAAGTGTGCAACACAATAAAGCACACTTTTAAAATGTGTTCACACCCACAACGTCTAAAAGCTTGATATCCTAAAACGTAAAGTGTGCTTTCATGTCCTCAGTTGAATGTTCTTAAAGCCATGCATAACACCACGCTGGAGTTTTGTGACACAGACACATCTCCAAATCAAAGTGAGTTTCTTGGCCTCTTTTATTGTGTGTCTTAAATCGCTGAAAATAAAGTGAGTACATAGATATTTTGCCTTTTGCATCTTATAGTTTTCCATTCAGGATGTGGAAAATAAAGGTACAATGATATTATTGTGGCCCGACATGCTGCTGCTATAAGTGATTAGATGTTGTCATGATGCTTTACTATGTAATTTGTGGATTTTGCAAGTAAACTCTATAGGACAGTATTATTGTAGGTCTTCACACCCAAAACTTAAATATTTGTTCCAAGTAAAGCTTCGAAGAAGATGGCCGTGCCCAAATTGCAGAGTGGTTTAAAATCCCTGCTTCGCTTTTTAGCGTAAGTGTGTGATCCTGAGCAAATATTGTAATCTCACAATGGGCCTCATTACAAGTCCAGCAGTAACCCTGCCGGTGCTACCGGCGAGTTGCAGCCGGACTTGCAATATTTACAGGCCGATTCATGGAATCAATGTGTGCCGAAAAAACGGCACACGCGTGCGAAAACGTGCGATTCGCAGTGAAATAGCGAAAATCGCAGTGCAAGTGCGATTATCGCACAGAAAACATCGCACATCTATTCATGGAAGTCCGTGCACGCGCAAAATGTGGGATGTGCGCTGAAAAAGTGTGCGGCGCATGCTGGCGCACGCTGGCGTACAGGTCACCGAACGCCGTGCGATAAGGCCACAGTGAATTCGCACATAGCGCAGCGCACATAACAAAAGTAGGCGTAATACGGGGCGTTACACGCAGAATGGGGAACAACTCGTGAAAATGTGGGCGTCACGGGGGAAGTACAGGAGGCAAGTGTGCAGAACACCCACACGCTCGCCTACAACACGTATTCATGGAATCGAATAGGGAAAAACAGCGCACGGCCAAAGATGCGCACAGGCCCATACATGTCCGCCACACGAAAGCAGGCGGTAGCGTCCCTGCGCAGGAAAAAAATGTGCGCCAAAGTTCTACACACGCGAGAAGTTCCACATGCGATCGGGCCTGGGGGAGCGTGTGCGTGTATCTCAGAGGTGTGCGAGAAGTCCCACACGCGATCGGGCCTGGGGGAGCGTGTGCGTGTATTTCAGAGGTGCGCGAGAAGTTCCACACGCGATTGGCCTGGGCGCGTGTATTTCAGGGGTGCACGAGAAGTTCCACACGCGATTGGCCTGGGCGCGTGTATTTCAGGGGTTTGCGAGAAGTTCCACACGCGATTGGCCTGGACGCGTGTATTTCAGGGGTGCGCGAGAAGTTCCACACGCGATTGGCCTGGGGGAGCGTGTGCGTGTATTTCAGAGGTGCGCGAGAAGTCCCACACGCGATCGGGCCTGGGGGAGCGTGTGCGTGTATTTCAGAGGTGAGCGAGAAGTTCCACACGCGATTGGCCTGGGCGCGTGTATTTCAGGGGTGCGCGAGAAGTTCCACACGCGATTGGCCTGGGCGCGTGTATTTCAGGGGTTTGCGAGAAGTTCCACACGCGATTGGCCTGGGCGCGTGTATTTCAGGGGTGCGCGAGAAGTTCCACACGCGATTGGCCTGGGGGAGCGTGTGCATGTATTTCAGAGGTGCGCGAGAAGTTCCACACGCGATTGGCCTGGGCGCGTGTATTTCAGGGGTGCGCGAGAAGTTCCACACGCGATTGGCCTGGGCGCGTGTATTCCAGGGGTGCGCGAGAAGTTCCTCACGCGATTGGCCTGGGCGTGTGTATTTCAGAGGTGCGCAAGAAGTTCCACACGCGATTGGCCCGGGCGCGTGTATTCCAGGGGTGCGCGAGAAGTTCCACACGTGATTGGCCTGGGCGCGTGTATTCCAGGGGTGCGCGAGAAGTTCCACACGCGATTGGCCTGGGCGCATGTATTTCAGGGGTGCGTGAGAAGTTCCACACGCAATTGGCCTGGGCGCGTGTATTCCAGGGGTGCGCGAGAAGTTCCACACGCGATTGACCTGGGAGAGCGTGTGCGTGTATTTCAGAGGTGCGCGAGAAGTTCCACACGCGATTGGCCTGGGCGTGTGTATTTCAGGGGTGCGCGAGAAGTTCCACACGAGATTGGCCTGGGCGCATGTATTCCAGGGGTGCGCGAGAAGTTCCACACGCGATTGGCCTGGGAGAGCGTGTGCATGTATTTCAGAGGTGCGCGAGAAGTTACACACGCGATCGGGCCTGGGGGAGCGTGTGCGTGTATTTCAGAGGTGCGCGAGAAGTTCCACACGCGATTGGCCTGGGCGCGTGTATTTGAGAGGTGCGCGAGAAGTTCCACACGCGATTGGCCTGGGCGCGTGTATTTCAGGGGTGCGCGAGAAGTTCCACACGCGATTGGCCTGGGGGAGCGTGTGCGTGTATTTCAGAGGTGTGCGAGAAGTTCCACACGCGATTGGCCTGGGCGCGTGTATTTCAGGGGTGTGCAAGAAGTTCCACACGCGATTGGCCTGGGCACGTGTATACCAGGGGTGCGCGAGAAGTTCCACACGCGATTGGCCTGGGCGCGTGTATTTCAGAGGTGCGCGAGAAGTTCCACACGCGATTGGCCTGGGCGTGTGTATTCCAGGGGTGCGCGAGAAGTTCCACACGCGATTGGCCTGGGGGAGCGTGTGCGTGTATTTCAGAGGTGCGCGAGAAGTCCCACACGCGATCGGGCCTGGGGGAGCGTGTGCGTGTATTTCAGAGGTGAGCGAGAAGTTCCACACGCGATTGGCCTGGGCGCGTGTATTTCAGGGGTGCGCGAGAAGTTCCACACGCGATTGGCCTGGGCGCGTGTATTTCAGGGGTTTGCGAGAAGTTCCACACGCGATTGGCCTGGGCGCGTGTATTTCAGGGGTGCGCGAGAAGTTCCACACGCGATTGGCCTGGGGGAGCGTGTGCATGTATTTCAGAGGTGCGCGAGAAGTTCCACACGCGATTGGCCTGGGCGCGTGTATTTCAGGGGTGCGCGAGAAGTTCCACACGCGATTGGCCTGGGCGCGTGTATTCCAGGGGTGCGCGAGAAGTTCCTCACGCGATTGGCCTGGGCGTGTGTATTTCAGAGGTGCGCAAGAAGTTCCACACGCGATTGGCCTGGGCGCGTGTATTCCAGGGGTGCGCGAGAAGTTCCACACGTGATTGGCCTGGGCGCGTGTATTCCAGGGGTGCGCGAGAAGTTCCACACGCGATTGGCCTGGGCGCATGTATTTCAGGGGTGCGTGAGAAGTTCCACACGCAATTGGCCTGGGCGCGTGTATTCCAGGGGTGCGCGAGAAGTTCCTCACGCGATTGGCCTGGGCGTGTGTATTTCAGAGGTGCGCAAGAAGTTCCACACGCGATTGGCCTGCGCGCGTGTATTCCAGGGGTGCGCGAGAAGTTCCACACGTGATTGGCCTGGGCGCGTGTATTCCAGGGGTGCGCGAGAAGTTCCACACGCGATTGGCCTGGGCGCATGTATTTCAGGGGTGCGTGAGAAGTTCCACACGCAATTGGCCTGGGCGCGTGTATTCCAGGGGTGCGCGAGAAGTTCCACACGCGATTGACCTGGGAGAGCGTGTGCGTGTATTTCAGAGGTGCGCGAGAAGTTCCACACGCGATTGGCCTGGGCGTGTGTATTTCAGGGGTGCGCGAGAAGTTCCACACGAGATTGGCCTGGGCGCATGTATTCCAGGGGTGCGCGAGAAGTTCCACACGCGATTGGCCTGGGAGAGCGTGTGCATGTATTTCAGAGGTGCGCGAGAAGTTACACACGCGATCGGGCCTGGGGGAGCGTGTGCGTGTATTTCAGAGGTGCGCGAGAAGTTCCACACGCGATTGGCCTGGGCGCGTGTATTTGAGAGGTGCGCGAGAAGTTCCACACGCGATTGGCCTGGGCGCGTGTATTTCAGGGGTGCGCGAGAAGTTCCACACGCGATTGGCCTGGGGGAGCGTGTGCGTGTATTTCAGAGGTGTGCGAGAAGTTCCACACGCGATTGGCCTGGGCGCGTGTATTTCAGGGGTGTGCAAGAAGTTCCACACGCGATTGGCCTGGGCACGTGTATACCAGGGGTGCGCGAGAAGTTCCACACGCGATTGGCCTGGGCGCGTGTATTTCAGAGGTGCGCGAGAAGTTCCACACGCGATTGGCCTGGGCGTGTGTATTCCAGGGGTGCGCGAGAAGTTCCACACGCGATTGGCCTGGGCGTGTGTATTCCAGGGGTGCGCGAGAAGTTCCACACGTGATTGGCCTGGGCGCGTGTATTTCAGGGGTGCGCGAGAAGTTCCACACCCAATTGGCCTGGGCGCGTGTATTCCAGGGGTGCGCGAGAAGTTCCACATGCGATTGGCCTGGGAGAGCGTGTGCGTGTATTTCAGAGGTGCGCGAGAAGTTCCACACGCGATTGGCCTGGGCACGTGTATTTCAGGGGTGCGCGAGAAGTTCCACACGCGATTGGCCTGGGCGCGTGTATTCCAGGGGTGCGCGAGAAGTTCCACACGCGATTGGCCTGGGAGAGCGTGTGCGTGTATTTCAGAGGTGCGCGAGAAGTTCCACACGCGATTGGCCTGGGCGCGTGTATTTCAGAGGTGCGCGAGAAGTTCCACACGCGATTGGCCTGTGTACGCGATTCCATTGGACCAAAGGCCCTGACAGCGCAGGCGCGTCTGTGACGTGACACGCGCGGGCGTGTCCCTGTACCCGGGGGAATGTTACAAGACCAAAAACTGCCCGTCCGAGTGTCAGCCCACGTAATTGGAGGATAGTGCCTCAGTGCGTATACGCAGAAGTGACGTTGGACGTGTGGTGCGGTTTAAAAGGTACGTGTAGTACATCATTTCCTAGTACGTGCTTCCTGTGGAGAGCGAGTGGGTGAAATCTGTACTTCTTGTCGGTTCACACGCGATTTACTTCACAGCGTTTCTAGTTCGTACTCCCTGTTACCTCTGTCAGTATTTTTCTGATTTTCTCTTCGACCTGTTTCCTCAAACAGCGTTGACTTCTCCTTTTGTCCTGTCTCCTCAGACAGTGTACAAATCTTCTTTTGGCGGGGGTGTTACCAACGCGCACACGCGCGTATTTTTCACGCTCTTTTCCCAGGCAGACGGTGAGTCGCGCACGTATTTACCAACTGTGCTAGCCCCGTGTGTAGCGTACCACTTCAGAGGTCATTGTAGGCTGCGTGTGACACGCATACGTTCATTTTTGTGTTTCTGGGTGCCACAGTGTAGTGCAGGTTCCTTTTCCCACGCACGTGGTCTACGAGGGGTCGCGTGCACGTCATTTTCTGTTTTAGGGGTGCCTGTGCGTTGCGTGATCCGTCATCTTTCCCCAGGGGTTCCATACAGCCTTGCTAGAGCACTTGGGTACGAATTCCATCTAGTACCCTACCCCTTTGACCCCCAATTGCCCAGGACAATTGTCCACTGCAACTCCCATACGCACAACTCAATCAGTGCCATGGCTGGGAGGCGAGCAAGTGGTAAGGGTGGCAAAGGTGGCCGAGCCTCAAGAGGTGGGCGTGGAGGGCGTGGTAGGGGACGTGGCCAGGATTTGCAGACTCCCCCTAGCCCCCCACGTGTGGAGGACCAGTCAGGGACACACACCCCCCACCATGGTTGAGGGAAACGTGGCTGACACCATCCCTGCTCAACCCTTGTTGGACCGGCCCGTTGTGGCACCTGACCTAGCACAGGGTGACTCCCAGGCTGACTTCCAGGTCGCCAAGTCTAGGCCACGGCTGGCGGCGCAAGCCAGTGTCACCAGGCCACGTGGTACAGGGGCAGCCATGTCATCTGCTGCCCCGAGTAGGCGGGGTGGGGAGGCTGCAGGGGCAGCTGCAGCTCCGTCCACCCCAGCTCTGACTCTCCCAGCCAGGACAGTGTTGGTCCCGGTACATCAGACTGAGGTTCCCCCTGCCATCATCACACTTCAGCTAATGCCTGCAGAAAGTCATGTGGTCAGTGTGCCATCGCACACTACTACTACACAGTCCACCGGTGCTCCTGCCTCTAGTGTCTAGGGCGGCGTAGGGCACTCCGGATCCCCACCACCCACAAAAATAAAGAGGAAGAGTGCGCGTCCAGTACAGGCTGATGACCCCGACACGGCTACATAGTCCGGCACGCCAAGGAAGCCTAGCTTCAATGATGCCGAACTGGATGCACTTGTGCAGTATGTGTCCGAACATGACGCCGAAATGTTGGTCACTTCAGGGTGTAGGATTACACCTGCTCGACGTCAGGCACACTGGCAGTCCATCGCGGACAGCATAAGTGCCCTTGGGTTTATGAGGCGCACAGCTGTTGAGTGCTACAAGCGCTGGACCGACCTCAAGCGTAGGGCAAAGAAAAAGCTGGCCTCAAGTCATGCCGCAACTCTGGTGACTGGAGGTGGGTCTCCACAAGAGGACATTGAACTCACTCTACATGAGCATGTTGCTGGGACCTACGTCACGGAGAAGCAGATCCAAGGTGTGGTAGAACTGGCAGATTACGAGGCATTGTCCGGTGAGTGAACATGCATGTGTGTGTGATCCATGTGTATGTTGTTTGTGGGAGGGGTTCTGGTTGAGTGCCAGGTCAGGGTGTGTGTGCCTGAGTGTTTTGGCCCACCCATGTGCTTCATCCAATGCATTTTGCACTACATCGCACCAGTTGCCCTTGAAGTGGCATCTTGCTACAACATTGTTCCGTATTTAGCTGTGTTCATTCAGGCTGATTGTAGAAATTCACCCGGTTCTACTGCTCATCACTCTGCCCTATTGTCACATATATGACATGCCTATGGTACATGCCATCTGTGTGATGGCATGTGTCATGTATGTGTATTGGACATGCCACTCACAGGCCAATGTGTGATGGCACTGCTAGCCAGCATGCAGCTGATGTGTTGCTCTCCCATCTTGGTGTCATCAGTGTCTGACATTTTCCACCCCTTCCAAATCATGGACAGTGCATGCATGGGAGGGTTATAGTCATGTGGGACATGTGTAAATCAAGTACCGGTACTGTAGCTTGTCTGGCCTAATAGCGTGCCATGGTGCTAATGCCTGTTTCCATTTTTTGTCTTTCATGTTTTTGCAGAGGATGATGCACCTGATGCTGTTGAGGGAGAGGAGATGGTGCAGGCCCAGGAGGGATCTGAAGCACGACCAGGCACCAGTGGGGGGACGTGGTTTGGTGGTGGGGGAGAACCCTCTCTTGCTGCAGGCCATACTGTCCAGGGGTGTCCCTGGCTGCACCTCCCCAGAACTCTTTTCAGGTGTTGATTCGGATGAGACCTATGGGGATTCGCAGGTATGTGTTCATGGAAGGGATACTGTTCTGTCCGACCCACCTGCACCAGGGGTAGAGCCCACTATGGGGATGTCAGTGTTGGTAGGTGCGCCTATGGTGGTTAGGGCCACACTCCGCAACATCTGATCCTGTTCCTGGGCCAGCAGTTCAGAGGGGAAATGCAGTCCTGCAGCCTCAGGCAGTGCCGACACAGCAAGGCACAGTTCGCCTTGCCCCAGACAGGTGTGGTGCCCGCCAACGCGGTGGCCGTCCGCCACCGGGCAATACCGCCTGGGAGCAATCCATTTACGGTATGGCCAACCAACAGGCAGCATCATCAGAAATGATTGCTCAAGCCATGGAGAGGGTGGCCACTTCCATTGTCCCCCCAGAAAGGCAGATGGAGCTACTACAGCAGGCAATAGACTCCATTTGCCAATCAGTCAGGGAGGACATGTTGGCGTCCAACAGGGACAGACAGGTGGCCCTGGGCAATCTGAGGGAATCAATTTCTATAGATGCCCAGGGACAGAGGGAAGCCCTGAGGGGAGAGGTCCGGCACCTCAGGCAGACCTTGAGGCTTCCACTGTCACCAGAACAGCTGCTGGAGCGCGTCACCCGTACGCTCTCAGCAGAGATGCAGGCAACTCGGGCGGAGGTCCGGGCAACACGTCGGGTGTTGCATGGGGATCTCCGCGCCATATCCCTCCAGAACGAGGCCTTCCACGCCCGCATGCTTGCTGCCATGGAGGACAAAACTAGAGCTTTGCGTGGGCTGCCTCCCATAGTACCACCACCTCCTGTGGCAACAGCAGCAGAGGTTGAGGAGAGCGAATCCAGCATTGAATCTCCCACAATTTAGTAGCCGTGCAGGCCATGAGCCCATGGAGGTGTTTTTTTCCCAACTTTCACTCAGGTGGCTGTTGGTGGGCACTCTGTCCACGGACCTCCTGGGTGGCCTCCCCCACCCCCCTAGCCCACACATGGCCATTTTTGATTTTTGATTTTTTGTTGCAGTGTGTTGCCTTGTGTGGCTCCCGTGGGCATCCACTGTATTCCGGCTGGGCACATGCAGGCTTGTCCTGAGTTTGGGTTAGATGCTTAGGTTCGTGAGACACACACCCCTCCTGCTTCCCGTTTCCATGGGCTTGCAAAGGGTGTGCCCAAGTGACAGTGACTTACACAGTGACGTTGGACTCCCACGACATGTGTGGGCAGTCTGTAGTCAATGCTGTGTATACATTCCTAGTGCATATTGTTGTTGTATTGTGCACTGCATGGTGTATTGATGTGTGCTTGTGCATCCATGTCTCCCTCCTAATTTGCAGGTTCATTCCTCATGTCTTCACAAGGCCGTCCACTTTGGAGATGGAGCTCATGTTGTGAGCAGTGGACTTCCAGATGTGCATGGCAACAACACTGTACAGTTGGAGGTGGTGGATGTGCTGGCATTCTCATGTTGTAAGTCTACGTATCCTTTGCCTTAGTACTGTCATGTTTATGCTATGTCGATTGTATTGTGGTAAGTATTTGGTCATGTGTGTTGTTGTTTCTGCATTTATGTGGGCATAGTGTGTGTGGCCAGTTTCCATTGGGGACACTGTACTTTGTGACACGTGTCATGTTTGGGGGATGACTTTGTTTGCTCTCACATGGCATGTCATGCCATGGTGCTGGGGAGGGGTTGGGTGACATGGCACTGTTGTCATGTTGTGTCTTGCAAGGGGGTAATGATTTTAGCAGCATAGAAGTGTGTCTTTTGAACACAGCATTGGTGGTGTTTGTGTAGGTAGGGAAGCACACAATGGAACACTTCCAGATGTACAATCTCAGGCTGGTATCGTTGTGACAGTTGACTGTCCATTGACACATCATAATTGTCAGTTACAATCATCATTGATTGTCAGCTGGTATGTGCCAGGGCTGTGTGCACTCCACAGGGGTGTGATTATATGTGAAGTAATTAGCCACGAGCTGCGTACGGGCTGCCTCACCCCGTGCCCTTTCCCCTCCCATGCGCAGTGGGCATGCATGTGGTTGGGGATGTGGGGGCACCACGATGTCCATGGCCAGGCCCTGGCGTGTTGCAACGTTGTGCAGGACACATGCTGCCACTATGATCCTGCACACTACTGGGGGAGCGTATAACTGCTGCCCGCCTGAACGGTCAAGGGAGCGGAAGCGTGACTTGAGCACTCCGAATGTGCGCTCCACAATGCCCCGGGTTGCAATGTGGGCTGTGTTGTATCTTACCTGGGGTGGCGTGGTGGGGTTCCAAATTGGCGTCATCATGTGGGTGCTGTGAGGGTAGGCACTGTCCCCTGGGTAGGTGGTGATGGGTATCATTAGTGGGGTTGTGACATTACTCAGTATCTGACATGCATGCATGCGCAGTGGCATTCATACTCACCGAGCAGCCATGTATCGCCATGCCGCCCAGCTTCTATGTCCCGGTTTGGGGTAGACATTCTGTAGATGAAACTGTTGTGGGTGGAGCCTGGATAGTTGGCGTATACTGAGGTGATGATTCCCTTGGCATCACATACTACCTGGGCGTTGATGGAATGCCAGTGCTTGCGGTTTCTATAGATGCGCTCAGTTGCCCTGGGGGGACGTAGAGCCACATGGGTGCAATCAATGGCACCTAGCACTTTGGGGAATTGTGCCACCCTGTAGAAATCCTGGGCGACAGCCTGCCTTTCTGCAGGTGTTCTGGGCAGGTATATGTGCCTGCGGACTGATGGGCGTGCAGTGATGATGGCCAAGACCTGGTGTAGGCAGCGTGACTGCGTGGCCTGTGACACCCCCCCACTATGGCACTTGTCTGCTGAAATGATTGAGTGGCCAGGAAGTGCAGTACATTGAGGACCTTCTCCAGGGGCCTGAGTGCTTGGGAGCACAGGGTGGTTGATGTGTGGTCATCCTCCCACTCACTGACCAGGTCGAGTATTATGTGCGGTGGAAACCTGTACCTCCCATACACATGGTCATCAGGCATCCCAAAAAGGCTGGTTCTGGGTGTAAAAATTCTGGCCCGGACTATCCTCCTCCTCCTCCTGCGGTATCCCACGGCCACTGCTGCTAGGAACGGTATGTTCATCCTGGCGTCTGAGCTTGTTTGTTGTTTGCGTGCACTTTTATGCTGTGCGGGTGGACGTACGCCTACTTCCTGCTGGCGTACGTGTTTCCGGATTGGCTACGTTCGATTCCATGAATACGTGTTGTAGGCGAGCGTGTAAAACTTCCCGCGCACCCCTGGAATACCCGCACCCAGCCCAATCGCGTGTGGAACTTCTCACGCACCCCTGAAATACACGTACCCCGCTCCCCCACGCCCGATCGCATGTGAAACCACCCGCGAGCCCCTGAAATACACGCGCACAGGCCATTCGCGTGTGGAACTTCTCGTGCACCCCTGAGATACACGCACCCAGCCCAATCGCGTGTGGAACTTTTCACGCACCCCTGAAATACACATAGCCCGCTCCCCCACGCCCGATCACGTGTGAAACCACCCGCGAGCCCCTGAAATACACTTACCCCGCTCCCCCAGGCACGCACCTCTGAACTACATGCGCCCAGGCCAATCGCGTGTGTAACTTCTCGCGCACCCCTGAGATACATGCACCCAGGCCATTCGCGTGTGGAACTTCTCGCGCACCTCTGAAATACACACGCCCAGGCCATTCGCGTGTGGAACTTCTCGCGCACCCCTGAAATACATGCACCCAGGACATTCACGTATTGGACTTCTCGCACACCCCTTAAATACACGCACACGATCCCCCAGGCCAATCGCATGTGGAACTTCTCGCGCACCCCTGAAATACACGCGCCCAGGCCATTCGCGTGTGGGACTTCTCGCGCACCCCTGAAATGCACGTGCCCAGGCCATTCGCGTGATGAACTTCTCGCGCATCCCTGAAATACACGCACCCAGGCCATTCGCGTATTGGACTTCTCGCGCAACCCTGATACACACGCACACGCTCCCCCAGGACAGATCGCGTGTGAAACTTCTCGCGCACGCGTGTTCCCGGAACCCATAATACGCGTTCCCCGCTTTGCGTTTGCTGTTTGCCAGTCCAGTAAACTGGTACAGGGTTGGCGCAGCCCTTTGCGATGGTTTGGCGATCTTGATGGCTTTTCCTTGCGCGAGGGCGTTCTTGGGGGCGTAACTGGCGCTGCTGCAGGGTTGCTGCGCCACTCTGCGCCACGTCTCCTTTTGGATGCGAGAATCCATGAATATGCTGTGCGCGGAAATTGATTTTATCGCACGCGGCTGGCGCAGACATTCGCACGGGCACGCTGTGCGCCAGCCGCGTGCGCCACTTTTGTGAGGAATTACATGAATCGGCCTGTTAGTGGCACCTGGCTTGCCAGAAACACCGGGGGATTACAACCCCAGTGTTCCGGGAAGTCAGGCGCCGGTAAACGGTAAATCCCCATTCCCATTTGAGTCCCAGAGGACTCAATGGGAATGGGGATGACGGAAGCACTGGCACCGTTAATGGAGCCCCATTGAGGAAAATAGAAATATTATCACCTACTTTCAACACTGTTTTCTCCACTTCACCTACTTTCTTATGAAGAAGGATTATTCACAACTATTCAGCGGTCATTCAGTGTTTCAGCTCCCTGCTGGCTCGTGATAATTGGCAGCTATTAACCTTATCTTTATCTCCATTATAATGTATGCCCTACAGCCCCAGAGGAGACTCAGACTCCTTTCTGCTCTAAGCAAGGGGAGCCCCCAACCATCATGTTGAAATAGTCCCCCACACATCTTCACCCAGGCCTGCAGAGAATATTCCATTATGTGTCGAGAGGACATTTTATCAGACCTATGTGCCCCACTACATCGAAACAATTTTGCCCTTGAAAATCATGGCCCATACTGCACGTCACAGCATTGAATACTATGCACATGTACCAGAGGTGCAGCATTCATACACTTACAAAAACAGTACAAACAATTTTGATAGTGGAGGTGCAAGATATCATGGCCTGAACACACCTATGATAATTCGCATCCCCTTTCTCCAGGGGGTTAACTCACAATGACACAAGTGGTCATCGTGTTTTATGTTTAATCTGGTCCCAACCACTGTAGAGGCACTATCTAACCCCTCCCTGGATACCCCCATACCTTTTGATTGTGGGGGTGCAAGATATCATAGTCTGAACACACCTATGGTAATTCACATCCCTTGCCTTCCTGTGGATAATTTACACTGAAAAAAGTGGTCATCCTGTTTTGTGTTTACTCTGGTCCTATTCAATGTAGAGACACCATCTAGCCCCTCCCGGGACACCCCCATACCTTTTGATTGTGGGAGGTGCAAGATATAATGGCCTGATTCCACCTATGGTAATTTGCATCCCTTTCCTTCCTGTGGATAATTTACACTGAAAAAAGTGGTCATCCTGTTTTGTGTTTACTCTGGTCCTATCCAATGTAGAAGCACCATCTATCTCCTCCCTGAACACCCCCATACCTTCTTTTCATTGTGGGGTGCATGATTTCATGGCCAGAGCACCCCTATGGTAATTCACATACCCTGTTTTTCTAGGGTTAACTCACACGGATACAAGTGGTGATCCTGTTGTATGTTTACTCTGGCCCCAAATGATGTAAGGGCACCATCTAGCCACTTCCTAGATACCTCCATACCTTTTGATTGTGGGGGTGCAAGATATCATGGCCTGTACACAGCTACAGTAACTCGCATCCCCTGTCTCCCTGGGGTTAACTCACAATGACACAAGTGGTCATCCTGTTTTATGCTTAATCTGGTCCCAACCAATGTGGAGGCTCCATCTAGCCCCTCTTGGGACACCCCCATACCGTTTGATTGTGGGGGTGCAAGATATCCTGGTCTGATTACACCTATGGTAATTCGCATCCCCTGCCTCACTGGGGTTAACTCACACTAACACAAGTGGTCATCCTGTTTCATATTTACTCTGGTCCCAACTAATGTATCAGCACCATCTATGTCCCCCCTGGTCACCCAAATGCCTTTTCATTGTGGGGGTGCATAATATTATGGCCTGAACACACCTACGGTAATTCACATCCACTGTCACCCTGAGTTTAACTCACAATGACTCAAGTGGCCATCTGTTTTATGTTTAATCTGGTCCCAACCAATGTAGAGGCACCATCTAACCCTTCCCTGGACACTCCCATACTTTTGATTGTGGGGGGTGCAATATATCATGGACTGAACGCACCTATGGTAATTCACCTTCCCTAACTCCCTGGGGTTAACTCACGCTGACACAAGAAGTCATCCTGTTTTGTTTACTCTGGTCCCAACCGATGTAAGGGCTCCATCTAGCCCCTCCCTGGACATCTCCATGCCTTTTGATTGTGGGGGTGCAAGATATCATGGTCTGAACACACCTATGGTAATTCACATCCCCTGCCTTCCTGTGGATAATTTACACTGATAAAAGTGGTCATCCTGTTTTGTGTTTGCTCTGGTCCTAACCAATGTAGAAGTACCATCTAGCCCTTCCGGGACACCCCCATACTTTTTGACTGTGGGAGGTGCAAGATATCATGACCTGATTGCACCTGTGGTCATTTGCATCCCCTAATTCTCTTGCGGTAATTCACCCTAACACAAGTAATCATCCTGTTTTATATTTACTCCGATCCCAACCAATGTATCAGCACCATTTATTATCTGCTCCCTGGACACCCCCATACCTTTTCATTGTGGGGGTGCATTATATCATGGCTTGATTGCACCTTTGGCAATTCGCATCCCCTCCCTCCCTGGGGTTAACTCACACTAACACAAGTGGTCATGCTGTTTTATGTTTAATCTGGTCCCAGCCAATGTAGAAGCACCATGTAGCCCCTCCCGGGAACACCCCCATACCTTTTGATTGTGGGGGTGCAAGATATCATGGCCTGAACGGACCTATGGTAATTCGCATCCCCTACCTCCCAGGGTTTAACTCACACTAACATAAGTGGTCATCCTGTTTTATGTTTAATCTGGTCCCAACCAATGTAGAGTCACCATCTAAACCCTCCATGGACACCCCCATACCTTTTGATTGTGGGGGTGCAAGATATCATGGTCTGATTGCACCTATGGAAATTTGCATCCCCTCCCTCCCTGGGGTTAACTCACACTAACACGAGTGGTCATGCTGTTTTATGTTTAATCTGGTCCCAGCCAATATAGAAGCGCCATGTAGCCCCTCCCGGGAACACCACCATACCTTTTGATTGTGGGGGTGCAAGATATCATGGTCTGAACGGACCTATGGTAATTCACATCCCTTGCCTCCCTGGAGTTAACTCACACAAGTGATCATCCTGTTTTATGTTTAATCTGGTCCCAACCAATGTAGAGTCACCATCTAACCCCTCCCTGGACACCCCATATCTTTTGATTGTGGGGGTACAAGATATCATGGCCTGATTGCACCTATGGTAATTTGCATCCCCTAATTCTCTTGCAGTAATTCACACTAACATAAGTGGTCATCCTGTTTTTATATTTACTCAGGTCCCAACCAATGTATCAGCACCATCTATCTCCTCGCTGTACACCCACATATCTTTTCATTGTGGGGTGCATGATATCATGGCCTGAACGCACCCATGGTAATTCACATGCCCTGTTTTTCTGGGGTTAACTCACACTGACACAAGTGGTCATCCTGTTTAATGTTTACTCTGGTCCCAGATGATGTAAGGGCACCATCTAGCCCCTCCCTGGATACCTCAATACCTTTTAATTGTGGGGGGTGCAATATATCATGGCCTGAACGCACCTATGGTAAGCATCCCCTGCTTCCCTGGGGTTAACCCACACTAACACAAGTGGTCATCCTGTTTATTGATTAATCTTGGCCCAGCCAATGTAGAGGCACCATCTAGCCCCTCCCGGGAATACCCCCATACCTTTTGATTGTGGGGGTGCAAGATATCATGGTCTGAACACACCTATGGTAATTCACATCCCCTACCTTCCTGTGGTTAATTTACAGTGACACAAGTGGTCATGCTGTTTTATGTTTACTCTGGTCCCGACCGATGTAAGGGTACCATCTAGCCCCTCCCTGGAGATCGCCATGCCTTTTGATTGTGGGGTGCAAGATAAGGTCTAAACACATGGTAATGTGCATCCCCTGCCTTCCTGTGGTTAATTTACAGTGACACAAGTGATCATGCTGCTTTGTGTTTACTCTGGTCCTAACCAATGTAGAGGCACCATCTAGTCCCTCCCGAAACAACCCAATACTTTTTGGTTGAGGGGGTGCAAGATATCATGGCCTGGACACACCTACAGTAATTTGCATCCCCTGTATCCCTGAGGTTAACTCACAATGACACACATGGTCATGCTGTTTTATTTTTAATCTGGTCCCAACCAATGTAGAGGCACCATCTAGCCCCTCCTGGGACACCTCCATACCTTTTGATTGTGGGGGTGCAAGATATCATGGTCTAAACACACCTATGGTAATTCACATCCCCTGCCTTCCTTTGGTTAATTTACAATGACACAAGTGGTCATCCTGTTTTATGTTTAATCTGGTCCCAACTGATGTAAGGGCACCATCTAGCCTCTCCCTGGACATCTCCATGCCTTTTGATTGTGGGGGTGCAAGATATCATGGCCTGATTGCACCTATGGCAACTTGCATCCCCTCCCTCCCTGGGGTTAACTCACACTAACACGAGTGGTCATGCTGTTTTATGTTTAATCTGGTCCCAGCCAATATAGAAGCGCCATGTAGCCCCTCCCGGGAACACCACCATACCTTTTGATTGTGGGGGTGCAAGATATCATGGCCTCAACGGACCTATGGTAATTCACATCCCTTGCCTCCCTGTAGTTAACTCACACTAACACAAGTGATCATCCTGTTTTATGTTTAATCTGGTCCCAACCAATTTAGAGTCACCATCTAACCCCTTCCTTGACACCCCATACCTTTTGATTGTGGGGGTGCAATACATCATGGCTTGAACGCAACTATGGTAATTTCGCATCCCCTGCTTCCCTGGGGTTAACTTACACTAACACAAGTGGTCATCCTGTTTTATGTTTAATCTGGTCCCAACCAATGTAGATTCACCATCTAACCCCTCCCGGAAAACCCATACCTTTTGATTGTGGGGGTGCAAGATATCATGGCCTGATTGCACCTATGGTAATTTGCAGCCCCTCATTCTCTTGCAGTAATTCACACTAACACGAGTGGTCATCCTGTTTTTATATTTACTCAGGTCCCAACCAATGTATCAGCACCATCTATCTCCTCCCTGGACACCCACATACCTTTTCATTGCGGAGGTGCATGATTTCATGGCCTGAGCACACCTATGGTAATTCACATACCCTGTTTTTCATGGGGTAATTCACAGTAACAAGTGATGATCCTATTTTAGATTTACTCTGGTTCCCCTTTAGCGATGTATATGAATCCTCTAGCCCCTTCCTAGATGCCCCAAAACCTTTTGATCAGTGAGGTGCACAGAAGGTTGAACCAAGTGCTGAATAATCTGTGGATGACTTGCGTACACTCTGTGTGAGAGTGGTAAACAGTGACTCCAGAGGGAGCTGTGATTGTGAGTGTATGTGAGATGAGCAGTAGTGTTGTTGTGTGCAGGATGTATAAGTGGGGTAGGTGAAGAGTGTAGATGTCGAAGGAGTAGAGGGGGTTGAAGTGGAAATGAGAGGTGAGTGTTAGAGTGAAGGAGCAGTGAGTGGTAGAGAGGGCAAATGATATGCAGGAGTTTTAGAGGGGCATATAAAGTGGTGGAGACTGTCATAGTGAAGAAGGGGAGTATGAGAGATAAAAGAGCGAGGAGTGTGAGAAAATTGAATGGACAGAGGAGGAAAGAGATGGAAGGAGATAGGGAAAAGGGAGAGAGTCGGAGGAGAGAATGGAAAGTGTGGGTAGTAAGAGAAGGTGGGAGGGTAGGAGGGTAAGAATTGTCGAAGACAAAAGTAGAGAGTAAGATCATGGAACGGAGTAAAAGAGTGAGAGGGAGCGAGTATGGCTACCGAGTTCTATTTTTATGCAAAACACATTTCAATGGATTGCTTTTCTCCTGCAGATTCCTCATCAGATAGATATCCATTCCAGTGTCAGCTGCTCGCAATTTTTTTTTGACATGGGGCGTTACTGCACCTTGACTCCCCCGTCGATCCCTCTTGACTCCAGATGTAATGTTAGTCGCCCTACATATACCGCGTCAAAATGCCCCTGTACCTCACTTCCTCAGTTTCTTTTTTCCACATGCTCAGCATGCTGCTCATAGGTACATCGGTACAACTCACTTTCTCTCAGAGAAATATTATTTTCAACCTACGAATTTTCATCTTATTCAATGCGGTTTCAACATTATGTCACTCCCAAGGTGTCAGGTTTCAAGCGGTGCAAGTACTGTCGTTCCAAGATGTCCATTATAGACCCACACAGTGTGTACGTGTGGTACCTCGGCATCGGTCATGTCAATGAGGACTGCGGTTCTTGCATGAAGATGAACCCAAAATTACTGCGAAGAGGGCTACGAAACTCACATTAGGTTCACCCCCGTCAAAGTCTCCGGCTTGCTGGACTGCCCGGTGGTCAAAGCTCAATACGGAGGGGCCCACGCCGGCAAAGGATATTAGGCACCATAAAGAGACCAAAAAGTGATCACATTTGCGCAGTTCTTCCTTGTTCTCCTCTTCCTATAAAAAGAAATGGCGTTATCGACAAATGTACGATTCTGGTTCCTCTTGCATACGCGTTAAGTTGGCTTCAAGGCCTACATCTAGGACCAAGTGGGGAGGTTTGTAAAGAGCAAATGCTTGTCATGTTTAAGAAAGCAGCTGCAGGTATGGGTGACTCCTCGAAGTAGCACAGTCCTTCTGGTGCATCTGGTGTGGATCAGTGTGCGTCAATGTCTTGGCGATCTGATTTTATTTCGGCTTTGATTTTCGGTGACAATGATGTACACGAGCCATTTGACATTGATCTCGCAAATTCAGGCAATGGAGGCACATATCTTTCTCAGATGTGGTTGATTTGATAGCCGTGGCAGAGGGGCTTTGAGATGCAAGTGGCTTGGACACTTCCTCTGATGTGGAGACTCAGCAAGCCCACTCTTATGGTCAAGCAAGTGCAAAGTATTGTTCCACAGTGGACAGGGGAGTGGGTGCACTAGCTAGAAGTGCCCCAGCCAGAACTCGGTCAGGATATGATCTGACTAACATTTCGGATGAGGGAGCCCCTACAGAAAAAGCCATGCCTTTCAATATGGCCATTACTGACCCCATCACGACCTTGTGGCAGAGGTCTTGTACCACAGCACCTATGAATTCTTTCTTCTCGACGAAGCCCCATACACAACCATGATAATCCGCATTTCCTGCCTTTTAGGGGTTGACCCACAGACAGACAACAGGGTAGCCTGTTTTATATTGATTGGAATCTCAAGATATGTTTCTGAATCATGAAGCACTTCCATGAATTACCCCCACTCATACTTATTGTTGTGGTTCAAGATGTTATAGGTTCCTAGCAAAGCCTTACTCTCATTACAGTGATTGGATCGTGTCATGCAAAGCAAAAGAAAGCAATGGAATAATGTATGCAGACCTCACCCCCTTACACATACAACACCTTTGATACCTCAGTCATACTCTGTTCATGGGTGCCACGATAAGAGTTAATAGTAGATAATGGGGCAATAGGGCAGTCATCTGTAGTAAGTGGGATAGAGACAAGGTGGTGGACCAACAGAACACCTGCCAGTTAAGTTAAGTCAGGTGTTAAGGGTATTTATTGTAGACGTCAGGCTGGATATGGGGTAAATGAGCATGGGTACTGAGATTGTTCTCATTCGATCAGATGTTGTCTTACAGCCTGGTATTGGGGGTAGATCAGGATCTCTATGTGATTGTGCACAGAAGCACCCACCTCAGAATAATATTCCCATATCATGGTACCATTATTAGAGGAGTTGATCAACATGGGTACCCAATACCTGCCCCCACAGGTATAGGTGTGGAGGGGAAATGCAACAGGGTCTCGGGGACCCTCAAGGCCCCACTGTGCAACTCACAAGGGGATCGTTCAGTTTGTGCAAACTTTCCAAGGTCTCCAGATTATGTCAGTGAGCTATGCCTCTTCTGGAGCTTCAGACGATGTTTGAATGAAGCCACTTGTACCATGGGCTCTTGCATGACAAACTTCCAAAAGGGAATCTCAGAATGTAGAGCCACTAAAAGGGTCTTGGATAACAAGCTGCCTATATAGATGAAAGAGATGGTGCAGCCAGGGCAATGATGCAGTGGAAAACGAGGGAAAATAAATGGCCTAAGAACACCCCAAAATAAATGTGATCACATCACTTATGGTTGAACTGCAACTTAGCAAGACATGTCTGGTCTGTTCCAGCAGAGAGAAGTGACTGATTTTAAGAGCATCATGCATGACCTGAATGATGGCAGTTCAGTGCCGAAACTAGATTGTTAATCACAAGAGGCTGTGTTAGTTAATCAAATCATGGAGTTGGTTGGCAACTGGCTACAGAAGTATTTCTCCAATTAATAGGAGGCTAAAAATTAGACAGTAGCTTACAAGATTGTCAGAGTTCAAGATACTTTTTGTAGGAGGGAGGATGAGTCCTGTTTTAGGGTCCTTTGAAAGATGCCTTGTGTGAGTGAGGTATTTACTGTTTTAAGGAGGGAGGATAAGGGCATTCCCCTTGATCTTTTAGGATGTGTGACGACCCTTCAGATGGCGTCACTTCTCCCCAGAGGGGAGCCCCTGTCCATGAGGCCAGGGAGGTGTGACCTCTAAACAAGTAGCCACCCTGGGTGTGGTAACATGGGGGAGGATCTCATGGGGAGGGACTCCCTTCCTGGGGACAAGGACGTGAGTCTGAGATATGCCCCCTTTATCTCCCATCCCCCTGGGCTGATACCAATACCCCAGTTCACTGGATGTATGGTGAAGTCTGAAACAATATGTTATTGTAACATTCCTGACAAGATAAATGCATAGATGAAGAAAAGTCGGAAAATGCAACAGTCAAGTGGGAAGAACACTCCACCAGCTGTAAGCAATGGACCAATGTTACGCTGGGGCTGTCCCCGCTCCTTAAGCTAAACAGCAAAGAAGGACATTATTCTCGCCACCCGATGATGAGAGTGGAAGCAAGTGATCTTTGTTGCAGTGTGGCCCATCCGGCTGGACCCGAGTGACCAAAGTTTGCAAAGAGGAGGAGAACTTGGCGAGCAAGAGGGCCTCCAGCGAGCCTGTGAAGCTGAATGTGGGCTCTGGGGACTAGAAAGAGGCAGCAGAGGTGAGCAGCGGGATGCCTGAAATGTTTGTTGCAGGTCGGTGTGAGGCCAGCATACTGAAAGTGGAGAGAAGCAACAGTGGTGGCATGACCTGTAATGGGTGGATCATTAGTCCAACAATTGCACTAAAACCGCAAGTCTAACGTGAAGCCGCGTATATGACAGCAGTGAGAAGGACTAAGATGGTGGCGTACCCTGTCGTGGGTGGACCAATTGGCCCAACAACTATGCCGAGACCTTCAAGCATGAGAGTTGGCTGCAGAGAGGAGTAAATCGTGGAAGTAAAGTGATAGAAGAAGTGAACCCGCGCCCCCTGGCAAAACCAGTGAAGAGGTTCCCCGGGGAAAGGTAACTGGAACCAAGATAAGTCCGGGAGGGGGCTGGGAAGAGTTAAGACTGTGAAGTATCTTGAGAAAGTAGCTGATTTTTGTCCACAAATCCCTGGCCAGTTCCACAAACGTGTGGTCCTGGAAAGTCAAGAATACCTAAGGGGTCATCTTACTCATCGCAGTGGGGTCCAATTTCAAGTATCAAAGAATGTAGAAGATATTGACATTTCCCAAAGCGAATTACAAGAGTTGATTAAAAAAAAGCAAACCCTTGTTGGACGGGACATTAGAAGTAAGGCGGATGAGGGTGGCAGCGTGGTCTGTCCAATCATGTGGGATAGGGTTAAGACAGTGTATAGGAAGGATGCTGAGATGACAAGGTTGAGTATATATCCTATGATGTCTGTGGGGTTTAGCATTCATTGTTTTATATCCAGGGGATCCATGAGGTGGAGCGTAGAGTCCCTAGTGATGTTAGTGAAGTCACCAAGGAAGATGTTTGTGATTGATGCTGAGGTGCTGGCGTCAGAAGTGTTTTAGAGGAGGTGTGTGATAAATCAGAAGAAATGTATGCAGTGCTAGAAGGTGGCAATAGAGAAGCAATGGGGATTTCATGGCCGTTTAACTGAGCATGGTATAAGTTGAGTCTGATTTGTGGATAACGGGCACACCTATCCTTACCTTCTCTGTGCGGCCAACATTTTGAATGCTGTACCCAGGTGAGAGGAGAACATCAAAGATATTGGTAGAGGGAGTGCCATGTTTCAGAGATAAATATTGCATTGACTTTGTTTCCGGTGATGAGGTTGGTGATGTCAACAGCATGGTGGATGGACTGGTTTGAATTAATCAGCATTATGTGGTGAGAGAGCCATGATAGTGCAGATGATATCCTAACGAGGGAAAGAGAACGTGGCTGAGATTGAGATGATTTGCGGCTCAATGACGCGGCAAGAGTTTGTGAGTTTGTGTCTTCATGAGCTTGGGAATAGACTGTGGCTGTTGAAGACACATTGTAATGTCTGCCTGTTGGAAAAGCAAGGGTTTCTCCTGTCCATTCCCTAGCCATTACAAACAGGTAATGTTCTTGTCTTTGTCCTTAGTGAAGGATGCCAGCAATGAGGATACTTAGGCAAGGCTGGATGTAAGGAAGGGCATGTGGCTTGTGATTGGCTGGTGGGCTGGAGGCGACTGGGCTGGCAATCTGACACTGAGCCCGGGGAAGAGCACAGCAAGGGAGAAGAAGGCCAGGCCCTTAAGTAGTATCTAACATGTTATGCACAAGGATATCATGTGTTAGCCGAGTCTGTGTGCTCTGTGCCTATCACATGTACAGATCCTTCCCACATTAGTGGATCTGACTGAACTTTATCACAGGTTGACCATGGAGCCATCGCAAGTCAGTGAGGCTCTATTTTTTTATAACTATTACATGTTATGCACAGATGTTTCTAATGTCAGCGACTCTGTCCGCTATGTGCCTATCAAAGAGAATGCAAAGAGTTGTCTTGTCAGCAAGCCTGCCTACTCTCTACCAATTATAGATGATACACTCCCACATTACTGAATCCATCTGCACTTTATCTATCACTGGTTAAACACGGGGGCCCTGACAGGTCAGCAAGTCTGTGTCTTTTCTATCACAGTATATGCATACAAATAACCCCAATTCGCAAGTCTCTCTGCTATGTACCTATCACAAGTGATGTATAGAGTCACCACACCACCACACATTGCAAGTGTGTCTGCAATGTGTTTATCAAAGGTGGTACACAAAGCTATTATATGATAGTTTGTCGGCTATGTGCCTATCACAGTTAATGCAAAGAACAATCATATGTCAGTGAGTCTGCTATGTGCCTTTCACAGGTGGTCCACAGAGCCATCACACACTAGCAAACCTTTCTTCTATGTGTTGTGACAAATCTCAGGGTGTCGTCACTGCTTCCACAGGGGTAGCACCTTCTCATGTGCCCAGGTGGGTGAGTCCACTACCCGATGGTCCCCGAGGGGTTGGTACTGAGCGGGAGGATTGCATGGGGAGGGAGACCAACTATGAGACCAGTGATGGCCCTGGGAGAATGCAGTATCCCCGCCGGTCACCTGACCCTAGAATTCTTGCCTATCATGACCCCACCTCTTCTTTAACTTCTCTCTCTACACCTTTATCTTCTTACACTATGTGTTTTGGTAGACCAACCAAAGTAGAGAGTACTGAGGCAACGCAGATCCCTAGTGAGTCACAACATCATGGCCCACTCAGTAGTGGGATGACGAGGAGGCACGGAACAATATAGAGTGCCTATCGATACCAGAACATGCACTCTAGAGGTTCTTGACAACCAGTCAAGTCAAGACAAGTTAAAAAGGAAGAGGGACTTGACAAAGTGTGAAGCCCGCCCTGGAGGAAGCATGAGTCGGAGAACACTCAGGGAAGAAGGAAGGCAGACCAGGGAGCCGTGGAGCCTGCTGGTGTGCAGAGACTGTGTGGTGTGCAGCATGGGAAGCACTCCTGGCAACCCGGAAGGTCAGCAACTGGGGACGGACAGTCCCTCGCCGACGAGAGCAGACCTGATCGGACGGAGCCAACAAATGCCAGAGAGGAGAGAGGAAGCGACACCACTGATGGCAGGCATGCAGGAAGCATCAAGAGCATCACGCACCAGCAACCAAGGAACATGGAAGAGCGGGAGGTGCTGGGAGCCCTGTGAACATAACGAAGGCCAATTACACACAGAATAGAGTCTGGGACCCCTACAGTTCAGACGTAGATCAAGAAGGAAGAGTTTCTGTGCAGAGGGGACCTGGCCTTGCAGTCCTGGCTGGGATGCTACCATTGGTGGCAGTACCTGACTGATTTGCATATGGCTGGACCCATTTTGCAATGGTGCAGACGTGCTAAAAAATGGTGGAGAGGAAGGTTGCCCAGAGCAATGCCAGTGGTACAGATTAATTCAAAACCTTCTACCCATCACTTTTGTGGTTATAGTTTGTCTCACTATGTGAGAGATGGTATGGCCAGACGTGGGTCGCTTACTCGCTGCGGCTTAGGGAACCAGTCTGCACCTCACTGAGGAGGCCCAACAAGGCCGAAACATGTCTGGCATTGCTTGTGTTTCTGTGCAGAGGGGAGACGGCCTAGTAGTATGGGCTGGGCTGCTACCATTGGTGGCAGTACCTGAATGATTTGCATATGGCTGGACCCCTTTTGCAATGGCGCTACAGGCAAAAAAACGATGGTGTGGAAGGTTGTCCAGAGCAATGCCAGTGGTACAGATTCATTCAAAACCTTCCACCCATCACTTTTGTGGTTACAAGAAGGAAGAGTGCCCCTCAAAGCATGAGACTATAAAGAGAACTGGGAGAGCAAAACCTATAAGCATAGTACTTGGCAGGCGAGTGAACCAAGTCTTTGTTTGTGTGGCGGCATATAGTAGTGGAGGAAACCAGATCTGCCAGTCAGGGTCGGGGACCCACCACAGCCTGGGAGTGCATCCAGGCTGTTCTTCTTTATCGCAGTACCTGGTGGGATGATACTAGGGCTGGCAATCTGGCAATCAGGGTCAGGGACCCACCACAGCTTGGGGGATGTGCATGTAGGCTGTTCCTCTTCATTGAAGACCCTGGTGAGAGGAAACCAAGTCTGGCCATCAGGGCCGGAGGCCCAGAGACAGAAAGGAAGCCTGAGTATGGCCAACCAGAAAACAGAGTTTCCCCAACCATTGTTTGAACTTTGTAGGACACTTGAACTAAGCCGGGGAGGGGAGGTATTCCTCAATAGTTCATGATTGGACTATTACAGAACTGTCTTTTGACCCGGGGAAGGGAGTCATTCTCCTTGGGCAAGACAATACCCACTTTCATTTAGTTTAAACTTAGAATGTGAGGTACAGAGTAGGATTTTTGACATTGGGACGTTTACTTTGAACATTGTGACATTAGTATTTCAGTTGAGGCAGGGAACCCCCTCTTAGAGGTAGAGCAAGATAGGGTTTTCTTTTCCTTTTTGCACTTCAATAAATGTCTATAACCACCACAATGACCCCTCTGTGTCAGAGTCTTGCTTCTGTGCCCTTACAGTATGCACACATTATACACAGATCCATCACATTAGTGAGCCTGTCACCAATGTGCCTATCACAGGTGACACACAGGGTCATCACATAGAATAGTGTATATCTGCTATGTGCCCATCACAGGTGATACACCACCCTATCAGGACACTGAGTCTGTCTGCTGTGTGTCTATTATGGGAGATACACAGAGACAACACAGGTCAAGAAGTATAGCTGCTCTGCACCTGTCACATGTTATACACAGAACCATCACACCAATGAGTCTGTCGGCTATGTGCCAATCACACATTATTACAATAGCATACCACATCAACAAGTCTGTCTGTTATGTACCTAAACAGGTGATACACAGAACCAGTGTATCATGTATCAGTGAGTCTGTCTACTCTGTGTCTATCGCATGTTATACACCGAGCCATGACATTGTTAGTGATTCTGTCTGCTTTGTGCCTATCACATGGGCTACACAGAGCAAGGTCAGTGGGTGCGTCTAATATGTACTGTGAGGGCATCATGAAGCAAGACACAGACAACAGACTTAAAGTTCATACAAAAGATATTTATTAACTTAAATATCAGGATGGTTGAAACCTTAGCTTGTCCCATACTAAGGTGGGATTTCCCTACCTCAACAAAACTAAGGAAAGTCTCATTCAAAGAGTTTAACTTAAAAGTCAGTCTGTGTCCAAAACCTATTCTTGCCCTCACAACTAAAACAAAACAGTGTGTAGGGATGTTACTAACAAAATAAACAGTGCTTCACTCAAAGTCTGAGCTTTGTCAAGCTCTCAGACTTCTTTCAGTTTCCCTTTCGCAAGTGCAAGTAAGTTACACAAAAAGTCTCAAGCAACACAGTTCCAAATATCCTCGGAGTTCCCTTCCCCAAGTTCCAAGCAACACAGTTCACAATCTCCTCATGTGGAGTGAGTTCTTCGTCCTCTGATGGTGTCCCACTGTCAGTCACCAGAGTAGAGGCAAACTTTGCAGCCAGCTTGTCTTTTGCTTGGCGTCGGAGGTCATTCCAACGGTTCATCACATCATCTTCTGAGCGCCTCTCATATCCCAAGGCGCTGATATCGTCCACGATGCACTGCCAGTGGGCTCTACGCTGAGCAGGCGTATGTTTGCTCCCTGCTGTCACCACCATGTCGTGGCCGTGTTCAAACACGTAGTCCACAAGCGCGTCCAGTACCGCATTACAGAAACTTTGCTTACTTGACGTGTTTGAGGGCTGAGCCTTGTCTGGGGTCCCAGCCTGTTCTGCTGGAACAGCTTCTTCCTCTTGGGAGCTAGTGCGGACCCTGAGTGGCTTGTGCCGCTCTGGTCAATAGGAAAATAACAAGGAGGGTCCTAGGAGACTCTCTGCCATACATGAGTCCTGGTTACAAGAGCCTTACCCAGAGTCTTTAGCTCACTATCTTTCACAGAGAAGAAATATCCCAAACATATCAGTCTTTGTCCTGCCCTGGGGCAGTCCAGCACCAAAATACTAGGCAATTTTCCTCAGAACAAGAGCATCAACAGCAACCCCAGACAAGTGTTTCGGTCTGGTTGAACCTCATCAGTTGGGTGTAGCTGTGCCTCTCTAAGAATAGTGAGCAAGGGGTCCACGTCTGGATTACCCTAGTAACTTAGGGTGAGACCCAAAGTTACTTCAAATATGCAAATAACAAGGGGGGTCCTGGGAGACTCTCTGCCAGACATGAGTCCTGGTTACAAGAGCCTTACCCAGAGTCTTTAGCTCACTATCTTTCACAGAGAAGAAATATCCCAAACATGTCAGTCTTTGTCCTGCCCTGGGGCAGTCCAGCACCGAAATGCTAGGCAATTTTCCTCTGAACAAGTGTACCAACAGCAACCCCAGACATGTGTTTCGGTCTGGTTGAACCTCATCAGTAGGGTGTAGCTGTGCCTCTCTAAGAATAGGGAGCAAGGGGTCCACGTCTGGATTACCCTAGTAATTTAGGGTGAGACCCAAAGTTACTTAAAATATGCAAATAACAAGGGGGTCCTGGGAGACTCTCTGCCAGACATGAGTCCTGGTAACAAGAGCCTTAACCAGAGTCTTTAGCTCACTATCTTTCATAGAGAAGAAATATCCCAAACATATCAGTCTTTGTCCTGCCCTGGGCCAGTCCAGCACCGAAATGCTAGGCAATTTTCCTCTGAACAAGAGTACCAATAGCAACCACAGACACGTGTTTTGGTCTGGTTGAACCTCATCAGTAGGGTGTAGCTGTGCCTCTCTAAGAATAGTGAGCAAGGGGTCCACGGCTGGATTACCCTAGTAATTTAGGGGTAAGACCCAAAGTTACTTCAAATATGCAAATAACAAGGGGGGGTCCTGGGAGACTCTCTGCCAGACATGAGTCCTTGTTACAAGAGCCTTACCCAGAGTCTTTAGCTCACTATCTTTCACAGACAAGAAATATCCAAAACATATCAGTCTTTGTCGTGCCCTGGGGCAGCCCAGCACCGAAATGCTAGGCAATTTTCCTCTGAACAAGAGTACCAACCGCAACTCCAGACACGTGTTTCGGTCTGGTTGAACCTCATCAGTAGGGTGTAGCTGTGCCTCTCTAAGAAAAGTGAGCAAGGGGTCCACGTCTGGATTACCCTAGTAACTTAGGGTGAGACCCAAAGTTACTTCAAATATAAAAAATAACAAGGGGGGTCCTGGGAGACTCTCTGCCAGACATGAGTCCTGGTTACAAGAGCCTTACCCAGAGTCTTTAGCTCACTATCTTTCACAGACAAGAAATATCCGAAACATATCAGTCTTTGTCCTGCCCTGGGGCAGTCCAGCACCGAAATGCTAGGCAATTTTCCTCTGAACAAGAGTACCAACCGCAACTCCAGACACGTGTTTCGGTCTGGTTGAACCTCAACAGTAGGGTGTAGCTGTGCCTCTCTAAGAATAGTGAGCAAGGGGCCCACGTCTGGATTACCCCAGTAATTTAGGGTGAGACCCAAAGTTACTTCAAATATGCAAATAACAAGGGGGGGTCCTAGGAGACTCTCTGCCAGACACGAGCCTTACCCAGAGTCTTTAGCTCACTATCTTTCACAGAGAAGAAATATCCCAAACATATCAGTCTTTGCCCTGCCCTGGGGCAGTCCAGCGCCGAAATGCTAGGCAATTTTCCTCTGAACAAGAGTACCAACAGCAACCCCAGACACGTGTTTCAGTCTGGTTGAACCTCATCAGTAGGGTGTAGCTGTGCCTCTCTAAGAATAGTGAGCAAGGGGTCCACGTCTGGATTACCCTAGTAACTTAGGGTGAGACCAAAAGTTACTTCAAATATGCAAATAACAAGGGGGGGTCCTGGGAGACTCTCTGCCAGACATGAGTCCAGGTTACAAGAGCCTTACCCAGAGTCTTTAGCTCACTATCTTTCACAGACAAGAAATATCCGAAACATATCAGTCTTTGTCCTGCCCTGGGGCAGTCCAGCACCGAAATGCTAGGCAATTTTCCTCTGAACAAGAGTACCCATAGCAACCCCAGACATGTGTTTCGGTCTGGTTGAACCTCATCAGTAGGGTGTAGCTGTGCCTCTCTAAGAATAGTGAGCAAGGGGTCCACGTCTGGATTACCATAGTAACTTAGGGTGAGACCCAAAGTTACTTCAAATATGCAAATAACAAGGGGGGTCCTGGGAGACTCCCTGCCAGACATGAGTCCTGGTTACAAGGTCCTTTGGGCCTAAATACCTTCAACTCTCTCTTCCTAAATATCTTCCTTCCCGAGCCCTACGCTCATCTGTCTCCAACTCCCTCAGGGTCAGCCGCTTCTCAAAGCAACGAGCTAGGGGTAGATCTCTCTCCGCGGCAGGGGCCTCCCTCTGGAACAGCCTTCCTGCCTCCCTGAAACTTGAGGAGAACCATCTCCGGTTCCGGAAGCACCTCAAAACCTTCCTCTTCACTTCTGCTTTCTCTCTCCCTCTCCCCTGCTAAATTCTTCACCAAAACTGCACTGATTCTGCAACTGGGCCACTCTCACCGACCTCGGTCCTGGGCTCAGTCACTCTTCACTTGCACTGCCTCCCTGGCAACCCCTGCACTGCGGGACTGTCTCTGTATCACTACAGCGCCCCCCCAGCACTTGTCTGCACTTACCTTGCACTTGCCACCAGCTGGCCCTATTTATTTATTATTTTATTTCTATTCTACTTATTTGTAATGCACTCCCCTCCCTCCCCCTTCCCCTTGCACTTGCGCGGTCTGAATGACACCTGGCCTAGTAGGATCGTTGTCTGTCTTCCCCTTGTTCCCCCCTCCCTGCCTCGTCGCGCATTGAAACACTTGTGTATAGGCGCGTTACAAATGAAATATCATATCATATCATACAAGAGCCTTACCCAGAGTCTTTAGCTCACTGTCTTTCAGAGAGAACAAATATCTCAAACATGTCAATCTTTGTCCTGCCCTGGGGTAGTCCAGCACCGAAATGCTAGGCAATTTTCCTCTGAACAAGAGTACCAACAGCAACCCCAGACACGTGTTTCGGTCTGGTTGAACCTCATCAGTAGGGTGTAGCTGTGCCTCTCTAAGAATAGTGAGCAAGGGGTCCACGTCTGGATTACCCTAGTAACTTAGGGTTAGACCCAAAGTTACTTCAAATATGCAAATAACAAGGGGGGGTCCTAGGAGACTCTCTGCCAGACACGAGCCTTACCCAGAGTCTTTAGCTCACTATCTTTCACAGAGAAGAAATATCCCAAACATATGAGTCTTTGTCCTGCCCTGGGGCAGTCCAGCACCAAAATGCTAGGCAATTTTCCTCTAAACAAGAGTACCAACTGCAACCCCAGACACGTGTTTCAGTCTGGTTGAACCTCATCAGTAGGGTGTAGCTCTGCCTCTCTAAGAATAGTGAGCAAGGGGTCCACGTCTGGATTACCCTAGTAACTTAGGGTGAGATCCAAAGTTACTTCAAATATGCAAATAACAAGGGGGGGGGTCCTGGGAGACTCTCTGCCAGACATGAGTCCTGGTTACAAGAGCCTTACCCAGAGTCTTTAGCTCATTGTCTTTCACAGAAAAGAAATATCCCAAACAAGTCAGTCTTTGCCCTGCCCTGGGGCAGTCCAGCACCGAAATGCTAGGCAATTTTCCTCTGAACAAGAGTACCAACCGCAACTCCAGACACGTGTTTCGGTCTGGTTGAACCTCATCAGTAGGGTTTAGCTGTGCCTCTCTAAGAATAGTGAGCAAGGGGTCCACGTCTGGATTACCATAGTAACTTAGGGTGAGACCCAAAGTTACTTCAAATATGCAAATAACAAGGGGGGTCCTGGGAGACTCTCTGCCAGACATGAGTCCTGGTTACAAGAGCCTTACCCAGAGTCTTTAGCTCACTATCGTTCACAGATAAGAAATATCCGAAACATATCAGTCTTTGTCCTGCCCTGGGGCAGTCCAGCACCGAAATGCTAGGCAATTTTCCTCTGAACAAGAGTACCAATAGCAACCCCAGACATGTGTTTCGGTCTGGTTGAACCTCATCAGTAGGGTGTAGCTGTGCCTCTCTAAGAATAGTGAGCAAGGGGTCCACGTCTGGATTACCATAGTAACTTAGGGTGAGACCCAAAGTTACTTCAAATATGCAAATAACAAGGGGGGTCCTGGGAGACTCCCTGCCAGACATGAGTCCTGGTTACAAGAGCCTTACCCAGAGTCTTTAGCTCACTGTCTTTCACAGAGAACAAATATCCCAAACATGTCAATCTTTGTCCTGCCCTGGGGTAGTCCAGCACCGAAGTGCTAGGCAATTTTCCTCTGAACAAGAGTACCAACAGCAACCCCAGACACGTGTTTCGGTCTGGTTGAACCTCATCAGTAGGGTGTATCTGTGCCTCTCTAAGAATAGTGAGCAAGGGGGCAGGGGGTCCACGTCTGGATTACCCTAGTAACTTAGGGTGAGACCCAAAGTTACTTCAAATATGCAAATAACAAGGGGGGGGTCCTAGGAGACTCTCTGCCAGACACGAGCCTTACCCAGAGTCTTTAGCTCACTATCTTTCACAGAGAAGAAATATCCCAAACATATCAGTCTTTGCCCTGCCCTGGGGCAGTCCAGCACCGAAATGCTAGGCAATTTTCCTCTGAACAAGAGTACCAACAGCAACCCCAGACACGTGTTTCAGTCTGGTTGAACCTCATCAGTAGGGTGTAGCTGTGCCTCTCTAAGAATAGTGAGCAAGGGGTCCACGTCTGGATTACCCTAGTAACTTAGGGTGAGACCAAAAGTTACTTCAAATATGCAAATAACAAGGGGGGTCCTGGGAGACTCTCTGCCAGACATGAGTCCAGGTTACAAGAGCCTTACCCAGAGTCTTAAGCTCACTATCTTTCACAGACAAGAAATATCCGAAACATATCAGTCTTTGTCCTGCCCTGGGGCAGTCCAGCACCGAAATGCTAGGCAATTTTCCTCTGAACAAGAGTACCCATAGCAACCCCAGACATGTGTTTCGGTCTGGTTGAACCTCATCAGTAGGGTGTAGCTGTGCTTCTCTAAGAATAGTGAGCAAGGGGTCCACATCTGGATTACCATAGTAACTTAGGGTGAGACCCAAAGTTACTTCAAATATGCAAATAACAAGGGGGTTCCTGGGAGACTCCCTGCCAGACATGAGTCCTGGTTACAAGGTCCTTTGGGCCTAAATACCTTCAACTCTCTCTTCCTAAATATCTTCCTTCCCGAGCCCTACGCTCATCTGTCTCCAACTCCCTCAGGGTCAGCCGCTTCTCAAAGCAACGAGCTGGGGGTAGATCTCTCTCCGCGGCAGGGGCCTCCCTCTGGAACAGCCTTCCTGCCTCGCTGAAACTTGAGGAGAACCATCTCCGGTTCCGGAAGCACCTCAAAACCTTCCTCTTCACTTCTGCTTTCTCTCTCCCTCTCCCCTACTAAATTCTTCACCAAAACTGCACTGATTCTGCAACTGGGCCACTCTCACCGACCTCGGTCCTGGGCTCAGTCACTCTTCACTTGCACTGCCTCCCTGGCAACCCCTGCACTGTGGGACTGTCTCTGTATCACTACAGCGCCCCCCCCAGCACTTGTCTGCACTTACCTTGCAATTGCCACCAGCTGGCCCTATTTATTTATTATTTTATTTCTATTCTACTTATTTGTACTGCACTCCCCTCCCTCCCCCTTCCCCTTGCGCGGTTTGAATGACACCTGGCCTAGTAGGATCGTTGTCTGTCTTCCCCTTGTTCCCCCCTCCCTGCCTCGTCGCGCCTTGAAACACTTGTGTATAGGCGCGTTACAAATGAAATATCATATCATATCATACAAGAGCCTTACCCAGAGTCTTTAGCTCACTGTCTTTCAGAGAGAACAAATATCCCAAACATGTCAATCTTTGTCCTGCCCTGGGGTAGTCCAGCACCGAAATGCTAGGCAATTTTCCTCTGAACAAGAGTACCAACAGCAACCCCAGACACGTGTTTCGGTCTGGTTGAACCTCATCAGTAGGGTGTAGCTGTGCCTCTCTAAGAATAGTGAGCAAGGGGTCCAAGTCTGGATTACCCTAGTAACTTGGGGTTAGACCCAAAGTTACTTCAAATATGCAAATAACAGTGGGGGTCCTAGGAGACTCTCTGCCAGACACGAGCCTTACCCAGAGTCTTTAGCTCACTATCTTTCACAGAGAAGAAATATCCCAAACATATGAGTCTTTGTCCTGCCCTGGGGCAGTCCAGCACCGAAATGCTAGGCAATTTTCCTCTAAACAAGAGTACCAACTGCAACCCCAGACACGTGTTTCAGTCTGGTTGAAACTCATCAGTAGGGTGTAGCTGTGCCTCTCTAAGAATAGTGAGCAAGGGGTCCACGTCTGGATTACCCTAGTAACTTAGGGTGAGATCCAAAGTTACTTCAAATATGCAAATAACAAGGGGGGGGGTCCTGGGAGACTCTCTGCCAGACATGAGTCCTGGTTACAAGAGCCTTACCCAGAGTCTTTAGCTCATTGTCTTTCACAGAAAAGAAATATCCCAAACAAGTGAGTCTTTGCCCTGCCCTGGGGCAGTCCAGCACCGAAATGCTAGGCAATTTTCCTCTGAACAAGAGTACCAATAGCAACCCCAGACATGTGTTTCGGTCTGGTTGAACCTCATCAGTAGGGTGTAGCTGTACCTCTCTAAGAATAGTGAGCAAGGGGTCCACGTCTGGATTACCATAGTAACTTAGGGTGAGACCCAAAGTTACTTCAAATATGCAAATAACAAGGGGGGTCCTGGGAGACTCTCTGCCAGACATGAGTCCTGGTTACAAGAGCCTTACCCAGAGTCTTTAGCTCACTATCGTTCACAGACAAGAAATATCCGAAACATATCAGTCTTTGTCCTGCCCTGGGGCAGTCCAGCACCGAAATGCTAGGCAATTTTCCTCTGAACAAGAGTACCAATAGCAACCCCAGACATGTGTTTTGGTCTGGTTGAACCTCATCAGTAGGGTGTAGCTGTGCCTCTCTAAGAATAGTGAGCAAGGGGTCCACGTCTGGATTACCATAGTAACTTAGGGTGAGACCCAAAGTTACTTCAAATATGCAAATAACAAGGGGGGTCCTGGGAGACTCCCTGCCAGACATGAGTCCTGGTTACAAGAGCCTTACCCAGAGTCTTTAGCTCACTGTCTTTCACAGAGAACAAAAATCCCAAACATGTCAATCTTTGTCCTGCCCTGGGGTAGTCCAGCACCGAAGTGCTAGGCAATTTTCCTCTGAACAAGAGTACCAACAGCAACCCCAGACACGTGTTTCGGTCTGGTTGAACCTCATCAGTAGGGTGTACCTGTGCCTCTCTAAGAATAGTGAGCAAGGGGGCGGGGGGTCCACGTCTGGATTACCCTAGTAACTTAGGGTGAGACCCAAAGTTACTTCAAATATGCAAATAACAAGGGGGTCCTGGGAGACTCTCTGCCAGACATGAGTCCTGGTTACAAGAGCCTTACCTAGAGTCTTTAGCTCACTATCTTTCACAGAGAAGAAATATCCCAAACATATCAGTCTTTGTCCTGCCCTGGGGCAGTCCAGCACCGAAATGCTAGGCAATTTTCCTCTGAACAAGAGTACCAACAGCAACCCCAGACACGTGTTTCGGTCTGGTTGAACCTCATCAGTAGGGTGTAGCTGTGCCTCTCTAAGAATAGTGAGCAAGGAGTCCACATCTGGATTACCCTACTAACTTAGGGTGAGACCCAAAGTTACTTCAAATATGCAAATAACAAGGGGGGTCCTGGGAGACTCTCTGTCAGACATGAGTCCTGGTTACAAGAGCCTTACCCAGATTCTTTAGCTCAATATCTTTCACAGAGAAGAAATATCCCAAACATATGAGTCTTTGTCCTGCCCTGGGGCAGTCCAGCACCGAAATGCTAGGCAATTTTCCTCTGAACAAAAGTACCAACAGCAACCCCAGACACGTGTTTCAGCCTGGTTGAACCTCATCAGTAGGGTGTAGCTGTGCCTCTCTAAGAATAGTGAGCAAGGGGTCCACGTCTGGATTACCCTAGTAACTTAGGGTAAAACCCAAAGTTACTTCAAATATGCAAATAACAAGGGGGGTCCTGGGAGACTCTCTGCCAGACATGAGTCCTGGTTACAAGAGCCTTACCCAGAGTCTTTAGCTCACTGTCTTTCACAGAGAACAAATATCCCAAACATGTCAATCTTTGTCCTGCCCTGGAGTAGTCCAGCACCGAAATGCTAGGCAATTTTCCTCTGAACAAGAGTAGCAACAGCAACCCCAGACACGTTTGTTTGTTTGTTTGTTTGTTTGTTTGTTTATTTGTTTATTTATTTGTATGGCGCACCTTACCCAGGGGCAACAGGGCGCAAGCAAAAAGATAATTCGAAGCTTACAATGTTGCAGAAATATACACTTTGAGGTAGTAATAAAAATAATCAGAATTACAGGAATAAAAAATATACAAATCTTCATATATACAAAGTCAATATCTATGCAGGGGTAAATATACGGATATGTACAGGGCTGTTTTTCGGTCTGGTTGAACCTCATCAGTAGGATGTAGCTGTGCCTCTCTAAGAATAGTGAGCAAGGGGTCCACGTCTGGATTACCCTAGTAACTTAGGGTAAGGCCCAAAGTTACTACAAATATGCAAATAACAAGGGGGGTCCTGGGAGACTCTGCCAGACATGAGTCCTGGTTTCAAGAGCCTTACCCAGAGTCTTTAGCTCACTATCTTTCACAGAGAAGAAATATCCCAAACATATCAGTCTTTGTCCTGCCGGGGGCAGTCCAGCACCGAAATGCTAGGCAATTTTCCTCTGAACAAAAGTACCAACAGCAACCCCAGACACGTGTTTCGGTCTGGTTGAACCTCATCAGTAGGGTGTAGCTGTGCCTCTCTAAGAATAGTGAGGAAGGGGTCCACGTCTGGATTACCCTAGTAATTTAGGGTGAGACCCAAAGTTACTTCAAATATGCAAATAACAGGGGGGGTCCTGGGAGACTCTCTGCTAGACATGAGTCGTGGTTACAAGAGCCTTACCCAGAGTCTTTAGCTCACTATCTTTCACAGAGAAGAAATATCCCAAACATATCAGTCTTTGTCCTGCCCTGGGGCAGTCCAGCACCAAAATGCTACGCAATTTTCCTCTGAACAAGGGTACCAACAGCAACCCCAGACACGTGTTTCGGTCTGGTTGAACCTCATCAGTAGGGTGTAGCTGTGCCTCTCTACGAATAGTGAGCAAGGGGTCCACGTCTGGATTACCCTAGTAACTTAGGGTGAGACCCAAAGTTACTTCAAATATGCAAATAACAAGGGGGGACCTGGGAGACTCTCTGCCAGACATGAGTCCTGGTTACAAGAGCCTTACCCAGAGTCTTTAGCTCACTATCTTTCACAGAGAAGAAATATCCCAAACATATCAGTCTTTATCCTGCCCTGGGGCAGTCCAGCACCAAAATGCTAGGCAATTTTCCTCTGAACAAGAGTACCAACAGCAACCCCAGACACGTGTTTCAGTCTGGTTGAACCTCATCAGTAGGGTGTAGCTGTGCCTCTCTAAGAATAGTGAGCAAGGGGTCCACATCTGGATTACCCTACTAACTTAGGGTGAGACCCAAAGTTACTTCAAATATGCAAATAACAAGGGGGGTCCTGGGAGACTCTCTGTCAGACATGAGTCCTGGTTACAAGAGCCTTACCCAGAGTCTTTAGCTCAATATTTTTCACAGAGAAGAAATATCCCAAACATATGAGTCTTTGTCCTGCCCTGGGGCAGTCCAGCACCGAAATGCTAGGCAATTTTCCTCTGAACAAAAGTACCAACAGCAACCCCAGACACGTGTTTCAGTCTGGTTGAACCTCATCAGTAGGGTGTAGCAGTGCCTCTCTAAGAATAGTGAGCAAGGGGTCCACGTCTGGATTACCCTAGTAACTTAGGGTAAAACCCAAAGTTACTTCAAATATGCAAATAACAAGGGGGGTCCTGGGAGACTCTCTGCCAGACATGAGTCCTGGTTACAAGAGCCTTACCCAGAGTCTTTAACTCACTGTCTTTCACAGAGAACAAATATCCCAAACATGTCAATCTTTGTCCTGCCCTGGGGTAGTCCAGCACCGAAATGCTAGGCAATTTTCCTCTGAACAAGAGTACCAACAGCAACCCCAGACACGTGTTTCGGTCTGGTTGAACCTCATCAGTAGGATGTAGCTGTGCCTCTCTAAGAATAGTGAGCAAGGGGTCCACGTCTGGATTACCCTAGTAACTTAGGGTAAGGCCCAAAGTTACTACAAATATGCAAATAACAAGGGGGGTCCTGGGAGACTCTGCCAGACATGAGTCCTGGTTTCAAGAGCCTTACCCAGAGTCTTTAGCTCACTATCTTTCACAGAGAAGAAATATCCCAAACATATCAGTCTTTGTCCTGCCGGGGGCAGTCCAGCACCGAAATGCTAGGCAATTTTCCTCTGAACAAAAGTACCAACAGCAACCCCAGACACGTGTTTCGGTCTGGTTGAACCTCATCAGTAGGGTGTAGCTGTGCCTCTCTAAGAATAGTGAGGAAGGGGTCCACGTCTGGATTACCCTAGTAATTTAGGGTGAGACCCAAAGTTACTTCAAATATGCAAATAACAGGGGGGGGTCCTGGGAGACTCTCTGCTAGACATGAGTCGTGGTTACAAGAGCCTTACCCAGAGTCTTTAGCTCACTATCTTTCACAGAGAAGAAATATCCCAAACATATCAGTCTTTGTCCTGCCCTGGGGCAGTCCAGCACCAAAATGCTACGCAATTTTCCTCTGAACAAGGGTACCAACAGCAACCCCAGACACGTGTTTCGGTCTGGTTGAACCTCATCAGTAGGGTTTAGCTGTGCCTCTCTAAGAATAGTGAGCAAGGGGTCCACGTATGGATTACCCTAGTAACTTAGGGTGAGACCCAAAGTTACTTCAAATATGCAAATAACAAGGGGGACCTGGGAGACACTCTGCCAGACATGAGTTCTGGTTACAAGAGCCTTACCCAGAGTCTTTAGCTCACTATCTTTCACAGAGAAGAAATATCCCAAACATATCAGTCTTTGTCCTGCCCTGGGGCAGTCCAGCACCAAAATGCTAGGCAATTTTCCTCTGAACAAGAGTACCAACAGCAACCCCAGACACGTGTTTCGGTCTGGTTGAACCTCATCAGTAGGGTGTAGCTGTGCCTCTCTAAGAATAGTGAGCAAGGGGTCCACGTCTGGATTACCCTAGTAACTTAGGGTGAGACCCAAAGTTACTTCAAATATGCAAATAACAAGGGGGGGTCCTGGGAGACTCTCTGCCAGACATGAGTCCTGGTTACAAGAGCCTTACCCAGAATCTTTAGCTCACTATCTTTCACAGAGAATAAATATCCCAAACATATCAGTCTTTGTCCTGCCCTGGGGCAGACCAGCACCGAAAGGCTACGCAATTTTCCTCTGAACAAGATTAACAACAGCAACCCCAGAGACGTGTTTCGGTCTGGTTGAACCTCATCAGTAGGGTGTAGCTATGCCTCTCTAAGAATAGTGAGCAAGGGGTCCACGTCTGGATTACCCTAGTAACTTAGGGTGAGACCCAAAGTTACTTCAAATATGCAAATAACAAGGGGGGTCCTGGGAGACTCTCTGCCAGACATGAGTCCTGGTTACAAGAGCCTTACCCAGAGTCTTTAGCTCACTATCTTTCACAGAGAAGAAATATCCCAAACATATCAGTCTTTGTCCTGCCCTGTGGCAGTCCAGCACCGAAATGCTAGGCAATTTTCCTCTGAACAAGAGTACCAACAGCAATCCCAGACACGTGTTTCGGTCTGGTTAAACGTCATCAGTAGGGTGTAACTATGCCTCTCTAAGAATAGTGAGCAAGTGGTCCACGTCTGGATTGCCCTAGTAACTTAGGGTAAGACCCTAAGTTACTTCAAATATGCAAATAACAAGGGGGGTCCTGGGAGACTCTCTGCCAGACATGAGTCCTGGTTATAAGAGCCTTACCCAGAGTCCTTAGCTCACTATCTTTCACAGAGAAGAAATATCCCAAACATGTCAGTCTTTGTCCTGCCCTGGGGCAGTCCAGCACCGAAATGCTAGGCAATTTTCCTCTGAACAAGAGTACCTGCAGCAACCCCAGACACGTGTTTCGGTCTGGTTGAACCTCATCAGTAGGGTGTAGCTGTGCCTCTCTAAGAACAGTGAGCAAGGGGGGGTCCACGTCTGGATTACCCTAGTAACTTAGGGTGAGACCCAAAGTTACTTCAAATATGCAAATAACAAGGGGGGTCCTGGGAGACTCTCTGCCAGACATGAGTCCTGGTTACAAGAGCCTTAACCAGAGTCTTTAGCTCACTATCTTTCACAGAGAAGAAATATCCCAAACATATCAGTCTTTGTCCTGCCGTGGGGCAGTCCAGCACCAAAATGCTAGGCAATTTTCCTCTGAACAAGAGTACCAACAGCAACCCCAGACACGTGTTTCGGTCTGGTTGAACCTCATCAGTAGGGTACAGCTGTGCCTCTCTAAGAATAGTGAGCAAGGGGGCGGGGGGTCCACGTCTGGATTACCCTAGTAACTTAGGGTGAGACCCAAAGTTACTTCAAATATGCAAATAACAAGGGGGTCCTGGGAGACTCTCTGCCAGACATGAGTCCTGGTTACAAGAGCCTTACCTAGAGTCTTTAGCTCACTATCTTTCACAGAGAAGAAATATCCCAAACATATCAGTCTTTGTCCTGCCCTGGGGCAGTCCAGCACCGAAATGCTAGGCAATTTTCCTCTGAACAAGAGTACCAACAGCAACCCCAGACACGTGTTTCGGTCTGGTTGAACCTCATCAGTAGGGTGTAGCTGTGCCTCTCTAAGAATAGTGAGCAAGGAGTCCACATCTGGATTACCCTACTAACTTAGGGTGAGACCCAAAGTTACTTCAAATATGCAAATAACAAGGGGGGTCCTGGGAGACTCTCTGTCAGACATGAGTCCTGGTTACAAGAGCCTTACCCAGATTCTTTAGCTCAATATCTTTCACAGAGAAGAAATATCCCAAACATATGAGTCTTTGTCCTGCCCTGGGGCAGTCCAGCACCGAAATGCTAGGCAATTTTCCTCTGAACAAAAGTACCAACAGCAACCCCAGACACGTGTTTCAGCCTGGTTGAACCTCATCAGTAGGGTGTAGCTGTGCCTCTCTAAGAATAGTGAGCAAGGGGTCCACGTCTGGATTACCCTAGTAACTTAGGGTAAAACCCAAAGTTACTTCAAATATGCAAATAACAAGGGGGGTCCTGGGAGACTCTCTGCCAGACATGAGTCCTGGTTACAAGAGCCTTACCCAGAGTCTTTAGCTCACTGTCTTTCACAGAGAACAAATATCCCAAACATGTCAATCTTTGTCCTGCCCTGGAGTAGTCCAGCACCGAAATGCTAGGCAATTTTCCTCTGAACAAGAGTAGCAACAGCAACCCCAGACACGTTTGTTTGTTTGTTTGTTTGTTTGTTTGTTTGTTTATTTGTTTATTTATTTGTATGGCGCACCTTACCCAGGGGCAACAGGGCGCAAGCAAAAAGATAATTCGAAGCTTACAATGTTGCAGAAATATACACTTTGAGGTAGTAATAAAAATAATCAGAATTACAGGAATAAAAAATATACAAATCTTCATATATACAAAGTCAATATCTATGCAGGGGTAAATATACGGATATGTACAGGGCTGTTTTTCGGTCTGGTTGAACCTCATCAGTAGGATGTAGCTGTGCCTCTCTAAGAATAGTGAGCAAGGGGTCCACGTCTGGATTACCCTAGTAACTTAGGGTAAGGCCCAAAGTTACTACAAATATGCAAATAACAAGGGGGGTCCTGGGAGACTCTGCCAGACATGAGTCCTGGTTTCAAGAGCCTTACCCAGAGTCTTTAGCTCACTATCTTTCACAGAGAAGAAATATCCCAAACATATCAGTCTTTGTCCTGCCGGGGGCAGTCCAGCACCGAAATGCTAGGCAATTTTCCTCTGAACAAAAGTACCAACAGCAACCCCAGACACGTGTTTCGGTCTGGTTGAACCTCATCAGTAGGGTGTAGCTGTGCCTCTCTAAGAATAGTGAGGAAGGGGTCCACGTCTGGATTACCCTAGTAATTTAGGGTGAGACCCAAAGTTACTTCAAATATGCAAATAACAGGGGGGGTCCTGGGAGACTCTCTGCTAGACATGAGTCGTGGTTACAAGAGCCTTACCCAGAGTCTTTAGCTCACTATCTTTCACAGAGAAGAAATATCCCAAACATATCAGTCTTTGTCCTGCCCTGGGGCAGTCCAGCACCAAAATGCTACGCAATTTTCCTCTGAACAAGGGTACCAACAGCAACCCCAGACACGTGTTTCGGTCTGGTTGAACCTCATCAGTAGGGTGTAGCTGTGCCTCTCTACGAATAGTGAGCAAGGGGTCCACGTCTGGATTACCCTAGTAACTTAGGGTGAGACCCAAAGTTACTTCAAATATGCAAATAACAAGGGGGGACCTGGGAGACTCTCTGCCAGACATGAGTCCTGGTTACAAGAGCCTTACCCAGAGTCTTTAGCTCACTATCTTTCACAGAGAAGAAATATCCCAAACATATCAGTCTTTATCCTGCCCTGGGGCAGTCCAGCACCAAAATGCTAGGCAATTTTCCTCTGAACAAGAGTACCAACAGCAACCCCAGACACGTGTTTCAGTCTGGTTGAACCTCATCAGTAGGGTGTAGCTGTGCCTCTCTAAGAATAGTGAGCAAGGGGTCCACATCTGGATTACCCTACTAACTTAGGGTGAGACCCAAAGTTACTTCAAATATGCAAATAACAAGGGGGGTCCTGGGAGACTCTCTGTCAGACATGAGTCCTGGTTACAAGAGCCTTACCCAGAGTCTTTAGCTCAATATTTTTCACAGAGAAGAAATATCCCAAACATATGAGTCTTTGTCCTGCCCTGGGGCAGTCCAGCACCGAAATGCTAGGCAATTTTCCTCTGAACAAAAGTACCAACAGCAACCCCAGACACGTGTTTCAGTCTGGTTGAACCTCATCAGTAGGGTGTAGCAGTGCCTCTCTAAGAATAGTGAGCAAGGGGTCCACGTCTGGATTACCCTAGTAACTTAGGGTAAAACCCAAAGTTACTTCAAATATGCAAATAACAAGGGGGGTCCTGGGAGACTCTCTGCCAGACATGAGTCCTGGTTACAAGAGCCTTACCCAGAGTCTTTAACTCACTGTCTTTCACAGAGAACAAATATCCCAAACATGTCAATCTTTGTCCTGCCCTGGGGTAGTCCAGCACCGAAATGCTAGGCAATTTTCCTCTGAACAAGAGTACCAACAGCAACCCCAGACACGTGTTTCGGTCTGGTTGAACCTCATCAGTAGGATGTAGCTGTGCCTCTCTAAGAATAGTGAGCAAGGGGTCCACGTCTGGATTACCCTAGTAACTTAGGGTAAGGCCCAAAGTTACTACAAATATGCAAATAACAAGGGGGGTCCTGGGAGACTCTGCCAGACATGAGTCCTGGTTTCAAGAGCCTTACCCAGAGTCTTTAGCTCACTATCTTTCACAGAGAAGAAATATCCCAAACATATCAGTCTTTGTCCTGCCGGGGGCAGTCCAGCACCGAAATGCTAGGCAATTTTCCTCTGAACAAAAGTACCAACAGCAACCCCAGACACGTGTTTCGGTCTGGTTGAACCTCATCAGTAGGGTGTAGCTGTGCCTCTCTAAGAATAGTGAGGAAGGGGTCCACGTCTGGATTACCCTAGTAATTTAGGGTGAGACCCAAAGTTACTTCAAATATGCAAATAACAGGGGGGGGTCCTGGGAGACTCTCTGCTAGACATGAGTCGTGGTTACAAGAGCCTTACCCAGAGTCTTTAGCTCACTATCTTTCACAGAGAAGAAATATCCCAAACATATCAGTCTTTGTCCTGCCCTGGGGCAGTCCAGCACCAAAATGCTACGCAATTTTCCTCTGAACAAGGGTACCAACAGCAACCCCAGACACGTGTTTCGGTCTGGTTGAACCTCATCAGTAGGGTTTAGCTGTGCCTCTCTAAGAATAGTGAGCAAGGGGTCCACGTATGGATTACCCTAGTAACTTAGGGTGAGACCCAAAGTTACTTCAAATATGCAAATAACAAGGGGGACCTGGGAGACACTCTGCCAGACATGAGTTCTGGTTACAAGAGCCTTACCCAGAGTCTTTAGCTCACTATCTTTCACAGAGAAGAAATATCCCAAACATATCAGTCTTTGTCCTGCCCTGGGGCAGTCCAGCACCAAAATGCTAGGCAATTTTCCTCTGAACAAGAGTACCAACAGCAACCCCAGACACGTGTTTCGGTCTGGTTGAACCTCATCAGTAGGGTGTAGCTGTGCCTCTCTAAGAATAGTGAGCAAGGGGTCCACGTCTGGATTACCCTAGTAACTTAGGGTGAGACCCAAAGTTACTTCAAATATGCAAATAACAAGGGGGGGTCCTGGGAGACTCTCTGCCAGACATGAGTCCTGGTTACAAGAGCCTTACCCAGAATCTTTAGCTCACTATCTTTCACAGAGAATAAATATCCCAAACATATCAGTCTTTGTCCTGCCCTGGGGCAGACCAGCACCGAAAGGCTACGCAATTTTCCTCTGAACAAGATTAACAACAGCAACCCCAGAGACGTGTTTCGGTCTGGTTGAACCTCATCAGTAGGGTGTAGCTATGCCTCTCTAAGAATAGTGAGCAAGGGGTCCACGTCTGGATTACCCTAGTAACTTAGGGTGAGACCCAAAGTTACTTCAAATATGCAAATAACAAGGGGGGTCCTGGGAGACTCTCTGCCAGACATGAGTCCTGGTTACAAGAGCCTTACCCAGAGTCTTTAGCTCACTATCTTTCACAGAGAAGAAATATCCCAAACATATCAGTCTTTGTCCTGCCCTGTGGCAGTCCAGCACCGAAATGCTAGGCAATTTTCCTCTGAACAAGAGTACCAACAGCAATCCCAGACACGTGTTTCGGTCTGGTTAAACGTCATCAGTAGGGTGTAACTATGCCTCTCTAAGAATAGTGAGCAAGTGGTCCACGTCTGGATTGCCCTAGTAACTTAGGGTAAGACCCTAAGTTACTTCAAATATGCAAATAACAAGGGGGGTCCTGGGAGACTCTCTGCCAGACATGAGTCCTGGTTATAAGAGCCTTACCCAGAGTCCTTAGCTCACTATCTTTCACAGAGAAGAAATATCCCAAACATGTCAGTCTTTGTCCTGCCCTGGGGCAGTCCAGCACCGAAATGCTAGGCAATTTTCCTCTGAACAAGAGTACCTGCAGCAACCCCAGACACGTGTTTCGGTCTGGTTGAACCTCATCAGTAGGGTGTAGCTGTGCCTCTCTAAGAACAGTGAGCAAGGGGGGGTCCACGTCTGGATTACCCTAGTAACTTAGGGTGAGACCCAAAGTTACTTCAAATATGCAAATAACAAGGGGGGTCCTGGGAGACTCTCTGCCAGACATGAGTCCTGGTTACAAGAGCCTTAACCAGAGTCTTTAGCTCACTATCTTTCACAGAGAAGAAATATCCCAAACATATCAGTCTTTGTCCTGCCGTGGGGCAGTCCAGCACCAAAATGCTAGGCAATTTTCCTCTGAACAAGAGTACCAACAGCAACCCCAGACACGTGTTTCGGTCTGGTTGAACCTCATCAGTAGGGTACAGCTGTGCCTCTCTAAGAATAGTGAGCAAGGGGTCCACGTCTGGATTACCCTAGTAACTTAGGGTGAGACCCAAAGTTACTTCAAAAATGCAAATAACAAGGGGGGTTCTGGGAGACTCTCTGCCAGACATGAGTCCTGGTTACAAGAGCCTTACCCAGAGTCTTTAGCTCACTATCTTTCACAGAGAAGAAATATCCCAAACATGTCAGTCTTTGTCCTGCCCTGGGGCAGTCCAGCAACGAAATGCTAGGCAATTTTCCTCTGAACAAGAGTACCAACAGCAACCCCAGAGACTTGTTTCGGTCTGGTTGAACCTCATCAGTAGGGTGTAGCTGTGCCTCTCTAAGAATAGTGAGCAAGGGGTCCACGTCTGGATTACCCTAGCAATTTAGGGTGAGACCCAAAGTTACCTCAAATATGCAAATAGCAAGGGGGGTCCTGGGAGACTCTCTGCCAGACATGAGTCCTGGTTGAAAGAGCCTTACCCAGAGTCTTTAGCTCACTATCCTTCACAGAGAAGAAATATCCCAAACATATCAGTCTTTGTCCTGCCCTGGGGCAGTCCAGCAACAAAATGCTAGGCAATTTTCCTATGAACAAGAGTACCAACAGCAACCCCAGACATGTGTTTCGGTCTGGTTGAACCTCATCAGTAGGGTGTAGCTGTGCCTCTCTAAGAATAGTTGTGCAAGGGGTCCACGTCTGGATTACCCTAGTAACTTAGGGTGAGACCCAAGGTTACTTCAAATATGCAAATAACAAGGGGGGTCCTGTGAGACTCTCTTGCAGACATGAGTCCTGGTTACAAGAGCCTTACCCAGAGTCTTTAGCTCACTATCTTTCACAGAGAAGAAATATCCCAAACATATCAGTCTTTGTCCTGCCCTGGGGCAGTCCAGCACCAAAATGCTAGGCAGTTTTCCTCTGAACAAGAGTACCAACAGCAACCCCAGACACGTGTTTCGGTCTGGTTGAACCTCATCATTAGGGTGTAGCTGTGCCTCTCTAAGAATAGTGAGCAAGGGGTCCACGTCTGGACTACCCTAGCAATTTAGGGTGAGACCCAAAGTTACTTCAAATATGCAAATAACAAGGGGGGTCCGGGGAGACTCTCTGCCAGACATGAGTCCTGGTTACAAGAGCCTTACCCAGAGTCTTTAGCTCACTATCTTTCACAGAGAAGAAATTTCCCAAACATATCAGTCTTTGTCCTGCCCTGGGGCAGTCCAGCAACGAAATGCTAGGCAATTTTCCTCTGAACAAGAGTACCAACAGCAACCCCAGAGACTTGTTTCGGTCTGGTTGAACCTCATCAGTAGGGTGTAGCTGTGCCTCTCTAAGAATAGTGAGCGAGGGGTCCACGTCTGGATTACCCTAGCAATTTAGGGTGAGACCCAAAGTTACTTCAAATATGCAAATAACAAGGGGGGTCCTGGGAGACTCTCTGTCAGACATGAGTCCTGGTTACAAGAGCCTTACCCAGAGTCTTTAGCTCAATATCTTTCACAGAGAAGAAATATCCCAAACATATGAGTCTTTGTCCTGCCCTGGGGCAGTCCAGCACCGAAATGCTAGGCAATTTTCCTCTGAACAAAAGGACCAACAGCAACCCCAGACACGTGTTTCAGTCTGGTTGAACCTCATCAGTAGGGTGTAGCTGTGCCTCTCTAAGAATAGTGAGCAAGGGGTCCACGTCTGGATTACCCTAGTAACTTAGGGTAAAACCCAAAGTTACTTCAAATATGCAAATAACAAGGGGGGTCCTGGGAGACTCTCTGCCAGACATGAGTCCTGGTTACAAGAGCCTTACCCAGAGTCTTTAGCTCACTGTCTTTCCCAGAGAACAAATATCCCAAACATGTCAATCTTTGTCCTGCCCTGGGGTAGTCCAGCACCGAAATGCTAGGCAATTTTCCTCTGAACAAGAGTACCAACAGCAACCCCAGACACGTGTTTCGGTCTGGTTGAACCTCATCAGTAGGATGTAGCTGTGCCTCTCTAAGAATAGTGAGCAAGGGGTCCACGTCTGGATTACCCTAGTAACTTAGGGTAAAACCCAAAGTTTCTTCAAATATGCAAATAACAAGGGGGGTCCTGGGAGACTCTCTGCCAGACATGAGTCCTGGTTACAAGAGCCTTACCCAGAGTCTTTAGCTCACTATCTTTCACAGAGAAGAAATATCCCAAACATATCAGTCTTTGTCCTGCCCTGGGGCAGTCCAGCACCGAAATGCTAGGCAATTTTCCTCTGAACAAGAGTACCAACAGCAACCCCAGACACGTGTTTCGGTCTGGTTGAACCTCATCAGTAAGGTGTAGCTGTGCCTCTCTAAGAATAGTGAGCACGGGGTCCACGTCTGGATTACCCTAGTAACTTAGGGTGAGACCCAAAGTTACTTCAAATATGCAAATAACAAGGGGGGTCCTGGGAGACTCTCTGCCAGACATGAGTTCTGGTTACAAGAGTCTTACCCAGAGTCTTTAGCTCACTATCTTTCGCAGAGAATTAATATCCCAAACATATCAGTCTTTGTCCTGCCCTGGGGCAGTCCAGCACCAAAATGCTAGGCAATTTTCCTCTGAACAAGAGTACTAACAGCAACCCCAGACACGTGTTTCGGTCTGGTTGAACCTCATCAGTAGGGTGTAGCTGTGCCTCTCTAAGTATAGTGAGCAAGGGGTCCACGTCTGGATTACCCTAGTAACTTAGGGTGAGACCCAAAGTTACTTCAAATATGCAAATAACAAGGGGGGTAGTCCTGGGGGGTGGTCCTGGGAGACTCTCTGCCGGACATGAGTCCTGGTTACAAGAGCCTTACCCAGATTCTTTAGCTCACTATCTTTCACAGAGAAGAAATATCCCAAACATATCGGTCTTTGTCCTGCCCTGGGGCAGTCCAGCACCGAATTGCTAGGCAATATTCCTCTGAACAAGAGTACCAACAGCAACCCCAGACATGTGTTTTGGTCTGGTTGAACCTCATCAGTAAGGTGTAGCTGTGCCTCTCTAAGAATAGTGAGCATGGGGTCCACGTCTGGATTACCCTAGTAATTTAGGGTGAGACCCAAAGTTACTTCAAATATGCAAATAACAAGGGGGGTGGTCCTGGGAGACTCTCTGCCAGACATGAGTCCTGGTTACAAGAGCCTTACCCAGATTCTTTAGCTCACTATCTTTCACAGAGAAGAAATATCCCAAACATATCAGTCTTTGTACTGCCCTGGGGCAGTCCAGCACCGAAATGCTAGGCAATTTCCCTCTGAACAAGAGTACCAATAGCAACCCCAGACACGTGTTTCGGTCTGGTTGAACCTCATCAGTAGGGTGTAGCTGTGCTTCTCTAAGAATAGTGAGCAAGGGGTCCACGTCTGGATTACCCTAGTAACTTAGGGTGAGACCCAAAGTTACTTCAAATATGCAAATAAGAAGGGGGTCCTGGGAGACTCTCTGCCAGACATGAGTCCTGGTTACAAGAGCCTTACCCAGATTCTTTAGCTCACTATCTTTCAAAGAGAAGAAATATCCCAAACATATTAGTCTTTGTACTGCCCTGGGGCAGTCCAGCACCGAAATGCTAGGCAATTTTCCTCTGAACAAGAGTACCAATAGCAACCCCAGACACGTGTTTTGGTCTGGTTGAACCTCATCAGTAGGGTGTAGCTGTGCCTCTCTAAGAATAGTGAGCAAGGGGTCCACGTCTGGATTACCCTAGTAACTTAGGGTGAGACCCAAAGTTACTTCAAATATGCAAATAACAAAGGGGGTCCTGGGAGACTCTCTGCCAGACATGAGTCCTGGTTACAAGAGCCTTACCCAGAGTCTTTAGCTCACTATCTTTCACAGAGAAAAAATATCCCAAACATATCAGTCTTTGTCCTGCCCTGGGGCAGTCCAGCACCAAATTGCTAGGCAATATTCCTCTGAACAAGAGTACCAACAGCAACCCCAGACATGTGTTTCGGTCTGGTTGAACCTCATCAGTAAGGTGTAGCTGTGCCTCTCTAAGAATAGTGAGCACGGGGTCCTCGTCTGGATTACCCAAGTAACTTAGGGTGAGACCCAAAGTTACTTCAAATATGCAAATAACAAGGGGGTCCTGGGAGACTCTCTGCCAGACATGAGTCCTGGTTACAAGAGTCTTACCCAGAGTCTTTAGCTCACTATCTTTCTCTGGTCAGTGGGGGCTGAAGCGCAGGTGGACTGGCCAATGGAAGCAGGCAATGACATGAGTACCGAAGGTCGGATTGCAGGTATTGGCAGCTGGGTGCTGTTGCCAGGACCCTGCGCCGCACCTACCTTGGTGCCAAGGGCCAGGACCAACACAGTCCTGGCTGGGTGACTCAAGCCGGGGTGGTGTCAGCTGCAGCTGCCCCTGCAGCTTCCACACCCTGGCTACTTAGGGCAGCAGATGACACTGCTGCCCCAGATCCACGTGACCTGGTGACAGCAACCTTCACCAAACATGCCTTGGCCTTCCCGACACGGAAATCGGCCTGTGAGTCATCCTATGCCTGTTCCCAGACCAATCCAGTCCGGGCTGGCTGATCCTGAGCTGGGGTGGTGTCAGCTGCAGCTTCCACACCCTGCCTGCCCGTGACAGCAGATGACACTGCTTGGTGGGTCTGACGGGTGCTGTGGATGGCAGCAGCCGTTGCATCTCCCTGAACCGCTTGTGGGGGGAGGGGCATAGCTGTCCCTGCACGTGCCTGGACACCCTGGCCACGTTGCCCACTGCGGCCACCTTGGCCACCCTGGCCACGTCCACCGCCATAGCCACCTCTGGGAGGTCGCCCAGCTTTGCACCCTTTACCACTTGTTGCCCTCCCAGTCATGGCACTGATGTACTAGCGCAATAGGAGGTGCAGACAACAATTGTCCTGGGCAATTGGGGTGAAGGAGGCAGGGTACGTGATGGAAAATGTACCCCTGTTCTCCTGCAAGGCTGTATGTGACCCCTCGGGAAAAATAACGGGTCACGCAATGCTAAGGCACCCCAAAAACAAAAACAAATGGGCATGCGACCCCTCAGTAGCCCACGTGTGATGAAAAAACATCCCACAGTATGCTGTGACACCCAGGAACATACAAAATGCATAAGCGGGGAACAAGTAGGCTACTGTGACCTCGCAAATGGGGCACGCGACACACAGGGGCAACCACAGTATGGAAATGCATGCACGACTCACCGTCTGCATGGAAAAATTAAGAAAAACCACGCGCATGTGTGCGTAGGCAACTCGTCTTCCAAAACAAGAAGTATGCACTGCCACATTAGTGATCAATTCGCGTGTGAACCCACAAAAAGAAGAATCTCACGCGTTGGTCTCCACGAAAAGCACGTACAGTGCACTGTTGTCCTATGTGGACCTTTAACCCGTACTGAACGGCAACGCCCAATGTCCAGCACGCATCACATAACTTACGTGCTTAGGGCCTTTCCTCGGATTACACGCTAACATGCTGTTTCCGCACGTGCAGAGTCACTCTGCCATCCGGCTGGCCACGCGAAAGCACACTGAAGACCCCCGCTCCTGCCCACAAGGCCATTTACCTGCCTTCAACTGCCCCGAGCTGCCTCCTAGAGCCATCTGCTGCTGCCAGCCCACTCTGTGTGCCTGCTACTCATGTGCCCTGCATTTTGGTGCCTGCTCTGAAGCCATTGCCAGTGATCCTGTTGCTGTGACCACCTCTGCTGACCCTGAAGACTCCCGACTGCCATTCCATCGCTCCACAGCCCAGCCCTAGGACCACCTGCCCCTCCCACTCCTGACTCGAGGGTTGCCATGTCTGACCCATCTCCATCTGAGGCAAGTGGCAACCCCCCGGCAGAGAGCCAGAGGGCTGTCAGCTTCTCTTCCAGAGAAGTTGGCATCCTAGTGGAGCAAGTCCTGGGGCATTATGATGCCCTCTTCATCAGACCATCCCGCGTCGACAAGGAAGGACGGAGTAAGATCTGGGCGGACATCGTGGATGCCATCTACGCGGAGGGGTTGGCACCCCGCGACTACCGACATGTCCGTAAGCGCTGGGAAGACTTCAGGTCCAGGACCCTCAACAAGGCCCAGTGCCTCCTCAAGGCTGCTGATGATGGAGCGACGCGCCGAGGCCGGTTGTCCACCAATGAGATGCTGGTCCTGGAGAGCATCGACCCAGCGCTGCATGCCCAGGTCTTGGATTTGGTGCTCCATCTAGATTCGACTGGTAAGTGTTCATGTGTTCTTGTCCGCCATAGTGCATGTGTATGTTGACGTGTGGCTAGAGTGTGCACCTTGGCCTCATGTTTGGCATGCCTCCTATACAGGTGTCTGTGTGAATGTCCCTGACAGTGCTGTATGTGAGTCCATTCAAGCCTGACCCACTTCAATGGTGTCTGTGTTGCAATGCGTGATGTGCACCGGCCTGTAACAAGGTGTACATGTTTGCATACCTGTGTCTGGACTGGGGCATGAGAGAGGTGTGACACATGGGTGCTAATGTCACCATCATGGACATGCATGCTGTGCATGTGTGTGTGTCTGAATATTGAGTGTGTGACTGGCCAACCCCATGGATGCATGACACATGAGCATCTCAATGCATGATTGACTCATGCGGCCCTGTTGTCCCCAAGTGCACTGTGAGGGGAGGTCTACATGGCTTGATGAATGACTGTCAGGTGATGTGTGTGTGTATGTGATGTGTATGTACCATGATGCATGTGAAGTTCAGCCCCTCCTCTGATGTGCTCGCAGTGCCTTGTACATGGATGTGAATGTTTGCTGCACATGGTATGCATGATTGTGCATGTGTGTTGCTTGCACTGACCTGTGTGTTGGGGGGGGGGTGATGGTGATGACGTTTGACAGTGCCACTCATGTGCATTTGCTTTGTTCCAAGCAGACATTTGTTTGGTACACTGATGCGTGTGTTCAATGTCTCCCTATCCACAGCGACAACAGAGGAAAAGGGCAGAGGTGGCGCTGTGGAGCCCCGCAGCAGGGATGCCTCCACCAGGGACCACCGCAAGACCAGGAGTGAGGATGCTGGTGCCGCATCAGAGTCATCGGCCGCAGCTGCTGAGGGGAGGACCAAGAAGGTGTAGTTGGTTGTGGGCTCCTCGACCAGCAGGAGGGACAGGGCAGCCCGCTCTGGGGCAATCCGATGTGGAAGACGGTGGGGAGTCAGCCAGGTTGGTGGTTGACGAGGAGGAGGAGGCCACATCAGCCCAGCACATGGGGCATGGCGGGGGTGATGAGGTAGGTGCAACTGATGCAGTCCAGGGTCAGGGGAAGGAGGAAGTTCAGGTCACCATGGAGGGGCCTGTGCCTAATACTGTCCCTGAAACTGCGCTTGCATCAGTATGCACCTGAGGGCATGCCTCAGGCCAGACCCGTCCGCTGGTAGCGGATGTATCCACGTCAACTGATCTTCCACTACCTTTGGATGAGGCAATTCGTGACAGGGTGGAGCCCATGCTAGCCAGGATCGCGAGGCTGACAGGCCCAATTCGGGTTTACATGCAGGCTTCCAATTGGGGGCTTGCACGTCATCACGAAGAGGTCTGTAGCCTCATGAACTGGCTAGCTCAGCTCGTTGTTGCGAGTTTACTACGTGTGCTGGCCACTCATGCGACCCACCTCCTCCTCTTCCTGCACTGTGCGCCAGTCGTACTCCCTGCCGTCTTCCGGCCCAGATAACACCAGGACCCCCTAACACCAGGGCCCCCTGTGGACCTGTCCCAACCACGGCAGCCAGTCTGGTGGAGACCACATCCCTGCCACAGTCGGGAGTCAGAGGATCAGCAGAGGTGGTCACCCCAGCAACAGGACCAGTGGCAATGGAGGTAGTGCAGGCACCTTGCAGCAGGGCACATGCACGACTGCCCCGGGGGTTGCCGTCATCCCGGAGGCAGTCGCGGAGGTGCAAGCACAGGGCTTATTGGTGGTAGCAGGCTCGATGTAGAAGGAGACAGGACTCGGGGCCCTCAACATCACAGGGGAAGGAATCAGCCATCGGGCAGGAGGGTAACATGGACCTTGGAACAAGTATGTATTCCGTGGTGCAGCAAATTGGCCAGCAAATCGGGGCAGAGCGTCAGCGGGGGCATGACTCACCATGGCCACGGCGTCGGGCAGGCGGGTGGAGTTCCTCGAGGAGACTCGCAGGGATTTTGAGCAGAGCACTGAGGAGTCCCTGCGGGCCCTCGAGGGTAGAGCACAGGCCCGCATCCGGCAAATAGACGCAGAGTTCCATGATGCCCTTGCTGGAACACTTGGGGAAATGGTGAGTCGTAGGACTAGCCCGCTGCCTTTGTAAATAGTTATTTAGTGGTAGATTTCCTTTATTTTTTTAATGATTTGGAGTTCATGGACTTTGCGCCACATCTTGTGAATAGTTTTTTATTAGGGTTTTTTAGGATGTACATTTGGATTTAGGGATCATGGACCCTTCAGTCTTGCACATAGTTGGACATGTTTTAATTGCAATTGGAAGACAATCATTGGACATGGACCACTTTTTGGAGTTTCAACTTTATTAATAACACATTTCTTTTTGTCTCAAAATTCATTTTCATTTGCATACGATTCATTATCATGTTCATGGTTAGCTTTCAGTTGGTGTGATTTTTGGTACTTAATAAATGTTTATTCCTTACAATCAAAGTGGTGCCTGCTCTCAATGGTAAGGTGCATGTGTCACTCTTCATTGGCTCTGTTACGTGTCCCTGCTGTTGAACAATGTTGGTCATCTGTTTGCAAACATGCATGTGTGTATTTGTGATTCTGCCATGGGGCATGTACTGGGGAGTAGGACCAATGGATGGGTGTTGAGTTGACTGTGGGGGGGGCAGCGTGTGGTGGCATTTTGGTGGACATTTGCTTCATGATTGTATGGTGTACAGATGTGGGGGGCAAGAGTCGGGGCCTGCATGCAGATTGCCGTCACTGGTGGGGGTGGGAGGACATGAGTCGGGGCCTGCCTGGAGGTTGCTGTCATTGGTGGGGCTGGGGGGACATGAGTCGGGGCCTGCCTGCAGATTGCCGTCACTGGTGGGGGTGGGGGGAAATGAGTCGGGGCCTGCCTGCAGGTTGCCATTACTGGTAGGGGTGGGGGGGACATGAGCCAGGGGCCTGCCTGAGGGGTATGGTCACAGGTGATGGGGGGGTCCCATGTGGTGTGGGCTGCCTGCAGGTATGGTCACGGGTGATGGTGGGGCCCTTGTGGTGTGGGCTGCCTGCGGGGTGTGTTCTCGGCTGATGGCAGCACGCGCAGCCCTTTTCAGGCGATTTAGCTGGCGTGAGCGGGTTATGCAATTTCGTGGGTGTACGCAAGGGTCAGTGGTGATGGGGGGTCCCTTGTGGTGTGGGCTACCTACGGGGTATGATCACGGGTGATGGGAGGGTCCCATGTGGTGTGGGGTGCCTGCAGGTATGGTCACGGGTGACGAGGGGGTCCCTTGTGGTGTGGGCTGCCTGCGGGTATGGTCACGGGTGATGGTGGGGTCCCTTGAAGTGTGGGCTGCCTGCGGGTATGGTCACAGGTGATGGGGGATCCCTTGTGGTGTGGGCTGCCTGCAGGTATGGTCAGGGGTGATTGTGGGGTCCCTTGTGGTGTGGGCTGCCTGCGGGTATGGTAATGGGTGATGGTGGGCTACCTTGTGGTGTGGCTGCCTGCAGTTATGGTCAGGGGTGATGGTGGGATCCCTTGTGGTATGGGCTGCCTGCGGGTATGGTCACGGGTAGGCTGCCTGTGGGGTATGGCCACGGGTGATGGGGGGATCCCATGTGGTGTGCGCTGATCACGGGTGATGGTGGGGTCCCTTGTGGTGTGGGTTGCCTGTGGGGTATGGTCACGGGTGATGGGGGGTCCCTTGCGGTGTGGGCTGCCTGCGGGTATGGTCACGGGTGGGCTGCCTTTGGGGTATGGTCACAGGTGATGGTGGGGACCCTTGTGGTGTGGGCTGCCTGCGGGTATAGTCACGGGTGATGGGGGAGCGTCCCTTGTGGTGTGGGCTCCCTGCGGGGTATGGTCACGTGTGGGTTGCCTGAGGGGTATAGCCACAGGTGATGGGGGATCCCATGTGGTGTGGGCTGCCTGCGGGTATGGTCAGGGGTGATGGTGGGGTCAGCCTATAGGTATGGTCACGGGTAGGCTGCCTGCAGGGTATGGTCACGGGTGATGGGGGGTCCCATGTGGTGTGGGCTGCCTGCGGGTATGGTCATGGGTGATGGTGGGGTCCCTTGTGGTGTGGGCTGCCTGGGGGTATGGTCAGGGGTGATGGTGGGGTCCCTTGTGGTGTGGGCTGCCTATGGGTATGGTAACGGGGGATGCGGGGATCCCTTGTGGTGTGGGCTGCCTGCGGGTATGGTCATGAGTGATGGGGTATCCCTTGTGGTGTGGGCTACCTGCGGGTATGGTCACGGATGATGGGGGGGTCCCTTGTGGTGTGAGTTGCCTGCGGGGTGTGTTCACAGCTGATGGCAGCACACGCTGCCCTTTTCATGCGATTTGGCTGGCACGAGCAGGGTACGCAATTTTGCGGGTGTATGCGAGGGCCTTTTCACGTGATTTGGCTGGCGCAAGCGGGATACATGAGGGGCTTTTCACGCGATTTGGCTGGCGCGAGCGGGGTAGGCAATTTCACGGGGGTAGGCAATGGCCTTTTCACACGATTTGGCTTGTGTGAGCGGGGTAGGCGATTTCACGGGGGTACGTGAGGGCCTTTTCACAAGTTTTGGCTGGCGCAAGTGGGGTATGCAATTTCGCAGGGGCACGCGAGGGCCTTTTCACACGATTTGGCTGGTGCAAGTTGGGTACGCTCCGATTTTTCACGCAATTACAATGGAGGGGGGCTGTGTGCAGGCCCATGTATGGAGCGGTGCCTTGTGCCGTATTGGCCCTTTCACTTGCTTTTTCCTGCGCAAGGGGCAGTGTTGGGGGCGTTACTGGCCCAGATGGATGTTCACTGCGCCACGGCTGGTAATGGTTCGGGAAATCCATGAATACGCGTGGCGCGCAGATGCTGCTTTGTGCCCCAGCTGGCGCACGCTCCCTTTCGGCGCGCAGCGCTTCTTCTGCGCTGGAATCTATGAATCGGCCCATTGTTACCATACCGACACACTACGAGTCTGCTGGCGGGTGCCGTCTCGCCTACCAGGGTCAGACCTGGTAGGCGGAACGACACCCGCCCGCAGACTTTCACGGAAGCACCAGCACCGTCATCCCCATTCCCATTAATTCCTACGGGACTCAGGTGGGAATGGGGATTTACCATTTACCGGTGCTGACTTCCCGGAACACTGGGGTTGTAATCCCCCGGTGTTTCCGACAAGCCAGGTGCCACTAAATACTGCAAGTCCGGTGGCAGCCCGCCGGTAGCACCAGCAGGGTTACCGCTTGACTTGTAATGAGGCCCATTGTGAGATTACATTATTTGCCCAGGATCACACACTTACGCTAAACAGCGAAGCAGGGATTTTTGCCCACTCTGCAATTTGGGCAGGCCCATCTTCTTCCATGCTTTACTTGGAACAAATATTTAAGTTTTGGGTGTGAAGACTACAATAATACTGCCCTATATAATTTACTTGCAAAATCCACAAATTGCATAGTAAACCATCATGACAACATCTAAATACTTATAGTAGCAGCATGTCGGGCCCCAATAATATCGGTGTACCTTTTATTTTCCACATCCTGAATGGGAAACTATAAGATGCAAAAGGCAAAATATCTATGTACTCACTTTATTTTCAGCGCTTTAAGACATACAATAAAAGAGGCTAAAAAACTCACTTTGGTTTGGAGATTTGTCACAAACCTCCAGCGTGGTGTTATGCATGGTTTTAAGAACATTCACCTGAGGATATGAAAGCATACTTTATGTTTTAGGATACCAAGCTATTACACGTTATGGGTGTGAACACATTTTAAAAGGGTGCTTTATTGTGGTGCTCACTTTAACTGTAACAGATTTGCAAGGTGACTGGTGGTCTTTCAGTTGGAAAGTCACCATTTTGAATAAGCAAGCCTCGGCTGCCAATGACAAAAGAAAAATAAACTTGTTGTTGGGTTTATTATGCAGACTGAGTGGCTGTGACACTGTGAAGAAACAAAAGGCATCCCATGTTTCTGATCCTTTTGTTAGCAGCTAACATTTCATTGCATGCCTGCCTTTTTATGATATTCTGCATCCCCACAGATGACAGGCGGGGGCGGAGCTACAAAGACATCACTGGCCAATCCCAGGAAAAGAGCTGTTGGAGGGCCGGCTATCAGGCTGTATTTTCTCATTTTTCATTTTTACTCTGTAGCCATTACCTCCACGTCCACTCTTCCTCGTCCCAGTACTTACTTCATGAGGCACCTGCCTCCGACACAGGACCTTCTTCTATTTCTTTAAATCTCTATAACTCCTCCCCCACATCCATGTCACTCAGTTTTAATTTTTCCTGCCTCTGGCAGGTTGGACTTTTTCTTCCCGGTGCGGGGCACCAGGGAGCACCGATTGCTGGCCCCCTGGGGGGGCTGTGTGGCGGGGCCCTCGGCTCCCTCAGGTGCGGCGCTGCTCCTGGGCCCCCTGCGGGGCTTGGGGTCACAGTTGAGCTGGATTGCCTCGCTCGGTTCTTTGCTGGGCTCCGGACCGCAGCGTGAGCATTGTGTCCCGGGTCCTGCACGGCCCCGGGAAGGTAAGGAGAGGGGAGGACTGGGCTTGATGTTTTTCCCCTCTCCTCCTGTTTTGGCCGTCTTGATTCGACTTGGCAGTATGGGCTAGCCTTCCCTTTTGTTGTGAGGCCTCTCTGCTTCTTGTCGTGGGGTGACAGTGGCAGAGAGTCTTTGGGAGTGCGGGGGCTCTGTTCTGTCGCAGGCATGTCACATACCACCCGCTCCTCAGACACACACAGCACAGGATGCACTGGATGTTAGCTGCATTATCTGGGGGAAGGTAAGGAGAGGGGAGGACTGTGCTTGATATTTTTCCCCTCTCCTGCTGGTATGGCCATCTTGACTCCTTCAACATGCCGTTTTCCTCGTGCCTTGTGTGCACATCTTTATTGGAAATGATGGCAAGCACTTGGCAGTATGGGCTAAGCCTTCCTTTTTGTTGTGAGGCCTCTCTGCTTCTTGTCGTGGGGTGACTATGACAGAGTATTTGAAAGTGCAGGGGCTCTGTTCTGTCGCAGGCATGTCACATACCACCCGCTCCTCAGAGACACACGGCCCAGGATGCACCGGATGTTAGCTGCATTATCTGGGGGAAGGTAAGGAGAGGGGAGGACTGTGCTTGATGTTTTCCCCTCTCTTGCTAGTATGGCCAACTTGACTCCTTCGAAAGGCCGTTACCTCGTGCTCTGTGTACACATCTTTATTGGAAATGATGGCAAGCACTTGGCAGTATGGGATAGCCTTCCCTTTTTGTTGTGAGGCCTCTCTGCTTCTTGTCGTGGGGTGACTATGACAGAGTATTTGAAAGTGTGGGGGCTCTGTACTGTCACAGGCATGTCACATACCACCCGCTCCTCAGACACACACAGCCCAGGATGCACCGGATGTTGGCTGCATTCCTTGCGTGCTGCCTGTGAATACGGCGCAGATTTGGACACGTCTGCAAGCGGCCGGAAGAGTACCGGCCTGGCATAGTCTACACTTCGGGTTCGAGTATCAGCGGTGCTGACTCGGTCCTTCAACCTTCCTAGACCGACGCATTGGAACGATCTAGAGCATGGGGCTACCAGCTACTGGATACAGGGCTCAAGCCACCTCTCAGTCATGTGGGGTGTTAGTGGTGTGTTTGGGTCTGTGCTAGCTATGGACGCAGACTCCTTGTCCTGTCCTCTTCCTCTAAACTGCGCGAGAGAAAGTCGAAGGAGTTGATTTGCTTTTCCCTTGTCCGGCATGGGATTATGGAAAATGCATCATGGAAGTAACGGCCATGCAGGGGGTTCCCAGTGTCTCTTCTTTTAGGGCCTAGGTCCTCTGGTGCCGACGTGTTGCTTTCACGCCTCCTCTCAGACTTGTGGGAAGTGATAGGGCACATGGTGGCACATGTCTGTGCTTAGAGGGGTTCTCAGAGCCCCTGGTGCCGGTGGAGGGGGATGTCACTTCAGTGGGTTTTCCAGTATAGGCATACCTCAGGTAGGGGGTTGCCTTTGATGTTGGCTATCCGGGATGGATTGCTTTGCCCCGCTTTGTGACAGTGCTCTGCCTTTTTGACGCCAGCCTGGTGGCTCCTCTGTCAGCTGAGGGGGCCATAGTCTGCTGGACTTCTGGGCTGTCCAGTATCTTCCTTTTGATAGGTCAGATCTTTTTGTGGGCTGACAAGCATGCTGTTATATTGTGGCGCAGGCCTGTTTCAACGTCCTGTGATTTCCCTCTGGTGCAAGTGCAGTGACTGGCAGTTTTCCCTGGCTCCTCGTCTCTATCTTCTCGGAGGTGTATGGGACCGGTGGGGTTCGGCTTCCTGGGTAATGGGCTCCTTCTGGAGGGGGTATCAGTTGCCGTTCCTGTCTCCTCCTGTCCAGGTTTGCATGGTTAGGACTTTGGTACCCAGCTCACAGTCCAAGTAGTTGGCCATGGGATCCGTTCTCTCCGAACGGTTGTTGTGGGTTACCGTTTTGCCCGTTCCTCTCCCTGTTTAGGGTCAAGTTTTCTACTTGCGGGTGTTCCTGGTCCCTATGCCTTCTAGGATGTGTCACCTGCTTATGGGTCTCAAGACCCTGCACTGCTTGTCCGGACGTCTGGGGAGAGCGTACTCTGGATGTTGTGCAGGGGGGGCGCTTGCTGGCTGTTCTGGGCTGGGTTCTCAGAAGGCAGTATGTCTCGGCTCGCCTGTTGCTGAAGTTACGGGGCACGTGGCGTCTTGCATGTTTTTCAGTTCCTTGAGCCCGTCTTCGGTTACGTCTCCTGGTGTCTTATACTCTCTCCCACTGGCTCCCGACATCTCAGCTTTCGTAGTTTTGTTTTCAGTGTCCCCAGAGCTGCGAGTGTCCCTGCTATGGTGGCGGGGGGTTTCAGGTCTACAGGCTGAGGTGTGCATGGTCCTTCCTCCTTTGGCCTCTCCTACTACCAACACCAGCAGAAAGGGTCTACATTGGGGGTCCTCTCAGCTCAAGGGTTGTGAGATCTGGGGAGAGCCGGCGATCATCCAATTGGCAAGAGTTGTGCCATTGTCCAAGCTCTGGTGTACTTCGAGGAGTTGCTGGACGGTCGGCGGTTTTTGGTCCGATCGGACAATACGACGGCCTTGGCATATGTCAACTGCAAAAGGGGTTCCGGCCACTTCTTGAATGCTCTGGCAGCGCTGATAGGCACCTGGGAGGACTCTCATCTGGTGGCCTCACGTATCAGAAGGGTGGACAATGTTCAAGCGGATCTTCTCAGACGCCGGTTTTCACTCCTCTGCGGAACTGGTCCTGTTGGCCCAGGTCTTTGCGGTGACCTGTGTCAGATTAGGGTCCCTGGTTCTAGACCTGTTTGCATCCCCGGCCTCAGCAGAAGTTCCCCTCTTCTGCTCTAGGTTTTCAGGCTGAGGGGATTGGGGGATGGACGCCCTCTCTGTACAGTGGCCTTGGGGTTTTCCTTTATGCCTTTCCGCCTATTCCCCTTCTGCCCCGGGTGGTTTGGCGCATCAGAGTGTCCAGGGTGACTGTGTTGTTGTTAGCTCCGTTCTGGTCCCGCCGGAGTTGGCTCCCCTCTCTGTTGGAGCTTCGGTCCTAGGAACCTTGGCTGGTTCCGAGGTGGCCGTGTCCCCTTCAAGGGGATCTGCGGTTGGAATTCCACCAGATGCAATGGGCGGTGTGGCTATTGCTCATTCTAGGTTGATATCTCAGGGGTTCTCAGATCCTGTAGTTGGGTCCAAATGGATGCTCTTAGACCCTCCACTCTGAAGGTGTTAGGCAGACACTGGGGCCATTTCCGAGACTGGTATGGGCGGTCTGGGATCCCTCCCCTGCGTTCTGGCCTCTGCTATCCTTCAGTTCCTCCAGGAGGGGTTTTGACAGGGGCCTGGCAGTTTTTCCAGGCTTCGCTCTCAGTAGGCCTCCATGAAATTACTTTTGGGGGACTCTGACGGTCACTTGGATGGGGAGGTGTTGGTGGGGAAATTGATCCAGGGTTTTTCTTCTTCCCGTCCTTGTGCTGATAAAGGGTTTTCCTCTTGGGATCTCCCTCTTGTATTACGGTTCCTTCACGGGCCTCCTTTTGAGCCCATTTCCGAGATTGATATCAAACATCTTACACTGAAATCTGCTTTTCTTATTGCCCTCACTTCTGCCCGTATGGCTTGGGGAGATTGGGGCTCTCTTATGTCACGCTCCTTTCCTGAGGGTGCTGCCAGACTCGGTGGTGCCGGGGTGTGGTCCGATGTTTCTCCCTTCAGTTGTCTCTCGGTTTTCACACCTCTCAGGGTCTGGTTCTCCCTGACTTCTTTGATGATCCAAGAACGCCTGAGGGGGTGGCTCGGCTTAACATTGATGTCCGACGGGACGCGTTGGAGTATTTGGCTTGGTTTGCTTTTTCCACCAATCTGATAGTCTTCTGATTGCTTGTGGTCCGGCTGGGGCTGGGCATAACGCATCTGTGGTTTCCATTTTCCGGTGGTTCCGGGTTGTGATCTCTAGGGCCTATGTGGCTTCTGGCCTGCCTGTGCCTGCGCACAATCGGGGGCGGTCTGCCAGGGGTTTGGCGGCTTCCTGGGCCGATGCAAGGAGGGTTTTTCTCTGCAAGAGATTTGTATGGCTGCCGCCTTGGCTGGTCTAGGCATTTTCATCAACCGCTATGGGTTGAGTTTTTCCCCACTCGAGGGTTGGTTCCTTCGTGGTTGGAGTTTTGTCTGTGGGGATGTGATTTAAGAGTTATTGTGGGTGTGTTTTGCTGCACTGTTTTTGGCTCTGTGTCTCATTGGGACCTTTTCCCCGTTGCTGCTTTGGTATACCTCATGAAGTAAGTACTGGGACGAAGAAGAGTGGACGTGGAGGTAATGCTCTGATTACTTACCGGTAATCTTCATTACTCCTAGTCCTACTCTTCCTCGTCACAGTACTGACGACCCTCCTCACCCTCCCTCCGGGGAAGGTCCCATGCTCCGGCTTGGTAATATGAAACTGAGTGACATGGATGTGGGGGAGGAGTTATAGAGATTTAAAGAAATAGAAGAAGGTCCTGTGTCGGAGGCAGGTGCCTCATGAAGTAAGTACTGTGACGAGGAAGAGTAGGACTAGGAGTAATGAAGATTACCGGTAAGTAATCAGAGCATCTGTGGGTGGGCGGGGCATCCAACTGAGCGTGGCTCGGCAGATTACTGAACACTTGCCTCCTACAAGCTACCATAGGATGCAGGATAGCATACAACACCGGTTCCACTTGCACCAGCAGACAGATCCTTCCCGCATTCCGCTCACTGAAATTGCTCCAGAACCGCAGTGGAAAAAAATCCCAACGATGACGTAGCAGTCACGTGAAGAAGAGTTGACGGGCGTTGCTATGCTCCGTTTTTCAGATGGGAACTAGACGTTACCCACAATAAATACATGCACGTGCACGTCATGGCGTCCTCCTACCTCAATGATTCTCTTCCTAAACACGTAGACGTCGTACGTAGAAAGGTCACGACGACTTTCAGAAATACGTGACAAACGTCAACAACATATAAAGGCATTTCAGAAAATGTCGGCAAACTTTTAAATAAACACACAATGCTATTGGTTCTCACAGCGACTTTAAATGTGTGTCTCAATTGATAATGAAAGCACGATAAGGTTTCCCTTTACTAAACGCTCATTTCCAGTTTCCAGGCGGCATCAGGTGAGTGCATGTGACCCTGCTCTTGCTGTGATTTTTATATGCATTTCTTTTGGCATCCATTAACTTATACCGTTTTCCCCACTTGTTATATTGGTAAAAGGAGCCCTTTTGCAACCCCTGGAAATACACGTTGAAGTCAGAGGATGCAGCAGAAGCTGTCATTCCTACTATTGTACTCATCGCATGTTGAAAATAAAAATTGTTATTACGTGACTTTCTAAACCTCTGTTTTGAAATGACACATGGCAGTCTGGTATTGTTGTTGGTATCGTTGACACAGCTGCTCCGAAGCTCATTTACGGTCCAGTTCAGGCTCTGGAATGCTAGTAGACAGTAAATGCTGTGCAGCTGCTACACAGACCGGGCTCTGGTGTAAGTGACTATATGTATAAATAAAAATACCTGCATCGGCTAATGCTCGCAGATGCAGAAACTGCTGTGCAGCTGCTACACAGACCGTGCTCTGGTGTGTTTATATAATAGCACCTGCATTTTGTGACACTTTTTGTTAGGTTTTGATCTGACCCTGTCCATGGTATGTGTGCTTGTGTCATAACTGTAGTGTTGATCTAGAATGTTTGAACTGGAACTAGCATGAATGTTCTACTGTGCTGTGAGTGTTCCTAGATAAACAGTTGGGACCTGGCACTGAATGGAAGAGGGGGCCGGTGGATGTCTCTCCCTGCCTATGTATTTTACCTGACTGCCCTAATGTATTTACCTAAAGTTTGTACCTAGTAAAAACCTGTCGAACCCATGAACGGCTTCACTCGCATACTTTGACTCCAAAGCATGAACTTAACATTGGTGACGAGGATTTGTCTCTGGGAACGTCCACTGGAGAAAGTGAGCAGTATAAGGTTGGAAAGCTGCACTTCAGAAGGAGCCCGGTGACCGAGGGCACATGCAGCAAGGAGAAGAGGCAGGACACCACGGGAGCAGGAGACATCCACCGGACACCCCAAGCTGTCCCTTGGCCATCAGGTGAGCGTGCCCTTTTCTGCCAGCAGTCTGCGCCAAATTGTATCCCTGGGAGCTGGCTCGCACCTTAAGTGACAGTAATAACCTTGTTGGACGCCGTTATGGCGCTGGTGTTTTCCCCTGGTGCACTCTTGCAGCATGGGGGTGACGGTTGGAGCGGAGCACTCCGTCCGTGGCCGCTCTCATTTGCCAATTGGTGACGTCAGCTGGATGCTGGGGAAGTTGGCGATTCTTGCTGACAATGAACGTTTCCCCCGGCATTCCATGACCCGGCAGCGCATTGACAGCATCACTGAGAAGATTACGGAAAAAAAAGGACCTTCCAACGTGGAAAACGTACCCCAGTTCCGTGTTTCATACGGAAACACAACGTTAGAAATGGGAAGTTCCAACAGCCAGTGAGCTGTATAGACGATGCATTGAAGTACTGCATTCAGATATGGAACTTTGAATTACTGCATTCAGATATGGAACTTTGCCAATGTGAGTTTCCGGGCCGTGCGGTTTGAGATGCAGGATGTTGTCGTGAATTTTTCTTTTGTGGATTTTGCCAACAAGTAAAACATTATCAAATATTCATGTCGATGCTGGAATTAATACAATGACATGTTGCAGAGTCATGGGAATTTCTGCGATAACAACGTTCACGGGAAGTTAAGCGGTGAACTTGGACATGAAGTGATGTGCCACTACCTCTGGAAGGATTGCACTTTAAACTCAAGTACTGGGGAGTTATTTATGGGAGTGGCTGAGTTTTGGCAATTATTCTGGTCAATCCATAATGGGTTGAACATTTGACACTGTGGGATTACCATTTGTTTTAATTTGGCAATTTTGGTAAAGTGATGTAATGCATTCCAATGTATTGTTATGTAACCTTGCATTTTTTCCTAGGAACCTTACCAAAGGGGCTCTGAGGACCTTAAATGTTGGGTTTGGGAGGCGTTTATTAACACATTGCATTGTTGCCCACTTTTAAGTCTGATTTGTTCTATTGGTATGTTATGGGAAGGACAGAGTCATTTATTAATCCATGGTTTAGCATCATCATTATTATTAGAGGCAGTGTCTGTTTGTGGAGTGGTGCCAGTAGTCTGGGATAGAAGGTGCCATTGGTTTGGCATAGGTTGTGCCATTGTTAGCATAACAGATGCTAATGGTTTGACATAGGTTGTGTCTTAGTGCATAAGAGGTGCCATTTGTTCGGCATTAGTTGTGCCACAGTTTGCTTTGGTGATGTAATTGTTTTATCATAGGAGCTACACATTTTGCATTTTAGATGCTTTTGGTTTAGTGCATGAGGTGCACATTACGTCACTGTTTGGCGTGAGTAGTACATTTGAATTGTACAATTTATGCCTTTGGACTGGCATAGGATGTGCATTAGAGGTGCATGTGAGATGTCATTGGTTAGTAGCTATTTGGGCATAATGTTGAGTTGCACATAACAATGTTTAAATGTTGGGTGTTGAGCAGAACAACTGCTGTATTACTTAAAGTAAAGTAAATGCAATTTAGTTATATGTGATGCCCTGTATGTTTAACTAAATTTTCTTCCACAGGTACACACAGATGAAATGTATGTTTACCAAATCATTTTATTTGCCACACGTATGCACAGTATCTCTCTGCAGGCTTAAATTATGGTCCTATTCCGGGCGTGTATTTTCGTGTTAATGTTCACCATATTTAATGCTAAATTCGAGGCTGTGTGGAGGTGTGAGTGGAGTTGGTTATGTGTTTGTGTGTACTGGACAAGGGTCACTCATGTCGCCATAAAATGTGGAAAACTGTTGATGGGGACAGTCCTGTCAGCTTTGTTTGTGGAACAAATTTCCTCCTGGCATGTGTGCTAGGTTTTGAAGGTGTTTGTGCACATCTTGTAGTTGGAAGTTGGATGATCAGATTGTTTTGCATGTAGCGTGGTGGTTATGGTTGACCGGTGAATGAGGGCTGGTTCCCTATTATTAGACGTCTGTGGTGGGGCACGCTGCAGAGTTGATGAATGTCCATGGTTGGTGCTTGGCTGTTTTGAGCTAGAGTAAGGTATAGTGAGGTTAGCAAATTTTTGCTCTGAGCAGTAGCTTGGCTAGTAGAGTTGTATTGAGGAGGATTTGACCCCTGTGGTCATTATCAAATTTTGTTCGGAGCAATTGTGCATGTTTTCCCTGTGTTTTTATCCTGCTGTTGTCTGCTTATATAGGGGGAAGATGTGTTAGGTTTTGATCTGCCCCTGTCCATGGTATGTGTGCTTGTGTCATAACTGGAGTGTTGATCTAGAATGTTTGAACTGGAACTAGCATGAATGTTCTACTGTGCTGTGGGTGTTCCTAGAGAAACAGTTGAGACCTGGCACTAAATGGAAGAGGGGGCAGGTGGATGTCTCTCCATGCCTATGTATTTTACCTGACTGCCCTAATGTATTTACCTAAAGTCTGTACCTAGTAAAAACCTGTTGAACCCATGAACGGCTTCACTCGCATACTTTGACTCCAAAGCATGAATTTAACACTTTTCTTAAAATAGTTTGTTTTTAACGATGTGAAGAGTGAGATGTAATGTAAATGGTTAATTTAAGTTATTATGTAAAGCCGTATGATGGCTTGCTTATTTTGTTTTAAACCAATAAACATTGATTTTTATTTTTTATTTAATTTTTTTTATAAATGTTTATTGGTTTAAAACAAATTAAGAAAGCCATCATACGGCTTTACATAATAACTTAAATTAACCATTTACATTACATTTCATCACACTCTTCACTTCATTAAAAACAAACAAATATTTTAAGAAAAGTGTCCAAAAATGCAGGTGTTATTATACATACACCAGAGCACGGTCTGTGTAGCAGCTGCACGGCAGTTACTGTGTCTGCAATCATTAGCTGGCGCAGTATTATTATTATAAATATAGTCACTTACACAGATATTCTAGATCTTTTTTGATTTTGAGATGTTAGATGATTTTTATATATAAATCCTCTAACAAAGCAGGTAAAGCTCTAGCCTCATATCTCAAAATCAAAAAAGATCTAGAATATCTGTGTAAGTGACTATATTTATATTAATACCTGCGCCGACTAATGATTTCAGACACAGTAACTGCGTTGCGGCTGCTACGCAGACCGTGCTCTGGTGGAAGTGACATATATATTTATACCTGACAAAGCCCGTTTAGGGTGAAACACATTGTTCTTTGGTCTTTTCTGTTGGTGCTGCTGCTCTTTTGTCCACCGATTATGTATCAATAAAGGACTCTTTTTGCACAGCAAACATGCCTGGGATTTGATATGTATAATGTCTTCTATATTTGCTTGAGTGCCACGGCACCCTGGACTGTGTAACATCCCTACCTTTCTCCTCTTTGATGTCCTGGGAGTGAGTCTTGGAAGTGCACGGTGATGGTGCGTGTTATGGTTGCTTAGCTTACCATAACTGGCGAATTTCTGAGGTTTTTCGGTTTTTTTTGTAACCATAACGTCCCTTTAGCAGAGTTTTTGTCATTGAATTTCATAGGTTTTTATTAGTGGAACTTAACCTTAACCTCTCTTTAACAAAGTTTTTTTTCAGAGAATTGCATGGGTTTTTACCAGTGCATGCTATTTTCCTACAACTTACTAATATCAATATAGCAACTTTTTTGTCCAATTTACAAAGTTTCACCTTAAAACTCTGCCATTTCCCACCTTCTAGCATAATTTTTAACACTTCTATACTTTTCCCACTGTTTTTGCTTGCATTGAAGTCCGCGAACCTCTGACATCATTGTGGACCTTCCGAACAGTGCCATGTGACCATGCGCTTGTGCGCGGCATGATGACATGTCCATGAATGTGTTTGCAGTTCGGAACTGCATTTTTTACTGATCTAGGAACAAGCAAAAAATGTACCCTTGCAGAGCTCCTACACCTATTCTTACTCATTAGCCATTAACAATGTAGTACAAAGCACATACTTGGAAGACTAGTAGTAAAACTGCTATTTATTTTAAAAATGGCATCAGCTTTTGCCATCCCTGCTCCCCAAGATCCACCATCACCAGCTGGAGGACCCATACAACAAAGAAAAGTGCAGTATTTCCAAAGACAATGAAGAGGACCAAGAAGATGAGGTAGAAGAAGTGCCTACCTCTAGCACCCAGAGAGAATCATTGGTGTGGCAGTTTTTTTTACCACTGGTGGGAATGTACCAAAGGCTAAAGCTACAAAACTTTGTACTCAGTCGCAGACTACCTGGACATTACTCCTACGGGACCACCTCCATGCGCCACCACACCAAATCCACCTACCGCAATGCTCTCAGAAAGATTTACTTTCTTAGCAAGTAGTAGGCTGTCTTCCTGCACATCATCTTACACAACCAATGCTGTAACCACACAGCCTACTTCTGTGGGACACAAAATTCCACCAGCTACCTTGCAAGCAATAAAAGAGGCTGTTGATCCGTATCTTTGGAAGACAACAGTCCTCTGTATGTACTGCAACACACTACTCTGCAGGGGGAAGCAATTTCGATGTGTGTTTGAAGCTGTAATCAAGGAGCATGAGAAACACTGCCCACTAACTTAGAAGTAACACACGTGCAACATCTTCCCATGTCCACCTGCCCCTCCATATTAGTTCTTGGTTCCTATTCCCTCCTCACCGGACGTTCTAACCTCTCCTGCAAAAATCTTAGACTCCATCTACTTTACATTTCTCAGTAAAGTACATGGACTCAATAAGTTTTCCAACATTTCCATTAGCATTTTGTGTTCTGCTAATGGAAATAATGTGATGTTCATCCCCCATTCAAGGGACCGGAACAGGGGATAACGGCCCGGCAGCCCAAGTTATCACCCCAAGCGAAGTGTGTCTATGTGCGCTCTGATGCCTGCGGGCTTCGGTGCGTTATTAATGAATAAGTAACGAGGGCTCTGTACCATTTATCCTCCATAGCCCCTGCAATGGAGGATAATGGCCATTAGCACCCCGGGTTCCCAAAGCGGGAACCCAGGGTGCTACAAAATAGATTTTTCGGGCATCCCGCTGTAGGAAGGAAAATCCTTTTCCAAGATGGCCAGCATGGAAAGAGAAGGCGGGGCTCCATACAGAGCACCTCTTCCCTTTCTGTGGCAGCCTGCAGAGGGCGACGTGTGAACCCTATGACCATATGACCACAGGCACATTTTTTTTTTCCTTTTCAAAACTATCGTACTTTCAAGTAACTTTACCACATAGCCGGTCCCAGGTGGACAGGGCCACTTTAACACAATTTTTCGTCCCTCGTGGTCATGGCCAGTAGCCAGATTGTCCGGGTCATGACCTTATACCATGACCCAGACAATCTGGCCACTGCCCATGGCCACAGGCTACACCTCAGTCACCAAAGGTATATCACTATTTTTTGTACCTACATTATGACACTTGTCAAAAAAATGAAACACAGGCTTTTTCTGTTATTCACTTTAGGGTGATAGCTTTCCACCCCTGGATCCTCCTCCTCCTTCTGGTTTAGGATCCACGAAACTCCTTAGAAATGTGAGGACTATCGGTTCTTTACTTTGGGTGAGGATTTCACCCCTGGGTCCCCCTCTTCTGGGTGTTGACCTTTCTCGATTCTTTTAGCCTCCCTCCGCCGGGTTCGCTATGGCTCTTCTGCTTTAAACAAATCCTAATGTCTTTTTAAACCGTTCAACGTGGACATCCCTCTGCTGGGTTCACTCTTGTCAACACACTGTTTCTGGGGACTTTAGATTTCGCCCCACTTTACTGGCATCCCTCCTTTGTGTTCACTCTTGCCGTTTCTCAATTCTTTTTACTTTCAATGTCTGCAGGATTTGCTTCCCCTGTTTTCTCTCTATATGGGCTACACGTCCCTTAATTTTCAACAGTTTGTAGATCAAAGACTTTCGATTGTACAGGGATTTTGCTAGATCTCCTGCATGACTGCTTTCACCTATCTTGGCGGCTCTCCTACAGCCTTCTGGTATCTGTAGTTTTCATCAATATGGGGTTTGACCAGAGTCTCTCGACTTAGCACCCACATGGTTCACGTCCCTCTGCAGCTGGTCTTCCCCCTTAATAATTTTACAGTTCTCTTGAACTTCTTTTCAACTGGCCACTTTGCGACTTTAATTCAACACAGCCCGGTTCTTATCCGTTCTCTCTCCGACTCACTGGCTGTGATTAACTGCTTGGCTTTCCTTCTATCTGCAGTTAAGCCCGCTACCACGGTAGCAGGAATCTTCCCCCGTTCCTGCTTATTGGCGTAGGCTTGTCCCTTGTACTGTTGCCATCTGCTGCAAGACACTTGGAGTATTGTTTGTGGTCTTATGCTCTCTTCCACAAAGGTTCTGCCACCCTCAGACAAAAAAGAGAAAGGTCGCTTCTCTCCTTGTCACCCTCTCGATTCCAGTCGCCTTTCTCCTTTTCTTGAACTGCCGTGCCGTGTTGGCTGTCTGGTCGTGTAGTTTGCCTTGCTCGTACTGTGATCTCTTGCTCCACCTTTTTATTGCTGTGGGGAAAGGAATGAGCGGTCGGGTGTGTGTAATTCTGATCAATTGCCTGACCCTTGTGTTGGGACATGTCGGGTAAATGGCTCTAGGGTTAGGGGAGGAAGTGCTCGAGTCAGAAAGGGGGGGATGGGGAAGAGGTGTTATGAGGAATTACAATCCTCATGTCAGGAGGGTTGATGAACTTGGAAGGGGGAGATTGGTAGGGTTTGCAAAGTGAATGGGAATGATCAGGACTTTTCTCATAAAATAAACAAGGGGGATTGTGGGAACGGTAGTGTTTTTATCTGAGCAGGTTGCGAGTGCAGGAAATAATAATCGGAGGGACGGGAAGAAAAATGAATGGGAGTATTCGGGTGGGATATAGGAAAGTGGGGGTTTTGAGAGAGGTTGTTTCCTGGTGTATCAGGGTTTGGGCTCCTAGTTGGTTTACGAGAGGTGTAGGGGTGATTGCATTTTATTAAGGGAGCTTCTTTGGGTGGAAGGGAGGTAAAAGTGGAATAATCAAAGAAAACCTCAGGGACTTTGTCCCCTCACCTACCTTCCTCGGTATAATACTGTGCCTCACCTTGGATATTCCCCTTAGCATAAGCCTGGTCTCCCTTACCCAGGTGATCCTCCCCCACTGGTCCAGCCCCAGGAACTGGTTCCAACAGCGAAGGCTGTGTCCCAGCCACCTGGATAAGGGATTCCTGAGCTCTACCTGGGAGAATACCCGTGGGTTTCTCACAGCACTCAGTCTTGTTGTTGCCCCCCACGTCCATAAACTCTGTAGATGGCTCCCGGTCACAAGTTTCTGTGAGTGGTCAGCTCTCTTGCCAGTTATTGTACAGACCCTACCCCTCCCCATAGATCTTGCCTCCCCTAGAAACTTCATCCATATCTCCTCCCAACTTCCTGTGAAGACACCCTCCCCAAGTTGAGCAAGTACTCACATCAGCCACAGCAATCTCATTTTCCACGGGCACCATGCGGCCCACGAGTCCCGCTGCAGGTGATGCAGGTGAGGCAGGGCAATGTCCCAGTCTAAGAGAAACCTTTTGGTGATCCCCCTTGAATCGAATAGGTCACCCACTCCAGTGGCACAAAGTTCTAGATTTTACTAACCCATTTGTGTTCTGTTGGGGCATCTTTTTGTTTATATTTGTGTGCCACCACAAGCATTGCCGCCACTATCAGGATAACGTGTTTTTCTTTGAGATTTAGAGGGTAGATTTTCCAGACCACCATGTCTTACCCCCCCTCCATTCCCAGGATGGCCATCCCTATGTTATCTGGCATCTGACTCCCAAAAATACAATTAATTGCTGCACGAATCATGCCCCAATAAGGCTGTATGACTGGGCATTCCTACCAGGTATGCTTCCACAATCCCAGTTCCCCACATCCCCTTCAGCAGAGCACTAAGGCAGTTGGGTAGAATTGATGCCGTTTTTCAGGGGTGAGATGCCATTGGACCATTATCTTAACCCATATCTCCTGAATCTGGATGGCCTGTGTGAGCTTGAGGATATCTGCTCATAACTGAGTCCAAAGATTCCGCCTCCAGCGGCTGCCCCACTGCAGTTTTCCACTGCTCCATATAGTGCCATGCCTGGTCCTGGTCCCTTCTGCTATAATCCCATATAACGCTCCTGCCAAAGGCCTGTCCCTGTGTCCATCATTACGAACCGTTCAAAGGGCGTGAGATCCCTGGTGGCCGCTGACCTGACCATTGGGTTTGTAAGCAGTGCCTCGTTGAGAGTAGCCATACCTCTTCCCCCTCATTTAGCCCAAAATCCTGCTTGCACTGTGCAAAGGATTTAATGTCCTGACCCAAGAACATGCCACATAGTTTGCCGCACCTTGCCGCCTCCCACCCATTGAAGGCACCGCTTTCCATACCCGGTGTTTACTGGGGATTCCTAAACGGCGATGTCAGTGGGGAGAGGGGGGAACGTGGTCAAGTTCACCCACTGCACCAGCTCATCCCATGAGTACACTACTAGGGCCGCTATCCTGCTACGGTACGTGTTTGCAGGTCTACCCCCCTTGGGCCACCACAACACCTCGTCCAGTGGTAAGCCCACCACTGCTTTGTCCATTCAACACCAGACCTTCCTGCGATCGCTCCTGAACCAATCTCAGATCACTCTGAATTGAGCCGCAAGGAAATTCATGCAGAAGTTTGGTGCTCGTAGCCCTCCCTTGCTTCTGGGAGACATTAGCATCTGCATAGCTACCCTTGGACTCTTGCAGTTCCAAATAAATGACCCCACATGTTTTTGAAGAAACCTTGGGGTACCCCCACTGGCAGGGCTGCAAAATAATACAGGATTTTTGGCAAAATCACCATTATAAGGCATTTATCCTACCTATCTAGTATATTGATAAGGGCACCTATTCCACCAGCAGCAGGTGCAGTTTTTCCGCTAAAGGTGGGTAGTTAGCACGGTAAAGAGCACCCAGAGAACTAGTAATCTGGAGCCCCAAATATCTAATGCCGGTTTCCGCCCATCTATAGGGTACTTTACCCCGCAATTCCAGAACCTTTTTCTGAGGGGGTGGTCACGTTTAGTAACTCAGATTTGTGGCCGTTTATTGTTACCCTGCCACCTCCCGAAAGAGAAGAAGTTCCTGTGAGTTCTGGTTCTGTAATCCAGAGGAGCATGTCATCAGCAAATGCTGCGACTATATGCTCCTCACCCCCAAATGCAATCCCCTAATATGCGGGGAGGCCTTACTGTTGGCCAAGAGCAGCTGCAGGTGGATGGCGTATAAGAGCGGGGAGAGCGGGCAACCCTACTTGCCTCGTGAGACTGTGACCCTCTGGGAAAGTTGCCCGTTGATTGCCAGGTGCAAGGAGGGAGTTCGGTAGTTGGCTCTTACCATTGAAAGGAATTTAGAACCGAATCCCATAACCTCCATGGTATGGATGAGGAATGGCCATGCAACCCGGTCGAATGCCTTGTCTGCATCCAACACTAGTATAAGTGCAGGGGTTCTAGATTTATTTACTTTTTCAATCGGATGAGACCTACTCAATGGTATCCTCGGTCTGCCTATGCCTAATAAATCGCGACTGGTCGGGATAAATCAGTTTGAGGAGGAGCTTATCCAGGTGTGACTCCAGAACCTTGGTGTAGATCTTTCTGCCTAGATTGATAAGGGCAATCGGCCGGTATGAACCGCATAGTGACATCCTTATAGGGCTTTGGGAGCAGCACAACCTTGGCTTCTTCCATTGTTTGGGTGATACACCATGCCCCCCCCAAAGAGTTGAATAGCTGGACTAAGCGCATTATCAGTGCCTCTAAAGGTTTTGTAGAAACACGCTGGAAAGCCGCCCAGGGCAAGGCAACTATAGCCGCCCTTACTTCTACGGGAGTAATGTCTCCCTCAAGTTCTTCCTGTTCTAGAGGAGTGATCTTAGGGAGAGGGCACAGGGATAGGTATTTCCCTTGGGCTCCCTCCTCAGGGGAATCTGATGTGTACGGGGATGAATAATATTCAGTGAAGACCGAAATAATGGCAGGTAGAGCAGTGCTTTCTTGCCCCCCCTCCTTTATTTTAAGGATTCTTTTTACCTAATCGACCTCGCTAACAGGCGAACCGCATTATTGGCTTTGACATAATACCTCTGTTGGAGGTAGAGCAATGAACGCTCTGCAGCTGTAGTCTGCAAAAAATCGAATTGCCCCCTAATCGACCGATATTCCCTTTGCAGCATACTCCCTGCGTTCTTTGCCATTTGAGCCATTATTTGTTTAAGTTTAGCTTCGCAATTCCTTCTGAGCGCGCACCAGTGAGAAGCACCTGGAAGCACTGCTTTGCTGCTCGTGCTGCTCCTTTGCCTTCTAACCAGCTGATTGTGGATTGTTTAGTCCAGCGGAAAGCTTTGGAAATATTGTTCTACCAAACTTTTACGGACTGTTTGTATTTGCAAACGCTTGGCTCTTCCCCTTTTTTTTCAACACGCATTAAAACCGGCACGCGCACCAGTGAGAAGCACCTGGAAGCATTGCTTTGTCGCTCGTTCTGCTCCTTTGCCTGCTGACCAGCTGATTGTGGATCATTTAGTCAAGCGGTAAAAAGCCACTTCTCCTGCTGTTCAAGTCTACTTGTATGGACCATTGTACAAGTACTTAAACTTTCCTAACTTTTTACATCCAGGAAAGCTTTGGAAATATTGTTCTACCGAACCTTTACGGACTGTTTGGATTTGCAAACGCTTGGCTCCTCCCGTTTTCTTCGACACGCTTAAAAACCGGCACGCGCACGCATGCACCAGTGAGCAGCACCTGCAAGCACCGCTTTGCCACTTCGCCAAAGCGGTGAGAAGGGCTTGCTATTTTGATGCTATAATTGTGTGACATTGTTGCACCACATAGTCACAAGAGTGGCGATTGAATAAGGTTTTTGTGTTATTGCTTAATGGTTTAACTCGTGCACTGTTACATTTCTCTTTTTGATAACCGGTGAAATTGTTGAAAACTTACTTTAAAGTGTAAAGTATATTCCTTGTCACAGATGTCTATACCTTTTTACACTTTAAAGTCGAGTATGCCAGACAGGATGAATAAGCCGCAGAGCGTCACATTGAATGAACGTAATATACCTCGGAGAAAGGCCACACAAAAGGTTATTATTTTAACACCTGTGAACAAACGCTGGTCAATACTGACATTCGTGATTTTTACTCGGTTTGTGCCGAGAGCAGAACAGAGTCCTGATTACACCCTCTATCAAAGTCGGGCGATGCAAGTACAAGCCCTGTTGAGGGAGCAACAGTCAATCACTTCATGTCACAGCCGACTAATACAGATGCATCTAATATATTAAAAAGTTCTACATCACTACAAGTGATTTCAGATCAAACATTAGGGAGGGTATCCCATTCACCTCCGTGTCCGGTAGTCAATTTACTGGACTTTACAACACCAGAGACAAATTGGGTGATTTCTGATATATCAATTCATGCAAGTGTTTGTGGGATCTCTCACAGCATGAATCAAACATCTTCCCCCAAATATTACGCTAGGTGCTCAATGGATTCCTCTGTACATGCAGCAGTCTTATGTACACCCTGCACCACGTAAGTACACAACAGCACAACCGGATACGCCACAAAAACAGGTGGTCTTGAGTAGTGTGCTAGAGATAACCTTAACAGCGGTTAACACAACAATAATAAGCCTATCAAATTGTTTGAATCCTTAGATTCAAAATTATCCCAGCAATCCGCTCAAATTCAGCTAATAGCGGACTGGACTTCTCGTGAGATGCTCACTAGAACAAGTAATATGGTCTCAAGCGAAAAAGCCAAAGCGCAACTAACATCCCCTCCAGCCAAATTCCGAACAATCTTTTCAGAAAAAACTAACATGCCATCTGTTGTACCCATATTTGACCAAGTAATTCGACCTAAAGGCGATCTGTCGCAGAATCACTCAGTGGTAAAAGTAGATGATTCGTGGACAAGTGAGGAGCAGAATAAATCCTTGAATTTGTTAAATGTTGAAAAGCATCCTTTCGACATATTTACAGTAACGGGCGCTAAAACAGGGAGACCAAGCACACGAAGCTCAACATTCTAATTATTAAATCGAGAGCAAAAAAAAAGAAAAATGCGAGCTGTGAAGTCTACCAGCATTAAGAGTGCCAAACCAGTCATACCTGCCATCTGTAAGGCACTAAAGAGCCCGACAAATGTAATTGGTACTAAAACTTTAGCTAAAAACACACCTAGCAACTCATTGCCACTGACCACCTCTATTGTATGAACCACTGAATGATTTTAATTACTGTAACTGAACAAGATAAATCTAGTCAAAATGTAAAAATAAATTCTCTTAAAGATCTAAATCAAGGCACAGTGAAAGAGAAAGAATACATGGAAATTAAGAAGGCAGTAGACACTTATTTGATGGAACGATTTCTTTTTTTTTTTTGTCAATCTTTTTTATTGAAACATCAATACACATTGAATTCCTTCGCAAATCAAATCAGTGGCAACATTACTTGATTACAATTCGGCTGTAGGCGGCCCAGTGGTGCTCGTCCACCGGGTCATCTATCAAAATTCACAAACTTTATAGCCTTCAGCATTTGTCACTGTGCTTCCAACTTCAATTATCTTCAACCATGCATAAACATTTCATTTAAGTTTTTATGATTCTATTAGTAACTGTATTTCGCAAGTACCCTGGGGGTGTAATTTTGTAGCTTTGTGTTTTTGTGGCATTCTTCGTTGAAGAGAGGAAAAGGAAGAGCAGGAGAGGGAAGAGAAGAAGAGAGAACAGAGGAGGAGAAAGGAGAAACCGGGAAAAAAAAAATCTTCACCAGAGTCATCCCCAGTCCGGATGTTGCTTCCCAAGCCCTGTAACATCCCCCCATTCTGATTTCAGTTCAGTGGGTCCTTCCTTTATTCTCAAACTATTCAGGGCTGGAGGAGGTATTTAATCGGTCTTGGTTGGAAGAACATGTGTTCCTTTTCCTCCACGTGGTCTAGAAATGGGCCCCAGATATTCCGGAATTGATGGAACGATTTTAAAAATCAAACATCTAATTCACATACAAATGTAGCCATTGGAGAAAGCAGAGTGTCAGAAGTGACAGTAGCGGACGATGCATTAACTCGTCTGTCGACTTTGCAAGGTGAGCAAACGAGACCTTTGCACAATTGTACTAACGGGCAATTTTGGCAAACGGTGTAAATAAATCGGTCATAACCAGGATAATAATACCACTAACAGACAAGCGCTGCTCCATCAAGCTGCGACAACTAAAGTAAGTCCCAACATCAAACTCACTCGGTGATAATGAAATGTGCGCAATACATAACAACAATTATGATCTATGTAGAACTAGCATACTGAACATGTTTGCAGAAGTACCAGCATTAGAAGACATCACATCTGTTGATATACAGGTGAATTTTTAGATGATATGGATCCATCCATTGTTAGACTATGGCTACCAGAGCAAAAATGGATCTATTTAAAGTGGGATTCATTATTGCAAAGAGTCCAGAAATGAGACATACGACCTGAGGTTAGGAATCGGACTGATCAAACTGCATCAACTTGTTCTATCTGTGTGCATTCAAGAGTACATCAACAGGCATAACCACCAGCAGAAAACCATGTAAAACAAATACAGTTGGCGAGTTGGAATACTCGCGGTCATTCACACCTGCAGTTCCCCAATGTCAATCTATTAGAAAAATGTGATATTTTAGCCTTGCAAGAGACCTGGCTCATGGTTACACCAATATGGGACAACCATGATATCATGTTTTTGCCAGCCAAGACATCATTTAAAGGCAGACCAACCTCTGGCCTGCTTGTGGCAGTAAAGAAAAGTGCGGGTTTAACTATTCTTCCTTCGGTGGCTCCGAACAATTTTATGCAATAAGTCCAAATCAATGGTTATGATCGGGAAATCCTGTAGGAATATCTGATGAGCATTAATAGCGTTACTTGATATCATCTCAATGACCGCAGGTGTTTCAATCACCATAATCGTGGGTGATCTGAACTTGGATTGTATTTATTGTGGACAAAAGGTAAAACCTATTGAGAGTACCAGATGGATAACACTCCTGTCCAAACACAACTTTAGAATGGCCAATGGATCCATTTTGGGCGATGTACCACCGCAGAGTACATGGAGGAGAGGTAGTTTGCTAAGTATTATTGACTATATATTTTTAGAAGATGGTTTATTTGCGATAGCTGATGAATTTGAAATCATACAGCAACCTTATAGTGTTCACAATATGCTTGCCCTAACCTGGACATGGCCAATCGTATACAACATCGTGCATCCAGAATGGTATAGGCAACCATTAACTCTTAATGCCAAAACCTGTTTCTGTTGGTGTGATGACAATTTGCAATTGCTCAATAATACACTTTTACAATGGTACTTGTGTCATTCTAATGAGCCATATACTTCAATTTTGGACAGCTTTAAATGTTCCCTCATGACAGCTTGACCCAAAGCTGTTCACCATTTACATTGCTTTGACCCTGAATTAAAGGCCCGGAAGGCAGAATGGCACAGATACAAAAAATTATTCTAAAATTATCACTAGCTGAGAGATCTAGAGCTAGGAAATCAGCTGTCGCTATCGTAATTGGACCAGAGGTCTTCGAGCTTGGTGGTTTCAACACGATAGTGAAGCCATGCTCGTATCTCTGCATAATAAGAACTCTGCACAGACATGGCACCTCTTGAATAACACTAAATTCAATTTACAAAGCTCTAATCAAATAAATGGTGTGTCAGAAAATCCGTGGTTGGCATATTATTCTGCCTTGTATGCTGATCCACAATTTGATGCCTTAATGAGTACATATCAATTAGACGATGTTTGGAATTTGCATTATACTGTTGAAACCATTGAGGATTTAATTTAAAAAACTGAGCGGATCAAGGGCAATGGGCCCGATGGCCTTAGCAACTATATGTTTAAGGATGGTCCTGGTAATTGGGCTATCATCCTGTATAATATTTTTTGAAATGTTATCACAAAGTTAAGCCTTCCCCTATCGTGGTGTAAATCCCTAATAATCCCAGTCTTTAAAAAAGGCGATTGCTCATCCCCAACCAACTATATACCCATAGCCCTGCTGGATGCGCCTGGAAAAGTCTTCACCTGTTTTCTCTTAACCAGGGAATTAAGCCCCCTGACGATTAGGGAGGTCACCCGAAGAACTTCCCTCTTTCCCATGGTCGTCTTACCGCGAGGCTCGCACTAACGATGAGTGGCTGCCATTCGGATCTCCCCCGCCCCCCCTCTCCTCGAGTCCCCCTCTCCCTTTCACCCCTCTGGGAGGGCTCAACCAGCCTCTAGCTCCCCCCGACCATCATCTCTGGAATTGAGCTCTTGTAACAACCCAGAGCAAACCTGTGGGGGGCCCCCTAGACCCATGTAGATAATCCAAGACATCCTGTACCACCCACATCCCCCGGTACCTTCCTCCTAACTACCTCCCCCAGGCGGGCTACAACATTGTAACCCCCCCCTTTTCCAACAGCGTGGCACTCCTTTGTCGATGGGCGTGTGGTGAGGGGCCCCCCTTAGGCCCCATTTATTTTAGACCCTTGTTGAAAACTTTGTTGACTCCCACATTTACCTCTTGAGTGGTTCTCTCGCCGGCCTTTGTTCTTGCCTTGTTGACTCTTCGTCCTCAATCTTCAGTGCCCTTGTACCGTCCTCGCAGGCCGTGACCCAATACTGTTTCCCTTCCCATTCGAACAGTAGTCCAAAGGGAAAGATCCATTCATATCGTATGTCCACTCGCATTGGGGCACGCACCACCGGGCCCATCATCCTACGCTTCACCAGGGAGGTCTGGGCTAGGTCCTGGTATAGCTGAAGTTCCAAGCCATTGTAGCTGATTGATCTGGCTCTCCTGGCAGCTGCCGGCACCTTCTCCTTCTGCCCATACTCGTGTAAAGTCACCAGTACATCTCTGGACCCTGGCACTCCCCTCTTTGGTCCCACTCTGTGTGTATGATCCAGTTCTATTCCGACCAGTCTTCTACCTCCAGCAGGTTCACAAAAATTTGCTGTGCTATTGTGCATAGATCCTTGTCTGCCACCGCCTCAGCGAGGCCCTTTGCTCTGAAGTTAGATCTTCTTGAGCGGTTTTCAAGGTCTTCGCACTGGATCTCAAGGTTCTGCGTGACCCTTACTATTTGCTCTACCAGTTCGTCTATCTTCCTTGTGTCCTCAGTGACCCCTTGTGTGGCGCTCTCCGCTGCATCGGTCCACTCCTCTAGTTTTGTTATTTCCCCATTCACTGCTTGCAACGATTGACAGTTCTGCTTGCACCAGGCTCAACTGCAATTGAATGGTGTTCTCTAAAGCCTTGGTCGAAGGACACCACTTAATCTTTTGCGGTGGCTGCCAGTGGCCCCAAATCCTCTCTTGCCCCGGGCCCCTGATCTCCACCACCCAGTACCTCGCTGTCTGTTCACCAGAGTCTCTGCAGATTGCCCTCCTGTGGTTTCTTCACCGACTTGGGGGCAGCTTGTATGTCCTCCCCCTTGTTTTTGGACATAGTGCGTAGGCAGGTCTGATTGGGGGGGGGGGGCCGCAGCCCTGCCACCGCCTCTTCTCCTTGATATTGTGTTGCACCTTTTGCGTAGGAACCTCCTTCTCTTTGTGGGTCCACCCTAGACTGTGCAGGAGGGGCAGGGGGGGTTGGAACTCCCCTGTAACTGTGCGCAGGTGATCCACTGTTTGTCCTCCTCCTGGCCTTGGTGCCACGATCACTCTGCCCTGAGCCCAACTAAAGGGCCTCTCCATTATTATTCCTAACTCACAACGGATGTAGATGGAATCTTTAGCCCTCTATTCGGCTTCCGGATTGACCTGGGGAGGCCAGAGCCCCACCGGTCACTGTCACCTATGCGTGGTGCGCCTCTTGCTCCCTTGTTTCCCTTGCTGTGCTTCTGGGTGAGAGTGTGCTGGCTGAGGCACTATATGTTGCTCCAAAATGTATCTCAAATGGGACTTCAGCCGTCCTGCCTCTAACACCGCAGGGTCTGCCCTGGTCTTCTCTACAAAAGTGCTGGCATCAAAGCTTGGGCAGGGCCCCTCCCGCCGCACTCCTCCACTCCTCACTGTCACTTTGCTCAAAGCTGGTGACCAGTGCCTGCTATTCACTGCCTGCACTGGCCAGCCTCTGCCTGATTGCACCCTTCCTTGGGCCGGGGCGCACTCTGACCTGTGATGGTTCTCCCCCAAGGGGGTCGGAGGGTGGGGGGATTCGAGACCCTCAGGGTCGCCACCTTCCTGCCTCTTGACTTTCTCTGCGCGGCCCCTCCCTGGCCTCTTGGCCGCTCCGGGTTCTCTTTTCCACTGCGCAGCTCTCAGCAGTGGGCTACGGGTATGGCCCCTTCCGGATCCTCCTGATCTCTCCGATAAGACGCTGCTTCTCTGGCACGGGGGCGGCTCGGTCCCGCCTCGTTCTTCCCGCTGGCTCCCGCCAGCAAGGGAGCCCCCGCTACAATAATCCAGCCTAGGTAGGCCTCCAATATCGTAGATGGCTCCTTGGAGTGTGTGGCAGAGCCATGGTGGTCATGTTTTCTTATAGTATCATTACTGACATTATCTTATGTTGATTTGTACCACACATCGCTACCACCCAGGGCAGTCCCCAGGCACTCGCATAGCTCTGCAAAGAAAATGGGGTGGGGAGGTTGGTGGGGAAAAGGGTGAGGGGATAGGTTCACAACCAGGAGCAACTGGCATCTGTGAGTGTTTTGCATGTGGTCATTTGTGAGCGGCTTTGCGCATTGTAACTGTATGGGTAAGATTCCATGCCTCGGGTGTTTGGTAGTATTTTGTGTTGGTGTTAGTGTTGTGTGGTTACGATGGGTTGGTTGTGTGCACTGGTTAAATTCAGAGTCACAGGTGGTCGTAGCTGTAAGGTAGTCCGGCATCTTGCTGTGTTGTTGCAGTTTTGATCGTATTGGGCTATGTGTGTGGTTCGCTCTGGATGTTGGCATAGTAATGGTTCTTTGTATGTTCATCAGTGTGGCTAGTCCAAGATCTGGTGTAGAGGTGTCAGTTATGTAGGAGGAGCAGGAAGGGAAGAGGGTTAGTAAAGTCGGGTCAGTTTTGGGTGATCTCTCTCTGGGGTGGCCCTTTGGATGCTGCTTGACGATATCTAGCCAGGTTCTTGTTTGCGGTTCTTTGGCCCCTCTTGTCTCCTCTCTAGTTGTTTGTCTGCAGTGTTGTTGTTGGCGGTGTACCTTCTATGTTGTCATTGTCTGCTGAATAGCCAGGGTTTGAGCAGTTTTCTGAAGGTGATGTGGTATTCTGAGGTTTTAATTACTTTGGGCATGTTGTTCAAGTGTTAGCAATTAGATGTGGCTAATTTTGTCTTGGAGGAATTCCGCTCCTTGACTGTGCAAGGCATTGTGGCCGATGAGGAGTGCTTTGAATTTGATGCGCTTTTTTTACTGGTAACCATTGTAGGCTTTTCAGTGCTGGCGTGAGGTGGTCTCTACTGTTTAGTCTTAGTAGGATCCTGGCTGCTGTATTTTCCACGCTTTGGAGTTTCTTGGTGAGTCTTTCTGGCATTCCTAGGTAGAGGTAGTTTGCGTAGTCAATTCTTGTGAGTATCAAGGACATTATTGTGAGGGTTCTGTGGGGGAAGAAGAGGTGGTGAGTAATCCTCTGAGTAGTTGTAGGAGGAAGATGCATTTTTTGGCGATTGTGTTGACTTGTGGTTTCAGTGATAGATTTTGTAGACTTGGTTCTCCAGGATCTTCGCTGGGTAGGACAGGTTGGATATCGCTCTGTAGTTGCTTGGTTCTTCGGCGCTTTCTGACCTTTTTTTATCGCTGGTTTTGATGTATGCTGATTTGAAGGAGGAGGGTACTATTCCTCTTTTGACTGATAAATTCATTAGGTTCCGGAAGCATGTCGCTGAGGTTCTGTGGCTGAGGATTCCTTTGAAGACGTCCCGGGGGGCAGGGGTCCTTTGGAGATTCTGCAAGGTTGGTGTCCTTGATCAGTGTGTCAAATGTTTCCTCTGTGATTGGTTCTAGGCAGGTTGAGTTTTTTTGCAGTCATCTGTGTTTCGTCTGTGGTCCAGTGGTCGCGGTTGTATTTGCCCCGGCTAGATTAATAGTTTGTATTGTCTATTTTTGCTCTCAGATGGTTGGCAAAGTCACAAAGTGTTTCTATAGGGGTGATGGCATTTCTGCAGGAAGAGGGTTTTTTAATCTTTGATGATTTTGAAGAGTTCTTTCTGTGGATTGTATGCCGATTCTATTCTTGTGCTGTAGTAGAGCTTTTTTGCTTTGGGGACTGTTGCTTTGTACAGTTTGAGTTGTCTTTGGTATTTTATTTTGTCTTGTATGCTGTATTGTTCTCTCCATTCTGTTTCCATTTTGCAGTTGTTTTTTTTGTGTTTTTCAGTTCTTGTGTGAACCATTTTTCTGGCAGTTTTTTTTGGGTGTTGCTTTGAATGTGTTAGCTGGTGCTAATGTCAAGGGCCTTGGTAATCCAACTGTTGAGTGTGTCTTCTAGTGTATCTTTTTTTTGTATTGGTGGGGATCTCTTTTTCTTGGGATGGTTGCATGTAGACGGTTTGTTAAGGCCTCTAGGTCCAAGTTCTTCCAGTTTCTTTTCTTGCTGGTGTGGAGTATCTGCTTCCCGGCCGGTAGGCGGGTTTGGGGTGTGATGTAGCATGGTATCAAGTACTGGTCACTCTACACCATTGGTGTAGGTGGCGTGGATGCGCATAGTCCTTCACTGCAGATAATTGCATCCAGGGTGTATCCAGCGTCGTGGGTGGATCCATTTACTATTTGCTTGAACTGCTACATTTCCAGGAGTGCGCAGAGCGAGTTTGCTGTGTACTAGTTTTCTTTCTCAAACCATATTTTGAAATCTCCCAGTATGACTTGGTTGTCATAGTGGGTTGATAGCATGGTGGCCTCGTCTGCTATATTTGTTGCAAAGTTGGGATTGTAAGAGTCTGTAGATCCGAAGGAATACTATGTTGGATTGGTCGCTGAGTTCTATCTTGATGAGGAGGGAATCATAGTCTTCCGCGTTTGGTTGTGGTGATTCAAGATGCTCAGACGTGTTTTTGTGTATAATTGCGATTCTGCCTCCTTTTTGTTTTCTCTGTTGGCGTGTATTTATTTATGATTGGGTATTGCTTAATTCGCTATGGCTTTAGCCAGGTTTCTGTAAGGAAGAGCATGTCGGTGCCACCTTTGCTTAGGAGGTCATGAATTTCTGTTCAGTGTTTTGCCCTGGATCCAAAGTGGAGGAGGCGGCAGTGTAGTTTGCTTGATTTCCCTTTTGGGTTGTTGTTCGTATTGTTTGTTCTGACCGGTGTGCTGTTGGTTGGGTTTCTGTTCCAGGTGGGTTTTCCCCAGTTGAGTCTCTTTGGTGGGGTGGACCTTTGTTGGTCAGTCTCTTTGGCGAGTAGATCGATGAGGTTTATGGCAGGGTTGGCTGGTTCCGGTTTGTTCAGGTGGTAAATAGGGTAGCTACTCCTCTGTTGTTCCAGTCTTGGTGATGTAGGGGGAGTGTGATGGATTCCAACTGGTCCTGGTTAGTGTCTGTATTTGTGACGCTTGTTTGCTGGCGGTTCATTGTTGCTGTGCCGTTTTTGTTGACCATGTTGTCGTATGTTGAAAGGTAGCGAGCAATTTAGTCTGTCTTTGCTCTGTTATTTGTATGTCTTCTTGGGCATTCTGGGATGTTTATTGTCGAGTTTCTTTGGGGTTGTGGGATCATGCTGGTCGTTGCCTTCCCGAGTGGTTTAGGTTTTCTTATTATTTCTGTTGTCTGTTCTGGGTTCTTTGTCTTTCTTGTGGCGAGGCATGATGTGTGGTTTGGTTCCATGTGTTTATAATTATTGAAAAAATAACTACAGTGTTTTTTTAATATTTTCATTATTTTATTTAAATGCAACAAAAACCCTCCCCAACATATTTTAGGACTGGTGTAATTTTATATACCAACTCTAGTCATAGAATATTTGGGGAAAGTGTTGGATAGTGCATTTAACTAAAATAATGAAAATATCAAACACTGTCATTTTTTCATTCCTTATAAAGACTGCATACCGTGTGAGTTGTGCTCCTTTTGAGTGGGCATCCTTTTTCGATTAGTGTTTTTCCTGGTCTTTTGGGTTTAGTCTTTGCTGTTTGTGGTTTGTTTGTTGCTGGTATGTGGTAGGTTGTTGGTAGTTGAGACCTCGGTCGATGGGACTTTGAGGTTCTGTTTGTTTGTTTATTGCTTCTTTCTTTTTTGGATCCTATGTGTTTTTGTTTTTTTTTTTTAAATCCTTGAGGTCCTTTTGGTTATGGTTGTTGAATGGATTGATTGATTAGGCGCTAAGCAAACATGAATACTGTGTGAATGAATACATGTGAATACTGGCATATATTGATTCAGTCATCATGGAAATGTATTGATTGTGAGGGTGCTGGATTCCTGTTTTTTACTGGGATGGCAAAGGATTCTCACCCAGGGGGTGCATGCTATGTTTAGGCCTCTGGCTTCCACTTTGGCCCAACATATTCTCAAGCTTTACCCTTGCCTTATTAAGGGTCATTCAGAACAAGTGCAACTAAGCAAAAGTGGAATGACAATCTGTATTAGTATGCATATCATTCTACAAACTCTGATGTTTTGAAGTAATCGGTAAGTCATCCCCAAATCACCAAGAACAAACATGTTTCATGGTGATGCTCTTGAAGTAATCAGCAGGTCATCCCAGAATCGTCCGGGACAAACCTGCAATCTCTTGAAGTGATCAGCAAGTCATCCTAAAAGCATCAGGAACCAAGTTTTCTAAAATAGGGATGATGTTGGCTTATTCATTGTTATCCTAAACTCATGCCCAAATCATCACCCACCATTCTGAGACATTTGCTGATGACTTTAACAGCGTGATGACGTCTGATGATGTGGGAATGACTTCTAGTGTAGTTTGATGATCATCAGATGACCCCAGGATGGTCTCTAAAGTCATCATTTTAGACCAGGGAGACCTCGGGTATGCTTAATGATAACTGGCAAGCTTTTGCAGTATACACGTTTGAGGTGGATGGAGGATTTGAGTAAAGCTGAGTGGTTGATGGGGTGAGGGGATATGAAATGCTGGGATTACTTACTGGTAATCTTCATTACTCCTAGTCCAACTCTTCCTCGTCCCAGTACATATCGCAAGGTGTTGCATCTGGTGTGCCCTTCTATTTCTATTCTTCCTGTGTCCCACCCCTCCCAGAGGGACAGAACTCCCATCCACCTAACTGGCCTCAGTTAATCATATCCAAGTCAGAGCCCTATTCCACCATCTGGAGGGAGAGACGAGGGAGGGGTACCAGTAAGTAATCTCTGCATTACCTCCATGTCCCTCTTCCTATCCCAGTACAAATCATGAGGTATAACAACTGGGGGTGCGGAATGGAAAAACGGAACACACAAGTCATCAGGTTGGGCACACCACTCTGCTCCAATAGCCACCAAGAGCAGATGTAGGCGGCAGTGACATTCAAAGGCATCAAGGGTGGCACCCTTGTAAACATCAAACTGCATCTCTAAGCCCCCACCCAGGATGCTGCCACCACCCCTGCAAATCACCCAGAACTCAAGTAGGGGGTCGGAATACCAGAGGACAGATAGGACAAGAGCCAGTGTCTCACAACCACCTACTGAAGGTAGGAACCGAAGCCCAAGACCCTGGCCGAAGCTCCCCAAAAGGGACAAAGAGACGATAGTCCCACAGAAGGAACCAAGGTGTTTCAAAAAAGGCATAACAACTCTTTGAACAGCAAGCCGGTTCCAGCTCATTTCCACCTGGGTTGCAGTGTTAGAAAGAAGGTATGGCGAACCCCCTTCCCATTACACACAGAATGGGGACACAACCCTGAGGGGTGGGTAGCTCAGGGGCAACGTGTTTGTTTTGGAAGCAAGACAATGCAGCGCAACACAGGTTTGAATACCCATCCCGCACTTAGAAACCAATCTCTGGTATTAAGCGCGTTAAAAAAGAACAATTATAATTATAACTTTGGGGAGAATGGAAGGGACACAGCAAAGAATAAGGCCCTTTCCTGAACAGGGAAGATGGGGAATGGCACATATTACATTACTGGCAAAGCTGTAGACATTGGCTAGAAACAGCCAGCGGTGAGGTCTGCACACCCTTGGCCTAGCGGATTCGCTAGATTGACATTAGGTTAAAGTTTTTCTTGTGACAATTACGGGATTACTTTCATTTGCGAGAAAGAAAAACACCAAACAATAGTTGAGGCAGAGACCAACTCTGTATTTGCATAAAACCAGTGTGGCCATTAAACAGCGGCCTGTGCCAATGTGCTAAAAATGCCAATACATTTTGGACACAATAGCCTTTCGTCAGGGCAATAGATGTGAGTGTTATAAAATCGACCAGAGGGTGCCGTGCCGTGTGTTCTTCTAGTGGATTATGTGTTGCCACATATTCCTCATCCAAAAACACCCATAGCAATATGTAGAAGGAAGTGGGAAAAGAGTATTTATTTTTGATTTATGTTGTGCAGAACAGCTTTCCAAACCTTGCCTCCTGATCCGATAGAGAATCCAGACAGTAATGCATTGTAAAGGCATTCAGTGAGGACCAAGTTGCAGAACTGCAAATGTCCTGCAATAGTACCCCTCTCTGAAGAGCCAAAAAAATGGCCACACCTCCTGAGGACCAAGTTGCAGAACTGCAAATGTCCTGCAATAGTACCCCTCTCTGAAGAGCCAAAAAAATGGCCACACCTCTAGTGGAATGTACCCTCAAACCGCCAGGGACATCCTTGCTGGCCAACTCGTAGCATTCGATGGTATATAATATAATCCACCGGGATAGGGTGTGTTTCGTAACAGCCTGGCCCGGCCTATGACCAGTGTATCCAACAAAGAGCTGGTCATCCTGTCTGATCTTAGCAAACCTGTTAATGTAAAAACCCAATGCCCTTTTAGGGTCCAAACGGTGTAGCCTCTCTTCATCCTTGGAAGGGATGCGGATAAAAGGTAGGTAGTACAATTGTTTGTGCTGGGTGAAATTCAGACATCACCTTAGGCAGAAAAAAGGGATGAACCCTCAAAACCACTTTTTTTTTTTTTAAATTTATTTTTTTAAAATGTGTTTATTGGTTTAATAACATGCGGTAAACAAGAAAGAAAACGAATATCATTGGCGATTGGTCAAGCATATCAAGGAAATATCCCCCCCCCCAAGACCACAGTTAGTTCACTGTTCCTCTCTAGTCTGTGCCCGTGTCCAGGCAACTCTCTCCACTCCGCTCCGTATTATCCGACTCAGGGTGGAGCAAGGGCACCGTCAGGGCCACCCAACGGTGTAGTTCCTCGCTGGAATCTAGTCTTTGCACATGGATAGCCGTTTCCCACGCCGCGGTTTCAGCTATGATCCACTTCGTAAGGTCTCCCCACCATAGGGGCATATGTGAACCTCTGGGGCTTTTCCACCCCATGGCAATACATCTTTTGGCTGTTATGTATATAAGGTCAGTGAGCTTGTTTAGGGGTTTGTTCTTCCTCTTTCGCCTACATCTGCCCAGGATACAGGCCTTAGGCTCGTCCACCTCAACTTCGATGGCTGCGCCGGCCACTGTGTCCTTCACTTGTGACCAGAAATCCCTGATTACTGGGCAGCCCCAGAACATGTGAGTCATTCCTGCCCTGGGTTCACTGCATTTGGGGCATAATTGGGTTCCAGCACCTGTGAATCTTGATATGGCTTCAGGTGTGAGGTACGCTCTATTGGTGATGTACAGCTGGATAAGCTGCAAGCGGGCGTTCCTGGAAACTTTCTTATGGTAGTGGGTTATGTCACCCCAATCTTTGTCTTCAAAAACAAGGCCCAGTTCAGTTTCCCACTTACTCCTGCATTTAAGGTCTCCCCTGGTCGTACCCCACAACAGGGCCTCATAGATTCGTGAGGTTTCATGGCCTCCCTCAGCGGAGTTCAGTATGTTTCGATGCATTCATTTTCCTCAGTCAGGTCGTCAGCGACCGGCCATCTCTTGTACAAGGCCTGTACGACCACCCTGTGCAACAGGAACTGTCCTGCCGGGAGGCCCGTGGCCTCAGAGTTCCGAGAAAGTTAGGATTTCCTGTTCTTGAATCAAGTCCCCAAGCGTGGCCACCCCGAGGGGCTCCCATTGTGTGCGTGTTTCAAGTTGCCCCCAAGAGTGATTAACCATAAGTGCAGCAATGGGGATCTGTGGGGAGAACGGGTCGTCCGACCCAACCAGCTTGTAGGCCCTTTTCCAAAGCCAGATCCCGAGCTTGGCGAGGTAAGGGCAGTGTCTCGTAGCACCCTCCCCGGCCCAAAGTATGTCTCTTAGTAACAACCGGGGGAGGGCCGGTTGGAGGAGTAAGAGTGTCCGTCGTGCTCTCATCGGCCATCCATTGCGTGACATGTCTCAGCTGGCTGGCAAGGAAGTACAGCTCAAAGTTGGGGATCTTGAGTCCGCCCCTTTCGTATGGTCTTTGGAGAGTCTCCAACGCTACCCTATGCCTAACTCCCTGCCAGAGGAAGCCCCTACAGAGTTTGTTGAGATCTTTGAAGAATGAGGGGGGGATGTTGAAGGGGATGTTAGTGAAGTTATGTAGTAGGCGGGGAAGGGCGACCATTTTAAGGAGACCAGCCCTCCTGGCCATATAAAGCGTGAGCCGATCCCAGAATTCCATGGATTTCGTGAGAGAGTCTTTGGCCCTTACGGTATTAAGGATGTGTTCTGTGCCGGGGTTGCGGTGTATGGTTATCCCCAAGTATTTGAAAGAAGTTGCCTGCCATTCGAGATCTAGAGGGGGGAGGGGATCTGCATTCATCAGTGTAAAGTGCTGCGAGGGGGGTAAAGGCAAGATTTGCTCCTATTAATCTGGATCCCGGTGAGCTTGTGGAAGCAGTCCATGGTTTCCAAGATGTAGGGTAGGAGGTGCTCAGAGTCTTGAAGGTACAAAAGGGTGCCGTCAGCGTACATAGAGGTGAGGTGGGTCACCCCGTCTATCTTAATGCCTCCCTCCCCATATTCCTGTCTCAGGTAGGCCGCCACTGGTTCCGCGGCAAGAATGTATAACATGGGGGACAGAGGGCACCCCTGGCGGGTGATCCTGTGTAGGGACCATTTAGCGGATTAGGTTTTGTTGGTGCGTACTCTCGCAGTGGGGTTAGCATAAACTAGCTGGGTCCACTTTAGAAATACAGGGCCTATTCCCATTTGGGCCATGGTGGCATACAACCAGTCCCACCTCACGGAATCAAAAGCTTTGGTGGCATCTAGTGACGCCACTGCAAGTTTCTGCGGCCTTCCCTCAGTGCTATAAATGACATGATGTAACCTGCGCAGGTTCTCGGTGATGGAGCGCCCCGGACGTATCCAGTTTGGTCTTGATGGATCAACAGAGGGATAACTCTGCGCAGTCTATTCGCAAGCAGGGCAGTAAGGATCTTGCAGTCTACATTAAGCATAGAGAGGGGCCTGTATGAACCACAATCTGCCCCGTCCCTCCCCGGTTTAAGTAAGGGTATAATCACGGCCTCACTCATGGGGTCTGGGAAGGTACAGCGCTCGAAGGCCTCATTAAAGACTTGGGCCAATATTGGGGCGAGTGTTTCCTCAAAGGTCTTGTAAAATTCCCCCGGGAGCCCATCCAAACCTGGGGTTTTCCCAGCTGGTAGCCATCTAATTACCACCTTGACCTCGTCGGGGGTGACGGGCTCGTCAAGGGTCTCAGCCAATTGCGAGTCTAATTTAGGTGGGTCAATGATGTCAAGGGCGTCTTCGATCCCTGTGTCAGAGGAGGACGGGGCTTCGGAGTACAGGCTACGGTAGAAGTCGGTAAAGTTCGAATTTATTTCTTGTTGGGTATGCACGGCGGTGCCGTCGGGTGTGAGTATGTGGCAGATGGGTGGCCTGGGGGGGTCTCCCTTTTATAGAGCCAAGCTAAGAGTTTCCCCCGCTTGTCTCCCAGAGCATGGATTCTCTCTGTGTGCTTGGCGTAACTCAGTTTACCGAGGGAGTCCCAATGAGTTAGGCAGGTTTGTCTAAGTTCGGCCATTTTTTGTAATTGGCCAGGGGATGGGTCAGCCCTGCCTTCGAGCATACTCGGGTCCCTCTCTGTGCGCTCAAGCGAGAATGTAATGGATCTCTGAGCTCCCCCAACTGATGCAATCATCTCGCCCCTCATGACCACCTTGTATGCTTCCCAAGTTGTGCTCAAGTATCTAACGCTATGCAAGTTATTTTGCCAATATTCCTCAGTACTATCTTTTATGCGTTCCTTGAATACAGAGTCAAGTAGGGCCTCAGCCCTCAGCCTCCATGTGGGTATAGGGAGTTTAAGCGGGAACACCTCCCAGGTTACCAGTAGGGGAGATCAACAAATATGGACTGTTGTGTTAGGCTGAGAAAAATGTAGTCCAGCCTGGTGTGTACGGCGTGAGGTGGGGAGTAGAAGGAATACTCGCGTTGCTCAGGGTGCTGGACCCTCCATAGGTCACTGAGTTGCAACTGTTGGATTAGTTTGGAAAGTAATTTGGCTGGAGGGGAGGGTCGATCGTGTTTGTTATCTGATCTGTCTAGTAGAGGGTCAAGGGTACAGTTGTGGTCACCCCCCCATATCATAATTCTGTCCACATACGGGCTGAGTCACGTATAAAGGGAATGGAAGAAGGCAGTCGCGTCATGGTTGGGTGCGTAAGTGCTGACCAGGCATACCCCTTTGCCCTCGATGGAGCCGCACACCACCACCATCCTACCTTCGTTGTCTGTTTTAGTGCAAGTGAGTTTGAAAGGAACAGTGGGGGCAATCCAAATCAGAACCCCTCTGGCGTAGGAGGAGTAAGCCGAACCTATTAGGGTACCAAGCCAAGTTTTGGCCCGGGCTTCCAGTTTCTTGGCAGTTAAGTGAGTTTCTTGCAGCATGGCGATTCCGACCTTGCATCTTTTCAGGTAGGTCTGGACACGCCGTTGTTTAACGAAGCTGTTCAGGCCTCGGACGCTCCAAGTGACGACCCTTATTGTGTCGGCCATAGGCGTAGTGTGGTTTATTGTATGTAACGGGTGGAGCTCGAGGTGTTGATGGTGCTGCGTTGCATGTGAATTGTTCCTGTGGTCTCGATATGTCCCAGTGTATGTCCCCAACTTGTGCAAAAACTCCCCTATTCCCACCCCCCCCTTAACTGTGAAATCCCCAAACATAGAACTGGCCCAGCGAGGTTACCCTCGTTATGACTGTCCCGTTTCTGCTCCGTCAGACCGTGCATTGGTTGGTCTCCAGGTGCTCTACGGGCGGGTATATATACACAAAAGGAAGAAACAATCAGGGGTGGAGTGAACCTGGACTCCGGGTCTCCGCAAGGAGGATCCATTAAGCTGTGTAGAGGTTCAAACAAAAGTATAGTTCCCACCAGGATGACAGAAGGATCGTTATCTCGGTCTCCGCTTCCTTTCCTCAATATCAGGGATCTGTAAACCGTCCATCCAGTCCCTGGCCTGAGCCGGAGTGTCCAACAAATGCGCCTTATTGTTATGCAGCACTTTAAGCCTAGAAGGATGCAGGAGCATATAACGCAGCCCGGCGGCTTTCAATGTGGCCTTCGTGTGTATGAACTGCGCTCTGTTCATTTGGACCTGAAAGGTGTAATCGGGGTATAGAGTCCCGTTGGATTTGGCCGCCAGCTCGGGAAAAGGCCAGAATAACTTCACGATCCCTATAGTTGAGAACTTTCGCTATCACCGGCCTGGGTGGGGCCCCCGGCGGTGGTTTCTTAGCCAGGGGTCTTTGGGCCCTCTCGATGGTGAAGCCCTGGGAGTTTGCCAGCTCCCACCTCGTGTAGCAGGAGGTTCTCTATGTAGTTTGTGGGGTCGGAGCCTTCGGAGCCCTCTGGCAGCCCGAGGACACGTATATTGCTCCGGCGAGCCCTCCCTTCCGCCTCCTCGGCTCTGTCCTCCAAGTTCTTGACCCTTTGCTGAAGCTCATCGACGTCTCGAAGGAGGTGAGTTTTGGATTCACTGTTTTCCCGGACTTGTGTTTCAAGCGCCTCGGTCCTGCCGGCCAGGGAACGGACATCTTGACGCAGGAGGCCCAGGTCTGTGGCAACGGCGTCGATTTTGTTTTTCCATCGTTGCCTGGAAAAGCTTGATGGCTTCGAGTATCTGGGTGTTACTAGGCTCTGTAGCCGCAACTGTCGTGGGGTTAGATTGAGCGTCCAAGGCCGCCTTGTTTGTGCCCTCTGAATTTGGGGACTCGCAGGCTGCAAAGGTGTCCATTGTGGTCTGGCGCTGCTGCTTGGGCCTGCCGCCTCTGCCGGACATATTGTCAGCGCAGGGCCTCACCACACCAAGAATGCCGGGGGCGCAATCGGGAGGCCGCTAGCAGCAGCTGCGGAGGGGAGACTCTCGTTACCGCCGCAGGGCTGACAGGGCAATGATATGAAGCTGCGGGGCGGCAGGCCAATTTCGGGAAGCAAAGGGTGTCTCAGTTCCAGCGGGCGTGCTGTGCGCCGGACGCCCCCCCCCCTGTTGTCGGCTGTGGAGTGGTGGGGGCCCTAAGAGTGGGCCTCACGGTCCGCCGGAGCGTCAGTCTGCAGGCAGGGGCCAGGTGTTTTCGCCCACACCTCCCCCCCCCCCCGATGAATGTTCATGCAGGCGGGGGAAAAAAGACAGCTGGGGTCTCAGCGCCTCAGGGAGGCAAGCCCAAGTTCTTGCGTTGCTACCAGCGGCGAAGTCAGGCGCAGGGGGGTAGAGTAATGCGCGGCCACGGGACCCACGCACCCAGCCGCCAATGTGGATGTCCGGGCTGGTCCTCCGCCACGCCCACCTACCTCTGCGGCACCGGTCGGCCACCGCTCACGCCGGGGCCCCTCGCGACTATCCAGGGCACACCTCAGCCAAGTCGCGCGCCGCGGGCAGGGCGCAGTCCGGCAGGGGCGTCGGGGTCGGTCCTCTCAATCGATGAGTGCAGCTGTTCAGCCCCCTCCTCCAGGCCCGGCACAGGTCGGCAGCACAGGATCTTCTTCCCCCACCGGCGGGCAGCGTCGTCAGTGGTGATAGTGCGCTCCGGCCTTTCGAGGGATCAGGGCGCGGGAGCTGCCATTTTGAATCCGCTCACCGACACTTTTCGCACGGCGGGTAGAGGTGTTAGCCGTCTCTTCTCCGCCTGGGAGACGGTACGAAAGTTGCTGAAGAGGTTCTGCGGCAAATGGTGCAACTTGTAGGGTTCCGGAGCATTTTAAAGTCACTTAAAACAGCTTATCATGGCACATCAGCACAGAGCTCTCAGGAGACACGTCCGCTCTACATAGCGGTTAGCCACGCCCCCCATCAAAACCACCTTCTCCTTTTTAAAAGGTAGTGAACGGTGGTTTACTAGACAAGTCTGAAGCTCGCTTTCCCTGTGAGCCGAAGTGATTGCTGTCAGAAAGACAGTCTTGAGAGTCAACATCCTCAAAAGACATGAATGCAAAGTATCAAATAGAGCTCCCATCAAGAATTTTCAAGCTAAATTTAGATCCCAAACTGGGACGATAAATGGAACAGGTGGGAAAATGTTTGTCAGCCCCTTCAGAAACTGGATGACAATGGGAACTTTAAAATAAGAACCATGTTCCAGCTAGCGCTTAAAGATGGATAACGCCTCCACATATCCCTTTGCAGTGCGAATCTGCAGCCGTTAATGGGTTAAATGTAGTAAGAAAGATAACACTGAAGGTGTATCACAAGAAAAAGGATCAATGTCATTAGTACAGAGCTTTAGTGACTGGCCTTCTGGCCAAAAGCAACACCTCTATTACGTCTTCTGGGATGTCACAATCTCTGTATCTCAACCTCTCAGAAACCAGGCGTGTAGGTTCAGGGTTCTGATTTCTGGGTGGAGAAGACAACCTCTTTCTTGGGTGAGCAAGTCCACTCTTTGAAGAAGGCGGATTGGAGGGCAGATTGACATGTCCAGGAGTCCAGAGCAATCTGGATCGTGGTCTTCCCGTACTTCTTCAACCACTTGATGACATGAGGAATGACTGAGACTGGTGGGAAACGTGTACAGGAGAGGAAATTACCAGTCCACTACGAACACGCCCCACCTCTCCCCAGAGCTCCTCTCTGGAGAAATTACCTGCAGCAGAACAGGTCACGTTTCCTGTTGAAACTGGACATAAACAGATCCACTTGAGGGGTCCCCCAAAGGGAGAAGATCCCTAGAAGTAGTTCCTGACCTAGCTCCTACTCGTGGGAGACTGTGCTCTGCCTGCTCGGAGCATCCACCCATGTGTTCTGTTATCTGTCAGGTGAACGGCGGACATAAATTCCTTCTTGCATTACAAGAGCTGCGTTGCCTCTGTAGTGGTAGTGACCCTACACCTCCTCTCTTGTTGAGGTTGTGCATGCCGACTGTGTTGCCTGTCATTATCAGGACATTCTTCCTCCGTACAGACGGTAGAAAGGCCATCAGCACCAGTCTGATTACCTTCTGCTCTAAAAGGTTTGTGTAGTTTGGACTCTGGTGACCAACAGCCACTGATTGTCAGATCATTTGCATGAGCTCCCCAACCTGTGAGGGCGGCATCTGTAACTACAGTTATCTCCAGCCATGGTAGTCAAAAAGGTTCTACCTTCATCGCATTCTCCTTGCAGGCCCACCGCAGGAGATCCTGCCTGACCTTGCTCTGAATCTGGAGAAGATCCATCATTCTACCTGAGAACTGAGGGATCTCATCCTCAGATGGGCCTCTGGCACAAAGAAAATGCAGGATGCCATGAGACCAAGCAACCTCAGCAAATCAAAGGCTGACAGATGTTGAGCACTCTGAAATTTTTCGCCCATCTGCAAAATGTGTTGAACCCTTACCTTGGGGGAGTGCGGGGGGGCGGGAAGATTTCCTGTGAGGACGAGCCCAGGACAGCTACAATAAATGGAACCTTTTGAGAAGTTGTCATGTGGGATTTCTTGAAATTGAGGGAGAAGGCCAATCTGTGAAGAGTGGCAGGTACTGCCGAGATGTTCCAGAGCTTGTTCCGGAGAATGAGCTCTGATCGGCTAGGTAGGGGTAGATGTGAATCCCTCCCCTCCTTGGATCTGCTGCCACCACCACCACCATCAACTTGGTGAAGACCCTCGGCGGAGGTGAGCCCGAAATGCAGTTTTCGAAACTGAAAGTGCGAGCGGCCAATGGCGAATCTTTGGTAATTCCTGTGCTAGTGATGTATGGGCACATAAATGTAAGCATCATGAAGATTGAATGACACCATGCAATCCTGGAGCTGAAGGGGTTGGAGGATCTACCATAGTTACCATCTTGAACCTGTGCTTTCTGAGGAACTTGTTCAAGCATCTTGAGTCCAAAATGGGTCGGAGTCCCCCATCCTTTTCGGGAATTAAGTATGAGGAGTACCATCTCTGTTTGCTCTCCGCTACAGGTACCCTTTCTATTGCACCTTTCTCTAAGAGGGTGAGAATCTCTTGTAAGATGAGCAGTTCCGGATCCCAAAGGGATTGACTGCTCAGTGGGCAATCTGAAGGCCTTATTGGGAATGGGAGGGAGTAATCATGGGCTATTGTTTGTAGTGCCCAAGCATCGGAAGTAATGCTTTGCCATTCTTCGAAATGCTATGTCAGCCTACCTCCGTCTACTATCCTGTGGACCAAGTCCTCAGAGAGGGTTCGGTGTTGTCTGTTGTGGATGGCAAAGAAGTTTTGGCTGTGTGGAAAGGCTAACCACCACGTCCTCGTCCACCACAAGGAAACCTTCTCTGTCCCCTTTGATAAATCTGGCCTCTTGTCCTTCCAACCAAGGACCAAACCCTCCCACTATGAGAGGTTGTGTGTGCCTGCTGAAGTTGACAAATTGCTGCACTCAGCGATTGATTTATTTATTTTAAACGTATTTATTTAAAAAAAAAAATATTTATTTATTATTTTTTCTGCTGCCTTGGAGGACTGTAGCTTCTCTAATCTCTCATCGGCCTTGGAGCCAAATAGTTGGGAGCCATCAAAGGAAATATCAAGAAGTCTTGTCTGGACATCGGGAGCAAATCCTGATCTGCGCAGCCAAGCAAATCTTCATGAAACAGTACTCACTGCCATCGCCGACTGACATTATCAGCCGAGTTCAAGCCAGACTGTAAATACTGGCACATAGCATCTTTGCCATCCTTGCTGATGAGAAAGCCTTCCCTTTCCTCACCTTCAGGAATGTGCTCTGCGGCCATTGCAGCCACCTCCCACAAAGTAAATGTGTACTGAGCTAAGGCACTCATGGCATTCATGGACTTCAAAGCCCTGCTACTTGCCGAGAACACCCTTTTTCTTAGGGTGTTAAACCTCTTGCTGTCCCTATCCGGAGCGGTCGTAGGGTAGGCAGCTGCTCTCGAGGTAGAGTTGGCCTCCTGAAACACCAGACGTTCCGTAGTAGGATGTTTTGACAAGAACTCTGGATCCACAGCAAAAGGCCCGTATTTATTTATTTAGTTATTTATTTATTTGTTAACTTCTTATTGATTGCCGGAGTAGTGTCCAGTTTCTTCCAATTTTCCAGGGCTCTGTATTTCAGGGCCGTATGGAACAGTAGAACAGGATGCTTTTGGAGGACCTTTATCGAGGATGTCAGTAAGGTCATCCTGCTCAAATGCAGCGACAGGGCTTCTCCAGCCTAGGTACTCTTGTCACTTTACCCATGACTGTTCTATACGAAGCATCTGCATGTGTAGAAGGATCTGGAGTGGCAACATCAACCTCAGGTGAGCTATCTAGCCCACTAGCCTCCTTCATTGAGTCTACAAGGTTCTGTAACCGGGACTCTACTTCTCAGGCACATTTTTTAGTTCCATACTGAGGGCCACATGGAGGAGTATCTTCATCCTCGTCATTGTCCTCAGAAATTGAGCTCGTGGACATAAAATAAATAAATAAAAGGTCCTTCTTGGTTGGGGGTTTGAAACTCTTCAACATATCAGTCAATGGTTTCGACTTTGACAGTCTCTGCGTCGAGGGACTGGAGGGTAGAGACTTGGGCTTCAGTGCATCTCAAACCTTTGAGAGGAAGCTTTGCTGCTTCCTTGCCCAGGCTCAAAGGCGCGCAAGCAGCAGCTTCAACCAACTCCCTGTCGGCCTTACGAGGCGTAATGGGGTCCGAAGCCACCTCTGGTTCTTGTGAATTGGTGGGAGAAGCCGTCTTCTCAAACACTTCCATCATTTGGAGGTGAAAATCCTCTTATTCGGCTTTTGATGCCGACTTACGAGGGAAACGTACTCGTTCCCTATCTGGTGCGGAGTCCAAAGAAGATTAGTCAGTGGGATCGATGTTGCCTCTTCTTCAATTTATGGGAGTCTCACGATGAGTGCCGAGAACCACTTCTCGACTAAGCGTGCGTAGAGTGTTTCGAGTGATTCTATTCCCGCTGAGGTGAAATATCCATCAAGCTACTCTCGTCAGACGACCTCATCTTGGATGGGGTAGTATAAGGAGACTTAGATGGTGGCCTACCAAAGGCTAGCTTCTCCTTCCTCTCCTTCAAGGCTGGTCATTGACTGGCATGAGCCGCAATTATCGACCTTGTGGCCGGTTCCAAGACACCAAAGGCATTTGATGCAGATCAATGATTGACATCTTCGACATGCAGTCAGTACACTTTTTTTAAGCCTGGTCTTCATAGTAGACATTCTTAGAAAATGAGGACAAAAACGCAGTTGAAAATCACTGAGGCAATTCTAAACCGTTCGAAGCATGCTGTGCATGTGCAAAAACTGAACTGCAGCAACAGGCGTAGTGTATGATATTCATACCAGTGTCGACGTCCTGGTCGAGAGCGGGATAGAAGCCATCGAGGGACACTTAGTCTATGATGCACAGTGCCCTCTGTTCTAAAAAGTTTCTGAAGCTGGATATCAATTATCTCAAAGGTGAGGAATAAATGGGTGGACACAATCCATTGGAACAATGTTTATTCACAGTACCATAAGCAGCTGGAATATCCCCCAGTAGGAGGACCAGGCACAGAGTACAATCTATAGCCCTACTTGACCCAAAGAACAGGTGTTGTGATTGCCCCTTACCTGAGAGGTTCCTGTAGTGCCAGATGCATGTCCTTCCTCACAATCCTGTTTCCAGGTAGAGGGTGTCCCGACAACACTGCAGGGTTCTGGGACCTCCATGAACTCGACGTGTAGCCCTCCCCCATCCTCCAACCAACCAGAGGACTGAAGGAGCCTCATACACCAACAGGGGTGGCCCCAGACTTGGCCTTGGGACGTGTGCTAGCCCCGATGAGAGGGCTCCTGCATTTTGGCACCCAGCCAGGTTGGTCCGCGCCCCATTGCCACCAAGCGTATCCGCACCGAAAACCTTGCAGACCCTTTAGCCAGGGTGATGCCAAATAAAGCAAGGCTGAACATCAACATCAGTCCCCAGCTTCTGACGGGAGGCAGTATGCCAAACTGCAAAGTGGTGACAGCGACGGCCAGGAAACCAGGGAACTCCTGGCCACAGCGGAGGCCTTGCTAAAACGGGAAGAAAGCTGACAAGGCACTCGACATACATGGAGCAGGAGCATTTCCCAAAGTACTGCCTGGGGAAACCAGAACGCAATCATCTAATCGCTGGTCTTGCAATATGCAGAGGCAATGTTGCTAAAGCGAAAAGCCAGGAATGAGAGTCGGACACAAAGGGTTCATAGTTTTGGTCAAAGACCCTTAATAAAATAAAAAGGAGTTGGGAAAAGGCCTCTCTGTCCCTGTTCTAGAGGTGTTTCCCTACCTAAAACTAAGGATCTGTCAGTGGTCAGAATGTCTAAAATAAAGCGTCCTGTGTCCAAAGTAGTATTCTGGTCCTCACATTCTAGTAAAACAACTCTCGGATGAAAATAAATGTCTTTGACCTTTTGTGGTGAATAATTGTTCAAAAAGGAAATGCGTAACTTTTAACACACGTTCCAAAAGGATAGAGCTCCTGGTTCCAGAACGTGGTTCCCATCCCCTGGATTTCTCTTCTTCCTTGTTTGTCTTTAGGAATATTAGTTGCTTGAATCTCTCTTGTGCAATAACACAACCAGAACAAAATAACTTGCTTTCGATCTTTGTCTTGCTAGGACACCTGGTGGACTCTCCTGACAGGCTTTTCCTGTCCTCTTGCATTTTCACAACCTTTTCCTCATGTACTTTTACCAGGACCTCTTGTCTTTCTCTTAGACATTGTTCATCTTGACTATGACTGTGATACCTTCCTGCCAGGGCTTGTACACGTACACATATACATGACTTGTATCCATCTGGTACACTCTACTGCCAGTGTTCCTTTATGAACGTACTTGCAATTTCCTCCCCTGCCAGCTCTTTTCATTCAAGTCAACACTTGCAATTTGCCTGGTTTATCATCCTGCCAGGGCCTTTCTGGCGTGGGCTTTGCTCCTACCTCCAAGTTTGATAGTTCACATTTTCTACTCTTCCATCTGCCTGGTATATTATTCTGTCAGGGCTTTTCATGTCTATATTTTGTATACATTTACACACTTGAAAGTTTCTTATTGTGGTTTGGTTTTTCCCTTTATAGAGATTCTCATGAGCTTGCTCGCTTTTGTGTGCTTTATTACCAAATGCGTGCACTTGGCATAATTGTCCATATGCCCCGTGTCCTGCTTCCCTTAAGAGGACTCGCCGGTTCTTCGTGATATTCTGTGTTTCTCACTGTAAGCCTGCAGCGTGCGTTCGGCGTCTTCTCCTTGTTCGCAGCCTCAGCTTCTTGGCTTCTTGCACGGTCCCAGCTGGGCTTCTCAGTGGCATCTCTGCCTTTGACATGGTGGAGGCTTCCCTATAACGCCTGCAAACGCCCAGAAGTCTTCTGTTGGCTTCTGGTGTCCCTGCAGCGTGTTCTTGCTTCTGGACAGCTCTTCTTCTCCCACATGAGTCGGTTGGCTCCACGTAGTCCTCTCTCGTCTCACGGGCCGTCGATCGATCTCGAGAGACGGCCTTCTCTAGCTGGTACCACGCTGCAGTCAGCTGTTGCCTTTGTTTAAATCTCCTGGCTACAGCATTGCTTGCACTCGTGGCCTTCATTGCTCCACATTGCTTCGACTCATCTTCATTGTCTCTGTATTTTGGCGTTTATGGGAATGGAAGTCCATTACTGACGGCTTGTATATAGATACCAGATCATTGTCTTCAATGATTTTTAAGGGTAAGTCAATTCTGGAGGATTTGTAGGTAGAGCCGGAAAAGAGGTTTCCTTGAGTTCTAAAAGGCAGACTAGATTTTGATGGTTTGCCTTAAGATTTTATAAAGCGATGTTCATTACTCTTTCTAGCTAGACAAGGGGAGACATGACAATCTGCATGAAGGCACTGGGCATGGATAGGGATATCTTCTGAATAATAAGGGGGATACCATGCCTCATCTGATGATACCATGACACACTCCTGGAAGTTATCCTATGCCCTCCCCCTCCGCCCCCCCGCACCCTCCTCCTATATTGCCACCCTCAGGATCCAGTAGCATCTGTTGTCCCCTGGCCACCTGGGGAGAGGTCATCGGATTCATCACACAGCACAAATGGAAGGAAGTGCTCTGCGACAAGTTGTGTACAATGCCTCATCTGATATCCTGTTCAAACTTGAAAGAAAGGGCATGTGCTACTCTTCCCCCTGGAGAGGATACAACTTGGCAGGAAACAGGGGACCAAGACAGTCATGCCATCCACACAGGATCACTTCCTTGACCCCAATCAATCAGGGAAGACTGGTCTACAGCAGCACTCCAAACCAAGGGTGCGGGGGGGAGAACCCTGCCAGCACTATTCGTGGGGGGCGAGGGGGTCCAGCCATGCAAAACTCTTTGAATAATTTGTCTTTTTTTTTGTTCCATACTGTGAGCCACCTCAACCAAAACAGAGAGAACAGTCTATATTTAGGCATTCCTGTTAGCTTCTCCCCCGGACCCAGGGGAATCTGACAAAGGTGATCAAGAGTGGGAAGACTCCAGAGAGTGAGGAGAGGCTCAAAGCTTCCCCCATTCAACCACTCTCCTCCAGAACAGCTCATTTAAACAGCTCATTTAAACATCTGCAATCATTCAGGTAAATCATAAACCCTCTATAATCCATTCCCCCTAAACACCCTGTTAATTCATGATAAGCGGAGAGCGTTTGACTGAGGGCGATGAATCAGGAAATGGGAGAATCACCTGAGAAGGGAAACTCCAGACATCGTGTTTGGAGCACATAAACAGCCTGGTAGAGGTCTGCTTCGGTAACCAGGGCAACCAGCCGAAGCAACGTGGGTCGTTACCCTGGCAAGAGATACTGCAACATACAAGTTACACCCAAAGACCTCCCCTAGCTCCTAACCCATGCCCTGTTGCAACTGGGGCTAAGACACGGTTGGGAAGTGGCGCATACATGGGACAGTAGCCCCAGCTATGCTGAGATTCCGCTAGCGTCCTAAGTGATGTGAGTATACACCTGCACCAGGGCACCGCCCCCGTAGCATGCAGGAGCACGGCCCCAGGATCCCTCAACCCGGGAACCCTTTGCTCTGAAAGGATCACGGGAGCCATGACCCGCCGAGGACACGTGGGGCTGCAGCGCGGCCGGCCCGGAGCCAGGCAAACGGCAGTGCTACCTCTGCTATGGTAGAAGAGAAAGAAGTGGAGACTTATGGAAGGTAGGTTCTTACCCGAAGCACACATTATTTTTTATGGTGTTTGTGGGAGGTGGGGGGTGAGGAGGAGGAGAGGGTGGCGGGGGGCTCTTTCCCCAGGGAGGGGTGGGCCACAGGAAGGGAAATAATAGAAATTATCTCTACTGGGATGATGAAGAAGCACATGGAGGTAATGGGTTCTATGTGATTCCATCGAGTAAGTACTGTGATGAAGAAGATTAGGAGTAATGAAGATTACCGGTAAGTAACCTGCTCCTTTACTTTGTGGTTTTCTAATTCAACTCTTAGGCTGACTTTTCTTTATTTTCTTTTTAGGTACACACATACACACAAAAAAAAGTCCACTTACAAGAGATGAACTAGAACTCTCTAATTGGGGCAGACTGAATCGCTGCGTACCTGTAAAATGATATGTTTAAAATAATACTTTCTAACTTCACTTCCAAAACCTGTAACCATACACGTTATGACCACTCAATGAAAAGGTACTGGATACCATTTGTCTTGGCTAGCTGTGTAGAGAAATCACAATTTTAATAGCCAAAAGGAGGTATGTGGTTTGTAACTGGTTGCAAGTAAGTTTATCACTTCTATGGGGATGCTATTTAGCGATCACCCCACACGCCAGTTAGCCCAAACTGCGCGATAACCCTTGGAAGTTCGGGTATCCCAGGATTCTCTGAAGAAGCTGGTGCCGAAAGTCCTTTACCATGCCAGGAACCCGTGAAATGTTCCACACTACTAACTCGAGGGAACCTTGAAGCAACTTGTTGTGTTTGTTGCTATGTTTCCTCACAACTATGTGAATGAGTAAGGGCACCATCATGGACATTTCCAACAGGGCTGGGTATTGTGCCTAAAACAGCCAAAGAGGGGTCACCGGAATCACACTATGACCTCTAATTCCTCAAACACTTCAGTCTTGGTATAGGTAGGAATGGGGGGTGGGGATGCATATACCTTGATTCCTACCCAGTTCTCTTAGCATACACCCCCAGGCCACTGGCTCCATTCTCCATTTGCAGGACCTTGGCAGTGGAGAATTGAGCAACAACAGAGAGGTCTCCCTCTAAGGCCCCCCCCCTAATATATCTTGTCTGTGGCACAATAATGGATATAACTTCGAGTCACTGGAGTCGAGAATGTGTCTGAAATTCCAGCCGGCCACATTGTTTAACCTGGGAATATATTCTGTCGAAAGCACAACATGACTGTTCTTTCTCCATGTCTGATAATGCGCACAAGCAGCTCCTCCCTCCCCTTTTTGTTGACTTACTGTACAGCTGAGTTTTTGTGCATTCTCAGAAGAAAACGGTTCACATGATCCTGACCAGACTCATTGGACCATAGGACCTTGACAATCAACTCCAGACAGTTGATGTGAAGTTCCTTCTCCCAGGAATTAATTTTCCCCATTTGTTCGACTATCCCGCAGCAAGACCCTACTCCGGCAGTATGACATCTGATTCTATGGTAAGCTCTGGGGACATGTAAAGATCTCTTTGCCCATCCAAGCCTACATATGATTTAGCCATCATTGGAGTTCTTCCATTAAATCTGCAGAGAGGCACATGCTTCCAGAGGTGAAGGGCATTCAACCTCTGCAGTGCCCAATCTTGAAGCAGGCCTGGAACATTTGCTTGAATTAATGCAGAAAACGGACCCAATAGCAAGCCAGCATTTTCAAATGACTAATTTGGGCTGCCAGAATCTGATCTCCTCCCTTATGGACTTGATCTTGGACAGGGTAGGTGCAGTGATGCCAAATGTTCCTCTGCAAAACATGCCAGGGAGTAAGACTGGACCTTTTCCAATGTATTACAAAGCCCATACTCTAAGAGTCGACAAACCACTGAGTGTTCGGAATGGTGGAGATCAATAGAATGCCGCCCCACCGAGTGCTCCAGATAAGATTTTGAGGTGGGAGTATTTTACTCCCCATTTTTAAACTTTTAAGAGTAAGTGAGCTTTCTCCTTTGCAAGAGTGTAAAAAGTATGTGACATTTAGCCGACGTGTGCAAAGTGTTAAAACTGTATGGAAATCATTACCATGCAGCAGCTTTCTGCATTGTGACAGAAAAGCAGTATTCTCTCACAGTTAACCTATAAATCACATGGTGCAGTGGCACAAACGCCCTCTCACAAATGGAACAGATGAGCACTAACATTCTGAGTTTCCCTTGCATACAAAGCAAGGGTACACCAGCAGTATATGCTTTTTAGGTTTTTTGCTCACACAGAGCAGGTCCGCTTGAGTATAAAACGTGCAGACTTCCCCCACAACAACAAAAAAGGGGAATCGGGGAAACCCCAATGCAAGCTTTAATCACATAGAACAGGTGGAGATCCGTGCATGCTGTAAAGCAAGGGTAGAAGATTCCCACACAGAGAACAGATCCGGAATGTGTCTCTGCAATAGAAGCTCTTCTCGTTATAAGGTAGCCTTCAGTAGTGCGCACACCACTCCTATTATAGAAAAGGTATACCATGGATCTCAGTAGATCATGCTTTTCTCACATAGAACAGCAATGTTGTATGTCTCAACAATACAAGATTACAAAACTTGGAACAGATACATTGTGGGTCACAACAGGCGATATTCCACTTGCATAGAAAAGGAACTGCATGGAATGGAGAAGTGCATGCACCCCCACACTGAAGCGGTAAATTAAGGGCCTCCCCACAGCAGTGCAAGCTAGACACACATATAACTGGAACATCATAGGACTCAGCAGTCCAAATTTCTGCCACAAAGCACATGCCCAGCAGGTGCCTCATCAATACAGCAGTGGGTTAATCGCCCACATAGAACAGGAACAGTTCATTGCCTCAGCAGTGCAAGATCCTCAAAGGTAGAACTAACGTAACATTGATAGCTGTTGGGTAAGTATTGGTGCAGTCACACTGTGTGATACTACACAAGATGTATCTGCTTGGTATTAGGTAACCCACCTTTTGGTATAGGTCTGTACTACACAAGTTGGGAGTGTGACTGAGCAGCCAAGCCTATCTCAAGAGGTGTACACGTGAGCTGTACAGATTAAATTAGTCAATACAAGTAACACACTCAAGGTTTCAGTTCTAAATATATATTTATTTGCCCATCAAGTTTTAGTAAAGTATTCTTTAAAAAGGCAATTGTTTGTAACAGTGGAGCAAACTTTTGAATCACTTTGCAACAGTCAATACATTTGATGAATACACTTTGGTTATGTTTAATACGTTTCTCCTACACCCTGAAGTGACTTCAATAACAAGGATAGTATTGCATTTATCATAAACACCAATATACTTTGTAGACTCTTAGTTTCAGGCAGGAAGGGTTAAGGAAAATAGAAAGGTTAGAGCATACCTTCTTATAACAGGAAGACACTTTAAAGCCTCTAATGAAATCTAGGTAAGCCTTTGCCAGCAGTAAAGTGTTCAACAAATTACAACAGATTAAGGGACAAGCAATGCAGATTAGAAGGGTGCCTTTAGGGATCCAGAAGTCTAACGTTCTGATGCACTTCTTGGATACAGTCTTCCACAAAGTCAGCTAGTTGAAAGAAAATCACTGAAGGAACACAAGCTATTAAGCTTGAGCAAGGGGAGTTGAAATCAACTCGGAGTTAAGCAAGTGCAATTCTCAAGTGAGAAAGCACGATTTAAGGCAAAAAGGTAAGTACCCCAAGCCCAAAAAGTACTTCTGGTTTGAAGAAAGTGGTCCAGCTAGATTCCTTCTTGCTACAGCCAAGCAGACCCTGGTTCTTGAGCCTCAGTCGTGGGGACAAGAGTGAGGACATCTCGAGGGCTCCTGCTGCAGTACTCGGGGAAAGGACTTTGTCGCTACGGGTTTCCTTCGATTCAGCGGTTCTACTGTGTTTTAGCTCCTCACAAACAGCACTGATGCAGAACGAATATCTCTGGTTGGACCTTCCTTCCTCCCTCAGTGCTGGACTCTAGTGAGTGGGGTTCTGGATTTCCTGCTTCTGGACTGTCCTTAGGAGGCTCCTGGAGCTTTTGGCCGGATTTGTCCACGCACGACGTTGCACTCCGTTATGGACACTCAACCCCTGGCATTGGGCTTCTGCAAGACTGGAGAGGCACAGCAAGTCGGGTATTGCGCCAAAGTGGAATTCATCACGGGCTAGTTGGTCCCACCAGCCCAGGAGAGAAGTCGTTCCACCCGGAGCTTCTCTGTTGAGGTGAAAAAGGAGATCAGCACAGCAGCAGGGCTTCACCGGGCAATTCAAGATCCAGGAGGTTGCAGCGGGCTTCTCTTCACGATTTCTTCTTCGGATGTTTCTTCAGTGGTGGACTCTACCTCTAGTCCCAAAACCCTTGCCTTTTAAGAAAATTTTCCATTCATTCACAGCCTAGGCTGTCAATCACACACCAGGGTGGCTGTCTTGACAGGACAGCCAGCCGGCCAATCCGGAGTGGTTTCGCTCAGGCATTTCTAGAGACTAGGGACGGGGGAGTTTCGGGACCCTCCCTCACTTCCTGCCTTTCCAGACACACTGGAGCCAGGGGCAGGGTTCAGGGCTGAAGCCGGCCAAAGGCAAAACGCACAAAAGGCTCAATCTGTCTCAACACACAGAAAATGGTTAAAAAATAAAACTGGCCATTTTGACAAAATGGACACCTATGGGTGCTGTACTGCAACTGAGGATTCAGCCTGCGGTAGAAAAGCACACTGGTAGTAAACATTAAACCACTGCCACATCCATTTAAAGTAGTGAGGGTAAAAAAAAAAGTTACATGAGAAAGTAGGATAAGGGGCTACTAGGTTACCCCCCCCCCCCCCCCACCCCGGACTTCACATAAGCTAGTGTGTGCTGGACCTACAAAGAAAAGAAAGGTAAGTTCAATTTCACCGTACTATTCTTGGGAACTGTAGTTCACCCAAGAACGGGTATTTTAACCTTAAGAGAAATAAAAAAGGATTTCATAGTGATACTGCACTGAAGGTCCAAAAACAGTGAAAACATAAAATCCTGGTCAGGAAAAACACAAGAGGGAGTGAGAAAACCACTCACTCACAAATTAAAATAAAAAAGTCATAAGTCCAGCAAAAGAGCTGGGGCTCTCTAAGGTGTGAGGAAATTAGCACAGAAATGAGAATTCTCTCTAACAATAGCAACCAGTCAAAATGCGCACGCTAACTCGCATCAGAAAAGCTTTACAGTAGCAGTAGGAATTCAGTAAACCATAATTAGAAGGAATTCAGCCATAGAAAACCACATTATTTCCATACCAAATCCCAGCCACTCTACGGCTAGTTCAGTTCCAAAAACGTGTTGCAGAAGGGGATGTTAATATAATACAGAGTGATAAGTTACTTAGTATGCCTTTCGTTATTTCTCTGAGGTCTGGCAAGTCAAGTAAAGCAAACATGAATTGTATTGTGTGTTTTGAGGTTCAATAGCAGAATAGTCTTTTGATGATTATTGAAAATCCTCATTGCCTGGAACTAGTACTACCTAATGTTATGGTACAATAGTGTAGAGATTTAAGGACTTCATGCTAAATTCCATATCTAATCTCATGGTCAAATTTTAGCTGGACAGAGTTGATGATTTGTTATTTAGATAGCGCATAGCGCTTTTGCTAAAGTGCTTTACATAGAACATATTTACATACAACCATCACCCAACCAAATTTGGTAATCAATTATCGACCTTGGAAGGATGAAAGGATGAGTTGGCCTTGCTGGGATTCGAACCCGCGACCTGCATATGACAAACAGATTGCAGCAGTGAGTGCTCAACCAACTGATTTATCTTACCGGCTAACATCCTACAGAGGTCAGTACACTGATTTTCGACTGGGATATAATAATCGCAGTGCCTAGAAGTTCGACAAACCATGCATGAAGATCTACTTAAAGAAGTTAAATATCTGTCTGGATTATCACTACAGGGACAGGTTTTGCTGAGTTTATATTTTAATTACAAATGTAACTGTTTCATGCACTTTACGCAGAGTGAGGTTTTGGAGGTTTTAATTGTTGTCTTCAAGATTTGACAGAGGCTGTGACTCCTGTGATTGGTGTAATGACAATTGCTCACTCTTGAACAAGAACTATGCTTCCACTGACCATTTATAGTAATGTACCCAATTGACTGCAAGTTAAGGTTGAATGGATGTAAACTAGACCTTGCATACTCATTGTTTTGCACCGTTTTTATAATTGGGGTGTAAATGAAATTATAAGAGCACACATTTGCCTCTGAAGGAGTGTAAAAAGTATGCAAAAGGCAAGCGAAACATGAGAAAACTTGAATATTAATAGTACCTATTAGAAACAACTGTTGTTCAGCAATGGTGTCTGGTTTCAAACTATGTATTCTATTTGTGGGAAACCTTCTACGCAGTGTGTATGAACACACCGTATAGATGCATCTTGATGATAAATGACCACTCCACAGCACATGAACTTTGAAAAGTATTGTGTGCAATACTGGTTTACTTTCACTGAAAAAAAAGCATAATTTGTTACAAAAGATAATTCTCAGTTGTAACTCAATTTTCCATCTTATTAATGATATGATCCTATAGTGCTACGAAAACAAATCTGCACAATGCTTCTGTTTGCTCCATGAGCATTTAGACACAAAACGCAGCTGAAGCTGAACATAAAGAAACCATTCCTTATATCACGGTGTGCGGTTTCTTTCTGATAGACTTCAGAGAAAAAAGTGTCTGTTTGAGAGGCTGGTCTGCTATTACATCCATGTAGATAAAAATCAAAAGAAGCGTTCTGGTTTCTGTTAAGTAACCTGACCTTTACACTGCCCTCTGCTCTAAACTGGTGCATATCCTTACGCAGGAAAAGACTAAAGATGGCGTATTTACAGGATTTTAATGCGTAAAAAGTCCTGGTACTACGCTTATCTGGAAGCATGCTCGCACCACTAGATTTATAATTTTGTTGTAGCACCAAGAGGCTGATGTCAGACTGAATGGGACGGGAAAAAAATCAACATTTCCTGCATCAAAAAATGGAGGAAATTTTGATAGGGCTCCATGGAAAGGAATTGTCCGGTATGCATGTTGGCGGTCCAGTCTGGTCATTCACTCCCACAAAATTGTTGACATCTCTGCGATTGATCACTGGCTGCACCCCAGGTTTTTTGTAATAAGAGAGCTATCACTAAAGTGTCTCTGTGAATCTGTACTATGTCTCATTTTTTCCAACTTTAATACATCGTGATGAACTAATAGAGAATGTTCATGGTGGAAAAAAGAATAGGCATGGGATGGCGGGGGGGGGGATGTGTATCAGAAGGGGATTGTGTTAAAAAAAAGAATGCAAAACCATTGCATGGTCTGTAGAATACCGGGATTGTGAGTTATACTTAGTAGGAGTGGGAAAAAAGCAGCAAGCTTGCCCCACCCACTCTCGCTTTTCCCTGGAATGAAATCTGAAATTAAGGAGCACTAAAGAGTCAATAGTCATAACCTTGTTGCTTTAAACACATAATGGTGTATTTGATCACAAAATATTAGAAAACATATAGCCAGCCAACACGTGTTTCGAGCTGTGCTTCAACAAATGACATGCGATAAATGCATCCAAATAAATTCTGAATTTTAATGATTGATTTTCAGAGTTCTGGTGGCTGCTAGACCTTTTTGTGCATTTTTAGGAACTTTGGGTTTTACCCTAAATTACCCAATGTTAATCCAGGGTAGGACCAGGGTAATCCAGATGTGGACCCCTTGCTCACTCTGCTTAGAAAGTCACAGCTTCACCTCACTGATGAGGCCCGAATAGGCTGCAACACGTCTGGGGTTGCTGTTGGTACTCTTGTTCAGAGGAGAATTGCCTAGCATTTTCGGTGGTGGACTGCCCTTGTGGGTGGGACAAAGAGTCATATACAAATGGATATTTCTTCTCTGTGAAAGGCACAGTGAGCTAAAACGAGGATGTAGACCCTCGCAAGTGAGCACCTTCCCATAGGACAGGTTATTTGGCCGTGTTCGTTCTCTGTAGAGGGGCTCACAGACCTTTTGTGCTTCGTTGGAAACGCAGACTATGCGATTGTCTATATGGAAAGCGCGGTCTGTTGCACCAACCTCTTTTGATTAGGGGAAAAAAAATGTGGTGGATTATTAAGCGCCTGCTGGTTAAAATCTTGAGTGCTTGATGAGCCTGACTGGGGAATTTGCCTATTCAAAAACACACCATCTGAAGACTCTTTCGGGGGTTGTCCAAGGCCCACATACTATGTTGAATGATCTTGTCCTCCAATAAGAAGGCTGGCCTCTGTCTGGTTCTCTAGCTGCCATGTCAGCTAACTTGATCGCGAAGGCTAATAATACACTTTTACTATGTTCTGTTGTTAATTTAGAATGAACATTGCCTAAGAAACAAATTGTTCTCTGGACCCACGCTCTGAGGGGGAAAGGGTCCACCCTTCCCCCCTCTCACCAGAACATCCTCCGCCAAATGAAATGTCCCGACGCATCCTGAACTTTAACTTAACTTGACGTGACGAGAGGGGCCTGTTCATTGGGTATTCTACCTGTATTTTATTCTTTTCCACCTTCTCAAGAGTTGTGTGTAATCTTGAGTCCATATATCTTGCCACATGAGCCAAAGGAGTCCATTCCCTGGTTCTGGGTTGTGTCATCTCGGCGGGATCAAACAGCGGGTTTCATTGGCTATCTAAAACCCCCTTGGTGACCTCAAGTGCTTCTTGCACAGGGGAAGCATGTTCCTCGGGTTTATTGGAGGCAGAGGTATATGTATGCTGATTTTCATTCTCTGAAACAAGCGGTAAAGGAATATTCTGCAAAATCCCAGCCACTGTGTCTTGACCTAGGATTGTCCTGATATGGGTAAAGAGCCATGTCTCCTGCATTGCCATGATTCAAACGTGATTGTAGGCTACAAGCAGATATCTGAAGGGACTGCTTTACCCCATGAGCTTTTGCTTGAGTAATATCTGTTACTGTTGGGGAAGCTGAGGCTGCCCAGAGACACTAGGCTGTTGTTAGTGGCTTTAAAGTGTTTTCTTCCTTGCTAAGTTAAATCAACTGGTTTCTTTTGATTTTTTTCAGGGAGCAGTAATGCCGTCTTCCAAGCGCCTGGCAGACATAGGCTACAAGGCCTTCTCTGGCTCAATGATGCTACTGACCCTCTATGGTGGGTACCTGTGCAGTGTACGAGCATACCGTTACTTCCAGCGCAGAGATATGATCAAGCAGGCGGCCGAGAACCAAACCAGTGAAGTGCTGAAGGACTAGACGTGGCTCCTGTGATCAGCCCTGCGTGTTACTGGGTCCTACCAAGAGCCCCGATGTGTCCTGCCGCCTGAATGGATTTTGCTCCTGGCCCTCATGTATCCAAGGCCCACTTAGAATAACCTCTGCCCTTCCCAATACTTGCAGCCAGTTTGCTCTGTTAAAGCTGTGCACAATTAAGGATTGAGTTATGGAGATTATACTTACTTGAAGTTGCAGCTGTGCAAATTAAAGCAAGTTACTTCTACACGTTATGATCTTGTTTGTATTGTCAAATGCCCCATGGATAGTAGATCTGTGACACTTGTAATGGATTTGGTGAATAAGAGCAATATATTGTATCCAAAAGTGAGAGGCAGCAGGGCTGATCCATTCCTGCCTTATTTCTCTCGGCACCAATCGCCACTGTTTATAGTTTGGCACAGTAAATCTCCTGGGTTGTGTTAACGTTACTGTACTCTCTCTTGTTTCACTAAGCAGTTCCATCGTGACGCTTATTGAGGGTGAGGTTTTGAGAACACATCAAAATCTCTCTCCCTCTCCTCTGCGACACTGTCAAGGATTCTGCCACAGTTCCTATGCTACGTCAAATCAAATGGTGGTAAAGTGCACAGGCTCTTGTCTCATGATCGTCTTAGAGATGGATGTCCTTCTCCCGGGACACTTGGGAGACACAAGTGGTGTGCACCTTTTCTTCCCTGGACTGCTGCAGTCTGTTCAGCTGATTAAAGCTCAGTCATGGTCCAGGTTCCTTCAGCTGTAGAAGCCTCAAAGCACCGCACTGAGATATTGGATCTGCAACACACATTTCCGGTGTTATGTTTAGAGTCTTGTGTTTTCTATTTTAACTTGGATGACTTTGCAGCTTCTGTGTTATGCTGAAGCCCGGGTTAGTAATCGTCATAGCTCCAAGCCCTAGTCTGCCTCATTACAGCTCTTGCCGAGTAGGTGGCGGCTCCATAACAGGTATCCATCCCCTCCCTTTATTTATAGAAGGAAAGCAGTTCTTAATGCTCGACATCCTTGTTCTGTTTATACATTTATTTTACTTGCCTCCTTACCATCTGGGCATAAAGAGGTTACTTCCTGACCAATCATTCTGGCATACCCAAGCCACATCCACATCCGGGGGTTCCTGGGATACTGATGAGGACAACTAGAATTGGGGTAATCTCTCCACATCAGTCATCCACATTGCAATCTTTGCAGAATGAGGATGTACAAAGCCAAGCCTCACACATAAAAACAAGTGGATTGGAGATTTTCATAAATATGCTGCCAGTTCAGGAGTAGACAGCATACAATACACTTGTCCCACAGCTTGTGCACAGAGTTACCTCTATCTGAAGTTGCAATGATGTATAAAGATATCAAGAGATGGCGAAGGCCGAGCCTTGGTGTCCTCAGCCAAGCAAGAAACCTACTGCTATAAGATGCTTGGAGCTCCTTTGAACAAGACGGGTCCAATAAACCAGTAGCCTGGTAAGAAGTGGATATTGCCAGTTCAGTTTGATTGGTCTTCTAAAAATTAAACTGAAAGCTTTACCCCTTATTTAGATTCACCAAACGTCTGGCAGTATATCTGGAAGATTAGGAATGGCTGTGTTCATCTCATACTTGAGTGCATTGGACTCATGGGGAATTCAGAGGTTTTGTGTGGGTGGTAATCACATTTTTTGTTGTAAAGCAGAGGACTGTCCCCCCCCCCTTGCCCCCAAACTTAGAATCCTCTGGTGGCGTAAAGTGGTGATAAATTCTTTACCACTACTTTGCTTCCATTTTTTTTACAGCAGCACCATATTTGTAATGCGACCCAATGGTAAATCCACCAGGATCCCGGCAAACTGTTTTACCGTTACTAGCACTGTCTTGCAGAATTACTGCTGGATTATGAGTGCCAGTAAGGGTGGTCAATCCACATTCCATGGAGTCAATAGGACTCCATGAGGGATTTACTGGTATTACCGGCACTGGTAATACCGCTTACTTTTGCTGATAGGGTGTCAGAATTACCTCCAGCTCTTAACTGGAGCTAATTTTTCTAGCCCATCAGCAAACGTCCACTTTGCTGGTGCACAAACGTGCAGGTATACTGTAATACTTGCATGTTAATTCCACACCGGCAAAGTCGTAATGAGGCCCAATGTCTTTTAAATCTAATGGTAACAGTTTTAGGTTTAACAGATGGGCCAGGCCACAGCATGAAACAATCACAAAAAATCTAACCAGTGGACCGTAGAGCTTCTCATTTCCCAATCCTTTTACCTGAAGTAATGGTGATCAAAATACATGTTTTCCAATAAGAAAGTAAGGGACTCCAAAGAGGTTTTCTGAATACACTTCAAAACTATCAACAGGTGAGAAGGTGGGACAGGGGAGTGAAGCCCGCTCATGATCAGCCTACTTGCCAGCAAATTGTCTTTTTGACCTCACAGTACCACATTTCCAAAAGTAAAAAATCAATCAAAAACCTCACATGTTGACCACAAATTCATGTTGACACAATAGTTCAGGTGATGATTCTGATCACACCAACCAAAGGAATGATTCCAATGGCTCAAAAACCACCCAAATGTACAGCCTTTTGGTCTTTTGAATTTCCATGTCAACAGGAGCTTAAATGTCCAACCTCCATTGCAAGACCACCTGGCCAGGCAATGTTTTTGCAGAAATGAGTAGAGCAGAAACGCATACCATAGGTGACATTGAATTATAGAAAGCCACACCATGCCAACTACAGCAGGCGTCTGAAGGATCAGAAAGCAGGGGGTAAAAAGGGTCACGAGAGAACCTCTGCGCGACTGGTTTTGTTTTTTTCGAAGGGATGTTGGTCAGCAGGGGAATCGGAGAAAGCGAAAAGATGTGATGCCAGTGATGAGTGACAGGACATCCAACTTTCAGATTTCAGATGCCCAGGGACTCTGAGAAAAACACAGGCCAGTGGTGAGCAGTTGGTGAACGTATCCACAGTCAGCACTCTGAAATGGAGAAAAAATGCCCAAAAAACTATTGGGGATAAAGAGTAATTGATGGGTATATGGCATCATTGCCAAGTTTCTACTCTCCTTATGGAAGTTATAGTTTGTGTTCCATTGACGGGGCTTATAGCGGGGGGGAATGACAAGCTCGTAGCTACAAGCCAGGTATAAAATGCCACTTGCCACCTCAACTCTTCTCATGCATAAACGACAGAGTTTCTTACTTGCAAAGAGTCAATTATCACTCGCCATTGGCTAGTGGCCGAGTACACACTTGGGGGACTGCTCATAGCATCACTGAGAACATCAAACATCTGTTCATGGATTGTCCTGGCTTGCATCTTGAACAGGTTTCTTCTATAAAATGGTGGGTACAATTAAAAACTTTGATTTGATCGAACTGTGGAAACAACTATTGAATCTGACCTCTTTAGCTGAAGTTGTGGCAGTCGCTGCATTTGTAAAATCTTGGCAGATTCCAATATTCAAAGAACAGTCATAAAAACTTTTCTCTTTTAGGAAAATGTAATCTGTTTTCTTTATTGTATACATAAGTTTCATATGATGTTACTATTAAGTGTTTTTATTGTTCATTGTAACAAGTAATTTTTGTGTTGAGTTTAAAATGTAATTCAATTTTTTTCTTTATCTCGTTTTGTACATCTTTTTGTAAAGGTTTTTATAAACCACACAAAAAATACGAATAAATAGTCCTACTAGGCCTTGTATACAAAAGAAGTTTAGGGTCAGCCCTAAACTAACCAAGCACTCTTGTTTTGCCCTATTGGCAAGTTGCAACAACATGTACGAACTCATTTCAATAGTATAGTCTCTTTTTCTTCTAAGTGGTCCTTAAGTCATAAGTTCTAAGTCCATGTAAAGTTACTCAATGCCTTTTTATTTCTCCATAAAAGGCAGTGAAAATCCAATAGGTGTCCTAAAAAGTCAATGCATTTTGGAACAATGTCCGTCTTCAGGGCTGGACACTGTCTGCCTTAAAAGTTATGAACATCTGAGTAATTCCAGTCATCTGTGCTGGATAAAAAAGCGCGTTATGTCTATGCGGTCTATATCGATCTTCAGAATGAAGAAAACCGAGTGTGGAACCCTCAGGACTTCCTGACTGTGCATGTAGACCCCCATAGACATAACACGCTTTCTTATCCAGCACAGATGACTGGAATGACCCCTTAGACACACATTCTTTTGAATACTGTATATCCTTGGGCAAAGGTGCAGGAAGGCTGGTGCCCCAGGGGCTGGGCAAATGCCAGGTAATGGGTCAGCTAGTCCGAGGCTGTTGGGGAGATTTTCCTTAAGCCCTGTGGTAAGAGTTAGGTTCTGCTAACGATGCACTCGAGGGCACCAGGCTCTCCAGAGGTAGTTGTGACAGATCAGCCCAGATGCAGTCACCCTCAGGAATTGGAGTACATTTATTTCACAGGTACAGTACACACATTTCATTAAATCCCAGTAAGAGGATGGCCACACTATATTTTCAATAAAAATATCTTAATGTAAGGAAGGGTGAAAAGAAAAAGCAATACACGCAAAGGTAACTGTTAAAAACCAAAGATACCTGAATGCATTGGGTAAGGTTTACAGTTTTAAATGAGGGCTCTTTTGAGTCAATTGAGAGTTTCACCTAAAAAGAAAATGGTAATTGCAATCTTTTCTATCTGCAAGTTCAAGAGGAGACCAAGGGCGACGCGTAGTGTTAATGGGGGCAGATGACGATGGGGAAAATTACCTTTTGTGTGAGTGCCGCAAGAAAAAGTTTGTGGAGTACATTTGGAGGGAAGCCCTCCAGAGTTCTTTGAAGAGCAAGAAGAGGCCATGAGATGAGAAAAAGGCTTTCTAGCAGTGTCGGAGTCAGGAGAGCAATGCCAAGGGACTGAGAAAGCTGTTTGGCAGCAGGAAGTCTATGTTTTTCAGATGTAGTTACTCTGCACGTTGTTAAGCGACCACTCGGACAATCTAGTGATAGCAACCAGTGCAGAAGTGAACCAAAGAACCTCGGGAAGAGCAGTTATTCTCGATCCAGTTTAGAGGTTGGGCCCAGAGGAGAGAAAGGTGAGTTGGCTGTTGCAGGGCACCCACGTCATCCTTGAGCACAGGATTCAGCTTCTGAGGATGGAGTCAGTTCAGAGTGAACCCAAGTAAGAACAAATGTTGAAGTCCCAACAGAGGATCAAACTAATGAAGAAGGAGCAGGAGGGTGAGTTTGGCGCTGAGGTTGTAGAAATCTTGGGAACACGGGCTTCTGAAGTTTCCCAGTTGCCCGTGTTTGGTAGCTGACACTCTTTATGTAAAGACTGGGACAAGTAAAACGGTTGAGGGGTTAATGTGCCTGTTTTGTTTTGTGCAGCCTTTTACGTCAATGGATGTTTTTATAGATTCATCTATGGTGTCGACAGACATTCATTAAAAGAGTGGATGTATTCTGCAACAGCCAGTCTGTTTTCCTTCACCTCCTTTAGTAAAGGCAGGTTGTGCATTCATCAAATGAGGTTTGCTATCAACGCATACTTTCCAGAACATTTGGAATGGGTACAATGTACAACTATTCTTAATGGAACACATTTCTGTGCAAAGTGTATGCTGCCACATATTGTAGATCCTGAAAAATTAAATTTTGCTATATAGACAAGTAGAAAATATGTCTGGAATGAAAAACTAAGGGGGCAAACGTGGTGAAGCAGAATTCTTGTGCCGGGGGTTGGGCCTGGTGACGCCTTACTTTCATCATGGTAGATGACCTTTTTAGGCTCATCGAGCAGTGTTCCTTTGACTCCCTGAATACCAGGATTTTCTAGCGTGTCCCATGCAGGCTTGGGCAGTGTACTTTTAAAGCGGTCCGTCTGACACCAATTTACATACTAAAATTGAGCGACTCCTAAAGACAGCCTCTGCCTTTTTAAGTAAAAAATGTGCTCTGTGTAAAAGGCCAAGCATTAGATGCAGTAGGAAACATCCTTTTAAAGAAAGAACCCACTTAAAATAAATAAATATATTTCAGTGAAAAAACATTGTTAAAGGGACGTTATGGTTCAAAGTAAAACCGAAAAACCCCTGAAATTCAGCAGTTATGGTAAGATAAGCAACCATAACTCGCACCACCGTGCACTGCTAACACTAACACCCAGGACATCAAAGATGACATCAAATGTCATTGATAACATCACATGTGCATTTATTTTTCATGAAAACTCTGTAGGAGGGATTCTTATGTTGACCAAAAAGTGTGAAGAATCATTTGAATAAATATCATGAGCTAATTAGTGCATTAGTGCATTAAGCAATACATTGATATAAATAGCATTCTATTATGAAGTTCTATCCAGTATACTAAGCAACTCATGCAGAAACTTAGGCAGTGTGTGCAGTATACATGATGAAGGTGCAATATTCATAATCTAACATGTAATAAGTAGCTAATAAGACCCACTTAATACATAATTACACTTAATACAGACAAAACACAAAGAGACAACAACACATACAAATATGAGTATATACAGGCATATACAGGGACAGAGAAGTAAGCAAAAAAGCAGAAGTAGTAGCAGAAAGACTTCATAACCTAGCTGATTATCTTTATGCAGAGAAATGATTGCTCTGTTTCAAAGGTGCTACTTTCTGTATGTATGTGTATCAAATGATGTCAGTGAACACTAAGGAAAGGAGTGTGAGTACAATGTATACAAATATGAGCATATACAGGGATGGTATAGTAATACAAATAAAACTATGAGAAAGTGCTGATAACTGTAATGATTATCTTCATGCACAGAAAGGATTGCTCTCTTTCAAGCCTGTCTTCCACTATATATATGTTTCATATGATATGACTTGACCCCAAGTCTACAAATATAGTACCTTTTCAATTTTTACTTCCTGACTGTTACCGAAGAAAACTATGTGGCTTAGATATGTCAGTAAAGGGAAAAAAAGGGAGAGCCAGCCATGTGATGTCATCAGTGATGTCATCAATGACATTTGTGATGCCATCTTTGATGTCCTGGGTGTTAGTGTTAGCACTGCACGTTGTCAGGGGTTTTTCGGTTTTACTTTGAACCATAACGTCTCTTTAACAAAGTTTTTTTACTGAATTTCATAGGTTTTTAGTAGCGAAACTTAACCATAATATCCCTGACTTTAAATACATGTAACGTAGAACATACTGAACCCCTAGCTAGTGATTTTGATGTCCGCGAACTACTGCCATGTCCGCGGACATATTGAAAATCTGAGCGTGGTAAATGTAAATAGTGTGCCCCATTTCCCCTTTGAGGTTGGCTCTGAAAAGAGCCGTTCATTTTGTTTTTTTGCAGATGCTTGACAGACACCTGTTATTTTGTATTTTTTTTCTTTTTTTTTTACTTTACTCCTAAAATCTTCACATAAGCTTCTCCAAAGCAACCCTTACATTCCAAAACAGCATGGGATTTCCCATAAAAGATAAGGAAATGCCATTTTCTTTAAAATAAACAGCATTACTGGAATCAATATTCTCATTATTACAGAAAAACATACCAGCTCTAAGCATGAAGGCACACATGCCTCGGTTGATTACACACCTAGCATTGTTTTGCTGAGGACAAAAAACTGAACTTTTGCCCCATATTGCCCTAGGTAGTAATCCAGAAAAAATTACTTTGGCATTTGGAAGGATGTTCATTACTGCTTGAACCAAGTGTTCCAAATCTGCCAACAAAGTAGGGGAACTGACATAGCCGAAACGGAAAGCACCATAGTGCAAAACTACCACATGGGGACTGTTGATCCTGCCCATATCTTCACAAACTTGTACAATTCCCTGTACATTGCAATCAGGCACAGTGCTCCACACAACCTCCACTCCTTTAACATCAAAATTCTTTGCAACATGCCTGCATTGAGCATACTGTTGTAAACCATGCACAAACATATCTCCGAGCACCAACACCCTGACTTTCTCCACTTCTGCCATCTTCACTACACAGTCTCTTTCAACACAAATCCACAACCTCAACATCTGATTGGCTGATCCCTACAGTCTTCTTTCCATGCTGGATTTGCTGGAAAACCCCGGATGTAGCATGCCCTGTCCACGGACAGCCGCGGTGTCCGCGGACCACGTAACTCTTGGACAGCCCTTCTACCATTTCCACTTCACTCTCTGTGCCATTCCCTCATTGCACACAGCTAAGCAGTCACACAATATGGAGAACGTCCTCAGAACACCCCCATTTTGTTTATTTTCGGACATTTCTGGACACCGCAAGTGTTCTTATAACGCATGCAACTTGCCAGCGAACAATACGGACAGCGTCCTCAGAACACCCCCATTTTCTTTATGTACGAACATTTCAGGACACCGCGAGTGTTCTTCTGGCTCACTCTTTTTTTTCTTTTGCTAACATATCTAGGCCACATGGTTTTCTTCAGTAACAGTCAGAAACTAAAAATTGTATTTTATTTGTAGACGTATCCTACAAGTAGGTTCTTATAGTAATTCCCTTAGAGTCCAGTCACATCATATGAAACATATACATAGGGAAAGACACAAGCTTTAAAGACAGCATTATTTTCAAGCAAATAAATGATGATTTCTCTGTTTCAAAGCTGCTATTTACCCTATGTATATGTATATTGGTATGTGTTCTTGTCTCTTTCTGTTTTTTCTATAGTAATGCAATTATGTAATACATGGGTTTTATTAGCTACTTATTACATATTTCACAGTACACAAAAATCTATTAAGAAAACAATTATCATTTCATTATTCAACGTATTAACATTATAAATATTATACCTTCATCTTGTACGCTGCACACAATGCTATGTTTCTGCATTAATAGCTTAGTATACTAGATAGAACCCCATAATAAAATGCTATTTATATCAATGCCTCGTTCAAAGCACTAATTGGGGTATGATATTTATTGCAATGATCCTTGACACTTTTTTCGCAACATTATAATAAGAATCCCTTGTACACATATTTCATGAAAAGTACATACACATGTGATGTCATCAGTGATGTCATCAATGACATTTGTGATGTCATCTTTGATGTCCTGGGTGTTAGTCTTAGCAGTGCACGGTGGTGGCGCGAGTTATGGTTGCTTAGCTTACCATAACTGGCGAATTTCCGGGGTTTTTCGGTTTTACTTGGAACCATAACGTCCCTTTTAACAACGTTTTTTTTATTAGCACACAAACAATATACAAAGATGGAGTGTAAAAAGCAATTTCTCAGAGATGGCTGAACACAGAATGTTGCAAACTAAGAATTTAGGGTCGTTTACAGTGAAGGTGAGCTGCTTCCATTTTTTGCTCGTGTACCGGAGAGGCCCACGACTCGCACTATAAGGTTCTATTGTTTTTTTACCTTGACAGACGGGGATCGTGCTAAAAGACTTCTTTTGAAGGAGTGTTGCAAAAACGTAAGACACGATAAGGATGAAATTTCTGAAACAAAACCACTTTTATATATTATATCACTATGAGAAAGATTGTTGGCACAGATGGAGTCGTATTTTGGGACTGCACTACGCTTGGACAATGGAAAATGCCAATATAATGTAAATAACCCTTTAGATTATTTTATACCGGAATATAATAACAATAGCGTGGCATTAAAGCCCGGTTAAGTTGTACTTGTTCGTTCAATGTGGCATAGTGTTTTCTACCGTGCACTATCACCGCCAAATTGGTCCCCTGTCGCTTATAGGGCTCTGAAAAAGGCAGAGGACAGAGGGTGGGTTAATAGGAATAAGTTAACATACTCTGTTGCACTATCCTCGGTAGCAAATAGTTTCACGCCCTAATAAATAAAATGAATATTTTTAATGAAGATCGGCTGGTGAGACTAATTTACTAATTATCCGGCCGACGGATTTTTTTAACTGCCAGGTGCAGCTACGTCTAAACAACTTCATGACCCTCACCATTATATGGGACAATTGCCAAGGACCAATATGCCCTTACGCGGTACTAGCGGCTAGAAGCAACATACAAACCATTATGGTGGTCTCATGCCTCGTTGTTGGAACAGCCTTCTGATTATCAGTGTGACCATAGTGCTTCTTTTATCATAAACCAACACCCTGTGTACCGCAAAGGAACAGCGCGTGACTCAAGATGAACTTTTGCGGATCGACAGCAAAGACAAATGCAAATCGCTGAATATTCTCTAAACATTTGATGTCAAATAAAAGTACTTTACGAAATGTACAATCTTGCTGTTTGCTTTTAAATCACAGTTTCATATTCCGAATTGTTGCGCGCTGTGTTGTGAGATGATCTGTGTTGTTTTCCGGGTTCTGTGTAAAGTCGCTTAGGACTGGAGACTGGGTGCGTTTGGCTACGCACCCTGTACCGTCACGGAGAGAGACAGGGAATATGAATGCTTTGATAATGTCAGGCTTAGGGGCGGGAGATATGATTTAGTGTCGCAAAAGCAGGTCAGCCAGGTCGATGGGGCAAGTGATAGGATTATCGCATAATGTCGACACACAGCAGCCTGATTTATCATTTGTTTAGTGGGCAAAAAGTCGGGAAAGGGCCATAGGAAATTGTAATGTCAACGGACATAAGGAGGGTTCTTAGAACACTTTCAACCTGACAACGAACAATACGAACAGCCTTCTCAGAACACCCCCACTTTGCAATTAAACAAACATTACCTCCACTCTTCCTCGTCCCAGTACTTACTTCATGAGGTCCCTGCCTCTGACACAGGACCTTCTTCTATTTCTTTAAATTCCTATAACTCCTCCCCCACATCCATATCACTCAGTTTCATATTACCAAGCCGGAGCATGGGACCTTCCCCGCAGGAAGGGTGAGGAGGGTCATCAGTACTGTGACGAGGGAGAGTAGTATATATATATAATTATTTTTTTTTTTTTTTTTTTTTACTTTTATTTATTCAGCTTGGAGACACAAGAACAGGCAGGTACATACAAGGCATATATAATCAAAGCATTGCAGGCATTACAGACAGAGCGAATACAAGAACCGGTTTACACACATAGGGGGTTTATCCGAGGCCGGAGTGGGGTAGAAGGGGGACAACACAGGGGAGAGGGGCAGGAGTGATGGGGGAGAGAGTTGAAGAGGATGGAACTGAAGCAGAGTCAGTGGGAGACATGAATGAGCGAAACTTTAACCAGATGTCCCTGGGTCTTGAGTGGACAGGTTGTTGTACAGCCCAGGATTCCTCGGTGTCTGAGGCCCAAGTGACCGCTCTGAGCCACTGTGCACGGGTAGGCGTGGTAGGCCAGAGCCAACAGAGTAGGATGGAACATACTGTGAGTAACACGCAGAGGCTAGCCAGTTTCCTGGAGTCCCGGCCGAGTTCAGGGAAGTCATGAAAAGGGCATCTCATCAGGGTTGGAGTGATAGGATGTTCGAGGGTGTCTGACATGGGGGAGGATACTGCGCCCCAGAACTGGGTAAGATGGGGGCAGGTCCAGATCATGTGAATGTAACCAGCATCAGCGCAACCGCACCTGGGGCACCTCGGAGAGAGATCATTCGAAATACGATGTAGTCTGCTCGGAGTGTAGTGGTACCTATGGAGTATCTTGAATTGGATCAGTTTGACGCGGGAATTGGAAGACACCCCATGAGTACGTGCGCACATGTGGGCCCACAGTTCGTCAGTGATTTCCAGTCCAAGGTCATCCTCCCAAGTAAGTCTTAATTTGGAGAATACAGGGACCGATCTGGCTTGTACCAGGGAGTAGAGTCTGGAGATTTTGCCCCTCATAGGGGTGGGAGAAGTTTACTCGGTAACTATAGGCTCATCGGGCGGTAACGCCGGAAAGCTATGGTATTTGTGTTTGAGGATTTTCCGAAGAGAGGAATATTGAAGCCAGACGGATGGTCTCGTCTCAAAGAGGGTGGGAGATCAGGCCACTCTATGAAATTGCCCTGGTTAAAAACGTCTTAGAGTAATTCATATCCGGCCTCAGACCACCGGCGCACGATATGGTCAGGTACGTGTGAGACCTCTGGGAGGAAGTTCCAAAGTGGTAGGTTACCGTGAAAGTGATAGCCGGTGCCTAGCAGTTGCCATGTTTTAAATAGGGGCAGAGACGTACAGGCCGCCGGGTCAAGGGAGTCCGATGCCACCGGCCAGGGAGTGATTATCAGGGAGCGAACGTCTTGATCGCATACCGAAAGCTTCTCTAGCCTAACATGGCGAGGGGAGTCCGATGTGTTGAACCAATGCGACGTGTATTGGAGTTGTGAGCCCAGCCAGTACTTCAGAAAATCGGGAGCCCCAAAGCCGCCAGCCTCCATTGGGGTGACCAGGGTCCTGAGCTTGAGCCGGACCGCGCCCGAGTGCCAAAGGAAGGCATTAATGGTGCGAGTCAATGCCTGAAAGAACCCACTACTCAGCCACTGGGGGATATTGGAGAACCTGTATAGGAGCTGGGGTAATACCACCATCTTCAGAATCCCTATCCTGCCCGCAAGTGAAATCGGAAGTTTACTCCAGCCCGTTGACTTTTCTGTGAGGTTTTAAGGTATTTCTGATAGTTCTCCTCGAAAACCCGTTTGGTGTGACGGGAAACCACAATGCCCAGATAGGTAAAGTTTGATTGAGCCCACGTGAATCCCAGGGTGTCAGGGGGGGGGGGATGTGACGGCAGTGAGCGGGAAAAGGGTGGATTTAGAACAGTTCACGTTGAGGCCAGAAATACGGCCAAAAAGTATATCTTCCAAGATCGGGGCCAGATTAATGTCAGGAGAACGGCTGAAGAGAAGAGCATCGTCGGCATACAGAGACACTATGTCCGAAGTGCCAGCAGAATGCAACCCCCTGTGTGAATGACAGTGACGAAGTATGTCTGCAAATGGTTCCATCGCTATGCGAAAATTAGGGGCGAGAAGGGGCAGCCCTGTCTCGTGCCCCTAGCTATTTGGAAGAGGGGGGAGCATCGGTCTTCTGTGCGGACACTGGCTACGGAGTTGGAATAAAGCAGTCTGACCCAGGAGAGGAAGCAGGGGCCGAACTTGCATTTTTCGAGTACACGCCAGAGATATTTCCACAAAACAGAGTCGAAAGCTTTTTGCATATTGAGTGTCGCTGCTACCGCGTGGACATTCGGGTTAACCCTGCTTATAATGGTAAAGAGGTGTCTCAGATTCAAAGAGGTGGAACGTCCCGGGATGAATCCCGCTTGATCGGGGTGAATGATGTGTGGCATGTAGGGCTCAAGGCGTAAGGCTAGCAGTTTGGCGTAGATCTTGACGTCCCCGTTGATAAGTGAAAGTGGGCGGTGGGATTTACCGGGTTTTAGTGAAACAGTTATTGTGGCTTCTCGGAGCGAAGGGTGGAACTGACCTGTTTCCACTGATTCCTCCCAAAGGGCCATTAAACGAGGGAGCAGGAGAGATTTAAAGTGTTTGTAGAATTAGACGGGATTACCGTCTGAACCTGGGGATTTGCTGGAGGAGAGTGAATCTACAGCATCCGAGAACTCCTCGGGGGTAAATGGATTCTCGAGGGAGCCGATGGTCTCGGGGGAAAGGATCGAGAGAGTGAGGTTATCCAAGTAGGAGTCAATCTCCGGTGTAGGGGCGCTGTCCACGTTAGCATGCAGGGATTCATAGAAAGAAAGAAATTCCGAGTTAGTGTCTTGCAGAGACGTCGCAGGAGTGCCATCGGGCCTTTCTATTCCAGGGATAGGCGGGGCGCCAAACTCGGCGGAGGAGTCTGGCCAGGAGGCGGCTGGGGCGTTCGCCTTCCCTGTATTTCCTCGCAAGGCCCGGGCTGTCCAGAAACCTCAGTTCACGGTCCGCGAGAGAGCGGAAGGTGTCGATTTCCGTACCAATTGATGCTAGGATTTCAGGGGTTTGATGTAACGAGCATTGGGCTTCCAGTGCAGACAGCGTAGCCTCACTCTTGGCAATATCTTTGCAAATTGTTTTAAGAATGCCATTTTCGTTGGACAAAGCAATACCTCTAATATAGACTCTTAGAGGATGGCCTGCAAGGACACTGTGTTGGTATTGAATTCGAAGAATTCCTCGATTGCCGTCTCCAGCTCAGAGCTGAAGACCAGGTCGAGAAGGGAGTGAGGTTTCATTCTCCAGTGTCTAGTTCGGTCGCGATCCGGGTCCCAGCACAAGGAAATAGTCACCGGTGAATGATCAAAGAGGGTTCTGGGCAGGATCGTTAAGCGGGATATATTCCTTACGAGAATGTCAGACACTAGCCATCTGTCAATTCGGGAGTAGTTGTGCACAGAAGAATAAAAGGAGTAGGAACGGGAATCTGGATTGAGGAGCCTCCATGCATCCACCAGGGCCAGTCGGGGGAGAGATAATAGAGTGGTGTAAGCGGCCCTGGAGAGTTGGCGAGGTCTGGAGCCGGATCTGTCCAGGTCCACGTCGAATATTGTGTTGAAATCACCTCCCCAAAGGATTGGTAACAGCGGAAAACTGTCGAGGAGGGACGTGAGGTGCAAGTAGAAGTCTGGGTCGTCAATATTGGGGCCATAGATATTTAACGGGACCACCTCCTTATTTTGGAGGGTACCATGGAGTAGCCCATATCTGCCCTGGGGGTCGATCAGTGTAGCTATGGGATTAAACTTCAAACTCCTGTGAATTAGAGTCATGACCCCGCGGCTTTGGGTGGAGTATTTGGTGTAGTACCTTTGAGGGCCCCACATTTTGGCGAATTTTTCACAGAACTCAGTACAGGCATGCGTTTCTTGCAGAAATAGGATTTTGGCCTCATGTCGTTCGGCCTGAAGCTGTAGTTGTCTCATTTTCTTATAGTTTCCTAGGCTGCGGACATTCCACCTCATGAGTGTCAAGGTGTCCTCTGTCTGCAGATTAGGGGTGTCTATTCGGGGCTGCGGATAAATAGGGTGGTAACCCCCATGGTCGGTTCATCGGGTGGCTAGGCCTGCAACAGTGTTGGATCCACACTGCCCTTTGCACCACTTCTTCCGTGAATACCTAGCCTTTTTTAACATTAAACCCAAAAGTGCCCACCCCCTCCCACATCCCTCCCCCAAACAGAGGGATGATAACCCCATACCCAAACAACCAAATCCAAACCAATGGCATCTACGCCCGGGGGGCCTGTGAACTGGCCTGGCGGCGATGTTCCAGACCGGAAGGCAATGTAAGGATGGTCATGGTGCCTAGTAATGGTAACGGGCGTTACACGGGCAGAGCCCTACCCAAGCGGACAAGGCCCGGTCGCACAATAGCGACAACAGTTTAGTCACGATTGGAAGGAGCAGCCTCCCAATCAACCAAGTCGCGGCAGTGGACTGGTTGAGCTACACATATTACAGGGACCCTGTAATATCGAATAAGCGCTGGAAAGGGGGTTAGACTAGGGAGGGCTTAGAAGCAGGCCCGGAGGTCCACCCCAAGGTTGAGAGGTCACGTATTAATTTGTTAATTGCACGTTCCTGGGGTCAGGGAGTATCACTTGCTGAACATAATCTGGTAAGGCCATCCCCATGGTAATGAGGACCCCGGTCAAGTAGTGATTTTCTTTTTTCACCATAATTTGAAGGGCACCATACCAGTGTTAGGTGAGCGCCGCTGAAAGGGAACTAATTGGGGGAAGCGTTCAGCATTGAAACCGAGGGGAACCCCCAGGGCTCGGGGGCAACCCAAGGAGCAGGACATGCGTGTCACTGGTAACCAGGACCCCTTAGTAGGGAGCGGATCCCTCAAGCACTCATTCAGCAACCAGGGCCCACAATAGCAAGTCAAGGTCCCAGACCATAAACAAACAATTAAGAAACGTAGCGATAACAGTATGTGTTGCAGTCAAGGTTCAACCAGGAAAGTGTTCATCGAGGAATCTGGATGCTTCTTCTGGGATTGTGAAAATATACACCTGGTTAGAATGTTCGACTCTCAATTTGGCAGAGTATAGCATGGCGTATTTGACCTGCAGGTCTCGCAGCCTCCTTTTCACTGCAAGAAAGGTTTTACGTTCCTGTTGGACCGCCACTGAGAAGTCTAGGTATAGATGGATCCTGGCAGCGCCCAGGAGTAATTCACCCTTGGCTCTCGCCGCTCTAAGGAGGGCGTCGCGATCCCGGAAATGTAGGACTCTAGCTATAATGGGTCTTGGTGGAGCACCAGGTCTGGGTTTTGCCATGAGGGCACGATGAGCACGCTCGATTGCAAACTGAGGGGAAAGCTTTGGAAAATCCAGCAATTGTAACGTGCTCAACATAGTCCTCCATAGGTTCCTGTATGCCATCCTCGGGTACTCCAATCATGCGAAGGTTGTTACGCCTCGAGCGGGATTCGAGGTCCTCGTTCTTTTTCTCAACCTCGGTGACTCGGCCAGAGAGTGCAGAGACCTCTGCTCTGAGGGAGTTCATATTATACTCGGCGGTGCCCACTCGTGTCTCGGTAACACGGCCGTCAGTCCCTTCTATGTGGGCCTTGATGGAGGATAGAATGCCGTTCATGTGTCAAGCTTGCTATGGAGTGTGGTGTACCCCTCCCGGATGTATTCCATTATTTTTTGAGACTCCGCCGGGTCAGATGCTGACGAATTGGATGGTTCCTGACCAGACGCCCCCCCCCCCCTGCCACCTGGCCCGGCTGAGGACTTTGTAAACATGTTGATCGAGCTTCGCTTCTTCCCAGTACCCTTGGTCATGCTGCCAGAGGAAGGGCGGGCCCAGGGCCCCAGGGGGCGGTGAGGGCATCAGGGCAGACCGGGGGGCGAGGGGGAGGCCACCAAGGAGGGTCCGATGTTATTGTGGGCGCACCGGAGACCACAGTGACAGTGTAGGTTACAGCGCTATGGCAGTCTACGGGGTCACCGCTGCCTGAAGGGTCGATGACCAGGAGGAGGTTGTGAGATAGCCGATGAGCTAGGCCACCAGTGCAGGTTCAGCTGAAAATCCAGAATGAGAGCCAAGGGCCTGGGACCAGTGCACCGCAGCCCGGGTGGATAGAGTAGTGGCTGTGAGCACCGCTGCAATTGAGTGATTTGGGGGGATTACTTCTCTTTACAGATGGCAGGGCGACCTGCACAGTGAGCGCGTGTCCAGAGCGGCAAACGGGGCGCCCGGGGCCCGGCAGTGATGAGGCAGTTAGTGCAGAGGATTCGTGGGTCCCAGGGAACTCAAGTGAAATAAGGGAACCAGTCAGCACTCACCGCTGTGAAAGGGGCCCACATGAAGTGCCTCCAATCACAGTCTATCAGAGCTAGGGGCCCGGGAGGACTGGTGGAGGAAGTGGACATAGCCACGGCAGGCCTGGAGTATCAAGGTCCATGCACTGATATTAGATCCAGGGGTAGCGGGGTCAGTGCCTGGAGGGGGCCCCGCAAGGAGCCAGCGGTCGCCACCGTGTGCTGATAGTTAAAAGGCACGTGGGACGCTGGGGCTCAACGCCCGAAGAAACAGCAACCCCCCGGCGGGCTGGGAGGGCAGAGGGGCCACGGAGCGCGGCACCAGTCACAGTGAATGCTGATGTTGAAGGCCCAGGCACCGCTCCCGCACACGGAGGGAGAGGCGACATGGCTCGGAGCCAGCACCGTCTCAGGGTAGGTGGGGAGGGCGGCCCGGGCTCCAGGACACTCACTGATGTCGTGAGGGGCAGGGGCATCCCCCAGGCTGGATCCCAGGCAGAGGACCTCCCGACTCGGTGTTATGCTTGAGCTAAAACATGGCGCTAGTGCGCAGTGTATCCTGGGAGCACTCAGAGCCATAATGGATATTTACTTCATGCCGCAGTGAAAAACTGTACTTATTTTGCTGAGAGCTGAATTTACTTTGCTGAAGAAAACATGCTTTCCAAAACTGGTATGCAGTCAAGGACATTCTGCTGGGAAAGCTGGCTTTGTTGTGTCTTGTTATGAGTTATGGGACTGTTTTCCGTGGCGCTTGTTCTTAGAGGAGGGAAGCGCTTTGCTCCTTGAGGTTACTGTCGGTTGACCCAGCTGGCAACCAATGGTTGCCCATCAATGCGCAAGTGCATTTGCCAGAAGGTTCGAGAAATTACCACCCCTTTTTGAGGAGAGCATATATGCGGAACCCCTCAACGGTCAGACTGGACAAGTACAAAGACCTCAGTCGGAGGGGGGACGCTTCCGTCCGGCATACCTGTGGGCTGTTGTGCTCTCGGCCTGGCTGTTATTGGGGTCTTCCAGCCGCTTCTGGCGAGATGAGGGATTCAGTTACACCCACGGTGATGTATTTTCTTTTGAATTCTCTGTCTTTTCTGTGATTTATTTCTGTGTTATCACTTGTTGCTTCCAAGCTTTGAATAAATAGCCGTATAAGTGCTCATTACTTTCTAAGAGTGCGTGCGGTTGTAAGTCATTGCGTCGTCTACCTGCGTTTAAAGTATTGGCTCTGCAATTGCATTGGTGATTAATGACTGTCTGTGCACTCTGGGCGAGCAATACACTCGGTCCCGCTGGACTTCAGGATACAGCACGCCCACCACTCTAGATTAGGACGTGGCCCCCACGTCCCAGTCAGGGGGCCGGGGGCTTCAGCAGGACGAAGTGAGGGACGGGGCAGCGCCATGCCACAGAGCGCCCCTCCCCCCTCAGCAGGGCCCGGATCCACGGAGCCTCGGGTACACAGTCCTGGAGCCGAGAGGCAGGGCGGAGCAGCACCAGCTCCCGGCCGGATTTCGGGACGTTAGAACTCTGCAGCCCCGTCGACCCGGGAGGCGGTGTTCGGGCAGTACACGCCCGGGGCTCCCAGCAGTAGGATCAGGTAGCTGGAGCAGAGTTTAGCAGGGCACCAAAGCAAAAAGTTAACAGAGGAAGGCACCTCACAGGATGGAGCACACAATTAGGCAGCCATCTTCACAAGCGCAACAGCGCCCCCCCCTTTAAAATATATTTTAAAGAAATTATATTGCGCCTATTGGTAGACCTTCAAATGTTTGTGGCAACTAAAAGCAATGAGGCTTAGCAGTAACTGTGGTACACACCAGAGTCCCCTCATAAACCCCTGAGGTGCCTGAGATTAAAAAAAAATAAACAGAATAAAGGCAGGCGCTGTGAGCAATCGTAGAGCAGTTATGAGGGCTAAGGTAGATGCCAGTATCCGTTAGGAGCTGATGATGGAAAAAAATACACATGCGCTCGATCTACCATGATAATTGGTGGCAGGGAGTGTTATGAAATATACATTCCAGGACCTATCTAAACCTTAACTTTGTTGGTCTACTGCCTCCTCTGTATCTGGGTGAGGTTCTGCTAGGCAGACATTGAAGCGCTGAGAAACCATAAGACAGAATTACAGATTCCAGTCCCAATAAGATAGCTCAGCAGAATAAAATACCTGATATCTGTGTCTATACAGTAGGTTAGCTGTTCAAGGCCGTGAAATAGCCTTGGGGGTATGGGTGCATACCTTGCCCAATGGGATATCTCACTGCATAAATTACTGGCATGTGACATGGGGCCAATGTGCACTTTACAGGTTCGATTCCCACAGCAGGGCTGACTCAGCCCTTTGTCCTTCTGAGGTCGACACATTGAGTACTATAAATTGGGTAGTAACACCTGTTATTTATACTGCAACAAAACTGCAGGAAGGTAGTTTGCGCCATATAAAACGTCAAGTATTGTATCACTTGTAGGTTGTAGAATCCAATACCAGTGAGATGGTTAAGGGGTAAAGTCACTTGCAATAGGGTTGTTCTGTGACGGGAAGGTCAGAGGTTCCATTCCCAATATGATGACATGGGGGGGGGGGGGTTAATGTGTCTGCTGCAGAGATCCAATTGTAGACTGCAGACAATTTGTTGTAATTCTAGAAAAATAGCCTAGAGAGTCACGTGTTTGCTGAAGTGGTTGGCATTTATCCTACATATCACTGGTTAAAATCCTTTGGAACCAACTTAAACTTTTATAACCCCAATGTTCTTAATATACTATGACAAGTTTTAAATGAGGCACTTGCAGTAACTTTTCCTATAGAATTTGGACACACCAGGGATTGGGCACTTAATTAAAATGAAAGCGTTCAGATTTTTGTACCCAAAATTACGTTTTTAACTTTCTGAGATTGCGATGCAGGAACTTGTCTCCAACAAGAAAAAGAATGCCAGCCGCAACATCAGAGAGCCGAAAAGGTAGACATATTGGAGTGGTACAAAGCAGCAATTAAGAAGGACAGTGCATTGGTCGTCATGTTTTTTTTCTTGTTAATGGGATAAAGAAGTAAACTGCACACGTTTGTACTCTGACAATCAGCACTGCCCGTCCCATAGAGAGCCAGCTAACAAGTATGAAGTAATGCATGACTGTCTATATGTGTTCTTGTTCCAGCCCCTTTGCTGTTAAAATCATAATCCAACATATTTGAAAGTCTTTGAGGGACTACCTACCCTTTTTGGACCACTGGAAGAAAGTACTGCTTAGCATCCTAATGGTTTGCATGCAGTCACACTCAGCCATCGCTTAAGTTCTAATGAGATCAAGAAATGTGGCTTTCAACAGACACATACCTCCCCACTGCTGTTGCCTGGCTCATGTTTTAGTTTTTGCTATTAGGTGGCACTGAAGAGCTTTAACATAAGAGCTTGAAATGGGTCCTTTGAATGTAGGTTTGTAATGATTTTCAATGCATAAGACCTATGAGGGTGGATTTATGTAGTTTGGCTTTGTGTCCCACCCATTTGATGCGCATTGCTAAGTGAAATAGGATTTTCCTCCCATTCCCACCCATTTTCTCTCCAACCACACCTGTTTCTGCACTCTTTGGCTCAATGTGTACTCTGTGGTGAATTTGTCAGCCGTTTTTCCTTCCAAAATGGCAGCCACCATGTTTTAATGTTATTAAAAAGTTATTTGACTTGATTGATTTTTTAAAAAAATATATTTCCTGCAGCTTTCAAGTTATGTTAGACATTTTACTGTGTTTTGTATTAAAAATAAACAAGGAAGTGTAATAGTTATGTTTTGGTTTAAAATGGCTGTGAAACTATACATCTAGTGACTTGTGGGGGATTGGTTGAGTGTTTTTGATGTGAGGAACACCTGACTGGGTGTGCAGTTTCTTAGTGATGTCAGTATTATGTGATTGGCTCTAGACTGTTTTTTTTTTGCCACACAGCAGCCATTTTCTTTCACCAAATCCTTTTTTTAAAAAAATGTTAATCTTTGATTCTTTCTTCGTTCTTCTCGTATGTGTCCAGCGTGCTAACCTAAGCTGCATTTATCACTGCTAGCCAGCTCTCTGTTTACAAGCCCTTAAGCAGTTACTAGGTATTTTACATCTGACAGAGCAATAGAGTAAATTGGTAATTGCTACATCGAAACAGTGCCTACATATCACATGCCTAGTATTCAACACGGTTTTTGGCCATGTTCTAAAGTTGTCTAGGAGACACCTGTATGACTGTTGAAACCTTAAGGGGTGTGTTTGAATTTGGCTTTGACAGTGCAGTAGACCCTGCACTGTTTACCTTTTAACGCATGTCCACAAAAATGTGGGACGCCAGGCACTCAAGGGTTCCCTCGACTTGTGCCCTGTTAATTAGTGGGGGACAGTTGAAACCACAAATCCCAGAATGCAAAGTTCTTTTGACTGAAGTGGCAGAATAACTGCTTATTTTACTATGGGCCCCAGCACAAGCCGTTCTTCATTCCTCCTGTCTCACTAGGGGGCTGTGTCCGCCTTCTGTTGTTCTCCTGCAGGATCTGCAGCAGACCGCTCGACACACCTCGCTGCTCTCTCCCCTCACCGGCTGTTGGACACACTTCTCTTCTCCCACTCTGCTCCTCCAGCTCTGGCCGTTACCCAACAAACTGGGAGCGTGGGGGACCCATCAGTTTGTGACTCGCAGCACACTCGGCCAGAGTTGACTCCTCACTCCACTGTTCCAACCCCCTTGGGGCCAGCTGCTGCTCCCCCTCCCCGGCTTGCAAGTTCTTCCAGTGAATGTCCATGTCCCCACCGTTGCCGTTCCATATCGGCTAGTACAAGCCTCCTCGATTCCGGCCGCAGATCTCCGTCCGGCAGGTCTAATCTTCTATTCCGCAAACTCTCCGCCACATATTATGGTCCTGGTGCCATCCTCATCTGCGACAGGCACCGTTGCTACTTTTATTTTCCCACCTGCTGTCCATATTTAAAAGGAAATACTTATTCATTATTACTTCTGTGTTTTTCAAAGTGTAATTGATTGGCATGAGATTGAGCAGGCACTACCACAAGCGTGATAACAATTGTGAAACAGGATTTGTTAGTGTTGGCATCCTTCACCTCACTCCGTGTGTCCAGCAACATCACTCATCCTACACCTAAACTTAATACAAATGGAAAATAATTATAAGAGGGCCGGCAGCGCTCCTGCCCGCCTTTGCCTGGCAAAAAGTTTCATTTAAAGGTGAACATTATATGACTTGCATCACTGCTAGGAAGCAGGAATCCCCCTTGGCCTCTGAGTAATTGCAAACGCTGGTCCTTGTTTTTCAATGCAGTTAGCACAAGCAGCATCTGTGCTGCATCTCACTCCTTTTTATTGCGCTAAGACGAGTGGAGCACTTGCCCAAAGTTAACACATTAATCTGTCGCTATTTTATGTTTGTTTTTCTTAGAATAATGAAAAACAGTGGGACGGGCTAGCTATCTAGAGAAATCGAAACCGCAAGGGGAGTCAAACAAGGCTGCCCGTTAGCACCCGCATTATACAATGCATACACGGGCGACATTGGGCAACATGAGGCCAACCTAAGGATTTTCCCGCCAAAATTAGGTAATGATAAAATCAGTCGCTTGCTGTATGCAGATGATATAATATTGCTCAACTACACGGCAATAGGTCTCCAACGTAGACTAGACGGGCTACAAGAATATACAAGGGAAAACAACCTGGAAATTCACACCAAAAAAACGAAATTCTTAATCCTGAAAAACCATTGTAAACAAAAAGAAACTGGAAGATGGTCTATTGCGGGGCAAAAGGTGGAAAAAGTGACCGTTAACTGCAGTTGACAAGACAAGAAACCCAAATGCAGGAAACGCTTTGGGTTAAAACAAAACTTGTGACGGTGCAAGCAAAGAAAGTCGACAGAAAATACATTGATTTTCAATGCAAGCAATTATCAACTTCTACAAGGTGAAAGCTATCCCGGCCATTTTATATGGCACAGAAGCAATGCCTGCTTTACCAGACAGTATCTGGTCAAGACTGGAAGGTTTTCTTTGGAAAAGAAGACTAAATCTACCGCAATCAACACCAATTGCGTCGATAAGAAGAGAACTAACGTTGGTCTCCCTCAAAGCAACAGTTATGCTAAATGACTTGATGCTGTACCGGAAAATCAGAATCTCAAAACTCAAAATGTATGAATTAATCAGAGAGGAGACGGAAAACAAATGACACAAGATGCTGACAGCCTGGGCCAAGAAAAACAACAAACTACTCAAAGAAATTGGAAGCTCGGAAACAGAGCTATAAGAAAACCCCAACAAAACAAAATCGAGACTAAAAATCTGGGATTGGAATCAAACTCTCGAAGACGCTGCAAAAAATAAACTCACTCAGCATCTCCCACCAAACTTACAAAAAAGTCAATGATCCTCTTGAATACATTCTAAAATTTCCAGATAAAGGAACACGAACAACCTTCCTAAGAACGTGCTTAAATCTCCTGAAAACCAACGAGATACTTGCAATTTGAGAAACCTCGACAAACAACAAATGCCGCTTCTGTAAGATCGAGGAAAACGTGGAAACTGTAAAACGCCTACTTCTATCATGTAGAGGAACCACACCAAACAAACTCATAAGGGACATCTGTTTAAAAAGGCCTTTATCTTAGACGAACAACACTGGTGGGACCATTTGATGAGTGTCAAAACGACGAAATCAGTGATTGCAGTGGTAAAATTCTTTAACAGTCTACATTTAGACACCTTAACCTGGAACACAATGGAAGAAGAAGAACCCTCAAAGCTAAGGGGTGAAGCGTGACCAGATGTTTTTAACAAAAGAACTTAAGGACATAAAATCGAAAGTTTACACAAAACTTGTAAAAACTGTAATGAAAAGTTAAACCAAGAATACATTTAAAAAACAAAACTCATTAGTCAACCATTTTCTGCAGTTGTTGAAACTGCACAATGTTCATCCTCTCAAAAATGTGACCGCTCAGAAGTAGATATACACGAAGGGGATAAGAAGGAAGTGTCTCAAAGGCACATGCAGCAGTCCACTTGTCAGCCATCTTCCGCTACTAATTCAGAACAATGGTGAATGAAAGTCGTTGGCACCATACCGTTATTTTGAAAATCTGAATTTTTGTAAAACTGTATCAGACTTTATCAAACTTTTTAAATGTTTATCTCTGTAAAATCCAAATCGCAAAACTTGCGTTGAATGGGAGTAAGTATAGCAGTGAGTTATCCTGTTAAAAGCCACGTGATTTGTAGCAAAATTGTAAATAAAGTATATATATCATTTTATGCGACTCAACGTAATAATAGTAATATGCAGTGTGCCAAAAGTGTCATTGCCATAATTGTGTTCATGACACCATGGTGCATTATAAACACCGTGATCTTGTACTTAGTATCTCCTAGCGATTACTGGTAAACTAGAACGAATACATTATTGCGCTAGGTTTGTGTGCTAAGAAAAGTTTGAGATGCAATAATTGACAGTGACATGAGAATGATCTCATTTATAAAACTGCAATGCCCAGATTACATATGCAATCCTCATTGGCGAGCAACTGGCCTCGCTCATCAACTTCCCCAGAACGCGAGGAAATGCACACGACTCAGAAAAACAGCACGGCAGGTCCAGGCAAAAACATGTTTTCAGTCGGGATGTATCATGCTACCTCTATATTCAGTGAAATCGTGCCATAGGTTTACCCAAATCCAGTAGCGGCTGGTGATTTTTAATTTTGACCATTGGGTGGTGCTAAAGCTCCAAATATATATTTGCAGAAACTTGCATTAGAGTACAGCTGGGGAGAAATGACATATAAGGGACTCAGAGTTCGGTTATTTCCCCACTCGTTGACGGCCAATGGCAATGTACTCCCTTTGGCCATTGCCACCCACTTCCTGCCACTACTCAACCAAAACACATAATTCTGCGATCTCTTTGAGCTACCTTTTTAAAGCCTCACCTTCAAACTTTGTGCTCAAAGCGCCTGCCAGTGTTTTTTCAAAGCAGTCTTCTGAGAGTTAATGACTTAATTTGAGCTGTAAACACACTATTGATATGATGAAAATGTCTTAACCAGGACTACCTTCAGCCGCTCGATTTATAAGAATGATGTGCGTCATTCTTGTTTAATACAAGCATTGGCAAAGCTAACAGTTTTGGTTTGTGTATACGTATTTGCTACCATTGATGGACAGTTAACAGCACCACAGTCCACAGTAGTGTCTGGCAAATGCATTCCCCATGCCTAAACAAAAGCCAAAACGGTTGGCATTGCATAAAACGTGGGAAATTATTTTGAGGAGTTGATGCTTCTTTATGAAGTAGTACAGGGGCCTGCCTGCTCGCTTCCCAAGGTTGCTGACTCTTTGTCGGCTGCCACGTTTGCTCGGGTTTGGTCCAGTCTGGGCCCCCAAGAAAGCAACAGCACCTTTCTGCCTGACCTCCCTCGACAGCCTTGGCGATGGGTGGCGGAGTCCCTTGGCCTCCCAACCTGCCACAGGAAGGTGCGGAGATCACATACTAAGCAAATTAATGGCACGATCGCTGTGAGTACTGTTCCTTAGCAACCGAGCAACACATAGAGTAGTGCCATTCAGAGCTTGTGCTACACAGAGCAAGGATGGGTTGCCTTTTTAACTGCTCGCGGAGTTCCCATTGAGATCGGATTCGAGAGAGAGCCATTCCACAATAGGCCTGGCTTTAGTAGCGGGATGGTGACACGTACTAGCCGAAAGAAAACCATGTTAAGGAAAGGTATCGATGTTTAACCCCAGAAGTGACACGTCGGGTCACAGTGCTGCTCGGCTCAACAATGCCGCAAGCACGTGCCACCAAATAACACCAGTGGCACGACTGTTGGGCAGATTGGGTTTCAGCCATTTTCTGTTATGTGGACTTGATCTGGCTGACCTACAGATCCATGGCAGGACAGGACTCTGACAATAAACAGTGCCTGGCTGCACAGTTAACAAGCACCTGGCAATTACTAGTGTATATAATGTTATTGTTAGCAACTACATTCGTGTACATATGTTTTAGGCAACTGAAATCGTGATGGGAGTGTTAGTAATTGCATGTCAGCTGAGTGATTGGAAGGGTAGGGGGTGACAGGTGATAGCTCACGGTAGCTCCTGTTTTTTCATAGAGACCTGGGTTCAGAAACCCCCACACACAGTAACGTTTAAGAAGATATATATATATATATATATAGATATATATATATATATATATATACACAGACACATAATAATTTCAGGGTAAGTATAAAAGTAAAGTTGTACTCGTGGAATCCTTCACTCCATATGTACACCAGATCTGACTCGCACGAGAAAGTGTTAAGGATGACTTCTTTACTGGGCCTTCAGGCGCGACTCCCTTTCCCCAACAGGTATGCGCCTGCACCCACCGTGGCTATTCACTGAAGCGGTCTCCTGACGCTCTTATGGGTGTCTTGCTGCTCACCAGCGTTGACTTGCATCTTTCGTGGCCGAACAAAATAAATGCCCTTCCCTCCCGGTCTCGATTCATGCCCTTCTAGATTTCTTCAGTCGGCTGCACTGGCTTTCTAATGCATCGGACAGGTCATGACGCTTGAGTTCCCCCCAATACTTTCTTCCGTTGATTGCTGTTCTTCCGCATGCCGTCCCTCCGGCAGGGCTTCAAGTGGGCCTGGGCCTGCCGGGGCTGTGCCGGGCAGGCATGAAATCTCGTTTTGAGGCGGGGTCCTGCCCGGGCCCACTAATCTCCCCGGGCAGCCCCACACGAAAAGGCTTTTTTTTTCTAAAGCCTGAAGCACTCGCTCGTGTGCGAGAGCTTCAGGCTTCAGAGAAAAATGCCTTAAAGCCATAATGGTGACGCCACACCTGCGAGGCATCCCTTTAAGCAAGAGATGCCTGTGGGCCGGCGCCACCATTATGGAGAAAACACGAGGCCGCTGGAAGCAGAGCCCTTGCTTTCTAAATACTGAAGCTCCCGTGGATTCGCGCAAGTTTCAGTCTTTAGGAAAAAGGCCTCAGCTTCCAGCGGTCTCACCCTTTCAGCCTTAATGGTGATGCTGCCCCTCCCCAGCTGGCGAGGGCCAGCACCACCATTAAGGCTGAAAAGGCGAGGCACTGTCCCCTGCCAGGCAAGCCTATGGAAAATAAATGTAGAGATCAGCACCCTCCCCCTCAATGGGGAGGGTGCTGATCTCTACAAAAGGCTGCCTGGCAGGGGTGCCAGTAGCCCATTGAGCCGGGGCACGTCAAGGGGGTGTGGCCTCACGGGCCAGCACGACCCCTGCCGTTAGGCCACGCCCCCTTGATGAGCCCCGGCTCATTTTAGGCACCGCCCTCAGGGGTGTCCTCCTTTTCTCCTTCATTTGTTGTCTCGTAGTTACTAACCAACTGGGGGAACTCGCCGTTACCATGGATCCCTTCACGTGAGTGACTACCATGGGAACAGGAGAAAATCGGCAATAGGCTTTCTTTTCTTGCCGATGACACACTAGCACACTCCGCGGACCGTGGAGGAGACGGAGGACCCTACTCCCCAGCCGTCGCTCCCGTCGCATCCAGTGCCTATGCCACAGGACAACTCAGGAGCAATCCTGATGGCTATCCAGGCCCTGTGTACAGAGATAAGGACAAGGTTGCCCTTAAGCCCAGCGAACAAGCAGAGGCGAATCCATCCTCCCCCCTCCTTTCCAGCCTTCACCTCCTTCCCCTTCACCGAGGGATGAGACAGCGACGACGGGGAGGGACGACGACAGAGGTGACAACAGGACAGATCTCCCATCGCCTCCCACCCGGGCCTCCCCTCCCGACGAAATTGGTTCTTTCCATGCCATGATCGCCAGCCTTTGGAGCTCCTCCAACTTGTCCTGAAGAACAGAAGGAGGGTTTCCTCTACCAGCGACGGGAGGCCAAGAGGAAGACTGTCCTCTCAGTACCGTTAGTAGATGACATCTGGGACGAAGGACTGTCGCTACTCGAGAACCCGTCCACAGAGAGGGACCGGTATGAGAAGAAGTACCGGGTTCCAGAGTCCACCCCGATGTGCCTCAGAGCTCAGCCGTCCCCGGATTCAGTGGATTCAGTGGTCTCTGCAGCGGCCAAGAAGAAATCGGCAGGGGCAACGGGATCAACTTCCACTTCCCCACCGGACGGCGAGGGGAAGAAGCTGGACTTGGGGCGATGAGTCATCTCGTTGGCGGCGACGACCATCGAAGAGGCTAACGCTCTGGCAATCGTGGCGCGCTATGACAGGGAGCTGTGGTTCAAGATCGCTCCCCTCCTGGACTTCCTCCCAGACGACAAGAGGGCGGAAGCCATTGAAATCCTGCAGGAAGGCGAGGTGGCTTCGGACCACGCCATCACGGTGGTCACAGACGTCGCTGACACCGGCTTTCGCCAGATGGACAACTGTGTTTGCCTACACCAGCGCGGTTGGCTTAAGGCCACCGATTTCCGTCAAGATGTGCAGACCAGGGTACTGGACATGCCCTTCGACGGGAACAACCTGTTTGGCAAGGCATTAGACGAGTCACTGCAGGCCATCAAGGTGGACACCAAGACGGCCCGGGCTTTGGGTTCTCTCCACCAACGACGCGCACCCTTTCGGACCTCTGGAGACAAGTCTCAAGGTGCCTCCAAAGGATTTGGTGGCGGTTCCTCGTACCGCCAAGCGGCCCATTCATCGTCGCAAGAGGCCTACAGAGGCCGCAGCAAGGCCGGAGGACGTCATTGTCGCCAAGGAGGCCAAGGCCTCGGCGAAGCAGGATTGAACCGGCCAAGGCGTCGGGGGCCCCCACCGAAGCACCCCGGTGGGAGGCCGGCTGGCAAAATTCGTCAGCGTGTGGGAGTCCATCTCCACCGATCGTTGGGTGCTGGACGGGCTGGCCCACGGGCCCACTCTGGAATTCCAAAGAAAGTGTCCCCGTCTACCACCTGTGGCCAGGAAGGAAAGCCACGTCCCACAGCTACCTGAAAAAGGGCACGATAGAACTTGTCCCAAAGAGGCTCTGGGGCTCCGGGGTGTACTTGCGGTACTTCCTCATCCGAAAGAAGACCGGCGGTTGGCGACCCATCCTGGACCTTCGTCGTCTAAACAAATACATCAAGTCCCAGAAATTCCGGATGGTCACCCTCCAGCACGTGCGGGGACAGCTGGAGGAAGGTGACTTCCTATCGTCGCTGGACTTGGAGGATGCCTACTTCCACATCCCCATTCTCAAAGGACATCGAAAGTTCCTACGATTCGTGGTCCAAGGGCGACACTATCAGTTGAAGGCCCTTCCCTTCGGATTGAAATCGGCGCCCAGGGTCTTCACCAAGTGCCTGGCACCACTGGTGGCGTGACTGCGCCTGCAGGGGATCCACGTTTACCCCTACCTGGACGATTGGCTCATCTGAGCAAAGTCAAGGGAACTCGCCGTCGATCACACAGCGAAGACCGTCCAACTGCTCACGGATCTGGGATTCTCGATCAACTTTGTGAAATCCCACTTGGTACCGTCACAAGACGCCCTGTTCCTGGGAGCCAGACTCGACACAGTGGCGCGATTGGCTTCGCCGTCGGAGGAAAGGAAGAAGGCCATCGTGGGGAAGGTACAACGGCTGTTGACCATGGACATGGCCAGGGTGAGGTCCATCAAGTCCCTACTCGGCATGATGTCCTTGTGCATCTACCTCATGCGCCTATGCAGGTTGCAGATGCAACCACTGCAGGAGTTCCTCGACGCCCATTGGATGCAAGCAGCAGGCAGCTTTGAAGACAGGATCTCACTCAACAAGACTTTCCGCCAAGCGATCCAGTGGTGGGGCGTGCATCTCGTGACGGGCATGGACTTCCAGATCCAGGCACATCAGGAAACGGTGATGACGGATGCCTCCCTGGAAGGATGGGGAGCGCACACCGGAGATCTCCACGCAGAGGCCTTTTGCTCCCGGAGGAGAGGTCACTACACATCAACGTCCTGGAGCTCCGAGCTGTGTTCTGGGCCCTCAGGTTGTTCCTTCTGTCCCTCAAGGGCAAGGTGGTAAGGGTCTTCACCGACAAACCCACCACAATGTTTTACATCAGGAAGCAGGGGGCACCAGATCCCCAGCCCTATCCAAGGAAGTGCAGGATCTGTGGCACTGGGCCGTTGCCCAAGGGATGTTCCCGGTGCCCTTCCATCTGGCAGGAATAAAGAACACCATTGCCGACTCACTCAGCAGGAAGCTGCGCTCGTGCCACGAGTGGGAACTTCGGCAGGATCAAGTGGATCTCCTGTTCCGACGATGGTGCAATCCCCAGATCAACCTATTCGCGACGGCAAGGAAAGGCAAGTGCCAGAGGTTCGCCAGCAGGTTTCCCCAGCCGGGGAGCATGGGCGATGCCTTCTCATTCCCCTGAGACGGCCTGTTCCTGTATTCGTTCCCCCCGTTGCTGCTGCGACCCATCAGTCAACTCAGACGGCCCCGGTGCAGGATGATCCTCATTGCACCGGCGTGGCTGAAGCAGATCTGGTTCCCGGACCTTCTGGACATGTCAACGTCCCCTCTGGTCAAACTAACAACAGACGTGGATCTTCTTGCCAGGGAGGGAGGCGCCATCCTCCATCACGACCCAGGATCAGACCCAGGACCCAGCTGCAGGAGCCATGCCTGAACCTGCAGGCATGGCTCCTGCAGCACTAGAGTTCGGAGGGTACGATATCCCGGCGGACTGCAAGGAGGTGCTTGCAAAGGCCAGAGTGTCCTCGACTCTCAAGTGCTATGGACACAAATGGAAAAGGTTCTCTGTCTGTCTGGTGCCGTGCACAGAAAATTAACCCTCTGAGGATTACGGCCCCTCAAGTGCTGCCGTACTTGCTATCTCTGGCCAAGGCGGGGCTGGCACATGCCTCCATCAGGATCCATCTGGCGACTATCTCCCGCTACACCAGAACTCCGGGGCGGTCATCTCTGAAGTCTCATCGCCTGGTGAAGGAGTTCATGAAAGGACTGTTCCGATCATTCCCGCCGGTGAAGGCTCCAGCCCCAGCGTGGGAGCTCAACGTGGTGCTGACCAGACTCATGGGGCCGCCATTCGAGCTTCTGCATTCGGCACCATTGAAGTTCCTGTCGTGGGAGACAGCGTTTCTTGTGGGCATCACCTCTGCACGATGAGTGGGAGAGATCCAGACCCTCTCCTGTAAACCTCCATACCTGACATTACATGAGACGAGGGTAATGCTGAGGACGCACCCCTCCTTCATGCAATAAAGTGCCTTCGGTCTCAAAGAGCCCTTAGTGTTACCTGTTTTCATTCTGTCACCTTCGTCGCCGGCTGAGAGGACTTTGCACTCGCTGGATGTAGCTAGAGTGCTGAAGTTCGACGTGGACCACACAAAGAGTCTTCGGAAGACATCACAGCTGTTTGTAAACTTTGGACCTGTGAACTAAGGGAAGGCTCACTCGAAGGCTTCCATTTCCAGATGGCTCTCCCGCTGCATCATGCACTGTCACCGGTTGGCAAACCGACCGTTGCCCGGCCGTCCGAGAACCCATTCAACCAGAGCGATCATTGCTACCACGGCGTTCTTGTCTGGTGTGCCGCTGCTGGACATCTGCAGGGCTGCTATGTGGAGGTCGACGCACACCTTCACAAGATTCTACTGCGTCGACCGGGATTCCAGGTAGGAGTCCAGAGTCAGCCAGGCAGTGCTGCGCAACTTGTTCGCTTGAAGGTGAGCCTGGTGAGGAGGTAAGTGATGCTTAATGTTGAGTTGTTGAAATTCTTAATGTTGAGCCTTGCCACCTCCCGTGGTTGTGCATGTGTGTACTGCTATGTATTCTTGTATTTATGAACATGTGAATCCATGCTAGACCTCATGCTGGAGAAGGAACAAGTTACTTACCTGTAACTGTTGTTATGCAGCTGGCATGGATTCACATGCAAACCCTCCCTCCAACCCCTCTGCGGCTCTTCTCTTGGTCCTACTGCCACTTTACGTGCTACCAAATCTGAAAATGGCTGCCAGAGGAGGGGCTTAGGTAGAGGGCATTCATTGGCTGGGGGGCAGTATGACCCAGAGACCAGTGATTGGTTACTAGTGGAGAGACAGTTCACAAATGAAACTGAAACTGATACTAAATCTGCAAGAAATACTCTTATCCTAGCGCAGCACCTCATCCCTGTCGAAAATTCGGAGTGAATGGGACTCTCCTTCCATGAGAAATCCACTGCGTAGTGCGGCCTGCACAACCACGAACTGCGTGGGGCCTGGAAAATCCGACCTGCCTGTCCAAAATCCTTCGTAGACGGACAAGAGCCACCCGCGGGATCTGCCGCGGCCTCCTCCAGTAGAAAGCGGCACGGTGGGAGTCGCTCGGAATCGGGGCGCCACCCCGCCGGCCCTGAGGAACGGCCCCATGGCTCTCAGCCAGCAGTAGGACAGTGGCGGAGCGAACCACCCACAGGTGAGGGGCGGGAGGCGCGCGGAGACCCACAGAAGCACGCAAAACAGGCGGGATGGCGAGACTACGCTTCGCCAACAAACCGGGGTCGCTCTGCGGCGCCCCTGCCATTTTGGCCCCTAGCGACTCCCCGCATGGCTGGGTCTCGGCCCCTCGCACGGCAGAAAGCGGCCAAATCTGATAGCCTCGACCGCGCCTTTGCTACACCCGAAAATCAGACGCTCCGACACAGTAACCAAGTTCAAGATGGGGAAGCCGGACAAGTCCCAGAAAAGACTCAATTTTGATGCAGGCCCAGCACCTAAAACACCCAGGCCGGAACACCGCCCAGAATCCCTGAACAATCAGTCGGAGGCAGAGCTGCAGCAACAAACTGACATTAGGGAAATCCTGATGGAACTAAAAGCTGGGATAGGTGGGCTGGACAGCAAGATAGACTCGCTCTCGTCCAAGGTGGACCTGTTACAGCACCGGCTCGACAAACACAGCGACAGGCTCGACTCCGTCGAACAGAGAGTGTCAGACCTGGACGACGGCACATCAGCACTCACTTCCCGTGTCTCCACGCTTGAGGGTCAAATGAAAACCGTACTCACCAAAAACGAGGACGTGGTAGGCCGCTCCAGACGAAATAACATCAGGATAGTCAGAGTCAGAGAAAGACAACTACCAGTCAGAATGAAAGAACACATCGAAAAACTATGCACGGAGCTATTCGGTCCCGCAGTCCTGTCCCAAATGTTCATAGTGGAAAGAGCCCACAGATCCCTGCAACAAGACCTGCTCTGGGAGCCCCTGCCCGCCCGATTATTGCCAAGCTCCTAAGATACAAAGTCAGGGACTCCATCCTCAGAATGGCAAGGGAAAAGGGCAAACTACACTTCGATGGGGACGACATCCAGTTTTACCCAGACTTTTCGCTGTCAGTGCAAGCCCAAAGGAGATCGTTCTCCCATGTGAAACACAGACTACGCGCCAACCAGATTACGTATCAATGCTCTTCCCGACGAGGCTTCGCATTCAACTGGAGGGAAATACCCACTTCTTCAACACCCCAGAAGAAGCCACACTATACCTCGACCGGGGGGGATGTAAATCCACAAACCAAATGCCCGGAGCCTCAAACAGAGAAATAGGGGAGAGAGTCCCACCGTGATGAACACCCGCGACACTGATACAAAGCAAGCAGGAATCAAGCCATCAGGACAATCTTCGCAAACGGGAGGTTGGGGACTAAGCCTCGGAAGGCCACCCGCGCCCCGTGCACAGAACGCCTTATGTTCCAGTTGGGGGGGTTCCAAACGGACGAGTTGGGGGTTGTCCGTGTAAGGAAAATTGTTTTATTGTTGTTGTCGTTCGAAACGCGCACAATGCACCACCGCCTAACCGCGGGCCTCACCCAGAGCCCCGCCGCCGCCCCTCACAGGCCCTACCACCTGACGCTGCTCCCATGCAATCCAGCCGTCCCATGTGTCGGGACTCCGACCCCGATCTTGCTGCAATCGGGTGTTATATAAATCATCACCGGTACATTCAAAGTAGCAACCTGGAACATTAGAGGGGCAACATCCCGGCCAAGACACGTAAGATCCTGCAATTACTCAGACGCCACAAGGTCGAGGTGGCAATGATTCAGGAAACCCACCTTTTACCGCAAAACGAGCACCTGTGGGCCCGCGGCTGGGGATGCTATTGCTACTTCTCTTCATATTCATCCTATGCCAGGGGAGTCGCAATTCTTCTTCACTCTTCACTGGGGTTTCGCCTGATCCAAACAGAAAGAGATAACGAGGGAAGGGCTCTTCTGATTCGGGGCATAGTGGAGGGAGAGGAGGTGGTGTTTGTCAACTCTTACGCCCCCAACACAGACGGTGCAAACAACTTTGACTGGGTGCTATCCCGCCTCTCGCAAGTGCGAAACGCTACCATAATCTGGGGAGGCGACCTGAATACTCATCTCGACCCACAGAAAGATAAATCAAAGCTAACAACCGCACATCCGTCCAAAGCTAGCCTACAAGTGCAGGAGATCCCGCAAAGCGTTTGATCTATCGGACATATGGAGGATCCAGAATTGGGAAGCCAGAGACTACACATACCACACAAGTGTTCATAATACGAACTCCCGCATCGATTATCTGCCAGTCTCCGCTCACAGCAACTGGCAAGGGGGCACATGTCAAATACTCCCCAAAACCTTCTCAGACCACGCCACGGTAATACTCGAATGCCACTAGCCAACCACCAGACCACGACCTCCCCAATGGCGTTTCAAACCCAGATCTCTCGCTGATCCGACATTCGCCACCGAGCGAAGCGAGGAAATCAACACCTTTCTTGACATTAACCAAGGCACCGTCAACTCCGCCGGAGTGCTATGGGAAGCTCTCAAATGCTATGTAAGAGGCGTCTGCCTAGCCAAAGAAAACGGAATCCTGAAACTTATCAGACGCAAACTAGGGACCAGCGAAACACACCTGAAGGAATTGGAAAAGCAGCAAGCCGCCCACAACTCAGACCACATCCAGGCGAGGATGAAAGAAGAAGTTCTGAACTTTAGAAACCTGGCTGAACGAGAGATTACATTTTTGGGTCACAATCACAGAATTAGACAATACGGCGAAGGCCAGAAGCCTGCAGCCCTTCTTGCTCGTTTTATAGCGGCAGACAGGAGGCCAACAAGGGTGGACAGCATCCGGACACCGCAGGGAAATATGCTGCACAAAGAAGAAGACATAGTCGAAGTATTCAGGGCATTCTACCAAGATCTATACAGCGCCGGGGGCCCAGCAGATTCCGATGCGATCCGGAACTACGACACAGAACTGTACTGGGTGGAAGGGGAATTCCGTGAGCCACTGAACGCGCCCATAACGCTGGAAGAGATCCAAGAAGCCATCAAAAGTCTACCGCCATCCAAAGCCCTGGGGCCCGACAGGCTAACTGATGAGTTTTATAAACACTTCGCCCCTCTCATTGCCCCTCTCCTGCTAAATGTCTTCGAAGAAGCGATCGAATCCGGCATTCTCCCACGGACATTAAGAGAAGCCAACATAATACTACTACACAAAAAAGACAAGCCTCCCGAAGATTGTAAGTCTTACCGCCCCATATCACTAATTAATCTGGACAACAAAATCCTGGCCAAGATCCTCGCTAATAGGCTTCTCCCGCTAATGCCTGCACTGGTACTCGCTGACCAAGCGGGATTAGTACCTGGCCAAAACACCACATTCGGGATACGCAGAATGTTCGGGGTTCTGGCAGCACTCGACCCCGAACAGCAGGCAGTGGCGGTGCTGCTGGATGCCGAAAAGGCGTTCGACTCCGTTCGCCGTGCTACAGCAGCTCGGACTTGGGGAAACAGTTTATCAAGCTGGTCTCACTCCTCTATAATCAGCCCCTATCAGCAATCACGCTCGGGTCGACTCGCTCGGCACATATCAACCTCCAGCGCGACACTAGGCAGGGATGCCCACTATCCGCCATGATATTCACCCTTGTGATGGAGACTTAGCAGCGGGCCTAAGGGAACGCCAAATCCAGAGAGGGCTTAAAATAGGACCTCACCATCTAATAATATCCCTCTATGCCGACGACATAGTCCTGTTCATGCAAAACCCCAGTGAAAACCTTAACCCGATCATGCGAGAAATAATTAAGTTTGGGCTGGTATCAGGGTTGAAAATTAATCAATCTAAATCAATCGTCTTTCCCTTAAACACAAAGACCAAAATAGTTCAAGACGATTTTAACTTCCATTGGGAGAAAGCCCACGCCCGATACCTAGGAATTAGAGTGTCCCTGAACCACCAAGAGATATACAAAAACAATTACGAAAGCACACTGAAATCATTAAGAGACAAGGTAAACAGGTGGAAATCGCTACCGCTCACCCCCTGGGGAAGAGCCTCATTGGTAAAAATGGTAATCTTACCCAAACTCCTGTACCTTTTCGCCAACATTCCCATCCTGCTGTCCCGGTGCTTCAAGGGTAATCTGAGAAGCCTAGTTCTGGACCTCATGTGGTCGGGCAAACCCGCAAGGGTGGCATACTCATCCCTCGTGCTTCCTGTCACTAAGGGTGGCCTAGATCTACCCGATTTAGAACGGTACTACTGGGCAGCACAACCCCAGTTTCTCAGTCACTGGTACAAGCCCCAATTCGTAAGACCGCATGTAGCACTAGCATCACCCAACTTGCTAAGGGCCGTGATTATCAGCAATCAGGCTGTGCCACACGCAACGCTGAACATAGTGCAATCCACTTACAAAATATGGCGGAAAATGGCCCAAATGTACAAGACTCAGCTTAGATACTCTCCTCTTCTACCTGCAAAATTCATTCTCGGGATCCCACTCACCGCCGAGAAAGTGTATCTGATCTGGGCGGACAAGTGCAAAATAAAAACACTTGGCGACCTCTTCATACAAGACACCTTCATAACACCCCAGCAGGCGAAGGAGAAGAGTGGCACGTCCTCCCTTGACATCTTTTTGTACTTCAGAGTGCGGTACACCTTGCAGGCCCTCTCCCCATCATTCCCACAACAACGTCCCACCTGGCAACTGCTGCATGGAACCATTCAGGCACAAGGGGAGGGCAAACTGGTGTCATCTATCTACAAAGCCCTGCTCACAGACACTCTTCCCTCGAACACCAAAACAAAGACAAGATGGGGAAACCATGCTTCAAACCCCCCATTCTAGACGAAGACTGGAGCTATATCTTACAACAGACTCAAAAAGTGGCACTCAACTCCTGCTTCAAACAAATCCACTTTAACTATCTGCACCAAACCTATTATACCCCTAAAAAGAGAAACAGACATCACCCCGGGTCTAATGCATCTTGCGACCGATGCGGGTCCCCGGATGCTGACTTCCTGCACCTAGCGTGGAGCTGCCCACCAGTGTCTAAATTCTGGTCAGATGTGCTTGTCGAAATTGACGCAATAATCGGCGAGAGAGTGGGGCAGTCACCACTGGTGGCACTCCTCGGCTTAACGAGACCCCTGTCCTCACACATTAGGAAACTGGTAAGCATGCTATTGGTCTGGCATGTAGAAGAGTAGCCATGGCGTGGGGACGAGGCACACCCCCCACTCTTGCGAACTGGAGGAGAGACATTACATATTGCCAAGAAACGGAAGCAGAATTTATAAAGACACTTCCTCAACACGCAAGACCCCCAGATATTTGGGGCCCATACATCTCTCACCTCCTCTCCAGCGCAGCACCAACCGAGACAACTGATCAGCCACCACAGACTTCACCTGTGTAAATGCAAATGCGTTAACTGCTTGTTGTGTGATGGGACTGTCAGAGGGTGGGGGGGAGTGGGTGTGAGGGGGCAACGGCGGCATGCTAGTAGCCCACTGTTTGGGCTTGTTGGTACACATGTTTACTAAAATGCAAAAATAAAGATTTAAAAAAAAAAACTAGATGATTTGATGCAGGTGGAAACACTGCCAACGGTAAATGCTCCATATTCCCAATGGAGTTCTATGACAACATACGTGTCGTTTAACACTGCCACTCTGCCATTTGTAATTTGGCGGATTAACTGCGAATGCGAGTAGCATCCAGAGTATTTGAGTTTGGTGGTATTTCCACAGGAAATGCCACCTAACTCGTAATGAGGGCCTTTGCCCATAGTAGCTGGGACAGCTCATAGACTGTTTTCTCCGACCATGCGCTTTTTGTATTTGCTTTATTATTCACTTCACCAAATAGTGGTCAGTGCAAAATGATCCTTTGAAAAAGTAAACAAAAGGGAAATGGCATTTATGGCCATCGACCATTTTTAAAAAAAATGTTATACAGATGTTAGCCACCTTTCGAGGACAATCACGGATTACAACTAAACCTTGAAAATGCACTGAATCATTGTACTTTTATGCTGAGAAACAATATGGCTTTGGTGTGAATACAATGAGCTTTTTGTCATTATTTTGAAGATCCTTTAGATCTGCAATTTCTTCTAAGATTGACATTAGTGGAGCACAATCCTCCTCAGTTGTTACAAATCACTTCTCCATATGAATTAGAAGAGAAAGCATTACACTACTTGTTTAGACTCAATGTTTGCTATTACAGTGGCACGCGCAATTGGCAGTGGATACTTTGGAATTTCCGGGAGAGGTGCATCTCTGCTTGGGCTTTTGCGCAATGGATGAATAGTCCAGTTTTCTCGTGGGAGACACAATAGCTGCCATTTCTTGAAAATAACCTATCTGACTGTGCCATGGACACTCTAGGGCCAGGGCGGTAGCTTAAATTGTCACGTTCACATCTAGGTTAATCCTCTGGACAGAATCCTGGAATCTTTGAGCATTCCTACATATTTGTAGAACAGTTTGCAGGGCTGCAGTAGGTGGTGGGTTATATACCCTTTCGCTTCCCAATTTGAGATGTTATATTGCCTTTGTGAAGTATCTTGGTAGAAAGACCTGCAATTGGACAATTTCTTTTCAGAGTGTGGTAATCCTAGATAACCATTTTTTTAAATTCTTTTTTTACATTTTTTTTTTTTATATGGTTTGTTACAAACCTTTAAAAAAAGTGTAATTCAATTCCACTTATTATAAAATATAACATTTAAAACCTTTTGAACAGACAAAGTATGTATTATACCAATGCGTTACACCCATGAACTTTAAATACAAATCAGTTTTTCATTAAATCTTCTTAACATGTCCTCCAAGAAGAAAGTCAGAGCAATTGTCAATTTTCTGTTTGAATCTTTGAAGCACAGCCCCCACCAATCTTCAGCAGTCAACATTTGCAAACCAGATAAGATGTTCCCAAGCTGTTTGTTTCTTTTATCAGTTATGGCAGTGCAAAATAGCGTCAGATTTTTTAAAGTCTCCTCCAAATTGCATAAACGACACTTTTTGTATTGATTCACATCTTTGTCCCAATAGGCATTAACCATTTCCATTATCCCTACCTCGAAAAGAGGACAGCCACCATCTTCCCTAATGTATACCCTGTGTCCAATTTAGAAGGTATAAGCGAAAATGCTGGTAAAAGTCTAAGAAATTTAACATAGACACTGAGTAAGTTGGAGGCCTTTGAGATTCTGGAGACATAGAAATGGCTCCTATCAATATATAAAATGTTGGGAAAGGATCACTTTGGGACTTCCATCTGGTGAAGGAGCATTCCTGGCCCTACCTGCTGGAATTGGGTATATTAATAATCTATCCAAAATGACTCCTACACTTTTGGAATGTCATTGTTCCCAAGAGACACTCCATATAGATGTGGCAAGACCCACCGAACTTGTGGGAAGTTCAGGCATGGTACTTCTAGCCGCGTGGGAAAGGTTGTAACCACCAAATCCTGCATTTAAAGATGAAAAGCCTGAGAAACCGCTAGAGTCAGAAATGTGTTCAGCTGCCAACGGAAATACTGACTCTCACACACTCATAACACATGCAAACAAAACAAAAGCCTGCAGAAATCCCCAGGTTACAGAGGTATCTGTAGAAATAAACGGGGAAAAAACACAAATCGATAAAAATGCCAAATTCAGCACTGGAAAAATAACCAAATTCCCATAATGTTGATCAGGTGACCAGGGGTTGTGAGGTGTCCACCCTCCCCTTGATTGACTCATAGGACCTTGGGGTTTTCGGGTGTGTCCCCTGCTTCCATAAAAAGGAAAGCAGAGTACAAAGTATTAAAAGAAGAAAAGGACCCTGCATTCCCAGCATTTTTTTTTCCTTCCTGAAGCAGGTGAGTGCTCTGCTTCCCATGCGCCCCAGATGCCCCCAAAAAGTTATTTTCTAGGCCCCCAGGCCCAGTTCCCCTCGGTCTCCTCAACTCCTTCCTAGTCCACCCTGTATCCAGTTAAATTATCGAAATAATATTGTCGACATGCCTTTTTGTCAAATGAATTGGCGAAAAAAAAAAATTCCGAATGTTTTTTAAAATGTTATGTTTTTTTTTGTTTCACGAGTTGAAAAAAGGTGTTTATATAAAAAAATATTAAAAGGGGGGGTTGGGGAATAATCCCCATTTAAAAAAAAAAGACAAAATGGCATTTCGAAAATATTGCATTCGAAGTAGTCACTAGGAACTAGTCCGCCCACCTCCCATCCCGCCCTCCGCTCCCCATTGGCTATCCATGGCCCTGTTCTCAGGCCTTGCACCGCGCGGTAGCCTCCCTGCTTCCATTTCCATCCTGAAGCAGGTGAGTGCTGCTACGCCCAAGGCCTCTGATTGGCGAGCTCATCTGGTTATACCTGACCCCTCCCTGAGCAGCCCTCTGCCCGGCAGCTGCCCCCTCATTTCGGTGGAGATCCGAGGTGAGTGTGCAGTAACTCCGTCCCACCCGACCCCATCCTTAAAGTAAATGTATGCCCCCAGGGCCTGTGTAGCTCCCTGTCGCCCTCCTCTCCCCACTGCTTGCCTTCTTTGTTCCCTGTCCCTCCCGGCCCACCGTGCCGTGCTTGGCGAGCCTAAGCGTCAAAACCGCCCACCGAAGGCAGCCCTCTGCCTGGCAGCCCCTTTGGCTAACGGCCCAAGGCCAAGGGCGGCTCCTACAGTAGCAGCTCCACAAAGTGTCTGCAGGTGTCATCAGGGGAAGCCAGTGAAGCCAGCAGCGGACAGACGCCAACAAAACTGTAAGTGTGGCATGGGTGGGGTGTAGAGCAATTACTCTACTCCAGAAAGCCCCTGCCACTCTACCTTACCTTCCCATAACGTAAACTGCCAAAGAATTACACCATGCACATCTAGAGAGATCCGAGCACCAACCTAATTCAAGGCTGGACTGTAAATGTTATCCTGCATAACATTCTAACATACTTGCATTACTAACTAGTGTCACTCACAGAGACAGTAGTGAAAATTAGCCAGCCTCACATTGAGACGGGTATAACATTGTTAGCATGTCCCACTCTTAGCTTGAATTGTGAATAATAGCATGAATCACACTTAGATGGAATTGTGAAAAATAGCACGTGCATCACCTAGGTGGAACTGCAAATGACAGCATGTGCCTCTCCGAGATAGAATTATGACTAGTAGCATATCCCTCAAGTAGGTGCACTGTGAATGATAGCATGTCCCACTCCCAGTTGGAATTGCGAATGTTGGCATGTGCCACATTTAGACGGAATTGCGAAAGATAGCATGTACCACATTTAGACACAATTGTGATAAATAGCATTTGCCCTAATAGCGTCACTGTGTGAAATCTGAACTTAGAAAGCGTGCCCTAATAGTGTCACTGTGCTAACATTGAATCTAGACGTTATTCCCAACATCATTGAGTGTGCCCAATAGAGTCACTGTGTTAAAGTTGAATTAAGAAAGTGTGCCTAAAGCATCACTGTGTTAAAGTTGATTCTAGAAGGTATTCCCAATATCATTGAGTGTGCCCTAATAGCGTCACTGTGTTAAAGCTGAACTTGGAAAGCGTGCCTAATGCGTCACTGTGTTAATGTTGAATCTAGAAAGTACGCCCTAATAGCGTCACTGTGTTAATGTTGAATCTACAAAGTGTGCCCCATTAGCATCACTGGGTTAAAGTTGAACTTAGAAAATGCGCCCTAATAGCGTCACTGTTTAAAGTTGAACTTAGAAAGTATGCCCTAATGGCGTCACTGTGTTAAAGCTGATCTTAGAAAATGTGCCCTAATAGCGTCACTGGGTTAAAGCTGAACTTAGAAAACGTGCCCTAATAGCATCACTGTGCTAATGTTGAATCTAGACGGTATTCCCAACATCATTGAGTGTGCCACAATAGCGTCACTGTGTTAAAGCTGAACTTGCAAAGCGTGCCTAATGCGTCACTGTGTTAATGTTGAATCTAGAAATTACGCCCTAATAGCGTCACTGTGTTAATGTTGAATCTACAAAGTGTGCCCCATTAGCATCAATGGGTTAAAGTTGAACTTAGAAAATGCGCCCTAATAGCGTCACTGTTTAAAGTTGAACTTAGAAAGTATGCCCTAATGGCGTCACTGTGTTAAAGCTGATCTTAGAAAATGTGCCCTAATAGCGTCACTGGGTTAAAGCTGAACTTAGAAAACGTGCCCTAATAGCATCACTGTGCTAATGTTGAATCTAGACGGTATTCCCAACATCATTGAGTGTGCCCTAATAGCGTCACTGTGTTAAAGCTGAACTTGGAAAGCGTGCCTAATGCGTCACTGTGTTAATGTTGAATCTAGAAAGTACGCCCTAATAGCGTCACTGTATTAATGTTGAATCTACAAAGTGTGCCCCATTAGCATCACTGGGTTAAAGTTGAACTTAGAAAATGCGCCCTAATAGCGTCACTGTTTAAAGTTGAACTTAGAAAGTATGCCCTAATGGCGTCACTGTGTTAAAGCTGATCTTAGAAAATGTGCCCTAATAGCGTCACTGGGTTAAAGCTGAACTTAGAAAACGTGCCCTAATAGCATCACTGTGCTAATGTTGAATCTAGACGGTATTCCCAACATCATTGAGTGTGCCCTAATAGCGTCACTGTGTTAAAGCTGAACTTGGAAAGCGTGCCTAATGCGTCACTGTGTTAATGTTGAATCTAGAAAGTACGCCCTAATAGCGTCACTGTGTTAATGTTGAATCTACAAAGTGTGCCCCATTAGCATCACTGGGTTAAAGCTGAACTTAGAAAATGCGCCCTAATAGCGTCACTGTTTAAAGTTGAACTTAGAAAGTATGCCCTAATGGCGTCACTGTGTTAAAGCTGATCTTAGAAAATGTGCCCTAATAGCGTCACTGGGTTAAAGCTGAACTTAGAAAACGTGCCCTAATAGCATCACTGTGCTAATGTTGAATCTAGACGGTATTCCCAACATCATTGAGTGTGCCACAATAGCGTCACTGTGTTAAAGTTGAACTTAGAAGTATGCCCTAATAGCGTCACTGTATTAGAGTTGAATTAAGATGGTATTCCCAACATCATTGAATGTGACCTAATAGCGTCACTGTGTTAAAAGTTGAATTTAGAAGGTTTTTCCAACATCATTGAGTGTGCCTGGTCGCATACACTTTACTGATTACCACAATATCACACTACTACGCTTACTCTCTCCTATACACCACCATTCAACTAGAACACAGCAGTACTATGACACCTTCGGTAAAGCTGTTCTCATACTAGCATGACTCATACATCATCCCAATAAAACACAACTAGCTAGCACATACCGGCTAGCTTAGGCGTCTCCTCAGGCCTAGCGCAGCCAGAACTCAATCTGGATGTCCACCATCCAGACTGAACACATACAACTGATCTCCTCAGCACCACACCTACTGCTAAGAAGCAACTATCATGCAACAACCACACCAGCTGCACACATACCTGGTGCGTCCACGCACTTTATGACTCTCTCTCTCTCTCTCAACTGACTTGAACTGCGGTTCCCGAGGGCGTTCAACCTACCAGCGCTTTGAGATCATACCAATGATACATAATGCGCTATACAAATGGAAAATAACATAACATAACATATGTGAGTGAATGGAACTGGCGTTGCGGGGAGACGGGGTGTCGGCGGTACATAGCAAAGTGTGCTGACAAAAGGTAAGTAAGGGGGTCAGAGGCGAAGCGGGTTCACAAAGTGACATCTTGCTGCAGGGTGATGTTCGTTATTATTGCTTTTTCGAAAAAATTTAGAATTTGTAATTTTCGGATTGGAAATTTTCACTCATTGACATCCGGTTACAGATCCACATTTGTAGTGGGGAATTACGTGCTGGAACCACGAAACAGAGCTACGCACAGGCTAGCCTACATAAAGACTCGGGCCATGTTTCTGTGAGAGCGGGAGCAGACACAGATGAGTGGCAGACCTGCTGTGAGGGTTCTACATTGTAAAATCGCATTACGAAAAGCCTGAATTACAAAATTGCGAAGTCCACTTCTTCGCATTTCGCAACTCGAGCTTTTCGGAATGTGCTCGATTGTCCCCTGCATTCCCTTTAAAGCATGCAGGGGACACCCCTGCTGCCCCCGAAGCCCATAATGCTGAACTACGGGACCAGGAGTCACCCCTGCCAACCCCCTCTCAGCCAGTTCGGCATTTTGGGATTCGTAATTTTTACCTATGCCTTTTTTTCCATTGTTCGGGGGCAATACGCTATGAGCTATTGCCAACCAACCAATTCCTGCTGAAGGATAACATTCATACACACCTCAATGAAGTTAAGCAGGTACAGTCCCTGGGAATGGGGCTAGGCCTTCTTATAAGATGTAGGGTTTTCTCTGTGAGTGAGGGTGTTTAGAGGTGTGGTGAGGTGAACTAGGAGAGCATTGGGAGCAAAAAAAGAGGTCCACTGGCAACAGAGGAGAGGACGCTGGATAGAGGAAATGTGAGGAGGGGAGAGATGGTGAAGTGAAGTTCGTAGAGGGTGAGGAGGACGTGGAAAATAAGATCAAGGAGGTGGGGGGAAAGTGGTGGGAAGCCAATTACTAAGGAGAATATAAACAATCAGGCGGAGGTGAGAAGTCAAGAGGGGGTGAAAAGCAAGAAGAAGAATGTTAGGCAGAAACCTGTGCAGTTCCCTTGGGGACCACTGCAAAAGATTTAGGACTACAGGTGTTGGCAGTAAACCCACTTGGTAGCAGTCTGTACCACCCAGATTTACCTGGTAGCTGTGGCTGAGCAGTCAGACTTCCCTCAAGAAGAGTTAGGCAGTATGTAAAGTATACACAATAGGCACTCAGACACAAAGCACAAGCAAACACTGACCATAGCTTTGGTATCAAGGTATATAATTATTTATTTAAAGACACACTTGTTGACACACTCCAGCACTATTATTGTAAATCACTTCAAACACAGTTACTATTAATCTATATACATCCCTTATTCCTTATCAGACAAGTATTAGTTAACACCACTTATTTCCAGACAGAGGTGAGTGCTTAACTATAGATGGCACTCCAATAAGCTAATGAAAAAGGGAGGGGAACAAGGCAGAATGTAGGAAAATACACCACACTAATACTTAGGAACTCTTAAGCAAGGCAGGAAAGTCAAAAGTTACGTGTGAGCCAAAGTCCATAGGCCAGGCCAACTCTTGGAGAGAGCAGGACACAAATGCACCCAAGATCACACAATGACAACAAGCTTAAAAAGTCTTGCAGGGAGTTCGGAAAGGTTTTAGTTAGGCTCAGAAAAGTTTAGCCAGGGTGTCCCAGGCTAACCCAGGTTCGAAAGCCGGGGGCTAAATCTACCCCGTACAGTCGGTTGCAAGGGAAGCCAGGCGGAACACGGTACCTTATGTGGAAAGGATCCTCCAGCAGGGGCAGTTGTTCCTGGCAGCGGGTGCAAGTTGCGGCGTCGTCCAGAGGAAGAGAAGATCTCGACGTAGAGGAAAGATGAAGGTCGTTGCACTGCCAGGGAAGAAACCAGCCGCGGAGTTTTCCGGTTAAAGGTACTACCCTTTGATTCGCGTTAGTGGTAAAACGTGGTATCCCGGTTGCCGGGGTGCTTGGCACAGGCAAGGCGGCCACAAGATGCTCCAGGAAGCGAAAAAGGAAGCAGACTGGTTATCCCCACCAGTCGAAGGAAGAAGACTCTCCGGGCTGGAGATCTCCTCTGTCATTGGGAAAAGTGGTGAGACGGTTCAGCAGGGCTCCACCGGTGGTGTCATCGTAGCAGGTCGGCTCAGCTTCTCCCTTGTCGGATTCTTAGGTCCAGTGGCGACTTCTAAAGTTCCAGTCCCCAAAGCCCTGCTTTTATACAGAAAACCCCCATTCATTCAGCCTAGCTGTCACTCAAACATGCTAAGTGGTGAACCGGCCGGCTCACCACTTGGGCCAATCAGGACGGAGTGCGACTTGAGTTGCCTAGGCAACTCAGTCCAGGGTGCCTAAATCCCCCTCCACCCCTCCTAAGTACCCCAAACAGAGTGACACCACTTTGGAGGGCTTCTGTGGAGAAGCCTGCCAAAAAGTGGAACAAAGGGCTCAACTTGGGTTGGAGTCACAGAAGCGAACACAAACGCCATTTTAGAACCGAGTTCTGGCAAAAAATACCAACTGGAGAATTAATATTAAATAAATAAACCGGCGGTATGTTCGAGGCTATAGGAATTAAATAATTAAAGTTGGTAGCCTCGAACAATGGGAAATCCCATAGAGATATATTCGCGGTCGAATATAAAAAGTAGTATCCACTGCCACCAGCCAAAACTCGATCAGGGGGGACGGAGACGTGCCCCCTCGACTAACAGACCACGGGGCCATCGAAGTGCCCCGGCCAGTACGTCCACAATATGATGGTTTGTACTGGTTCTGTTCAGAATTTGAGACTAGTAAAGTCAATGGTGACTTTACATGCCCTGGGAGACAGTAGTCAGTCCCAGGGTATGGAGTCTATATTGGGGGGTCACTATGACACCCCTGTGTTACTACACTGAGGGTGCTGTGTAACACACATCACAAGAACACATGAAGCCCTAGGGAGTAAAAGACCCCATAGCCCATTAAACACATCTAGAGTCAAAGAAACAAACTCAAATCATGCTCAAGAGTGAGGGTAAAAGAGTCTCACTCTTGGCATGAGAAAAAAATAAACCCCAAAAATCCAGCAAAGCTGCTGGGGGACTCACTAGGTTAGGAAATTTAGCCTAAACAGATAATTCTCCCTAACAGAGAAGAATGAAGGTGAGAAATAACAGAAAACTAGGAGTGAAGTGGCAGGAAGGAGAGACACAGAAGGAGGGAGTAAGAAATATAGCAGAGGTTGGCGACAACAAAAAGAAAGTTGAGGTCAACTGTTATAACATCTGGAGTAGGGACATAAAGAGAATATACTTTGGAGAAGAGGCCAGGAGGGTGGTGAAGAGGAGTATTGAAGAGGAAATTCTTGACAAACAGGGGGAGGACAGGAAAGACAGCCAAGCAGAGGCGGATGGTGAAGGAAGAAGTGTATGCCTGACGGGATAGAAATGAGGAGGGGCGGAGGTCCGCGCATGGGGCAGAACTTTGAGGATGTGCAGAAGTTGAAGGGGGGAGGCCAGTGGAGAGGAGAGGTGGTATAGACCAGAATCCCTTAGGTACAAGACTTTACCGACTCATCGGGAGGTAGATGAGGACTGGAGGAAAGTGTTAGGACCCTCAGAGAATGAAGGAAGGGCAGTACCACAGACCAAGCCTTTTGTCAAGCATAGGTGGCCATCCTCCTGGGGGAAGTTTTGGGGATTAGCATCGCATTGCCAAGCACTACTTTTGGTTGTATTTTGTATTTTGGTATTTTATTAGGTTTTATATAGCGCTTTTTGCCAAAGCGCTTCACAAAGAACAATCAACAGTACAATAAAATCAGCATAAAAACAGCCAGTAGCAATCAGACAGGTGACTGAAGTAGGTGACATTTTAAGGAGGAGCAAAACAGAGAATAGGAGGTTATAGATCCGAGGGATAGAGGAAGGAGGTTCCAGTGGCGAGGTGCCTGCAGTTGAAAAGATTGAAAGCAAGATTATGCACAAGGGGCACGGGGAACAGTGAGTAAGAAAAGTCCAGCAGAGTGGAGAGGCCGAGAAGCAGAATAAAATGAGAGAAGAGAGGCGAGATAATCGGGAGCAAGGCCATAAAGAGATTTGAATACTAAACTAAGGACATTGAATTTAAGCTGAGAATGAAGGGAGAGCCATCCAAGAGAGTCAAGAGAAGAGGCGATAGTCATGATGGGAAAGTAAGCAAAGTGAGCGAATGGAGGAATGAGAGATTGATTTAAGAGGGGCTAGGCGAGAGCAAGGAAGACCAAAAAGTAGAGCAGTAGAAAAGTCAAGAAAAAATTAGAGAGGAAACCAAGAGCTTGGTGGCATGAAAAGTGAGAAAGGGGTGAATTTTGCGAATATTAAAGAGGTGAAAACGACAGGTGTGAGAGGTAAGTGAGATATGATGGCTGACGGAGAAATTCGAAACAAGGTAAAGACCGAGATTGTGGGCAGTAGGAGAAATTACCAGGGTTGAGGGAGGAAAGAGATTCTCAACTCACCCTTATCCTGTTAAACTGCCAGCAGCATTATATATATTGCTGGAGCTGCACTCGCTGAAGTGACCCCCTGCCAACATTAGCGACCAGTTCAGCATGTTTAATCAAACCGCAAGGGTTCAAAGAATCTTCTAAGATGGCCACCGCCTTTTCACACCAGGCTGCTACTTTCTCATGAGCAACAGCCTTCTTTGCTGATTGGTGCCTCCCAGGACCATTTAACATAATGCAAGGAACCGACAGCTGCAGCCGACCCGCGTAGAAGGCACCGCAAAAGGCTCCTGTCCTGAGCCTGCCGTGGCCGTCTGGGGCCATTGGGCCAGAAACACTGCTTCTTGCACATGATACCTACAGGGTAAGACTCACCGCCTGATCGGTTCCCCTTGTGCAAATATCCCTGCCTATTGACCTCTCACTGGGCCTCCCACCACCTAGCTGTACCCTGATCTGCTCACACAAGCATATCACCTACTATTGACTCCCCTTAACTTATTGTGACTTCACACGCCTTCCGCTACCATTCTGTCAACACTAACGTGCCTGCTCCGTTCATTGGCTACACCGAGTCTTGTATGCAACATTGAAAATGCACCCAAACTCTTCTTCTGCTCTGATAAGTCTCCATCAATGTACCAGCCATGCTCCATACCACTAATTACCACTAAATATCATTAATGTATCACCTTTTGCACACCTCCTATTTGACAGTGTCACAGCGTCTGTCCCGACGACCCTGGAACACCCTTGTGTACTTTACTGGACTCTAATAGTGCACTGTACCGTTATTCATGATTCTAAAATTGTAGTGTACCTCAATCTGGGATTTTTAAAAATTGTACGGCAATTTGTGATTTAATCTGTGATTTTTTTTTAAAACTGTACTGCTAATTACCTTCGCCAAACTGTGCAATTCCTACTGCATCTGTTATGCCTTTATGATCAAGTGCTTAAACTTGTCCCAGCCACCTTTTGATCTTACCACACTCGCCAGCAGCCCCCTATTGGGCCGCCGTACGACCCACTCATACACAATTTAACTGTTGAACAGTGTCCCCTATCGCGGCCACCGAGTGTTACTACTCTCAACAGTATAGTCCACCTCACACCTATGCCTCAATGCGACATGCGTCCATGCCCTACCTATGTAATTACCTATTCTCACCACCTACCTTATGGTCCATCACACCATGAAGCTGAAAGCTCTTCTTACCCAGCACCCTGCTCACCTTACTATCTTCTCTATACTTTTCGCCCTCCCCTCAGTCACTGAAACGATCCACCAACCTACCACTCCTACCTATTCCATCCACACTCCCACACTCCCTTCATATACCACTGCAGAGCTTCCTGACGCTCACACTATCATCATGTCTGGATCCCCCCACACAACATGGGACTCAGTGCACACACCAATACACCCTCCCAACTGCACCACCAGATGCTCTAGACTCAGAACACGCACTCTGCCGATGCACACTATCGCCCTCCCCATGCCTACCACGCTCAGAAACCTTAGATTAGGAACCCGCACCACTGTCAGAACACCCCATTCACATCACATGCCTACATACACCCAAAGCAAGGTCATCCCAGCCACAGGATAGCTGGCCCTCTCTGTCTCTCACTAAGCCTCCCAACTCTCCTCCCAAACCATGCCAATCTAAACCTCTTTTAGAGAAAAAGCTACAATCACCATATCTCTAATGTGCCCTGCTCAACGTACGCTCTCTCCACGCTCACGCTCCTGAAATAAACAATCTCCTACTTAGTCAAGACCTAGACATATTAGGCATCACCGAAACCTGGTTACAAGAGGTATCTGGCCCTGCCATCAGGTTACACTATACTTAGACAGGACAGGACATCCAAAATAGGAGGGGGGGGGTGGTTGCACTAATCTACAAAGATGCCCTATCCATCAAGCCCATCCCTCACCTCTGGGAGGGTAGCGTAGACATCCTATCGGTTAAACTATCGCTGTCGCCTAATTATACCATCAATATCCATGTCCTATATCAGCCACCAGGACTCCTTGCAGATTTCCAGGGACACATCATCCACTTACTCAGTGACAACCTTAGAAAAATCCACTAAAACTCTACTCCTAGGTGACCTAAACCTAGGATTCAATGACCCCAATGACAAAGCCACAGATCTTTCAGATGTAGGATTCACCCCAAAACTTCCGAGCCCTACCCAATCCAAAGGTTGCACCCTTGACTGGGTTGTTGATCACAACTGCAATTCCTCCATCACGTCCAATCTTGCTTATCCCTGGACAGACCGCAATTGCATTCAATTTACCATCCCCACAGCCTCCGGCACCAAATTTCCACTCTCGCTCCTACCACACTAGCAAGAAGCTCAAAAAAGCTTACTGCAGATAACATCCGACCCTATCTTAACGTCTCATGCCTATCACCTCCTTTCTCACAAGACTCTAACATCTTAGCTGATATCTTTAAGGACACCCTCACCAAGGCAGTAAACTCCATAACACCACTAGAATGTAAGAATGAGAAAAAATATTTTCACTCGAACTCTTGGTTCACAGAAGAGCTTCAAACCCTGCGTTCAAACAAACGGCAGGCTCTCAAAACCTGGCAGACTAACCCCAGTGACTCATCCAAAGAAAACTTCAAATCGGCTGCATTGCAGTGTAAAGAGGCCATCTTCACTGCCAAATCCAACTCATTCAATCTTCGAATATCTAATACCAACTCCCAAACCAAAGAATTATTCACCATCTTTAAGGAACTCACTGCACTTCCCACCAGCACCAATGAGCTCATTAAGGATGAAGCTTGGTGCGCAAGCATTCAAGCCGCAATGCTGAACAAAATCAACTTCCTCCAAAATAAAATCCAGGTTCACTATAAAGCTTTACTAAGCCAGAACAGGCTCCCACAGACCACACCTGATCATAAAGTACACCATCTCCCTAAATTCTCCTTTAAGGACATCTCAGAATCTGAGGTTATAGACCTTCTCAAACACCTTAAACCATCGCTATGTAAGGGAGACATATGCCCTCCCAAGATTATACAGGACTGTGCTGAGACCCTTGCCCCTCTTCTCACGGCCTTTATCAACTCCCCATGGGGGCGTGGCCAGCACGCATGCCGTGAGGACAGACTTCCACGGAGCTCCGTCCGCGATCCTTAGTTAAACGATTAGCTTTTGCTTAACCCACGTCCGCAACGTAAAATAACACTAAAATCCTGCAGGGGAACCGATTGCCCGCACTCGACAGCAAGCTCAGGCGGAATCGGTGAGCGGACGCCGGAAAAGGGGAAGCCTGAGCCCGATGCCCCTGCGCCTTCAAGATGGCGGCGCCCACTGCGGAGTATAACTGATCGGGCCTCGTCCGCCCAGACCATCCAGTGGACGGCTCGGGGCGCCAAGACGGCGGAGCCCGCTACCAGTGCTGCTGACACAGGAGCCTGGAAAACCGGCGCTGTGATCTCCCGCGGCGGACAGAGGTCGAAAGAGCGGGTGAGTGGGCACGACCCAGGAGAAAAATCACCCACCGAAGACCCAGGATCGCAGGACTCGGAGTCGCTCCTGGGACGCTGACCCAAGAAGGCGAGACCGAGTGGGCTTCCGGCTGGGCGGTGGTGCGGGAGAGCAATAACGCTGAAAGCGAGACTGGGCCCCCTTCGCAGCACACTCTAGCGTCTGAATTTGCCTCGATTCCCCAGCGGCTCGAGGGTGCACTGAATGATCGACCCTGGGGACCTGCATTATCTCCTGTGAACCAGCCTGGCCGCCCATGGTGCAAAATAAGCCCACGCAAAGGGACCCCCAAAAGGAGGGAATCCACCCACAGCCCTAAAACCCAGGGGGGAAGGGCGAACACTATAGGGACCGGAGTCCCCGAGAAGTCCTGCCCAGGAACGGTGTGATGACATCTCCCCACCGGGGGCCCACTGGTGGCACACCCGGGAACCGGAACACACCCGAATACAGACTGCGGTCCTGGACCGGTCTGCACCACAACTTCAGCAAGATCGAGGCCTTCCGAATACCCGCACCCACAAGCTTCTGCAAACTGGTCTCGGAACCCCGAGCCGCTCGTGACGGCGGAGGAGTTGGGGTTGGGTCCCTAGGAAAATCAGCAAACAGGGGCCGCAGCCGGACCTGCACTCCGCAGGGGACTGCATTCATAGCCTCCAAAGCAAGAAATGTCTCCCCCCAAGGTCAAACCAAAACTAGTCACGATGGACCCCTTTACAACAATCAGACCACAAAGACAGTCAGCACAACAAGATCGAGAGTCCCCCGAAAATCCACCTCATTACGAAGAGGACCTTAAACACACGCAAGTCCTCCAAGCAATAGCTGCCCTCCGCACATCACTCGAGGGTCGACTAGAAGAGGTGAAGTCAGATATACAACTCATGCGCCAGGATGCCCGCAACCTAACGGAACGAGTCACAGTGGCAGAGACCGCCCTGCATGAAAATGTTGAAGACACCCGAGACCTAAAGAAGACGGTTAGAGTTTTGGAACAAAAGGTGACAAGACTGGAGGCCCGCTCTGAGGATGCCGAGGGTCGTGCGCGCCGTAACAACATCTGTATACTGGGGGTCCCCGAGGACCTAGAAGGCTCAGACCCGACGACCTTCATTGAGACACTCCTGCAACAAGAGGTAGGGGCAGGAAACCTCTCCCAGGGGTTCTCTGTTGAAAGAGCCCACAGGTCCCTCCAGAAGCATCCCCCGCGTGGATCTCATCCCCGGCCAATCATAGCAAAGATCTTAAACTTTAGAGACCGCGAAACCATACTACGGTTCTCCAGAGAAGGTGGGGAGATAAAAAGAAACGACTCAACAATAGTTATATACCCGGACTACACCCCGGCAGTGCAGCAGGCCAGAAACTCCTACATTCCAATAAAAGCCCGGCTGAGAAAGCTCAACTTGAAATACATGCTGCTGTATCCGTCACGTCTCAAGATTTTATATAATGGAAGGGCGACGTTCCTGGAGACCCCAGCCGCAGCCAACCTGTGGCTCGAGCATAATAATCTGGGGGACGACAAGGAAGAACCACTGAACCCAGATCGGAGATGACCGCTCACCCCCCGGCGTAAGCAGGCAAAGGGCAGTTCCGCCCAAAATTAAAGTACAGGCAATAAAATGAGCAGAAAACGATCTGCAGACAAATGAATCACCACGAAAGTCCTGCTGTAAAGCACGCAATATCGGACGAGAGCTCGGAAGAACACACGAGTGCCAGACAAGCAACCCACCCCACCAAAAAAGGTGTAAGCACTTTGCTCACACACAACCTGATCCGGAAGGCCAGGAGTGGCCTGGAAGGCTCAGGGACCCCTGAGCGTTGCAAGTTAAGAGCACCTGCTAGCGACAGTTTGAAAAGTTTTGTCTAGTTTCTCCCCATTTTACATGATGGGAGTTCCACAAGTTCAAAAATCTCCAACCTGCGAAAAGATTGAAGCCGGGACGAGGGGCCAGGCGGAGTGGAGGCCGGGACGTGGCGGCAAAGGGGAACAAAAGGAGGTCGGCAAGGGCCAGACAACCGTAAGTGTAACTCAATTGCCCCGAAATGACGTCTAATGTAAACATAAAGATATTGACCTGGAATGTGAGGGGCCTGGGCTCTTACCTACGCCGGAACAGAATCAAATCCTATTTGACTAGAAAGAAAGTGCAGATAGCGCTACTACAACAGACACACTGCACGGCGGAATCCCTGGCGAGGTTGAGAGAACACTGGGGAGGTCAAGGGGTTGGTACCTCGTACTCCAAATATGCAAGAGGAGTATATACCTGGATACACCCACAACTCCCTTTCCATTTGATTAAGTCGGAGGTAGACCCAGAGGGAAGGTTCGTAATACTATGGGGCAGACTAGAACAAACGGAGATTTGCATAGTGAACTCTTACCTCCCTAATACCAACATCCCAACCCACCTAAACACCATGTACGCCAAGATTGCGCCATACAGACATGGAATCCTCTTCTGGGGAGGAGACTTCAACTGTGTCCATGATGCGAAACTTGACAGGTCCCTCCTGCACCCAAAGGGGCCCTCAGCTGCTACAACAGCCCTCTCCCTATTAACGCGCAGGTTACACCTAGCAGACTCCTGGAGAGAGTGCCACCCTAGCGCCCGATGTTACTCCTATTTCTCCTCCCCGCACGGTCTCCACACGAGGCTAGACTATGTCTTCATAAGCAATGAACATTCGTCGCAAATAGTAGATGCCCAATACCTTGGTAGAACCATTTCCGACCACTCGCCACTCCTGGTAGATTGGAACCGCACGGGCCCTAAGCCTCCCATTCCAATGTGGAGAATGCCGATAGATGCCCTTGATGATCCAGTGTTCAGGGAAGACCTACACAAATTCATAGAGAGCTTCATTGAAACTAACACCGGAAGTGTGGACCAATTAAGCACGATGTGGGACGCCCTAAAAGTAGTGACAAGGGGGGAAGTCATTGCAAGAGCAGGGGGCATTAGGAAACAACTTAGGGACGAGCTGAATCACTGGGAGCAACAGATTGAACAACTGGAAAGTGCCCCGGTTGCCACAGAGCAGAGAGAGACCAACCTCCAAGAACTTAGAAATAACACTGCCTTAGCATGGGATAGGCTCGCCAAATTCGACTATGCCACCAAAACCGACAGGATACACACCGAGGCAGATAAACCTGGTAGAATGTTAGCTTGGCTCTGCAAGAAAGAACACCCCAGGCACACAATCACGGGGGTACAGACGGAAGTCGGAGAGATAGTGCAGACACAGCAAGCCATAAACGATACCTTTAAGGGCTTTTATGAACACCTTTACTCACATAAGGATCAGGTTCCCCTAGACCAAATCTTAGACACTCTGGAAGAGATAGGACTCCCCAAGATATCCCCGGAACAATCTGAGGCCCTAGATGCAGACATTACTTCTGAGGATATCTCTGAGGCAATTAGATCTCTAGCCACCCGCAAGACTCCCGGGAGCGACGGCCTGCCCACTGAGTTTTATAAGGCGTACGAGTCCACCCTAACACCCCTCCTACATGAGGTTTTTCGGGAAGCACACGAAATGGGGATTCTACCTGACACCATGAGGGAGACCCTCTTGATCCCGATCATTAAGCCTAATAAGCCCCCTGATAGATGCGACTCTTACCGTCCGATAGCAATCCTCAACTGCGATGTGAAAATCCTGATGACAGTGTTAGCAAACAGACTAGCCAGAATCATAGGGGAGGTGGTACATGAAGATCAATGCGGCTTCATACCAACTCGAAATACTACCATGAATTTGCGCAGAGTGCAGCACGTTATTGCCCAAACTGTAGATTGCACAGAACCATACGCCCTGTTGTCCCTTGACGCCATCAAGGTGTTCGACTCGATTTTCTGGGAATGGCTAATGGCAGTTTTGGAAGGGTTTGGCTTCGGCCCAGGGTTCATTAGGTGGATCAAGATATTATACACAAAGCCTAGAGCCAGGGTAAAAACTGGGAAACATATATCAGAGGTCTGGAATATATGCAGGGGAACCAGACAGGGTTGTCCTCTCTCCCCTATGCTCTATGTGTTGGGACTAGAACCCATTGCTATCTACTTCCGAAAACAATTTTTCGATGTTGGAATCCGGCTGGGCAACTCGGACCACATTATCTCCCTCTATGCGGATGATGTTTTATTATTTGTCAAGGACCCACACAACAATGTGCCCACGATGTTGGACGTCCTAGACAACTTTGCGAAGTTTTCTGGTATAAAATTCAGCCGGGCAAAATCCTGTCTTTTTCCCCTGGCAAACCTTAAGGGAAAGGAAATTTCGCAACTTCCCCTGGTGGGAATAAAATGGGAGCACACCTCGTTCAAATACTTAGGGATACACATAATGCACTCCCCGGAACAAATGCACGAACACAACACTAAAGCTGCTATTCCTACCTTGAGGAAATCTATGGCCTTCTGGGCGAAACTCCCCCTATCCATGATGGGCAGGGCCTCCATAATTAAAATGATCGTCCTCCCCAGATTCTTATATGGGTTTCAAAACGTACACTTCTATATCAAAGCGCCCTTTTTTCGCCTAATGGAAAGGTTGCTGAGAGACTTCCTGTGGGGGAAGGGAAGACGTAAGATAGCACTTACCACTTTGTCATTACCGTACACCCAGGGGGGAATCCAACTTCCAAACTTTGAAAAATACTATCTGGCTGCACAGCTTAGCTTTATCACCAAGTGGCTAGCTGACGATGCCACATCGGAGTCGCCACTCTTGCAGCCACTGATCTCCCCGTTGTATATGAAAGAAATTCCCTGGGCCCCCACCCACCTGATAGTAAATGCTCCCATGTTGGTCACTCTTGGCCGCAAAGTCTGGCGCAGGACTGAATCCCTTGCCCATGCCAAACGTCAATACTCCCCGAACATACCGCTGATCTCGGATCTATGCAAATCCCCTGAGGACTTACAGCACCTCAGACACTGGGAACAAAAAGGGATATACTCATGGGGGGACCTGTACACAGAGGGGGAGTTCAAAGAATTTGAAACCCTCCAAGAAACTAACGATGTTCACACAGGCCAGTTCCTGTGGTACCAAAAGTTAAGACTCACGGCAAGAACCAATTGGCCGGCATGGCCAGAGGAACCAGAAACAAACCCCCTGATCACACTACTATACGAATTGGGTGAGGGAGGGAGACCGGTGTCTCAGATCTATAGCCACCTAAGCGACACCCCCAATCCACGCAGCGCTGGTCTGAAACTCAGATGGGAAGCAGATATAGGCCGAGAATTAACAGTTGGCAAATGGGAGAGGGCCCTGGTATTCCCTAAAACAGTGTCCAGGAACCATAGGTTTAGACAAATACAACTGAACCTCTTGCACCGGACATACTTAACCCCATCCAGGCTAGCCAAGCTTCACAAAACTCAGAGCTCCAAATGCACATGGTGCGAAATGGACAATGCAGATCTGCTTCACGCATTCTGGCAGTGTGCCAAGACACAGTCCCTGTGGTGCTTTGTACAACAAACTAGTGAGAAACTGGGGCTGACCAGATACGAATGGTCTCCGGTGGTATGTCTATTGGGCACATATCCCAGACCAGCAAAGCCAAATTAATGGATATCGTGTGCATCCTGGCTAAAAGGACAATCGCGATGTCCTGGAAGAAACCATCGGGGCCTCAACAGAAAATCTGGCACAAAGAACTGAAACGTTGGGTGCTAGCAGAAACAAAAGCCTGGGAAGAAAGTGTGGCCAGATCCGCAGACGCCTTGAGCACGATCTTGGATGCTTGGAAAGGACTCACGGACCCCCTGTTCTACCCCTCTGACGACAAGCCCCCATGAGCCGGCACGAACCCACCATAAGAAGATCCATAGACTAAAGTGGAGCCCCGGAAGCGGTCCTCTCATGGCCACTTGTAGTCCCGACCTGAAGACCCCCCCTCCCCCGAAGGGCTTACCCCCCCCCTTTACATCCCCGTTTAGCACCGACTTCTCAGGAAACAGAACTGGAGATAGTTAATGTTCTAATGTTAAGTTGCTATTGTTATTGTTATTGTTCTGAGATGTAATGCAACTCATCCTCTAGTGGCAGTTGAGATAACTGCCCTACGGTTGTACTTAATAACAAATGCCAATAAACAAATTTAAAAATAAATCAACTCCCCATTTAAAACAGGTATCGTCCCTGACAGCCTCAAAGAGGGCTGGGTGTGCCCTCTCCTGAATAAACCTAAGTTTGATCCTGCCCAGCCTAACAAATACCGGCCCATAATCACTGTCCGGTTTCTACTCAAAATTATGGACAAAGCAGCTCATAGCCAGATCCAACTACACCTGGAAACAAACTCCATCTTAGGAAAAAGACAGTCCGGGTTCTGAAAAGGGCACAGCACCGAAACTGCCTTATTAGACCTAAAAAAACAAATCACTCAAATCCTGGACAAAGGCAAGCCTGCCCTCCCCCTCCTGCTAGACCTTTCGGCTGCCCTCGATCTGGTAGATCCTAAAACCCTCACCGCTCACTTTACGCAAGCAGCACAATTCTCCAAACAAGTGACTTCCTGGATCTCTTCTTTCTTAGAAGGCAGAGCAATGAAAGTATTCTCAAACATAGCAAATGCAGCACCTACCACCATTCATTGCGCAGTGCCACAGAGATCCTGTACCGCGCCAACTCTATACAATCTCTTTGATAAGCTTAATGCACTTGGAATTGCATATGCTAACTATGCTGACGATACCCAAGTACTTCTACCACTAACCGGCTCAAACGACCAAGACGCAGCGGCCCTACGCCAAATCTACGCCACTATCCAAGCATGGATGGCGGCAAATGGCCTATGCCTCAATAGAGATAAGACGGAGATTCTTATCCTTGGTCAAAAGACCACACTAACCAAGCTAGACCGTCTTTATTCCAATTTTAACATAGACAACTCGATCATTCCCGTCCTATCCGTTAAGACACTAGGGGTTCACATTGATGCCACGCTGTCTATGAACAAGCAAGTCAATGCCATTGTCTCGGCTTCCGCCTTAAGCACTAAACTCATCAATGCCATAAAACCGTTCCTAACCAAGTCTAACTGCCTCTCAATACCCAGAGCCACTATAGGTGCTAAGTTAGATTACTGCAACGCTCTCTTAGCAGGCACCACTATAAGAACTTAAACAGACTCCAAATCACCCAAAACAACGCGCTAAGAGCAGCATTAAGCATCCCGAGAAGAGACCACATCTCTCAAGCTAGGCAGGCAGTTCACTGGCTCCCGGTCAAAGACTGCATTACAGTTAAAATCCTCACTGCCACTCACAAATGCATCAACTCTATGGCACCCTCCTACCTATCAGAAACACTATCTAGAACCATCTCAGCCCGACCCATCAGAACACGCTACACCAATCAACTCAGTATCCCGCACATCAACAGGGCTTCCCCTACATAGCACCTAAGCTGTGAATTCTCTCCCTACTGCCCTCAGAGCTGAAACTTCGCTCCTTGCCTTTCGGAGAAATCTGAAAACCTCCCTCTTCAACTAACACTCTCCCTGCATATCTCCACACTAACATCATACCCCCTACATCTCTCTGCTCCATTATCTCATTGTATATTGTACAATTTGTAAAAATGTATACCTGCTCTCCACTGTAACCAAGCTCTGCTCACTTTAAGCGCCACAATGCCCACGGGCTGTTGTGCGCTCTACAAATATGAATTAATAATTAATAAATAGAAGGAGGAGAAGAGGGAGGTGGAAGAGTATTAGCATGAAAGAAAAGAACTTCTGTCTTTACGGAATTTAAGATGAGAAAATGGGAAGTCATCCATGACTTAATAGCAGTAAGAGAGGATGGAGCGGATGTCAGATGTGAAGGATGAGAAAGAGAGAAAGAGCTGAGTGTAATCCGAGCTGAGTTACTGCATATACCCAATGTGAAGGCGTGCGTGGTGGGTCCAGGATGAGAAATGGAGGACCTAAATCAACGGAATCAGGATACCACTCAAACCACCCAAGACTGCACGTACCTGAGGAAAGAAAGATATCACAGGAAGGGATCTGCAGAAGGAGGATTGTGAATTTCAGAGACTTTGAAGCCTGAGGATTTTTCTTTGGCTGTGCAAACATCTGTGCCATTTGTTATACCATATTTTCATTTTTGGGTAGCAACCACTACTCACAGGAAAGAGGAGCATGAAGCTCAGCTACTTGGTGTTTAGGAAGCAATAATCTCTCCTAGAAAGGGGGTCCTAGAATAAGGGGCCCGAAGCTCAGTGAATTGGTGTTTAGATGAAAAGGGAGGCCTTCTTCATCCAGAATAGTGTTGGATCACCTCAATTCCTGGTGGTCTTCTGCTGTGTATAGCCAGCATGATTACGTTTGGAAGAAATGGTCAATAAAACAGTAGCTGAAACATTTTGTTGTGTCCATAAAGCAGCTTGTTGGTAGATTTATTCCAGAATCCCCACACTATTCTGACTCACTGAGATATTGTTTGCCAATTTCTGGTTTTGTTATCTAAATCATAGTTGATATCTATTGGCTCTTTGGTACTCCAAAGTTACATCTAATATGCTGCCAGAAGAGTTAATTAAATTTAGCATGGAAACTTTCTCCAAAATAGAAGAACCCTCCACCAAATTATCCCCATGTCCCACTTGCTCTCCTGTGACACATATTATTTTAGTTATTTTTAACTTTTACACACTTTGTAACCTTTACCATTCTGGATTGAATTGAAGGCAGGGTAATGGCCCTGTGGTGCAACATCACACCCACAATATTTCCCCATAAAACTAACTGTTCAACGCCTTGAGCCCCCTGTTAGCTTCCCCGCCATTTCTGACTGTGCTTCTCTTATTCGTATAGTAGAACTAGACATAGGAGAAAAGCACAGAAGACACTGTTGTGCGTCTGGTCAGGAACATCTGGGAGCAGGAGGAGCGTGGAGTATCAAAGAAAGATAGAAAGAGTGGATATGACTCGAGCGAGAGATAAGTGGGAAATGGTGGCTGAGAGCAGTCTTGTGCTTACTTGTGGCAGGTGAATAGTCGGCCTGGAACATGCACTAGGACAGCCAGTCTATTGCACTTCGAAGACTTTATGGCAGCCTCTCCATAGCGCCTAGAAAAGACGACGAGGGTAGCTTGCCTTTTTACCCACAGAAGATCCAATGACACAGCGGCATCAAAGATAAGCTCCATCTGAGCTCCAGGTATGTATAAAGGCACCACTTTGGTGGACATCTGCCGCAGGCACGGCTATTAATCCACACACGTTACAATGCAGCTATGGCCTACAACAAAATTCAGTCGAGCCTACTCACTCCAAACTTGCCTCAACGTCTCTACCATTGGAATACAGCGACAATTTACGACAACATTTCGGTTCAGTTGGACAGATAACGAGTCTCTTGCCCTCGCACACACCCACATGCCTGACCTCTTGGGCTGCTTACTGGAGCCTGGCAGCCCGTCCAGCCCCTCCAATCCCTAATCTTGGCCATGTGCACACACGCATTTAAAACTCTGAGAATGTCCCATACTCTGGACTGCAGTCCCCAAGGGCATTACCACCACAAGTGCGATCAGACTATCGTAATGGTAAAAGACATATAAATGATTATTACTAATTTGTGCAGGAACCTTTGTCTGAATGTTACAGATGGCTGAAGCCGTCATATTAACAACTGGAGCGGTCTAACTGGGATGAAAGGGTACAAGAACATCTCAACAGTAGGCGTTGCTATTTCACAGGGATTAGAATCTACATTAATTTATTTTGATTTGATTTTGTGTTTGTGTCAATGTTTCTGTAACTGCTGCTCAATTGTGCACCATATCTTGGGGATCCTTGTTACCTCTTACGGTCACAAATTCCATATATGGCATTTAGGCACATTTTATTTGGGAAATGTAAAGTAGTAATATGAACCACATTTTAAATGGGGCGGAGCCAGAAATAAAACTGTAAAAGCAAGGCGTAATGCTTATATGCCTCCATTTCCCGCTCTGCCACATTTTGCGAAGTGATGAAACCAAAGAAAGGCACAGAGCAGACATAAGAGCTCGTCTCCTCAGTGTGCCTCGTTGCATGCCTGCACGATCACGCCAGCATACAACAAATGAATTCCTATGGAATCCGCCAGGGATTTGCATTTGTCTGTCAAGACCAGGTGAATTCCATAGGAATCGACCACGGATTCGCATCTGGTCAGGCCAGGTGGATTCCATAGTAATCGACTCGTAAATGCCGCCTGTCAGGCTTATCTGCAGGTGGCGGTTACTTTTCGAAAGCAGAGAGCCTAACAATGAGTTTTCCTCACTCATACATTGTCCTTGTCCACGTTGTCTCAGGGACCTGTTAAATTGCATGCAAGAGACCCCACAGCACGTACGTTCTAACGTTGGCCGTCCCCTGTATGCAATTGCGATTTTTGGTCAAATGTACCCTATAAATAATATGATGAAATACTGTGTTGGTATTTCTGTTTCTTATGTGAGCATACAGGCTATAGCAGAATGCCATTTTGTTAGTGCAGTAGGTTTATTAGTTAACAAAGCCCCGAGATGGCTGCTCATGGCTTGTCCCAGGGTAGGGGTTACCTGAATTACTAGGGTGTCAAGTCATTTTTTCGAATACAAAAGTTTTGAAAGGCAAACTTTTTAAAATGTTTTTATTTTTTCGAAATACCATTCTTTCGAATGACAATTTCTTTGAAAACAATCCAAAAGTTTGCCTTTCGAAACTTGGGTTAGGGTTGGGGCTTGGGGCTGGGGTTAGGTTTAGGGGGTGGGAGGGTGGCATGGGGGTGACCTCCCCCCCAATATACACTAAAACCTTGAAACGTTACATGGAGCTGTCCAGTGCTGAAATTACAGCACTGGACAGCTCCATGTAACGTTTCAAAGTTAAAAAAAAACATTTAAATTCCAATATGCACAAAAACTTTGAAACGTTACATGGAGCTGTCCAGTGCTGAAATTACAGCACTGGACAGCACCATCTAACGTTTCAATTTTACCCAAAAAAATAAAAAAGCATTGAAATGCTACTTTTAACATGTAAAAGTGCATTTCAATTGAAACCAATCCATCTCTATTGTGGACGGATTGGTTTCGAAAGAAATGCACTTTGCATGTTAAACATAGCATGTCACAGCTTTTGATTTTGAAACTTTTGTTTAGAAACTTTTGTTTTTCGAATCTTTTGATTCGAAACTATGACTATAAACCATAACTAGCTCAGGAGAACAACTAGACCAGGAGTTTCACCCTCATGGTCATCTGGATTGTGGAACTGGCCACTAGAATTGAGAGAAAGGACATTTGGAAAACAGTTGGAACTGAAGGAGGATGAGAGGTGGCCCTTGGGATGGGGGGGGGGTTTACATGCTGGTCAAGCCGGCGGGGAGGGGGATGTCATTCCAGCAGCCTTTTTAAGAGATGGTATAGACTGGCTCCTGTTGGAAGCTATGGAAGATTGGGGACTGCCTTGACTGACGGGCCTCCATGCTCCCTCAGGGGGCATCTCAGAAAGAAAGTTATCCAGCATAGGGGGACCCCGGATGCAGAGCAGGCCACTGCTTCTGATGACCAGGAAAATCGAGGAGGGCATCGAGGAATGGCCTTAGTAGCGAGAGGGTGCCTTTGAAGCTGGACTGTAACTGTGGATGGTCCTGTGGGTGGGGAGCACCATGGGAGCGGCAAGTCCATGAGCATGAGGGAGGACACGAGCCCCATGCCTGTCTCGCACTCCCATGCCACGACACGACAGGCCCTCAAGGGTCATACCAACAAATACTACCTCATGAACAACAACCCCACCAATAACATTAACTCTGCTCCTCAATCCTCGCCCCACTGTCCCACTGCACCCATACACTGGGCGCACACCGCTGGCGCCCCCTCTGCCACACCTGGTATTGTACAGATCACTGATGGTTCTATGCCTATTGACTGCATTGACTCTATTGCTGGTGCCCCCATTGATTGTGTGCAGCCCACCAATGTTTCTAAACCTATTGATTCTACTGCTGGTGCCCCCATTGATTGTGTGCAGCCCACCGATGTTTCTATACCTATTGATTCTACTGCTGGTGCCCCCATTGATTGTGTGCAGTCCACCGATGTTTCTATACCTATTGATTCAACTGCTGGTGCCCCCATTGATTGTGTGCAGCCCACCGATGTTTCTATACCTATTGATTCTACTGCTGGTGCCCCCATTGATTGTGTGCAGCCCACCGATGTTTCTATACCTATTGATTCTACTGCTGGTGCCTCCATTGATTGTGTGCAGCCCACCGATGTTTCTATGCCTTTTTATCCTATTGTTGCCGCAACTTTGAACACACCACCCAGTACTTCTGACCCTCCATCACCCACTAGCCTCCCCTCCCCATGCCTCCTTCCCCCTACACGCTTAGCTGCGCCCTGCTCAATGCCCGCTCTGTACCAGCTCACGCCCTCGACATCAACAACTTACTCATAAACGACAAGCTCGACCTCCTCATCCTCACTGAAACCTGGCTTAATGAAAGCTCAGGCCCAGCCCTATCTCTGGCCATCCCATCTGGATATTCCATCTTCAGGAAAGACCGCACCTCATCGCCAAAGACACCCTTAACATCAGAGAAGTTGAAGTTATCCTTGACAGCAACAGCGACTACCTCCCTCTAGAAATCACAGTCTCACCCAACTGCACCATATCCATGCACATTGTCTACAGACCCTCAGGCCCGTGCACTGACTTCCATGACACCCTTATCCCAGCACTGTCTTACAACATCAAAAAGACTTCACAGGTCGTACTCCTCGGTGACCTCAACCTAGGGCTTAACGACCCCAAAGACTGCCACGCGAAACACCTCAAGAAGGCACTCTCCAACCTCGGCTTTGCGCACTCCATCTCCCACCCCACCCATATCAAAGGACGCACCCTTGACTGGATCAGCCATCACAACTGCTCCCTTTTCATCATGGCCAACACCCCTATCCCTTGGTCCGACCATCACTACATCCAATTCAACCTCGGAACCAAAAAAAGTGTCTCTCTCTCCGCCATCACCGTGCCTCGCTACCTACACCAGAAGTTCACACCTTCTCACAGTCGAGAACCTAGCACCTTACCTCCTTAACCCAGCCATTCAGGCCCCCTCATCGAATAACCCTGACACCTTAGCTGACACCTTCAAGGATGTCATCACATCAGCTGTGGATGCCATTGCTCCCCTGACTCTCAAAAAAAGCTAAGAAAGTCAAACATGCCAATTCATGGTTCTCCGAAGAACTCCTTGAACAACGTGCGTAAAAGAGGACTACACTCTCCACCTGGAAAGCAAACCCCTCCGAAGCCACTAAACAGAAGTTCAAAGCCATCTCCAAATCATACAAGACCAACATCACCCTGGCAAAGGCTGCCTCCTTTAACGCCAGGATCGCTGACGCCAAGTCAGGATCTAAGGAACTATTCACCATCTTTAGGGAACTCCGAAAAACCTTCTGCCCCCCTCTCCTCAGTCATCAAAGATGACAAGTGGTTTAACAGCATTCAATCTGCCATGCTAGAGAAGCTCAACACCCTCCAAACAAAATTGTGTGGCCACCAAAAAGCCCTCTCCCACATTATAGCTAACATGCACGCTAAGCCACCCACCAAGATCTCGCCATCCCCGCAGTTCGAATTCAAAGACATCCCTGAACTAGAGGTCATCACCCTGCTCAACTCTATTAAACCTTCCAACTGCAAAGGGGGATGCCTGCCCAGCCAGCCTCATCAAAGACTCCGCAACTACCCTAGCCCCCCTCACAGCCTTTGTCAACTCCTCCTTCCAATCAGGCCATGTCCCTTCAGGACTTAAGGAAGCATGGGTATGGCCACTCCTCAAGAAACCTTCACTCGACCCAACTGTTCCGGGAAATTACAGGCCCATCACGACTGTACCATTCCTGCTCAAAATTTTGGACAAAGCAGCTTACCTGCAAGTCCAAAAGTTCCTAGAGGACAACCGTCTCCTCGGCCTGCGGCAATCCGGGTTCCACCCCCGACATGGCACTGAAACAGCCCTCCTAGACCTGAACAACCAAATGGACGATCTCAAAGATGCAGGCAAACCGGCCCTCCTACTGCTCCTTGACCTCTCCGCAGCGTTCAACTTGGTTGACCATAAGACCCTGTGCCACCACTTAGCCACCCAAGCCAACTTCTCCCCTAAAGCCTGCCAGTGGACCACCTCCTTTCTCCAAGAAAGGGCCATGAAAGTCTTTTCTGAGGTTGCCGCTGCCACCCCTAGCCTCCTCACCTGCGGTGTCCCTCAGGGATCCTGCATCGCACCCACACTCTACAACCTCTTTGCTAGACCCCTCTCTAGCAACCTGGACTCCCTATCTCATATTCCATCTATGCGGACGATACGCAGGTACTCATCCCACTCACGGGCGACTATCTAGCAGACACCAACACCCTCACCTCTATCTACTCCTCCATCCAATCCTGGATGGCGAGAATTGGCTTTGCCTCAATAGCGAAAAGACCGAACTTCCCCTCATTGGGTCACCCTCCACTCTCGGTAACCTCGGGGAGCAATACGCCTCCTTCACTATTGATAACATTCCAATCAAGGTCTCGAACCATGTTAAGACACTCGGAGTCTACCTTGACTCCGACCTGTCGATGGATAGACAGCTCAATGCTATCGCTACATCCTCAGCCTACTATTCCTAAGTCATCAACGCAGCCAGGCCCTTCTTGGCCCCCCAAAGCTGCCTCATGATTGCCAGGGCAATCATCGGGTCAAGACTAGACTATTGTAATGCCCTTCTTGTGGGGACATCTAACAAAAACCTGGTCAAACTTCAGCTAGCCCAAAACAATGCACTTAGGGCAGCCACCGGCCCCGCAAGAAGAAACCACATCACTGAAATCAGAAGGCAAGCACACTGGCTCCCTGTCAAAGAGAGAATTGTCTTTAAAACTCTGGCTCTCATCCACAAATGCCTTCACGAACTTGCCCCCCCCCTACCTGACTAACAGAATCACCAGGCACACCACCAAGAGACCTCTCAGATCCCTCTACGCCAACTTAATTGTTACGCCTACGACACGCAAAGTGCATGCTGGGGGTTCCAGCTTCCCCACCCAAGCAGCCACGCATTGGAACGCCCTGCCATCTCACATAAGACTCATTGAGTCTCACTTAGCCTTTCGTAAAGCTATCAAAACCAAACTCTTTGTCTAAACCTGATTCTGCATCATCCATCGCATATATGCCTGACAATCTGTAACTAAGAGCCCACCTGGCACATGTCTGTAATCTTAAACCTGTGTATTCTCTGTAACAGCGCCTCGATGCCTTATGGGCTGCAGGTGCGCTTAACAAATGCAAATAAATAAAATAAAATAAGTAAAAGTCCCAAGCACTGGAGGGATAGATGTACAGCACTGCAGTCATATGATGTGGGTGTGTATGAGGTTAGCAACTCCAGATGACAAATCTCTATGTCACCTTTGACAGTGGTGAAGTGCACTAGGCACTTGCGTGCCACTGTGACACACCACCATACTGTATTCAGGGCATGATACTGTTGTAGAGAAATGTGTACAGGTTTTGCCGGTTAGGCAATGCAAGAAAAATGTGTGACGTGTGTGACTGCCCATATTTATGAATCCGGATGATAATAGAGATCACTTTGAGCACAATGTTGCCCCAATGTCACATGTTTATTTTGCCAGGTACTCTGGCTGATAGCCCACTGCTGCCACAGATCTCCATAGTAGGTTGCATTCTATATATGTACTCACATTCCAGAAAGATTGGGGAATGGATGTGGTACTCAACCCTCTGACCTCGTGGCCAGGGTAAAACGATCTGGACTACATGTTTGTTTAGGTAGATGTGTTTAATGTTGATTAATTATATATTTTTTAGCAACTTTTTACAAACATTTTGGTCCCTTTAATGCCAGTTATAAAATCTCGACCACGTATATAAGACCACTGCTTAAATCACACAGACCACACCTCTTTTCCTCTGCGCGTTTTAGATTGCACGAGACACTTCTTAGGCCCTATCAACAAATACTGTTTTCTGTCATGTAAGGCCCTCCCCACCTCTGATTTTGTATCCCACCGAAAGCACTGGCCATTAGCAACGTGACTCCCGCTGACACGCTGCCGGGTCACATCGCTATACACACTTCACTCCACTAACGTCCAAAATTCCACATCTGCATCCATGTCCTGACTCCTAAACTGCACTGAGCTGCACCAAACCAACAGGGTGCGTGTGGGTTTACAGGTCAAGACGTGCAGCGACTCCTCCCCATTAGTGGTTGTTGGCACCCCGTGGAGCATGAGATGAAGGTAGACCAGGTGAAATGGAATTCCATGAGTCTATCGTGATGTGTTAATGCTGAATTGGACAGGGGTCAGAGGAGTGAATGTGGAGGGGAAGGATCGGGGTTGAAACCCCGAGATAGAAATGTTCGAGGGATAAAAGACAGAATATTATTTTTCCGAAATAACCTTTGGTCTTTTCTCCCCAGAACATTTTCGACTTGTCCCCCGCCTCCGCCCAAACCCCCACCACCCCCCCACCCCCCTACTTACCTTGCTGCCGACTCGCTGTGTCCCTGCAAGTCCTGTTCGCTTTAACTTCCATGATCGAGAACTGGTGCCACAGGGTACCTTCCTTTTTTAATTATTTTTCGGACCGTCTGCATTCCCCGCTCACAATATAGTGAGCAATGGTGCGGGGGACACCGCCGCATCCCCAGGACCTAATGCGTGATTTGGTTAAACTTTTTGGCCGTTCGGAATTTTTGAACGGTCGAAATTCGGCCAAATCACGCATTCAGGATTTTGAACTGGGTCATTTTGGCTGATTCCGAGGGGAAGGTTGAGGGGTTGCTTCTCTGATGGATTGGATGTCTAGGAGTTTGGTGGCAAATATGTTTGTGGTATTATTGCAGAGCTCCTGGGAAAAAGGACTCAAAGAGACAGCAGAAGTGAGTCTGCGGTAGCTTTGGGTGGCCTGGAAGTGTTCTTTTGGGATGCAGATTCCAGTGTAGTGATGGTTAATAAGAATTTCCTTTTCGGCTGAGGGCATGGCATTATGGTAAGGCTTGTGTCAGGAGGCTATGTAGGGGTGAGGTGCTGATTTTCTGCAATTCCCTGTCAAGCGGCAGGTTTGTTGCTTGTGTCATCTTCCATTCATGCAGCAGAGAGGTAGGAACTTGTCAGTGACATGGTTTATCATTATGTGGGAGTCAGTGGAGGTAGCACTGGCTCTCTGCAGGTTTTTTATGTTGCACTTAATGGGAATAAGATGGGTGACCGAGGGGGAGTTTGCTATACTCTGGAAGCAAGGTCTCCTCAGGAACCAACGTTGAGGACGTTGCTAGGAACGAATCCGCAGAAACAATAGAATGCAAAATAACCTAATGAGAAATGACCGCATTTTTTTGATCGAATTTGTTAGGTATTTTTGTACATTTGTATTAATATATAGATGGGGGAGTGAGGTAAGGGAATAGGCGAAGGTAGGGGGAAGTGTGTGGAGGGGGTTTAGGGGTTCTCCCACCGCATTATTAAAAAAAGATGTAATCAAATAAAATTCGGTCATATTTCATTAGGTATTTTATTTTCGATCATTTCACGGTAATCCGCTATAGCAAGAACGTTCATGAACGGGAGGGAGATGGTGGAGTGCTGTCTTGGTGTAGGAAAACTTGATGCTGTATGGGCCCTGGGTGGCAGAGGAGGGGCATCATGCTTGACTGCAGCTTTGCCAGTTCGGTTGGCATATGAGAACAATGGAGCAAAGGGTGCCATCTGTAGGTACTGGTGCTGCTTGGAGCCCTGGCTTGGTAAGGCATAGAGAAGAGAAGAAAGACTACCTGAGGGTTGCTTGGAAGACGACGCAAAACCTGAGGAATGTGGAGAGACGGTCCACTGCTCTTTACCTGCACAAATAGGGGTTTCTCACCTATCTTTTGTGTATTTGCATAGCCTTTTGGTGCTGATGGGTGACTGGGATGAGCGATGCCGACATGATTTGAGCTCTTGGCAGAATATGGTTTATGATGGGAGGTGTTGCCTGACGGGTGTTCTGTAACAAATGTGCTTTATTATGTGAAAGATTTCCGTGGGAATGCTTTGAGCGGTGTGTGGTTGATGCAGGGTTGATGTGAGCACAGGAGTGATTTAAAACCGGTGAGTGAAGGGCCTGACAGACTGGAAATGTAGAAAGGGCACACCCATTAGATATGGAAGTGGATGGGTTAGACAGGAAGGCAAAGGTGGCAAATAGGGGTCCCTTCCGTGGAAAGGGCATGTGGACGATGGTGGATTGATGGAATGGGCTCACTAAGTTTCTGCCATCATTAACCAAGGGCCAGAACTGAATTAAATGTATAAATTGGAACTGCCAGAGGCCATCGACATTAGATTATATTGGTACAGGTTTTACCATTATGTATAAGGTAACATAACGTTTTTATGCTTCAACAGAGTTGGCTGACTGCAGAGCTGATGGTCGAGGGATATGTTGTCTTTCTGAATAGGGCCACTAAGGGAGTGTTGGGCAGTCCCTCTGGTTACTCAGGGTTTTTATGTGGCAGGGCCAGAGAAAAATGTTTTAGCAGTTGAAATTGGTTGCCATCAGCTAAATCAGTCGGGTAGGCTATTACTAATCATTGTGTATGACCCATCAGGGTGCAGACAAACCGAGGAGCCCTTTGGAAACATCATAGAGGTCATAACCAACTGGTGTGGTTTTGAGACTGACTTTGTTATGAGGGCAGGAGACCTAAACGTTTATTACAGGGATTCTGAGGAGTTGATGGTAGATGAATGGTTGAGCGCTAAGAGCCGAATGAAGCACACAAAGGCAAACAAGCAGGGTAGGCGGTGGTCTGAATTTTTATATGAGGGGAAATTGATAATGTAAAACGGCCGAAGGGCTGGTGACATTGCGGGTGGATTCAGAATGGGTGAAAGGCTCGACAGATAAGATGTTCATGACATGGTCACAAGGGGGATCACTGTCAAAAGCAGTATTGCAACACATGACCACATACTTGCACTCTGCGTACACGGGAAAGGAATTGAAAAAAGGTTAGCTATTTTGGAGCTCTGGAAAATTTACCAGGAAGAGAGGGAGGATCCACGGAGGGAAGAGTGGATGCCTAATCGGTGTAAGGAGGAATGTTTCGAGCCTTCTGCTCCCCTTACCTCGCTAGAAGTAAACAGCAATAGTACGTAAGATGTAGGATTGTATCCTTTAAAGGAACTGAAAGCAGCGACAGGGTATAGTAATCCAATATATAAACTGCCTGCTTATAGCAGACACGATAGTCCAGAAGAGAGTAAGAGCAAAGAGGAGATCTTTAAGATCTTACAGGACAAAGGGGAGAAAAGCGAGTGATCGAATATATCGACAGAGATAGAACGATAGATTAAGAGATGGAAAGGAGGGAAGCATAAAGCTGACGAGGTAACGCTTGTACAGAATGAATGGATGGGAGGACAGATCTTGCTCAAACTAGATGGGAAGAGCATCGAGGAAGTAAGGCAAAGAGGAGATCAGGATGAACAGGATAGAAAAGACAAGGAATGAGAAAAAAGATTGAAGTAAGATGAGCATAAAAGAAAAAGCAGACAGCGACAGCAAAAGATGTATCAGGAGGAGCAACAAAAGAAAGATGAAAGGGCAGAGGAGCAAAGTAAGCATGACAACAGGCATAGAGTAATAGAAGAACGGGATAGACAAGGAAAAGAAGAGGAGGAAGCGCAGATATTAAAGGATAGAAGAATACAAAGACGAAAAGAAGAGGAAGAAAGGAGAGCAGGGGCAAGGAGAGAGGAGATAAGACAGGAAGAGGAAAGAGTTAGATGGGAGGCAAGAAAGTGAAGGAATTAGATGAAGGATTAGAATGAAAGATAAGACAGCGGGAGCGCAATATTGATTGCATTCAAAAGGAGCTAATGGAACCAGGTCCAGCAATAACATGGGGCAGTATAGAGGAGTTCCGCCCGTTACAGGGAGAAATGTCAGGCCCGTCCATAGTAGCTTTAGAAGAAATCTTTGATATAGGAAGCATCAGAAATAGAATCGATAAAGCATATCAAGAATTAAGGGAAGGTAGTAAATCAGGAAGCCGAGGGAAAAGACATCACATATTGGTCTTCCAATCACAAAGCGAAGAGGAAAATCCATTCAGCCTCGAGCATAGCGCCTTATCCTTAAGCAGACTGACCTTAGATAAGGGTGAAAGAGTCATACTAGTTGGGAACTAGATATGTCAGACGAGGAAAGGGAATCCTTCCATGGAGGGAGGAGGTGCATTTGCTCCCAAAGGAAGCCTGCAGGCGGACAAGGAAGTAAGATGGTCTGATCTAGAGCAATAAAAGGATAGAATCCCGGATCACATAGCATGCGTGCCATTTGTGACCTGTATTATTTACATTAACATCTCACTCACGTCTTATGCTATGATACCGTACCCTATTTGCATTGTTTGTATGCTTTACAGTGCTCCATACTGATGAATGCATAGACCAATTGCATATGACTTGCTCCCAAAGTGCACTTTATTCTGTTCACTTAAACAAGTATACAACCAACTGCTAACTTAAATGTTGTACATCTTTGATGCTTTTCTCCCCATTATTACTGATGTGACCCTGTTAACTTGATTTATGTACCCTGCAATCTTGTCTATGCTTGCCACTTTCTATTCCCGGACATTTTGCTGGCATGTGCCAACTATCAACAGTAGTGCCTTTTATAAACCTTTGCACACTGTACATCGTTCTACCTAACCCCTCGACACACTTGCTGGTACAGTCACTATGCATTGGCAACCCACATCCACTGTCACTAATCAACTCACATTGTGTCTCCTCCTCAAGTTATTAGCATTGACTGGGGTATCCACTTTTTATTTTAACTCCTTACCTGCAGCCCTATCACACACTTGGACGCATAGGCATCCTTTGCTCCCCCGCGCTCCTCAACTAACGCTCAACATGTCTCCCACCTTACTTGCACAAAGTCTTAGCACTACTCTGCTCATCAACTGGCAGCACCACCCCACATCAGTAATGGCCACCCTCACACACCCCACCAACCCTTACCTCGATTCCACTAAACCTACACCTAACCAACCATGCACTGTGCCCTTGAGGAACCTCAGACTAGGCTCTAGACTCCCTCATGCTTCCCACCACCATACGAACATTACTTGGCACACTAACCCATCACCTCCAGCTGTAACAGCCCACGCCACCCTTCCACCCACACTAATCATGGACACCAATCTCGATGAGAGCACCCCACCGCTCCTAAAACTATAATCAAGGGGGCATTGATTAATGCTAGATCCCTTATGGAACATTGCACTTCATATGGCTGACCTTATCATAACACATGACCTTGACTTCATTGCCATTACAGAAACTTGGCTTCACGACGCATCAGGCCCGCTACTCTCATTAGCTATTCCCACAGGCTATACCATCATTAGAAGTGATCGCAATACTAGTCAAGCTAAAGGAGGTGCATTAACATAATTCATAAAAATACTGTTAATTTCCGCATTTCTCCTGCTCATCAAATCACCTCAGCGGAAGTACTTGCAGCAAAATGAGCTCTAACCCAGAATCAGACTATTACATTCTACCTTATCTATAGGCCCCCCGGGTCCATATCTACTTTTGCCGTAGACCGATCGTACATTCTTGCCGATAATACTAAGTCCAAATCTCAAATCATCGTACTAGGTGATTTGAATTTGGGTTTCCAAGACCCTAATGATGCCTCAGCCCATGGTATTAATAACCTAATCTAGGCTTTACGCAACATGTTAACGAGCCAACACACTCTAAGGGCAGAATCCTTGACTGGATAGCCGACTTAAATTGCGAAATCAATGTTGAATCTAACCAACCATGTGCTTGGACAGACCACCATTTAATCACCTTCAGTATCCCTGCTAGAATCATCCGTACCACTCCTGACATCGCACCTGCGATCTCCACAAGAAATAAGCATGACATAACATGTAAAAACTACTCCCACTAATCCTCCCAGTTCTCAATTAACACGCTTCTTCATGCACTGTTCCAACTGTCCTGGTAGACACGTTCAATCAGACTATGCTGAAAGCCCTCAACCACATTGCACCTACCAAATCTAGAAAGCCTAAACCATGGGCTCACATCAACTCTTGGTTTACAACACAGTTGAGAATCCTATGCAAAGAAAAACTGAACTTCGAAGCGCGCTGGAAAAGTAATCTTACTGAAAAAAACAAAGCAAGCAATGCCCTAGCCTCTCTGAATTACAAAGAGGCATTACTTTAGGCTAAAGAAGACAATTGAAACAAGTGCATCGAACAAGCAAAATCAAATACTAAAGAGTTATTCAGTATACTAAAAGAATTGAAATCCCCTGTCACCCCACCTGACACCTGTACCAAAGACAGTATATGGTGTGCCAATATTCAAAAGGCGCTCCTTGGTAAAATAGCTACTCTCCAAACTAAAATCAATGACAAGAAAACCTGTCTTCAGATTGACCCGCTACCTAAAATTCCTCAGGTCAGAAATAACACCAATTTCAACTCCCTGAAACCATTCAGCTTCTCGCCCCTCTCCATCATTGAAGTTGAAAATATTAACAAGAATCTCAAACCCTCTAACTACCAGGGTGACATATGTCCTGCTCCTATTATTAAGGAGGCCTCTCATTATCTAGCTCCCTTCATTACCACACTCATAAATTCCTCGTTTAGCTCTGGGATTGTCCCTGACAATCTGAAGGATGCTTGGGTCATCCCACTCCTTAAAAAACCTTCATTGGATGCAAACATACCAACCAACTACAGGCCCATTACAACGGTCCCATTCTTGCTAAAAATTCTTGATCGAGCTGCCTATTTTTTAAATTTTTTTTATTGATTTTAATTGTATTACAATTTTTACAAAAAGAAAAAAATCCAGGAAATCCATTCGAAAGAAGAAGTTTCTCTTTCAAATAAAAAGTCCTCCAGATTCTATAAATATTTCAATGTTCTTCTTTAGGTTGAGTTCAGTAAATGGTCCTATGTTCCCTTTGAAACCATTTTGTATTCCTCAACCAGGCCGATTTGTTTGAAAAAAGAACTACGGCCACAGCCCAATCAGTTCTCTCACCACCCATCAAATGGGCCCACCATTCATCTTCCTCAACTATCGTTGAGTATCCCAAGAATTTCAGTAGGTAGATTTCTCTTGCTTCTTTTGTGCCTTTACATGTCAGCAGAAGGTGATGGATTGTTTCCCGGTGATGGATGTCGCCAAAGCGACACTGATCCGTTTCAGCAAGACCTCTTCTAAATTGTGTCTCGTTAGTCAAAATTCTTGATCGAGCTGCCTATTTGCAGATCCAAGATTACCTGTATTCTAAAAAACTCCTGGGTCTGAGGCAATCAGGGTTCTGTCCTCGGCATGGTACCGAAACCGCCGTTATTGATCGCAAAACACAGATTGAAGACCTAAAAGATAAGGGTAAGCTGGTCCTCCTACTCCTAATAGACTTATCTGCGGCATCCAACCTTGTAAATCATCAAATCCTTTGTTGACACCTTAAACTAGATGCCCACTTTTCTGATGAAGCAACGGCCTGGATCAGTTCATTCTTGGATAACAGATCCAAAAGGGTTTTCTCTCCCACTGCTGCCGCTGAACCCTCACCAGTCACCTGCAGGGTAGGATCGTGCGTTTCCCCTACACTTTACAATGTGTTCACAAAGCCATTATTTGATATCTTGGACTATCTGGGTGTCACCTACACCAATTATGTGGATGACACCCAGATACTCATCCCCATTAGAGGTGATCACAAAACTGATACTCTTGCCGTCAACTCCATCTACCAAGTCATCCAAGCCTGGATGGCGCAACATGAACTTTGTCTAAATGACGAAAAGACGGAGCTTCTCATCCTAGGCTCTCACCAAACACTTAACAAACTAGACCCTTCCTTTAATTCCTTCGTCATCGATGGTAACATCATTAAGGGCACTAAGGATACTAAAACGCTAGGCATCTATATTGATTCCACCCTCTCTCTTGCCAGACAAACCAACGCAGTATCCTCCGCTGCAGAATATACATGCAAGCTCATTACAGCATGTCGTCCATTCTTATCACCAGCCAACTGCACCACACTAGCCAGGACCCTGGTTATGTCGAAAATTGATTATTTCAACGCCCTCTATCTTGGCACTAACCAATGCAATATCAATAAGTTACAGGTAATCCAAAACAATGCCATTGGAGCTGCACTAAACATCCCCAGGAACCATCACATATCTGACACTAGACGGAGCATCCGATGGCTCTCTGTAACACAAAGAGTCTCTCTCAAAGCTCTCGCTCTAACTCATAAATGCCTCGCCCAAGCGCCCAGCTATCTGGCCAATTGATTCACTGCCCATACTACCAACAGACCCCTCAGAAGTGCCCAGACTAACTGCCTCTCCATAGCCCGCTTCAACCTTCAGCAATCTGGTGGGATCAGTTTCCCAGTCTTGGCGGCAAAACTGTGGAACACGCTACCAAACCCACTTAGAGCGGAACCCTCCTTCCTGGCTTTCAAGAGTAAGGCCAAAGCCTAGCTGTCTGCCCAAGACCTGCCACTGAATCAGACCGCCCGCTAGCTACCTCTCATAATCCTGCCCACGGCCTAACTCTGTGTGTATATATGTAATTAGCTGTTCCTTTAATTTGTATCTGTATATTATTCTGTACATTTTGTAAATGTTACCTTGCCTTTTTACTGCGTACTTTCTTGCTGTGCTATGCTTATACTGTGTTGTAATCTAAGTGATGCGCCGGATGCCCTCAGGCCTGGTGCGCTATACAAATAAAATAAATACAAATGCATATCCAGAGCATCCCAAAGGACGATCATATAGTGAGAAGAGAGAATCACTGCCATATATGAGTAGGTTAAGATCGTTGCTAGGGAGGAGGCAGTCAGGAACCATTATCCCTACTATGGTAAGGCAACCGATGGGAGCTGATTGTGGGTTAGAGTTTACGCAGTTTCCCTTATTGGAAAAAGGAGGAGTGAGACCACAATATATTCCATGGCCACAGATGGATAAGGATATTTTAAGGTGTAAACTCCCCATTTTAACAGCGGGTGCAGGACAATGGATTTATGGGTTAGATAAAATGACAGGAGGAAATACCTTGGCAATAGGGGACATTAAGGATCTCCTAGCAGCTATTCTTGGGTAAAGAGCTGATGACGTATGGAAGAGAGCAGGCTATTCAAGTGTGACAGCACAGAATACAGCACACAATGGAGCGCTGTTCAATAATTGCAGAGAAGATGTCTGGAGGGTTTGCAGGGTACAGTGTCCTGACACGTCAGACATGGGTGCAATCATGACACATAAGATGAAAGAAGACAAGGATCCTCTTGCTTACATTCAGGACATTCAAGAGCATTGGACTCTTGAAACGAGGGAGCCGTGGGATAAAACGTGGCATTATTTTACCACATTTTATGTCTGGGGTGGCCCGAGCAAGTACAGAGGCAAATGAAAAAGCAAGTGGGAATGGAAGCAAAACCATGGGCAGAAATACAGTTGACAATAGTGCATCACAGTCAGCTATTGCAGGAAAAAAACAAGAAGAGAGAAGAGGTTAGGAAACTCGAGGAAGCTAAACTAGTTCACAGTAAATTGTTGAAAATATGCAATAGAAGGGGGTGGTATTGACAAGCGGAGAAGAGCTGGCACGACAGCAAGCAATGGGTATATCGCAGTCAGATAATCCGTGCCCGATGGACCAAGAAGGGAATGGGTTTGTACCACGAGGTAGAGGCATGGGGTAAGAGGAAGGGGTGGATTCCAAACAACTAAGGTGTGTTTCAGAATGCACAGAATGAGAATCAGAATACGCAAGGAGGGTTCAACCAAGGGGGGGGACTAGTTAGGAGGCTCCTCCTGTATGTTGGACTTGTGGAATAACAGGGCACATTGCGCGCGTATGCACAAGCCAAGGGTATGTACAGAATGGCCAATTCTCAAGAGGGGGGACAGCTTACCCTCCAGCATATAGCTCACAAGCTAGAGAAGGGTTTGCCCAAGATCAGACGATGTATCTGACACAGACAACCCAAATACAACAGGTACAGCAGCCACAGCAATTACAGCAAGCACAGATTATTCCACTGCAATGGCAATCGATGCACTCCCTTATGCAGATACAGCAGAATGCAAACACGGGATAGTTATTGACACCTAGAATAGGAGGTACCACTGTGGTAGGAGGAAATCCTTTCACGGGTACAGTTGTGTGTATGTATCCACAACAGGACAGCTCAAAGGGCGACTTGATGTGTTCAGTACTATCAGTGACACCAGATCCCCAAGTGGAACCAAGGGTTGATGTGACTATAGGAGACAAATCTTTTTCGTTTTTAGTAGACACTGGGGCAACTCGTTCATGTATACGAGAGGGAAAATACCCAATGTCGGGAATTGCCATGAATGCTCAAGGGTTCTCTAGTGCTACGAGTCACTTTCCTTTTACTGATGACTTACCAGTCTCTATAGGAGAGTGTGACATGTCTGTTCCATTTTTGTATTCATGACAGACACCAGTTAACATTTTGGGAAGAGATTTAATGACAAAGCTTATCATGACGATTTCTTTTACTGATGAAGGGATAGTGTGTTGCACTCCTGGAATACATTATATAATGTGGGCGAACTTATATTGGCATGAACAGGGCAAATGGCTCTGTGAGGAGTTCCAATGGAGCCCAAGGTTTTTCTTTATGAGGTTAGCATTCTGTTGACATGGCTACCTGGCTTAGTGGGAAAGACCATGAGAATATCCAATGAATGTTTGTTTAGACCACAGATACCCATGGACGAAGAGGGGGGACAGACCTTCCCAATGGAATTAGATGCAGCCATAGTACGAGGGGAAATGGCAATGCTCGAAGGAACTGATGATGAGGGTAGACCGTGGAGGACAGTGATAGCTATTGCAGAAGGGTGTAGGTTGACTGACGATGACATGTTTAGAGATGACCCAGCAGATGATGAAGTAGTGTTCTTCATGAGCATCACATATTGGATTAGAATAGAGAAAAGAGAGATCCCACAGTGCATGGTGATAATGCGGCAGCGCCCAGCATTTTTTGAAGACTTGGAGAAAGTGCCAAGCGGTTTATGGACTACAGGCTCTTATGATGCAGGCCAATTGAAAGCATAGAGGTAGTTAAAATAAAGTTGAAGCCAGGAGCAATTTTACCTCAAGCAAGACAGTACCCAATGTCTCTAGAGGCGGATGAAACAATTTTTAATACTATCTTGGCACTGATGGAACAAGGTATCCTAGTACTGTCAGAATCATTGTGCAACATGGCGGTGTACCCTGTGAAGACATCAAAGGGAGGATTGTGGATATTTATACAAAATATGAGACCTATTAACCAGGTTGTAGAGGCAGAGTTTCCTCTAGTTCCTAATATGGTGACGATACTATGCAGTATCCCAGTAGAAGCCCGATATTTCTCGGTGATGGATTTGAAAAATGCTTTTTTCTCAATCCCATTGCACAAAGACTCCGAAGACTTTACTTCCTTTACGTTTCACCAGACTTGTCTGAAACACACTAGGCTGCCCCAAGGGTATTGTGAGTCCCCATCGATCTTTAACAGAGACCTACAGATGGAGCTAGGCAATATTGATTTGAAGAGTGTTGTGATACAGCACGTAGATTACATTTTAATTTGTAGCACCACAGATGAGTGCAGGCAAGACTCGATTCAGTTGATGGCTATCCTAACAGACAAGGGGTATAACGTAGACAAGGAGAAGTTACAGTATAGTGAGGAAGAGGTGTTGTACATAGGCCAGTTGATCTCACATGAAGGAAAGAGTCTCACACGAAGGAAAGAGGATAACACCTGAAAGAGCTGAGGCGATTATGAAGACTTCAAAACTGCACACAGTGAAGCAGATGCAACAGTTCTTGGGATTATGTAATTATGTGAGAGCCTTGGTATTTGACTACAGTTCATACACAGTACCCCTTTCGGAGGGTTTAAAGAAAGCACAGGTGAACAAGGAGAAAATAGAATGGACTGAAGAAATGGAGGGAGGGTTTGAAGAGTTAAAGAAAGAAATTTGAACAGCTACTATTTAAGGAATTCCCAATCATGCAGATGAGTTTTTCTTGTTTTCGCACACAAATGGGACTGTCATGACCAGTGCTTTCACAGAGGACTGCATTGGGTTATAAACCTCTAGCATATTATAAGGGGATTCTAGACCAAGTTATGAAAGGACACTTTCCTTGCGAACAGTCATTGGCAGCTGCTGCATTCGCAATTGAGAAATCCACAAGTATTGTAATGGGCTGCTCTATGACGCTTTTTGTAGAACATGCTTTGTTTCCCATATTAGAGAAACCCAATGGTACATTGACATCCCAGAGAGCTTTGGCATATGAAGTGATGATCGGAAACCCAGCAATTAAAATTGTCAGATGTAAAATACTGAACCCTCCCACATTTGTAGTTGAGCCAGTGACAGAGGGTGAGCATGTGCATGATTGAGCAAATTATATAGAGTTTTATGATGATATACCGTTGGTAAAGGAGAACGCATTGTCAGGAGGGGAAATTCTCTTTATTGATGGTTCTTTGAAAATTGATCAAACAAGTGGAGAAAGGCATTCTGGTGCAGCTGTAGTGAGGCACAGAGCAAATGGCGAGTTTGAAGTTGTGGCAAGTGCAAGACTATGTCTCAATTTTTGGCGCAAGTGGCAGAATTGGTCGCGCTTATTGTCACGCCCGAGAATCATGCAGTGCAGGAAGTGAAGGTGTAGGGTGACTCTGCTTATGTGACGTCAACCGTACACGCAGGGCTAGCGCACTGGAAAAGGAGTGCTACCTCTGAGCGGCTGGCACTCCAGTGCTGCACGCATCTTTATTGGACAGGCTTATTAAGGCACTCCAACTCCCAGGAGCAATAGCGATAGTTAAACGTGCAGCGCATACTAAGCAAACTGACTTTATTTCTTGCGAGAACGAAGCTGCAGACTCAAAAGCCAAAAGGGCTGCGTATTCACCAGATATTTCACGTTTTGATACTACAGATGTTAAGGGAAAAGTAGTCCCGATCATGATAGTGAAAGAAGGATTTAATCATTTACCGAACGACAATTAATGGAGATTCAAGGATATTCACCACAGGAAGAGCGGGAATTGTGGAAACTAATGGGGTGTTCTTTATACCCCACTGAGGCATTATGGCGACAGGACAGAACTGGAAAGCCAGTGATGCCAGTAGCTTTGTTATGGGTAGCGCTTGAACAGTTGCATTACCCTGCGCATATAACTAGGGAGAGTCTTGCTGCAACAATTGCAGAAGACTGGTTTGTACCAAACCTGTTAGACCACGTTGCATTTTATGTAGTAAATTGCATCATATGTCAAATGTTTACCGCTGGGCATACACTGCGAACGATTAGAGGAGTAATTCCTCGACCAAATGGTCCTTTTCAGCATTTACATATAGATTATGTTGATATGCTGCAAGTATGTAGTGGATACAGGTATTTGATGTGGTGTGTCCCTTCTCTAGGTGGATCGAAGCAGGTCCGTGCACACACCCTGATGCCACTTGCACAGCAACGTTTTTAGTATGTGAAGTCTTTCCAAGATGGGGAGCGTGTGAAGTGATGAGATCTGATAATGGGCCACATTTTGTCAATGAAGTAATTGAACAGATAGGTTTATTGTAGAGCATTAAGCACACATTTTCTTTGGCTTACCACCCGCAAGCGAAGGGAATATGTGAGAAACTCAATGGCCTCCTTAAAGAAAGGATTGCCAAGCTCAAGTTAACACTGAAAAGGGGATGCTATATTGCCTGCCCTTAGCTTTATATGCCCTAAGGAATCAGCCTGGTTTGGACCATCCCTTCACACCCCACGAACTAGTGACAGGAAGAAGAATGAGAACACCTTTAACACCTCCATCGAAGAGTAGGAGGGATGCCCAGAGTACAGCAAAAATGTTAGGAAATGAATTTTGTGGTTATTTGACATGTATGACCGCTAGTATCTGTGTCATTCCAGATCAACTCAAGCGCCAGAGGGGTCGGTCTCAGAACACAGATGAAACCATTCAGCAACCGGATCTTCAAAACTATTACTGGTGCCTAAACTCTTTGTTGGCGTCACCGTGGTGATCAGAAACTTCACTAGGAAGTGGCATGAGCCAAGGTTCGATGGACCATGTGTAGTAGAGAACATTACTCCCTCAGCAGTGAAGGTTCAAGGCAGAGGAGCTTGGATTCACCTGAACAATGTCAAGCTTTACACCAGCGAGACCGCAGCACCCCCAGCCATCGATACAGAAGCAAGACAAGAAGAAGAATTTCAGCTTGTACAGACTTGATTGATGACAAAGAAGAAGGATGATAAACCAATGGATTAACAGCTGCTAAATCAATTACAGTTACCTGAGTAAAGTGTTTTTCCTTTCTTCAATTGCAGGAAAAATTAAGAAATGTTGAAGAGAACACGATTTCAAAGAATGAGCAAACTCAAGAAATTCCAGAGTGGCACAAATGGTGAGGATTATTATGTTGGTTCACAATATACATATTCACAGTTATGCTTTGTGTCTTTCTGATTCTTATGATTCATCTTTTGTATACTTTTGATCTGAAAAAGGCAGAACCTCCTTTGATTCTCCCCACTCCAGGAACTCTTGTGGGTTTGCTCATCGCCAATGTGCCAAGGTCTCGAGTGTTTTCTTCCCAGCATAGAGTTTTTTTAGAGTTGTTTCCATGGGCTGCTAACGTTTTAAGGGGAAGAAACAGGAGAAGTGCAGAGGAAGATGACAATGGGATCAACACATATCTAGACAGTGCAGCACACTTGGGTAATAACATGTGGTATCAGCACATAAAAAAAGTGGGAGAGAGTCCGTCTAAGGAGAGTTGCTATGTCTGTGCACTCATACCTTATACTATCGGAAGCTCTAAGATATTCATAACTACAGAAGTACCAGTGCCCAGAGCTCATTGTCTGACACATCTCACACTCTGCCAGACAAGAGGACAGTTCCAGGGCAGGACAGCATCCCTGATATGGGTAACTGGAAAGACGTCTCAAAGAGAAGATAACTATGTGCAAGATTTGAAGACAGGAGGGAAGTCAGAAACGAAGGATCTAGTGATCAGATATGAACAGCCTGTAATGAGTAGAGCAGGATTTCAGAGGGAAGAAAACAAGATGCTAGATTGTCAAGGAAAGAATAAAGAAGAAATCCGGAGATGCTGGGAGAGAGGTCAATTGCAAATCAAAGGAACAGTACTGACTCCGGAAGAATGGGCTGAAGGCCTGATTGTGTGTAAAGCAGCATTAACCGGTTATTATGAACCAGTTATAGACACTGCAGAGAACAAATGCAAGAATCATTCGTCAAAAATTGTGAAGTTGTTGACATTGGTTGACAACAAGGGAGGGCCATTGCAGATAGTACCTCTAGCAAGTGCATCCTTGTGTTTCAGAAATAATGGCATGAGGAAGGTTGGAGAAAATCACCAGTGTGGCTGAATTTCTGATGCACCAGACATGAAGGATGGGACAGTAGTTCTAATGGAACACTATTGGGCTTGTGGGTCCAGAGCCTACATAAAGCTGCCCAAGGACTAGGGAGGAATGTTTTCTTTAGTGCTTATTCATGTTCCAGCGTTAGTGATTCCTCAGATTAAACAGAGTATTGGAGAGTTTACAAAAGCAGATGCCCATTTGACGAGATCACTTGAATTCCTCAATCGAACAGGAAGGGATCATTTTTTCTCTGCTAAATAGATAGAAGCCTTTGATGCAATTCCATATTCGCACAGGCTGTTCAGCAAGACTGCTTCGATCTTCATGACTATCTTTATGCCAGGAATCCAGACAGTGGCGAATACGAAGTGGTTACAGATCACTCGATGGGAACTCCTGCAGACAATCAACACCACCATAAAGGGATTCAATGCTATCAGGGAAGAACTGAGGGCCATAAGACTGACGACTCTCCAGAACAGATATGTCCTTGATATGATCACAGCAATGGATGGAGGAGTTTGCACCAAAATCCGAGAATCATGTTGCACTTTCATACCTTCTCATGATGACGAGCATGGGACCTTGACAGAGGCCATAACGTTGCTGACGAAGCTGCATGACAAGATGTAGGATGAGACAGAAGATATTGCAGATGACAGCTGGTCCGCCTCTATCTTCTCGTGGGTTCCACAATGTATGGCGAATATCTTCAAGCTCCTGGGAGCAGTATTGGTGATGATAATGTTTAGATTCTGTGAGATCAGGATTATTATCATACAGTGCAAGAAAACGGCAAAGAAAGCAGTAGGAATGAAGATCATGATCGATATTCAGTCACGGTTTGGACACAAGGAGTTGACAGATGAAGAGATCAGAAAATATATAGAGGCCAGCATCTTAGCACTTGAGTGAAAACTGTTCCTGCATCCAAGAAAGGAAGTATGTGGGATGATGTATTTACTGTAATCCGAAGGGACAGTGCAGTCACATGACCTGGAGTGTCGATGAGCATGCAAAATCAGAGGGATCCCTGAAGGGAGTAGTGAAGATCTGGACTCCAAAGAAGCACTTCTTCAAGAAAGGATATCAAGATGTGAAAGAGTGGTTGATGACTCAACCAGAGGGGGGGGTCTAGAGGAGCAGATGAGTGCCTCTGCAGGAAGTCCTGTCCCCATTCTGCCTATATGTTGGAAGCCAGAAATTGCGACGTGTGTGCCACGCCAGTGATGGTGCCTATTCCACGAAGAGTCTTTGAGACAAAGGGCCTCATTACACGGTAGGCGGTAAACCATGGCGCTATTAGCGCCATGGTTCATACCAGTAATTTATCGGTACCGCCTTGGAGGAAAGGGGAATTACCGCCCTATTCCAAGGTTGGCGTGGCAGTAATTCCTCCTTCCTCCATTGCCCTTCCCCATTCCCATTTTTGCCACATAGGGCATAATGGGAAAGGGGAAGGCGCTAATTACGGTACCGCAAATTGCGGTACCGTAATTAGCACCCTGGTCCCTTTGCGGGTTGGGTTTTTAACGCCTGCAAAAAGTGTTAAATTCCCCAACCCGCAAAGGGACCTCGTAGTAAGGCGGTAAAATACCGGTACCGGTAAACCCTTACCGCCTACCGTGTAATGAGGCCCAAAGTATCTGTTGAGAAGACCTTATGTGATTTACCCTCGCAAAGATGACCATTTCTTGGAGAAGCCACCCAAAGGAATATGAAGATGAGAAGAAAAGAGGCTGGTGACATCACAAGAAATGAGCGTGACTTACTGAGAATAATGGTCGAAGAAGAAGATGCATAGACCTTATAGAATCGATGACGAAGTAAAGAATCAAGAAGGCTTTCATATGCGGAGTGGAGATTGCATGTGTGAAGAGCACTGCAGAAAATGCAAGCTGTTTTATAACTGTACAGATGCTGTAACGCAAGTACATTAAGTAATCATAAAGTAATCATAAAGGCTGGCTACACGAAGTGAATAGACTGCAGGTGGTTCCACCATTATATAGAATTCTGGACATCAGTGTCACATATTTAGTGAAGAAAGAAGGATCGGAGGGCTGTGTTGCAGCAAGGAAACAGCTGAAGATCAAGGAAAGGTCTGGAATAGCTGTCTGGCCTAGTGTCAAAGGATGGAGCCGCCAAGAACCGGTTATATATCCTTGAAGAACAGTGGACGTGAGAAGCTGAATCAGCCCTTGTTAAGGTGCGAGGAAAGAACACCATGGGCCTCATTATGGGTTTGGTGGTAGCCATGGCTGCCTCCAAAACCGGGTCCGGGTTCCCTGAATGGGGAATTACCGGGCCATTCCGAGTTTGGAGGGCCTGGTAATTCCTCCCTCAGGGAACCCAGGCCCGGACCTTCCCCATTCCCATTCGAGCCCCATAGGGCTCAATGGGATTGGGAGAGGGAGCTAACAACGGGCTGATTACGACCGGCCCGTTGTTAGCTCCCTGGACCTCGTAATCAGGCGGGATGGGAATAACAGGTCCGCACCCTTTAGCGGACCCCGTTAACCCATTCCGCCTGACTCGTATTGAGGCCCCATGAGTGCCAAGGTTATTAATTCAAGACAATTAAATACTGCAAAACAGGCCGAAATATGGCCTCCTGTCACATGAGTCGAGGAGGAAAATAGGAGTGGATGTGCAGACCTGGACTACGATAAGGATGTGCCTATTCTCCCTTTTATTCTCAGGAGCAGTGATACTTTGCAAGGCACAGTTCAAAGACAATCTGAATGGCAGAAGGCACGAGGGATGAGAGACGTGGGGCTAATTGTGTGGGGAGACACGGTCAAGTCCACCCACCAGCATCTTAGTTTACGTGCTGCTAGTGAGCCGAATGTTCCAGAAGGGCACAAGCATGCCAACCAATTGTAGGCGGCCATATATCGATGGGCCTTATAGTTTGAGAGCCAATGGCGTGTTGTGTATCTAGTAAATGATGAGGATGACTTGCAATAGGGGTGGGCACAAGTTGTTCATCTGACGGTAGAGACCCAATCACAACCTGATCCCCTAAAGAAAGTACACTTAGATATTCCCCTTGAGCCTAGCACAATCCCAGGTAGGTTTTCTTAGTTTGCAACATAGTATGAAATCAATTATGACAAATTTGTAGTACTTAAATGTGTTTTTTATGCAAAATGATTGAGAGCACGATTGAACGTCCGTTGATGTCTGTTGTAACTCCCTGTTTTAGACAATTGAAAATAAAACAGTCGGAGGAAACATTTTGCCAAACTTCCTGAGTTGGTCTTTTTATTTGGTGTAAGAGTTATTCTGCATGTCCATCCTTGAATTACGTGTTACCGATTTAAAAGGGCTCATTCGTTGGTTGAAGACTTGAGATAATTCCCAATGAACAGTGACCATGATGTGTTGGCTCTGACAACTGTGTTGAGTCCTTACGGGGGTGTCGATTTGCCCACATTTGCAGGAATTGTCAATCGGGTGGAAATAGAATCAGTTGGATGGCCCGCAATCTTGAAAGAATTGGTAAATACATGTCACATAACTTGGACCTAGAGATTCCCACTCGCCTGAAACTGCCAATACACAAATCGGAGGAGTGGATTGCTAGGCTGACCCATATGACTGCTATAGTTAACTGTCCTGTTAGTGTTTTCCTCACACTGTCCTGGTAGATGGTGTGAGAAACATATGATGAAGAGATTGTCGGGGCAAGTGCAGATTAAGATGAGAGATCCGGGTGGCCTGTAGATAGCAGGCTGGCCCACTGATACTTGACCAACTTCTTAGAAGGCTAAGAAATAAGCACTCGAGTGAAGAGACATAAATACTCTACAAGGAACGTTCCGTGGTAACATATGATTCAGGCATTGGCTGGGGAAAATACAAAGTGGATTTGGGAGTCCCTTGGTACATATAGTTGTTGTCGCGCCTAATGTGTGGTTAATCCCATCCCAGCAAGTAAATGGTTAGAACATCTAAAAGGCACCTTTCCTGAGGGCAAAAGGTGAGTTAATTGAGCATCACCCATATTCCTGCCTCTCATTCAAATTAACATTCAATGAAGATGATATTGTGATGATTAATGGCCTTAAGCGGTCCAAGGCGCCTGGCCCGAATGGCCTGGCAAATGGGGTTTTAAAACACGATCCAGATGTCTGGTCATCAGTACTGGTTATACTATTTAATACGATCTGCAGTGCTGGTCAAATACCTAATTCCTGGAAGCCTGCAATCTTTACTCCAGTTCATAAGCGCAGGAGCAGGACTATGGCCTCCAATTACCACTTACTCACTAGGCTGGATGTAACAAGTAGGATATGTTCGACTCTCCTGCTTAGAAAATTGCGGAGATGTGTGGCTTCACTCCAGGCACTGGCTATGTTCCAGAGACTATTCAGAAAGGCTCCTCTACTGTGCACAATATGCTATTGTTGGACACATTGATTGGAAACCCTTTGGTGAAAGGTGCTAGTGCTCTCTGTGTGTTACATGTCGATTTAAAAGCAGCTTTTGACACGGTGAACCATACTAGGTTGTGGCAGAAACTTAGGAGCTATGGAATTGATGAGTGGCTCCTTGCAGCAATCATGCAACTGCATTAGTCTACCATAGTGTGTGTGCAGTTGGAGAATGGCAGGGCTGGCACTGCCCCTTGTCCACACTAATCGAGGGGTTAAGCGGTTATGTGTGCTAGCCCCGCTGCTCTTCCATCTGTACATCGCTGATATGCCTGCCTTTTTGGCTCCGGTTAACAATCGCCCCCCAAAGATTGGAGGAGTGCATGTGGAATGGCTGTCCTATGCAGACGACATAGACCTGTTGGACCATACATATGTCGGTCTGCGTACGGCGGCCATTGCACTAAGTAGGTGTGCGGAGGTTAATGACTTGGTGGTGAATGTAGACAGAAACGAATACATATGGTAATAAGAGTCGGAGATGAGCACCTTTACAATTAATAACTGGTGCTTTCAATGTTGTAGTTGTGTACAAGTATCATGGTTTGGCGTTTGGGCAGGGTAAAAGCATCGAGATTATGCTGGAAAAGAACAGGAAATCTAGGTTCCTTACCTCGCTGATAAGGTTCGCGAATATTACGGTAGGCTACCCCTACGAGACTGTACAAGCAGAGCTTCTGCCCAGAGAGAGTTTATGGCCAGGAATCACTATCAATGATCAACCATCAACGGCTGCAAGTATTGGAGGGGACATTCTAGAGGGCAATCTTACACCTGGCTCAATCTGTGCCAATTGCACTGGTGCGACTAGAGTTTGGACTTAGATCTCTCAGATCGTTGGTCTTGAGAGCAAAGAGGCTCCACACATCAAGGCTGACCAAGCACCAACTTGCCCGCTTCTCTCTTTAATGAGCACTGTCATGATGAGGGATGAGAAGACCTGTAGACAGTGCACATCGGGTGAATATGTTCGGAAATTGTTTAGACAAATTGACTGGTCTCCCAATTGGGATGACGGGTATTGTACGCTTAAGGCCGAATTTGAGTGTAAACTGGATGCCTGGCATTGGGTCTCTAATTGTAATCACATGGAGACACTAAGACGATATCCCAGACACTGCTATATTAAATACACGCGTATGAAGCCACAGAACTATCTGGTAAAATATCCTTCTAGTCTTGCGAGAAGATGTTACGTATTGTTGAGAATCGACCATTTGCCCCCCTTGGGCCCAGTTAGGGATATCGTATGAATGTCGTACTAGTCGAATGTGTAGAGCCCCCCATACACAGGAGACGGCCCAGCATGTGTTGACTTCTTGCAACGCTTATGCACACCTTTATGCAAATAGATTGATGCGGTTTGCACACAACGAGGCCTCTATACAGGGGGACGAATTCTGGCTTTATTGCCTCAATTCTGGGAATCTGCGCCTCTTGTTAGTTTTATATGGTATGTGGAAGTTGGTTGATGCTGAATTGGAGTCTATTGTATGAAATGATATGTATTGTATGATTTTAGTGTGTCGAACTGCCTTTCTTCTGTTTTTTATTATCTACTTTTCTTTTACTATGTACAGTCGATTGTATATTTTAATTTTGTGAATAAATGTGTAAAGTTCTTTGGAACTGATAACACATTATTAATTATAATAAAAAATAAAAACGTGTGCAGAGGTCTCGGAACATGCCATGCATGCTAATCACTTTGGACATTGGAGACTTGTGAGTACAAGGTTTTCAGACGTGTAAGCACAATATTACACTGGTATGGGTACCGTACGGCTTTAGCCAGAAAGGGTCATTCTGACCTGTATACCCCAATGTTCAGTCACAGCAGGACCACGAAGCCAGCCCCCTCCCCACCTCCCCCGATCACGCCTTTTACTGATGCCATTGTAGTAGTTTCTGAGCAACTGCTTGCTCCAGTGCCCAAAATGGCATATGCATGTGCACATTTAGTCATTTATACAGTTCCAGCTGCCACCATAGTGGTCTTCAGGCGCTGGGGCTTAATGTGAAATTGTATTTTGTCTAGAGGGTGGGCAGTGGAAATGAAAAGGAAAACGGGAAGGGGAGAAGAAAGGTGACAGCGGGGGCAGTTATCCATTCTAGAGCAGTGCTCGTGAACCTCTGGGGTTTGCACCTTTTTTTGGAATATGAGGGTGTGCAGTGTAGACACAGTGTTCAATAAAAAAGGGAGGACAGTGACTGTGTTTAAGAAAAATACAAACTTTCTTGGCAACTTCCAGCTGACATTATTTTTACTCAAGGGGTCCTCAGCGTAGAAGCGTTTGGAAAGCAGTGGCCAAGAGGGAGGAAATTTAGGAAGATGGGCAAATGCTTGTATAATGCCCTCCCCTCAGAACACTTTGAAACCACTTCCCTCCGGCCTTTAGATGTGACTGGGCAATGCTGAACTCAGGAAGGCCAGAGCTGGGTGTTTTGCATACATCGTATAAGTATGGTGCCTCTTTTTCCTGCCAGCGCATAAAACACAGAACTTGATGGCACATGGACACTTGCCAGGGTGAAGTGACCTGATTCTTCAAGAGGACATGCAAAGCTTGATCCTTCATTGTATGTTCAGGTAAGTGTATTGCGTCAGTTCCAGTAGGTCACATAAAGTACAGTAGGTAAGTACGTAGGGAACATCCACTGGTCCATCCACACCGCAGCCAGCTCACTGGCCAACTGCCTCAGAGCAGAACACTCGCGCAACATTCCACACCAAAATTCCACGCTTGCCCCACAGCACGCCAGCACACGGTCTGTCTCCACACCGTCACAGCTGCCCAGATGTAGTCTTGCTTACTCTGCACCGTGTGCCGCCTGGCTCGGACTGGCCTATAGGGCAATCAATGCCCGAACCAAAAACGCAAAATGCTAGCGTGGGACAGTTTTTTTGTGTCACAATGGGCTACTTTGTTGGCCAGTGTGGGCAAGTTTGATGAGTTACTCCACATGCAGCTAGTAGTTTTGACCAGTGTTGCTGAATAAATATTCTTTAAAATGCACAATCTGCATCACAATTTATAAAATAAAAACCTTGGGCTCCGTTCAGACAGTCTACCACAAAAGAAATGCATGGCCATTCGCAACTGTGGCCCACTTTTTCATTGGTGCCAGATTCAATGTTATGCCCCAGTGCGACCCTGTTTGCAGCAGGTCTTATTAAATGCATTAATCGGTGCCATCCACCCCACAAGCGAAAGCCCAGTAAGTAGAGTGTCAGGCGAGGGCCACACTCTGTTTTTAGCGGCCGTACAGAGAGCGCTGACCCCGTCACGATGCCTGCGATGTGCATAATGTGATATGTCACCTTAAGGTCAAGCTGTCCTCTGTGCTCCCTCACTCGCCCACTCACGAGCCGAGGAAGGCCCGTAGCTAAATATATGCGGGGCTGTCATAGAGGGGTTGCGGGAAAAACCAGGTGGGCACTGTTAAGACTCACATTTCGTAGTCCCACGTGTGCTGCCAACCTGCCCCTAGGTGCGTTTTTAATGGCACATGGTCAAGGGTTTATATATTTTGCTAAATCCTCACCATTGGATTTTTTTCTCCAAAGCGTGCAATTTGTAGCTGTTACTGTGATATCACTGCATGCAGTGGGCTGTCCCCGGGTTAAGGGTGACTCCCAGTGAGATGTCAGGGAAACCTAGATCGTCGCCTGAACTCCCAGTGTCATGCAACGGACCTAATGGCTTCTCTAATTGTGATGTCACTTCCATATTGGCACCTCAGCACACATATTGATGTCTATCAGTTAAGATACTGGCATGTGGCACCTGCAGGGATAGGTCCTGTTCTATCCGTTCACGTTTTTAAAGTTAAATGTTTTTGTAACCCCTGGCACAACTGACCACACCTCTTTGGGTTACTTGTTAGCACTTATGATCACACATGCCATATATGTCGTTTAGGCACTCATTTTATCACACTAAGAAGGATGACTGGACGAGTTGGACCGGCTGGGATTGCAACTTCTAACCTGAAGCTTGCATAGTAATTTCCCCAGCCATCACATTAACCCTCTGAGCTATTCAATGCGCTCAGCCCTGAAAACAGCCTATGACCTTCTGAGCTGTACTGCCTGCAACCTAATTCCAAATGGCAAAGGTGGACGCTTTTTATAGACGCAGAGTAAATTAAAGTGCGTTTGAGAAGCCAGCGTTAGCAGGAAGTCTCACAGACCCCCCTTTCCCCCCCACCCCATCTCTGCCTTTCCTTCTCACGGAGCACTGTTTCAACCCTGACTGAACGAAGCATTCATGAAGTTTAACAGAAGCTTGTCCTGGGGATATTGAAGGGGAAGGTGGGGAGGGCAGGGTCACTGTTGAAATTACACATCATTGGGTGCCAATTTGGGATAGCAATTGCTGTGCCCCAAGTAGCTGCTTGAAATCCCAGAGGACTCTTTAAAAATTCACAATGTAAAACAAACTGTTGTATGCTTTCAGGGTTTGCTTGCTTTGGAAGGTGTGTGCACCTGTGAATGTAACAAAACCAGCATTGGCAAAGCCAACAGTTTTGATTTGTGTGCATGCATTACCTAGGCAATTGCCAGGCACTGCTCGAATGGTGGTACCTGGGTATACGATGAACACAACTGGAAAATGGTGTGGGTAACTTGACAAATGATGTCAGTGCCTGTAAATTGCCTATCTGATACCTGTTCACAACACAAAACTGGAGGGTTTAGCAGGACTTCCATGCATGGAACAAATTGCTTATAAATCAAGTAGTTGAAGGCAGACTTGGTTAAAACATTCTTATTATACTGGGAGCTCGTCTACACCTGCAATTAAGCCATTACTTCTCAGAAGACTGAATAGAAATAACACTGGCAGGCCCGATGCGACACAAAGGTTGAGGTTACTGCATGACAGAGCTGGATTAAAGATATCCTAGGAGGATGTGCTTTGGGCCTGGAGGGGCAGGTACTGGATGGGAACAGCCACAGGGATTAGCATGGCCTCGGGTGTCAATGGGTGGGTACAAAGCCATACATTACCCATATGCTGTGTCTCCTCCATAAGTACATTCGCCCTGCCATCTGTAATCCAATACAATTGTTTCGCTTTATGTGTGGTGCTACAGCAGCACCTTATAGCTAAAACTAAAAATCAATGGAGCTGTCACCCCCTTTGGGTGAGAGCATGGGCAACAAGTGTTACACGGTAGGGTGGGGCGGAAACATTGAAAAGTGGGTATGGGCTTATTACAAGGTGGGGTGGGAAAAAGAGGGGTTCCTCATGGTTGATCGTTCATGTTGTTCTTATGGGGTAAAACACAGTTTTGTTTGACGTGTAGCGGCTGCGACAGGTTCGAGGGGTTTCTTTTGGAGATGTGGCTATTCGGGCTTTTCTTCTGTTGTCAACCCTAGGATGACATTTTATATATTTATAGAACAGTTCCATACTCTTTCAATGCATAATTATATCAAGTACTTTACAGCACCTGTTTTCAAAAAACGACATTTAAGAGGAGCAGGTAAAGTGTTGTTGGGAGTTAAAGTGTTGTCTTTGTCATCTACTTCACTCGTCGTCTCAAATCTGCCCTTTTTCTCTGTAGGCCTCCGGTAGAAGATAATGACCTCGAAGTCATTACTAACAGCCCCTGGGCTTATGTGAATAAGAATAGAAGACAATAGATGCGTAATGCGATGGACACGTGCTTCCCCACCTGTGAAGCACAATTCCTAAATTGCGCCTCTTTAGGAAGTGCAAGCTCCCCATCACCACAACACAAGCTAACAGTACAAAATAAAAGCAGGGACACTCAGTGCTTCTTCTCCCCTCACCCTCTCTCACTCGGGTTCCTTGCCTGGCATACACCAGTTGGACATGTCCATTATTTAAATGACGAAAAAGTATTTCACCGGTCCAAACAGTGTGCGATGTCACGTGCTGCGATGTCATGAAGGAGTCAATGCTTCCGTTGCGTCACTTCCACTTCCTGCCCAAAGCTTATGCTTGTAAATCTCTCTAGCCAGGGGGTATGTGTGGCGTGTACATGATCACCATCGTGCCGCATCGTGCCGCATACTGTAGCTTTGCAGCCGTAAAATATGTTCTCATATCCGGAACTTGGAGCCTGCCCCAGTCTACCTTCTGCTGCTCGTATTCGGAAATGCAATTGCCTGCCCAGATGCGCCTGTTGAACAATGCCTTACAACTACCCAGGAAGCTGGCCGCTTGCAAATAGGGACTATCAGCATCTTGGACAGAGCTGTCCTGCTGGCTTTGCCCATGGCCAGGAAGGCACCCAAGTCTCAAAGTCCGTACTATGCCGGCATGTGTCTTCAGACTCTGCATTGCAGCGAATCTAACCCCAAATGGGTCAGGAAGGTCCAATAGTGCAGGAAGGACAGCCCTGGCTCGCGTAACATACAGCACAGTATCAATATAGAGTGCTATAATACGCTACGCCTTGTTGACCAGTCCAGTCCCTTACCTTCTGTTACCAACAACATTCGCTATTACACACAGTCTATTTTTGACGAGGCCACTCTTGGCTCAGGCTGAGTTTGGCCTGGAGATTCAGTCAATAAGTCACCAAACTTCCGGGACTGCCCAAGCATGCTCTTGAGCCACTCATGCATTGAATGTTAAACTGTGTAACTAACATACTATTCTCCAGATCTGCCTTGGCAATACAACTCAGTTATTGCAAAACACTTCAGGGCACACCCTCCTCCTCATGCGTTTTGCAGAACTCTGGTCCTCCTAACAGTACTGACAAGCACCCATGCGAGCATAGAACATACTTTCTCTGCTGTAAGTCTCTCTTTCTGCATCTATTTGCTGCTTCCCATCCTTTGATCTTCTCCTTGACTAAGGTCTACATACTCCTGGCAAGGGCACCGCCGTATGCCACGCCATGGGCAAGTCTTGGCGCTCTGAAACTATTATGGTGGAGTATGCAAGCATATTCCTTGAAACACTTGTGTACACGCGCGTTATAAAGGACATATATCATATAACACGTGGAATGTATCTTTTATATTACACATCAGGACATGGGCGCATTCCGATTTTTTTTTTATAGTTTTCATTTCATTGTGATTGCTAAAGATTTTCAGGTACACTTAACGTAAAACAATTTGACACAGGGCAGTTGGGGGAAGGGCCTCGACTTTCACTAAATAACATTTCACCATCAGATTCCTTGAGCATCAACGTATGCACACACACACGCAACCACAGATTCATAAATTGAGGGGGAATATTAATCCTAGAAGCAGAGAAGAACTGGAAACTAAGGGCTTTTAGACTACAATTAGATGCTCACAAATTATGTAGTAGGGCACAGGCTGCTACCCACATGCGCCGCGGCCGAAAGGCAGAATATACAGCGCTCGTAATCGCGTTCTATTATAGAATTAGCCACTGGGTAATCACCAGCACCTCTTGTTTTATTGTTATAGGGTGGAATTCTTGTAAATCCAAATACATGCCTTGAGAAAGAGCAGCGCTCGAAACACGTGTTGGTTGGTCCAGAAGCTGTTTCACCTTGTGAAAATATCAATTAAAATACACATTGTGGGCAAAAGGGTGCAGAGTGTTGCTGTCATAATTTAATGAATATTACTCCTCCCATAAATAAATGGTGCAAACCATTTAATGAAAACAAAAACAATTTACCAATAAAGGACATGACATATGGTTTGATCACAAAGAGTTACGTGGACCACATCATCAGAAATGTTGACGACACGAAGATAACAATTTGTTTTTCAGGACTCCCATGACCCCTCAGCATAGATTATGCTGGATAGGGCTGATGGGAATTGTAGGCCAACATATCTTGAGAGCCAAATGTTGCAAGCCAGGTGTACTACTGTGTACAGTGTGCCTCCCAGACTTTTCAATTCTGCAGAAGCAGGCTGACCAGATGAACCTATGTTGGCAGAACCCAATGATTCTAGTCCAGAGATTTAAACATTTAAGCAATTATTTTCTTTTATAAAACATTGATATCCGATCCTTCAGTCCAATTTGTTCCCCGAGAAAAACGTGTGCTAAATAAAATGTCAGCCCAGGAGAAGTGCTGTTACTACGTGACTGTACCTCTGGATGCATATCTTGTCTGTGAGAGCACACCTCCGGCTCTTCGGTCCTGCGTGGTGTTTATGGGTAAGTGCAAGACCTGCGTACAGCGCATGCGCCGCCCCCATGGCATCGCTAGGCCCAGAAGAGCACTACACAATCCCATCAGCATATCAGGCACTGATCGGGTAAACCGAGATAAGGGGCTCCTGTCGTGTCAGGACATCGGTGTGCCACTTTGCACGCCCATTAGTGGGGTGGTCTGCGCGTTGCCTAAGTAGGGGCCAAAGCACAATGGAGTGCCAGTAGAGCGTCATCATCGCATGTAGAATATTTATAACTGTCCAAGAAACTTGAGAAGTGCGCACTGTAAAATTGTACAGTTGACAGACACACCTGCTACACTTGTGAAGTGCAATTACTAATGTCTGTCGAGCGACAAGGAAGGACGCTGCAGACATCACCCAGTCCCAGAACAGGTCAAGGCAGGCCACTGGAGAAGCAAAGATGTGTTCGTTGTGTGTGTCACAGTGTCGCCTCTGCACTGCAGTGACATTGCTTTGAAGGGGACAGAGAAGTGAGGCCTCCATCTCCTTTAGCAAAAACTTGTAAACCGGTCTCCCTTCACACATCTGCATGGCATGCACTGGCTGCTCCCACCCACCAATTCCAGGGCACTGCAGTGCGCCCCTCTTAACTCAAGCAATCACCTACACATTCACCCTGGCAGGTAGAGACCACCAGCCAGGGGTGTTGCTAGGTCTGGAAAAGATCCGGGGCTATGCTAATGTAGGGTCTGTTGGGAGTGGGCTGGCTAGTCTTTTGGCTGTAGCCACTGAGCTTCTATCCAGGGCTGCAACCAAAAGATCCGGGGAAATATAGCCCCCTCAGCTCCCTTTCCCCCTAGCAACGCCAGCCATCCTCGGCCCAACCCAGGAATGGAGCAGCAGCTTTCACCGCCTAGTGCATGCAAGCAGTACCAGACACATTCACACCACCACCTCCGTAAACACGGCTCACTCACTCCCATTGTATTCCTAACCCACCCCAACCCAATATACCGGGAATCAGCTTTCAGCAACCCGCCCAGTAACAGACTGGGAGCTCGTACCAAAACCACCTCAGTGTAAGCGCTCAGAGCAAGTGACCGTGCACCACTCAACACATGGGCTGTCTGCTCCCACCACATCAACGTAAGCAAACACTGAACGCTTACGACACTCGGAGCCAAGAATAAAGGGCCTGCATTTAACAATCCAAATGACATTACCAGGTCTTTGCACCCCAGCCCAAGCAAGGGATGTCTGTAATCACTGACCGGCACAACCCTCGCAGGGACTGTCAGCCCCTACGAAGGTAACACGTGACGGTCAGCCCCCCCCTCCCCCACCTAGACCCAAGCAGGAGGTGCCAGACTATCCCCCACATCTCCCAGCAGCTACAGGCTCTGCCGCAGCTCTCCACATTCCACTCGACTCCTGTTTATCTCCCACACACTCAATAAGAAGACTCAATCCAGGGGAAGATAGCCAGGGGTCAGAAAACGACCTGGCACTGCAAACACACAGATAACAACGAGGCCAGGGCAGTCTTGCAGATCATTAACAAGCCCCGCCCGCCCTGCTGTGACCCGTTATTGGGGGTTGCTTGCGTTTCCCCGTAGAGGGGGCGTGGCCTAGCCGTTTGAGCTGGGCTGCTCCCACTGGTGGCAGTACCCGACTTATCTACATGACTGGACCCCTGGCGAAGGAAGGCTAATAAAACGTGGTGGGGAAGGTTGCCTAGAGCAGCGGCAGTGGTTCAGATATATTGCGAACTTTCCACCCATTACTATTTTGGTTATAGTGAAATCCGTTATAAAACCGTGCCTTTGCTACCTGTCCTGCAGTCACCTACACACGACACACCTACAACCTGTGCGCTATTTTTCCTCTACTCGCCTTTCAAAAATGAGGTTGGTTGGCTGGCTCCTCAGCCCTGGAAAAATCCTTCATGCCAGCACCGACACACGCATTTATTGGACACCTCCCTGTCCCTGGCAGCTGGCATTCAACTTCTAGCTAAGAAGCGCAGCTACAGTAGCTGCACACGCTGGGCCTGATTCATGGAAGTGTTTTATAATGGCTCAATCGCATAGGGAAACGTTCTGTGAATCAGGCCCCCTGGGTTTTTGCTGAAGTGATTGAGGCTGTGGGAGGCAGTGGTTTATATAAAACAGAAGGGGAGCTAGAACGAATGGGCTTACATGCAGGCGGAATGAAGATTTTCACCCCCGTTCTCTGTTGTTGGCCGTGCCTTTGAACGCACTCCCTGGTAAACCATTGTGTGGAACCCCGATGAGGATCCCACAACCGTCACAAATGGGGGCCACCATAATCTCCCCCCTCATATACAGAAGCCATCCCATAACAAAAAGTCCTTGAAATTGGGTGGTAGCTGGCGTAAGCAATGTGGTGGTCACGAAGACAACCCAGGGAGCAAAGTGGTTGCTGAATCTGCTGTTTCGGTACATGTCGGGCGTGTCCTCTTGGCATGTGGCAGGTTGGTCTCAAGAGGTTATTCGGCATACAGAGGGGTGTCCGCAATGTCTACTTGGTGCTCTGCGATCCTAGGATAGGGCTTCTGGCGGAGGCTGAAAGTCTGCCTTATTCACTTCAATGGGGGTTTCACTCATTCTCATGGCACTTAACTAATTGGCGCTGACTTTACTTTCGGCCGTCCTCCTGGTTCACTACTGTGCCTACCAGTCTGCACATCATCTTATCCAGTGATTTATTCATTTATTTTGTCATTTGTAAAGCGCACCAAACCCGAGGGCATCCAGCCATTGGTTACAGAAAGCGCATTTTAGTATGACTTCAATAGAGAATATGCACTAGGCGGTGCTTACAGAAGGCACGTTTAATGCAGCATAAGGAGATGGTACATAGATTTTTGCTCGTGATTTAGGAGGTCTGGTGGTTATAAGTCAAGTGAAAAGAGCCAGGTTTTGAGGCCTTTGTGGAAGGTCCAGAAGGAGGGTTCTATTCTTAGGTGTAGTGGTAGGCCGTTCCAGTGTTTTGCGGCTATTACTGGGAATTTACATCCCCCCGCTCTTTATAGTTTGAATCTGGGGATTGTGATGAGGTGCAATTGCGAGGGCCGCCTAGGTCTGTTTGATTGGAATTTGGTGAATTTTCTGTATAGATATCTAGGTGCGGCGTTAGAGGCATTTGTGCGTTAGTGTGAGAGTTTTTAATAGAATGCGCCCTCTATTGGGCAACCAATGCACAGTTCTTCTGGCTCAATGATATGGTCTTTTTTCGGGATGTTGAAGGCTGCTCTTAGAGCATTATTTTGCATCACTTGCAATTTTTTGCTATTGCAGGAGGTGATCCCTGCAAAGAGGGTGTTGCAATAGTCTAGTCTGGAGTTAAGGGCTCTTGTAATTGTCACACAGCTGTCTGTGGAAATGAAGGGTTTGCACGCATTGATACATTTGGTTGTGTAGCACACTGATGATGCAAAAGAGTTTACCTGTCTAGATAGTGAGAGGGGTGTGTCTAGGTAGACCCCCAGTGTTTTGACTTCTTTGGCGACTGGGATGGTAATGGCGTCTATCTTGAAGGATTTGTATTTATCGTCAAGTCTGTTTAAAAGTGTTTGAGATCCTGTCAGGAGTAACTCAGTCTTGTTGTTGTTTAGCCATAAGGAATGTAAGGCCATCCAGGCTTGGATATTTGATAGACTTTGGTGAGTGAAATGGAGTCAGTGTCAAAGGAACCAGAAATCGGGAGGAGGATTTGGGTATTGTCCGCATAGTTCGTGTAGGAGATACCCAAGGTGTCAAGGAGGTCAAAGAGAGGCTTTGTAAAGATATTGTAGAGGGTGGGGGAGACACAAGAGCTTTGGGGGACTCTGCAGGTGACTGAAGCTGAATAGGCTGATGCATACGAGGAGAAGACCCTCATTGTTATGTTCGATAGATAGGATGAGAGTCTGCCTAAGACCATTCTGGCGTTTTTGGTTTCGGCACATTTTTGTGGTGCTAAAATTGCTGAAACCATTGTTAAAAAAGAAAGAGAGGGAGCGAAATGGGGTTCTGAAATGGGAATATCTGGTTGGCATAGCAACCAGCAATGCCACGGCATGAAACGGCCAACTCACAAAAAATTATTTTTCCAAACTCCTCTGCCGTACTACTCAATGAGGAGCTCCCTAACAAAAATTGCTCCAATCAGCAGCTTTGCAAGAAGCAAGTCAGCCGGGCTTTTCATTGTCTAGTTCTGTAGTGATTTGCCTTATTGGGCTATTTTCCATACAATTGGACTGTTTTTGGGCTACTTTCGGTGGACATCTTTTTTTTTTTATTCCTCTCGAGGCTGCCTCCCTACTACGACCCCACTTTATCTATCCTCCACTGACCCCACCACCCATGACATGTGTTTGAGTGTGCACCTTTGCGGCTTCTAAAGGAGCCACATGGAAAAGGTTGGATCACAACAACCAGTGTCTTCATATGTACCCTTTAGATCAACTTTATGCAGTGATTCTTGTAGACACGCTCAGCTGAAAGAAGATCTATGCAAAATAAACAAATACTGATGCCTATGCGCATTCTTGAATATCATGTCACGGCAATCTCCGTGAAAGGTTTCTGTCAGGGAAGGCTGCTCACCTGGTTGCGAACTTCAGAATTCCACTCCTACGTCACAGCTGGAACCCCGCGCGCGCAGTGAGACATCTTGTAATGTACCTCCATCACGGAGTGGGACAGCGAATGAAAGCGATCCACGCATATAATGTTTCAAGCCTATTCAATGTCGCTCTGTTATAGAGGTTGGTGGAAACTTCTCTTTCAAAGCAACAACAAACTATGGATAATTTTTATGCAGCCGTCAAGTAAGAAAGGATGTGCTTTGGTTCATCCATATTACCAAAAACAATTTCCTGCAGCATAGCAAAGTACTTTCGTTCCTTTCTTGAGGAAAACGCACAAGTAGCACTTTCTAAGTGTCATGAAAAAGGGCAGTAGTGGTGTGCATCTGTGATCTGCCTTTGCCAACAAACACTTTTAGGAAAGTATTACTCTATCCGGTGTCCCTTCTCCATGTCTACAGATTCTGTAGATGTGTACATTTAAATGCACTGTCACAGCTCGCGTGGTCTCTTGTTTCAGGTGGGGGGAAGGAGGGCATGTGGCGTACAGCTTTTCTGCAGGAATAGCTTCCATTGTGTGCAGGAGTGAGGGTGGCGGCCACCAGAGTTCGCAGGAGGAAAACACGTGGAGGAAACACTAGAGACAGCAAGTGTGTACTGGCTGTTCATGAGTTTATGTTGTCAAATCTGCCTCGGGGGTCATCATATTAAAGTGGCGTATCATTGGCAGTGGTGTGGCCCTCTTGCTCTACCATCTAGCTACCACCACTTGTGTGAGTCATACATGCGGACTTCATGAAGATGACCACGATTTGTGATCCCGACTCTGTGACAGTGGCAGACGTATATGCAGATTAAATTCAAATGAAGTGGTCCAAGTTGCAGTTGCATTCTTGAGTGCAAAGAGCATGGTGCAAATAAAAACACGCATTGGCAAAGCCAACAGTTTTGGCTTTTGTGTAGTCCTCGTATCTGCATTTTACAGGCACTGTTTAATGGTGCTATTGAGTCATAATATGGCAACAGCTGGCAATATGGTGCTAGTGCATGTGCATATTATGGCAGTGCCTGGCAAATGCATCTAATGCCTATACACGAGCCAAAACTGTTGGCCTTTCAAATGCTTGTTTCACTCTGACACAGTCACCAGCCTTAAGACTCTCACAGCACACATGCTTCCGTTGGCGAAACCAGCCTTTGAACCTTGCTTAGCACACTTCCACTCATCATACATGGGACCTGAAACCCCCAGCTACTCTGGTGCAAGCTCGCATACAGGTGTCCCTCCCCTCAAGGCTGTGAACAGCGAGACGTTTGTAGCAGATTTGCGTGTAGCCCGATAGGCCCATACTCTCAATAAGGCCTGAATGTCCAAATTCGAAGCTTTGGGAAGTTGAAGAGCCCCTTTCACCACTTTATTGGATCTCACAACAAGATTGTTCGGTCTGGGGCAATATAACACCATGGTCTTACGGTGCACTTCCTCTTCATTTAAGAAAGCTATGCTTTATGCAAGAAATCTAAGACTATGTTTGAACTTAACTGGAGCGCATTGGTTCGGAGAATGGAGGGGATCCTTTATCCTGAAATAACACTATCCAAGAACCGTACTACTGTGGGGTACATTTAAGGCCCTTGCAGAAATCCCCTTCAAACAAAAATAACGCACTGGAGTAATGCTGCAAAAACGGCAGTGTTTTTCTTTCAATGGCGCATATGTGTGGCGAGCACTGAACACAAGAATGCCACCCAAAGAATTGCTCTGCATTGTTTTACCTCCATTTAAATCATCTGAAAATGACCAACATCCGAGATAGCTTTGCAATTTGCTCTTGATTTTATTTTAAAACACCACAGAGTGTACGCTTCATGAAAACAAAAGTCTGCATGCTTTATTTATTCTAATTGACAAGAAGTGAGGCAAACATCTCAAGGACGGCATTGGAGTGCTGATAAAGTGCTTAAAGAACAAAGAATTCTGTTTTCCCCTCAACACTGCTTCTGCTTCCTTTTAGTATGATCCACCACGCTCAAATTGCAGCAAATGAAAGAAATTACGTGTTTCTTTTTCCCATGTCGAATATCAAGGAAATCCTGTGCAGCATTCTTTGGTGTCCATAAATCAACCGTATATGCCAAGGCCAAAGAAGCTTACTTGAAGTGAAACTGTGAGCTGCAGAAACCGCATTTGTCAACGTGAAATGGAAGAAAATGAATACACATGTAAAACTGTGCTTTTGCAAATCAGGAGCATGCCGTTTAAAAGTGAAATGTCAAATGACAGCATGTGTTTGCACAGAAATGTGATTGAATCTGTGGGTGTTTTTATTTTTGCTATATAAATGTACATTATATTTATCCCCAAGACTTGGGTTCCCATGAAGAAAAAAAAACTCTGAAACAAGTTTGGTCCAGGCACTTACTTCAAGGATGCCCTGCCTCCGAGGGAAAATGTTGCATCCATAAGGGAACCAGCCCACAGGGGCACATGAAAGGCCCAAGAGTGTGAAAATGCAGTGCCTCGCCAGATTGGGCCGCACCCCTGCAGAAAGGAACAAAGGACCCAAGTGGAACTAGTATTTCACTGAGAGGTGCGATTTCCTCCTGCACCAATTGAACCTAACTCCATGCCAACACCTAAATGGGTCTCTAGACACTGGCCTGCGCCGCATCTGGGTGGGAGTGTGAGTGTTGGCGTGGCCACACCTGGATGGAGTCCTGGGCGTTGAGCTGCGCCGCATCTAGATGGGAATGTGAGGGCCAACAAGTGCCACACTCAGACAGAATTGTGAATGTTAGCATGGTAAAGGTCAGGTAACTCACTAACCAATATAAGCTCAAACTCTGCATACTGATCTCACTCAAAAAACTCACACAACCATCTCTCGCACAACAAGCTGCACGCACTTCACAACACTGCAACAACACATAAGCCGGAACAACAGCACACGCGGACTGACTCCGATCCGATACCCGCACCAAAGCTCGGCACCCGGTGTATACCGAGTTGAAGCTGCCAACAGAACACCACTCCTCTCACTATCCTACTCCCTTCTTCACCTTACTAACCCATCCCACCTTTATCGTTTACAGATCCGCCTGAGCGCCTGGGGACCAATTCCGTTGGTGACGGTGCGCGGTACAAATACCTTTAACATTTAACCAATTCCCAGGACAAACTGCAGAGCTTCAAAGGGCGTCATAAAAGTCCTTTGTGCAGACTGCCCCAGGAGGAGACAATTGGGCTGGCAGGGTTTGCAGGACGGCCCACACATGTGACTAATACAGTCCATTAACTTTAAATAACTTTTTATATGAAGACATTTCTCCCAATGCCCTGAATAAGCAGTAATGTTATGTTATGCCAGTATTTCATGTGAGTTGTGGACAAACACAGAGAGACCAAGCACATGTTTCTAGCACTGGGTGAACAGGAAAACGCATTTCGGTGTGAATTATAAATTGCACAAATTTGAAATTAAGTGGGAAGATGCGAGATGTAATTAGGAATATGTGTAGTTATTGTTAGAATTTTAAATATTATGCTGTGCATAAAAAGGGTGAAATTGTGCCAAAGGGCGATGCGACATCTCACAGAGTTGGCGATCAGATTGTCCAATTCCCTGTGACTTATGGAATCCGTATATCTGCTTCTTATAATGGTGATTAGTAGAAATGTGAAGATTGGCTCCATAACTCATTTTTAGTAAAAGGTAGCATTGTGAGACAAAGAAAGGTCATAAATGCACACACATAAATGATGTAGTTTCCCCAGAACAAATCAGCCCAGGGAAAGGAGGGGACACGGGGGGACTGCCCTATCCCAGCAGAGGGGTAAGTCCAGAGTACTCCCCCCAGATTGTAAACCGATGATGTCATTCTGGCTATTTAAGGGGGAGACAGGGAAACACAAGGGATTCTGTTTTAGACACAAAAACAGATCCAGAAACAGCTGATCCCATCCAGGCAGAACCCGCATCCAGATCCAGGCATACACAAGCATCCAGGGAGAAAGGAGGAAAGGAAGCTGATCCCATCTAGGAGAGTCTAGTGACCAGACCCCTTGCCCAGCTGATCCCATCCAGGAAAGTACAGCTGTCCCAGTGACCAGATCCCTTGGCCCGCTGTCCAGAGACCTTGCTGGCTGTCCAGATGCCCAAACTCAAGCTTAAGTATCACATCACCCAGTCCCCAATCTGCATATCCTACTCTTTTGACCCTTGCACCCTATTCAAATCCCATTAAAACCCCAGTCAAATCCCAAATTTCTAGTATCATTTGTTCACCTTTTCCATAGAAGAATCTCTTTTAGTCTATGCCCGCTAGCATATTCCTATCATACTTCTTTTAGTTATCTGTGTAAGTCCTTAGTATCATTTGAAGTAAATCAATTAATTTCCCTATTGAAAATTCACGTTAATTATTGTTGCCCTTCCAAAGCAACAATTGTATCGTGTGTTTTTACTGATTATAGCCATTAAAATATAGCCTCAACAGAAATAGTCTAGTGCAACAAAAAACGAATTTGCATGTGCATTGTGCTTTTCTATAAATTCTGATTTGCATTGTTCCCTTAGAAAAACCCAAACTATCATCCTATTAAGAGTAATCCTTTTCCCTCAGAATCCTATCTGTTATGTGCCTGTGTTTCTGATCCTAAAACCGATTTCTGATTTTGACAGTTCAGCCCTTCCCTGTGGCTGCCTGTCAGCACAAGTTCTGTGTAGAAAAGAATTGCCATTCTTTTGCATCGTTTTCTTCCCAAAATCGATTTTCTCACCTGTGTTCACATTGCCTTGGTGCCTTGCTCAGTAGTCTATGAGCTTCCTTGTCTCTTAAAGTGCAGCCACACACATTTCTGTCCTAGCTATCCCACTGCAATTGTAAACTGATGTACAAGTAAAATCCAAGTATGCCATTTTTCTCCTAAATACGTTTTTCATTTTCACTTCTGGCTTCCCATCTTGGGGTGGTGAGCCGGATTCTAAATTCGATAGTTCCCTCTTCATACTGACTCATTGCCACTACTTTCCATCCACAAAGAATTTAGTTAGCAGGTGTTTGGGGGAAGCGTTGCAGAGGGAGTGCTGAACTGGAATGCCATCTGTTCTGAAAAACGATGTTGCTTCTGTTTTCTATTAAAGGTTTAAGTAGGTTATGTTAGGAGTTTGAAGTAAATGTATTGTGGGATGTTTGTATTTGTACTGCCACGCAGGGGTGGCTGCTGCCCTATTATTTGATTTTGCTCTGATTTTTCTTTGAACCATAAAATTAATAAATATTTAATTCTTACACAACGGCCTGGCTCATCGCCCATTGCGACATTGGGTGATTCTTAAGGTGGGTGTGAGACGGGTTGGGGGCCTTTTCAAGAAAGAACCCACATTCAAATAAAAATAAAAAGTGTTTATATTGTGCGCCAATGTCAGTGGAAGAAGTCCCTGGGTGGAGTATACCGTGTTATAAAACCGTTACACTACAGACCTGACCATTGTGCCACACAAGGCCACTCGGAGTGGTAGTCCATAATATGAAAAAGAATGTACATTCTGGGGTCATACCCGTTAAGGGCCAATGATGTCCAAAGCAACTTTCACCCATGGCGAACTTGGAATTTAAACTGGGTGCAATGGTGGCTCATAAGGTATGTGGCAATTGTCAAATTCTGCACATGGCAAGCAATGATTTCTACCTCAGAGTCTAAGCCGGACCTTAGTACCATTCGTCTACCATGCGCTTAGTCTTGCCTCTGCTGAGATGTCCTTTATGTGCTGTTGCCACAATAAGGGGGCGTACACCCTTGGGTGGGAATATATTTCTCCCCTCTGAACAGCATGTCACCAGCTGCAGACAATTCCTTCTGGACCTGGTGAAACTGACCGCTAACGTCTGTAGATCGGGACGGCTAACCTTAAAAAACTTAATTGGTGGACCCTCTGTAGTTTGGCATCCTTCATGCATTCCTGCTGCCAGGTGGCTTGATCAATGGTTGCTCCGACAGCTACCTATGTGATGGCTGACCAAATGTTATTTTCTACGTCAACAGGGTCTGGCTTAAATGGGAGGCAGGCTAGACAATCTGCCACGATGTTCTTTGCACCCTGAGGACAGGCCGTTTTGAAATTATATTCCTGCAAGGCAACTGTCTATCTATTGATCATGAGATAGAGAGGTTCCCCCTCCCAGCGAGGACATGGACTAAAGGTCTGTGGTCCATTTTAATGAAAAAGGTATTGTCCCAGAGGAAATACTTGGAAGTGTTCTACGGCCCGTCTGCGTACCAGTGCCTCCTTTTTGGTAGGTGAATACACTCCTTTTCATGCCCTTTAGTGTGCGAGATGTGACTGCCACAACCACTTCTTGCTCTAAGCACAACTGTGTGAAGCCTACCCTAGGACCATGTTGCTGGCATCAGTGGCAAGTATGGTGTGGTTGCAGGGATTTAACATGTGAAGCATGGGGGCCGGGGCTATGCAATTCTTGTTTGTGTGTGACTAATTAAACCTCACATGTTTTAAATAGCTCCTGCAGGGGTAGAGATTGGATGCAATATTTTGACGAATTTCGAATAGTATTCTGCAAGGCCTAGGAAGCCTCGGAGGGTATCCTTATCTTGCTGGTCAGTAGCCAACTCCACCACACTCCCAAGACTTACTTTAGGGTGAATACTTTGGCCATTTATGACATGGCCCCCATACTTAACTTTGGTTCTTCGAAACTGGCCCTCCCACGGTTGATTGTGAGGCCTATGTTCTTTATAGTGTTTAACAACTGTGCAAAGGAAAAATTGTGTTGCAAGACATCCTTGGTGAACACTAAGATGTCATCATGGAAACACATTACTCTGAGGATGTTTCCAAAGGGTATTTCTATGACTTACTGGAATACTGCTGAGGCTGATGGGAGGCTGAAGGGCCTTCAGATGAATGTATTCCCGCCAAATTGTGTGATAAAGGACAATAGATGGTTTCAGTCCTAATTCAGCCCAATCTGGTGGTAGGCAATCAATAGGTCAAGGGGGGAAAGTATCTCTCCCCCTCTAGGAGGGCTAGCATCTCTTGTTCCCTGGGGAAGGGATGAAAATCTACCAACATTCTTTTACTAAGCGAGCCTTGGTCAATGTACATTTGAACAGTCCTGTTGGTTTTGAGGGCAATCGCTATGGGTGATATCCATTTTGCTGCCTCTATGCTTTCATGTTACTCGCACACAAGGCATCTACATTTTTCTTTGGCTGCACTCTCAACATGAGTGGGAGGGGCCAAACACAGTGTCTGACTGGTGTGGCCCTCTTTCCAAGATTATTCTATGTTTAAATACCATAAAGAACCCGAGAGTGGGACTGAACACTTCGGGAATGCATCACAGATGTCACTATCCACCTCCATTACTGGTTCAGGTATGTTACGCTGGAGCCTGACACTCAGTTCCTTTTGCTGGTGCCAGCTCAGGAGGTAGGCACCTTTCCTGGCAACATGCAATTTGCCATGCACCCTTCTTCCTTTAAATTTGATGGCACTATCCAATGCCTTCGGGTTTATGTCTGGGTCTTGATAAGTCCCAGAGCACCTAGCCTAGTCTGAGGTAGGGATATGCTCCAGTTACAGTATATCAGGACCCATAGTCGGCCATCATTTGCACCTTTCCACAATCAATGCTCACATCACACCACAGGGAATCCACATCTTCCATGGTAGCTATAAGAGAGTTGCTCATCTCTTCCCTTACTAGTTGCAATCTTCATCTAGGTACCTGATGGAGCCTGTGCCGGTCCAGCACATTCTTGCCATGTTGTTCCTTCTACTGCATTTGTAGCAAATGACACCTCTTGAGGGACAGCAGGGATTGTTGGCCATGTGATCGGCACACCCATACACAAAGCACACATGCCTCTTCTCTCATTTGGCAACCTATGTCCTGTATGCACCTTGGTGTAATTCTTCTGGTATTCTGTACCTAGGGTAGCACTGGGGTTTTTGGATGCAACAGACTCATTTGCCCTTACTCACTGACCGTCAATTCTTGAGTGTATTCGGCAGATTGTTCTGCCATGTGGAGCATGCTGATTGTTTATTCCACAGTGAGGTCTTTGATGAGGAGTAGCCTTTTCGGGAGCCATCTGTCATTACAAAAGCGCACCATCTGGTCCTTCATCAAGCTCTCATTGAAGGGACCGAATTCACAGTCTTTGGCTAGACCTTGCAGGGCAGCCACGTAGGATGCTACCTTCTTGTTTGTGCCTAACTGTGCGAGAACAACAGATGTCTTTCCAATACATTGTTCCTCTTGGGCCCAAATTGTTCCTCCAGGGGCATCTCAGCGCTTGATAAATGCCTTGGGTGCCACTGTATGGATGGGAGGCTCTTGAAGATTCTGTGTCCTTCCACAATTCAGTAAGCTAGCTTGTTTGCTTTCTGCATCATGCTGTATTCCTCCTTTTGCTATAATGTATGTACAGGGAATGACCGGTTCAATTGTGGCAGGATGGAATGTTGAGGATGGCTGAGTGTTGGATTCCATGGTGGAGCCGTGGCAACAAAACAAGTAAAAATAATATACTAAAGTAATAAACTAATATAATGTTATGCTATGTTATGTTAAAGGTTCTTATAACGGGCACTGTTACCACCTGTGTGGTCTCTTGGCACTCTAATAATAATGTTTTAAACAAATAAAAGTAACACGTTAATATAAATCCCCTTTTGTGGTTTATTTGGCAACACAACACTCTAAAATAACATACCGAAATCAATTAACTAATACAATAAAATAACACAAGTTAAAATCACTAGCTAAAATAACTACTCACACCTGTCTTGTGGTGCTGTGTGACAGGCTGGAACTGTGATCCGGCTGTGGTCTGTGTAATAGAGGCATAGCTAGGGGGCAGCTGAAGGAGCTATAGCCCCGGGTCTTTTGGTTGTAGCCCCAGATAGAAGCTCAAGGGCTTCCATCAAAAGCCTAACTAGCCCTGAGTCCTGACAGTCCCAATATTAGCGTAGCCCCTTATCTTTTCCAGGCCTAGCAACACCCCTTCTGTGTAATGTTCTTGGTTCTGCCTGGCTGTGGGGTGCACTGGTGCTGCTGAGAAACTGGCAAGGTTTTTGACACTGCACAATGGACTGGGACTCACTCCTCAGCGCCATTGCCTTGCAAGGCACTAGCGCTGTGGTGGCACTACCTGCACTGACCCACCATGGGCTCACCTGCCTTTGCATAGACTCTCCACTCACTGGCTCGCTCAACGGCAATAAAGTGATTGAG